>NC_030814.1:14822500-16026250 GCF_001704415.2 Capra hircus | reverse complement strand
AATAGTGGCCATATAAATATGATAAAAGATGAGCAAAATTTCAATATTGAAAGTTACAAAACAATGCTGAGAGAAATTACAACTCTGAACTAACGGACACCCTGAGTTCATGTGTTGGAAGATTCACTGTTGTTAAGAAGTCAATTCTCCCCAAATTGGTCTAGAGGCTACACAACCCAATCAAAATCCCAGCAGAAACTTTTTGTAGAAACTGACAAAGTAAATCTAAAATTCACACAAAAATACAAGGGATCTAGAATAGTCCATATAATTTGGAAAAAGAAGAAAAAAGTTAAAGACTAAAGCTGATTTCAAGACTTATCATAAACTTACCAAATTCAAGATAATATAGCACTGGTGTAAAATAGAGAAGTAGATCAATGAAATAAAATAGAGAAATAAACCCACACCTACAAGGAAAGATAATATGCAAGGAGGAAAGGTAATTCAGTGAGGAAAGTGTAATTTTTCAGTAAATAGTGTGGCAAGAACTGGATATCCTATGTAAAACAATGAACTTCAGTTTATGCCTCATAATATCAGAAAAGTGAACCAGAAATGAATCATAGGCCTAAATGTAGAATCTAAAACTACCAGAAGAAAATATAGAATAAAATCTTTGTGAACTTGAGTCAGGCAAAGACTTCTTAGATGCAACAAAGACATGATACATAAAATGTTTTTAAATTAATGCATAGGCCAATCAAAATGAAAACCTCCACTCTGAAAAATAATGTGAAAAGAATGAAAAAAAAGAAAAAAATTACATACTGAGGGCAAATATTTGCAATTCATATATCTGATCAAGGACTTGAATCCAGAATTGTGAAGACTCATCACACTCAGTGATAATTTTTTAATCTAATTTTTTAAAGTGGGCAAAAGTTTTGAACAGACATTTCACCAAAAAAAAAAAAAAAAAAGATATATGGATAGCACATAAGCATACATAAAGATGCTCAACACCATTAGTCTTTATAGAAATGCAAATTAAAACCACAAGACACCACTACACATCTATCAGAGCTGTGACCATACCACCTGCTGGCGAGGATGCCAAGGAGCTGAGACTCTCACACATTGCTGGTGGGAGTGTAAAATGGTAAAATTACTGTGGAAAAGAGTTTTATCATTTCTTAAAAAGTTAAACACCTGCGTACCACATGACCTGACCATTTCATGCTCAGGTATTTAAGCAAGAGCAGTGAAAGTTTATGTTTCTTCAAAGATGTGTGATCTGAATGTCCACAGTAGCCTTACTTAGAATAACCAAAATCTGGACACAACCCAATGTCCATCAACAAGTGAAGGAACAAACAAGCTGCTGCATATCCATACAATAGAATACTGTTTGCAAGAAAAAGAAAGAAAGAACTGATAACCTGCAACAGGGATGAATCTCAAATACTCATGCTGAGTGAAAGAAGCCGGAATAAGAAAAGTCAAAAGAGAGAAAAAGAAAAGGAAAAAAGTGTCTTCCTAAAAAACAAGATGGGGGGAAATACTAGGTATCATTCTAGATTATTCACTATAAATTCAAACAGTTCTACCATACATAAAGAGTCAGACAAGACTGAGCGACTTTCACTCTCAACCCTGAATAAAAAATGGAAAAGCAGAACATGATTCCTCACAGCTGTAAAGCACTCTAGGATCTATTTTTTTGCTGTTAAGTTACTAAGCCACATCCAGCTCTTTGCAACCCCATGGACTGCAGCACATCAGGCTCCTCAGTCCTCCACTATCTCCCAGAGCTTGCTGACATTCAAGGCCATCAAGTCTAGAGTCTAACCCAGAGTTAACAGATAGTACTTACTACTTGACCGACACAGCTGTACATTCTCCAGACCCTGGAAATGTGCAGATGATCACTTACCAGTTATACTGCAATAGAAATTTGACTCAGATTTGGATCAACACATTAACTTTTCCTTTATATGCATTTTTGCTCCTTTCTAAAACTTCTAATTTCAAGAGTTTTGATTTTATCCACAAGGACAGCTGTAGTCATGTCAGCAAGGTCAGTTTGTGAGCTGTATCGGAATTTTATGTGGAGTTTGTTTAACATGTAGTTACATGGCTCTTGTGCAGATGTACAGCAGTAGGTTGAATTTTACGGTGCCCCCCCCATGGCATCAATCTGATTTACTCCCACCATTATGTCATGCTACACGACAAAAGGGATTTTGCACATGTAATTAAGGTTACTACTCAGTTAACTTATATATGAAGAGATTATCCAGGGGAGTTTAAGATAATCCCAGAAGCCCTTTAAAAACAGAGTTTCTCTGGCTCTTGCAGAAGGGAAGTCATGGAGATTTGGGTATGAGAGAGGTTCTCTGCCACTGAGATGAAGGGCGCCATGTGACAAGGACCTGTGAGCAGGCTTTAGGGACTGAGAACAGTCAGTGGTCAACAGCTAGACATGGGGTCCTCAGTCCAACAGCCACGAAACAGTCAATTCTACCAACAGCTGGAAGAAGTTTGGAAGCAGACTGTTCCCTTGAGCCTTCAGCTAACAGCCCAGTCTAGCTGACACCTTGATTTCAACCTTGTCAGATCCTAAGTTGAAAACCCAGTTGAACCTACCAAAATTACTTTTGACTACAAAATTGTGAAATAATAAAATGGTATTGTTTTATACTGCTAAGTTTGATAATTTTTTCCACAGCAATAGAAAATGAACACACCTTCTGAATCACATCTCTATAAAGTGGTACACAAAAACTTATATTTAACAAGCTCCCAATTCTTTTTTGTGCAGAGTAACGTTTAAGTCCGATTGAACTAGAAGAACGTGATCACAGAAATGAAACAGATGTTTCTGAACTTGTCTTTCAAAGCCAAACCCATTAAAATTTGAATACTGTTTTCAGTTAGTTCCTTGATGATGACATTTCTCCCCATCACCATGATGAAGGAAACACTTAATAAGATCATTTAATCCATCTTCCAGCCCCTGATCAAGGCTGCACTATATTCTGGTCAAAATCCATCATTTTTATTTTCAGAAGATCTTTAGTAAATAGACTCACTCTCAAAAATATGATCCAGTGCACTACATCACTTTCCTATCTGCACATTCTACCTTAGAGGAACTCGAAATTCTCTTTAATGTCATTTAAGTCAATCTTGTCTTGCAGGATCTTAGAAAAGATAGTTAACAGTTGGTCATGTTCCCTTTATAAATATGTTATGCCCTTTATTTCCTATGTGGACTGTTGAGTAGTGATGTGCCCATTCTGAAGTCAACTGTGATTGGTCCAGGTTGAGGCTATATATAATCTCCACTGATAATCATATAAAAGGTGGGCATGCAATCCAGTTCTGAGCAAAAAGACCTAGAATAAGGCCTCTGGCTTGATTGCTGGGAGGATTTTCCTCCTTGGTAAAAAGGGAGATGTGTGAAAACATTTACCACTTGTCCTCTACTAAAAATCACAAACAAAATTATACAGATGCCAAATCCGTGTGGTACTCATATCAGAACTCCTTTCCCCAATCTTTGCTGCACATCCTCCTCAGAAAGGTTGGACCACATTAATATAACAGAAATAATTCTGCATATAACACGTCCAGAAACACAAGGTAACTGAAACTGCTGGAGTCATCTGACGTCATGATGATCTAGAGGGAAATATGAAGAGCACCTTAGTCCTTAATGATTGATGAGCTGCCGAACGGACCCTGGAATCTCAAAGTGCCCCATTAAATGAGATTTAAAACCTCCTTCCTACTGAAGCCATTTTTAGTTGGTGTTTGATGCTTCCTTATAACCAGTGTAGTCTAACTCACTTTCATATAACTTAACATCCCCAGAAAACTGACGGACGTACTTAATGTACAGGAGTTATCTTCAGTCCCGCTTTTTGACCTGTTCCTCAAATGCGAAATCCCCCAGATCCTCTAAGGATCAGCAAGGTGGCCCTCGCCAGGTTAAGACATCAGGCGTGGGTAGTCTCGAGGAAGTAGTGACTGCACCTCTCTCATAAAACTTCCCCAGAACCAGCAGGCACCAGTACTGGGTTCAGACTCAAACTCCCCAGAAACGCTTTCTGAAGGCGACTTCAAAGTAGACCATTAAGGACACAGCAAGTTGGAGCAAACCTGAACTCCATCCAGAAGAGAACAAGGTGGATAGGATGAACCCCAGCCCAGGGAGTAAAGGAATTGCTTCAGTGCCTCTAGGCTAGGCGTGACCAAGGCAGAGAACTGACAACCAAGCCCCTTGTTGACTGTTCCCTGCCGACTCAAGATGTTCCCAGAGCTGTTTCACGGCAGGAAAACCAGATTTCCAAGGAGGAGAACGGTTCCACGTTATTTTTTTTTTTATTTTTTGGCAAACAAACTTCGGTGAACACAAGAGGAGAATACACAACATCAGCATGCAGTAAATACGAATTCTTTTATTCATGAATAAAATGTGATGAGAAAATTTTGTAACTAAAATACTTGGTATTCTTTTCACAATTTGTGATGAGAAAATTTTGTAACTAAAATACTTGGTATTCTTTTCACAATTTACATTTTTCCTGGCTTCAGCCTCTCTTTACTCTGTGAAGCATTTAGAGGGATTTGCAGAGACTGGAGGGAAGGTGGACCTGAGAGGCATTAATATGACAGGCTCAGTGGCAAACTGCAAATAGCCTAAGACAACGGCATTTACTTTGGTGAACTTGCCACGATCTGGAGCCTTGTTCTCGGCTCTGCCTGCTCAGAATCAGATTCTTTCGGCACACCACACCTACAAATGCTGAGCTGATGTGAAGAGCTCATAGTTTCATTGAGTTAGACAAGAAAATCTAATTTTCGCTTCAAGAAAATTAGAGATAACAAGGGAACATTTCATGCAAAGATGGGCACAATAAAGGACAGAAATGGTATAGACCTAACAGAAGCAGAAGATATTAAGAAGAGGTGGCAAGAATACACAGAAGAACTGTACAAAAGAGATCTTCATGACCCAGATAATCACGATGGTGTGATCACTCACCTAGAACCAGACATCCTGGAATGTGAAGTCAAGTGGGCCTTAGAAAGCATCACTACAAACAAAGTTAATGGAGGTGATGGAATTCCAGTTGAGCTATTTCCAGTCCTAAAAGATGATGCTGTGAAAGTGTTGCCCTCAATATGCCAGCAAATTTGGAAAACTCAGAGTGGCCACAGGACTGGGAAAGGTCAGTTTTCATTCCAATCCCAAAGAAAGGCAATGCCAAAGAATGTTCAAACTATTGCACAATTGTACTCATCTCACACACTAGCAAAGTAATGCTCAAAATTCTCCAAGCCAGGCTTCAACAATACATGAACGCTGAACTTCCAGATGTTCAAGCTGGTTTTAGGAAAGGCAGAGGAACCAGAGATCAAATTGCAAACATCCGCTGGATCATGGAAAAAGCAAGAGAGTTCCAGAAAAACATCTATTTCTGCTTTATTGACTATGCCAAAGCCTTGGACTGTGTGGATCACTAGAAACTATGGAAAATTCTGAAAGAGATGGGAATACCAGACCACCTGACCTGCCCCTTGAGAAACCTATATGCAGGTCAGGAAGCAACAGTTAGAACTGGACATGGAACAACAGACTGGTTCCAAATAGGGAAAGGAGTATGTCAGGGCTGTACGTTGTCACCCTGCTTATTTAACTTATATGCAGAGTACATCATGAGAAATGCTGGGCTGGATGAAGCACAAGCTGGAATCAATATCGCCGGAAGAAATATCAATAACCTCAGATATGCAGATGACACCACCCTTATGGCAGAAAGTGAAGAGGAACTAAAGAGCCTCTTGATGAAAGTGAAAGAGGAGAATGAAAAAGCTGGCTTAAAGCTCAACATTCAGAAAACTAAGATCATGGCATCTGGTCTCATCACTTCATGGGAAATAGATGGGGAAACAGTGGAAACAGTGTCAGACTTTATTTTTGGGGGCTCCAAAATCACTGCAGATGGTGATTGCAGCCATGAAATTAAAAGACACTTACTCCTTGGAAGGAAAATTATGACCAACTTAGACAGCATATTAAAAAAGCAGAGATATTACTTTGCCAACAAAGGTCCATCTAGTCAAGGCTATGATTTTTCCATTAGTCATGTATGGATGTGAGAGTTGGACTATAAGGAAAACTGAGCACTGAAGAATTAATGCTTTTGGACTGTGGTGTTGGAGAAGACTCTTGAGAGTCCCTTGGACTGCAAGGAGATCCAACAAGTGCCATCCTAAAGGAAAAAAGGTCCTGAATATTCATTAGAAGGACTGATGCTGAAGCTGAAACTCCAATACTTTGGCCACCTGATGTGAAGAGCTGACTCCTTGGAAAAGACCCTGATGCTGGGAAAGATTGAAGGCGGGAGGGGGAGGGGATGACAGAGGATGAGATGGTTGGATGGCATCACTGACTCAATGGACATGAGTTTGAGAAAGCTCTGGAAGTTGGTGATGGACAGGGAAGCCTGGCGTGCTGCAGTCCATGGGGCTGCAAAGAGTTGGACACGACTGAGCAACTGAACTGAACTGATGTGAAGAGCACAACTGACACATGGGTATCAATATCCATCTAGATACAATCAATGCATTTCCTATTACAGGAACATCTACAAAAGACCAAATAATAAACCAAATGTGGTTGCACAGGCACGAAACCCGAACAAAGATAATTCACTGATGACTCAGAATTTTACAGGAACAGACATCCATCACGTGGATGAGAAAGTCACAAGAGCGGAAGTTTCCGTGCCAGCCTTCTTGAGCAGTTCTTGGGCAGCCCATCCAAAATTTCTTCTCAGATTCTCCCCTATACCCTATGTAGGTTTCTGTCTGATCAACCATCTGCCATCTGACTGGCAAATTATTAACCTTTAAATATATTACTGCTTCAGTTAGTTTATAGTTAAGACTCGCCAAATCTGGAAGAACCATTCTGATATTTCTCTCTCTCTGCTCTGTGTTGATTTTATACTTTCCTTTGGGAGCCAAGCCTGTCTCCAAGTTGTCTGCATAATACTTGGTTACCCCCTGGGCACCTCCTAAATATCACCCAGAAAAAAAAAAAATACTACATGTACCGGTAGCAGAGGAGAAGGGGATGACAGAGGATGAGATGGCTGGATAACATCACTGATTCAGTGGACATGAGTTTGAGCAAACTCCGGCAGATAGGAAAGGACAGGGAAGCCTGGCATGCTGCAGTCCATGGGGTTACGAGGAGTCAGACATGACTGAGCGACTACCAGTAACAGCCAAATGGATGTGGTACTCACAGTGGGATTCCTCTGTTTAACCCATGCTCCAGCATCAGCCTCGGAGAAGCTGGACCACACATGCAGATGAACAGAAGAAAACAACTCAAACCCGATCTTTGCAACAGAACATGCAACAGGGAACTCTGGAACCATCCACGGCCACCGTGCCCCTGACCTCACCCCTATGTCCTTTCAGTTAGTCCTTGAAAATATTCCCACCCCCATCCAGCTATGGTAGTCATGTCATCCTCCCTGCCGACACCAGCGCACACAGGTGAGTACACCGCAGATGCGTGTACTCAAAGTCTTGCTCAGTATAACCTCAACTCCCTTGTCTTCTCTGGGAGAGAAATTCGTACAATCCTATTTGATTTCAGTTTACATGCAGCAATGACAAGACTTTCCATCTCTGGGCACATCACAAAAGCTCTTTGGCTATACCGGTACACGCACCTGGATACCTAAATGTACCTCCCTTCCCCTCAAAACAATAGGCTTTCTCAACAAAGGAAAAAAAAATATGTCTCAGCTTCACTGTTACCCGGACCTAAGATGTGGTCTCCTGAAAGGAATATTAAATAAGCCATTGAGCCCTCCAGTGGCAAAATTATGAAAATGTTATGATGCACCCTGGAGGACTCTCCTAAAGACTGGTGGAAACAGAACAAAGTGAAGTCAGTTCATAGGCTTGAGGTTTTCAAGCTCCTGGACTTTCTGTAAGCATAGTGAGTCCAGTGGACAACGGTAACCATTGTCCAAGCATTCCATTTGCAGGAAAAATCTCTTCCAGGTCATGTCCATAATAGAAAAACCCTCACAAATGTATTTACTGTGCCCTAAGACATTTATTTTCACAGCTGTAGGTTTCAATAAAGAGCTTAGTTAAAGCTGTTGTCCCAAACATGTCTGATGAGTTTATGTCTGGATTTGAATTATAAGACAGGAAAATCAATCATAAAATCCCAATGGTAGTCACTCCTAGAGGTCTGTAGTCAAAACCAAATATTTCGATTCAGGAAAACTATCTGGCTTGGGCTAAAGATCTTCAGTTAATTTCCTAATAATAATTATTATCTCTTGTCATTGGCACTTCCCTGCATTGAGGGACATTGATGACTGGTTACATGTTGTCTTTTGATGATGTTTGGTGGTTGGTCAAGACAGATGACCTCTTCTCCTGTGAGGCTCCTAACATTTGATTGTACTACCCTATCTTCCTCTCCATTGTAGTCATTAAGCCAGGAACCCAAAGAATTGAATATTTAGATCACAGGCTTAGAGTCTTATCTCCATCTGATTATTTCATCCATTCAATTACACACTAATTCACAACCCATCCACTAAATATTTATTGGGTGCTGTAAGTTTCCACCCTCCTGAAGTATAGACTCTTCATGGGGTGAAGACTCCAAGAGTGTAGACTCATTTAATCAAATATTTACAAACAAGTTACAAGAAGGAAAATCACCAAGAGCCTTGAGAATACAGAACCCAACATAGTCTGAGAAACAGGAAAGATCTTTTTTTTGAGAAACTGGCATTGAAAAGAGATATGAAAGAGCAGGAGGAGTTAATTAGGCAAAGATGAGTAACAAGGAGAAGGGCATTTCATGAAAGATGAGCACGTGCAAAGGCCCTGAGGTACAAATGCATTCAGTGGAAGCTGGTGAGTCCCTGGATTGCTGCATTGGCCTCCTCATCTCTCTGTTTACACCCAGCAGGCATAACGATTCCTTTAAAAGCTAGGTCAGATCCTGTCACTGCTTCACCCCAAGCCCTCGAATGCTTCACATTTCATACCATGGAAAAGCCAGAAGTGCTCACAAAGAACTACAAGACCCTCCATGACTTAGCCCTGTGCCATCTCTGTGCCCACTCCACTACCCATTCCCCTCCCACACTCACCCCTCCAGCCACCCCAGCTCCTCCGTGTCCCCAGCACACCCAAAAAGAAAGGTTAATCATTCAGTCATGTCCGAATCTCTGCAACCACATGGACAGTAGCCTACCAAGCTCCTCCGTCCACGGGATTTTTCAGGCAAGAATACTGGGGTGGGTTGCCATTTCCTTCTCCAGAGGATCTTCCCAACCCCCAGGGATCGAGCCCGGGTCTCCCACATTGCAGGCAGATAGATGCTTTACATTTTAGCCACCAGGGAAGTCCACACGCACCCACGTCAGGGCATTTGCTCCAGCCATTCCCTCTGGCCTGCCCTACTCTTCCCCTGGATACCTGCATGGCTGAAGCCCTCACACCCTTCACGTCATTGTTCCAATCTCATTTCCTCAATGAAGCCCACCCTGTCCACCCAATTTGAAATGAAAACCCTTTCCCTAAACTCCAGCACTCTGCATGCCCCTGTTGTTGTTGAATCACCAAGTCCTGTCTGACTCTTCTGCAACCCCATGAACTATGCAGCCCACCAGGCTCCTCTGTCCATGGAATTCTCCCTGCAAGAACGCTGGAGTATGTTACCATTTCTTCCTCCGGGGGATCTTCTTGACCCAGTGATCGACCCACACCTCTCGCATTGGCAGGGGGAGTCTTTACCATCGGAGCCACCAGGGAAGCCCCCGGCATGCCCTCAACACACTCGGCTTTTCTTTCCACTGTGTCCCTCATCAGCTCCTAACATTCTGCTGCTCACCTCGTACGATCCCATCTACTCCTTTCATTTCATCCACCACCCACTTGTGGGTGGATCTCAAAACCACAGCTCCCTCAGAGTATACCTGATCACCTCAGAAAGACTTAGACACAGGTACCCAGATCCCTGCTAGCTCAGCCTCTTTAATAGCTCATTGGCATCAAAGCCCAAAGTCAGCCTTCCCGCACCACAGGCTTCACCACCCCCTGCATTCATGTCTCTAGCCACACCGGAGTTCACGTGGTTCCTCACTACGAAGCTTTGGCAGCTCCTTAGAAGCCCCTCTGGCATCTCAGATCCAGTGAGCGTCAGATTTACTGACTCTCCCTCTTAAACATTTCTTGCCTGCACCAGTGTCTCAATCTGGTTCCCCTTATCTTGTCCCTTCACTATCCCAGAAGCATCTGAAATTCTACCAAGTCCAACTGCCGGGAGCCAGTGTGAAGAATTCCACCTGTGACAAGGTCATGCGGCAGAGCTCTGATGGCAAGGCTAATCAGACCTCAGGTTTTCCCCCTGGAATTTCCTGAGCATCCACCCCCCAAAAAACAAGAATCTGCCTGCTTTTCCACTCTTCTGATATTCTCTGGCAAAAGTCAAATCAGGGCTTCGGTCTTCTGCATTTGAAAGGGATGTTTCAGTTAAAACCCCTCTGATAGCTCTCTAGCTTGCCTAACAGGTTCCCCCGGACCTCTTACAGCTTGTGAATTGCTTACAGCCCCCCAACTGTGAGAAGCAAAGAGCTCAAAGCATCTTAAGATACAGAGCCTTTTCTAAGAGCTAAAAATCATATCGGTGACGGGTTTTCACTGTTGACTCAATGATTGCCGCCAGGCCTCCATATTCTTTATCTTTTAGGCACCTGGGAGGATGTTAATCAATGTAAACGGGATATGGAAAAAGATATATAGTAGTTTTGATGTTAGCAACACTAGACTTTTGAGTTAATTACTTTTCTTTGTTATATATCACTGCACTCCTCTTGTGTCCTTGCTATGTAAGAATGTAATTTTATTTAGTGCTTTCTGAGAGTGGCACCAGACTTTGGGAAGATCAACACAAATAAGTCTTCTGGTTGACAAACCCTTATCAGAAAAAAGACTGTAAAATGTTAATTAGCCTTTTTGGCCAGAAGATGATGTAAATCACCTAAGACTTGTGTATACAACTGGGTATGCAGAGAGAAAAGCCTGGTTTTGATAAGAGTCTGGGCTGCTAACGCTGCATAACTTTGTGTTGATCTCCATGTTTTATCAAAAGTATAAAAGGCCTTCTGAACAATAGAGGACAGGGCCAGTTGCTGGACTGGTTTCCCCCGTGTCTCCTCTCTAATTTTTGGCTGAATTCCCATCTGGGGCGTGGAGGCTCACCATGTATACTTACTTGTCCCGGCTTTTAAGATCCACGTGAGGGGGAGCCCAAGGCAGGGCACCCCCCGATAATCAAGAGGATGCCGGTGGCCTAACGTAGATGGTGCAAGCTCCTTGTCTGGAACTTCATTGGCTTCCCACGTAAACCAAGTTATTCAGCCTTCTTTCTCCACTTAATTTTCCTACTACACTATTTCCTCCTAATCTAATCTTATATTAATAAATAAATAAGTTTTCCTCGCCAACGCCGTCCCCGCTTTGAATTCCCTGGATCCACTGGGGCTGGACCCCGGCACAACATCTACATTACTGCCACTCAAATCACCACAGAATGATACAGTTTTCAGCTAGCTCAGTTCAGTTCAGTTGCTCACTCGTGTCCAACTCTTTGCAATCCCATGGACTACAGCATGCCAGGCCTCCCTGTCCATCACCAACTCTTGAGTTTACTCAAACTCATGTCCATCGAGTCGGTGATGCCATCCAGCCATCTCATCCTCTGTCGTCCCCTTCTCCTTCTGTCTTCAATCTTTCCCAGCATCAGGGTCTTTTCCAATGAATCAGTTCTTCACATCAGGTGGCCAAAGTATTGGACTTTCAGCTTCAGCATCAGTCCTTCCAATGAATATTCAGGACTGCTTTCCTTTAGGATGGACTGGTTCAGCTATTTGCTCCTTTCCTTAAAAATCTTCAGAAGAAAAAGCTTGAACTGTTAAAGCCTCCATGACTTAGCTTCTCCCCAGTCTCGCCAACCTCAATTCCTGTAATTAAAAGTCAACATTCAGACCTGAGCCTTAAGGGAGTTAGCCTTAAACATCATACCTTGTGTACATACGAGACGCTGCATAGGGCAGATATGATGCTACTCTGTGTCCACATACAAGTTCAGCAATGACAGAACCAGTGTTAAGGTGGGCTCTCCAAAGGCCCAGAGCTGATAGCAGGTTTGGGCTGAGCATCAAGACCAAGGCTGAATTTCAACACATCCCTATACTCGAGACTATAATTTTCAGTCTATTTCTCTATCTCTGCTACCACACTATGGATCCTTGGAGGGTGGATGCTCTAGAGTAGCTACCTAGGATAGTGTTTGACAAATAGTGAATATTCCCAAAAAAGTGCTTTAATATTCAATAAACTGGCCTATGAAATCAGTGCAGGCTCAGTTTTGGGAGATATCTCTTTGCTGCATGTACCTAGGCAGACTCAAATTCAGTCATGCATCCTGAATTCTTAGCAGCATACCATTTTACACTTAATCAAAACAATCCTCTACCTTTAGAATCTCTCATCATTGTTTTATTATTCACATTTGTTTTCATACTTATAGCTTATATTCTAACCAGTTAAATCCTAGTATTTCCTTCTTTGTTGTATACTCACTCACACTCACACACACACACACACACACACACACACACATTTGCTCTTTTCTTCCTGATAAGGAGCACATGTTAGAAAACCAATAGGATGTTTCATTCTATAAATTTTATTTATTGTATTTTATTTGAAACCAACCAGATACTTCAGTGTTTTTTTTTCCCTTTTTGGGGGCATTTTGTTCTTATTTACAGATTCTTGATCAGGATTCACAGAACCAAGGAGGTGCTATAATATTACACATTTTCTAACTGTCAAATGATACAAATGTTAACAGTTTGAAAAATCAAAATGGTTATATTTCCCATGAACTGCAAAATGTAAAATACAGTTTCACAGTCACACCTTAGGAAAGAATTTTAAATTTTACTGTACCATCTTTGAGCTGTAATTAACCATTTTTTATGAAACTTTATATAAGGTGCTGCTCTGGGCATTGCCAACAATTAAGAAAAATGAACTAGCCAGGTATCTATGACATATTATCCTCCTTCCTGTTTAATTAACCCTCTCCATATGAGAGCTATGCTGAAAACACAAACATCAGCCTTTCTTTGTGCTGGTAAAGATCGTCCTCAGCTCTCAGGATGACACACGTCCAGGACAAGGTGGTATTTACAATGCAGTTTCTCACGGTCTCCAAAATTAGGACAGCACCATCACATTTAGAACATTTATTGACAAAAGCCTGCGGAGGAAGGTAACTATAGAACCCACTTCCTCATTCCTTTATCACACAGCAGTCTAAGAACACCTAGATTTGGAGACGTCTGTGAATTCTCAACAGTCAGAAGTCTTAAAAAAGAGGCCTGGTGACCTGACCCACTACATCCGGGCATCTCCCTGCTCCAGCTTGCACAGACACAAGCCAGGGTTTTAGGGAGGAACAAAAGCATCTCAGAGGACATGCCGGTCTTGCGTTAGGCCATTATCAATTTCATAACCTTCATGCCACTTTAGTAGGCCCAGGTTCTCCCTCAGAACACAGAACCTTGGCAACTGCTGAGGTTATTTTCCCCCAGTTTAAATTCCCAAGAAAATTTAAATCCTTCAGATTTTAGCAGCTGTAAAACTCCACATACACTGGCATGACAGCCTATTTCTACCTGGCAGCAACAGTCATCAAACACCTACCTGCTACTGTATAGAAATGAGTCATTTCCTTGCTCTGGGGGAGATTTAAAGCCCAACTCTGCAAGGCAGAATAGTTTGAAGAGCTAGAAAGTTACATGCTTACCAAAAAAGGCAACGCTGAGCCATAGTCTCTCACTGACTGAAAATAGGCAGAGAAAATAAAAATACAAATGGAGCGTAGGGTTTAATGAACATCAACACCTTTATGAATCAAAAAGCCTATGCAAAAAGGCTTAGTGAGGAAAAAGTCCTCAAAAAAAATGCCTGTAACAGTGCATTAAATTTAGCAGCCCTTATTGAAAATGCAACTCAGTGGCAATTTTCAATTAAGAAATGAATAGATTCATCTCTAACCAACAAAACCTAGATTTATTTTCTAATTTATTACCTCATGCTTTATTTACTCTCCCTTTTGTGTTTTCCACTTACTTCTGGTGAGGCATTAATGAATAAAAGGAAAAGCAAACGAGAGATATACAGTGCAGACTCAGTCACTTAGAGATTTCACTGGGATTCTGAAAATTTTCTAATGGCTGGCATCTTTTAAAAGTCGGCCTTTTTTTTTTTAAACACAGAATTCTTAAATTATTGAACTATGAGAAGCAGTAAGAGAGTATTCTACTGAGGCAGTAATAAATTTTCCAATTCTGGCCTTACATGTAATAGTGCCAAACTGGAAATAACAGAAGTGTGCACTAACAGATATATGGATGAACAAATTGAAGCATAACTCTACAATGGAACACCATTTGGCATTAAAAAGTAGTAAAACATTAATACCTGAAACATGGATAAATCTCAAAATAATTACACTGATTGAAAAAATACAGCTCCCCAGAAAAAAACCATCCTGTATGATCTCGGGCTTCCCTGGTGGCTCAGAGGTTAAAGTGTCTGCCTGCAATGTGGCAGACCTGGGTTCGATCCTTGGGTTGGGAAGATCCCCTGGAGAAGGAAATGGCAACACACTCCAGTATTCCTGCCTGGAGAATCCCATGGACAGAGGAGCCTGGTGGGCTACAGTCCACAGGGTCTCAAAGAGTCGAACACGACTGAGCGACTTCACTTTTGCAAACAATCTACAGTTACATAAGTCAGACCAGCGGTAGCCTAGTGAAGGGGAGGGAGGAAAGGAAAGGGGTTAAAAAGTAGCATAGGAAACGTTCTGGATCCAAAAGACATTTTTTATTTGTTATCATGAAGATTTTTACATATTTAAAACTCAAACTATACACTTTTGACAAGTGAAATTTATGACAATGCTACAATAAAGCTGTTTTTAACAAAAACTGTCTGCTCGTAACATGTCACTCCCCCAAAGAAGTCACTGAAGTTCCTGTCAAAATTAGAATTTCTGGGGGTTTCGGTTCAAGATGGCGAGAGGACCCTGGACTGACCTTCCACAACACACTGAATCTATAGCTGTGTATCGAACAACTTTCTCAGGATAAAAATAATTAAAAACTAGCTGAGCAAGTACCCTACATTGGATGAAGGAGAGAAGGCCCGCGTCAAAGTGGGTAGGAGAGAATGGGACACAATGTGGCCGTAAAATATGAGAATGAGGGAAATACAGCTTTATTAGACTTTGACCTCTTGATGCTGTAGCAACGAGGGAATGTGAAAGTAATTAATAAAGAAAAGTCACAGAAAATCCCCAATCATAAGAAAAGATGCGAGTGGCTTAAAACAGAAAAAGAAAGGAACTGTGAAAGAGGAAAAATATAAGAGGCTACCATTTTCAAGCCCAGAACAACAGATGGCACACATCTCTGGTCCTGGTAAGACGGGAACCAAGAAGTGTTTTTTGTTTGTTTTTACTTTTTTTTTTGTTTTGTTTGTTTGTTTTGTTTTTTGTTTGTTTGCTTTTACTTTTGTGTGCTTCTCCACATGTATGTCTTATTTTACACACTTGCACATATAGAGGTGCAAACTTGGGAAGTGTGGCTTACAATCACCAGGGAGGTGGGCCATGAAGGGAGAAGTTACAGAAAGAGCACAGGACCGCTAACGCTCTTACAGTGGAAAAGAGAAATGCAAAAGTTGGAGGTCCTGGAAGAAGACGCAGCTGAAGTGCAGAGAATGTTGGGTGGTGGTTGTTCAGCCACCAAGTCGTGTCCAAGTCTTTTGCAGCCCCACGGACTATAGCCTGCCAGGTTGCCCTGTCCACAGGATTTCCCAGGCAAGAATACAGGAATGGGTTGCCATTTTCTTCCCCAGGGGATCTTCCTGACCCAGTGATCAAACTCACATTTCTTGCTTGGCAGGCGGATTGTTTACCACTGAGCCACCTGGAAAGTCCCAGAGAATATAGGGAGGAGCCCGAAAATCGGGCCTCCTCTCTGCTGAAAATTACTACCTTTTTTAAAAACAAAATTTTTGTTTGTAAAATATTTCTTATCATACATATACTCTACTAAAACTTTGATCTGTCTATTGTATCAGAATATTATTAAGAGATAGGATAACTGCTTGCCTGGTATAATTTGAAGAGCTCCCTCTAACCACAAGAATTTAATAACTCCATTCAAAAAAATAAAAGGGACAATGTATGTCATGCTCCAGTTTAACTTTAATTGAAATTTAACCAAGATACAATTGAACAATGTACTGTAAACATAGATGGTATATTAAGTAGCCCTCTTATATTAACCTTCCACAGTGATTCTTTGTCTTTGCTCTTTCTCAATGAAAAATGCTTGAGAAAAGTTACTAAAGAAATGACCTGGAATCCAGAATTACTAAAATTGCAAAACATAATACTGGCTTGATATGTTAAACCTCAAGGAAATGTAGAAATTATTAAAGGAAATTTATGCCAACCAAAAAAAAAAAAAAAAGAAATGACCAAATTGACATATATCCTTTTATAATTATAGGATACATAATTAGAATAAAGGTTTAAGTAATATGTATAAGAAATATCTAAGTCCAAACTAAAGTACAAAGACAAGATAAATACAAATATAAAGGTTCTGGAAAGAAAACCTCTCTTTTCATTGCATATGAAGCACTGTGCTGGAGACACAGGGAATTGCAAATTTGCTATTTGAAAGCATAATCCAGCATCTTAATAGCAGTCAGCCTATTGTTCAGTCTGTAATTTTCATGGTTGATAAATATAGTCTAAGCCACAAAATACTTATTATTATATTAACTTTTTCTTGAACCAGCAATAAATTCCTAGTTTTTATTAACTCAAGTCAGACAATTTTACTACTCTTGCTACACAACCAGTCAATAAAAATGTCAATAACTTAGTCTTCTAAAACATAGACTACTGAAGCATTTTATTTATAATAAACCAGCAGAGCTTCAAATCTCTCTCTTCCCTGCTGAATTTCTAAAAAATCAATCTTCTATTCAAGATCCTAAATTTTCCATGCATCATATTTCTCTATGATCACCTGTAAAGCCAACCAGAAATGATACTACTGACACTGATAATTGTAGCAGCAAACATGTATTGAGGGCTTACTCTGTGCCAAGCTCTATCCTAAGGGCTTTACATGATTTTAACCCTCAAAGCAACTCTATGAGATAATTAGTATAATTATCCAATTTCTAGATGAGAATATGAAGAACAGGGTGATTAAATTACTTGTCTAAGGTCACACAGCTAGTAAGTGAGGGAGACAGAATTTAAAGCCATAAAGACAGGTTTCAGATGATGCAACTTAATTACAAGTTTAACTGTTAATGAAGTATTTTGTCCTTTCTAATCATCTATAAATGACACCTTTCAGTATTCTCAAATAACTTAACACTGACTCTTCTATATAAATTGTGTTGAGTCTTATGGGGCCATAATGAAATGTAGACATGAATACTATATCAAGATGCTTAAAATAAAATGAGAAAAGACAAGGAAATACTAAAATACTTAGAGTTTAAGACAGTAAAAAATACATTTCAAAAACCACTGCATATATTAATTTGCAAGTTAATTATCAAAAATATGCCCTAGAAATTTAGAGGCAGGAGAGAGAATTTCAAGATATGGGCTCTAGTTCTGACACCTCACTCACCAGCCCTTTGATTTAATCAAGTCTGTTAGTTTCTGAGAGAATTGTTAAAATAATTTGTATAACACTTTCAAATCATATTGATATGAACTTTTTTCAAATGATGGATTACAATCTATTAGTGAGTCATGAAATCAATGAAAGGGATCAAAATCATCAACTTCATAAAAAATGAAATGTAATGAAAAATATCAGAAGTTGTCTTAGTAAGTTTCTTGGGTTTTAAACCATATATGTGTATTTGGGTGTGTATATGGAATTTTACAGATGTAAAATATATTTCTTAACATGGACATGGTCATGAAAGTTTGAAAGCCATAGTTATATTCTAAACTGATAGGGGTTTCAGGAGATTGTAAACATTAGAAGTTCTTATTCCTATAAAGATCTTAAAGGCCAAGAAATAGCTTTCTCTACACTGTGAACTCCAGGAATGGTTACCTTGTCTTCCTAAATAATATCTGAACTCTCAGCACTTACACAGTCCTGACAACAAAGTTGGTTTTCAATACATGACGGAGAGTTCTATGGATAAATGGAAACAGGCAGAGAAATTTTAGGAACTTAAAATTTACCTAAACTTTAAAGAACTGATAGTACTTGGATATTTTTTTTCAAAAGAACATGGGCATCCTTAGAATTCATTCTTTCACTTTTTGACCATGTACTAGGGATGGAGGGACCCAGAACACAGAGCTTTCTATTCAGACGAGGGAAAGAATAAATTGAATGACACTGCTAAGCCATGATGGTCCTCCCAGTTTAGTGATTCCACCTCCAGCCATGTGAATAATAGGAAGATGATAGGTACTGAAGTTTGAATCTAGAAAAATGCACCAAGAACACTGAGAAGAGCTGAAGTTAACCCTTTTCTTAGAAAATATAAAATCAGAGAGTTAAGATTCATGCTTCCTATTTTAAATAGTAGAGAGGGGCTTCCCTGGTGGCTCAGGTGGTAGGTTAGACATTTCCTAAAAAGCAGAAGGTTAGAGAACCAGAAATTTAAAACTGAGGTTAATTCCCTTAGCATCTTACTGCAACCTACCTTTAAGGACTGGGTACTGGAACTACTTAAAAATTCTTCCAGAGAAATCAGTGAATCACTGTCCTCTCTAAAAAGCCTGTGCAACCCAGTACTGAAGCAGGAAAAAGTTCAGTCATAAACCAGTACAAGGGAAGGTGGTTTATCTGTGGCTCAAGGGACTGATGCCTAATCAGAAGCACTGTGTGTTAAGGTGGGATCAAGATGGTAGAGTAGGAAGACCCTGCCCTCATCTCTTCCCATAACAAAACCAAAGCTATGACCACATACAGAACAACTCCCTGAAAACAGACTGAAGACTAGAAGAACAGCTCTTCTACAATTAAGGATATAAAGGGGGAAAAAAAAACCATTAAGACATGTAGGAGGAAAAAAGAAGCAATCTAGTCATGACCCACGCTCCCAGTGGGTGATCCAAAAGAAGAAAGGGATATCACAAACTCAGAGGTCCTCCCTAAGGAACAAGAGGTATGGGCCTCACACTGGGCACCTCTCCACTCACCCCCTGCAAGGCAGCAGCTTCTGATGGGAGAAGCTCTAACTCCAGCAACCTGCCAAGGTGGCAGCTTTTGACTCACCTCAGGAGAAGCCCTCAGCCATGCTTGCTTCTGTTCTAGTCCTCCCTCCAAAGTCACTGGGCACACACAGTCTACATAGGGACATTCCTACATATGGATACAGCTTTAGACCAGGAGAGGTAACTGCTCTGTCTAATTCATAGAGATAAACACAGAAAGTTAAGCAAGATTAGAAGACAGGAACATGTCCTAAATGAAAGAATAAGATGAAGCCCCAGAAAAAGATAAACAACAAAAAAGAAAACAAAACAAACCTAATTTAACGGAGATGAGTATCTTACCTGAAAAAGAGTTCAAAGCAACAGTCACAAAAACACTAACTCAGGCAAAGAGAAACACAGTAAGAACTTCAACAACAACAAAAAATAGAAAACATAAAAATAATGAATCAGAGATAAAGAAACAATGCATGCATGCTCAGTCGTGTCCGGCTCTTTGTAACCCCATGGAACTGGAGCCCGCCAGACTCCTCTGTCCATGGAAGTTTCCAGGCAAAGAATGTTAGAGTGGGTTGCCACTTCCTACTGCAGGGGATCTTCCCAACACAGGGGTCGAAACTGTGTCTCCTGCATTGGCAGGAAGATTCTTTATCACTGCACCACCTAGGATAATAACTGAAATGAAAAATACATTAGAGGGAATCAATACCGGCAATCCACAAGACTGGATAAGCAACCAGGAAGACAGAACAGTGGAAATGATCCAATCAGAACTGCAAAAAGAAAAAAGGATTTTTAAAAAAATAAGGATATTTTAAGGGACTGTTAGAACAACATCAAGCATACTAAGACTCATGTTATAGTGGTCCCAGAAAGAGAAGATAAATAGAAAATGATAGAAAAGATATTTGATAAAATAAAAGATGAAAACTTCCCTAATTCAGGAAAGAAATATTTCAGGTCCAGGAAACAAAGAGTCCCAAACAACAGAACCCAAAGGGATTCAAACAAGACATACCATAATTAAAATGGCAAAAGTTAGAGAGAATTCTAAAGGCAACAAAAGAAAAAACAAAGATACAATGGAACCCCCACAAGGCTATAAACTGAATTTTCAGCAAAAACAATGGAGACCAGTAGGCAGTGACTTCATATACTTAAAATACTGAAAGAGAAAATCTACAGCTAAAGATACTCTACCTGGCAAGGTTATCATTCAGAACTGAAGGAGATGTAGCTTCACCATAAGCACAAACTAAAAGAGTTTATTACCATTAAACCAGCCTTACAAGAAATGTTAAAGGATTGTCTTCAAGAGAAAATAAAAGATCATAAAAAGAAGACCATATATAGAGGGAAAAAAAAATCTCACTGGTAAAGGCAAATATACATTTAAACCCACTTAATTTTTAAGATCAACCACTTAAAAAGCTAGCAAAAAGATTAAAGGACAAAAGATGTAAAACCAACAAAAGCTACAATATGTAGTTAAGAGATGCACAAAAGATAAAAAACACAATATACAACCATAAAATGTAGGTAGGAATTTTAAAATGTACAGCTGTTAGACTGTGTTTGAATTTAACTAATAGTTAAAAAGAAACATATATAGATATAGCTATATAAAGAGGGAGATACATATAGATGAATCTATCTCACAGTAACCACAAACCAAAATCCTACAATAGAAATACAAAAAAAAAAATACAAAGAAAAAGAAACCCAAATATAACACTACAGGAAATCATCAAACCACAAAGGAAGGGACTAAAAGAAGAAGAAAGAACTATAAAACCAACCAGGAAACAAGTAACAAAATGGCATTAAGTTCATACCTATCAATAATCACGTTAAATGTAAATGGACAGAAAGCCTTAATCAGAAAGCACAGTGACTGAATGGACAAAATAACAAAGACCCATTTATAGGCTGCCTACAAGAGACTCACTTCAGCTATAAACACATAAAAACTGAAAGTGAAGGGATGGAAAAAAGATTCCATGCAAATAAAAACAAAAAGGTAGGATAGAAATACTTAAATAAGACAAATATACTTCAAGACAAAAACTATAGCAAAGACAAAGCAGAGCATAAAAATAAAGGGGTCAATCCAACAAGAGGATGTAACATTTGTAAACGATATGCATCTAACAAAGGAACCTCTAAACATACACAAGCAAATATTAACGGACATAAAGGGAGAAGCTGACAGTAATTCAGTAACAGTAGGGACTTTAAGACCCCACTTACAGCAATGGATAGATCAGACAGAAACACAGTAAGGAAACACTGGACTTAAATAACACATCACACTGCATGGGCTTAAGATAGCTGTAAAACCTTTCATTAAACACAGTAGGCTATACATCTTTTTCAAGCGCATATGGAACATTCACCAGGATAGATCACACACAAGAGCAAAAAACAAGTCTCAATAAATTTGAGAATACTGAAACCATACTGATACACTCATAACAGTGTGAAATTAGAAACCAATTATGGAAAGAGAACTGGAAAAGACAAATATGTGGGGACTAAAAAATCACTACTAAAAAACAATGGATCATTAAATAAATAAAAGAGGAAGTATAAAATACCTTGAATGAAATGAAAACAGAAACCTAACTTTCCGAAATTTATGGGATGAAGAAGCAGCAGTTCTAAGAGGGAATTTTATACAAATACAGGCCTACCTCAAGAAACAAGAAAAATCTCAAATGAACAACGTAACTTTATACAGAAAGGAATTGGAAAGAGAACAAAGCCCAAGTTAACAGAAGGAAGAAATAATAAAGATAAGGGCAGAAATAAATGAAATAGAAGGGAAAAAAGACAGATGAAACGAAGGTCTGCTTTTCTGAAAAAAATAAAAGAAAAATGGCCAACCTTCAGCCAGACTCATCAAGAAAAATGGAGAAAGGGACCAAATAAAGAAAATTAAAAGTGAAAGAAAAGTTACAACTGATATCACAGAAACACAATCATAAAAGAGTATCATGAACAACTGCATGTTAACAAATCGGACAACTTACAAGAAGTAAAGTCTTATAAACATACAATCTTCTAAGACTGAATCATAAAGATACAGAAAATCTGAATAAACCCATTACTAGAAATGAAACTGAATCATTAATCAAAACTCTCAAGAAAAAAAGAGTCCAGGACCAGATGGTATCTAGTTATCTTTAATGACACCAGATGGTATCACAGGGGAATTCTACCAAACATTTAAAAATTTTTATTGGAGTCTACTAAACATTTAAAGAAGAGTTAATACCAAAACTTCTCAAGTGAGTCCAAAAAAATGAGGAGGAGGATGTACTTCTAAACTCATTCTGTGAAGTTGCCATTACTCTGATTCAAAACCAGGCGAAAACATCGCAATAAAAGAAATTTACAGGCCACTCTCTCCAAGGAACATAGATGCAAAAGTCCTCAACAAAATATTACCAAAATAAATTCAACAATGTATTAAAAAGATCATACATCAAGATCACATAGGATTTATTCCAGGGAGGCAAGGATAATTAAACATCCACAAATAAATTGATGTGATACACCACATTAATAAAATGAAGGATAAAATTACATGAGCATATCAATATATGTTCAAAAAGCTTTTGAAAAAAATTTGACATTCATTCATAATAAAATTCTTAACAAAATGGGTATGGGGGAGCAAACCTCAATATAATAAGGGCTATTTATGAGACACCCAGAACTAACACTATACTCAATAGTGAAAAGCTGAAAGCTTTTGCTCTAAGAACAGCAACAAGATGATAAGGCCCACTCTCACTTTTATTCAAGCCAGTACTGAAAGTCCTTGCTATAGTAATCAGACAAGAGAGATAAAAGGCATCCAAATTTGGAAGGGAATAAGTAAAACTGTCACTGTTTGCAAATGACATGAGATTACATAGAGAAAACCTTAAAGACCCTAACACAAAACTATTAGAACTCATAAATCTTTATCATAAATCTTTATCATTCTTTATCATAAAGAATGAAACACCTAGGAATAAATTTCACTAAAACGGTGAAAGACCTGTATTCTAAAAAATGTAAGATCCTGATGAAAAACATTAAAGATAACACAAATAATGGAAAGATATTCTGTGTACACAGATTGGAAGAATTATTACTAAAATGTCCATACTACCCAAACCAATTATAGATTCAATGTAATCCCTGTCAAAACTCTAAAGACGTTTTCCACTGAACTAGAATAATCCTAAACCTGTATGGAAACACAAAAGACATCAAGTAGTCAAAGCAATCTTGAGAAAAAAGAACAAAACTGGAAACACCATGCTCCCTGACATCAGACTATACTACAAGGCAATAGTAATCAAAACACCAGAGTATTGGCACCAAAAAAAAAAAAAAAAAAGACACAAAGATCAATGAAACAGAATAGGGAGCCCAGAAATAAACCCATGCATGTATTAATTAATCTATGACAAAGGAGGTAAGAATATGTATTGGGGAGTAACAATTTCTTTAATTATAAATGATGTTGGGAAAACTGGATAACTACAGGTAAAAGAATGAAAATCTTTTTTTCTAACCATAATTTAAAAACTCAAAATGGATTAAAGATTTAAATATAAGACCTGAAACCATAAAACTTGTAGGAAAAAATGAGAAGTACACTCTTTGAAATCAGTCTTAGCAATTTTTTTTGAAGATATGTCTTCTCAGGCAAAGTCATCAGAAGCAAAAATAAATACGTGGGTCCACAGCAAACCGAAACAGTTTTTCACAGCAAAGGGAGCCATCAACAAAACAAAAAGGCAACCTACTGAATGGGAGAAGATATTTGCAAATGATACATCTGATAAAGGGTTACTATCCAAACTATATAAAGAATTTTTTCAACTAAATACCCAAAAAACAATCTGATTTAAAAATGGGCAGAAGAACTGAAAGCACTTTTCTAAAGGAAGCATGCAGATAGCCAACAGTTTACACAAAAAGATACTCAACATTACTAATCATCAGGGAAATACAGATCAAAATCACAATGAGATATTATCTCACATCTGTCAGAATGACTATCACCAAAAAGACAAGAAATGACAAGTTTTGGTGATGATGTGGAAAAAAGGAAACTCTCATACAATCCATTCTTGGGTATTTATCGAAAGAAAATGAAACACTAATTCAAAAAGTTATATGCACCCAAATGTTTATTTCAGCATTATTTACAATAGCCAAGGAAAGGAAGCAACCCAAGTATCCATCAACAGATGAGAAGGTAAAGGTGTTGTGTGTGTTCACATACACACAATGGAATATTACTTAGTCATAAAAAAGAACGCAGTCTTGCCATTTTTGACAACATGGACGGACTTGGAGGGCATTATGCTAGTGAAAAAAAGTCAGACAGAGAAGACAAATGCTGTGTTTTCACTTATATATGGAATCTACAAAACAAAACCAAATATAACAAAACCAAAATAGACTCACAGATTTGCAGAACAAGTTTGTGGTTACCAGAGGGGGAGGAGATGGGAAATGCGCAAAATAGGAGAAGAAAAGAGGTTCCCAACTACCAGCTATAAAATAATTGGGTCACAGGGATATAATGTGTAGGGCATGGCACAATATAGGGCTGGTCCTAGGCCGTCTGCTGGCAGGTTCATTCCTTACCCTCCCCTTACTCAGCTCAGGCTTCTGCTGGCTCTAAGTCAGCTTATGTCCTACTGGGTTCAGCCAATAGAGGGGAATTGGAGGGAGAAGCCAGAATAGCTCTCCTCTGACTTCTCTGCCTCTCAAGGAGGCTCTGGGCAGAGTTACATGTCTCCCGTGGCTTCACCGTGGCACCTGCCTCCCTGGGAGATCCCAACCACAAGGCTCCAATCACCTTCTCATTTCGTCCTGACTGCTTACTCCTGACAAACTCTGGCTTGCCTTTTTGGTCCCCTGTTCAGCTTCTCAGCTTTGCCATCACCTGTGAAGCCAGTGCCCTACATTATGTTCCCTCTGCTTCAAATACTCAAAGAGTGGTTTGTGCTTTCCTTATTAGACCTTGACTAATATTACTCATCAGAAACAGGACTAAAAAGGGGAGGTTAAAAAAAAAAACAACTGTATTACTGTGATTGTAATAAGTTAATTTCTGGACCTAGAGTTTATCACACAAATCGAAGTTTAGTCAGAGAAAGATAAATATATCACTTATATGTGGAATGTAAGTAAATAGTACAAATGAACTTATTTACAGACAGAAACAGTTACAGACATAGAAAACAGTTGGGAGCATGGGATTACCAGGTGCATACCACCATATACAAAATAGATAAACCACCAGGATTTACCATATAGCACGGGGAACTATTTTCAATTCCTTATAACTTACTACAATGGAAAATAATAAAAAAGCATATAGAAATATACATATATATTCATAATTCAATCACTTTGCTGTATATTTGAAACTAACAATACTGTAAATCAACTATACTTTAATCAAAAATAATGTGATTTCTTAATCAAATGATTAGCTAAATAACTTCTTTAAAAATAACTTAACAGCTCCACCCTTCTTTCACTATGCAAATCACTAGAGCTAGGGGGACTCATACGCATGCTACTGTGGGTATGCAAAATGATTTTAGGAGATACACAGACAATCTCCTTTTCCCAAATTTAATAATTATGAATATCTTTTATATGTTTTATAAATATATTTTATGTGTTGAAGCTACAGCTTTGTCATACTACAGCTACCTTATGTGAAAGTTAGGCCATTGATTTGGGAAACAGCTTGAACACATTAGCTAAGGAGGAGTCAAAGATCCTTCAGTTCAGTTCAGTTCAGTCGCTCAGTCGTGTCCGACTCTTTGCGACCCTATGAATCGCAGCATGCCAGGCCTCCCTGTCCATCATCAACTCCCGGAGTTCACCCAGACTCACGTCCATCGAGTCAGTGATGCCATCCAGCCATCTCATCCTCTGTCGTCCCCTTCTCCTCCCGCCCCCAATCCCTCCCAGCATCAGAGTCTTTTCCAATGAGTCAACTCTTCGCATGAGGTAGCCAAAGTACTGGCGTTTCAGCTTTAGCATCATTCCTTCCAAAGAACACCCAGGGCTGATCTCCTTCAGAATGTATTGGTTGGATCCTTCAGACAAGTACAAAAAACTAATTGGCTCTTATTCCCTATCCCTCATCATTGCTTCGTCAAAGTTAACATTACCTGGGAGAGAAAGAAGCTGTGTAGAGGGAAAAAATCACACTCACAGGAATGTTTGGAATTCACTAATTTAAAAGTCAAAACCCTGGAACTGTTACACTTATTCATTCAATATTTAGTGAATTTCGATTGCACGCCAGACACTTTCTGACATTCTGGGAAAATATTGAGTACAGATCCACACCCTCATGAAAGAAAAAGAGAGAGATGGGTAATCAAATCATCTCACTGCGACGACACTGCAGATGTGAACAAGCAACGAAGCAGAGCATGTACAGGAGAACGCTGGGGATTTGAGCAAGTCAAGAAGCCTGCCTGGCTTCTCTGAGGATGAGCTGAGAGCAGGCCAACAAGCAGGCGTTATCTAAATGTCCCCAAACGAGAAACAACACGGCAGGGAGGAGTGTAAGGAAAAACTAAAGTAGGAGCAACATGGCTCAACAGGAGGGAGCAGAAAGACCACAGTCAAGGCTGTCAAGCAGGGGCCACAGCCATGCAGGACACTTCAGCCATATGTACTGTAGACTTTACATCAGGGCAACGGTCAGTTTTTTTTTAAACTTTAATAACATTGTTCTATTGTTTCATTGTATTTGGTCTGATCTTTACATTCCATTCATGACATAAGATTTTTTTTTACTTTGGGTTGTGAAAAAGTTTTTTAGATGTATCTAAAGTTTAAAATATCAATGTAGAGACAATTAAATATTGTTCATTACATCGTCGATGCAATGAACACGAACTTGGGCAAACTCTGGGAGATAAGGGGGGACAGGGAGGCCAGGTGTGCTGCAGTCTGTGGGGTCACAAAGAGTCAGACACGACTGAGCAACTAAACAACAACATTAAATATTGCACAGCAGGTGTGTAGATATGATAGTAACCACGAGTTACTGGAGGTTAAGAAACCCTAACATCAGAAGTAATAACCTTCTTGAATTATTTCAATACTGCTAAGGACATTTCACAATCTTGCTGTTTGCTGGGAAATTTCCATCATTACATTAACTGTCCTTAAATTCTCCTCAAAACAGATGCTGATAACAGCTTCCGGTTCAATTCCTAGTATATATAATGAGAATTTGTAGGACATAAGAGCTTAATAACTACTACAAGTACAGTCCAGACCTGTCTCATTTTATTTAAAAAAAATAATTTATTGTTAAGAAAGTACTAGCTACTATTTTCCCCCTAATAGCAAGGAATATGATTCATGACCCAGAATTTAGGGGAAAAAGAGAAAAGTATAAAAAAACAAAATCTTACTACACTTTGATAAATGAACTGCTGACATTCAGTATCTTTCCTTTTTCTATGAACTTATATTTACAGCTTGTAAACACAATTCATCTCACATATTCAAGATGACATTTTTTTTTAAATTTCAGTTCAGTCACTCAGTCATGTCCAACTCTTTGCGACCCCATGAACTGCAGCATGCCAGGTCTCCCTGTCCATCGCCAACTCCCAGAGTTTACTCGTGTCCATTGAGTCGCTGATGCCATCCAACCATCTCATCTTCTGTCATCCCCTTCTCCTCCTGCCTTCAATCTTTCCCAGCATCAGGGTCTTTTCCAGTGAGTCAGCTCTTCACATCAGGTGGCCAAAGTATTGGAGTTTCAACTTCAGCATCAGTCCTTCCAGTGAATATTCAGGTCTGATTCCCTTAAGGATGGACTGGTTGTTGCTGTCCAAGGGATTCTCAAGAGTCTTCTCCAATACCACATTTTAAAATTTCAGATTATATTAAACACTGTTCTATGCCATTAAAAAGTGCTTCCCAATAGCAATGAACACACTTATATGCCCAAATCTTGGTTTCTAATACCATTCTCCAAAAAAAGGAGTAAGGGATTCTTGGAGAAATAGCAGTTCCTAGCACTATTCCTTGCACTAGGGCAGGAAACATACAAAATAAGCCTAGAGATTCCTATAGTAAAGAAATCAAGAAGTGCTCAAGAAAAACAGACCCAATGACCGGAGCCTGTCAAAGGGTCACAGGGGCCAACTAGAAAGAGTTCTCAGCTGCCCAAGCTGAAATGATCTGAGTGAAAAAGAAGGCAGTATTGAGTTATAATGCAAAGTATAATATGAAGATCCATAAATCCATATTGATATGGATAAATATGGATATGACTCAATAAATAAATAATGGGGAGACTAGACAAATCTGCACTGAATTTCTGATAGTTTATGTAAATATTCCACCCTCAAAGAAATGGAGCATAACTTTCCATTCCTTCAGTGTAAGTGGTACATAGCTAGCTTCTGCTAAAGGGCACAGCATGAAAAGGTGCAGGGAGGCTGGGGAGTGTGAAGACCTTGACAGAGGAGAAAGAAGCCTGCCAAACACCACCTCAGCCCAGTGACCGAGGTCCACAGAAACTGTGACCAGTCACGCCGACAGAGTACACCCTTGCCAAGATGAGGAAAGTATTAGACAAATCCCGACATAGCAACATTTTATAAAATACTGACCAGTACACCTCAAGTTTATCAAGGTCATCAAAAATAGGGAAAATCTGCAAAGCTGTCACAGCCAATAGGAGCTTAACGAGACAGGACTAAGTAACGTGATGTCCTAGATGGGATCCTGTAACCAAAAAAATGACCTCAGGTAAAAACTAAGGAGATCCGAATGAAGTATGGACTTTAGACAAAAACATATTTGTGTCAGTTCATGAACTGTAACAAATCTACCACAGTAATGTAAGATGTTAATAATAGGGGAAGGTGGATGCTGAGTATATGGGAACTCTCTGTACTACTTTTGCAACTTTTCTATAAATCTCTAACTGTTCTAAAAATAAAGTTGATTTTTAATGCCTACCAAAAAATGTCTTGAAAACCCTTTAAATGACTCCATAATGCTCCAATGAGCTTACTGTTCAAGCATTTCCCTATTGTTGAAAATCTGAACCACTGCTAATTGTTCCCTGTTAAAAGTAACAGAGTGATGGACAACTCTATGTACATATTTGATTAATACTTTTTATTACATCCTAACAGTAGATTCCTGGAAGTTCAATCTACTTTTTAAAAAGTCAACACAGTGGCTTTAACCACAACAGTCGTTAAAAGCATCAGAAGTCACGTTAAACTGCAACTTCTCTGAAGTCCCATTCCTCTAAACAGAAAGGAAAACATCCAGAATTTGCATTCACCTCTCAGCCTTATTCACTGATTCATATATTCATTCAATAAACATCTGAATACGTGGTTCAGTGGTAAAGAATTCACCTGCAATACAGGGAAGATCCCCTGGTCAGAGAAGCCTGTCCATGGGGTTGCAAAAGAGTCAGACACAACTTCACACCTAAACAGCAATAAGATGCTATGCACCAGGCAAATGTATAACACTACTAGGGAAGACATTCAACCACCTTAAGACCTTATACTCTGGTACATAATAAACGAAAACCTAATTCACAGAATTCTTACATTTGACAGCTAAAAACAATGTCCTGATCTTTATAACCAGATAGTATATGAACAGTAAGTTTATACTAATATATACTTTACACTAATTTTTCACAGCAATTTAACCTCCAGGACACAATGTGACTATAAAAAAGATTCCTCCCATATTTTTATATGGTGAATTTTTTTAGAAAAAATACTTATTTAAAAACTCAAAAATTTTAATCTATAATAAATGATTTGGGGTAGTATCTTCAATCTCCGTTTAACTTTACTGCCCTCTAGTGCCATCTCCTCTGGCACTTCTGTGTTTCTTTATCCTTCCATAGATGTTATCTTCAGTCTCAGTGTTACCTCTCCAGCAAAACTTCTCTTGATTGTCTCCAAAATTTACCACCGTTTCCATGACATCTATTTGTTTGTTTCTAAAACTTAAAAGATCACTAGGAAATCGACAGTGATGTCTGTCCAATTGACTTCCCTGGAAATACTCTCTGCAATACAGAGATGCCTGCAGACGGGTTATGAGGATCAGGGGAGTGCCCAGGGAGATACACGTGTAAGGAAGAAAGGGGGCAGGATTGAGCAGAGAGAGAAGGTGACCCACGATGTAGCTTTAATGCATCCTGGAGCTGGAACTGCAGAGATGTCCCAGGTCGGGCCTTTAAATCCCCTCATCACGCAGTCACTGGTTCCAAGCGGCCCACTGAAGGGGGAAGTCCCCTGTGGGTAGAGGGCAATGCCAGGTGAGGGGAGTCAAGAGGCCATCAGAGTCTACTGCCTTTGCTGCCCAGGGATGGACATATCACTAAAGGAAGCGATTAGGGAGGACCAAAGTTTCCACCACGAATCTGTCCTCATTAAGTCCTGTCCACTCTCACCAGTTGATCTTGGGAGGATTTAGCTCTAAAAAATGGACTCCACAATCTTTAGACACATTTTTCAGTCAAGGAGACATCTGAGAGCATACAGTTCATTTCAGATGTGAAAGAAAGAAAGGAAGTGAAGTCGCTCAGTTGTGTCCAGCTCTTTGCAACCCCGTGGACTGTAGCCCGCCAGGCTCCTCTGTCCATGGGATTCTCCAGGCAAGAATACTGGAGTGGGTTGCCATTTCCTTCCCCAGGGGATCTTACCGACCCAGGGATCAAACCCGGGTCTCCCGCATTGCAGGCAGACATTTTAACCTCTGAGCCACAGGGATTTATTATTTCAGATGTGAAACGGCTGAGGAATTTAGGCACTCCTACATGCCTAGGGAGGCACTCTGTAAGATACCTTTAAATGGTACCAAAAGCATCACTAGTTTTAAACATCACACTAACTTTTAGGAAGTAAAAGGAAATCAAACAAAAATTTCAATATAAATAATATAAAAAGACCAAAACTGACCAAAATCAGTTCCCAGGACAAAAATCTAAGAATGGTGTATGTGGATAGCTATGAGCTTAGAAAGATTAGAAATCACTTTGGAATATCTATATTTGAGAAACTGATTATTTCAGTGTAACCTTGGAAAAAATCCCTGTAAATCTATAAATATGGTTGTGGGATAAACCATGTTTTTATTCTTCTCAGGAGAATAAAAAGTAGCTTAAGAGAAAAACTGATGATTTTACTAACAGAGGTCCACATCAGTTTTCCTAGGATGGGTTCATTTGTTTGTTACAGGTTTTATATCATTGTTCTGAACCGGAAAACTTAAAACATGTTGACTAAATCCTTTCTTTCAGAACAGAGTTTTAGATTTATGAAATGTTTTATTTGAAAAAGTTCAGTTCAGTACCATACCGATTAAAGTTAAGTCACTCAGTCATGTCCGACTCTTTGCAACCCCATGGATAGTAGCCTGCCATGCTCCTCTGTGCATGGTTTTCCAAGCAAGAATACTGGAGTGGGTTGCCATTTCCTTCTCTAGCAGATCTCCCCCCAGGGATCAAACCTGGGTCTCCTGCATTGCAGGCAGACTCTTTACCATCTGAACCACCAGGGAAGCCCACCAAACAGATTTAGGAAATTAATAGAGATATGCTGAATTTTTTACAAGCTGACAGCTAATAAGCTATTTCAGATATTATTTTTATAAATAAATGAGCAAGCCAATCAATAAATGTCAGGAAATTTAAAAATAAAATTCACTATGTCATACCATATAATCTATCCCTAATTATTCTCCTAGTACTCTAAAAATTAAAAGTTTTTCTTCACTTAATATAAAAACGATGTTAATTATTCAATTTGATTTCACATTTGTGGAATATCTACTATGTGTAAGGCAAATATTGATGTTAAGCAGAGGAAGTGACCCAAAGTGACCTTATCTGAGACATTCTACTTAAGACATGGTGAAGGGAAATTTACAAGAAGGCTGACCATTTTGAAAATACTATCAGTAGAGTGCAAGGAACCTCTGGCTTCCTAAACTGGTGAGGTTCCAAAAGTTCATTAGAAAGCAGTTTACCACCTTTATTTGCCCAGGAAAGCAATGTCATAAATGGAAGCTGGTTGCCAAACAGGTCCTCCTAACACGGCAATAGAATATCCACCCCAAGTTCTAGGAGCAAGAAGTTATGATGGCTGGAGAACGCTGTAGTTTCCCAGGCCCTTGCCACATCCAGAGCCCTACTGCAGTCAAGTCCTGGATCAAAGAGAATCTTCAGTTTGCATTCTCCCTTCCCATGCACTCCACTCAAAGCTCCACTATTTTCTAGCCTCTCAGTGCCTAAGACTGAGTTCTGAGGTACCCACCCAGTTCCAGGTCACTGCCACAAATTTTACAGATCAAGCTAATTCACTCCCACCCCACCAATTCCACCTTTTATCCAAACTTTACAGTTTTTCTATCCAGGAGAAAAGACTCTAACTGAACTAACTCATGCTAATGTGTAAATGATCATGCCTTAAGGCTCCAAAGACACTGGGTAACTTTTAAAGAAAATACTTGCTAAGCCAAGTACAGAGAAATAATAGAGTAACAGCAGTCATGGCAGGGGGTAGGGGTGGGTATGAGAGAATAATGGATATATATTGAGCATCTACAATGCCAGGAACTGACACTGGTTCACTGGACCCTCTAAACAGCACCAGTGGGTAAGTATATTATTCCCCTAGCTTTACAGAATAAAAATGTGGGGTTTGAAGAGCTGAGTATCTTCCACAGCTCAGTGGAAGTCCTGGTCCTCTCTCTGCCTTGGCAAAGTCAACCAGTGTGGTCTCTGGCCCAGGGGCAGGCAGCTCACCTAAACCATTCTTTCTTATACTATTTTTTTCCTCTTCCTTTGTACTCAAACCACAGATCCCCTAAAAGCAAAGTGGCTTCCCCGCCCCCCCCATTAGCATGATAGCAGGGACAATAGGAAAGACAAAGGCAGCACTGGCTGAATACTACTAAAGCATGTTTTTATAAATGAAACTGCTTCATAATGGAGTGTGGATCAGGAACTGTTTATATTCTAGGTTCTGATAAATGGAGGAAAGGATATTATTTTAACTTCTTCAGTGTATTCATCACCCAAGTATCAGTATGTATCTATGTAACGCATATGTTATAGGTCCTTTCCCCAAAATTCTACAACTCAATAAATAAGACACCCTTTAGGTTAATTCAGGTGCTATCATTTGTAGCATGGTTGACTTTAAAACTAGTCATCTCATTACTAGAGTTTTACATAGTACAATTCATTCAAGAAAGCAGGCATTAAAAAAAAAGAACCTACTTAATATACACTTTCATTCTGTACTCTATGTTCCTTTTATTTTAAAAATACAGGGGAAAAAAAGTCTCCCCCTGCAGAAATGGAGGGGACCCTGCGTACCAAGCCAGGAACTGGGTCCAGCTGCTCACAGATTTTCTGGATGGCTGATCACTCATCTTCCCAACTGCTGATTATTGACTGCACCCATGTGGACACAGGAACTTTTTGCCTGATCATACCAACCTGATTGCCTTTAAGGACCCACCTCCTTCCCCCTCTCAGTCCACATTATTTAGGCTGGATGTCCTCAAGTCCTGGGCTCCAAGGATACACACATGAGCTGGCTAAGCTCCCTCACCTCCTGGCCACAGTAGGCAGAGTGAGGATCCAAATCATTCCCGTGAGACTCACCCCCAAGAACTGTGAGGAGGATGGATACAAGAGCTGCTGGGGTCACCAGGTAGAGAGGCCCTACCTGAGGGAGAAGCTGCCCACGGTCAAGCACTTCTGAGAGAAGAGCAGAAAGAAGGACGGAAGGGCAGAGACAGCGCTCTGATGGCATTGCCTCTGAGGTTCTGGATCCAGGCTGCCCTGGGGTTCTGCCAGGTATGAGAGTAAAGACACTCTCCCTTGAAGCCACATCCAGGAGGAGGTGAGCTCCGTCACAAGGCAGGAGTCCCCGATGCCCATGCTCCATCTGCCCCACTAGACACCTCCATTCCTACCCAGCTCTTCTCAAACTACGGCGAGGGGAACCACAGTGCCCAAGCCTGGCCCGCCCGGCAGGACCACAGAGCCAGCAGCAGCAGCCACATCTCCTGGCTCCCGGTCCACCAGCCACCAGTTCTCTAAGTCTTCACATTCCACCCCCTGCCCCGCCCACCTTCCTTCCCAAAGGCCGCTTGCCCCAAGCAGACAGCCTTCCAGACAAGGAGCTCTGAGTCCGACCTGTGGGTGGCTGGTTGACTTTAAAGAGAGTAGGAAGGAAAAGAAAGAAAGTGAAGTCACTCAGTCGTGTCCGACTCTTTGCGACCCCATGGACTGTAGCCCGCCAGGCTCCCCTGTCCATGGGATTTTCCAGGCCAGAATACTGGAGTGGGCTGCCATTTCCTTCTCCAGGGGACCTTCCCAACCCAGGGATCGAACCCAGGTCTCTTGCACTGCAGGCAGACGCTTTACCATCTGAGCCAGCAGGGAAGACCTTAAAGGAAGTAACCATGCTTCAGTTTGTCATGGTCCAGAGCACGCAGCAGATCCACGTCCCCTGGAATCGCGCACTTCGCAGGTTCAAGAATTGCCCTCTCACTTGAACAAAGCTCTTTCTTCAAAATGACTCTACACAGCACTTTTTTTTTTTTTTTTTTTTTTTAGCACATTAGACAGCCATGGAGTCATTGAGAGAAAATGAGCAGAGAGAGCTGACAGGACAAGTCTACTGACGCTTCAGTTCAGTTCAGTTGCTCAGTCATGTCCGACTCTTTGTGACCCCATGGACTGCAGCACGCCAGGCCTCCCTGTCCATCACCAACTCCCAGAGTTTATTCAACCTCCTGTCTATTGAGTCGGTGATGCCACTGATGCTATTGCTGGTGCAAATCACAAAGACTGTCCTGACAGCTGCTACAAGGAGGTAAATAAGCCTCTGTATTTATCTCCTGAGCAAAGGAATTCCCACGGTTTTATTTCCTTAAACAGTGATAGCCAGTAGTGACATTTATCTTCTGTATATATTTACTCTCTCCCCAAATAAGAGGGAAAGTCTCTGGAGGGTGGGGGCCTGGGTCCCCAGAATCTAGAACAGAGCCCTGTGAGTGTAGCAAATAATCAGCAACCACCGTCCACTGAGAAGGAGAATCAGAGGAAGCTTCTATTTCATATCACACTCTCTGGTAATAGAATCTTACTTCTCAGTGGTTCAGTCCCAAAGGAGAGTCTCCAAGCAAGGGAGACTTCCAAAAAACAACACCCAATGTTAACCCTGGTCATGACCCAGTTAGGGCTCTAACTGTACACCGGCCTCTTCAGGAAACACTGCAGGGCACGACTGACTTCTTATTTCTGGGCACGTCTGCGCTTCTCCCCTAGGAGGCCAGTCTAAAGCTTTTTCCTTTTAAGAATCAATCTATGTCCCCTGCAAGGTTCTGAAATAAATAAATAAACAAGGTCATGGCTGAAAATTCAGAGATGTGAGTTTTTACTTTTTGTCGTGCTATTAGGCCATCTTATTTCCTGAGCCTTATCACTGAGTCTTCCCTTTATCCCAAGGGTAATAATAATTGAGGGCTCTGGAGACCATGGACTGGAAATTATGGACCTCCTTGCTCGAAGGTGAAGCGTGTGTATACCACTGTGTTTCTCTATGAAGAGAAGGCCACAACTTGCAGTTGCTTTTTGGAAAGGTTTTATGATCCCCAAACACAATGAGAATTAATGTTAAATTCCTTTGTTGTTTAACAGTGCTAACTTGGTCATGACTCCAGTAAAATGCTACGTAAAGAACAACAACAACAAAAAGAAACCACATGACATTTTTCCATTATGACAGGTGAAGAATATGCAAGTTCTTGATACTCTGGAGTTGGGTATGGCTTATATAATTGAAAGTTTTTACTAGATGCCATTTCTTATGCCAGACGGCAGTAATGCTTGGGTGCTCGGGGAAGCCCATGTTGCCGGGGGTGGGTCATGACAGTGGTTGGCTGGCGACATCAAAGAACAGACTGGGAGGCCTGGCTTGGGTGGGGCTTAGTCCAGTGTCTGAGCACTCACACTGGTGGACATACTAGATCTGTATCTTAAGCTTTCAGAGGGGCAGGCTGGCTGCCTTATGCTGCCGTGTCAGCTTTGATTCAACTTTGAAAGACAACAGTCTTGCTAAGGAAGTCTTCGATATACTTTCTTTCCCTACGCTAACATTCTCTATATAGTAAGTGGTGAGTTTTTACATACTTTAAACCTTCCTTCCTGCTTAGGCACTACTGCAAATCTGTTTCACAAATGTGGGTATTGGCTATATGTGACCATATTGATCTTAAAAAGTATATAGGAAACCAAAATTTAAATCTCCTTCACAGTGTTCAATAAGCAATCTTCCTAATTGCCCCATGATTATGTTAACAAATACAGACTTTGAAATGAACGCTTCCTCACAGAACTGCTTTCCAAAGTCCATGCTTCCCCCACTCGGATATCAGGGAAGAAATTGGAAGCTCATATAAACTATGTTCTCCATAAATTACAGCTGGAGCACCTGGGTCACCAGGTTTCCTCTCATTTTCACCCATGCTTCGGCTCTGAGACGTGCCATCAAAACAGAATCTCTCCCCTGAGTACTGACAGAAGCAGGTCAGACTGCATTTCCTACTTCTGTTTACCTTCCAACAGCGCTCAAATAAAATAAAGGAAAGTGAAATATTGTCTTTTTCCAGAGGGGAAAATATTTGCATCCACTTGCTGTTCCTATTTATTATAGACATTTAAAAAATACCATTATCTAATAGTAGAGAAAGGTAGTCCCAACGCACTTCTCTGCTGCTGCTGCTGCTGCTGCTGCTGCTGCTGCTAAGTCACTTCAGTCATGTCGGACCTTCAGCGGCCCCAGGGACTGCAGCCCACCAGCCTCCTCCATCCATAGGATTTTCCAGACAAGGGTACTGGAGTGGGGTGCCATTGCCTTCAACGCACTTCTCTAGCACTTTACAAAACAACTCTGAGAGCCACGTGGTCTCACACACAGCAGCAAAGCAAAGACGCACGTCAAGAACTTTCCCAAAGGTGGTTCTCTTCATGGCCAAGCATCCAGGCTCTTAACACTGCTTCAGAACTTCAAGTCCCAAATCTCCACATGGGCAAAAGACCCTGTATAACCCGGCCCCTGCCAACCACTCCAGACCCATCCTCCCTTGCTTTCCCTCTTACTAACCAAATTCTAACTGCCCACACAATCTTCCTCTAAGCTCCTTCTGCTGTGGTTTCCTCCGCCCTTAACTATCCACCACCTCCCTTATTTCCTCTCCTCAGGAACCTGGCCAACTTCTGTTTGTTCTTTGCATTTCATCCGACTCTATGTCACTTCTTCAGGAAAGTCTTCCTGCCTCTCTCCTTCCTGCATCCTGCATGATTAGGTTGGGACCTCTTGCAATTCATTCTTGTAGTTCAATGTATCTCTATACTCCTCGGAATGTGTTATCACAACTGCAATTGATAATTATGTGTGTATTTTTTTAACTTAATGAAAGTTCCTCCTACTAGATCATAAGGTCTATAAGAACTGATCTTTCATTGAGGTATTAAAAGATACTATGTCTACCACAGAGTAAATATTTTATAAATATGTGAGGAAGGGAGAGAGAAAAAGAGGAGGGATGAGTTACCAAATTCATGGGTATTGGATTGGAAGGAGACCTTTCAGCAACACATGTATATTTGGGGCTGGTTCATTACCTAGAACATTCTAACCAGATCTTTCCCCTATTCCAAGACACCTGGAAAGAACTGCATGACAAGCAGATGGAGCAGCTCTTCAGGGTTGAGGAAAACCATGAACCTGGGAATTAAAGATTTGGAGCCAGTCACTTGGGACAAAACCCCAGCTCTGCCACTCACCAGTTGTGCGACCTCAAGCAACTCCCCACTCTTTCTGGGCCTCCATTGATCCATCTATAAAACATGAGACTAAGAACTTGTGTTCCTTCCTGTCACAAAGATTATGAAGTAACATCTGTGAACCAGTAACAGGCCCAAGACTAAGATTTTACTGCTGTTATTGTCATTAATCAAGAAACATTAAAAGTTATCTCAATATCACTGGATGTACCATAAGGCAAGAACTATCTTGCCTTTTCCTTATTTAAGGCATACAGCCCACTAGGTAGATTCACAAATGACTAGATGCTCTGAGAACAATTTGTTTTCCTGTCCAGAGATCCTAACACTTAGACTAGCTGCAGGATGCACAGCTTTATTTTCACAGGAGTTTAACAACATGATTGAAGGCAAGAGACACGTACAGAACACACAAGATCTGATCTGAAATATATTCACTTATGAGCTCTTGGAACTGAGCACGCAAATAAACTAACCCACGCCTACTCCTTGTATCTTTTTAGATTCTTTTCTCCGACTAATAACTGGCACAACCCTCCAGCTGTCCCTCCAAAGCAATACTGAGATTTGACTCATTGATAGGACTGTTGCTGAAGGAACGGCAGACTCAACCACGAATCACTGGTCTGGGCATGTCTTGTACCTGGCACTGGGGCTCTGATGTGGCCTGACTACTGGTAGAGCAGTGGGTAGCCTGGAACCTACAACCCTGGCAGAAATCAGCTGCCTGTTAACCAGCTCTGCCATTTAATAAGCGTAGACAGAATCAGGACTGCAGGCAAATTTCTTAAAAATGCTCTAAGAATTTCCCATACATAAAACACAACTACACCGTATGCCTACTTCACAAATGATGCCGTGATAAAGAATCTGCCTGCCAAAACAGGAAACACAAGAGATTCAGCTTCGATTCGAGATGGGAAGATCCCCTGGAAAAGGAAATGGCAACCCACTCCAGTATTCTTGCCTGGAACAGAGGAGCCTGGCAGGCTACAGTCCATGGGGTCAAAAAGAGTTGGACACGACTAAGCACCTGAGAGTGAGCACACACATAGCATATACCTTTACATATTTATATAGTTATATAAATAATATAAATAAATGCATATATAACAATATATTCTGTCAAAACCACTGTGAGATTTAAAATGAAATAATGCATGTAGTCTGCAACGTTTAGCTCACACTGTGCAAAGAATGTCCAGCAGAGAGATCCACTTTCTCTCCTTCTGCTACTCCCATGCTGTTCATGAAATAATAGCAGTAATGACAGAAAGGAAATGAAGCTCTAGAATATGGAAAATACATAATTATAAGGGTCTTATAAATGATGTTCCTCAGGATAATATCAATAACAGAAGTAACAATGATTTAGAGTAGGACCCTGCTGAGGAAGAATTTTTTCAAGTAGGACCAACATTTAAAAGTTGCCATGAAATTAAAAGACGCTTACTCCTTGGAAGGAAAGTTATGACCAACCTAGATAGTATATTCAAAAGCAGAGACATTACTTTGCCAAGAAAGGTCCGTCTAGTCAAGGCTATGGTTTTTCCAGCGGTCATGAATGGTTGTGAGAGTTGGATGGTGAAGAAAGCTGAGTGCTGAAGAATGGATGCTTTTGAACTGTGGTGTTGGAGAAGACTCTTGAGAGTCTGGCTGCAAGAAGATCCAACCAGTCCATTCTAAAGGAGATCAGTCCTGGGTGTTCATTGGAAGGACTGATGCTGAAGCTGAAACTCCAGTACTCTGCCCACCTGATGCAAAGAGCTGACTCATTTGAAAAGACTCTGATGCTGAGAAAGACTGAGGGCAGGAGGAGAAGGGGACGACAGAGAATGAGATGGTTGGATGGCATCAACCAACTCAATGGACATGAGTTTTGGTAAACTCTGGGAGTTGGTGATGGACAGGGAGGCCTGGTGTGCTGCGATTCATGGGGTCACAAAGAGTTGGATAGGACTGAGTGACTGAACTGAACTGAGAAATACCTTTCTCTAGCAATCAAAGAAGTCTTAGAGGGCTTCCCACCAGTAAGAAGGAAGTGATAGATCAGGATTATGCCTGACACTAACATAATCTGTCACACTAAATTTGTCTTCTTACCTTCACTTGTTATGAGAAATTAGGAAAATGGGTAGGAAACAGCAGAGGCAAAGGAGAGATGTAATGTCAGTACTGAGATGAGGAGGAAGAGGAGGCTTTAACACTTCATTCCCAACTTCCACCTGGAGCTGTTTTCTTAAACTAGACTTCTCAGGCATGTGTGCGTGCTACATCACTTCAGTCATTTCTGTCTCTTTGCAACCCCTTGGACTGTGGCCCATCAGGCTCCTCTGTCCATGGGCTTCTCCAGGCACAGATACTGGAGTGGGTTGCCATGCCCTCCTCCAGGGGATCTTCCAGACCCAAGGATCAAACCTGCCTCTCTTATATCTCTTGGATTCCCAGGTAGGTTCTTTACCATTAGTGCCACCACAAACAGCCTTCCTTTGCAGGGCTTAAGGGCCAGGTGACTTGAATCCAAATTACACTCATGTGTGACTGTGGACAAGTCACTTAATCTCTCGTGACGCAGTTTATTCGTCCAGAAAACGCAAATGATAATAAACTTACTTTGGAAAGTATTGTAGTAAACAAATACGTTAATACATAAAGAGCACTTAGAACAGTGCCCAAACATAACAAATGCTCTGTATGTTGTTCTTAATACTAGTTATAAAGTGCCAAACAAACCCAAAGAAAAAGAGATCAGATCTGTGGTTACCAGAGAGGGCAGGGAGGAGGGGGAAATGGATGAAGGCAGTCAAAAGGTAGAAACTTCCAGTTTAAGATAAACAAGTACTGCTGCTGCTGCTAAGTCGCTTCAGTCGTGTCCGACTCTGTGCAACGCCATAGACGGCAGACCACCAGGCTCCCCCATCCCTGGGATTCTCCAGGCAAGAACACTGGAGTGGGTTGCCATTTCCTTCTCCAATGCATGAAAGTGAAAAGCGAAAGGGAAGTTGCTCAGTCGTGCCCGACTCTTAGCGACCCCATGGACTGCTGCCCACCAGGCTCCTCCATCCATGAGATTCTCCAGGCAAGAGTACTGGAGTGGGGTGCCATCGCCCTCTCCAAAACAAGTACTAAGGATGGAATAGACAACATGATAAATACAATTAACACTGCAGCACAGTATATCTGAAACTTGTGATAACGTTAAACCCTAGGAGTTCTCTTCTTAAGAAATTGTTTTAATTTCTTTTTAAAAATTAATTGGAGGCTAATTACTTTACAATATTGTGGTGGTTTTTGCCATATACTGACATGAGTCAGCCACGGGTATACATGTGCCCCCATCCCGAGCCCTCTCCCACTTCCCTCCCTAGCCCATCCCTCAGGGTTGTCCCAGTGCCCTGACTTTGAGTGCCTGTTTCATGCATTGAACTTGGACTGGTCATCTTTCACATATGGTGATATTCATGTTTCAATGCTGTTCTATCAAATCATCCCACCCTCACCTTCTCCCACTGAGTCCAAAAGTCTGTTCTCTATATCTGTGTCTCTTTTGCTGTCTCACATACAGGGTCATCATTACCATCTTTCCAAATTCCATATATACGTGTTAATATACTGTACTGGTATTTTTCTTTCTGATTGACTTCACTGTATATGAGATGACGGATGTTCATTAAACTTATGATGATTACTTCATGGCATACCTAAATCATTATGCTGTACAACTTAAACCTATACGGTGCTATACGTCAATTATACCTCAATTAAACTGGAAGAAAAATAAAACAAAATAATAATAAAATAGGGGTAAGAAGCCCTGGGAACTGGTTGGCCTCAGGTCAAAGGTGAGACGGTACAATTTAGCCAAGAGAGCCCAGCTCAGGGTGGCCATAGAAGGACCACCGTCACCATGTTCAGGGTCACATAATGCAACTTCAGAAGGCAGAATGTGCATTGTGATTTAACAAAAAATTAATTCAAAGGCAGAGGAGTGAAGGTCAAGCCCTATCACAATAGATACTACCAAAAAAAGGTCACAGATGCTCACGCAAAACAAGTCCACACAAACCTAGTGCAAAGTTCTAGCATCAAATACAAACACAATTTGTGTAGTTGCTTGAAATTCAAGTTAGACTTCAACTCCTAGAAAGAAAAAAAACAACTAGATTTTAAAATATGAACCAGGCACTTACAAAATACACCACTCAAAATGCCATCCAGATACAATTAAGAGGATTATGCTATAAAAAAGAGTCATTGAGAATCATTAGCAACATTAACATAAAATAAAATATCCTTTAAGCAGTCAACACAAACAAAAGCTCTGCTGTCCCAGATCCATTTGTTCCTAATTTAATTATTCTCCAACTCTCTTTTTCAGGCGATTTCAAAAAATGAGCTTTCTGTGATTATGAGAATACATCTTTACGACCCTAAAGGTTACCATTCTTCTCTAATTAAAAGATGAACTGTATCAATAAAGTAGCTCACCAAGGTGCTGCCCCCCGCCTTTTTTTTTTTAATCTCTGAGGATCACTTTGTGAGAATAAAGCCAAGCCAAGCTTGAAAATACTAATGATAAATCTTAGGTATTGTGAGATCTAGGTTTCAAAAGATTAAGGAAATAATTCAGTAACTTCTCTTCCATGGTGGCTGTAAATAAGATGGATATTTACAGAAGAAAGATTATTCTATCGAAGAAAAGGCATTTCTTATACAATTAAGTTCAATAGAAGATAACTCATCCCCTTTGTAGAACACCAGGCGTGTCTGACTCTTAAGACCCCAAGGACTGTAGCCTGCCAGGCTCCTCTGTCCATGGGATTTTCCAGGCAGAAATACCGAAGTGTGTTGCCATTCCCTTCTCTAGGGGATCTTCCTGACCCAGGGATCAAACCAGAGTCTCCTGCTTGGCAGGTGGATTCTTTACCACTGAACCACCTGAGAAGCCCAGTAAACCACAACTGCCTGCTAGTTGTCTTTTTTTTCCCTTTGGTTGAGCTGGTTATTGTACACCTGCTGCTAAGTCACTTCAGTCATGTCCGACCCTGTGCGACCCCATAGACGGCAGCCCACCAGGCTCCCCCTTCCCTGGGATTCTCCAGGCAAGAACACTGGAGTGGGTTGCCATTTCCTTCTCCAATGCATGAAAGTGAAAAGTGAAAGTGAAGTCGCTCAGTCGTGTCCATGGACTGCAGCCTTCCAGGCTCCTCTCTCCATAGGATTTTCCAGGCAAGAGTACTGGAGTGGGGTACCATTGCCTTCTCCATTGTACACCTACTAATACTAAATGAACTTAGACCATTTATAAAGACTGTGTTATCACTGAACCTTAGTATCAACAGATTAACTTCAGTGGAAGAATTTTAGAGTTCCTCTGCTTATCTTTGACTCCAGGGGAAAATATAATGTATGTGAAAGAATAGATATGTGTATAAACCATACTAGGTGAAGGCATATGTAGGTATGTGTGTGTGTGTGTGTGTATGTACACAACATAAGTCAAAGTAACACAAAATATTAAAAAAAAAAAAACTATAGGAACCAATTATTTAAACTTCACTGTGGAAAAAAAAAAATATTTAAAAAAAAAATGCTTGACTTTATTTTCTCTACTCAGTTCCCAGAAGGACAAGTGAAATAGCTGAAAGGCAAATAGCAGGAGGGCAGTGAATGAAGAGACAAGACCCAAATAATATACCACCTGGTTAGTTCTGTAACAGAGATACACAGATGCAAGATATACAAAGACCCATGCACGGCAAAGTACATACAGATCTTCCTCATATTCTAGCATCTACCCAAGGAGAAAAATGCTGGAGCTGGAGGAAATGAAAATGTCAGGTAGAAAGGAATAGATTAAGAAAATTTTACAAACCCCAATCTTCCTTGAAAAGAGGCAGAGGGTGTGGGGCATCTCGGAAACTGATGATGTGGTTCTCCCTGCCATCTTTGCCTGTTCCCCTCATTCTCACTTAGCTGACTCCCTATGAGCTGGGCAGGAAGTCAAAAAAGCAGCAGCCTGAGGAGATCCAACCAGTTCATCCTAAAGCAAGTCAGTCCTGAATATTCATGGGAAGGACTGATGCTGAAACTCCAATACTTTGGCCATCTGATGCAAAGAGCTGACTCACTGGAAAAGACCCTGGTGCTCGGAAAGATTGAAGGCAGGAGGAGAAGGGGATGACGGAGGATGAGATGGTTGGATGGCATCACCAACTCAAGGGACATGACTTTGAGTAAGCTCCGGGAGTTGGTGATGGATAGGGAGGCCTGACGTGCTGCAGTCCATGGGGCTGCAAAGAGTCGGACCCAACTGAGTGACTGAACTGAACTGAGGCTAATGTAAATGCAAGCTACCTAGGGGCCAAAGAGAGCAGAGAGGTACTAGGGGGATGGCCAAAGTGCTGAAGTCAGTGTTGGTTTGCTTGAAACCACTGAGTTGACATAGCACATACGTGAGGCCAGTGAGAACCAGGAGAGGTCCCAGCCTCAGGAGGACCCCATCCCTGCCCCTCACCTCCAGCGTCCTTTTGAAAGTTGAGAGAGGCATAGAAAGGAGAGGGAGGCACAGTTCATGACTGCCCTCAGAGACAGCAGGGCACACAGATCTAGAGTGTTCCCACCTCCAGGGAGCTTTGGCAACAGCTTTTTAACGACACAGAACTCGTCTCCAAAATCTATTTCAATTGCAAAAGAGATTTTGGAAAACACTCAGACTTCTAGTTTGGTGTGGAAAATATCATTCAAAAACAACTATAGAAATGTTGAATTTTTCTTTTATCAAAAGCTATTTTACATTTCCATAAAAGAACAGGAGTCAAATATGGCTTAAAGGTCCAGATAGAATATTGTTTCTATTCTGAGAGAATATCAAGTTGCAATTTTCAAAAACTGACCATGTATTCACACCTGGGTCAATTTTGTGTCTGACAGAGAATGCACATCACAACATTTGAGGCATGATGCCTTAAGACAGAAAAATGCCAACAAAGCCCTTCAATTCCAAAACCTTGCATTATATATTTCCCCAAATATTTAATCACTTTTACATCCGGCACCATAAAAATCTGTGTAACAAAAATATGTAGGGGGTTTTTGTTTTATCTGGTTTTTTTTTTTAAACACAAATGTATGTCTTGTCCTTTCTTTTGTTTCATTAACACTCACTGTTTTCAGTACCTAATACTGCAGAGAAAATAACTATTTTACTCAAGAAGAATCCAAAATAAGTATCAAGAATATGAGCTTTTACATTAAAAAGAATGAAATAATGTCATTTGCAGCCACATGGATGGGCCTCGAGTTTATAACAGTAAGTGAAGTTAAGCCAGAAAGACAAATAATGCATAACTTATATGTGGAATCTAAAATATGACACAAGTAAACTTATCTATGAAACAGAAAAAGACTCATAGACATAGAGAACAGGCTTGCAGTTGCCAAGGAAGGGGGGGCGGGGGATGGATTGAAAGATGTTAGCAGAAGCAATCTGGTATATACAGAATGGATAAACAGCAAGGTCCTACTGTATACCGCAGGAAATAATACTCAATATCCTGTGATAAATCATAATGGAAAATATGAAAAAGAACATACATATAACTGAATCCGTTTTACAGCAGAAATTAACACAACATTATAAATCAGTTCAGTTCAGTTGCTCAGTCATGTCCGACTCTTTGGGACCCCGGGGACTGCAGCACGCTAGGCCTCCCTGTCCATTTTTTAAAACTGCAATTAAAAGAAAAAAAGTTTTAAGACCGAGTTATTACAGTGAATAAGTGACAACTGGGCACCCAAGGGCCCAGCACCCTCAACCATGCTGCATACATGCAAATTCAGAATCCAACCTTCCCTCTCCCTCCCAAAGGAAAACACCTTTTAGTTAAAGCATTTCGAACCAGAACCAGAAAAAATCAAAAACATAAGGAAGGAATGTGCTATGATTTATTCCTTTCACTCTACCTTTTCCCGAAGGTCCAGATGCATCACTGGTCTTAAAATCTGTCCATGTCCTCCTCCCCAGGGTCAGTCACCTGCCAACTTCAGGCTCTAATGGACTGTCCTGGCCTCCGACTTCATCCTTCCAAGATTCAAGTCTCCCTGTTCAAATGCCTCTGGGCCCCTGGCTACACTCGCTCCTCAGCCCTCAGAGTTCCCACACCTTCATCTGCACCTTCATTTCCCAATATCCCCTCCTCCAAACACCCTAGGCTCCAGTCCCACTACTGACACCCCATTTCCTGAATTCACAGGGCACATGTTCGCCTGGGAGCACCCTCAAATCACTGCCACCCAGCCCGCTCCTTACTTGCATCCACACCCACACCATCTCTTCCGCAGACACTACCATTTCCCTGCTCTCTGGGCCTAGCCCCACCACCCGTGTCTTTAAGGACTGCATCTATCAGTTAACCCATCTTCTCCTTTAACTTCAACCTCTCCCTCTCTATCTCCATTGGAAGCAAAACCAACAGTCTGCCCACAAGCCCCTCCCAGCAGAGTCCTTGTGCTCTCAGCACCACTTTCCTTTACCCCCGGGAAGAGCCAAACTGCTTGACCTGCCTCCCTGTCCCCCCTCCTCTTTCCACACACCCCTCCACCTGTTGCATTCCACCTTCCATCCCACCACTTCTGATGCTGCTATTCTGTGAAATGTTATCAATACCCACTGTAACCAGGTAACATTCTCCTGGCGCTAGGAAGGCAGAGGCAAAGTCAAACGTGAACCCTCTGAGTCAGAAGTTCAAGCTGATAGCTAAATTCAGCCCAGAGATATATTTTATTTGATCTAAAAAAAAATGAACTATTTGCCAAAAATGCGAGATTCTGGAGATGTCACACAAAAATCTGGATAATTTTGGCTTCTGTTAAAGAACTGAGAAACTCTGGCTGCACTACTTCTTTCACTGAATGATAATGATCAGCTGGAGGGAGAAGTAGCTGCCCCTGGAATGGAGCCCTTGGCTCCTTCCTTCACTCACTGCCCGCCCCAGCAAACCTCCTTTGCTCATTTGCTTTGATGGCCCCTGTGGGTAATCGAGTTTGAACACATGCTCTAGATCACTGCTGTCCAATAAAATAAAAATGTGTCACACACACAACTGAAAATTTTCCAGCAGCCACACTTTTTAAATGAAAATAAATGGGTAAAATTAACTTTAATGATATATTTTATTTAATCCAATATATCCACATTACTATTTTCAACACGCAAGTGATATAAGAAATTAGTAGTAAGATATTTTACCTCCTTTTCTTTGAGCTGAGGCTTCAAAAATCTGGTGTGCACATTACACTTTCCACACATCTCAACATGAACTAGCCACTTCTCCAGTGCTCAGTAGCCAAGTGTCTCTGCCATATGGGACGGTGCAGCTCCAGATGCTTAGTTTCTGTGGTTAGTATTGTTTAGTCACTAAGCTGTGTCTGACGCGTTCACAACCCCATGGACTGTAGCCCACCAGGCTCCTCTGTCCATAGGATTTCCCAGGCAAGAATACTGGACTCGGTTGCCATTTCCTCTTCCAGGGGATCTTCCAAAACCAGGGCCTGAACCCATGTCTCCTGCACTGCAGGCAGATTCTTTACCACCGAGCCACTGGGAAAGCCCCAGATGCTTAGTGGTTAGTTACAAAAATTGCCTTGCAATCAGAAATAGAGAAAATGTTAAGGAGAAAGAGAAAACAAGCAGGGCTAAGGAAAAGGGGGGATGATGTCAAGGAGCAGACAGGGTGAGAGTTAGAAAACAGAAGAGTAAGCAGGGACACAGAGACAATGAATGAACAGCCCTGGCTCAGTCCTCCAAGGGAAGAAACACCCCTGATAGGCAAAAGCCGTTGACAGGCAATGCTGATGGTCTGAAGGAGGCTTTGGTATTCTAAAAATATGCTGAACATTAGACAGGTGGTCACTATGAAAAGCAACTGGCAGACCGTCTGAACCCCAGTTCACACACTTGGCACCTCAAGAGGCAGCAGAATTAGCCAGGCTAACAAGGGCAGGATTCTTGATCAAGACGGGATTTTTAATCTAGTTAAAGTACGTGGAGCTGAGGAGAAGTGCAATGAAGCAGGCAGCAAAGCGATCCTGAGCTAACATCCAAGGGGAGGTCAAGACTCAGAGATCATGAGGCAGGACATGTCAACAGGCGTCAGTGATCCAGACGCGGGGGTGTAATTTTAGAGGCCAGACGCAGAGACTGGGGCCCAAAACAGATAGCTGGGGTCAGAGACCAGCAGCAAGAAACACATCCCCAAGCCAGAGACCTCAGAAGCAGACACCGCTCCCCCTTCCCCACGTGAGCACACTACGGTGGTCATATGCTCCCTTGTGCCCTCAGATAGGAACCAGAATTAAAGCACAGGCTGAGAAAAGCCAGTTCAGCAGCTGAGAGAAGAGGGGAGTGTCAGATGTTTGCCAGGCATAAAAGGACTTGGAAATAAGAAAGCAAGAAGAACATCTTTCTGCAACCATAAAGTGATTTTGAAACTTCTCCAAGAGAACTTATCTCCGAACAGCTCCAGCCCATCCATTCATCCCTTCATTAATTCAGCAAGTTTAAAACGGTAATAAATGGTAATGGTATAAATAACTTTATAAAACGGTAATCTATTTTACAATGTTGATTCCATAGGTCCACTGTCCTAAGGCTTGCCAAATTCTACTCCAGCAGTGCAAAATAAGGTGAGATTGCTAATACTGAAGGGGCCTCTCTAAATAAAATCCGTAGGATTAGGAGGCTTGCCTTGATCCTAAAATGTCCAGAGTCCCATCTATCATGTGCCATAATTTTCCAGATTGGCTAGGTCCAAAGAGAATGGGAAATAAGGCTGATGCAAAATATCTCAAAAGAGATTTCATAGGAAAACTGTTCTCTCAAGAACATAATATGTGAGACTTCTAAATCTCATTATAATGAAAATGAAGTTTTCATGTTGCTTGCATTCAGACTAATATTGAACATGAATATTTGGAGACACTGGGGAAATTGTGGCCTGCTATTTTGCTGGAAAAAAATTTCTAAGAAACTGGTATACATTGGAAAGCGAAAGTGAAAGTGAAAGTGAAGTCATGTCCGACTCTTTGTGACCCGTGGACTGTAGCCCACCAAGCTCCTCCGTCCATGGGATTCTCCAGGCAAGAATACTGGAGTGGGTTGCCATTTCCTTCTCCAGGGGATCTTCCCGACCCAGGGATCAAACCCAGGTCTTCCACATTGCAGGCAGACGCTTTAACCTCTGCACCACCAGGGAAGCCCCCAGTATACATTGAAGGGGGAAATATATTTGCATACATTCTTGAATTGTTAAGGTTTAGTAATTACTTTTCACACATGATTTATTAAAAAACAATGTAAACTAGAAGAAAAGGTTGATAATGACAAAGACATCAAGATAGCACATAAAGCTCACCATGCAGGCAAAAATACAATAAGTTCAATGGTAGCAATAAAATCCACAAATAAAGACAGTAAAGTTTATTTGACAAGTGAAAAAAATGACTTGAGGAAGAGTGCCTCATGCTTTTCAATAATTAACTTTATAGGAAGACAAAGTGAAAGTGAAGTTGATCAGTCGTGTCTGACTCTTTGCGATCCCATGGACACCACGCTCCTCCATCCATGGGATTTTCTAGGCAAGAGTACTGGAGTGGGTTGCCATTTCCTTCTCCAGGGAACTTTCCGACCCAGGGATCGAACCCAGGTCTCCCACATTGTAGACAGACGCTTTACCATCTGAGCCATCAGGGAAGTCAAGCTTATCATAAATAGGTATGCTTTGCACTGTATTTTCATGGAAACAAGCAAGATTACCTAAAGCAAGTTAAAACAGTTATCTATTTCATTCACAAAAAACAACCCCCTCCCCCCCAAAAGCGAGTATTCAAACAATGGCCCTCAGATATCAAGAAAAGCTTCTATTTAGGATGCTTGGTTTATTGAGGCAGGGAAATGTATAGTTTTTAGTAAGTTTTCCAGTAAAATTAATAAGTCAAAGCAAAAAATTTCACATTTCAAAAAATTAATTTTTGCTACTCTAAAACAGATGTCTGCTACAAAGCTGTAAATAACTATGATTTAACTTAAAAATCCATTACCCTAACTTCTGAATCTGCAGATTTTGTCAACGCTTCCAATGTTATCTACACATACTTTTTACTCATTATCAGTCTAGAGTTGGCAAACATTTTGATAATTGATATAAGTGAAAAAATCATACTACATGTTTCCTTGTGCCGAATATATATTATTAACCTTTAATTTTGTGAAATCATCCCCTATTTCCAAATGATGGAGCAACAGAAAACAGGAGGGAATATTTGTCCTATTTTCCTTATGAACCTGTTACTTCTGCTTTATCCCTCAAAGTATTTATTCACTTTTTCATGATAGAGTGCACATATTTGCCAAAAGTTATATAAGATTTTTTTCATTACTATTTAAAGAAGTTGTGATGTCACCAGTTCTGCCTGGGTTAATTTTAGGCTACTTTTGCCACCACTGCAAGGAAAATAATTTACATCAAAGGACCAGCAAATCCCCTGTTGATTTTTTTCAGCACCCATTTACTTGCAATGGTGGCAGCGGCAAAACTTTAATAAACCATCCAAAAATAATAACAGCACACAACTGCTAGTCTTTATTGAGACAGGTTTCAAGCCCATCTCAATTAACATATACCTGCTAACACTTGCATTTATAAATACAAGATCCGTGTGTATGTGTGTGTGTTAGTCATTCAGACACATCAGACTCTTTGCAAGCCCCATGCACTGTAGCCTGCCAGGCTCCTCTGTCCATGGGATTCTCTAAGCAAGAATACTGGAGTGGATAGGATTCCTTTCTCCAGGGGATCTTCCCAACCCAGGGGTCAAACCCTGGTCTCCTCCATTGTAGGCAGATTCTTCACTGTCTGAGCCATCAGGGAAGTCCACAAGATCCACAGCTCTATACAAATTCACCAGATACACCTGATATTGAAGGTTACAGGAAATAATTCTGCTCCAGAGAAAAACTATCATTCCATCTAGCCCTTTCTCTGGAATAATTTGATGATGCCAATATTTTTCAAGAATGAAATCACACATTGAACTGTACATCCTGCTCCAAAATGTCCTGAGATCTCACCCTCACTCTTTTACTTTGAAAAAGCTTTGGACAAGTTTCCAACACTCCTTCTAGGAGCTTATTTTTTAGATTATTTGGGGGATTCTAGTAGTTTTAATTATTTACATTACTTTTTAAAATTTGTGCCTTTCCCAAGTCTGCTGCTGCTAAGTCACTTCAATCGTGTCCGACTCTGTGTGACCCCATAGACAGCAGCCCACCAGGCTCCCCCATCCCTGGGATTCTCCAAGCAAGAACACTGGAGTGGGTTGCCATTTCCTTCTAAGTTATGCTATTTTAAGTAAGATTAAAGACACCTGAAAAATAGATAGCAAAAATTACACAAATCACATTTTTTAAACTTTTTGATACAGACTTTCTTTAAAAGATCAGATAATTAATAAAGCCAGATTTACTTCATGTCTAGACTTAATCTTAGAAGGTACCTTCCACTTTTTATTGGAGCTTTCCTATGTAATTTAGAAACGTTATCACAAGGAACGGGTATTCTTCCTACTGTGTTTTGAAACATTCCTATCCTGAAACATTTCATACCCTGAATATTTTACTCATTTTTTTCAAAATAATTTTTACTCCTCTATGAAAGCAATTTTAACAAAATGAATTTGAAAAAAATAAAGGATTAGCATTCACAAACACTGCAAACTTTTGTTAAAACACTTAAAAAATGCAACATATTCATGCCTCACTCTTTAACGGACTTTCTGATTCCAGCGAAGTATAATTTTAGTAACTCATCAAGACAGAATACATAAAATTGGCACATTTTTGATATGCACACAAATTGAGAACGCATCTTTCCCAACTGTGTTGCAGAAAATGAAATGCATCTGGCATGACAATATGGCCCAGCGCGTGAACTAGAATCAGTGGGAAGAAAGGGGTTTCTTTTTTTTTTTTCAAAGCAGAACCTTTTAAATAATGCACATGCTCCAACAGCAAGGCATTATTAAGTCTGCTAAACTGTTTCAAAGGTATATTTGACTTAAACACACACACACACACACACACACACACGCACACACTAGCAAGTGGGCTGGCAGGGGCAAAGGAGGTAGACTGGTTTGCTCAGTTGTAATGATTATACAGCAGGGACTTCCAAATCTCCTTCCCAAGCAGTCCAAAATGATTTTTTTGCTTTTGCACCGTATCTCCAGCCAGTCTCAGCGTATGCGCACATATGCTGTTGGGGCCTCGTGCTGGGCTGGGGGGTGGAGAGGTGGGGAGAGTGTTGAAGAACATGGCTAATGCCAGGAGCAAGCAGAGAACAAGAGAAAATTTGCGTAACCTGCTTTTTTGCAATGAATTTTCTTTTTTAAGAGAAGGGGCTTTTTCCCTAGGCAATCTGAAGATGGATTTAAGGCTTTTAGCATCTTGTCTTTTATGTGTTCCCATCTGTGCTTATGAACTGTGAATAAAACTGAAATCTGCATGTGCGACAAGCTCCCTCCCCATGCCCAAGTGTCTTCAGTGAGGAGGTGCAGGGAGAGAAAGGAAAGATCCCTGAGTTGGGCTGGAAGCCCGGGAGGGTGCTGCAGAGTTACACCTATTCCTGGACACTTTAAGGAGTCCTCTTCCAGTTCGAGGTTCCAGCTCCATTACTTCCTTCTCTCTAGAGGGGTGAGCCAGGTTCCTAGAGTTGGGCAAAGAGGCATTTAGGAGACAGGAATCCTCTCTGTGCATTAGTGAAAGAAAGCTGCTAAAAACTGGATGTGGGACTCGTAACAGAAAACTGTCCACTTCTCAGGGCACAAGGCTTCATAAGCAGCAGATGCAGTGAATCAACAATTAAGCCTCAGGGCCTATCTTCCTGCCCACACTCCACCCGTCACCTACTCTTTGAAAGAGGGTTTGGCCTTTGTATTCCTCCTATGACTTCACTGACATTCTGGTTCTTTATAATGAAAAGCTTCTTTAGAACTATAATTTGTAAATGTGATATAAAAGATACGCAACGATGCATTACAGAGAACAAAGAACAAATTAATTCAGCTAATCAATCACAGAACAGATTCTAGGAAACTGGAATGTATTAACAGGCAAACTTACAAGTATTAATCAACAGCACTGAAGTTATCTCAGAGACATACAAAGTTCTAAAAGTGGTCAAGCGTAGCTGTCATGATGGAAAAACATTTTAGAGAACGACAAAACTTCTTTCTGTCATATGTTAACGATGTGACCTTGGAAAGATTCTTTAATTTCTTTGAGCATTGATTTCCTAGGAAATCAAGCAAGAACTTCTATCATGTAGGGCAGTTGTGAGGATTATATCATGCAAGTGCCCAGAATTTTATGAAGACACAGGTAATAATGTTTGCTTCATATTCTCTCAAATCAGTTTTTTGGTCTTTTGTATAGAATGTTCATATTTAAACAGCAGTATTTTTCAAATAAAGGTTGATAGCACCTGAAAACGTTTTGATAAAAATGAATATAGAGATTAATTCTGAATTCCTTTCTATTGCTATGAAAATATCTTGGTTCATTGAACTGCAAAATTATTTAGTAAGTTAACACTTGCAGAAATATGGTGTCTTTTTAAATGTTTTGATCATAAAAGTTAATAAAAACAAATGTAAACAAGTATCCCAGCTCTAAAATTCTTATACATTAGGATCATGTACATACTCAAAAATAAATAATTTTAAAATATATAGTATTCATCTACACTGAATTTAAAGCATCTTTGTAAAACCACCTCATTTTGGAACCAGAATTAGGAGTTCTATTCAATTCTCTTTCAAGACAAAAAGGAAAGGTAGGTTCATATAGGCTTTTTGTCGTTATTATCTGTCTCCTCCTCTGAAAATAACTGGAACCTTGTTCTAAACCATCAGGTGTTTTCTAGAGCATCAGTAACATCAGATTATTGCAAGCAGTTGTGTTTATGAAACAACAAAACACACTAGTGTTCTGGTTGACTTTCTGATTACACTAATACATTAGCCAATAAACTGTGAAAACTTTCAACTGAAAGTCCATCTATTCCCATATCTTACCCTTCAAAGCATGGCCTTATGTTTTTTTGTGACCCAACTTCTAATCTAATTAAAGTTTTACTGTATATATTACTAACCCAACTAATCAGAGTCAAGATAATGAGAATCAATATAAGATGTATTGGAATAAAAAAGTTCTTTAGGTCCCTGGCAGAACGCAACTTTCAAAATACTTGCTAGCATGACCACGATTTGATAAACATTTACAAAAGAACACCGCCTCTACAAAACCGTACAAAACCAAGGGAGTAAAAGCCACAGCTCAGTGGAACATTTCACAGATTTTTACTTGACTATTGCCTGACCGAAGAGTCAACATGGTGTACAAAGCAGCCTAAGCTGAACGCAACTACTTTAGATGACTATAAAACAGAAAAAGCCTGGCAAAACCAATACAGTATTGTAAAGTAAAATAAAGTTAAAAAAAAAAGAAAAAGCCATAGGAACATCCGTGTGACTAACTCGGAAGAGACACGCTGGCCACTTGTTAGACAGCGATCCACTCACAGCAGGAAGTTTTGAGGAGGGTGGGAAGATGAAGACTTTTGCGCCTAAAGAGTTTCCCCAAGACGTGACCTCACGTTTGCCATCAATTCGCCTCTTCGCATTTCTACTTTTCCCTGAAAGTGTGTTGGGCATGCTTGCTTTTTCTTGGACAAGGTGAGACTTAGCTAGACAGTCCTTTTAGGGGCTCTCCAAAAAAGTACGCATTTTATGTCTAACCTTATTCCTCTCCTATTGTGCTGTGCTTAGTCGCTCAGTCGTGTCCAGCTCTTTGCGACCCCACGGACTGTGGCCCGCCAGGCTGCTCTGTCCATGCGATTTCCCAGGCAACAATGTTGGAGTGGGTTGCCATTTCCTTCCCCAGGTCCTCTCCTATTGGGCTACCATTAATACGTCCACTTTCATCGGCAGCTGAGAAAGCGACCCAAACTAGCTTCTAGCAATAGGTGCTCTTTCTGTCCAAAGTCAAGTCAGAGGGCAAGTCAGAACTTTTCCCTCTCTCTGTTTGATCTGCAGCACCCCTACCCGGCCCCTCCCGGGCCCTCCCGGGGTCCCGATTGCCCACCGCTGGAGGCGTGGCCCCCGCGCGCCCTGGCTCGGGCCGCGCCCACCTGTCACTCACCCCGCTGCTGCCGCGCTCCGGGCCCTTCTCCGGGGTCCGCGGCTCCGCCGGGCTCTGGGCTGGCTCAGCGCGAGGCGGCAGCGGCGGCGGCTCGAGCAGCTGCTCCAAGCAGGCGGTGCCCGGCAGCGAGGAACTCTTCTGATGGCACAAGTGCGCCGCGGTGCCCCGACGCCGCGCGCTCTCATCCCGGGCGCGGTCCCCCCTCGGGGGCGGCTGGGGCGAGGAGGACAGCGAGGATGAGGCGGAGGACGAAGAGGGAGCCGAGTCTGGGGAGCGTCCGCCGGGAGGAGTCGCTCCAGCGGCGGCGGCGGCCCCCGGCCCCTTCCCCACGGGAAGCAGATGCCCGCGGATCCGGCGGCGCAGCGTGGACCCAGGCTCGGCCCGGCCAGTGCCACCGGGCTCCAGAGGCTCCGGCGACGAGCAGCACAGGTTGGGCTGCGAGGAGGAGAAGACGCGGTCCAGCACTTGCTTCCGTTTCTTGAAGCCGCTCCACCGGCTGCCCCCGCCACCCAAGCTGGCCGGGGCATCCCGCCGGCCCCCGGGGGGCGGCGGGGAGGGCGACGGGGTGTCCGCAGTGCGGTGCTCAGGGCCCCCCGCGCGCGCGGCCCCGCCGCCCTTGCTCTTGCCCACCCCCAGCTGCAGGTTCTTCCAGAGCCGGGCCTGAAACGAGGACGCCGCCGCCGCCGGCTCGGGCGAGCCCGCCGCGGCTGCCCGGGGCTCCATCCTCCACCCCGCGCTCCTCCTCTCCCCTCCTCCTCCTCCTCCTTCTCCGCCCTCTCGGGCTGCGCCTCCTCCCGGAGCCCCGCGGCGGCGGCGGCGGACGCAGCAGCACCAGCCGGGAGTGACCGGCGGCTTCGGGCCAGCGCGGGGGCAAGCCGGCCTCGCCGCCGAGGTTCTCCCGCCGCTGGACTCCGGCGGCGCCGCCGCCTCCTCGCACACCGGCGGGGGTGGGCTGTCGCTACGGCCAGATCGCGGCCGCCGCAAAGTTTGTGGTTCCGAGCGCCGGGGCTCCAGGCCACTGGAGTCCCCCCTCCGCCCGCCCCCAGGCCGCGCCCTGGGCCCCTCTCCTTGCCGGCTCCGGACTCGCGGAGCGAAGCGCGCTCGGCCGTGCGCTCCCAGCCGCTGCGCCAGGGGACCCCGCAGCCGACGCCCTCCGGGCAGCACCTGTCAGCGGCGGGGGCGGCTGCCTCGGAACGGGGCGCGCGGGCGACTCACGCGACAGGGAGTCCTCGGCACGCCCGGGACCGTTCTCCAGCTCCCGGGTGGGAGGGCGAGCGAGGCGAGAGCCGGGCGGAGTTGGTTAGGGACCCGAGCCAGCTTGCTCCTCGGGAGCCAGCCACGGTTAGGTACCCACGCAGCTAGCTCTGGGCCGGCAGCGAGACGCGCCCTCCGACCATCTCGGTCCGTTCGATGAAGCGAGCCAGGGTGGAAATCATGCGCCTTCCCTGGGTCCTGCGGAGCAGCCAGTGTCCACACCGAGAGGTGAACGCGCCGGAGTCCTGAGGTTGAACGCCACTGCCTCCGCCCCGCTGCGCGCCCTGGGTCCAAGACCAGAGTTTGATTTCTTCTGCCTTGATTTCATCCCCATCCTCCCCTCCCCGCTCTTTGCTTGTGCCCTTAGTTTCTCCTGCAGACAGGGTCTAGAGGTTTCCGGGAGTCTGACAACAAAGCAAGTCCTAAAGTTGCAGGGAGTTTACCCGCGTCCCAAGACGAGGAGGATGCGCACTGCCTCTCATCCCATTCCAAACGTAGAGTATCTTGTTCTTTTCACTCAAGTGCGTTTTCCTTTCGTCACTTACAAAGCAAATGAGAAAGGCTCCTGCAGCCTTGGTTTCTCCCCAAATCTACTGCTCCAAGGGTCTTCTGAATCTCCTGAGAGAGTAGATGACACAGGATCTCTTCCGCACCACAAAATGCAGGAAATTCACAAGAGCTCTGGCACCGTAACGCCTAATTCCATTCTCCTCTGGCTAGCAGTATGCCCTGGGTGTGCCACTCACAGCTTTAAGGTTTTTCTTTTTCTATTTGCTTACCTTTATAACAAATATTTATTGAGCACCTACTACATGTCAAGCAATATGATAGGCTCCGAGGATGCAGCTGTGAACAAGGCCAACAGGGCTCCACCCTCATGCAGCCTATCTTCCAGTGGGAGAATCAAACAGAATTTCTAATAGTGAAGAGTCCCATGGAGAAAATAAAACAGGGTACCATAACAAAGTGGCTGTGGAGGTGGGGTTGCCAGATTAATTGCAGGACACCCAATGAAGTTTGAATTTCAAATAAATGATGTACAAATACTGTTTGAGTATGCGCATGTCCCAGACATTGCATACGACTTACTAAAAGACTATTTGTTGTTTATCTGAAATTCCCTGTTTTGTATTTTTATTTTCTACATCTGACAACCCCTTACAGAAGGTGTTTTTGTTGTTGTTGTTGTTTTGAGGTTATGTGTACATCTGAGAAGCTAAATTTTGAGTTGAGGTTTAATGAGGACAAACAGCAGTCATTGAAAGATCTGATTACAGAGCATCCCAGGCAGAAGGAACAGCAGGTGCAAAGGCCCCAAGGCAGGAAGCAGCTTGGCTTGGCATGGCATGTTCAAGGACAGATGAACTGCTGCAAATAACGTGGAATAAGGTGGATAAGAGATGAAAGGAGTCCTACAGCCATAGTAAGAGACTGAGCCTCCTGTAAGTGGAATGGGAAGCCATTTGAGGGTTTGAAGCATGAGTGATGAGATAATACTAATGCCTGCCTTGCGGGGCTGTTCTAAGGATAAAGTGAAAAAGGACTTCACTCAATGCCTGAGGCTTTTCCACACGAGAGAGTCACACCGAAAATACCATAACCATAAAAAATTACCTCAGTATAGAGCTACTGTGATAGCTCGGAAGAGAAACTATTTTATCCAGAAGTCTTCCCTGCAACATAGGAAAACATATTCTAATACTAGTTTTTCTAGGATGTTGTTAATGAAAGCACAGAGAAAATAAGTAAAGAAATAAAGGATTCTCCATATCTGTGTCTCTATTCCCGCCCTGTAAACAGATTCATCTGTACCATTTTTCTAGCTTATATATATATATGCATTAAGAAACGATATTTATATTTCTCTTTCTGACTTCACTCTGTATGACAGACTCTAGGTCCATCCATATCGCGACAAATGATCCAACTTCTTTCCTTTTATGGTTAAGTAATATTCCGTTGTGTAACAGAGATGTAGATGTAGAGAATGAATGTATGGATCCAAGCGGAGAAGGGGAGCGCGGGATGAACTGGGAGAGAGGCATTGACACATATACACTGCCACGTGTACAGTAGACGGCTAGGGGGAGGCTGCTGTGAAGCACAGGGAGCTCAGCTCGGTGCTCTGTGATGACCTACGGGGTGGAATGGGGAGGGGGAGGCTCTAGACGCAGGGGATATACGTATACATATGGCTGATTCGCTTTGATGTTCAGCAGAAACTAACACGACACTGTAAAGCAATTATACTCCAATAATAAAGAATTACCATAGCAAATTTAGAAGAAATGATAATCACTTCTTACCAAAGCTCTAAAAATAAGTCAAGTTTGTCATATTTACTGACATGGGGCCATGGACTCATAGTGATGACTGCAGTCTTATATTCACGTAGTCTTTTAATGATGTGTTTGACTTTTGTAGCTTTATGTTTTCATTTTTCTCTCTTGCCTAGTTTTGCCTTGAACTCATTAACTCATTTCAGAACCTGAAATCTACAATCCCAGATAACACTCATCCATCAAGGAGAGTTCATTTCTAGAACTTGAAAGAAGACAAGTAACTTTTCTTAAATATCTAAAGTGGATTAGAAATTGAGAGGCTACCCTACAAACTGTGCATTACATAAAATTGCACTGAATATGGCCTTTGCCATCAAAGGCCTTATTATATTTAAGATACTATTTAAAAAAATAAAAGTTATACAACACAAGGGGACAGTGAATCCCCTTGATCACTGAGGGAATACAGAGGAGTGAAGAATCACTTGTGGCTTGACTAAAGGAAGATTTGTTGGAGTCATCATCTGAGCTAAGATCTATAGCAGGTGACAGAGTACACTAGGAAGATAGCTTTGCCACCAGCAAAAAGAAAGCAAGACTAATGGCACATAGCAAGACTTCAGTAAATGTTAGCTTTTCTTTCGTTACAGTTTATTAGCCATCTAAATATTTATAGAGCATCTATCGCTTGAATGAATATGAAATTAATATATGCATCACACATTGATATATAAGAGGTTGGGAAGGTGATGGATAAGGTAATATTTGAGTAGAAGCTCAAAGGAAGTGAGGGAGGGAACCTAATGGTAAATCTAAGGGCAAATTTTTCCAGGAAGAAGGAGCATTAAGTGCAAAGAGACTGAGGCAGGGACACGCTCTGCTTGAGGAAACAGCAAGAAAGACAAAATAGCTGGAACAGGGAGCGAGAGGGAAGTGGAAGGAGAAACTATGGCAGAGATGGCTAAAGGCCACATGCAGAGGATTCTGTGGTCAACAGTGAGGACTTTGGGTTTAGGAGGATGGGAAGTCACTGGGCACTTGGGTAGAGTTATCTGTGATCCAACTTGCATTTTAAAAGACTCTCTCTGGCCCCTATGTTGACAATAAAGTGCAGAAGGGAGGGGGTAGGAACAGACTTTAGACAGGTCCTATTACTATAAATACATACGGGACAGTGGTGTCTTTGACAGAGGTGGAAGGTGAGAAGTGGTGCAAGTGGGAAAATTCTAGTTACAGGATGTTTTGAAGATAGAACTGAGACAACTAACCACAGTTTGAATGTGGGATACTCAAGCGTAACGCTAAGAGGTTTGTGTCTCTTACCCTATGAAATCATCACAGCAACCCCATATTATAGACGAAGGAACCAAGTATGAGGCATACTAAGTGATCTTACAAGGTCACGCATTGAGTAATTAGCAGATCCCTGGTCTACAAGGTTCCAAAGCCACAGAACTTGTTTAATTTTAAATGCATGCATAAATAAATAGAATGAAATAATTGAGAGAGGCCTCAGGAGATACATGGATCCATGTCCTGACCTTGGGTGAGCAGCAAGACCATCTCGGGCAGAACCACTTGATGCGATCAAGGACATAAATGCAAGCCCCCAAACAACGTGTCTGGGACTAATTGAGTTAAAGGGCAACTAAATGGCACTTATGGAGCCCTCTTGTCAGTGGGGCCCTGGCTCCTCTCCCAGCTCCTGGCATTGGCCCAGATGCCTGCAAGCCCTCATTTCCTCTCTCAGTCTCTGAAATGGGGACAGTGATATCTGTTGGCCAGACCCACCTTACAGCGAACTGGTTAAAAGCCAAATGGAGGTAGCATTTTTAATGAGGAATGCCTGTTCGCAAGAGTGAAGTTATCACCACTTTGGAACTGAAACCAAGAAAAGGTACCAGACTGATGTTCCTCCTCACATGGAAAAACCCTGCTGTGTGGAAAGAAGCTCTTTGAACCCTTCCAAACCAAGGACCCAGTTGTCACAATTCACACGTTGAGATGAGTGCTGAATGCACAGTCAACTCAACAAACGTCTGGTTCACGTGTAAACAAGTTTTTGCCTTTTTCTTCCTTGAAAGTTTTCTCAAAGTTCTCAAAGGTGGTTTAATATTAAGTAACTTCAGAGGAGCTGTTTCTTTTTTATACTATTTAACCTAAGCCACTTTTTATTTTCTTCTTAACCAGTGTGGTTTAAAAAAATTCTAGAATGCTAGACCAAAAGTCCTGAATACTCATTGGAAGGACTGATGCTGAAGCTGAAACTCTAATACTTTGGCCACCTGATATGAATAACTGACTCATTTGAAAAGACCCTAGTGCTGGGAAAGATTGAGGGCAGGAGGAGAAGGGGATTACAGAGGATGAGATGGTTGGATGGCATCATCGACTCAATGGACATAAGTCTGAGTAAACTGGGAGTTGGTGATGGACAGGGAGGCCTGGCATGCTGCAGTCCATGGGGTCACAAAGAGTCAGACAGGACTGAGAAACTGAACTGAACTGAGACAAAAAGATATTCTGAAATTTCTATGTGGGAAGGACATAGGATTGTCTATGAGGTGTGAATTAGAGTAGGGGGACTTGAAGCCGTATTTACATAATTTTTAAAAACTCAACTGTCCATATAAAAGAAGGGACAAAAGGGGTTGACTGGAGATCTGGAGGAACCCAAAGCCTCGACTGCCTGTCTCTCGATGCTGGTTCTGCACAAAGTCAGAAGACGTTGGCATTGGCCTGGCACCACATGTGAGGGCTCTGTCACCACATGTGAGGGCTCTGTCACCACAGGTGGCATGTGGACCTCAATTTTTCACAAGTAAAGTGAACAGTAAAGGACTACTTTTCCTCTCAGGTCTCCTCCAGCTTAAAAATTATATACGCTTCTGAAACAAATCTCCAATGTAAGATTAAAATCCATTTATTCATTCCTGATTTCCTACTTTCAGTGGTGATACAAAGGCAGGTGCTACTGGGTGGGTATGGAAATAACTTCCTTTGACAGATGCAAAGTATTATATGGGGCCTGGATCAACAGCAAGTTCATATTGTGCAGCAGGGGGAACCATGTTCAATATCCTGTAATAAACCATAATGGGAAAGAATGTGAAAAAGTACATATGTATATATGTACACTCAGACATATATATCTGAATCATTTTACTGTAAACCAGAAACTAACACAACATTGTATATCAACTATCAGTTCAGTTCAGTCGCTCAGTCGTGTCCAACTGACCCCATGGACTGCAGCACGCCAGGCCTCCCTGTCCATCACCAACTCCTAGAGTTTACCCAAACTCATGTCCATTGAGTCGGTGATGCCATCCAACCACCTCATCCTCTATTGTCCCCTTCTCCTCCTGCCTTCGATCTTTCCCAGAATCAGGGTCTTTTCAAATGAGTCAGCTCTTCGCATCAGGTGGCCAAAGCATTGGAGTTTCAGCTTCATCATCAGTCCTTTCAATGAACATTCAGGTCTATTTTCCTTTAGGATGGACTGGTTGGATCTCCTTGCTATCCAAGGGACTCTCAAGATCTCAAGAATCTTCTCCAACACCACAGTTCAAAAGCATCAATTCTTCAGTGCTCAGCTTTCTTTATAGTCCAACTCTCACATCCATACATGACTACTAGAAAAACCACAACCTTGACTAGATAGACCGTTGCTGGCAAAGTAATGTCTCTGCTTTTTAATATGCTGTCTAGGTTGGTCATAACTTTCCTTCCAAGGAGTAAACGTCTTCTAATTTCATGGGTACCGTCACCATCTGCAGTGATTTTGGAGCCCAAAAACATAAAGTCAGCCACTGTTTCCACTGTTTCCCCATCTATTCATCAAATCAACTATACTTCAGTCATACCCTGTTGCAGAAGCTGTTAGGGCCCCTGTCCTCTCTCAAGCCTCAGAACGCAGGTCGAGTATCTGATTTCTCCATCTGAAGGCTGTTTCCCAATTTACATCCCTCCTCCCACCAAGTGCCTGGAACACCCCTCAACCAATGAGTGCTGGCATTGATGTGTGGGTATTTCAGTAACTCAGAGGCAGGGGCTCTCTACTTCTCCCAGCGCCCTCGGTGCTGGCTGCCTTGATGACATGCCCCATCTCAGCTTTCTTTCATTCCTGTCTCACATGGCCCCTCCCCAGCTGCTGGTCCCTGAGCCTCTTCAACAAACGGCTTGCATCTGAATCCTTGTGGCTAAATCTGAAGGGACCGAAACTAAGGCATCTTATAGAGACATTTCAAACTCTGGCTAACTTTCCCAGCTCAGGCACCCTATGAGAATAAAAGTAACTTCCTCCAGCAAGATTCCTTAGGGTCATACAATTCTTTTATGGAGGACTATAAAGACAAAATTTATCCCAGAGCCTGTGGTCTATCCACTGAAAGTGAAACTCCTTGAGACCCAGACTGTTCATCTATGATTGACCTCCTTGATATTGTCCAATGACCTCCTACAGTAGACAATAGGGTAGACTTCTCAGCATTCACTACACCCTGGAAAATTGTTCTCAGCTGATCATGGTCATTCTATCCTTTTTTTTCCAGACCTGTAACCAATCCTGGAAATTGTAAGAGTGTATTATATGAGATTGAATTCAACTGTGAGTAACACGCAGCCCTTTAACCGTGTTCAGAGGTCTGAAGGTCATCATCCACACCTAGTATGCCATTCCTTCTCTTTGATTTCTTCTCTCTTGTTGCTCCACCACACATGCCTACCATCCCCACAATCACTGCATGCTCCAAGATTGTCAACAGAGCTTCAGTCATGAGATGCAGGTTCAATCCCTGGGTCAGCAAGATCCCCTGGAGGAGAGCATGGCAACCCACTCCAGTATTCTTGCCCAGAGAATCCCATGGACAGCGGAGCCTGGTGGGCTACAGTCCGTGGGGTCGCAAAGAGTCCGACACAACCGAAGGAACTAGGCATGCGTGCCTGTGATCACACTGAGCCCACCTGGGTAACCCAGGATAACGCCCCTATATTATGGTCAGTCTACTAGAATACTTAATTCTGTCTAAAAGTCCCTCCCTCCCTGTACCTATTCTAACAGTTAGCTGAATAACTAGGGACAGGATTCTTGAGGAGATACGTTTGAAATCGTGCTTACCACTGGTTTCCTAGAGCCCAAAGCATCCTAATTGACATATCCTCATTGTAGACCAGAAAAAGAGGTTACAAGATTGCCTCATTCACCATAGGCTATGAAACCCAGAAGAACTGGCTCAGTTATAACAAAGTGACAGTATTAAGGAACCTCCTGGCGGTGCAGTGGTTGAGACTTTGCCTTCCAGTGGAGTGGATGTAGGTTTGATCCCTGGTGGGGGACCTAAGATCACATATGCCCCTTGGCCAAAAAAACAAAACAACAAACAAAAACCCAGAAAAGAATATTGTAACAAATTCAATAGATTTTTAAAATGGCCCACATGAAAAAAAAAAAATCTTAAAGTAACAGAATTAAGATGAACATTCATTAATGATAAGAACACTAAGACACTGGCTACACAACACAGACCTTTTCTCTTTGCTATGTTATTTTGAATCTGGCCCTTGTGCTAATTAGACACATACTTCTCCCCTCTATTTTCTCCTAACATAATGCCTTCCAGGTTGCAATCATTTTTTTAGTTTATTTCAAATCCAATTCTCTAACTCACACATTCTTTTTCCAAGTGAGATAAAATGGTTATTTAAGAAATATACATTATTGATTTCAAACCAGTGCCTGAAAATTTAACTGTCTTCCTGGCAAGCCCTGTTTTAAAATTTCCTGCCTAGAAAATGCACAGGCAAAAACTACACAGACGAAATTCTTGTGTGGTTTTATTCTGAGATGACCTTCTCTCTGAATCCCATAAGGGGAAGTAGGAAAATGGAAAGAAAGATAGAATAACTAAATGTCGATAAACATCCTTACAAAAATGAAATCAAGTACAATCTCTTTTATGAAGAAATTACCTTAAATGAAACTATCTGCTAAAATAGGCGTCTAAGACCCTGATTTGTAGCCTGTTAGTCCATCCAGCATGTCTGCTCTTAATCTTGACTTCTACCATAATCTACAGCTAAATTCTGGTCATGTATCGATAATTATATGAGATTACCTGGTGGCTCAGCAGTAAAGAATGCACTTGAGTGCAGGAGACACAGGTTCGATCCCTGGGTTGGGAAGATCCCCTGGAGGAGAGCATGGCAACCCACTCCAGTATTCTTGCCTGAAGAATCCCATGGACAGAGGAGCCTGGTGGGCTACAGTCCATGGGGTTGCAAAGAATCAGACACGACTGAAGTTAATTAGCATGCAGCACATACAGATATAAGTTCCCTTTCGACTGAACACCTAAGAAATCAACATGGGAGAGGAGTCGGCCCAGGTCTCATATAAAGTCAGTGGTGGGGCCAGTGAGGTCTTTGCAGGTAGCAACAATTTTTTAGGGGAACTGAGGGATAAGCCATCGTTACTCCACACCACTCCCAGTATTTGTGGACCTATTTCTCATTCAATTCTACAATTCAGCAGACTGAATCGCTCCACAAGGTAACCACTCCAAGTTCAGGAACTGTCCATCTCTGTCAGGATGTAACAGACGACAGCCTGAACTCCAAAGACATCAGGTCTGACTTTGCACTGACTTGGCTCCGGATGAACAGCAGTGCCCGAGTACTTTGTGCTTTCCCCCCAGCCTTGGGTTAAGAAACCAAATTGAGGTAGAAAAATTGCTGCCAAAAATAAACAAAATGGTATTCACCATTTACAGGGCTGTCGTCTATAAATAGGACCTCTGAGCCATAATGAGGTTGGCTATATGGCAAGAGGTCTAGGGACCTGTATGGACAGTTTCTCATTGCAAACAGCCATGAGCTGGGATCAAAAATCAGTCCTGCTAACTTTTGTGCAAATAGGAAGAAAAATACAGTTCCTTTGTATTTTCTGTCATATGTCTGGTTTTCCTTTAGAGTGATGCCACTCAACCAGAGGTTAATGAAGAAAAAGTACCAAAACATTCAACCCAATTTTAACTATCATCCAGATTCAATCCTTTAGACAATCTCTTTAGAAAATGCCATATGTAAAATAGATAGCCAGTGCAAATCGACGCATGAAGCAGGGCAGCCAAAGTCGGTGCTCTGGGACAACCCAGAGGGATAGGGCAGGGAGGGCGGTGGGAGGGGGGTTTAGGAAGGGGGTACACATGTATACCTGTGGCCAATTCATGTTGATGTATGGCAAAAACCATCACAATATTGTAAAGGAATTATCCTCCAACTATAATTAATTGATTTTTTTTTTTTTTTAAAGAAAATGCCTACAGTCCTCTTTGGACAAAATGACTGTCTCTCAGGGAGCCTTCTCTTCCAGCTCTTCCTAAGAAGGCATCTTGAGTGAACGTAGAAAAAAATGTGGTTTTCCAAATCTTCATGAAAGCAGGAGAGAGTAAGGGTCTGAGGGTGGTGTCATCTGCCTCTTCTTTTCTGGGGGAGATGCCCCTTGTCTACCGGGTCTGCCTGCTAACAATTGCAACCAAGTCTGTACTTACACAATCTGTCTTCTCCCACCGTAGTCAGAGCCCAGAGAAGCTCCCAGATGATTCAGTCTGCCCTTGGCTCTCACTGGCCGGGGCCCTTGACATCTATCTGTCACTTCCCTTACCAGCCTGGGCCCAGCTATCCATACGAAGCCTTTGCTGGGAGTACATCTAGGTCCACTGGCTCTCAACTCAGTATCCCGACATAAAAAATAAGATGTGCTCAAAAAAACCAATAGATGCTTTTGAACTGTGGTGCTGGAGAAGACTCTTGAGAGTCCCTTGGAACGCAAAGAGATCAAACCAGTCACTCCTAAAGGAAATCAACCTTGAATATTCATTGGAAGAACTGATGCTGAAGCTGAAGCTCCAATACTCTGGCCACTTGATGTGAAGAACCGATTCATTGGAAAAGACCCTGATGCTGGGAAAGACTGAAGGTGGGAGAAGAGGGTGGCAGAGGATGAGATGGTTGGATGGCATCACCGACTCGATGGACATGAGTTTGAGTAAGCTCAGGGAGATAGTGAAGGACAGGGAGGCCTGGTGTGCTGCAGTCCATGGGAGTGCAAGAAGTCGGACACGACTGAGTGACTGAACAACAGGAAAGCTGAGCATCAGGGCCTTCTGCCAGCTACAGAGTGCCACCTAGTTTCTGTTACTGTGGCTGCTCCCTAAACTGGTTTGTAACAGCTCTGTTCTCTGATAGTAAATAGCTGGAACTCTTATTCTTCTCTCTCTCTCTCCCTCTTTATCAATCCATCTCCCCTGCCTTTCCTTCATCCCCTTAGACTGGCCTTTGGTTCCCACATAGGATAGGCCTACCAGTCAGGGTTACAGCAGGAAATAGTTCAGTTCAGTCACTCAGTAGTGTCTTTGAGACTCCATGGAGTGCACCGCGCCAGGCCTCCCTGTCCATCAACTCCCCGAGTTTACTCAAACTCATGTCCACTGAGTCGGAAATTCCATCCAACCATCTCATCCCCTTCTCCTCCTGCCTTCAATCTTTCCCAGCATCAGGGTCTTTTCAAATGAGTCAGTTCTTTGCGTGAGGTGGCCAAAGTATTGGAGTTTCAGCTTCAGCATCAGTCCTTCCAATGAATATTCAGGACTGATTTCCTCTAGGATGGACTGGTTGGATCTCGTTGCAGTCCAAGGGACTCTCCAGAGTCTTCTCCAATACTGCAGTTCAAAAGCATCAGTTCTTCAGTGCTCAGCTTTCTTTATAGTCCAACTCTCACATCCATGCATGACCACTGGAAACCCCATAGCCTTGACTAGACGGACCTTTGTTGGCAAAGTAATGCCTCTGCATTTTAATATGCTGTCTAGGTTGGTCATAACTTTCCTTCCAAGGAGTAAGTGTCTTTTAATTTCATGGCTGCAGTCAACATCTGCCGTGATTTTGGAGCCCCCAAAATAAACTCTGACACTGTTTCCACTGTTTCCCCATCTATTTCCCATGAAGTGATGGGACCAGATGCCATGATCTTAGTTTTCTGAATGTTGAGTTTTAAGCAAATTTTAAATTGAATAAATGCAATTATTTTCAAACACATGGCAAGACAGTGCAGTAGCTCTCAGATTGTAGTCAGGAGACCTGAGATCCTTTCACGTCAAGGCTATTTTCCCAGTAATTGGTTCTAAGATATCTTGTCCCTTTTCCAATCTCAGCCTCTCACAAGTGTCCAGTGGGGTTTCTCAGAGGCTATATAACACATGACATTTACAACAAAGAACATCATAAACAAAGTAAACGGCAAAAAAGAACAAATATGGGCAAACATTTGTAAAACATATGACAGGAAGGAGGTTAAAAGGCAGAAATTATAAAGAACTCCTTAAAATGGTAAGAAAAAGACAACCCAACAGAAAAACCGGCAAAAGATATGAACAGGAAATTCACAGAGGAAAAATATTTACAGCAAAAAGAAAAAGTGCAAACTTAGACCCTACTAAGATGCAGTTTTTAAAATGTTATTACAGAGATGAGTAAAATATAAATGTGCTTGAGTGTGTCAGATTTGGTATGTGTGCAGGAAATGAATATCATGGTCATTACTAACAGCAGTGTGAACTGTTAACAGCCATTTCAGAGGTCAATTTGTATGCATTATTTAAACTCACATAATTGATGACTCAGGAATTCTATTTCTTAGTATCTCCACTCCCCAAACTCTGCATATAGACCAAGAGATATGTATAATAGTATTGCAAGCACTGTTAGAAATAGCAATAATGATTATAAATTACCAGAAGAAGGGGGGATGGGATTTGAAAGCCCTTCAACACAGTAATGATTATATAAATTGTGATTTATCCACACTATGAAATTCTATGCAGCAGACAAAAGATAAAAAGAAAGGGATAGATCAATACGTTTACATGAGAAAGATCACCAAAGCATTGCTGAGTCAAAAATAGCAAGTTGTAAATTTATATTTATGCTATGATAGTATATTTATGTTTATAATAAACTCACAATTAGAAATCAGTATTACAGTATATTTAACAAATCATAAATCACAACGTGTTTAGAGTCATCTTCACACTGGAAAAATAGTTTGATAATAGGAAATTTATTAAAATAGTGCATGCATGCTCAGTTATGTCTGACTATTTGTGACCCCGTGGACTATGACCCACCAGATTCCTCTGTCCACAGAATTTTCCAGGCAAGAACACTAGAATGGGTTGTCATTTCCTCCTCCAGGGGATCTTCCTGACCCAGGGATCGAACCCGTGTCTCCTGTGTCCCCTGCCTTGGCAGGTGGATTCTTTACCACTGTGCCACCTGGGAACCCATTAAAATATTATACCCTATTAATTTGGTCCAATGAGATTGAATAATACTTAGAAAGTATGTAATAAAATTCAACATAATTTTCCAATTTAAAAATCTTAGTGAAAGAGATAGGTAATTTTTTAATGTATTTATTTTTAATCGAAGGATAATTGCTTTACTATATTGTGTTGGTTTCTGCCAAACATCAACATGAATCAGCCATAGGCACACCTATGTCCCTTCCCTCTTGAATGTCCCTTCCCTCTTGAATCTCCCTCTCGCCTCCCTCCCCATCCCCCTCTAGGTTATTATAGAGCCCCGGGCTGTTTCCTGAGTCATACATCAAATTCCCACTGGCATCTATTTTCCTGCGATTCACGGGGTCACAAAGAGTCGGACACGACTGAGCGACTGAACTGAACTGAACTGAAAGTAAGTTTCCATGTTACTCTCTCCGTATTTCCCACCCTCTCCATATTTTCCACCCTCTCCTTCCTCACCCTCCTTCCATGTCCGTAAGTCTGTTCTCTATGTCTGTGTCTCTGTTACTACAAGAACAAAGAATTTCAACAGTACCGAGATGAGTAAATTTTAATGTGATATAATGATGTAGACAGAAGCCCCAAAGCTAGCAAAAATCTTTCAAACCAAAGCAATAATGGAGGCAATCTTGTGTAAGCCAAGAATAAGGCAAGGATTCTAAACAAGGGCACAGCTACTTAAAAGTGTTTTGCAAGAGTGAGCCAATGCATTTAAATAAGAAAATGAAATAAGATGTGTAAGTATTGGAAAGTATGACATAAATTTTCCATTACTTACAGGTGATATCATTGTGAGTTTAAAAAACTGAAGGGAAAAAACATAAAAACACCAAGAAAAGCCAGTAAAGGAATAAGTACAAAATTAATCTTTTTAAAAACAATAACCAAAAAATAAAAACCAAGTGAACAAAATAAGATAAACCCAAGAGTTATATGAAGAAAACTTTACAACTTTATTGCAGGACATGAAAGATGATGTGAATAAAAGGAAAACACCTGAGTGTGGAGAGTCACTATTGATTAGTGGTAATTTCTGCTTGATGAATCCATGAAAACCAATGTGATCTCAGTCACAAAACTGAGAATTTTTAAAACATGACCAAATAGTTGTAAAGTTCATTTGGAAGACTAAACATGTTCTAAGAGTAAAGAAAAATAAATCTGTAAAAGAAGAGTTTTGCATGGAAATGAGTCACTTTGGAAATCAAAAGTCATTATAAAGTTATAGCAATTTTAAATTTAAAACATTGGTTCAGGAATAGCCACAACTGATCAGTGTTCAGAATGAGGTCTAGAAATAAATGCAAGAACCTGCAGGTATTTAGATTTTCATAGGGTGCTGCTCCAAAATCAATAGCAAAAGATTAAACATTAATATTCAGTTGAGATAAATAGCTAAGCCTATGAAGACAAAGATGTATTCCTACCCCATTTCTTTCACCAAAGTAAATTTCCTATAACAATTATTAATTAAATGTTAAAATAATCGACAATATCAAAGCATATCAGGTTGAATAAATGAAAAGAAAAACCCCAGTGGATCAATCATTCCATGGACACAGACATTTCTGTCTGTTTTGTTCACTAATATATGGTGCCTGACACACAGTAAATGTAGAGTAAATATGTTTGATAAATGCGTGAACCAAAAAATTACCAAAGATATATAACTATAGAAGAAAACATGATTTTTGAAAAATCTTTGAATTAGGAAGATTTTTCTCATTATAGTAGGAAATCAACAAATACTTGGGGGTTAAAAAAGATTGATAAGCCTGGTCAAATGAAAAATAAACTTCTCCACTCAATAAGAATGCTCATATAGAAAAATTTGTCTTTGAGAGGCAAAACATAAACTTTCTCTATTTTCAAAACAAATTTGCTGATTAATACTAAAACACCAACTCAACTGGAAAAAATGAGCAGAAATTCAGCTTAACTGTTACTTGATATCAATAATCTATCAACCCCATAATACTGAAATATTAGTACCTCTGTGCTAACAATCAGAATTCTAGCAATTAATGAAACAGAACAGACATTTCCCTTATGGAGCCAATAACCTCATTTTCTAGTTACATCATTTAATCTATCTGGTCTTTGGTTTTCTCTCTTTAAAATGAGAAGAGCAATGCCCACCTCCTAGATTATTCTGAACATTAAAAGAGGTAATGAACATGAAAGTATTTAGTGTCTGAAAAATAATAAGCACTCAGGAAATATTTGCTGACTATAAAGTGTGTGCATTCACATCTGACTTCACTAGGCTGAGTTTTTAGTGGAAATAGTACAACTGTTTGGAAAATAAATAATAGGTAGATGCTGTCTTACTCACCTCAGACTGCTATAACAAAATACCATAGATTGGGTGAGTTAAACAGACTTTTTTTTTTTTTTCTCATAGTCTTAGAGGCTGGGAAGTCCAGGATCAAAGTGCTGGTAGATTGTATTCCTTAAAAGAGCTCTCTTCCTGGTTTTCAGATGGCCACCTTCTTGCTACCTTCTTGAACTGACTGGTTCCAGATTAGGAAAGGAGTGAAAATGCTGCACTCAATATGCTAGCAAATCTGGAAAACTCAGAAGTGGCCGCAGGACTGGAAAAGGTCAGTTTTCATTCCAATCCCAAAGAAAGGCAATGCTAAAGAATGTTCAAACTACCACACGACTGCACTCATCTCACATGCTAGCAAAGTAATGTTCAAAATTCTCCAAGCCAGGTTTCAATAGTACATGAACCTTGAACTTCCAGATGTTCAAGCTGGATTTAGAAAAGGCAGAGGAACCAGAAATCAAATTGCCAACATCTGCTAGATCATTGAAAAAGCAAGAGCATTCCAGAAAAACATCCTTTTTTGCTTTATTGACTATGATTGCTACAAACTGTGGAAAATTCTTAAAGAGATGGGAATATCAGACAACCTTACCTGCCTCCTGAGAAATCTGTATGCAGGTCAAGAAGCACAGGTCTAGTTAGAACTGGACATGGAACAACAGACTGGTTCAAAATTGGGAAAGGAGTACGTTAAGGCTGTATATTATCACCCTGCTTATTTAACTCATATGCAGAGTACATCATGTGAAATGCCAGGCTGGATGAAGCACAAGCTGGAATCAAGATTGCTGGGAGAAATATCAATAACCTCAGATATGCAGATGACACCACCGTCATGGCAGAAAGCGAAGAAGAACTAAAGAGCCTCTTGATGAAAGTGAAAGAGGAGAGTGAAAAAGTTGGTTTAAAACTTAGCATTCAGAAAACGAAGACCATGGCATCCAGTCCCACCACTTCATGGCAAACAGATGGGGAAACAATGGAAACAGTGAGGGACTTTGTATTTTTGGGCTCCAAAATCACTGTAGATGGTGATTGCAATCATGAAATTAAAATACGCTGACTCCTTGGAAGAAAAGTTATAACCAACCAAGACAGCATATTAAAAAGCAGAGACATTACTTTGCCAACAAAGGTCTGTCTAGTCAAAGCTATGGTTTTTCCAGTAGTCATGTATGGATGTGAGAGTTGGACTTTAAAGAAAGCTGAGTGCCAAAGAATTGATGCTTTTGAACTGTGGTGTTGGAGAAGACTCTTGAGAGTCCCTTGGACTGCAAGGATATCTAACCAGTCAATCTTAAAGGAAATCAGTCCTGAATATTCATTGGGAAGACTGATGCTGAAGCTGAAACTCTAGTACTTTGGCCACCTGATGCAAAGAACTGACTCTTTGGAAAAGACCCTGATGTTGGGAAAGGTTGAAGGTGGGAGGAGAAGGAGACAGAGGATGAGATGTTGGATGGCATCACTGACTCTATGAACATGAATTTGAGTAGGTTCTGGGAGTTGGTGATGGTCAGGGAAGCCTGGCGTGCTGCAGTCCATGGGGTCGCAAAGAGTAGGATATAACTGAGCAACTGAACTGACTGACATGAAGGCTATATATTGTCACCCTGCTTATTTCATTCATACGGAGAGTACATCATGCAAAATGCCAGGCTGGATAAGTCACAACTGGAATCAAGATTGCCATGAGAAATATCAACATCTTCAGATATGCAGATGATACTACTCTATTAGCAGAAAGCGAAGAGAAACTAAAGTATCTTGATAAGCAGGAAACCAGAGAGTGAAAAAGCTGCCTTGAAATTCAACATTCAAAAAACTAAGATCATGGCATCTGGTCCCATCACTTCATGGCAAATAAAAGGGGAAAAAGTAGAAGCAGTGACAGATTTTATTTTCTTGGTCTCCAAAATCACTGCAGACATGAAATTAAAAGATACTTACTCCTTGGAAGAAAACCCGACAAATCTAGACAGTGTATTAAGAAGCAGAGACATCACTTTGTTCACAAAGATCAGGATAGTCAAGGGTATGATTTTTCCAATGTACGGATGTGAAAGTTGGATGCTCTCACACCCATAAAGAAGGCTGAGCACCAAAGAATTCATGTTTTCAAACTGTAGTGCTGGAGAAGACTCCTGAGAGTCCCTTGAACTGCAAGGAGATCAAACCAACTAATCCTAAAGGAAATCAACCCTGAATATTCATTGCAAGGACTGATGCTGAAGTTCCAATACTTTGGCCACCAGATGCAAAGAGCCAACTCATTGGAAAAGACCCTGATGCTGAGAAAGATTGAGGGCAGGAGGAGAAGAGGGTGAAAGAAAATGAGATGGTTAGATAGCATCACCAACTCAATGGATATGAATTTGAGCAAACTCTAGGAGATAGTACAGGACAGAGGAGTCTGGTGTGCTGCAGTCCATTGGTTCATGGAGAATCGGACACAACTGAGTGACTGAACAATAACAACCTTCTTGCTGGGTCTTCACAAGGCAGAGAGACAGTTCTGGTCTCTCCTTCTCTTCTTTTAAAGATACTAATCTCATTATGATGACCTCACCCTCAAGACCTCATCTGAAACTAACTACTTCCCAAAGGCCCACCCCCAAACACCATCACATGGGGAGCAAGGATTTCAACATATAAATTTGGGAAAGGACGCATTCAATCCATTACAGATAACAATATATATATATATATATCTATTACATGAGAGGATATTACTCCCTCCTAAGCATCAATCAAGATAGTAATATTATTTTATTTGAGTAAATTTGTTAGCAATCCTGTGAACAAAGCTTAGTTTTAATATGTCAAATTGGCATATGTCATCACAAAAACAAAAAGCTCTTGGGATGTGTTTGGATTCGCTAGTTATTGCTAGGCTCCTATCTTGGGATTTCCAGCTTGAATATCTAAATGAAAGATGACAGAATTGGTATTACAATTCATACAAATATTGACTAACCTTTGGCTTTAAAATACTTATTTTAAGTGTATTTTTAATAATCTTTGGCTATGATACTGTACAAACAATTTGGAAGCAACTATTTTTCATTGGTTTACTCAACTAAATTAAGCTGAAGTACAAAGAGATGAAATCAGTAAGAAGGAAGAAATAGGGAAGAACTGATCACACTTACATTGAACTCTTATGAGGACAGAAAAGATAATTATTTTTCTACCCATATTATTCATATATAAAGGTTGTAAAGGCATCCAGTTTGGAAATCACTTGGTCAGCTTGAACTAGAGATGACTGTGCTATTTCACTGTAGTTGACATGGTGAAGAGGGATCATACTTTATCTCAGGCGAGGCTTTTTTTTTTTTTTTTTTTGGTGTTTTTAGATTACTCTGTGATTTATTCTGATAGTAAATTGGAAAATTAAGAAAATCAAGTGACAAGAGTAAGTTTTAAAACAATAACCTCAATTTTAAAGTAAAAAATGTAATAAAAGGACCTGATTTTTCAATTCAGGACACACATCAGGAGCATTTCCACGTTAAAGAGAACTGTCCTAGGTGCTGCTGCTGCTGCTACTGCTGCTAAGTCACTTCAGTCGTGTCTGACTCTGTGCAATCCCGTGGACTGCAGCCTACCAGGCTCCTCCGTCCATGGGATTTTCCAGGCAAGAGTACTGGAGTGGGTTGCCATTGCCTTCTCCTGTGGATACAAAGATGAATCATGCCTGATCTATGCCATGGCAGAGCATATATTCAAAGAGGGAGCCGTGACATGTGCACAAATAATTATTAAATAATAAAGAATGATCTATGTCCTTTAAAAGATGCTTTTGGAATAGAGGAGGGAGAAAATTTGTGGTTGGCAGGTTGGGGAGGTGACATGGGTCAGGAGTTTCTGTGACCAAGTGGCATTTGAGCTAAGCCTTGAAAAATAAATAAAACTTTGTCTGACAGGGGGAGATAGGGAGGAGGAATGCCAAAGGGAGGGAAGAGTGTAAGTGCAATGGTAAAAAGTCAGATTGTGTACAAGAATCACCAAATGGTCTAGTTTGCCCAGCTTACTCTGCCAAATATGGCGGCCTGGTGCTCTATATTAGGCAGGCACAGTATATTACCATACTCTATTTATGTAGCCTGTCAAACTTTATACTAGTAATGGAGAGTCATGAAAAATTATATTTTTAGCTTCTAGAGAGGTTCCTCTAAGAGCGTATGGGACAAGAACAAAACTGGAACCTGGGAGGAGAGTTTTGGATCATACTGGCAAGAGGGGAAGTCACAATGACCTTGGAGCCTCGGGTTAAAAAGAATCTTGAAACCCAGGGCAAGCAGCACATAGGAGGGAAAGTAACACATATTGAAATGTTATGTTCTCCATGCTTTATATACGAGCATTTGTAATCCTCACAAGAATCCTAGGAGGTAAGGAATATTATCCTCCTTAACCGAGGCTAAGAGAGATTAAATAACTTGCTAACTAGATGTGTCCGATTTGAAAGCGTGTATTCTTTCTAAAGTATATTTCTGCCTTCTTGTAAAATTGACAGGACTTACTAATGGATTGATGTGAGGGAACAAGAAAGAGAGAGGAGTGAAAAATGACTCCGTGGCTTTGATCATGAGCTACCGAGAGGATGATGTTGCCACCAACAAAAACAAAACACCCTAGAGAAAGAATTCATTTAGGCGGAAGATGACAGTCAAGGTGTGAAACACTGTGAATCTGAATTAATTCAAAATTTTAGTCAATACATATTGTATCTGACTTTCTGCCACTCTAAGTTTTGTTCACTCACTCTGATCAGGCTTGCATCCTGCTACTGCGCCAAAACTGTTCATGTGAAGGTCACCAATGACTGCCTCGTTATTAAATCCAGTGATCAATTCTCTGATCTCATCCTACATTACCAGCAGCACTGTCCCAGCTGTACTCTCTCTCTGCCTTGATAATTTTTTTCCCACTTACTTTCTAAGCCCTCATGTTCTCTTGCTTCCCCACCTCTGCCTCACAGATAACCTTCTCCGTCTCCTTCACTGGTCCCCCCTCTTCTCCCCAAACTTGTAATGTTGTCACACCCTAGGGCTCAGTCCTTGAACCTTTTGTTTTCTCCATCCAAGCTCATCCTCTTGGTGACCTCATCCAGAGTCACCGCTTTAAATACTCATTTACATTTCCAGTCCAGAGTCACTGCCAAATCCCAGACAACTCCTGTAATCCAACATCCTACCCAACATCTCCACCTGATCATCAGGTAGACGCCTCAAATATAACATATGTGCCTCTGATCTCCTGACCTTCCTCCATCAAACCTGCTTTAGCTGCATCCTTCCCAATCTCAACGGATGGCAGCTCCAGCCTTCTAGGGGCTTATGCTAAACATATCTACCACGTTAGAGAATTCTAAGGGCTCCATCTTCAAAATACATATACAACCTGCCCACCTTAAGCACTCCACTCCTGTCATTCTGGCCTAAGCTTTGCTCTGATTACTACAGTAGCTTCACAAGTGACTTCCCAAAGCTACCCTTACCGTCATGCAGCCTAATCTCAGCATAGTAGCCAGAATGATCCTTTAAACACTTAAACATCATCTTGCCATTCTCCACTTAAAAATCTACAGTAGTTCCCTATTTCACAAACTGTAAAAGCCAAATCCCTGATGAGGGCTGGCCAGACCCCAATCTGACTTCTCATTTCCTCTCTGACCTTCTCTCCTACCACTATTTCTTGACTATACGAGGCTCACGTATGCATTAAGGTCTTTGCAGTGGCTATTCCTCTGCCCAATGCTTTTCCCCCAAGAAATGCAGCACTCATGCCTTCACATCCTTTAAGATTTTCCTAAATGCTTCTCCCCCTCAAGGTCAACCATGAGCACCCTATAAAAAGTGCAACCAGCACGTCCATCACCACCTCTGTTAACAATACTCTTGATTCCCTTCATCCTGTTCTCTGCTATTTTCTTCTTTTTCATGGTGCGTCTCACATAAAATCTAATTTTCATATTTTAGAAAGTAGCATAACCGCATTTACTTAAGAATGTGTTCCAATATCAAATCACAAAGTTCAACAATGCAAAATCAAAATTATTGGTTCTTGTCTGTCTTCTGCCACTGAAAAGTAAGGTCTGTGAGGGTGGGTAACTTTGTTTTCTTCACTGATGTATCCCAAGCACCTAGAACATTGCCTGACACCTAATAAGTACTCAATAAATATCTACTGAATAAATGAGGTGCCTAGCAAACAGAGAGAAATTTAATTCAAGACATATGGACTGTTCATGATTCTGAGTAGCTTTAGAGCTCAGGGAGAAAAATTAGAAATGTTTTGGGTTGGCCAAAACATTCAACCCAGAATCAACTCATTGGCCAACCCAATATTTGAGAGTCTTCAGAATAATTCTATTGGCTGAAATTGTGGAAATGTATGTATTACCGCGGAAACCAATGAAAGCAAAAGGAAGGCACCTACAGACACATCTTGGGTGGAGAGGGGGAAAAGGAGCCAGAAAAGGACAGATAAGGAGCTCAGAATCACGAGCACCCCACTTCACAGACCGGATTTCCCCGGAAGAAAGGCAGGGATCAACAGGGCTAAGTGCTACAAAGATGAGAGGAGGGCAAAACCCAAGCAATGGTAAGTGGGTTTGGTGACTACACTTCAAAAGTTACTCTGAGCTTGAGAACAACAGATAACAGTTAAGCAATTATCTCATTAAAAAGCTTCCTGATGCTAAGTTATAAAAACAGTCAGCGGAATCAAGAAAAGATTTTATTTGCTATGCTAGTAATAAAACCAAACATACATAAGAAACATTTTATGACATAAGCAGTATTTATTAAATATTAAGCAATCAAATAGATGGGGAAACAGTGGAAACAGTATCAGACTTCATTTTTTTGGGCTCCAAAATCACTGCAGATGGTGATTGCAGCCATGAAATTAAAAGATACTTACTCCTTGGAAGGAAAGTTATGACCAATCTAGGCAGCATATTCAAAAGCAGAGACATTACTTTGCCGACTAAGGTCCGTCTAGTCAAGGCTATGGTTTTTCCAGTGGTCATGTATGGATGTGAGAGTTGGACTGTGAAGAAAGCTGATGCTTTTGAACTGTGGTGTTGGAGAAGACTCTTGAGAGTCCCTTGGACTGCAAGGAGATCCAACCAGTCCATTCTGAAGGAGATCAGCCCTGGGTGTGCTTTGGAAGGAATGATACTAAACCTGAAACTCCAGTACTTTGGCCACCTCATGTGAAGAGTTGACTCATTGGAAAAGACTCTGATGCTGGGAGGGATTGGGGGCAGGAGGAGAAGGGGACGACCGAGGATGAGATGGCTGGATGGCATCACTGACTCGATGGACGTGAGTCTGAGTGAACTCCGGGAGTTGGTGATGGACAGGGAGGCCTGGCGTGCTGTGATTCATGGGGTCGCAAAGAGTCGGACATGATGGAGCGACTGAACTGAACTGAACTGAAACAATCAAAAACATTTTTTTAAAATTTCACTTCAGCTCAACTTCTTCGCACTGAGAGGTAGACAGGAGGGTCGCACTTGGACTTGAAAAACCTGAGATTGAGTCCAGGTTCTGCCCCTTTGGGGCACTTCAACTCTCTATAGTCTGTTTTCTCCTCGGTCAAATAGATTTAATAATATTCGCCTAATGTGCCTCACAGGATTACTGGGGAAAACAGATGCAACAACATAAGAGAAGACACACACTACACATCTTTTCATTCCAGAGCCAATATAATCTCCAGGCAGCATGCTGTGTTAAGAGATACTAGTTCGCTCGGCCCAGTGCTCCATAACCACCTAGAGATGTAGGTTGGAGGGTGGGGTGAGAGGGATGTTCAAGAGGGAGGGATAAATGTATACTTATGGCTGATTCACACTGTTGTACAGCAGAACCAACACAACATTGTAAGGCAATTATCACCCAGTGAAAAATAAAATTTAAAAAAAAGAAAAGAAATACTAGTTCTTCAGCTCAGCTCTGGCTTGACCGTGACATTGGATATTATAGATACCCACTGATGTACTTATAAAAACGTAAATACCTGTCTTGTTTATCTCATTTGATTCTCCTAGGGATCTAACGAAATGGTGTATAAAAGTGCTTTGCCAACTTTAAAATACTTTTTATTTGTGAAAAAATATCTGGAGATTCTCTGTATTTAAGACTCTGGGAAGAGTGGTTCTCAAACTTCTGTGTGCACAGGAATTACCTGAGGTGACTGGTAACATTGCAGATTCCAAGGACCCCTCCCCAGAAACTCCCAGTCAGTGATGCTGAGGGAGGCCTAGGACTCTGCATCAGGAACAAGCCCCAAGGTGACTCTGTTACCCACCATCCACATGTCATAAGGCAAAGCTGGGCAAGACTGGGAGTGCTCAGGAGGCATAAGAAACATGGGCAGAAAGAAGGTGGGGCACTTCGGTCATTCCTACTAATGGAGGTCTGGAGGCATGGGAAGATCAGTTCAATTCAGTTCAGTCACTTAGTCGTGTCTGACTATTTGGTTTTTTTTGTTTGTTTGTTTTGTTTTGTTTTGTTTTTTATTTTTTAAATTTTAAAATCTTTAATTCTTGTGTCTGACTATTTGTGACCCCATAGACTGTAGCATGTCAAGCTTCCCTGTCTGCCAGGGTCCAGCCCCGATGGATCCAGGGTGATTCGAAGGTGGGGGGACGGCGTTGGTGTTTTTGGAAAAATACATATTTAATTACAGATATAGAGAGAGATTAGAAACGGACAGTGTAGTAGGAGATAGTGTAGTGGAGAAAAGGAGGCGGAATCCAGATGGGAATTCAGCCAGAGAAACGGGAGCAAGAAAGAAGCAACATGGGGGAATCAGTCTTTCCAGAAAGTGATCCGATTTCTTTATTTCCGGGTTTGCTTATACACCTTTTGTTACACATATGGATGAATACAGAGTCACTCGGGGGTCAGCAGTCCTGACCTTTATCAAAATCAGGTGCTTCACATAAAAAGGTCTTAGGGATTTTATGATCCTTTCTTCCTGATAACCAAAAACATTTTTTCCAAGGGTGTTTTTTCTTAAACCAGACACCACCCTCCAAATAAAGTTATATTCCTATAGGATGAGGGTGTAGTGAATTACAATCAAGAAATGAATTTATTTAACCCAAGGTAACATGATTAATCTTAAAGGTTAATACTTATTTCTCCTATATGCTTAAAGGTTAATGCTTATTTCTCCTATATGCTAGTTATTTTCATTATAAGGGCAGGGAACATGGAGATTTAGCAGCAAACATCAGCCCAACAAATGAAAATCCTTTCACCAATGTTCCCCTTAAGATCTATTTAGTCTTAAGATAGTGATAAATTTACATTTTTACATAGCAAGGACACAGTGATTTATAACAAAGTACAGTGATCTATTACAAAAGAGAAAATTCATTAACTCAAAAAGTCTAGTATTGCTAACATCAAAAACTACTATATTTCCTTTTCTATATTCCAAATACATTGATTAATATATTCCCAGGTGCCTAAGAATATAGAGGCCTGGCGGCCATCATTGACTCAACAAGAAGAAAAAGCCCTATGCTAATTAAGACTCTCAAAATACTCCAAAACTCTCTGTGCTGTTTATGGTTGAGAGGTAGTAAACAATCATGTAAACAATGGATAATCCTGTCACACAAGCTAGTCTGTCAGCAGAGAGGTTTGACCTAAGACTCCCTTGTCCCACCCAGAGCAGGGAATTAGCAGCAATTATTGACACAACAAATGAAAAACCCTTCACCAATATAATTCCTAACCAACCCACTATACTAATAATTTCCAACTCCCCAAAAGAATTTGCCTTTAGTAAATCTAAAATATCTCATGCCTCTCAGGTTGGGAGGCTATAAACAATCACATATGGCCAGACGAACCTATACAGGCTGGCTAGATAACCTTCAGAGGAGTCCGTAAGCTGAAACACTCTTGTCACGCCCAGGAATTTTTATTGACTTGGAGCTGCAAGTAACTCTTTTTCCGAGAGAAATGGTTATGGGGAAGAGCCCCCCGTAAAGTCAGAGGTGTAGCTGAGAGCATAAAACAGATTCTGGTTTTGGGGTAGATGCTCGGGAACAGGGGGTTTCCTGAGGCTTGATCATGCCTTTGTGTATGCCAAGCCTCCTTCCTCATGACCTTTGCCATGGGCGGAGTTCCTCACGCTGGCCCCCGGCACCTGTCCATCACCAACTCCTGGAGTTTACTCAAACTCATGTCCATGGAGTCAGTGATGTCATCCAAACATCTCATCCTCTGTCGTCCCCTTCTCCTCCTGCTCTCAATCTTTCCCAGCATCAGGGTCTTTTCAAATGAGTCAGTTCTTCGCCTCAGGTGGCCAAGGTATTGGAGTTTCAGCTTCAGCATCAGTCCTTCAAATGAATATTCCGGACTGATTTCCTTTAGGATGGACTGGTTGGATCTCACTGCAGTCCCAGGGGTTCTCCAGAGTCTTCTCCAACACCACAGTTCAAAAGCATCAATTCATCGGCACTCAGCTTTCTTTGTAGCCCAACTCTCACAGTATGAAGTGGAGGCTTGTGAAAGGATGGGTTTATTCTGAATCCCTGGGCCTCACTGTTGACCCTCCTGGAGAAGAATGGTGTTTCCGCCTAAGTGTTAGTTACTCTGTCATGTCCGACTCTTTGTGACCCCATGGATTGTAGCCCACCAGGCTCCTCTGTCTATGGCACTTCTCCAGGCAAGAATACTGGAGTGGGTTGCCATGCCCTTCTCCAGGGGATCTTTCCAACCCAGGGATCAAACCCCATCTCCAGCATTGCAAGCAACCTCTTTACCATCTGGGGCCATCAAGGAAGCCCCTTTCCACCTAACCAGTCAAGAAAGCTTTGGAGGCTTTTTTTAACTGTTAAGAGTTTGCTCAGAACACAGACAACTAATACCACTGATCATTTTATAACAGATACTTGAACATGAATGAACAGATTAGTATAATGAGATATGGAATAGCTTTAAACCAAAATAGCCTCTCCCAGTCTTTGATGCCAAAATTACCAGGTAAGAAAACAGAAGATCAGTGTAGAAACAAGCAGGTAATTCTTCCCTGCAGGGCACAAGGGTAATCTCTCTGGCTACAGCTAAGCCTTTTGCTTCATGGGATGACTGACACCTCAGTTCAAAAGGAGCTAACTACGTTGTCCTTCACTGACTGGTTTCACAGAGCTGAGACCTGACCTGGCAATAATTGCCATTTTCACCTGCAAAAATCCCCTTTCTGCCATTAAGCTATAACATACTTTTATGGACAGTACCCTTTCCATAATTTATCTGGAACCACATTATAGTTGTACATAGCAACAGAAAGACATTGACAGTTGCTAAAATAAAAACAATTAATGAAATAAACCCATGGAGAGTTAAAATATATATATATGTCCATAGTCCCTTGCACTGAAGAATTTCTCAATGTTAAAATTCGTTGAATAGTTTTCACCTCCTTTGAAATATTTCTTGCATTTTATTTACCATAAATCATCAAGAAATTTAAAATGCACTTCAGGGGAGATAAATAAGCCTTTCTATCATAAGCATATGCATTCCACAAACTTTTGCTCTAACATCTTCTAGTTCAATTTTGTAAGTGTGTGATAGCTTCCCCTTGAGAAATAGGCCCCTAAAATGAAACTGTACTTTTAACCTTCACATTTTTTTTCTGCAATACTATTTTACCAGTTCATATCCATGTTTTATAATTTGAAACAGGATCTCTTCTTTCTAAAGGAGCACAAAGAAGCATTTGATTTTCCCTTGCTGAAGATCTATACATGGTGGTTCTACTTTTTTGAACATCATGAAAAAATGTTCAAGTACATAATTCAAGATTAAATGACAGATATTTTTAATACTGATGATCATTATTCTTTTCACCAAATCTGTGCAACACAGCTGTGCTTTACCATGAGATGGAGGAAGATGGCTAAACAAATAATGATATATCAACCAGTGAAATACGGCATTTTCATTAAAGTTATAAGTATGTAAAATATGCTGATAGTTTAAATGGAAATACTATACAAAATGCTGCTCATTTTCAAAGTAGCTACAAATATAATGTACAGGCTATTTTAAATTATTACAGTTTATTTATTAAAACTCTGCTTTCATCAGAAAAAAATTTGTCACTTTAAAGAATATATTGCACATACTTTGCCAACTAAGGTCCGTCTAGTCAAGGCTATGGTTTTTCCAGTGGTCATGTATGGATGTGAGAGCTGGACTGTAAAGAAGGCTGAGCGCCAAAGAATTGCTGCTTTTGAACTGTGGTGTTGGAGAAGACTCTTGAGAGTCCCTTGGACTGCAAGGAGATCCAACCAGTCCATTCTGAAGGAGATCAGCCCTGGGATTTCTTTGGAAGGAATGATGCTAAAGCTGAAACTCCAGTACTTTGGCCACTTCATGTGAAGAGTTGATTCATTGGAAAAGACTCTGATGCTGGGAGGGATTGGGGACAGGAGGAGAAGGGGACGACCGAGGATGAGATGGCTGGATGGCATCACTGACTCGATGGACATGAGTCTGAGTGAACTCCAGGAGTTGGTGATGGACAGGGAGGCCTGGCATGCTGTGATTCATGGGGGCGTAAAGGGTCAGACACGACTGAGCAACTGAACTGAACTGAACTGAAAAGATAATATAACATGCTTTTTTGGACAGTACCCTTTCCATAATTTATCTGGAACTGTGTTATAGTTGTAGTTATAGTCTCTTATAACTGAAAGTTAATGAGAGGATTAAGTACTAGGGCTGTAATGTATAACATGATGACTGTAGTTAATACTGCTGTATAATACATGCAAAAGTTGGTAAAGGAGCAAATCCTAAGAGTTCTCATCACAAGGAAACAAGTTTTTCTCTTTTTTTTGCTTTTTCTTTCTATTGTATTAATATGAAGTAATGGATGCTAATTAAACTTATTATGGTAATCATTTCACAATATACATGAGTCAAAACATTATGCTGTACATCTTAAACCTATACAGTGATATATGTCAATTATATCTCAATAAAACTGGAAAAGTATAAATTAGAAGAGATTTTAAAAGTAAACTAAAGTACAACTATGTGAAACATACAGCTCTAAGCTGATGAAGTTAAAAAGTTAATTTAGTGAAATATGAAATTTTATGTTCCATGAGTTGTGTTCTTCTGTGAAGTCAAGTGTATGATAAAAATTTCTAGCTCTAGTTCATGGAAAATGCCCTAAATAGCTATATGAAAGAATCTGTCTCTCTGAGAGAGAAGATGTGTTCTGTGTTCATAAGACTAGTTTCTGGAGTATATTATTTGAATATCAGAAGACTAAGGACCAGTGTAATTCTCTGGACTGTGGTGTCTTGAGTGTAAATTCCATTAATATAAATCAACAAACATGGAAACCTAGTCTATGTAAGACATTGTTCCCATCTCCCTTCTACCAAAAACAAAAAAACACCCTTAATAATGATTAGTATCTGTTTCACACTTTGGGGATAATTGTTCCCCCTTTGCTGAAACAAGCTTTTCCTGATTCCAACAAAGCACAGCACATTTAGAGGTAAATTACAATTGCCTAAGCAAATCACATTAAGGGCTAAATTTATCTGAATAATACCAGACACCTAACAGGAAATAAATGTTTCCAGCTCTTAAGAACTAGCCTTCCCAATACCTCAGCAAAGTATTTTAACCCAATGAAGGGGTTCCAGAGAAGTGAGACTAAAATATATGTCATCACAATCCTAGCATTTATTCCATACTAATCGCATTTCAGTCAAGTTAAGTCCGAGAAGAAAATGATTCAAAGTTTCTAATATATTTACCGGTCAAAGTTGCCTTTGGTGTGTTTCTTGCCTTTAATAAATTAGCTTCATTTTTCCCTTAAAGAAGTCAGCTCAGCTTATGAGAGGCCTGAGGAGAGACTGGAGGCCGTGAATAAGCTCAGCGTCTCCCACAGAAATGCTTCTGATGCCAGGGAAGCTACAAAGAAAGGAGAGCAGCGGGGCTGAGGGTCCAAACGAGGGCTTCAGAGAGACAGGGATCATGGCCAAGGATGACCCCGGTCAGCCAACGGTCCCCTGGCCTCACACCAAGGGGCCCAGTCTGCCTGGTGATCAGCCCCAGTCGGGGTCCCTGTAGTTCTCTATCGGATCATACAAACACCAGAGGAGAATTAATCCACTGATACCAGTCTCAGGCATCTTCTTGAATACCAGCTTGTAGACCATTTTTATCTGCTTGAGTTCTCTGGATGTTTTTCAGGAAAAAAGTAGACTATCTTCTTTTTCTTTTTTTCTTTATCCTTAGGGCATTTTGGTTTTTCTTCCAACAGGATTAATACCCATTCTTTCCACAAAATTCAAAATACATGGTGTTTCAGTGCAGTTCAGTTGCTCAGTCGTGTCTGACTCTTTGTGACCCCATGAACCCAGCACACCAGGCCTCCCTGTCCATCACCAGCTCCCGGAGCCTACCCAAACTCATGTCCATTGAGTCGGTGATGCCATCCAACCATCTCATCCTCTGTCATCCCCTTCTCCTCCTGCCCTCAATCTTATACTATACTTAATATGAACAATGCTCGTGAGAGATCCATGGTTTAATTTCTGGCCTTTGTCTTAAAGGGCAGGTCTAATTCACTATTATTGCTCTAAATTTTATAATTTAAAAAATTCTGTTAGACTTTAAGCTCCAGGAAATTCAGGGCCATGCCCACTTTGTTCACCACAGCACAGGCATCGCTCAGCGGAGTATTGATAGAATAGTGGCTCAACACTTAGATTCTTGAGTCAGGCTACCTGGTTCAAACACTATGTTTACCACTATGAACTTATGATCTTCGAACAAGTTAGAGAAGTTCTCTGGGGATCAGTTTCCTCATTAACAAAATTTGGATAATGATGATTTAGTGTCTATCTCAAAGAACTGCTGAAAAGACAATGAGATAATCCATGCAAAGCATTTTTCATAGTTCCTGTGAGAAATATGTAACAAATAATAACTATAATAAAAATTCAATATATGCTGGATATTAACAAAATATTTAAAAGGGCCTGAATGGGGCTGTTTGGTCTTCTTTGTTGCAAATAAACTAGGCTGATACTGCAAATATACTTCGGAGTATACTAATTGACAGGCTACATTTCTAACACAGCATCATATTGGGTTCTGGTACATGGACTATAACCCTCTTTTCCTTGATCTTCATTAAAGTGAAGAATATGAAACACTGACATAAGCCACTTTTTCTGATACCTGTTTTGCCAACTTTTTATGGCTTTATAATGCATGATGTGTCAGGAAGATGAAGTTTACCCTCATCACACTGATTCATGGGTTCTCTGAGTAGTTTTCTAATTCTTTGGGTCTATTTTAAGTATTTCTTCTATGAAAACTGCATTTATCCTCTTGAGTAAAATTGAATTTACATTTTGGAGTATTTTTGAGTCATAAATATTATATCTTAGGGGTTTCTTTTCTTTTCCTTTTAACTTTTAAGTTCACTTCTATGAGGAACTATCCTGTAGGAAGTGGATGCCTCGGAGAGAGATCCTCACGCCTTGGCTCTTTCCTCACGACAGTGGTCATAGTGGCTGGTTTCCTTGTCCTAGTGCTCACAGCATTCTGGTCTCCTTTTAACTATTTGCTGATTTTTTTTTCTTAATTGCTTCAATGTTTGCAGCAACCAGAACTAATCTTCACTAGGTTTCTCTACATTTGATAAATTTTTTAAAAAATATAAATTTATTTATTTTAATTGTAGGTTAATTACTTTACAATATTGTATTGGTTTTGCCATACATCAACATGAATCTGCCACAGGTATACACGTGTTTCCCATCCTGAACCCCCCTTCCACCTCCCTCCCTGTACCATCCCTCTAGGTCATCCCAGTGCACCAGCCCCAAGCATCCAGTATCATGCATCAAACCTGGACTGGCGATTCATTTAATATATGACATTATACATGTTTCAATGCCATTCTCCCAAATCATCCCACCCTCTTCCTCTCCCACAGAGTCCAAAAGCCTGTTCTATACATCTGTGTCTCTTTTGCTGTCTCGCATACAGGGTTATCATTACCATCTTTCTAAATTCCATACTATGCGTTAGTATACAGTATTAGTGTTTTTCTTTCTGGCTTACTTCACTCTGTATAAAAGGCTCCAGTTTCATCCACCTCATTAGAACTGATTCAAATATATTCTTTTTAATGGCTAAGTAATACTCCATTGTGTATATGTACCACAGCTTTCTTATCCATTCATCTGCTGATGGACATCTAGGTTGTTTCCATGTCCTGGCTATTATAAACAGTGCTGTGATGAACAATGGGGTACACATGTCTCTTTCAGTTCTGGTTTCCTCAGTGTGTATGCCCAGCAGTGGGATTGCTGGGTCATAAGGCAGTTCTATTTCCAGTTTTTTAAATCTCCACACTGTTCTCCATAGTGGCTGTACTAGTTAGCATTCCCACCAACAGTGTAAGAGGGTTCCCTTTTCTCCACACCCTCTCCAGCATTTATTGCTTGTAGACTTTTAGATCGCAGCCATTCTGGCTGGCATGAAATGGTACCTCATCGTGGTTTTGATTTGCATTTCTCTGATGAGTGATGTTGAGCATCTTTTCATGTGTTTGTTAGCCATCTGTATATCTTCTTTGGAGAAATGTCTATGACCCACCTCCCAGAATATTGGAAATAAAAGCAAAAATAAACAAATGGGACCTAATTAAATTTAAAAGCTTCTGCACAACAAAGGAAACTATAAGCAAGGTGAAAAGACAGCCTTCAGAATGGGAGAAAATAATAGCAAATGAAGCAACTGACAAACAACTAATCTCAAAATTATACAAGCAACTCCTGCAGCTCAATTCCAGAAAAATAAACAACCCAATCAAAAAATGGGCCAAAGAACATTTGATAAATTTAAAGGATTTTCATGAGGGAAGTAACACATCTGTTTATATCATTGCCAATGACTAGATGCTGAGGCATTTTGGGCACTCTTTTCTTTTCACTGTATTTTCTGTTATTGCTTTCTTGTTTTTATATTCGTCTATTATGGCTTCACTAGCACAAGTAACAAACCACCCCATTCTCTAGTATTGACTATGAAATTGACAGTCTCCATTTCCACTTGAAACAGGACGAAGTTGCTCATGAAGAATGAAAAATCATTTGACTAAAATAGGATTCCTGTCATTATAAAAAGAGATATAAAATATGCATAGCTAAATGTTTCCTATTATTTCAGCTGAACATTAAAATCTACTGGACTACAGAGTGTGTTCTCTTTAAGCAACAACAGGGATTTTTTTTTTAATACGATTATACTTAATGGTGTTTCCACTTTTATCATCTCCAAATAGCTTCAGAAAATATTCTCATATCTTCACCCATAAAATCAGTCCAACAGTCTCCACTTTGAACATTTCACTTCTGATTTTGAGGTCTAAACCAGAATTGAGGTAGCTATGAAATTTCCCCCACCCTCAACCATGCGTATCCAAAGAAAAGCAACAGGTAAGGAAACCGGTGTCAGGAGACCTGGTCTTCACCTCAATTCTTGAAACAACCATCTCTATGGTCATTAACCTCTCTGGGTCTCAGTTTTCATAACTGCAGAATGAGAGAATTGGACTCAATCCTCTCTGAGCACCACCCCTCTAGCTATAAAAATCCACAGCACTAAAATAATTTTATCAGCAAATTGACTGAAGCAACTTCATTACAGACTCAGTCCCAAGTCAGTCTCTGCCTAGACATTAGGAAGACTTTGTCTGATCAGGTTGTGGGGAGGGAGTAGAAGATTGGAGACTTAAGAAAAAAGACTGAAGTGACTACACTTACTTGCAAGCAAGTACATTTACATTTAGTATCTGAAACAAACTGAGATAGGCAGGATGCACTGATTATCGGTCCAACTTCTCTACCTTGACAGTAGATTTGAGTGCTGGGACAGTCTCTGAGGTCAGATCCCTCCCATGGGTCATGATACTTTAAGTAAGGGCTTTCTAGGTGGTCCCAGTGGTAAAGAACCCACCTGCCAATGCAGGACACATAAGAGACACAGGTTTGATCCCTAGGTTGGGAAGATGCCCTGGAGGAGGGCAGGGCAACCCACTCCAGTATTCTCGCCAGAAAAATCCCATGGACAGAGGAGTTTGGTGGGCTCAAGTCCCTGGGGTTGCAAAGAGTCAGACACGACTGGAACAACTTAGCACACAAACACACCTTAAGTAAAGTCATGAAATTAAGCTTCAGTCTTACGCCCCCTGCTATTGCATCTCACTTTCTGAGACTCACAACTATTCCACTCACTGAGCATTGAAAGCATTAGTTGTGTCTGACTCTTTGCAACCCCATAGACTAGAGCCCACTAGGCTCCTTTGTCCATGGTATTCTCCAGGCATGAATACCGGAGTAGGTTACCAGTCCATTCTCCAAGGGATCTTCCTGACCCAGGGATTGAACCTGTGTCTCCTGCATTGCAGGCAGATTCTTTACCATCTGAGCCACCAGGGAAGCCCCACTGAGCAATACCTACAGTTTATTTTGGTAACTCATGCAATGCAGTCTCTCCTGTTCAAATGCAAACATCCAAAGGCGAGAGTGTATTCAGGTTTTCCTCAGGGCACATGAATTTACAGACCCTTTCCTCAGACAACATTTCGATGAGAAAAGAGAAGAGTATTTTACTATAACAGGTTAAAAAGTGGGTAACCAAGAGGGTGGAAGGCAAAGGAAACTGGCACTAAACCCAGGTGTTCAGTTCACAGCAGATCTGCATAGGTACCATGGTGGTACGAGGTACTGTTCTGCCAAGGATAAGAACAGCCTAAAACCTGCCTTGGAGGAGGGTGAGAATCCATGTTTAACCAAAGAGGGTTGGCAATAAGGCTGGGCAAGAAAAGTACTGAGGAGCTAAAATCTTATTATCTATCATTATGACATGCTTTTTTTAACTTATATGTAGAGTACATCATGAGAAACGCTGGGTGGGAAGAAGCACAAGCTGGAATCAAGATTGCCAGGAGAAATATCAATAACCTCAGATATGCAGATGACACCACCCTTATGGCAGAAACTGAAGAACTAAAGAGCCTCTTGATGAAAGTGAAAGAGGAGAGTGAAAAAGTTGGCTTAAAGCTCAACATTCAGAAAACTGAGATCATGGCATCTGGTCCCATCACTTCATGGCAAATAGATGGGAAACAGTGGAAACAGGGGCAGATTTTATTTTGGGGGGCTCCAAAACCACTGCAGATGGTGACTGCAGCCATGAAGTTAAAAGACGCTTGCTCCTTGGAAGAAAAGTTATGACCAACCTAGACAGCACATTAAAAAGCAAAGACATTCCTTTGCCAGCAAAGGTCGGTCTAGTCAAAGCTATGGTTTTTCCAGTAGTCATGTATGGATGTGAGAGTTGGACTGTGAAGAAGGCTGAGCGCCAAAGAATTGATGCTTTTGAACTGTGGTGATGGAGAAGACTCTTTAGAGTCCCTTGGACTGCAAGAAGATCCAACCAATCCATCCTAAAGGAGATCAGTCCTGGGTGTTCATTGGAAGTGAAAATGTAACAGGCAGGAAGGCCAGGGGTCTCCAAAGGGAGGAAATAGCCTGCAAGTGTCAGACATTTTTCTCTCTCTTAAGCGGCAGGAAGAAACAAACTAGCGATATTTTTTCCTTCTCTATACAAATTTAAAAGGAGGTTCCTTAAAATTTCCTTAAAATTCTGTGTTGCCATGACACCTGGTTTCACCTGAAGTTAACTATTCTCAAACCTAGAGATAACCAATGCCTTTTTCTTATGGAAATGTTTATCTTAAGCTATGCTAATGTACTATATATTTACCCCAAACTTTGTCCTCAAGTCCGTTTGCCTTTTGGCTCAGAACCTACTTGACAAACCAGTATTTATACTCAGATATTGTTCCTCTAATCTATGTAAATGAAACTATTTGTATGGTGATCTGCCCTTCTTCAAGATTCAAGTTAATCATTTTATGGCCCAAGATGAACCATTTGGTGCCAAGATTATCACAAAATACATCTTATGGGTGAGAGGCCTGGTGCCTTCTGAGTTTTAAGACATTCCTTTCTTTCATTAACAGACTGCTAGTGACTATATATGGAGAAGGCAATGGCACCCCACTCCAGTACTCTTGCCTGGCAAACCCCATGGACAGAGGAGCCTGGTGGGCTGCAGTCCATGGGGTCGCTAGGAGTCAGACACGACTGAGCGACTTCACTTTCGCTTTTCACTTTCATGCACTGGAGAAGGAAATGGCAACCCACTCCAGTGTTCCTGCCTGGAGAATCCGAGGGACGGGGAAGCCTGGTGGGCTGCCGTCTATGGGGTCGCACAGAGTCGGACATGACTGAAGCGACTTAGCAACAGTAGCAGCAGTGACTATATAACATCCAGCTAAAGACTAGCAGGGGGGTACTCTTTCTGCCCCCTTCTGATGCCTATGTCAGAGCTTTCTCTATCTCCTTTATACTTTAATAAAACTTTATTACACAAAAGCTCTGAGTGATTAAGCCTTGTCTCTGGCCCCGGATTGAATTCTTCTCCTCCGGGGGCCAAGAATCTGGGGGCCAAGAATCCTGGCATCATGATTCAACAACAACCTTTCAGAAGGACTGATGTTGAAGCTGAAACTCCAACACTTTGGCCATGAGCTGACTCATTTGAAAAGACCCTGATTCTGGGAAAGATTGAGGGCAGAAGGAGAAGGAGAAGGATACGACAGAGTGTGAGATGGTTGGATGGCATCACTGACTCAATGGACATAAGTTTGGGTAAACTTTGAGAGTTGGTGATGGACAGGGAGGCCTGGTGTGCTATGGTTCATGGAGTCACAGAGTCAGACATGACTGAGTGACTGAACTGAACTGATGACAGGGTGAGGGGTGGAAATTTGCCAAATAATTCTAAATTCCAATGCATTTCTTGATTTTAACTACTTTAGACTTTCAGCTATTTTAAAGGCTATAATCTTTCTAAGCCTATTAGTAGGGTGACCATAAAATTTATCAACCCAGTGGGGACACTTTCAAGAATGAAAAGTGAAAGTGAAAAGCCAAGTCACTCAGTCATGTCTGACTCTTTGCGACCCCATGGACTGTAGCCCACCAGGCTCCTCCGTCCATGGGATTCTCCAGGCAAGAGTACTGGAGTGGGTTGCCATTTCCTTCTCCAAGGGATCTTCCCAACCCAGGGATCAAACCCGGGTCTCCTGAATTCCAGGCAGACACTTTAACCTCTGAGCTACCTTTAACAGCACCAGGACAGGTGTTAACCACAACTGTCTCAGGAAAATCAGATGTACGGTCACTCACAGTGATTCTCCTATGTTCTTGGATGGGGTGTTCTATATAAAGTAACTTTTCCACTGTGATCCAAGTCATTAACATTCACTTCACCCTGTTGGAATGCAGTGACGCCCAGGGATTTAAAGTGTACCACTACACAAATGAACCCCACACTCTAGTCAGCAACAGAATTACCAGATGGCTTATTAGATTCCTAAGCTCCACCCTCAGAGTTTCTGATTTAGTAATTCTGGAGCTGCACCTGAGTATTTTTATTTCTAAATTTCCAAGTGATCCTGATGCTGCTGGCCCAAGGACCACGCTTTGAGAAACACACACTCTACGCTGTGACCTCAGATAGCTGGGCCTTTCTTAGTTCTTGTGCCTGCATTTTGCAGTCCTTCAGCATCTGGTCCCAGCTGTCCCTCCCCCAACTTGTTTGTCTGCCAGTATAACCTGTCCCTAATGAGCTGTCTTCTAATTCCTTTTATTTCTTTGAAGGGTGCTTTTTCTGATTTCCTGTTGATTAAGAAAATAAATATGCAAGTTTGTTAGCATGCTCAATTGATCAGTTTTGTCCGATTCCTTGCGACCTTTGGCCTTTGGCCTGCCAGTCTCGTCTATCCCTGGAATATTTTTCAGGCAACAATACTGGAGTGAGTTGCCATTTCCTCCTCCAGGGGATCTTCCCGATCCAGGGATCGAATCTGCATCTCCTGCACTGTAGGCCGATTCTTTACCACTAAGCCATTGGGAAAGCCTACGTTTATTAGAACCCTCTTTAAAATCAGTGCACAAGTAGTTTCATTTTTCAACCATTTCTTCATTCAACCAACACATATTTGAGTTTTCTCCAGGTTATCACTCAGAGTAAAGGCCTGAGCTACATCTATTTTGGCTATTCACATACCTTGCTTGGTTTATTTTGTCTCCCAGCAGAGCTCCAAAGAAGTATTTTTTCCACACAAATGCAGAATAAGTGAGGGATAACTATAATAGTCATTTAAAGGACATGTAACTTAAAGGATATCTATTAAAATTTTAAAAATGGTTAGAAGATATTGCTACAGAGATATTACTACATAACCTTGCTTTACAGAGAGACTGTCATTGATTTTTCACAAAGATTTGTTTAGCAAAGTCTTTACGAAAATATGCTTCCCTGGTGGCTCAGAGGTTAAAGCGTCTGCCTGGAATGCAGGAGACTGGGGTTTGATCCCTGGGTCGGGAAGATCCCCTGAAGAAGGAAATAGCACCCCACTCTAGTACTCTTGCCTGGAGAACCCCATGGAGGGAGGAGCCTGGTAGGCTACAGTCCATGAGGTCACAAAGAGTCGGACACAACTGAGCAACTTCACTTTCACTTTACGAAAATATGACAATAACTCATTATGTCCAAGTCATATTTGTCGTCAACTCTACTCTTATGAAATTATCGTTATCCACACAACACTACCATCAAGTCACCCAATCCTCCTAGTCCACCCACGGCATATTGCAGTGTCAGTTCATGTTTAACTGAGACATAGGGATTCTGCTAGAAATAGAACAGAGCAAACTCAGCTTTTAAGTAGTCCTTTGTCAGAGACAGCAAATCTGCTTTTAGCTAATAAATCCACTTTTAGCTAATCTGAGAACTTTGTGGCTGGGAAGCTATAATTATTTCTTTAGTTTTTCATTGCCCTCCAACAGAAATTCCTTGACACCAGGAAGTCGTTCTAATGAAAACTGATGTGGGAGTGATGTGTAAAAGAGCAAGAACTCTCACCAGCTGTGGGAGAAGAGAGTCCTCAGTGTTGGGTCCTTTCCAGTCTAGGACACCAAGACAGAGTAAGGGGCTGTCCAGCTGAACCTCCTGCCCTTCATCCTGTGCTAAAACTGTCAGCACCGTGCAGGGCAATGAGCAAGTAGGAGGGAACTGGACTCTAGGGTCAGGCAGAGCTGGACTTAAGATTCTTCTCTGTCACTCACTAATGTGATAAAATCCCCAAGCTTCCCACTTCCTAGAATTGTCCTTTATTTGATCTAAACAAAATGAATCACAGCCTGAGAGAGGCCCAGGACCTTACTCAATATTTATGAGGATTTTAGGAGGAGAGACATTCACGTTCCCACTCTTTCTTGCTCTAAATCCTTGCTCCAAATTCAATTCTCCATCCCCACTTCTATCTTCTCTTCAATAACGCTCCCCTTTCTCTTCCTCACTCCACTCTAAACATGGGCACACAACCAGCACTTCCAACACAAGACCCTTTAGTGAAACAAGGTTTGACTAAGTTCTGACTGCAACCAAGAATAATCCAATGCAAAAAAAGGAGGGGAGTGCTTTGAATTCTATGCTTCTGGGGCCTCCCTGGTGGTTCAGACCACAGGACCTGGGTTCGATCCCTGGGTTGGGAAGACCCCTGGAGAATCTAATGGCTACTCACTTTAGTATTCTTGCCTTGGTGAATCCCATGGACAGCCTGGTGGGACACAGTCCACGGGGTCACAAAGAGTTGGACATGACTGAGGAACTAACACCTGGAATTCAATACAGATCTCACTGTCTCTAAAAACGCCTTGACCATTTAGAATCAGACAGTCTTTCTTTTCCAGGTTCTGACTTTCTACCAGGTGTCTGGCCACACTCAGCCTCCAAGCCCTCTTTCCATTCTCTCCATTCCTCTGGCTTTCAGAAATCCTGTCCTCCTCCCAAGTCACTAGTGTGCAATCTAAACATTTCAGCTCCTTGCTTATGCAGAACCATTTGGTTTCTCAAACTCCATCTTTGACTGGTTGTTGGGTCCTTTAAATATTTAAAAACAAGCTCTCTACTGCTGAAATTAATTAAATTGCTATCCTAGAATGTTAATGCAATAACCACAGTCATCCTTCCAATAGCAAGTTTTCCCTTTATGTGACAGAGTAGCCACAGGAGTGTGTACAAGCCAATTAATTCACGAGTCTTAGTTTACTTATCTGCTTCATTTGGTTGTTATAAAGATAAAATGTAAAAGCCCAGCATAACATTTGCCAAATGGTAGCTGCTGATATTATGAAGCATCATAAATTTCCATTGGAAAGGGTGATTAATAACAGTATCACTTAAGTAGTATTTGCCAACACACAGCTGGTAGCTGACATGCCAGACTAAAGCTGAGACCACACTCTGGCACAAGGGACATCATTTTCTGATCCCCTGGACGCCATGTTTTTTTGTTTTTTGGTTTTTTTTAGAAAATACATAGTTAGGAATATTAGGCAAATCATCTCATCCAAGAAATAAAAATATCACTACCACATCCCAACAGCAAGGGATGGTATTCTCTCTTGCTTTTGTTGTTTATGTCTTTCTCTCGCAAGGGAGAGTGGAGCTGGACAGAGGCCCAGCTATGTGCTACATGCGTCGGCAATCCACTGCCTGCTATGTATCTGCTCTTAGACTGCAGTGCAACGCTACAAGCATTTTAATCTCCCAATGAAACAAGAGTTGGTCTATAGATAATCTGCAAATTATTTCAGTCAACAGATGAGTTAATGTCAATGAACTGAGTTAATGTCAACAGAAAAGTCAAATTTAAGGCAAATATTGGACTATAAAGAAAGATGAGCACCAAAGAATTGATGCTTTTGAACTGTGGTGTTGGAGAAGACTCTGGAGAGTCCCTTGGACTGCAAGGAGATCCAACCAGTCCATCCTAAAAGAGATCAGTCCTGAATATTCACTGGAAGGACTAATGCTGAAGCTGAAACTCCAATACTTTGGCCACCTGATGTGAAGAACTGACTCATTTGAAAAGACCCTGATGCTGGGAATGATTGAAGGCAGGAGGAGAAGGGGATGATAGAGGATGAGATGGTTGGATGGCATCACCGACTCAATGGACATGAGTTTGAGTAAACTCTAGGAGTTGGTGATGGACAGGGAGGCCTGGCGTGCTGCAGTCGATGGGGTCACAAAGAGTCATACATGATTAAGCAACTGAACAGAACTGAACTGAAACTTCAATCAGGTCCCATCAGTCTAATCCTTGTTCCCAGGTTATTCTCACATCAAAATGATGCAAGGCTTTCCCTGGGCAAAAATCCATCTTTCTCTCTCTCTTTCCCATCACCTTTCCCAAGTTCCAAAATGATTCCTACTCTCAAAGACCTTCCCTTGTACCATAACCAAAGCCCTCACTTACAAATCAAGTGGCCTCAGTACTTTTGACTTCATAATACATGTATTGAGCACCAGCAATGTGCCAGGTTCCCTGCTACATGCTTTATAGGCATAATTTAAATTACTTTCACAGAAATACAATGAGATAGATATTATAACCAGCTTTATATACAGAAAACTGATACTCAAGGACCGTAAGGTACTTGGGCATGGCCACACAGTCAGGAAGTGAATAACCAGGATTCAAATCCAGGTCTGTCAGACGTCAAGACTCATGCTTTTCACCACAAAATTCTCTGTGTGCAAGACCATCAACCATCAACTCAGAAAAGATTTCTAATTAGACTCAAAGAGCTCTAGAATTTTTGGTGTATAAATGCTCACTGTCTAAAATACTTTAAAATGTATTTATCTTTACCAAACTGGGCATAGTGTGACATTCTTATGGAAGACAGAAATAGTCCACAATTTTTGGCTAATTGGATAAATTATATGGTGCAATTTGGTAATACATGAGCAATTCATGTGTTTAGAGCCCTAGGAACTGCCTCAACAATGGAGTAATTCCCAGCCCTTGTTCCTTCTAGTTCAGCCTACATCATGGCGCCATTTATTGTTCAAATGGTCAATTTCTCATTATGGCATCTCTTTTCTTAAAAACTAGAGACACAGATGTATCAAACAGTCTTTTGGACTCTGTGAGAGAGGGAGAGGGTGGGATGATTTGGGAGAATGGCATTGAAACATGTATAATATCATATATATATTAAAAAAACAACTATCCTTTACCCTCCAAAGTACCTCTGCTTAGCTTTCAAGTCCTTGTACACTCAGGCCCCAGTGTAATGTTTCTGCTTCATCTTCCACTCACCCTCACACCTAGTGGTCCCCCTGTCAAGCAGAAGTACTCAAGCCATCCCTCACATGCCCCAAGCCTCTGCTCAACAATTTAAAAAGTTCCAGTTCAGAGTGGAAGTGAGCGACAGAAATTTACTGCAGTGAGATATCACTTCACGTCAACTAGGACTGCTATTCTCAAAAGAACAACTGATGATAAGATATAGAGAAACTGGAAACTTCATGCATTGCTCGTGAGAATGTAAAATGGTACAGACACTATGGCTTCTCAAACAGTTAAACATACAACTACCATATGACTCAGCAATTCTACTCTCGAGCATATATATAAATACAAAAGTGCTGAAAGGAGGGACTTGAACAAATATCTGTATGCCAGTGCTCACAGCAACATTATTCACAACAGCCAAAAGGTGGAAGCAAACCAAACGCCCATTAGTAGATGAACAGAGAACGCAAATGTGGCATAGCTACACAATGCAATATTGTGCAGCCATGAGACGGGATGAAAATTTGATTTTTGCTATACTATGAATGGACTTCAAAAAGATCATGCTTACTGAATAAGCCAGACACAAAAAGCCACCTATTTTATAATTTCACTTACATGAAATATCCAAAATAGGCAGATCAATAGAACAAGATTAGTGATTGCCAAAGACTAGGATGAGGGTATCAAGCATGATTGCTTAATGAGGAGGGAGTTTCCTTTTGAGGTGAAGGAAATGCTCTAGAACTTGATAGTGCTGATGGTCACACAACAATGTAAATGTACTAAATAGCAGTGAATTGTACACTTTACAATGGTTTAAATGACAAATTTTGTTACTTTTATCACAATAAAACTTTTAAAAGTTTATTGAAATGACTCGGAAAAACTGCTCCATTTATTCAGTAACTCATTTATTCAGAATGCTTGCCTTGAGGAGAAAGGGATCTCAAGTCCAATGTAGTAATTGTTATATGAAATTGATTTAAAAAAAAAAAAGCCAGTGTCAAAGAACTAGGTCCCTTTGTTTTGTTATTAAAACTCTAGGCATAACAACTGACATGGTACACAGCTGTTAAATGGTAATATTAATATTTCAAGAAAATTTATCAAATTGGTCAAGGTGAAGTAGATTCAAATCAATTCAATAAACAATCATCCATGAGAAATATCCAAAGGGTCTTTAAAGTTTTACATCTATATTCTTGAGAATCTCCATGAAGTGAATCTGGGGCCCAACCCCACCATTTCAGACGTTCATCCGTTGCCACCAATTATCTATTAATCAGGGGTAAAGAATGAAAGACACTTTGCAGTCAATGCAAATTCAAAGAGAAGGACAGTGTTGATAAAGTCTCACTTTTTTTTGGCAACCAAGCAGAAAAATTGTTCAGCAAAGCAAATCCATTTCACCAGTTTCTGTAAAAATGGATTTCCCTTTCAGACAGCTTAAATGAACAAACATAATCAAATGAGAAAATGTGCATTTCTCCTACCATTCAGGGCAATGCTCTGCATAAAATCTGCAGTAATTTCAGTTTCAGCCATTTATTAGGAAATAAGACATTATTCCTGGAGTCATTAGAGACCGTCAGTTGGAATAGAGCTGCCAGGAAAAACACTGTACAATTTAATGTCTGGCACTCTTTCACTTTTATTTTTTCTGATGGTTATTGCTTTTTGAATACCAGTTCTGACTCTAGGGCCTTTCAAATTTATTCTCTCAAATATTATTATCTGAAGCTCTGGTGCAAGGCGGGACAGAGCATATATATATTGCATGGTAGAAATAGCAGTGGATTTTGAAGATGGAAGACTCAGATTAAAATCCTTCCTCTGCTTCTTCCTAACTGGGGAAAAAAGTCCCTTAAACTTTGTCCTTCGTCATCCCCGTTTGCAAAACAGGAACAATAAAATAATCTGTCACATCTGCTTCACAAGACTGCTCTGAAGATTTAAGTGGGATGGGGGCCGTGAAAGTAAATTGTAAGGGGTGATGTTGACAACAGTGGTGATGTTAATGGCAGTGATGCTGATGAAGAAGGCAGAGCACCATGGCCCCTGACTCACAGAAATGACAATCTGCTAAGACATTCGCATTCCACTAAGAGCACAGATTCCACTCATCTTGTCCTCATTCCAGGCTGAGGCATTCTCCTCCTCAAATAAACAAAAGGTAACTTACTAGAGGAAAAGTGGGGTGAAGTTTACCTTGTGGCTAGTAGTTAACAAAGAATTAAAACACAAAGTTGAAGTATTCATCTATGTTCCTATTTAATTCTAACTGTTTCTACTAAAAAATGGATCTTCCCTTCGGTTAATAATAATCATTTGAAATTTCTTCTCATTAGGAATAGTTTTTAATATGCTACCCACGTAAAAAATTTCATGAAAAGTGATGTTCAAAAATAAAGACAGACTCATCTTACATATTGTTTGGCATTGCTCCCTCATCCACTATAGGTCTGAAACTTCTACCATTAGACATTCATGCAGGGTAGAGTCTTTCTAAAAGACAAGAAAGTTATGCAGTCTCTTTGCCCATGATGTTCTTTTATAGAAATGGATTCTAAAGAAATATTTATAAATGTCCATCAAAGTTTAGATGTAAAGAGTTTAACACATGCTGTCTACAATATCATAAAATTGGAAATAACCAAAATGTTCAACAGGTATATGGTCATAAACTCTAAGATTTCTAGGATTCAAAGGAGTTGTTTTCTTTTTCTTCATAAACTTCAGCATTACATACAGTAACCTATCCATTGATTTCATCACAATAAAATACACAAAAAGTTTTATTTTATGAAAACAAATTCATGGTCATTTCGATTGCTATAATGAATTCACTAAATGCATGGATTTAGTTCCCTCCTGAAACCCCACTAAAATGACAGTAAAGGGAATGTTTTAAGGCATAAACCTACTCTAACAAAGGACAAGCAGGGATGCAGCAATAGCCACCAACTTTTGGAAGCTGGAAAGCATATGGATCACTGACAACAGATTTCACTGACTTGAGGAAGCTGAGATCTAAATAGTCAGGGGGAAACCCAAAAAGGAACCAGATTTACATCACAGATTCTCCCAAAGGCTATTGAATTAACAGCAAGAGGCACCTCTGGAATAGAAGGGGATCAGCAAGAGAAAGGCAGCCTGCACGTCTGCTTAATAAGCTAGGAAGGAGGTTTAGGAGGAAAGGAAGGGATGTATACCTATGGCTGATTCATGTTGATGTATGGGAGAAACAAATACAACATTGCAAAGCAATTACTCTCCATTTTAAAATAAATCAGAGGGTTTCCCTGGTAGCTCAGACAGTAAAGAATCTCCCTGCATGCAAGAGACTGGGGTTCAGTCCCTGGGTTGGGAAGATTCTCCTGGAGAAGGAAATGGTTACCCACTCCAGTATGCTTGCCCGGAGAATCCCATGGACAGAGGAGCCTAGTAGGCTATAGGCCATGGGGTCGCAAAGAGTCAGACATGACTGAGCAACTAACACTTTCTTTCCTAAATAAAGGTTTTTTTTAAACGAAGAAGCTAGGGCTCCTGGTCTTCCTTTTCCCCACAGGCCAGCTTCTCCTCCTCTCACAAACCAGCAGAAGGCAACACAGAACCCCCCCTGCAAATGGAGAATCACAAGATCCTGACGACAGGGAAAGAGACACAGTCCTGAAGACATGGACACTAGCCTCTAAGTTCCAGGAGGGCGCAGAATGTCACCTGCTTTATTGACAACAATTTCTTTTTTAAAATTTTATGTATTTATTTTAGTTGGAGGCTAATTACTTTGCAATAGTGTAGTGGTTTTTATCATGCATCAACATGAATCAGCCATGGGTGTACATGTGTATTGACAACAATTTCTATCACATGTGCCTGGTACCTTTGGCACATAGGAGGTAAATATTTGTTGAACATACCATCTGAGTCCCAGACACACATTATCTCCTGGCTCCTCAATTATATGGATCAATAAACTTCCTTTCATGGGTAAGCCATTGGAGTCAGGTTTCTGTCATTTCCAACCAAGGTTGTGATATATCTGACATATCACTCTTCTAAATAAATCTACCCTTCTCAAAAATCCAAACCCCCCAAAATATGTATTCCTTAGCTACTCCTTCCCTAGCAAAGCCCATACTCATTAAGTCATATAATATTCCACTTGCCCTTGTGACTGGCAAAGTAAATCAAAGTGCAGTTGTCTGTGACTTGAAATTAGAAATCATAGCTCTTTGTTCAAAGAAGGCAATGGCACCCCACTCCAGTACTCTTGCCTGGAAAATTCCATGTATGGAGGAGCTTGGTGGGCTGCAGTCCATGGGGTCACTCACAGTCACACATGACTGAGCAACTTCACTTTCACTTTTCACTTTCATGCATTGGAGAAGGAAATGGCAACCCACTCCAGTGTTCTTGCCTAGAGAATCCCAGGGACAGGGGAGCCTGGTGGGCTGCTCTCTATGGGGTCACACAGAGTCGGACATGACTGAAGTGACTCAGCAGTAGCAGTAGCAGCTCTTTGTTACCTGGGTGTTCAGTTCAGTTCAGTTCAGTCACTCAGTCGTGTCCGACTATTTGCGACCCCATGAATCGCAGCATGCCAGGCCTCCCTGTCCATCACCAACTCCTGGAGTTCACTCAGACTCATGTCCATTGAGTCAGTGATGCCATCCAGCTGTCTCATCCTCTGTCAGCCCCTTCTCCTCCTGCCCCCAATCCCTCCCAGCATCAGAGTCTTCTCCAATGAGTCAACTCTTCGCATGAGATGGCCAAAGTACTGGAGTTTCAGCTTCAGCATCAGTCCTTCCAAAGAAATCCCAGGGCTGATTTCCTTCAAAATGGACTGGTTGGATCTCCTTGCAGTCCAAGTGACTCTCAAGAGTCTTCTCCAACACCACAGTTCAAAAGCATCTGGGTGTTACTTACAACTAAATTCAAACACTCACTCTTTTCATAGTTTCTTCCCTTATCATTGCTGAATTGATACTCTTGGAAGCTTAAAGAAAAAATCTTATCCAGAATTGATTTTATTTTGACACTATTGCCAATAATGAGACAGCAAAGACTGTGTCTGAATGCCTGGCTCTGTAGAGACAAAGGGCTGGAGGGTTCTTCAGAGCCAGGATGGGGGGGATCAGAAGCCACCTGTGTTTGTTAACTGCCCTCACCCAAAGGAAAAGTAGACTTCCTCTGATCCTCATGACAAGAAATAGTTTCACAACTTGGACCAATGAATCTGAGGAAGTTAGGCCCCTACCCTCCCATTCCTTCAATGATTACATTGCAAAGTCTTCACTCGCCGGTCCTTGAGACAGACATTCCTGGGTTGCAAAACTGGCAAAAGGCTTTTCAAAAGATTTATTTCTCAAAGAGGCAGAGAAAGGATTTACAATGACAAATTTTCTGAGGGAAATGCTCTCGGAAATGTGAGGTTGGGGCCCTGAGTCAGGAAGAAGTCTGTCCAAAGTTCTGTGCAGCTAAAGGGCACTGTGAAGCCATCTTAATCAAGATCTGGATGAAGCAAAGTGCCATTTTTTATGATTCACAAAACATCTGTCAGAGTGTTGTCATTTCACTGGATTTCAATAACAACCTTTCATTTTATTTATTCAGGAAAAATTTGTAAGAAGAGTTAGCCTCACACCAGCAAATGAACTTCTGTTCCCCTGTCCGATGCCCATTGGTCTTCTTGGGACACAGTGAAATCCACACTGAATAGACTGTACGCTTTCATCCTATGTGATCTCCCACAGAAATCACCCTTGAGTTCAAACACTGGTGTTACAACCCAAGCAGAGTCATTTGAGGATGTTATGAACACAGGGGGAAGATTCAGTGATGGGAATCAGCCATTCAGAACCCCCTCATGGGGGAAAGTGTTTTTTAAAGTATAAGTGTTAGTCATGAAATCATGTCTGAGTCTTTGAGACCCCACAGACTGTGGCCCACCAGGCTCCTCTGTCCATGGAATTCTCTAGGCAAGAACACTGGAGTGGGTTGCCATTTCCTTCAAGGGGGAGGCTAATGAAATGCAAAAGCCATATCACAGAAGAAGTAGAGTTAAGAAGTTGAAGGAAAAAATCTTACTCTTCTCCCAATCTATCCAAGTCCCCCTTAGTTTCCTGTCCTTTTTAGCAGACCCCTTGATCAACTCAGTCTCATTACAGCTTCCTTAATTCACTTGCCTCAGGGTCCCTCTACCTTATTCCTACCTTGGTGTTGTTCAGTCACTCAGTCATGACCAACTCTCGGCGACCCCATGGACTATAGCATGTCAGGCTTCCCAGTCCTTCACTATCTCCCAGACGTTGCTCAGATTCCTGTTCACTGAGTTGGTGAAACTATCTAACCATCCTACCCTGCTGCTGCTGCTGCTGCTAAGTCGCTTTAGTTGTGTCCGACTCTGTGCAACCCCATAGACGGCAGCCCACCAGGCTCCCCCATCTCTGGGATTCTCCAGGCAAGCATACTGGGGTGGGTTGCCACTTCCTTCTCCAATGCATGAAAGTGAAAAGTGAAAGTGAAGTCACTCAGTTGCGCCTGACTTCGCGACCCCATGGACTGCAGCCTACGAGGCTCCTCCATCCTTGGGATTTTCCAGGCAAGAGTACTGGAGTGGGTTGCCATTGCCTTCTCTGAACCATCCTACCCTATCAATGCCTAAATTTGGATCAATTCAACCGTTTACTTTCTCTACGAATACTGCTACAAAGTTGAGTACTGTTGGAGAAATCTCACAACTTCATCTACTGACAGAATTACATATGTAAAATTTCTGTGGACAGAAAAATGCCCCCCACAAAGATACTCATGTCCCAGGAGCCTGTGAATATGCTTATGAACCTGCGAATAAGTGATCTCATATGGCAAAAGGGACTTTGCAGGTGTGATTAAGTTTGTGTTAGTTGCTCAGTCGTGTCTGACTCTTTACTGCCCCATGAGCTGTAGCCCACCAGGCGCCTCTGTCCATGGAGTTCTCCAGGCAGGAATGCTGGAGTGGGTAGTCATTCCCTTCTCTAGGGGATCTTCCTGACCCAGGGATTAAACCCAGGTCTCCTGCATTGCAGATGGATTCTTTATCATCTGAGCCACCAGGGAAGCCTGTGTGTTTAAGTTAAGGGTCTTGCAATTTGGAGCATATCCAAGAGGGCCCAAGGGACAATCAAAAGAAAAGATGTGCCAATGGAAGCAGAGAGATGGACTGATGCACTCTGAAGATGGAGGAAAGGGCCGTGAGCCAAATGATACAGGCGTCCTCTAGAAGCTGGAAAGAGCAAGGACACAAATTCTCCCCTGGATGCTCCAGAGGCACAACCCTGCAGATACTTTAATTCTACTCCCAAAAGACTCACTGCAGGTTTCTGATGCCCTGAACTGTAAGATAATAAATAGATGGCTTTCCCAGGTAGTTGCCAGAGACAGCAGAAGGGCAGATGGATCTCAATGGTTGATGCCATTTCCTGCTCACCCAGTGGCATTGTGATCAGGAGATACTGCTAAGCCACAAGCTGGCATTTGTGTGCTGTGAGGGCATCAGCATTTCTGGCAATTTTTACAGAAATAAGGGCAGAGCTTATGCTGCCCCACAAGACCAAGAGAGACTAGGCTCCCTAGACCACCTGAAGGTGTTTGATGGGATCCTGCTGCCCTCAAGGTTATACATCTGAAGTCTATGTGAAAATCTGCCCAGCTGGGGTACCAGTGAGGTTGGCTGAAAGTACCAGTCAGTGACAGCCACCCTGAAGGAGAAGAGAAAGGGGAGGGCCAGGATCCATTAGGGAAGAAAAAATGGAAACGATGAAAAGAACACGGAAAGAAAATCAACGATATGCCGAGGTCCTCAAGAACCATGGATCCCAGCCTGAGCTCAATAAACTGGTCAAGCTTCATGGTTGGCCTGACCTCCCCTTCCTCCATCGGTGCCCTGGATGTGGGGATCCAGGGGCAGCCATCCAGGCCACAGCCAGGCTGGGGCTTAGGAAGCTGGGGGTCCAGAAGGGACCTCAATCACTGTTTCTGCTTAAGAAAGGCCTTTCTTTTAAAAATTTACTTTAAACAGCTCTAACAGTTGTGCAGACAAAACTTGTCTACGATCCACAAGTTCATGACAGAGTATTTAAAAATCAACAGCAGGAACACCTTGAGTTCCAATTTTTGCACAGTGAGCTGGAAAAACTAACTGGAAGAGAACCCTACCTTGTGAATGAGGCATCTGTTTCAACTTCCCACGTGGTCAGATATCCTCTGTAGCTGTTAGAGTGTGAGAGACGCTGGTGGGGCGGTAGGAGCCTGGTGTCGCATAGAGGTATTTATGGATGGAGACACAGAAGACATGCAACCCAGGGGCTACAGGCATTGCCCTTGATCCTTACCAGTACTTTGAGACCCAGAAACGAATCAGTTATGAACAATGAATAAATGAATCTGTGTCGTTTTAAGGCCACCAAGTTTGTAGTCATGGGTTACAGTGACAGTAGGCAACTAATGCAGTTTCCAACTTCAGGGGAGTCTCCAAACTCAGAAACAGCCACAGGAAACTTTCTCAGAATTTCTCAGATTTACCTTTAGTGATCTCATCTCCTCCTTCCTCTTTCAAAAGGTAATCTTTCTGCAGGCTCAGTTCCCATCACTCACTCTTCACTGACCCCTTCCTTTAGTCTACAGACAACCCCAGGTTAAGCCCAATCTCTTTTCTTAAGGTAACTCTTCAAGTTTTGGCCCTGTCTCTTTGCTTTTTTAGTTCAAAGTTTTTGAGAACAGTCTACACGTGGCCACATTTAAGGCTTTAGCTAAACCGGCTAAAGGATATAATAAAGGTGAATCAGAGGCAAGAACGTATGTGACAGTGGGACAGGGAGAATTGGGGAGGGAGGTCCATTTTTTAAACAAGATCCAGTTGCCAGGATAAGTAAGTGAAGATGGGTACATGCCAAGAAGTTGGAGAAGCTGCAGGGAGAGGATAAATCTGTATGAAGAAATACACGGTACAGGTTGGGTCAAAGTCCGGACAAGCCATAGAGAGGGGATTCTGTCCAGCTAAGTCAGCAGGGGATGCAAAATTGTCTCCTCTGTAATTCAGTTGTACATGACTGCCATTGTTCCATGGACAGACAGGCCACTCTCTCACAGCAGAACCTGGTTTCCCCAGCCTTACTGCTCAGGAGTGAGAGTTGCATGCCTCTACTGAATGGACAACACTCCTACTTACATAGTTAATGCTTAGATGCCCACAACAAATCAACGTTTCTAGATAAAATAACATTGAGGTAACATTGCCAAGTTAATTGCTGAAATAGGAAATGGCAACGCCACTCCAGTATTCTTCCCTGGAAAACTCCATGGACAAAGGAGCCTGGTGGGCTGCAGTCTGCAGTCCATGGGGTTGCAAAGAGTCAGGCAGGGCTGAGTGGCTGAGCACACACACACCCAGTTAATTACTTCACATGATTTTTGTTTTAAGGCATGTTCACTCTGTGCAATAACCAAAAATCTGCAAATCAGGTTTCCCAAAATAATAAATTCTGACATTTGTGCATTCCACTAATAGGATGAAATTGTTAACAGCATGCCCTTCGGAATAAGACTATGTGGTTTGCAGTCAAGTCCCCCAAGCCAGAAACCAAAATCCATGTCTTAATGCTGGAAATCATGAAGATGTTATCTTACGGAGCAAAGGGAAATTAAAGCTGCAGATGGAATTAAGATTGCTAATGCATTGACCTTAAAATAAGGATATTTTCCTGGGTATGCAAGAAGGCAATGTTATCACAAGGGCCTTTAAAAGTATACAAAGGAGGCGAGGGGGGAGGTGAGAGGGATGCAATGTGAGAAGGACTCAAATTGCCTTTGCTGATCTTGAAGTTGCAGGAAAGGGACCAGAAGCCAAGGAAGGCAGGCGGCCTCTAGCAGCTGGAAAAGGCAAGGAAACAGATTCCTCCCTGTGAGGAGTGCAGCCCTGCTGACACCTGGATTTTAGTCCAGTGAGGCCCTTGACAGACTCGTAACCTATAGGAATATAATGAATTTGTGCTAAATTTGTGGCAATTCGTTTTGGCAGCCAGAGAAAACTAATACTGACTACACAGTTCAAATCCTGACAATCATTTATCACTGATGGGAGTTAGGAAGTGTTAATTAATTTTTCTCTCCCTATTTATCTGTAAAATGAGACTAACAATACTATCTACTTAAGGATTAAATGAGATATTACATATATATTCTAGAATAACCCCAGACACATAGTAAATCCTCAAAAGATGTCAAATATTGCTATTGTTGTTTTGTATTTACCTTCCTGTTTGCTTTTTATCATAAGATTTCACCTGAAAACCATGATTCAAATAATGTTTTTCCTACTTCCATTTAAATAGCACAAGAAAAATGCCCCCTAAATGTCTAAGAGCCTTAAGATTCTGAATTGCGTGGAGTAACGTCCTTAGGATGTTGTTTTCAGCTGTGAATATATAACTCATCTTGCTTGTTTCTAACCTGCTAGAACAAGCTGTGCTAACACCATATTTTAAAAGCGCTTTCTTACTTCTTGAGGACTTAATTACAGTGCTGCTGGTTGACAAGTTTACATTTCAAGCCAAGACCTTGAAATAAACACAGTCATTTCAGTTCTTGATACAACTGAGTGAAAGTACATTCTCTGATTAGCTTGTCGGCTTAGGGGTGCACCATCAAAATGGGATAAATTTAGCCATACTCGCCAATGACCTGAGACTCATTACAGATTTTGAAACCTTCTGAACTTTTCATTCTTTTTAAAGTATATCATGTTTGATATATTTGGTGTGTTTACAGTACATCTAGCCATTTTATTTGAGAAATGTAATAAGCGTTCTCAGTATTTGATTAACTTAATTAATATTTTCATAGGGGAAAATCTTTGTTAGAATCATAAAACATAAAATCCTTCTATTTTTAATAAATTCTGGGATCCCCTAATAGATGGCAACCCTAAACAGAATCTATCTTCATGCATCAAAGCATAAAAAGGAGCTGGTCTTGCATTAGTCTGAACAGTCCCACCCTTATACTCTCAACTGTGATTAATAACAGAAAGCTCTTTTATTATGACTGACAACAATATACATAGAAAATACTTCATAGCATTGTGTAGAAAAGAAGCATTAGCCATGCACCACATCTTTGTTAATTTCAATGGTAGCGAAAGAATGGATTGAGCTTCCTGGGTTGCCATTCAGTCACTGATCTATTCATTCTCTCAACAAATATTTACTAAGCTCGTGCAAGGTCCCAGGAATTATGAAATTCCCTCAAAAGCTAAATCACATATTGTTTTAGGCATATTTGTGGTTATATTTACTAAGTTGATTTTAAAACCCACAGAATTCAGAATAGAACTGCCTCTAAAAGAGACAGAGATGGGATGGGCAAGGAATATTCAGATAGTCCCAAAAATATGGGGATGCTGTTGGAGGTCCAAAATGAATGGTAGGTCCTCAGGTGTTTGTTCTATTATTATTTTTATAACATACATATACTCTACTTATGTTCTTTTCGTGTATCAAATTTTTTTGAAAAGAAACAACCAATTTCTGCCTTGTGTGGTCACTTAACTATTTCTTATATCTTGCACTGTAAACATAGCCTCTCACTTCTCCATATTTAAGAGTCTGTCACCTCATTTTAGGGAAAAAAAAATCAAACTATATGCACTTAAATTTTAAAAAATTCTTAATTAAAGAGCATTATGAACTCACATGTGATTGCCTATCTTGAATTCAAAAGCTAAAGTATGATCACCTTCTAATGAGAAGAGCAATAGCTACACCACATGTCTAATGCAGGGCTGAATAGCTGAAAGGTGTTTCTAGACCCATTTCTACCACTAAGCTCATTGTGTGATCTTACGCAAGAAACAAGATATTTTGTGGGATTTTTTAAAATTTATCAGTGTCAAAATGTTTGCACATATAACCTGGGTTTTAAAAATATATTTACAAGTATGAAAGCATTTTGAAAAGTTAAGAGCTACATTAAAGAATACTATGATGAGCAGTTGTTATTACAAGTATGTGAATTTAATAAACATTTGTAAAAGAGTTTGTGCCTGTGTGAAAGTCACCCAGTTGTGTCTGACTCTTTGCGACCCCATGGGCTGTAGCCCACCAGGCTCCTCTGTCCATGGAATTCTCCAGGTAAGAATATTGGAGTGGGTAACCATTTCCTCCTCCAGGGGATCTTCCCAATCCAGGGATCAAACCAAGGTCTCCTGCATTGCAGGTGGATGCTGTGCTATCTGAATGATCAGGGAAGCCCTATAATCCAATACAAGTAATAAGATGCAAGAGCCCAGTGTGGCTGAAAGAAGGCAGATTCATAGCCAGATGAGCTTGGGTTCAAACTTTGGCTCTGTTCATTATTGGCTGTGTCTTCTCTGTCAAGTAAGTTCATTCTTCTGAACTCTTGTTTCTTCACCTGTAAACTGGGATATTAATACTAGCCTCATACAATAATCCTACTACTCTGCTGGTGGGAAGAGAAGCTGGTAAGGTTTCTGAGGAGAAATACACAGCAACACCTATCACGTGAAGTGACGTATTCTTTGAACAAGCAGTTTCAATGAATGAAGTTTATCACACAGTTTCACACAATTCTGAAATGACATTATATGCACGGTTGTTCAATATGGGATAGTACAGAGATTTAGAAATAAACGAAACACACAAAAGTCACACACTGGATCAAAAATGCACATCTATACCAAATAAAATTATAGAGCAATAAACCTAAATGGGAAGGAAATTTAAGAAAGAGAAGATATATGTGTACATATAACTGGTTCACTTTGCTGTACAGCAGAGACACACTGTAAAACAACTATACACCAATAAAAATTAATTTTGAAAATAATAATGAGGAACTTTCTATGTACTTATATGGAATGATCCCACAACAATTTGTTCAGTGAAAAACCAAGATACAAAAAGTATGTAACATACCATGATTTGTATGTGTCTGTTTAAAAAAATATAGTTTTAATATGCAAAAAATATTTCTATAAGGACACACAGATCACATCACTTTGGTAACCTCTAAAGAGATAAATTAGGAGACTGGAGGATGGAGGTGGGAGGGAGACTTTCAGTGTACCCTTCTCTACTTTTCCCATTTTGAACCATCAAACATACTGCCTATTTGAGAAAGAATGGATGGATAGGTGGGTGGATGGATAACAATATCTTGCATAAATTAAGTTTTGCAAAACTCTTAGCTTTCATTCTTCACTCCTCATCTAATCCCTACCTACCTAAACCATTTTAAAACTAAATGTTTACATTTTAACTCTTTAATGCTTTCTTCAATAATTTCATATATTCAGTTCCCTAGTTTCAAAAAAATAAACAGTAAATCTTCCAGTCAGAAATTATATATATTTCTCCATGGCATCAATTCCAGAAAATGAAATATAGAATACTGTATCTTTCAGCAGATTCTGATTCTTAAAAAAAAAAAAAGAAAAAAACATTTCAAACTCAAAGTGAACTCAAGTACATAAGAAATGAGAGAACAGGCTCAGGATACCTCTGTCCCTCCCAAAAGGGAACAAGGTGAACTCTTACTGTCAAATCCGAGCCATGTCATTGTGGGAATTCAGCCGCCTCTCCCACCTGACCTTTACAGCCACTTTTAAGTTGTGAAAAGAAATTCCCTGATGGAAGTGCCAACAAGCAAGGAAATGTTCCAGGAAAGGGATGAGGCCAACAAAGCTACAAATCCAATACCCCAAGAGGTTGGGAGGACAGACAGAGTAATTTGATTTTATTATATTTCCAATTTTTATTCCAATTTTTCTTTATAAGCAAAGCCATCTCCCTTCACGTACACCTCACCATCCTTCAACTCTTTTATCACCCAGACCACTTTTAGAATTCTTCTTTGCAGTCTTAAGATACTGGAATAGGTTTGAACCTAGCTGGTATTTTCTATTTCAGTTCTCAGATTACCTGCCTCCTGAGTACATTTCCATCTTTATAAGTGTTGGTTCTTTAAAAAAAAAAATAGATTGAGATATCACTGCTATTTTCGCTTGACTTCATTTACCACATCTCTCATGCCCTTGCAGCTGAAGAAAAATTTAACCATAAATATATAGAGATGTACATTACATCGGGACATGAAAAAAATAAATAACAACCCAAGACAAGGATGCTGAAGGGAAAGCAGAAGAGTCCCGCCCTAAGAGTCAACAAATGGAGAGAAGAGTGGGTGCTGTGGGCCCAGAAGAGGGGTCCTCCGAGCCTGGGCAGGCTTCCTGCTGGGCACTGAAAGGACAATGGATATGCCACAGCAGGATAATGGGCACGTCGGCTAATGTAGTGAAGAGGTTAGGACATCGCCGTTGGGAACGACAGGGTGAGCAAAGGTATAGAGAATGGAAAACCGAAATCACGTTTGACCAGGAGGGGTCGGCTTGAAGCAATATTTCCAAAGTGTGGACCATGGCACCTGGGAAGTATTAAATGATTCTAGTTGAGACCAGGAAACTAATTTTCTATTTTAACCATTAAAAAACCACACACTTAAGGAGATGCCAGACGTACTGAAATAAGCAAGGGAAAATTCTGAAAGAGATGGGAATACCAGACCACCTGACCTGCCTCTTGAGAAACCTATATGCAGGTCAGGAAGCAACAGTTAGAACTGGACATAGAACAACAGACTGGTTCCAAATAGGAAAAGGAGTACGTCAAGGCTGTATATTGTCACCCTGCTTATTTAACTTATATGCAGAGTACATCATGAGAAACGCTGGGCTGGAAGAAACACAAGCTGGAATCAAGGTTGCCAGGAGAAATATCAATAATCTCAGATATGCAGATGACACCACCCTTATGGCAGAAAGTGAAGAGGAGCTAAAAAGCCTCTTGATGAAGGTGAAACAGGAGAATGAAAAAGTTGGCTTAAAGCTCAACATTCAGAAAATGAAGATCATGGCATCTGGTCTCATCACTTCATGGGAAATAGACGGGGAAACAGTAGAAACAGTGTCAGACTTTATTTTTGGGGGCTCCAAAATCACTGCAGATGGTGACTGCAGCCATGAAATTAAAAGACGCTTACTCCTTGGAAGAAAAGTTATGACCAACCTAGACAGTATATTCAAAAGCAGAGACATTACTTTGCCGACTAAGGTCCGTCTAGTCAAGGCTATGGTTTTTCCAGTGGTCATGTACGGATGTGAGAGTTGGACTGTGAAGAAGGCTGAGCGCCGAAGAATTGATGCCTTTGAACTGTGGTGTTGGAGAAGACTCTTGAGAGTCCCTTGGATTGCAAGGAGATCCAACCAGTCCATTCTGAAGGAGATCAACCCTGGGATTTCTTTGGAAGGAATGATGCTAAAGCTGAAACTCCAGTACTTTGGCCACCTCATGCGAAGAGTTGACTCATTGGAAAAGACCCTGATGCTGGGAGGGATTGGGGGCAGGAGGAGAAGGGGACGACAGAGGATGAGATGGCTGGATGGCATCACGGACTCAATGGACGTGAGTCTGAGTGAACTCTGGGAGTTGGTGATGGACAGGGAGGCCTGGCGTGCTGCGATTCATGGGGTCGCAAAGAGTTGGACACGACTGAGCACCTGAACTGAACTGAACTGGACTGAAGGCATGCCCTGCACCAAGCCTGCCTTCTGCAGTCAGCACTGCATCACAGCCCGGGGCCCTCAGGAGTCCCCTGGAGCCCCTAGGTGAAAGTGAAAGTCACTCAGTCATGTCCAACTCTTTGTGACCCCATGGACTATATAGTCCATGGAATTCTCCAGGCCAGAATACGGAGTGGGTAGCCTTTCCCTTCTCCAAGGGATCTTCCCAACCCAGGGATCAAACCCAGGTCTCCTGCCTTGCCGGCAGATTCTTTACCAGCTAAGCCACAAGGGAAGCCCAAGCACCTGAGTAAATCCAGGGACCAAGGACACTGTGGTGGAGTGCAGCCATAAAAGAATCTTAGGACCAGAGCAGCCACTGCACTTAATTCCCCCCATTCCCGAGGCTTGCCGACATGTCCCTCCCCTGCTCTGCGTAGGAAGAGGCCAGGTGGGGCCTGTCACCCGCACTGAAGACACGGGCCCGTGAAGGTGCAGCTGGGCCCCAGCAACACCCCAAGCGACTCAGGGGAGTAAATTTATTTCAATTTTAAAAGTGAGTCATTGTGGGGGGGAAAAAAAACCTGTAAGGAATCATTTATAACTGCAAGTCGACAGGGCAAAGAAGATGATATTAGCAGTCTAGAGCAGGCCTAACAAAGTATCACACGCTGAGTGACTTCATGACAGAAATGTCTGCTCTCTCAGTTCTGGAAACTAGAATCTCAACAAGCAGGTTGCTGGCAAGGTTGATTCCTTCTGAGGGCCGGGAAGGAGAGAGTAAAGGACAGGGGAGCCTGGCGGGCTGCAGTCCACAGGGTCACAAAGAGTTGAACATGACTGAGTGACAATCACAAGGACAACAACAACTTGTTTTCTTATTTATAACATAAAGAAATTGAACTCTATTAGTGCTTACCACGAAAGTTTCAAACAACAAAAGGAGACATGACAAGTCTTGAAACTGAATTTTGCCAAATGGGGCAGGGATTGGCTGATTTGTCACTAATCCTGCCTCATCTTCCTCCTGAGCACACAGCTAACCTGTATCTATTTTCCAGCTACATTTGTTGTTATGTTCGGCCTCACGGTGAGTTCTAACCAATGAAACAGGAATGGAAGGCAGGCATGGTCAATAAAAACCTGCCTCCTGAGATCTTCCTGCTTTGTCTATATTTGCCAGCTGGATGGAGAACATTCTGGGGATCTAGATGAGAGCAGAGCCACAAGAAGGAAAGAGGCTGGATCCCTGAGTGAACATGAGTAGTTCTTCCCATCGTCAGATTTTACTTGTGGAAGACAAGAAATATATTGGGTTAACCCATTGATATTTGGGAATTACAGCAGCCTATATACCAAGTAAGGGTGTTCTTAAAAATCATCTACTATCACAAAGAAAGGATATCTTAACACCAAAATTGTAGGAAGCATTCAATCTGAGGAACAGGATCAGTTGTTCAGTTTGAAAAGGTAGCTCTCCGGAAAATTCATTGCCTTAAGCCTGATTTTTCTCATTTCACCTTGAATGAGTGAAAACTTCATTATTGGCAGTCACTGATCCAAGAACCAATGCTGAAGTTCTAGGCCAGATGACTCTCCACTCAGTCAGAACTCAAGTAACAGGCTGAATTCCCTTGCCCGTAGAAAGCTGTCAAGAAGTAGCCTGTCTCCATCTGTGTTGCTTTGTTTCTCGCAGGCTTGGTTCTCACGTGGGCTATCATGAGCATCGGCCCAGGGAGAAGAAAAACCTGTTGCTTCCTGAAAAGTCTCAGGATCAGTCCTGATCGGACCAGCTTGCGTCACGCGCATATGAGCTGTGACCCCACAGAATGCAGGCAGCCAGGCTCCTCCATTCATGGGATTTCCCAGGCAAGAATCCTGGAGCAGGTTGCCATTTCCTCCTCTGGGGATCTTCCCAACCCAGGGATCGAACCTGCATCTCCTGTGTCTCCTGCATTGTCAGGCAGGTTCTTTACCACTGCACTGCCCAACCAAACACTGCAGCCAGGAGAACAGGATGTGTGTGTGTGGCCAGGCCTGGGTCACACTGAGAGCTGGTTCCTCAAGGAAAATGTGTGCGTTCTGCTACCCAAAGACAGGGGAGTCAAAACAGCAGACACCTACTACAACTTCCAATGCCTCTCCAGCTCTGAAATCCTGTTTGCGATTGGGGCAATCTGCCGTGAAGAAGCTTAGAGATTACCACTGTAGCCTAGGGTATTGTATTCCTCACAGCTGGACAGCAACAGAAGACCTTAAACAAGAATTCTGCCCAGCTTTTCAGTGGCATGAAAGTAAAACATGGGAGAAGCTTTGGTCTTTCAATGAAGCACTGTGAAGATCAAGGAGAAATAAAAACTACTCAAGCAGGCAATATATTTCAAATAAAATGTATTCTCATCCTTACCAAGGCAGATGCAGATGCCAAATTCTTGGGCAAAGGCAGGCTTTTTAATTTAAAATGTGAACTCTGTTTTTTTTTGAGTGTAAGAACAAAGGCGGTAAATTTGGGATAATTAAAAACGTAGTCGCCCCATCTATCATCATGTTTTTATATGCTGTTGGTGTCATTCCATGTGAGAAAAGATTCAAAATAAAGACATCCAGTACCTAGTATTATCAAGGTCACATAATTTGTTCTTCTCCTGAAATGTACTGCCCTCCTTCCTTTTGAACCTGGGGATTCTGAGTGTAATTAAATGTGCTTTTACTTTACCTAGATCAGTACAAAATTTCAGGCATTCAGTTGAGCCCTTATTTTGGTTCCTTTCATTCTAATTACACAGGAGGCTGGATTTATTTCTCTATTTCCAATAATCTAGCGTAGTCTCATAAAAATGCAACCCAGCATATATCTTTCAGAAATAATTGGACTCTGAAGAACCTTCAAACTTAGTGCACATAAAAACTACAATATTATTCTCTGTTCCCCAGTGTTTTTCAGACTATTTTTCTTTTCATCTCTGCTATCATTAATCCACTCAAGAACCCTTCAATATGAATTCTCTAGTACAGGGACCTCTACTCAGTACTCTATAATGGCCTATCTGGGAAAATAATCTAAAAAAAGAATGGCTATATGTATTGGTATTACTGATTCACTTTGCTGTACATCGGAAACTAACACAACATTATAAATCAACTTTATTCCAATATAAACCTTAAAAAAAAAAGGAATTCTCAACATAGTAGTGGAATTGTTTCTTTTCTTTCTGTCCTTGTTTTTCTCTCTCAGGGAAATGTGAAGGCTAACTCCTATCTTTGTTGTGACAAGGCCATTTCTGCTCTGAATTGCTGTGTAACAGGGCACTCTCTTTTTTTTTCCTTTCAAAAAGGGGAAGAAAAAATCTATAGTCCCACACATCCATTTGCCATTTCTAATGTATCCTAATGCAGGAATCAAGTTCTGTTTTCGAAATAAAACATTCACAATTATTAAGATGAAGATCAAATGCAAAGATAAAATTGAGCTTTTCCTCCCATCCAAGCACTAACCAGGCCCAACCAACCCTGCTTAGCTTCTGAGACCAGAAGAGATCACACACATGCAGGGTGGTACAGTCACAGACAACACTGAGTTTTTTCTAAAGAGATGCAACAACTTTAAAGTATTGTCAACCATGAAGACATAGTCAACCATTCATTCTTTTAACAAACATTTACTGACTCCCTGAATGTGCTGGTCATTATGGTCTAGGGGTCAAGGATACAGCACTAAGTCACACACAAGATCCTGCCCTCTTCCTCACCAACATCACATTTCAGAGAAGGAGGCAGGAGATAAACACTCAACAACAAAATGTCATGTTGTGAGAAACAAAGTGGGTAAAGAAATAGGCTAGTCAAGGCTCTGGTTTTTCCTGTGGTCGTGTATGGATGTGAGAGCTGGACTGTGAAGAAGGCTGAGTGCCGAAGAATTGATGCTTTTGAACTGTGGTGTTGGAGAAGACTCTTGAGAGTCCCTTGGACTGCAAGGAGAATCCAACCAGTCCATCCTAAAGGAGATCAGTCCTGGGTGTTCAATGGAAGGACTGATGCTGAAGCTGAAACTCCAGTACTTTGGCCACCTCATGCAAAGAGTTGACTCATTGGAAAAGACTCTGATGCTGGGAGGGATTGGGGGCAGAAGGAGAAGGGGACAACAGAGGATGAGATGGCTGGATGGCATCACTGACTCGATGGACATGAGTTTGAGTAAACACAGGGAGCTGGTGCTGGACAGGGAGGCCTGGCGTGCTGCAGTCCATGGGGTTGCAAAGAGTCGGACACGACTGAGTGACTGAACTGAACTGAAAGAAGTAGACAGCAACCAGAACTCCTACAGAAGTCTTCTCTGAGGACATAGCAAGCACAGTGAGCCCTAGGCAAGGAGTAAAAGTCAACCACGCTACTGAAGGATATGCGGACACCTTGCAGGCAGAGGGAACACATGTGCACAAGTCTAGAGCCTGGAAGGTTCACCAAGGTCAGAGGACAGTAAGGAGGCCAGTGCGGCTGGATCATATCTTCACTCACCTTACTGATCACCAGTAAATCCAATTTAGAGACATTATTGCTGGAGTCTAAAGCACCATTTTAATTTCCTGGGACGTTGTTTTTTCTTATGCAGTTAGGTAGCTTTGGATTTTCTGAATGAGTCTGTCTTCAACATTAGAGAAGTCTATTGAGAGTCAATGCATTGAAATCTTCAGTTACCACTCCGGTGGTCAGAAAGAGTTAATACACCTTCCAAAACGTCCAGTTTACTGCCAAGAAATCCTGTCTACCCTGCAAGAATCTGGCTGGGTATTTGTAGCCATCTGGAATTTAAAATAAAACTGATTGTGCATAACCGATAAGTATTTTTAAAACATAATACAACCAACACAGGTTTTAAACGCACACATCCGTTGAACTAAGCTGTCCTCATCCTTGCCTTTTAGCGTCCAGGCTTTAAAAACATTTCATACCACCTAACAAAATGTCATGTGAAAAGGACGGAAGGAGCAGGGTTTGACTGTCTCTTTTGAGGTCAGCAGGATCCCAGTGTCTGTTCCATCTGTTTCCTGTAAGCACTCAGGGCCAATTAGGACTCAGCAGATCTGAAGAGGACAAAGTGCTGAGTGCTGCTCCGGCTCTGTGGCAACTGGGAGAGGAGGCTGCCTCAACAAGGAATGGGGTAACCAAACAGAGAATGGACAATGACATCAGGACATCTTGAGTACAAATTCTAGGCTGCCACCGACTGGCATTAAGACTTTAGTCCTTATGTAACTTACCTAACATCTCCAAGCTTCATTTTTAGCAACTGTAGAAAACAATAATAACTCCTCATTTGACTTGTTGTGAGAATTAAGTATATGAGTGTGTACAAAGTGCCTGGCATGCAGTAGTTGTTCAGCAATAGCAGGTGTCATGTTCATTAGTTTTAATAATAAACTTCATTTTTCAGGTGAGCAGAGGAACACCCACTAAGCCATTCCTCATTCCCATAGAGAGATGGCAGGACTTGAGGATATATAGGTCATAGCCTACCCAGACCACCTTGTACCAGCTCAGTTCCTATCCTGTCCCTCTTATCTAAGGCCAGGGACCTCAGAAGGACCATGGGGCTGGGGCTCCCACTACTGAGGGGGTCTCAGATTTAGACATGTTAGGTAATTGCCTTGCAGGATGATTCAAGAACGACCTGCTCACTGCCCTGTGCCTTCTCTCCAAGGATCTCCTGGATTCCCAAGTGGAAGAAAAGGTAGTTGATAGCTACTTCCCTTCCCCCATCAATTCCAAGATAGCTCTCTTAAAACCCTCCTTGTGGCTCAGCTGGTAAAGAATCCGCCTGCAATATGGGAGACCTGGGTTCTATCCCTGGCTTGGGAAGATCCCCTGGAGAAGGGAAAGGCTACCCACTCCAGTATTCTGACCTGGAGAATCCCATGGACTGTATAGCCCATGGGGTCATAAAGAGTCAGACACAACTGAGCAACTTTCACTTTCTGGGGTATCCAGCAATCTCACACTTTGAAAGAATAAAAAATACAGTAACTGCAATGGCACCCCACTCCAGTACTCTTGCCTGGAAAATCCCATTGGCAGAGGAGTCTGGTAGGCTGCAGTCCAGGGGGTCATGAAGAGTCAGACACGACTGAGCGACTTCCCTTTCACTTTTCACTTTCATGCATTGGAGAAGGAAACGGCAAACCACTCCAGTGTTCTTGCCTGGAGAATCCCAGGGATGGGGGAGCCTGGTAGGCTGTCATCTATGGGGTTGCACAGAGTCAGACATGACTGAAGCAGCTTAGCAGCAGCAGCAGCAGCTCCTCACACACTATAAAGGCCTGGGATGTCCTGTCCTAGACACAGTGATAAACACTTGAAATGTACAAATGATTTCAGACACTCATCACTTCATGGTGCTATCTGCTATTCAAAATGTAGCATAACAGCCAACCAACTTTATTTAAAACAAACAAAAAAAAGGTTTCTTTAAATCAAAACAAACTCTATTAAAATGCCAAATTTTTTTTCGAAGAAAGAACGCAGGACTTGAAGCATTACTTTAAAACAAGAACACAGAAAAATAACCCTGAGCTTTCTGAAGCTCCTCGTTGGTGCTCATACTTCTCGGATGAGGCCTGAAGATGGATTTCTAGAGGCTTGGATCCCAGCACTGTACCAATGGGCTCTACCTTCAGATCTAGCTGCCTCCTCTTGGAGGTGAGAACACCAACAGGAAGTCTCAAGTCCCCGGCTATCTTCCAACCACTATCTCCTGTTGGCCTGCATCTCAAGCCTTTAGCCCCAGTTAAAGGCCTTTCCAAGCCTCTCTGGAAAGGCATCCCCAGCAGAACCTCTCAAGGGAGTGTCCCTGAGCCGTGGAAACTGCAGAGAGTCCAGGCCCAACAGCTGCCAGAGCTTCTTTCTCCCTCTGACCTCACCTCCTGCTAGCCTGTTCCTTCCTCCTCTCCCTCAGCCCTTCTGTCTTTTCCACAACCTGGTAGTGGCTGCCTCGAGTCTGAGCATCAGCTGTTCTTTCTAAATCGGAGGGCTTTTCCCTAGAACCAGTTCTATACTTTGCAGGGCCCAGGGAAACATGTAAAGGGAGGCAGAGGTTCTCGTTCAAAACTTATTGAGCATTTAAAGATGGCGACAGCAGCGCTTACTGAGCATTTAAAGATGGCGACAGCAGCGCTTTCCACCGAGCTCGGGACCCTTCTAAGCTTGGAGACACGGAGCAAATCCACAAAGGCTGGCCCTACATTTTCTTCCATGCTTCATCATCGTCATCATCAAGGTCAGCATTTCTAGTTTTTCTCTTTCATTTTCTTGCTTATTTTCTTTGTAGCACACATATCGCGAGTGTAGACATTCATTCATTAGCTTATATTTTTGGATCTATCCCCCTACCCAACAACAAATCCCTTTTTAAACCATAAGCTGAGGTCTAACCCTGGCCGCAGTTGGATGCTCAGTGTCTAGAGCTGTGTCTGGCTTATGTAGACACCAGTTCCCTGGTGGCTCAGATGGTAAAAGTGTCTGCCTACAATGCGGGAGACCCAGATTCGATCCCTGGGTCAGAAAGACCCTCTGGAGAAGGAAATGGCAACCCACTGCAGTGTTCTTGCCTGGAAAATCCCATGGATGGAGGAGCCTGGTGGGCTACAGTCCATGGGGTCGCAGAGAGTTATACACGAGGCCTCCCTGTCCATCACCAACTCCCGGAGTTTACTCAAACTTTTGTCCATCACATCAGTGATGCCATCCAACCATCTCATCCTCTGTCATCCCCTTCCCCTCCCGCCTTCAATCTTTCCCAGCATCAGGGTTTTTTTCAAATGAGTCAGTTCTTTGCATCAGGTGGCCAAAGTATTGGAGCTTCAGCCTCAACATCAGTCCTTCCAATGAATGCTCAAGACTGATCTCCTTTAGGATGGACTGGTTGGATCTCCTTACAGCCCAAGGGACTCTCAAGAGTCTTCTCCAACACTGCAGTTCTAAGGCATCAATTCATCAGCACTCAGCTTTCTTTATAGTCCAACTCTCACATCCATACATGACTACTGGAAAAACCATAGCCTTGACTAGACAGACCTTTGTTGGCAATGTAATGTCTCTGATTTTTAATATAGACACCCAATAAAACATTGGGTATTTTACCTGGATGGATTGCCTTATACTCTGTTTTCTGCTTGAAGTTACTTTTAACATTGAAATTGTCAGCATATTAAAAAAAGAATTAACTTCAGATGTGTCAGAGAGAAAGTAGGAACCTGGGAGAATAATTATGCTGGAGTTGAGTCAACTGTAGCACTGTTCTCTCGTTTCCTCTTCTTTCCCCAGATACGCCTTGCTTTCTAAACTCATTCAATTCCTGTTATGATTTCTGATCTGCCCAAACTACTACTTCTTCTTTTTTTTTTTTTTTAGTATAAAGGAAACAACCTAGTCGCTCTGCAAAGCATATGTAGAAAAGAAGATGGATGTTGTGACGTCCCTGTGGGAGAAGTGAGTGAGGCGATATCCTGACACCACCTGGTGTGCACGACAGCACAAGGCTGACACTACCCACATTGAGTCAGCACAAACCTCCCCCTACCTGGGGTGCAAGGGTATCCCCAGTAAGACGGCCTGCACCTCAGACGCCAGAGGCAAGCGGAGTTTCCGGGCAGTCCCCAGTTCTACAGATTTGGGCTAGCTGGAAAAAAAAGAAGTCAGGTCTCCAGCGGGTTTGAAGTGGCTTGAGAGCAGAAAAAAGAGAGACTAGCCTGGGTTCTTATTGTGCTTGGGGGTTGGGGACGGGGTGAGGGCTTCTGTGGTTTGAGTCTTCCACAAGTGCCAAAGGAGGGAACCGCAGGCTTTCTTACCTGCTTGTCGGGGTCTGGAGTACAATGGGAAGAGGGAGGGTGAGGTTTAAAAGCTATCAGTATACACACTGAGGAAACCAGAATTGAAAGAGACATGTGTACCCCAATGTTCATCGCAGCACAGTTTATAATAGCCAGGACATGGAAGCAACCTAGATATCCATCAGCAGAAGAATGGATAAGAAAGCTGTGGTACATATACACAATGGAGTATTACTCAGCCATTAAAAAGAATACATTTGAATCAGTTCTAATGAGGTGGATGAAACTGGAGCCGATTATACAGAGTGAAGTAAGCCAGAAAGAAAAACACCAATACAGTATGCTGCTGCTGCTGCTGCTAAGTCACTTCAGTCGTGTCCAACTCTGTGTGACCCCATAGACGGCAGCCCACCAGGCTCCCCCGTCTCTGGGATTCTCCAGGCAAGAACACTGGAGTGGGTTGCCATTTCCTTCTTCAATGCATGAAAGTGAAAAGTGAAAGTGAAGCCGCTCAGTTGTGTCCGACTCTTAGCGACCCCATGGACTGCAGCCTACCAGGCTCCTCACTAACACATATATATGGAATTTAGAAAGATAGTAATGATAACCCTGTATGCGAGACAGCAAAAGAGACACAGATGTAAAGAACAGACTTTTGGACTCTGTGGGAGAGGGAGAGGGTGGGAAGATTTGGGAGAATGGCATTGAAACGTGTACTATCATGTAAGAAACGAATCGCTAGTCTAGGTTCGATACAGGATGCAGGATGCTTGGGGCTGGTGCACTGGGATGACCCAGAGAGATGATATGGGGAGGGTGGTGGGAGAGGGGTTCAGAGTTGGGAACTCATGTACACCTGTGGTGGATTCATGTCAATGTATGGCAAAACCAATACAGTATTGTAAAGTAAAAAAATAAAAATAAAAATAAAATAGAAAAAAAAAGCTATCAGTAGTCCAACATGGAAAAATGGAGTCAGATTCCTACCGACATATACAAAAATAGACAAGTCTGCACCACAATCCCCCATGGATACATCACGGAGCTTCAAAACTTTTCACGTAATTTTCTGCTTCTTCTAAACTGTCTCCTCCTTTCAAACCCCCGTCAGATGATTTTGAAATAAACCCTAAGCATCAAACCATTTTGTCTGTAAATAATTTACTACATAGCTCCAAAATACTGACTTTCCTTTTCAAATATAACTACAATTCCATCACAAGATGTAAAAAATTAATAGTAATCCCCTAATACCATCAAATATTCATTCTGTGTTCATATTTCCACAAATGGCATACAAATATTATTTTTAAGATTCTTTTGTTAGTATTTGGATACAAAGAACATAATTACAATTAGTTAATATGACTTTTACACCTGTAATAATTTACAGCTCCCAACAAATCTAATTATTTTTTTCCTTGAAATTTTATTGCTGAAGAAATCAGTTGTTTGTCTTACAGAGTTTCTCTGGGTTCAGCCATTTGTATCCTCAAAGTGTCTTTCTAAAATGTTCTTGTCTCGTTTTTCTCCTACAAATTGATAGAAGCCTAATCTCATTCGGGTCATTTTTTTTTTTTTTTTTTTTTTTTTTGGAGCAAGACAACTTCATCAGAGTTGCTGTGTGCTTCCATTAGGAGGAATATGATATCTGGTTGCTTTTTTTCTTGTGATGTTAGGAACCACTGATAGTCGGCTCACAGGTCTATTAATTCTTTGATTGTGAAATAATAGTTTGCTAATTCTATCATTCCTTCTTGATTAGTTAATTAAGTTTTATAAGGAGTGACTTTTCTTTATCAACCACTTGGTTACTCTGAGATATGGTTCATGTAGGAAAAATACAATAAATGCATGATTCTTTCCCTGCGTTTATCATTATTTAGAATGCCCTTGTGTCCTAGAAAGGCAATCTCTGACTTTATTGGAAACTTTTTTAAAATATTGTTTTGAACTGATGGATTTTAATGTATTTGATTTTATTATTCTTATTCGTTATCAAATTTTCCAACTTAAACCAGTAAAGATCAGTTCAGGGTTGCTCTTAATTTGACACGACTTCAATAGAGAGAGATTTCTTGTTTGTTGTGTCAAAGCTAATTTTGAGTGTTTTCTTGAAGCAGGTTATTTCTCTAAGATATTCCTGTTGCTTCAAAGGGAACTGGTACCTCAATATCACAGTTTAAAACTATTCATTGCTGTTAGGTTCATTGTAGAACTGTTTTATGTTCCCTCTTTTTGCATTCCCATTCTTATTTCAGATTGAGGGTTTTTTTTTTTAATTTTTAGCTCCCATCTTTATTAATTTCAAATAGATGGGGAAACAGTGGCTGACTTTATTTTGGGGAGCTCCAAAATCATCGCAGATGGTGATTGCAGCCATGAAATTAAAAGACGCTTACTCCTTGGAAGGAAAGTTATGGCCAACCTAGGCAGCATATTAAAAAGCGGAGACATTACTTTGTAAACAAAAGTCCGTCTAGTCAAGGGTATGGTTTTTCCAGGAGTCATATATGGATGTGAGAGTTGGACCTTAAAGAAAGCTGAGCACTGAAGAATTGATGCTTTTGAACTGCAGTGTTGGAGAAGACTCTTGAGAGTCCCTTGGACTGAAAGGAGATCCAACCAGTCCATCCTAAAGGAAATCAGTCCTGAAATTCACTGGAAGGACTGATGTTGAAGACGAAACTCCAATTTTGGCCACCTGATGCGAAGGTCTGACTCATTGGAAAAGACCCTGATGCTGGGAAAGGTTGAGTGCAGGAGGAGAAGGGGACGACAGAGGATGAGATGGTTGGATGGCATCACCGACTCAATGGACATGAATTTGAGTAAACTCCGGGAGCTCGTGATGGACAGGGAGGCCTGGTGTACTGTGTTTCACGGGGTCACAAAGAGTCAGACATGACTAAGTGACTGAACTGAACTGACTAATTTCATAGCTTTAACTATATTTTAATGTCCTTTCAGTGGTTACTAGAGGTCATAACAACAATCTTTGACTTCGCAAAGCCTAACATAAAAGAGTATATTATCTTCTTGCAGATGATGCAAGGACCTTACAACAACTTGATTTCATTCACCCCTTCTCTTACTTAAATCATCTTATATAATTTAATACTTTATGGATTTTATTTATATGTTTATATATACTATTTTTTCATAGTCAATGTTCACTGAGATTTACCCTTTTCAGTGCTCATCATTTCTTTCTGCATCTCTAAGCTTTTGGGGGATCTTGATCTTTTTCTACTTGAATTACCCCATTTCTTTTAGTGCAGTTCTTTTGATGATGAATTCTGTCAGTTTTTATTCATCTGAAAAAGTCTTTATCATATTTTCATTTTCCCTATGTTGAGAATTATTTTCTTTCAGTAATTTGGAAGATACTATTCAGCCTTCTGAAATTCACTGTTTTCTAATTTTTACCTTTTTACTCAGGCTACTTTAAAAAACATTTTTATCTTCCTGATTTCTTTTCATCAGTTTTACCATGATGTCTCTAGGTATGATTTCCTTTGTATTTACCTCACTTAAGGTTTGTTTGTAATGCTTCTCACACAAATGCTTGATGTGTTTCATCAGCTTTGGAAAAATCTTTAGCTATCATCTCTTCAAATATTTCTTCTGCCCTTTTTCTCTTGCCTCTGTAATTTCAACAAAATACATATTATTTTTTTCTGTATTTTTTTGTGCCTTTCATTTTTTTCAGTATTTCCAACCTTTTGTTCCTCTGTGCTTCATTCTAGATATCTTCTTCTGACTAATTACTCTGCTTATTAATTCTACCTTCAGTGGTACCTGATCTGTTAAGTGTGAACTTTGAAACATTAATTTTAGGTATTATTAATATATTTCTCATTTCTTTTCATTTTATTTCCAATTCTTTGCAAAAGTTTCAGATCCTGTCTTTTATTTCCTTAATGAAATTATGCATATAGTTTTGAACTCTATTATGTAGCTTACCTGTGGATCTGTTTCTGTTTATAGTAACAGTTACACCATCTACTTTCTCATATGCCTTTTCTTGTTGAGTGCTAGGTACTGTGGTTGAAAATAATAGATGTAACTTGAGCCCCATGATGATGCTATCTTCTGCTAAAGAGGATTTACCAGTACTTCTAGTAGGGACCACGAACACTACAATTCTGGATTTGCTTAACAAAATAAGGGATTGAAATTATTTGAAGCTGGACTTCAGTACCTGAGAAGACCAATTTCTATACAGTATTACTTGGGTGGTAGTGGATGCCAATTTAACGTCTAGAAGTTTATCAGAGACCCCCTTCCTTCCTTCTATTCCCCCCATTCCCCAGCCATGTGAGTCTGTTGAAATATCTGCTCAGCTTTATAGGTTTTCAACCAACATTTCTGGATTTGACAAGTACCACCACGGGAAAAGCAACCGCAAATTGAGCTGATTTTCTGGGATTACCTGTCCTAAATCTTCACCCTACAATGCTTTGCAGATTTGCTGGCTCTATGATGCCTTCAAAAAGATTATTTTCTGCCAAAATTTTCATTGTTATTAATTAGAATGTTGGTCCAAATTACCTACTCTGCCTTTATTGGAAGCCAAAGGCTGTTTATGTTTTTAGATTACTAGCATAGTTAAGGGAAAAGTTAACTAAAGATATTCTTTCTGTGAAAAAAAAGACTATTCAAAAGCTTTATATCTGAAAAACTAGTGGTATATGAAATGATTTTAAGTGACAAAGGAACTTAATTTTAATAGTTATGGATTAATTATTCTGATTAACTTTTCTTTGTGGAAAGTTAAAACATGAGTTTATTTAAAGAAAAATATTAGTGAAACAATGAACTATCAGCAAAAGAAATTAAATAAACAATCCCATTTATAATCACATCAAAAAGAAAAATTACCTAGGAATAAATCTAAGGACAAAAAGACCTCTACTCAGAAAAATATAAGATACTGGTGAAAGAAATTGAAGATAATACAAACAGATAAAAAATACATCACATTCATGGACTGGAAGAATTACTATTGTCAAAATAACCATACTACCCAAGGCAATCTACAGATTCAAGGCAATCCTTTATAAAATACCAAGGGCATTTTTCACAGAACTAGAACAAATAATTTTAAATTTTATAGAGAAACATAAAAGACCTCAAATGGCCAAGACAATCTTGAGAACGCAAGACAGAGTTAGAAATACCATGCTCTCTGACTTCAGGCTACAGTATAAAGTTACAGTAGCCAAAACTATATGGCACTGGCAGAAAAACAGACACATAGATTGATGGAATCTATGAATAGAGAGACCGGAAACAGACCTATGCACTTGTGGGCAATTAATCTATGACAAAGAAGGCAAGAATATACAATAGAGAAAAGATAGTTTTTTTTTTTAACAGTGGTGCTAGAAAACTGACAGTTATATGTTTTAAAAAAATGAAATTAGAATGTTTTCTGACACTGTACAAAAAAAAAAAAAAACTCAAAATGGAACACCAGAACCATAAAATTAGAAGAAAATAAAGGCAGAACACTTTTTGATGTAACAATAATTTTTTTGACCTGTCTCCTGAGGCAAAGGATACAAAAGCAAAAATAAACAAATGAGACCTACTTAAAAGCTTCTGCACAACAAAGGAAACCACCAATAAAATGAAAAGTTCAGTTCAGTTCAGTCACTCAGTCGTGTCTGACTCTTTTCAACCCCATGAACCACAGCATGCCAGGCCTCCCTGTCCATCACCAACTCCCGGAGTCCACCCAAACCCATGTCCATTGAGTCAGTGATGTCATCCAACTGTCTCATCCTCTGTCATCCAACCATCTCATCCTCTGTCATCCAACCATCTCATCCTCTGTCATCCCCTTCTCCTCCTGCCCTCAATCTTTCCCAGCATCAGGGTTTTTTCCAATGAGTCAGCTCTTTGCATCAGGTGGCCAAAGTATTGGAGTTTCAGCTTCAGCATCAGTCCCTCCAAAGAAATTCCAGGGCTGATCTCCTTCAGAATGGACTGGTTGGATCTCCTTGCAGTCCAAGGGACTCTCAAGAGTCTTCTCCAACACCACAGTTCAAAAGCATCAGTTCTTCTGCACTCAGCTTTCTTTATAGTCCAACTCTCACATCCATACATGACTACTGGATAAACCATAACCTTGACTAGATGGACCTCTCTGCTTTAATATGCTGTCTAGATTGGTCATAACTTTCCTTCTAAGGAGTAAGCGTCTTTTAATTTCATGACTGCAATCACTATCTGCAGTGATTTGGAGCCCCCCAAAATAAAGTCAGCCACCCACTGAATAGGAAGAAGATATTTCCAAATAACATGACCAATAAGAGATTAATATCCAAAATATATAAACAGCTCAATATCAAAAAAGCAAACAATCCAATTACAATATAAGCAGAAGATTTGAATAGATATTTTTCCAAATAAAATGTACAGGTGTCCAGCAGAATCATGAAAAGATGCGAATCATCAGAGAAATGTAAATGAAAATCACAGTGAGATATCACCTAACACCTTTCAAAATGATTATCATCAAAAAGACCACAAATAACAAATGCTGGCAAGAATGTGGAGAAAAGGGGACCCTTGTACACTGTTAGAAGGAAGGTAAATTGGTATAGCCTCTGTGGAAAATAGTATGATGTTTCTCAAAAACTCAAAATAGATCTACTCTATGATCCGGCAGTTACACTCCTGGATATATATTTGAACAAATTAAAAATACTATTTGGAAAGATACATGTAACACAATGTTAACAGCAGCACTGTTTATGACAGCCAAGATATGGAAGCAACCTAAGTGTCCGTAAATAGATGAATGGAGGAAGAAGTGATATATGTACATATGAAAGTGAAAGCGAAAGTCACTCAGTCATGTCCAACTTTTTGTGACCCCGTGGACTATACAGTCCATGGAATGCTCCAGGTCAGAATACTGTTGTGGGTAGTTGTTCCCTTCTCCAGGGGATCTTCCCAACCCAGGGATTGAACCCAGGTCTTTTGCATTGCAGGCAGATTCTTTACCAGCTGAGCCACCGGGGAAGCCATATATATATATATATATATATATATATATATACACACACACACACACATATACATATATAGAGAGAGAGAGAGAAAGAGAGAGTACGCGTGCGAGAGAGGGTGGGGGACAGGCAGGCAATGAAATACTACTGCTGCTGCTGCTAAGTCACTTCAGTTGTGTCCGACTCTGTGCGACCCCACAGACAGCAGCCCACCAGGCTCCGCTGTCCCTGGGATTCTCCAGGCAAGAACACTGGAGTGGGTTGCCATTTCCTTCTCCAATGCATGAAAGTGAAAAGTGAAAGTGAAGTCACTCAGTCGTGTCCAACCCTCAGTGCCCCCATGGACTGCAGCCTTCCAGGCTCCTCCATCCATGCGAGTTTCCAGGCAAGAGTACTGGAGTGGGGTGCCATTGCCTTCTCCGAATACTAGTCAGCCATAAAAAAGAAGGAAATTTTGCTGTTCGCAATACCGTGGATGGACCTAGAGGGTATTATGCTTAGTGAAATAAGTCAGCAGGAGGAAGAAAAATGCTGTATGCTATCACTTAAATGTAGAATCTAAAAACTAAAATGAACAAACATAACAAAATGAAGAGAGACTTACAGATGCAGAGAATAAACTAATGGGAGAGCAAAGAGAGGAGGAGTAAGATAGAGGCATGGGATTAAAAGATACAAACTACATGGATAAAATAAACTACAGGGATATAATATATAGCACAGAGAATATAGCCAATATTTTATAATAACTTTAAATGGAGTATAATCTATAAAAATTCTGAATCACTATGTTGTACACCTGAAACTAATATAATATTGAAAATCAACTATACCTTAATTTAAAAATAAATAAATAAGCACTAACAAAAGCAAAGATAGTAGCTTAATGTGCCAAAAATCATTGATATCTTTCACAAGTAAGTGTAAAGAAACTGAATTTTTTTTAAATGATGATAGGGAACATAGATAAGTGGGAGACATACTCCTTTTTTAGGCTTTATTCAAAATATAAATAAGGAAATCTTGAGCCCTAGCTTGAAGCCCCCTAACATCCTCAAACTACATTAAATAAACATGTCTGCCTATCATGATTCATTTCTCCAAGTCATATAGCTAAACACTTTGCACAGGAAATGAATACTTTAGGAATTGTTATTTACTTAAATATATTAGTTCACAGATATATGCCTTATAAAGACAAGTGTGACTGAGTATTCCTTACAAGGATCAATATCGCTGATTCATCCTAAGATGTCCACCAAAATAACGCACACCATTCTGAAAGGTCCTCCCTCCCAGGGGACGACACAACAAAAGATGGGCAATGTTCTGCCGGGCCTTTAGAAATGGCTTCCACCATTTCATTTGGAAGGGTCCCAGTTCCTTTCTTCCTATTGTACTTCTAGAGTTTTTCCCCCAACTTTCAGACTGCTCCGCATCAAATTTTGCTTGATTATTATGATAGTGTTTTTGTCTTCCGAGGTTTGCCTGCAAAAATCACCTCTTTCCCATCCTCCATGGATTCCTAGTTGGGTTACCAATCACTATGGCCTGGGTTCCCTAGGTGCATTAGCTTCCCATTGCTGCTGCAACAAATTACTACAAACTTAGTAGCCCGAGCAATACACATTATCCTCCTACAGTGCTAGATGTCAGAAATATTCAAATCAAGATGTCACAAGACTGCATTCCTTCTGGAGACTGCAGGGGAGAATTCATTTCCTTGCTTGTTCTGGCTTCTAGAGTCTGAACTCATGAGCCCATGGCCATAGCCTCCATCTTCAAAGAACCAAAGTCTCTTCCAAACTCTCTTTCACTCTGACCTTGATTTCCATCATCACACCAGCTTCTCTTTGACTCTGATCCTTTAGTCTTCTTCTTTATAAAGAATCTGGTGACTACACTGAGCCCACCAAAATAACCCAGGATACTTTCCTCATCTAAAAATCCTTGACTCCAAATCCAAATCACATCTGCATAGTCCCTTTAGGATTTTACGGTAACATATTCACAGAGCCCAGGGATTCAGTCTATTACACTGGACCAGGCCAAGTACCAACAGCCCTGGCCACAAAGCTTTCTCAAAAATGAGCATATAGCTCAATAAGAGAATTAAAGAATTGCCTAAATGGCAACCCACTCCAGTGTTCTTGCCTGGAGAATCCCAGGGACGGGGGAGCCTGGTGGGCTGCCGTCTATGGGGTAGCACAGAGTTAGACACGACTGAAGCAACTTAGCAGCAAGGTTGATGTGTGGATGTTGAGAAATTTAATCTCTTTCTACCAGTACTGTTTATCTAAGACACTATCAATGTACAGCTTTTCTGACACATGGAAAGAGACTGAAACACATTCAAATTAGTCTGGAAATTTCAGAAGCAAGAAGTGAATGGGAGTGTGAGAGAGGATGGGGTGGGCCAGACCCGTAGTGATATCCCTCAACATTCCTTATCAAGTAGATTCTGAAATAGTTTTTCCACCCACAGATAGCTCAGTACCATGGTTCATTCCTTTTTTTTTATTAAGGTAATTTGAATTTTTTTCTTACTAATAAAATTGTTTATCTGTCAACTAATCTCTAATCTCTAGATCAGATGCCAAGTCAGTATATTTCCCTGGCCTAACTAATCATAGGGAAAACATTGGATCAGACACAGGATGTAATGGTTGGATGACATCACCAACACAATGGACATGAGCTAAGAGCAAACTCTGGGAGATAGGGAATGACAGGGAAGCCTGGTGTGCTGCAGTCCATGGGGTCACAAAGAGTCCGACGTGACTTAGCAACTGAACAGCAACAACAAGGGAAAATATTTTGTACTTGAGATTTTTGTAGTCAGAGTTTCTGCTGCTTTTCTCCACATGAGGAAAAAAAAAAAGGAAAAGAATAGCTACATGTGGCATTTCTCCAATGAGAATATAACTTTACTTTCCCTCCTTATGTCAAAGTTCTCTTCATGTGCACACTTCTTTACCAATTAATAGCCTTTGTGTTTTTAGCCTTCATTTCTTCCCAGAAGGATGCATTTATTCTGCAAACTGAGTTGAGATATTGGCTACAAGGATCTTAACTGATTTCCTAAAAGAATTGTATTCTTTGCAGAAAATAGAATTCTGAACAAAATTTGAACATGGATTTTTTTTTTTTAAGACATCTAAGTTGCTATCGTAAGATGCAATTTTTTTCTTCGTTTGGGAATTTTCTTCACAGAATAGCTGACCCAGTGGAGAAATACATATGTTTGGGTCAGTTAACTACGGAATTTCCCAGGTGGTGCAGTGGTAAAGAATCCACCTCCCAAAGCAGGAGATGCAGGAGTCGCAGGTTTGACCCTGGGTTGGGAAGATCTCCTGGAGGAGGAAATGGCAACCCGCTCCAGTACTCCTGCCAGGAAAAATCCCATGGACAGAGGAGCCTGGTGGGTCACAAAAAGTCAGCCATGACTGACCGAATGAGCACATCCATGCACACATGTTAACTACATAGGTTGTGAGCCACACCCCACCCCAACACACACACACACACACACACACACATTTTACATTGTTAGCATTCTATATCCTCAGTCACATTTCTAATTTAGGATTACATTTTACTTGTGATTTCTCAGGGTCATTATGTAATCAGCTCAGTACGTCTACTTCAAACTTTTAAGCAACTTAAGGCTGCCAGGAGGTCCAATCTGGCTTTCTGTGGTGGCTTGGGTACTGCCCAGCCCAAACAACAAGTCACTGGCACCAGTGATTTGGGCTCTGATGCCAGCATGTTTGCTGTTAGTCAACAACATTTTTGTCTGACTTCTGCTAAAATTAACTTCACTTGGAATACAGTCTTTCTGTTTCATCAGTATAATTACTGGCCCTAGAATGCCTCCCCAAAGCTGTTGTTTATAATGATTCATGTAGCAGAAAATATACAACTTGGTTCTTGAGAGTCAAGCAATGACAATTCAATCCTGGAGCTGAAAAAGTATAAAAAGGATCCATATGTAAACCCTGTGGTACAGAGAATTTCTTTAAGAGAATAATTTTGGGGGAAAGAAATAAACACGCACATGCACACACACCCCTGCACTTTAAAGCATTATTTTATTCTAAAAACCTATAAACGGTATCTATTTGGTAGCTCATCTCAGTCACATTAATTATAAACTAGGTAAATAATGTGCAAGGGAAAACTAAGGGATCCTTCTTGCAGTATTTAGGGAGTAATGATGCTTCTCCAATTGCTTTCTCTGTCTTGGGGATTGATGTTTCATCACTACCGCTGCATTCCTTTAGTGGCAAGGCTGGATATGGCTAAATGCAATACCCGGGGAGGGGTAGCACTCAAACCTCATCTTGTTCTGTATAGAGGATGGGCAGGTGTTTAAGCACCAAGTTCAACTGGCAGCAATAGTTCTGAAGTCTGCCTGCATGCTGAAATCCCACCTATGAAGCTGAAATCACAGCAGAGAGGGCTGTACCTTAGACCAGTTGAACCAGAGTCTCATGGATGTGGCCTGGACATCAGGAACTTTTGAAGTTCAAGTGTCCCATGTAACTTCTAAAGTGGGACAATGATTATTAAGCTAGAGGGTTTAGGTGTGAGGAAGAGATGGAGAAGGCAGGAGGCCAGGTATAGAGTGTGAAGAGGGCACCCTGAAAAACTCCACCCGGGAGGAAAGGTATGAAAGAGGGCTGGACAGACATGTGCTGTGCTTAGTCGCTCAGTCCTGTCCAACTCTTTGTGACCCCATGGACTGTAGCCCACCAGGCTTCTCTGTCCATGGGGATTCTCCAGGCAAGAATACTGGAGTGGGTTGCCATGCCCTCCTCCAGGGGATCTCCCCAACAAAGGGATCGAACCCAGGCCTCCCACATTGCAGGCGGATTCTTTACCATCTGAACCACCAGGGAACCCTGGACAGAAATGAGGGAGATATTTTCCTTACTCGAAACATCCCTGCTGTCCATACCCCTGCATGTACACACTCCAGGTCTGACTCCCTCTTGTTGCTGGGGATGGGAGATGTAACCCAGGTGTTGCCACTTGGAGCCTGCATCACTCCAAAGCAGTGACTGGTTTGAAAGTGAAAAGTCACTCACTCAGTTGTGTCCAACTCTTTGCAACTCCATGGACTATACAGTCCATGGAATTCTCCAGGCCACAATACTGGAGTGGATAGCCTTCTTTCCTTTCTCCAGGGGATCTTTCCAACCCAGAGGTTGAACCCAGGTCTCCTGTATTGCAGGCAGATTCTTTACCAGCTGAGCCACCAGGGAAGTCCCATTAGTTTGGGGTGGATCAAACTGGGCCAGTCAGAACCCATATTCTTCAGATCCAGAACTGGTACTGGAATTGTTGAGAAAGAAGCTCTTTCCACCAAGACTGCTAAACTGATGAAATCAAAGTACAGACCTGCTAGCAGTCATCTGACCAAACAAGGGGAGAAGCTGCCAACTAGAGGAAGCAGAACCAGGATCGAATGAGCCCATCCTAAGGACATCCCATGACCACTGGGTCTTGCCTCGATATAATCTAGACTGTAGAGTTGTGGGAGCTAATTAGTTCTTTTGCTTGAGCCACTGTGAGTTGAATTTTCTGTAAATGACAACAAAGAGAGTAGATACATGTAAATATATAACTGAATCACTTTGCTGTACACCTGAAACTAACTCAACATTGTTAATCATCCACACCCCACTGTAAAATAAAAATAAAACAGTAAAGTTTTTCTTGTTGGAAAAAAACTTACAGCAAAGAGAATTCCAAGTTCTAGACAAGTGGTGAAGCCTATATGAGGCAAGGGAATCCTCTGGGTCTCAGGGTGAGATCTAATACTGTCCCTACCCTTGAGGTAAATTTGCTTGAATGAATAGGGGTAAAAGTTACTATAAGCTATGGAAAAGAAATTGAGATGTTCACTGTGTTTTAAGGACTATTTTAGTTGTAAATAAATATCACAAAGAAGAATATGCCTTTAATTATTTTCCCACTTTTTTTTTCTTCTTGAGTTCATTTGAGCTAGAGCAATGACACCACCCATTATCTACCACTTAATCTGCAATGGTAAATGAACCTCCCAAGAAAAACTAGTTAACAGTTTGCAACTTTAGGAAAGAACAGTTTCCTGCAACAGACATTCTAATAAACTGGTTTCTATGTATATCATAGTCTCGTCTAGAACTTACAACGATTCTTGAAACTACTCAAGTCAGTATCTCAAGATGCTAGGAAAACTGAAGGTCCTTCATAGTAAACAGATACAAATATACACTTTTATGAGACACAGAATACATCTCTTTATACAGATGAGATATAGAATAAGCTTATATTTAAGTTTTAAACTAACTGTTCTGAAAATATTTGTCACTTTCACTTTAACCAAGATGCAATAGTTGATTCAAGACTTATATTTTCATATCTCATGTATCAACTGACTCTCATTCTTTCCTGGTTCTTTATAAACAATTTCTAATTACAACTATAATTCCATCAAATTTGCTTATACTTTTCAACAAAAATTGATTGAAATAAAATAGGGCTTACAATTTTCCAAGTCTGTACCAATCTTGTGTTTCCTGTGTGAGGCAAGTAACATGTAGGATAGGTTTTAGGGATAAGACCTTACAGAGTGGAGGGGTGACCTTAGGACCAAGGTCAACAGAGTCCCAGGCATAAGTCCACACTGTGACATGCAGGTGTCCGGGTCAGACTTGTCATCTGGCCTCCCCTCTCCTTCTAATCGATATTCCTTAAGTTTGTTCAAAATTTCAGTTCAGTTCAGTCACTCAGTCATGTCCAACGCTTTGTGACCCCATGAACCACAGCATGCCAGGCCTCCCTGTCCATCACCAACTCCCAGAGTCCACCCAAAGTCATGTCCATTGAGTCAGTGATGCCATCCAACCATCTCATCCTCTGTCATCCCCTTATCCTCCTGCCTTTAATCTTTCTCAGCCTCAGGGTCTTTTCCAATGAGTCAGCTCTTCGCATCAGGTGGCCAAAGTATTGGAGTTTCAGCTTCAACATCAGTCCTTCCAATGAACACCGACTGATCTCCTTTACGATGGACTGGTTGGATCTCCTTGCAGTCCAAGGGATTCTCAAGAGTCTTCTCCAACACCACAGTTCAAAAGCATCAATTCTTCAGTGCTCAGCTTTCTTTATAGTCCAACTCTCACATCCATACATGACTCCTGGAAAACTAGATTTGTTCAAAATTTACTGAGGTGTGAACTGCCAGCAAGTGGTGCTCGCTTGCTGCTTGGTCCACTGGTGAGGGTGTCGTTTTAATTTCCACTTGAGGGCAGTGCTTCAGCAGGAGTGGGACCAATTCATGTTTCAGTCATTATGTAAGAGGTCACGTGTGGACTCTTGATGTGACTGGTGCCATACTCCTGACTTATCCGAGCTATATCTCAATATACCTTAAAACCTCCTGACTTGACTGACCTGCCTTTGGCTTTTCATCCCTGGTTTGGAGCAGGCCCTTGCTTACACTGGATCCTAGTACAGGAGTTGCTACTGTCCCTGTAGGACTCCACCGCCTGAGACAGGATGTTCTGCCATTAACCCAAAAGGAGCCCACAGGCCATCTTCATTCCTTCTCATCCTGACATGTGCCTTTTATTCCATCCCATAGACTCAATAAGATCACGGCAAGCAGTCAGCCCATCTCTCACCCTGAACCTCCCCTAGGTACAGCCAGACACCAGTCTATCGTGTCCTCCTCGTCAAAGGGGATGCATAATCACATTTTCCATGTGATCCCAGGAACCCTTAAAAACCCTCCTGACTTCCCTGTGGGAGAAGTGCCCTCACACACGCACATACACGCAAACCTTGTCCCCTTGAAGCGTCCATTTCCAAGAAAATACTTCTCACAAATTCTTCTTGATCCCCAACAAATGGACCCATTTTTACCCTTGAGGTGGATGAGATGTGTTAGAATCACATAACTGAATTCAGGATTTTAACTTGGAAATTCCTATGGGATGCTCTGCTTCACAGGTCATAGCGTTATCTGAAATCTATCTCCAGAGGGTTCAGCCAAAACTTCCATTTTAATTTCCTGTTCCCAGCAAGGACATATAGCTAGCTTTACATAGCAACACCAAAGCCTCATAAAGTCATCTGGACAAAAAAATTAGAAGGTTCTTTACCAAGCACATCTAGAACAACAACCCTTTTTCTATCTCCCTGGGAGAACAGTCAGGTCACGACCACCTTGTGCTCTATTTCTCATTTCTAAGGTTACATGCGTTTTGGGGGAAAGCTTGCCAAACAGCATTACCTTGATTCATTCTAAACAGAAAACCACCTTGGCTGCCTGAAATAGCTCCCTCTTTGATCTACCATAATAGAGTCAGATTCCATCTCCCAAAGAATGCTCCATGTGCTGCAGACTGAACAGTCGTGAAAGCTCAGTCCAACAGAATTTATTTATGCATAAAGATAAGTTACCTTTCAGCTCTAGGGTTTGGTAACCTAAACTATGAATCTTGACATTTGCGTCTTCTAAGAAACAGAAACAGAACAGAAAAATCCATTGTCTGACATTATTTGAGGCATGGATTTTCTAAATACTGATTGAGGCAATAATTTTAAATTGTAAAAATATTGTAAAAACTCTAGCAACTGTAAAAATAATGAATGTTTATCTCTTTAAGAATCAATACTGACCAGGATACAGAACAGTGCTTTAAAAGGCACTTGAGTCCCACTATCTAAATTGTCCATAATTAACATCAGGTAAAGGAGATCAACCCTGGGATTTCTTTGGAAGGAATGATGCTAAACCTGAAACTCCAGTACTTTGGCCACCTCATGTGAAGAGTTGACTCATTGGAAAAGACTTTGTTGCTGGGAGGGATTGGGGGCAGGAGGAGAAGGGGACGACAGAGGATGAGATGGCTGGATGGCATCACTGACTCGATGGACGTGAGTCTGAGTGAACTCTGGGAGTTGGTGATGGACAGAGAGGCCTGGCGTGCTGCAATTCATGGGGTCGCAAAGAGTCGGACATGACTGAGCGACTGAACTGAACTGAAACATCAGTTCAAACATTTTCCTGTACCAAAAAAAAAACACCACACACACACACACAAATATAAAGATAGCTAGTTTAAGTAGCTAGATAGAAAAATGAAGAGCACTATCCCATTCTTTCTTTTAAAAACAAGCATAAAATCTAATGTAACATCAAATACTTCCATGCTTCTTTCTAAGCACCAGGTATTTTACCCTCCATTTCAGTTACTTGTGGAAATATCAGAGCTCTGATTTGTCTCTAAGGAGAAAAAACACACAAACAGCAGTCTCCTTCAGGGAGTGCAGAGAAGGAGCCAGATGAGAAATCCAAGGTGGATTTCTGAAATTTTCAGAAGAGCCCTGAAATAGCTCCTGGAGCAGACGGAGACCAGGGGAGACTGTGAGCCGAGAACGGTTGGAAACAGGAGGAAGTTTGTTGGTTTGTTAGTTTGAACATGGAGAAAGTACAAAGAGATTTGACCTCTCACGCTCCATTTGCCAGCTTTTGAGTTGTGGTCTTGTTTTACTGATTGTTTTACTTATATGAAAGATAAGATTTTGTCAGTGACTATCCATGGGCCTATTTTCAGCAAAAAACATTTGCCCGATGCTCCATCAGGCTTTGGAGACACAGAGATGAATCCAAGATCAGCTGTGTACTCAAGATATTTCCAGCTCCACGGAAGAAGCAGCTCATCACTGAACAACAACAGTGAGAGGTTGGCAAGTCCCAAGGTTAATCACTCACAGAGGGTTAACAGGACAACAACAATAGCAACAGGGAAGTGTCTTGGGCTGAGTCCCTCTAGGCAGATGGAGTGGCGTGTGCAAAACATATAGGAAATGATAATACATGATTTACTTCTGGAATGGGAACTGGTTCCACAGGCAGAGAAGGCTGCTTGGTCGATATCCCTGCTTGAGTTTGCCGACTCTCATGTACATGCCCATGCTGCTGCTGCTGCTGCTAAGTCGCGTCAGTCGTGTCCGACTCTGTGTGACCCCATAGATGGCAGCCCACCAGGCTCTGCCTTCCCTGGGATTCTCCAGGCAAGAACACTGGAGTGGGTTGCCATTTCCTTCTCCAATGCATGAAAGTGAAAAGTAAAAGTGAAGTCGTTCAGTCGTGTCTGACTCTTCACGACCCCATGGACTACAGCCCACCAGCCTCCTCCGTCCATGCCTATAGATGCCATCAATTCTGTAAGCTGAGTGACAAGAAGGGAAACGTCTATGAGGGCTTACCCAGGTACCCATCAAGTAACTGTGACATCCTGAGCCCATCTTGGTATTTCGGTTAAACGTGCGCCACAGAGAAAACCATCTCACTTTCTCGTCTAATTCCTCAAAGAAATTGCATGCCTTCTGTGTGCAGGATTTTCTAGTCAACCAAAAACAATCCACCCTCTTCCTCGGCCACCGTTAGACCAAGGCCATTAATCGCTTCATTGGCTCCTACTTGGAGCATCCAAAGGAGCAATGCTTTCATTGTTTTCATGGGAAATTTTCAAATCAAATGGGCCTTGAAGATATCCTTGCATAATCTTTAGAACACTTTTCTAAGAATTCTGGAAAGGGGGCAAAAAAAAAAATCCAAAATCCTTACAAGAAATGCCTTCCCCTAGCCAGGTTATTTTCTTCAGGTTGGTTCTTCTAGACCATCAGCAACACCTGGAACTTGTTCAAAAGGTAATTTCTCCAGTCCCACACCTGCCCTCAACTGACTGAGTCAGGACCCCCCCGGGCCTGGGAGGAGTGTCACTGTTCTAAAAGGCTCAGGTGATTCTGATCCCGGCTCAAGTTGTATAACCATCGTTCTAGAGACGTAAGTAAGGCCTGGAAAAAACCCACAAACCCACATATGTTCTCATATAAGACTTCCAGTTTTGTTAAAAAAATGTTTATCATTTAAATGTACTTCTTGGGATCGTTGCACAAACCCCTTATACTGACAATATCTTACTTCAGGCAGTCACAGCCACAGAGTCACCAGAGAGATGACTGAAGGGTCTTCTGTCTCCTCCAAACCTCTTCATTTTTTTTTTTTAAAGGCAATTTCCAGACTTTTTTTTTTTTTAATTTTACTGTCTGACTAACAGAACAAAACCAGGCAGAGAAGTCCTCCTGGAAATGATGGTCATGCTTCATTGCTGTTTGGCTTTTAGTCCTTCATTCCTAAGGATTTGTTGTATTTCCTTTTATAAACACTTAAAACATTTATTTTGATCACAAATGCAATCCAAGTGAGAATAAATGAATTTATTATCTTTTAAGACCTCCCCCTATGCATGCATGCTAAGTCACTTCAGTGGTGTCTGACTCTGTGTGACCCCTTAGCCCACCAGGCTCCTCTGTCCATGGGATTCTCCAGGCAAGAATACTGGAGTGAGTTACCATTTCCTCCTCCAGGGGATTTTCCCAACCCAGAGGCCAAAACTGTCTCTCTTATGTCTCCTGCATTGGCAGGCAGGTTCTTTACCACTAGCGCTGCCTGGGAAGTGCCCATGTTCCTTTAAATAGAAAAACGGTGCTAAATGTCTTCTGGGAAAGTTCTGTTGGAATTGTTCATAGTCTCCCAAAGATGAGGATGGTAACTGGGCTGAAGGCAACTGGGAGGGATCTGCAGCAAACAGAAGACCATTTGGAAATTGTGCTGAAGCAAATCTTATCAACAAGATAGCAGCTCATTCAGCTAGAGCTCAGAGAATGCCACCCATCAACATGGACCCGACCACAGTCACCGGGCCGTTTCCTGCTGCCAGAACAGCTCCTTAAAGGCACTACTTGGGGTGGAGTTCCAGGGACCTTCTTTCCCTGTGACTTGAACCATACTGCAGTCAGTCACGGAGAACAGACCTCCCCAACCTGCAAAGCTAGCTCCCAACTGAGGAGCTCTGGTTTTAAGAGCAGTCAAACTTCCTCATGGTCTGAGGTTAACTCCCACCAGAAAACTGCAAAAACCTTTGAACGCTTGAAAGGTTACCACCACCCATGGCGCCTACTGTAAAGGCCCCACCACAGTCATCCTCAAAGTGCCAGGGTCAGGGCTCACGCCCATGCTCTTCCATCTTGCCTCTGCGGCCCTGAGATGCCAGGCCCAAACCTCTCCTCAATTGATGGGAAGACTGCGGTCCAGGGAGGCCAGGGAACTTGTCCAAGGATAGTCCCAGAGCAGATCAGCAGAGGACAAGTCCAGTCTCCAGACTGAACACAAAATGCAAGGTCTGTGCACATATATTAACATACCTGCACGAATACGTCCAGTTCCTCTAGCAAAAACCAGGGATTCAAATGGAATGGATTATAGTGAAAACAGTTCTATGACATTTGTTTACTATGACTTTATCTTTATTCTGTTCATCTACTGCCTGGACATAAACACACACAGTCTCACTTTTCCTTGTCAGGATCTTCAGTTCTCTTTTTTTAACTAATAATTACCAAAGATTATAACTGTACAATACTGAGAGGTATAGAACAAAATACAATTATTGGAGGACAATTGCTCTACAATACTCTGCCACAATATTTTTCTTAATGGCAAAGTAATACACATCTATTAAAATTGGGTAAAGAAGACAAAAATCAACTGTAATTATACCATGAGATAAGTGCCATTAACATGTCCGTGCTGCATGTATGTATAAATATGTGTGTACAGAAAATATTTATACAGAATAGTGTGTGCTGTGCTGTGCTTAGTCACTCAGTTGTGTCCAACCCTTTGCGACTCCATGGTTGTGACCCACCCCCCCACCCTCCCCGTAACCCACCAGGTTTCTCTGTCCATGGGATTCTCCAGGCAGAACACTGGAGTGGGCTGCCATGCCCTCCTCCAGGGCATCTTCCCAACCCAGAGACTGAACTCAGGTCTCCCACATTCCAGGTGGATTCTTTACCATCTGAGCCAACAGGGCAGCCCATAGAACAATATACATACATGTAAAGAGAAAGAATATACATATGAAATGTATCTATGTGGATTGTATAATCCATAGAATTTATATCTTGGGTTTTTTTTCACTTAACATTTCTTTAGTGAACAAAATCACTATTTTAGGGATTCATTTGTATTTCATCAGAACCCATTTTTAAAATTTTCTTACTTTTTTACATTTGTTTCCAGTGTTCTGCTCTTGTAAATAGGAAGGAGGAGAATATGAAGTTTCAATAAAAGTCAGGAAAGCAGCACTGTGTAAGCAGGTCAACGTGGAGCACCAAAGGAGGACTCTTGGCAGCTAGAGACCTGAACGCTGGACCCCTGTCGAGATACCAAGATGGGGAGGAGGGATATTCTTGCGGATGTGGAAATCTCTAAGGAAAACTGACCACCCACAAGTATTCCTGAGCATAGTCCTGCATACAGATATGGCAACTCCGGAAAGAATACATAGGCTCATCCAAGACCAACACGTCTCTCACCTCCCTGTGTTGCATAACTCATAGAAACAAACTGCTCTTCCAGAAGACTTCAGCCAAGAGCTCATTTATTTGGAAAGGACAATCAGCAATCAATTCAATTGAGACAAATCTTCAGAGAATTCTTGAAAGATAGTATACCCTTTTTCTTTTTATGATACTGTTTTAGTTTCAGGTATACAGCAAAGTGATTTGTTTTCGTTCTTTTTTTTCCAGATTATTTTCCATTACAGGTTGTTATAGATACTGAATATAGTTCCCTGTGCTGTACAGAGAATCCTTGCTGCTTATCTATTTTATATATAATGGTGTGTATCTGTTAATCCCATACTGCTAATTTATCCCTCTCCCCATATACCTTTTTTCTAAATATTCTTAATGAAGGCCTATTGTTTCCGCTCATCTGAATAAAGCCCCCACTTTTTTTTGACTCAGTGCAAAAACTTGTTCTCAGATAGTGATGGATGACCTATTTATACCATATTAAAATGAAAGTATATTGCTTCTAGCCTAAAAGGCTATGTTTAGGCTGCTCAGCTGAAACGTCTTCTAGTTATAAAATATTTATAAAGTAATTTTCCCATGTTTTGCCCTTTCAACAAGTTTTCCATCATAAGGATAGTGTTTGGGTAGGAGCTACTTTTCAACCATTTTCGCAAGTAAATCTTTTCTTAATGGGACCTTACTCAACCTGATGATAATTTCATCCAAATTTTAGCAAATCTTTCAGCACTTCTGTTTTGAGTGATCTTTTTTTAGTTCAAATGTCATTCTGATCTTCAAAGTACTACTTTAATTTTCATATTTGCCTTTTTAACTCTTTTCTTGTTTATAGCATTTCTAAGACTGGTCTCATTTTAGACTTTGGATTTAAAGTGAAGTGAAAGTGTTAGCTGTTCAGTCGTTTTTGACTCTTTGCAACCCCATGGACTGTAGCCCACCAGGCTCCTCCATCTATGGAATTTTCCAGGCAAGAATATTGGAGTGGGTTGCCATTCCCTTCTCCAAGGGATCTTCCCAACCCAGGGATCAAACTCCAGTCTCCTGCATGGCAGAGACATTCTTTACCAGCTGAGCCACCAGGAATTTTAAATGTCTTTTCAAAGAGAAGATTAACAAAGATGCAACCTTGCAGAACTCCAATGAATTGAGACAATGGTTCTTTTCTGAAAGGCCACATATTCCAACCATAAACACCAAGGACCTCTAAAAGAATGTCAGGAAAATTCCCTTCTGAGCTTTTCACTGGGATTTTTCTCAGAAAGAAATTTTCTGAAGCAGTATTTCTGAAAGTATGTTCTCTAATTTCCTTAGGATGATAATAATTGCTTCTCAGTTGAAAATAAAATGAGATTACCTGGTTACATGACTTTTGGAAATACTAAAGTTAAACAAAGTTAAGCAGTTCCACCTGCTAAGGTACACACTGAAGGAGGAGCAAAAGGAAACTGTTTTTTAAACTTACTTGACCATGAACTGTCGTCTCAAGGAAAAATGATTAAATGTCTCAGTGAAGAATTTGAAGCCACTGATGCTTCCAAAGTAAATCATCTCTATCTCCATGTCCTGGCCCAGTTACCTACACAGCTTCTTACTGACTGTTGTCCAGATTCTCCTACCTCTTCAGGTCTGTATCCTCCATGGATTTCCATCAACAAGTACTCACCCTATGTATTGGAAAGCCTTTTCTATAGTGAAAGAAGGTAACTTTTATTTTCTAATTCCTGCAAAAGGACAGGTAGCTGCCCCTTGCATGTTCCATGACACTATTTATCTCTTCATACATTTCCTCCAGGTGTCTTTCCTACATGTACAGAAGATCCAACCAGTCCATCCTAAAGGAGATCAATCCTGAGTGTTCGTTGGAAGGACTGATGTTGAAGCTGACACTCCAATACTTTGGCCACCTGATGCGAAGAGCTGACTCATCTGAAAAGACCCTGATGCTGGGAAAGACTGAGGGCAGATGGAGAAGGGGACAACAGGGGATGAGATGGTTGGATGGCATCACCGACTCAATGAACATGAGTTTGGGTGGACTCTGGGAGTTGGTGATGGACAGGGAGGGCTGGTGTGCCACGACTGAACTGAACTGATACTTATTTTGAGTTAACATCAATGGAGTTTTTTACCTACAGAATTTAATTGTCTCGCCCATCATTATTTTCAAATAATGATGACTTCTTCCAATAGGAACTATGGAAAAGTTAAATGAACAGCCAGCATCCTCCCATGGCAGAGGAGAAATCTACTCCACAGAAAGACCTCTACTACCTCATATTTTTAATCCTGGCACCTCATGTTTCTAATCCCTTTCTCTGTCTCCTGAACCAGAATGCAGGTTTGCTGGCTTCCTGAATAGTGTGATCTAGAACCTCAACAGTAACAGCTTTGTCCTCCTTTCTCTGAGTCAAGGGATCCTGGAATCTAAAATGAGAGAAAAGTACGTCTCCTACGTAAACCATGCTTTTCTGATTTGCTTCCGTTGTTCCTCCCTTGCCCTGCCCTGGATAGAAATATTGTGTCCAAGACAGCATCACTTCCTGCAAGGTCCTAACCACCAGCCAGCATCAGATTCCACAGGACTCCAGGGTGACTGAGATTCCCCAAGACTAGAGACCTTCCCTGCAAAAGTCAGGAAAATCCTGGACAAACTGAGGTTGGTCACTCTGTTCTCAGATTAACCATGTCAACAGCAGTCTTTCCTAGTAAGGGCATGGAGTCAGGGTAGCAGAACCTCCTTTCATGAGATTCTCACTCCAAATCTCTTGCCTCTAGGGAACTGGTAACCAGCTGGAGCCAGGCCAAGACAATGACCCATAGGGAGTCTGGCTCCTTATTCCCTCTCTCCTCCCCTTTGACATCCCCAGCTTCCCACTGAAGCCTCCTCTTACCATCAATATGTTCGTCAAGCCTTGATCACAGAATGCCCTGTCTTCATTTTTTATTTCCTGTATCATGCCTTATTGACATTTCATCCTAGTTAAGAGAGTCACCTAGAGACTTCATCCCCCTGCATTCTGAACAGAACCAGCAGAATCAGATGCCCCCTGAGGACAACTGGCACATCCATCTCCTTGCAATGATACCAATGCCCTTTCTACCTGGTTGATATCTGTGACCAGTTGGGTTCATAAACCTTTCTGGTCTAGTGCAGTCCTTCCAGAATTATCTGGTTGACTCAGAGCTTCCTGAATCCACCTTTCCCCATTTACACAGAGAAATACCTACCTTCTTTCTTTCAAGAGTGCATACAGAAGAGAGAAAACTGAAGGCACACGTATGTCAGCTTCACCCTCTTCATTTCTTTCTCCCTGATAATAGGTCTCTCAGGCTAGAAGCAGTAATAGGTTCACACTGCAAGAGCATGATTCCAAGAGGACAAGTCACGGTTCTTCAGTCAATGAGACAAACAGTCTTAAAGGTTAATGAAAGTCGCCGCATGGAAAATGGATCTGGGTTCACATTCCGAGGGCTGCTTCTCCTGTTCCCCATGGCGTGTGGGATCTTAGTTCCCCGAGTGGAGATCACACTTGCATTGGAAGGCAGATTCTTAGCCACTGGACCACCAGGGAAGTCCTGAGGCAAGAAAGATGGGTTTATATGAAAAGAAGTGATATGCTGAAGCTCTTTCAAGAAGACTTGAATCTACATTTTCACTCATTTATATTAACACTTCAAGCCGTGTTCAAATGATCTGTAATTAAATTGCTCTGTGTTCTCACTTTAAGAGCTCTTTGGTTACTTGGAACACTTTCATCCCATACAACTTGAAAGTCTAAAGCAGGGATTTTTTTCCAAAGATGTTTGACTTAGCATTCTAAGGAGTCACCCAGCATCTCATAGCTTTTGTTGTCTGCTTTGCCTTTCACGGTTTTGCTTCATCTTAAGACTGGAGTCATTACCCCTGACAAAATTCGGTGTTTGTCCCAAAGTAAATTGTGCGAAATCCTCAGGGCTTACTTCTTGATCCTCCCTTGTGTCCAGCTTTTTCCTACATCTGTGCTCAGATCGGTTTCACAAGTATAGCTCAATCACAAAACCCTGACTGCTCACAGGTTTCCAAAGACAGACAAACAAAAATACTATTCTTTCCAAGCATTTAGTGAACCTAGTAACAGTTGAAGATTTGCAGTCAAAAAAGGGGTCGCCTAAAGCCCTAAACGGTTCACACCCTTTAAGCGATGCTGTCTCCTCCCTCCCACACGCATCTCACAATTCTCTTCCCTCCGGGAGTAAACGTCCTCACTGGCTTCCTTCACAGAGGGTCTTCCTTGCCTCTCCGAAGCCAGGCCACTAGTGGACAGGCCCCCCAGTGGAGAATGGAGGCATTTTTCTTTAATAAGTGCTTGGCTCTATCTTAAGACATACTCACCACACCCAGTCTGGGAGGGGACCTCTGCAGAGACTGAGGCCTGGGGAGAGGCAGCGCCATCCCCAGCCCTCTCACCAGCTGTGGAAGCACTCCTGGCCCTCCCACTGTGGTGGTGTCCTGTCCGAGGAGATGGTAAAGAGCACTTTGCTGACAAAGTGCTGTCTAGTCTAAGCTGTGGTTTTTCCAGTAGTCATGTACAGATGTGAGAGCTGGACCAAAGCAAAGGCTGGGCACCAAAGAACTGATGCTTTCGTACTGTGGTGCTGGACAAGACTCTTGAGAGTTCCTTGGATAGCAAGGAGATCCAACCAGGCCATCCTAAAGGAAATCAGTCCTGAATATTCATTGGAAGGACTGATGCTGAAGCTCCAATACTTTGGCCTCCAGATGTGAAGAGCTGACTCATTTGAAAAGACCCTGATGCTGGGAAAGATTGAGGTCAGGAAGAGAAGGGGGCAACAGAGTATGAGATGGTTGGATGGCATCACTGACTCAATGGACATGAGTTTGAGCAAACTCTGGGAGATGGTGAAGGACCAGGAAGCCTGGCGTGCTGCAGTCCACAGGGTCCGACACAACAACAAACTTCAAATTCACTATTTGGATGACTTTCCATAGTCTCCATCACTTGGTCAGTACTGTGGTTATACATTTTCAGTGCTATCAGGTAAACATCTCGTTCTCTTTCAATTTGCACACATGGAGAAATTGCATTATTAAACAGTTTCATTACTTAAATGTACAGTTGTATTTATTTCTTAAACACAGTAGGCAAGGAATTACCCACTGAAATTCCCAAAGATTTTGCTGAATAAAATGTAAAAAAGTAAATACATACTCTCTGTGTGTGTGTGTGTGTGTGTGTGTGTGCGCGCGCGCGCACGTGTGTTCAGTTGCAAAGTCATGTCTGACTCTTTGCAACCCCGTGGACTGTAACCTGCCAGGCTCCTCTGTCCATGGGATTGCCCAGGCAAGAATACTGGAGTGGGTTGCCATTTTCTTTCTCCAGTGGTTATTCCAGACCCAAGGATTGAACCAAATAAGCCCCAAATACGTACTAGACCTTCGTAAATAAATCCATTCCTCCAACTTTCTTCAAAGTAGTTGAAGACTTTCCTCATAACTATCTTCAATATCCTTCTTCAATTTTATTTACACCATAACCATTAGTATTGAGACTTGAGGTTTTTAAAGAGAGTTTACAGGAACTTCCCTGGTGGTCCAGTGGTTAAGACTCTGTGCTCCTAAAACAGGGGCACAGTTTCAACCCCTGGTCAGGGAACTAAGATCCCCATGAGCCACAGCAAAACCAAAAATGAACAAACAAACAAAAAAAGGAATTTACCAAAAAAAAAAGTTACCCAAAACATCAATCCCATCCACCCCCATAAGAGAGTCCATGCAACAAATTCGAATTGCATTTCTGAGTCCATGTGATTGGCCCCCTGCAGTGAACACTACTCTGCTCCTCAGCTTTGGCTAAAGCCAGGGTGACTGGACGCTCTAAGGGACTCAGTGACAGCGAATGAAGAGTGCACTTGAACACCGGCTCTGTGGCTTTCAGCATGAACCAAGATGGAAAGAAGGGTCTTCCTGACAACACAAAGCTGTCCAAATGTTGGGGAATGAGGATAAGAAATTACCCACTTGAGCCGTTTCATAGCCTAAATTTCACTGTTTCTAACCAAGAGCGATTTAGAGTTAGATGCATGATGAAGCCACTTCTTTAAAAAATAATTTAGTCACCAGCATAATTAAAATAAATGACAGAATAAAGCCATAATGAAATTTAGCCCCAAATTGCCTTTAGAGAGACTATAACAAGCAACTGGAGAGTCGTCTGGTTCAGAAATAATGGTGTTTGTTTTATTAACTGGTACGTATTGTTTTACCTGACCTATGTTTGACACAGTAATAAGAAAGGGAGTGGAGAGAGATAAATATGGACAGAGCATGGAACTCTGTCTCCATGACATCAAGTCAAGAACTGCCTCTTTCTCCGTCTTTCACCACCATCTGGAAGAGGCTTATGGAAGAACCAAGCCGATCTCAACTTCGATACACAGCTCTGATGACTCTGATGACATTTCCTTGAGTGACATCTTGTCCCCTGCAGAGCCACTTTGGCCTCTCCATTACTTTCGAGTCCATAAGTGGCCCCATAGAATAAATCATCTGAAATCTACAAGTCATCACAGATGGGAGAGAGGTGAAGTCTACAGTGATAAGCACCAATGTCTTCATGGAAAATTTTTAAAACTCACTGAAATAAAATTGCTTTTGTCTACAAATATTATTTGTATGTAGTTTACCATTATAAAGAGCATCCATTTTAGTAGATAGTCAATAATATTGTGACAACTTGATATGGTGGCAGATGGTAACTGGACTTACTGCGGTGCTTATCCCATAATGCATAAAAATATTAAATCAGTATATTGTATACCTAAAACTAATAGAACAATGTCTGTCAAGTATAACTTGGCAAAAAAAAATGCACCCATTTTAAGCATACAGTTCAATATAGTTTGATAGATGCTATACACCAAGGAAATCAGCATAATCAAAAGAGAACATTTCTACCATTCCAGAAAGCTCCCTTGTGCCCTTCCCTGTAAATGCCCACTGTAAGTATTTTTTATTTTTTAAGTCATAAAACATCTATTTGAACATTTTAAAGTTGAGGTAGTATAAAAAAGAATCTGTTCACTTGCCAGAAACAACATTCAGATCTTCAATTCTAACATAAAATCAGATAACACTTCTCTAAGTACAGTGGTAACACCAACTAACTACTAATGAGAAGACATTGCCACAGAGCTCTCAAACCTGGCTAACATTTGAAGTTTAACATTCCCCCCCCTCAAAAATCTGAGTAGGAAAGAGGCGTTTTAATCTACTTGACATTTTCTGAAGATACATGGATCTCCTACCAAGGCTACATGGTAGGTAGTTCACAAGAGTGAGAGGGCTGAGGGAAGGAAGAAGCAAAAATGAAAAGGAAAAAAAAGACTTCACTTGAAAAATATATCATTTATGCACTTTTGTTGTAGAAGTGTATATGCATAAATATGGAAATTGACTTTAAAATATAAGAAATAACTACAGAGACTCCTCAATTCTTAAAAAAATGTTAGAAGTCTCCTAGTGAATCCTCTTCAAGACATTTCTTATTTTTGCTGTCAGATCAAATAATGCTGTCTTCCATCTTAAAAAATAAACATGGACTAAAGTCTGAAACAAATTATTGACTGATGGAAATTGAGTCTGAGACCTAGAGTGAAAAGTGCTTTCTCATCCTGAAGCTGAATATTCTGCCCTGAAAGTGCCTCCCTGTCGGCTTCTCTAGGGATCAATAGCGGGATCAGACAGGAACCTTCTCTGCTGCTTTCTAAGAGACGTGGGAATTGAACAAGTCAGGAACTCAACCGCAATTCCTCATCTCAAATCCCACACCCAGCTCTGGCCGGTGGAAGCTGTGAAGGCATTCTGGAATTAGCATTTCTCTCATCTTGGACAATTGAGACAGATACCAATTTTTAGTTATTTTAGCACTGTGATGAACATGTTTATAAGTTTTCTTCTATATTTTTGGAAAGTTCCCCAGAATATATTTTAAGATGTACAAATTCTACATTTAGGTATAGAAATTGTATGTCTCCTGTTACACATTTGCAATTTGCCTTGCAAAAATATAATTTTTTCAGGGCAGTTTGGCAATGTGTGTCAAGATTCTCACAAATATCCCTACCCTTTGATCAATTATTTTCTTAGAGAACAGAGGTATATGAAATGATTTTATATAAAATTTTATCACTGTATTATTACCATTATCCAAAAAGTTGGCCACAACCTAAATATGCAAAAATGAAGAAGCAATTAAATAGAATTATTGTTAGCCAATTATTAAAATCCTATTTTAAAAAATATGTAGTAACAGGTAAAATATCAAAATATAGCATGCCATTAAGACTAAATGGAGAAGTTAGCATATAAAATTATACATATGATATGATCTTCAATACACAAACACACACACATACACACACACACATACATGTATATGTTCATAGAAAAAAGGCTAAAAGCCCATCAAAGTATATAATGATTATTTCAATAATAATTTCAGAGAAGGTAACTGTATAAGAGTGCTGCTTGACTGCCCAGCACCCCTGCTTTCCTCTATAATTGCACTCACCATGCTTCATCTTAAATGCCTATGCCTATGGACCTTGCCTTTTAGAATATCAGAGAACTTTTTTATGTTTTACTCATTGATATATATCTAGAAAAGAACTTAGAAATCACCCAATAAATGTTCGAATGCTTTTGTGCCTGACAGAGTAAATGAGTAATTGAATGATTGAATGAATTCAGCAGAAAGCTTCAAGTATCTGAAACACAAGGTGACTGGCGAGGGGCAGAAGAGACGCCATAAAGAAGGGCAGGAGCAGAAAAGGACGAAGATCTATAGAGACTTCAAAGATGAGCAGCTTGGCAAGACAGAAAGAGCACAGACTTCGGTCAGCCACATTGCTGTATGACTTTCAGAAAGTTCCTCAACTTGTACCTATATAATGGGACACTGTGCTCATTAAGTTGTTAGGAGAATTAACTGAACTATAAATATAGAAATTCACATACACCATGCCCTGCACATGGTAGGCATTCAGTAAATGTTTTCTCATCCCCTAAGGTTCCAGTTTGGGCTATTTATTTTTATGCCTATGAAAAGCTCACCACAAATTTCTAGGAGGAAAAAAAGTGTACTGGACAAAATTATTTTCACTTTAACTTTTAAAAAGATAGCCAAGCTAGAAGAAGGGCAAAGGGAAGATGCCCAAACCCTTGCAAGGTGCCGTAAGAAGATGCGACTGTGCAGCACACGCTGAGGGAATGGGCCCCAGAGGTAAGCTTTGCACAGAGCAGAACCTCATATATTTTAATGGTGGGACATAAAGGTATTCCCAGAACAAGGAAAAACTTCCCTCATGAATTTCATTACCCTCTCTACTGATAAGACCAACACATACAATATTAAATTCTGTCCTAGAGCCATTCGGCTAAATGTGTAGACGTCTAGGGCCAAAAATACAGTCATTGATTTGGGGATTAGAATCTATTTATATGCTTTTCAAACAGATATTTCTGTTCACCTTGAAGCTCTGATGCTGGCGTGGGGCTGGAAGGTTGGGGACACTGGTCTCACCACATGACAAAAACAGGCTCCTGGAGGTCATTAGAGCGGCAGGCCCTGTGCCTGGAGAGCTGACACCCTCGGGATGTGGAACTCAGGTTTTTGAAAACAGGCTGCTGAATGCAGGAGGCGCACGCACCTGGCAGAGCAAGAAGCATCCTTTCAGCAAGAGAGATTTTTACAGAGAAATGAGGGAAATAAGTCATGCGACCAGAGCAGCAAGAATAAGTATTCCTGTGTCCAATCTCCCAGAGATTCTGTAAACCGATTTAACAATGAGCACGAGCTTTGCTTGCCTCCACAGAGACTCACGGTCCCTGGATCTGGTAGCAACATAGGAACTTGCCACTCCGATTGTTATTGTTTTTGAATGATTAGCTTACCTACCCTTTGTCATTATCAGCCACAGTAGTTTTCTTTAAGTCATTGTGTTTTGTTTGTCCTGGACCCTGTTTGCACATGTGAAAACATGTGGCAGACTCTATACAAAGATGAATTCACGTCTCCAGAGTGTATTTTTTTTCCCTTGGCATTTTATTCCATTGCAAATTACCAAAGTTGATATATTTTAATGCACTGCACTTCTTAATTTGGTGAGTCAATTGACCTGGCTGGCATTAGCCAAAGCCAGGTATAGGTTGTGGGGGTTGGAGGCAGGAAACACAGCAGAGGGAGGTGGGAATTCACCTTAGCAGCTGGACTGCAGTTAGGTATCTGGGGAGAAGCTGTTTGTTCAGAGGTGGGGGAGACAGAAGTGGTAACAGGGAACCAGAGAAGGGACAAAGAGAGACTCGCTGAGAGGCAGCAGGATACTTATCAAGGTATAAACGCCAGATAAGCTTGATGGAAATTGCCTGTTGGCATCTGAGGGGAGACTGCTGGTAAGGCGTGGTTCAGGCTTGCAGGAGGTGCAGATGGTAATTAGGACCAGAGGAAGTTGTTTCGAAAGGAGAAAGCTCCTCCAGCACCACTGCAGAGGAGGAAAAAATCCACATAGACACAGAATCTAAGATGCTGATGGATGGATAGCAGACTGGCAGGCAGGTAAACAGTTGATAGTTTACAGGAATATAGTAGCAATTTGAGAAATACCGAGGAGGCTCCCCAACCAAAAGTAGGCTCCTTGTAGGTTTCACAGGAATGGATGCCACCTTTAGAAACTACATTCTTTGAGTTGTTCAGTGTGTGGTCCTTGGGTTTCTAATCAACACAAGCTTCTTTGAAACCTATGAGAGTGTGAACTCCTCCCAGGAGTCTACAATTTAAGAGGCTCTCCAAGCAAGCTTTATACACACTGATGTGTGCAACACCTGGACTTAGGCATAGTCCCTTGTTGGATGCGAAGGCCATACTGAATTGATTAGACTCTTTCTTAAGAGAAAAACTGGCTGAAAGTCAGGCAGGAAGAGGACAGGACAAGAAATGTTCAGTGATGGAGAGAGAGACCTTTCCTCTCTTCAAGTGTCAATAGGGACCTAGACAGTAAGAGCCGCTGAAGGTGTCCATTGGGCTACTGGAGGGGCAGGGGGGTGGTGGGGGGAGGCAAGAGAAGAGTCAGACTCTGCAGTTGCCACTCAGACCTTAGGGACCTCCAGTCTGTGCATTTTGCAAAGTTCAGGTAAGATGCCAGCTCCTCTACAACTCATACCACATTCATCTGCTGCCACCTGTATTTCTGAACTCCTTGGCAGAATTTTGTCCACACGTGTTCATGGACTTTGTGTATTCATTTATTTAACATACACTCATTGAGCACTTACCATGGGCCAGATACTATTCTAGACACCGAGGCAGAGCAGCGAACAAAAGAGATAAAATTTTCTGCCCCCAAGAGCTAAGAATCTAGCAGAGGAAACAGTAAGAAAAGTAAGTGCAAATTAGATAGACACATGCTAAAGAGGGGAATATAGCAGAAAAATGGGAAGAGTGTGTATATAAGAGGAAACGATAAGTTTTAGAGAGTCAGGGAAGGCCTCTTTAGAAAAGTGATATTTGAATTAAGACCAGCAAAAATTCAAGGGAGTGAGCAGAGGTCCTCAGGTCCACATAGATCTCTCCAGAAAAGAGGGCCTGAGGGCAGTTAGGACAACAGATGAGAGGCGACTTAAAAGGAAAAGGAAGTCAGGAGGACATTTCCATCGACCACTGGCTACTGAGGCCTAGCGCTGGTTGAGTCCAGTTCTGCAGAGGGCACAGCACTCTGCAGACACCCTGAGTTGGGACGGCCAGTGGCCCACAGACACTGGTGGGTGAGTCAGAAATAGGCACATTTTTCTCAAGACCTTTCCTTGACTTTCACTTGTGAGAAAGTTGGACTAGTATACTTACCTTATTAGAAGATCTTTTCTTGACGTCTGCCTGAAAATTTTTAAGGCAACAGATTGAAACTTTTGCTATGCCTAACAAACATGAAAATCTACATCGGTATTCTATGAATTTGGGGGGTGGGTGCTCCAAAATCACTGCAGATGGTGACTGAAGCCATGAAATTGAAAGACGCTTACTCCTTGGCAGGAAAGTTATGACCAATTTAGACAGCATATTAAAAAGCAGAGACATTACTTTGTCAACAAAAGTCCATCTAGTCAAGGCTATGGTTTTTCCAGTGGTCATGTATGGATGTGAAAGTTGGACTATAAAGAAAGCTGAGTGCTAAAGAATTGATGCTTTTGACCTGTGGTGTTGGAGAAGACTCTTGAGAGTCCCTTGGACTGTAAGGAGATCCAACCAGTCCATCCTAAATGAGATCAGTCCTGGGTGTTCATTGGAAGGACTGATATTAAAGCTGAAACTCCAATACTTTGGCCACCTGATGCGAAGAGCTGACTCATTGGAAAAGACCCTGAAGTTGGTAAAGATTGAAGGCAGGAGAAGAAGGGGATGACAGAGGATGAGATGGTTGGATGGCATCACCGACTCAGTGGACATGAGTTTGGGTAAGCTCTGGGAGTTGGTGATGGACAGGGAGGCCTGGTGTGCTGCAGTCCATGGGGTCACAGAGTCAGACACGACTGAGCATCTGAACTGAACTGAATTGCGTGAATGGCTCCCCCTAGGGTTTTTAAGTACGCAATAGCACACGGCAGTTCTGTCTTCATTGACCACATCTCAAGATTATTTCTTTATGCCTACATTTAAAGTAATAATCAGAGCTTCCCTGGTGGTTCAAGTGGTAAAGAGGCCTCCTGCCAAAGCAGGGGACATGGATTTAATCACTGATCCAGGAAGATCCCACATTGCCTGGAGCAACTAAGCCCGTGGGCCACAATTACTGAGTCCATGTGCTACAATGACTGAAGGCCATGCCCCCAGAGCCCGTGCTCTGCAAGGGAAGCCACTGCAATGAGAAGCCCATGAACCTCAATGAGAGAGGAGCCCAGCTCGCTGCAGCTAGAGAAAAGCCCACACAGCAATGAAGACCCAGGATGGCTAAAAATAAATGAGTAAATAAAATCATATTTTAAAATTTGTCTTCTATCTGCTTCCCTGATAGCTCAGTTGCTAAAGAATCTGCCTGCAATACAGGAGACCCCGGTTTGATTCCTGGGTCAGAAGATCCCCTGGAGAAGGGATAGGCTATGCACTCCAGTATTCTTGGGTTTCCCTGGTGGCTCAGACAGTAAAGACTCTGCCTGCAATGTGGGAGACCTGGGTTCGATCCCTGGGTTGGAAAGATCCCCGGGGAAGGGAAAGGCTACCCACTCCAGTATTCTGGCCTGGAGAATTCCATAGACTGTATATTCCATGGGGTCGCAAAGAGTCAGACACGACAGAGAGACTTTCACTTATGCATATTAAAAAATAATACCAGAACATAATGTCATTTTTAAGTTTTTAAGGTGGAAATGGAACATCACTGGCTTCTTTGCCTCAGGCGATATTCTTGGTAGCCCTAGATAAGGAGGCATTTTTGAACATCACTGACTTCTGAGAAGGATTTTCCTACACATTTGGGCAGGCAGGAATTCAATGGTACGTATATTTTATGTGCACTGTTCTATTAAAAGACAAGCAGCAATTTAGAGAACAGACGAGTTAGACTCTCATTTGGGGCCTATTTTTCTAGCAAATCCTATGGATTTGCTGAATTTAAAGAGAGAAAGAGTTGTAAGAAGTTGTCTAACAAGGTCAAATCCAGTCTTCCTCTCATACAGACTCTCATTTCTTAGATAATTGCCACCTTGAGAAATAATCACTAATAGCTGCCTTTTAGTGGAGCCCCAGCCTGGCACTCAGCTGAGTACTTCAAGTGCATGACTGCACTGAATCCTCTCAACCACCTTATGAAATCAATATTATTAGCTCCCCTTACAGATGAGAAAACTAAGGCCTGAAGAAGGGAGGTAATTTTGCCCAAAGTAAATAGCCAGTAGATTGAGAAGTCAGGGTTCTAACCTTTAACACGATAACCACCTGCTCTGTCACTGGTCAGTCTCACTTGGCACTCTATAAAAATGATAAGTGGCATCACCAGCACTTTAGACTGCTTACAGACCGTGAAATATTATATCTCTAAGCTTTAAGGACTTAGCACTAGAAGGTACACTAGGGAAGCCAAAATCATGCATGTTTTTATCTATGGGATCAAAATTTGTCACTTAGTATTCTGAATGTCACGCATGCCCACAGAGCAAGGCAAACCAGCACCATCATGTGAAAAGTGACTCAGCCAGTAACATCACTTCTGTATATGAGGACCAAGTGGTATTAGCAAAATATGCAAATTCTAATTTTAAAAGTCAGGAAAATACCTCAGAGCTAAAACAGTCCACATCTTTTTGAAACAAGCCAAACAACCAAACAAAGCCTGTCTACTCACCCACCTGTCACTGTAGCATTCTTTGTAATACTCCACCTAGTGGCCTGGAGGAGTTCAGTTCAGTTCAGTCACTCAGTCATGACCGACTCTTTGCGACCCCATGGACTGCAGCACCCCAGGCTTCCCTATTCATCACCAACTCCTGGAATTTACTCAAACTCATGTCCATCGAGTTGGTGACACAATCCAACCATTTCATCCTCAACTGACCCTTTCTCCTCCTGCCCTCGATCTTTCCCAGCATTAGGGTCTTTTCCAATGAGTCAGTTCTTTCCATCAGGTAGCCAAAGTATTGGAGTTTCAGCTTCAGCATCAGTCCTTCCAAAGACTATTCAGGACTGATCTCTTTTAGGATGGACTGGTTGGATCTCCTTGCAGTCCAAGGGACTCTCAAGAGTCTTCTCCAACACCGCAGTTCAAAAGCATTAATTCTTTGGTGCTCAGCTTCTATAATAGTCCAACTTTCACATCTATACACGACTAGTGGAAAAACCATAGCTTTGACTAGATGGACCTTTGTTGGCAAAGTAATGTCTCTGCTTTTTAATATGCTTTCTAGGGTGGTCATAGCTTTTCTTCCAAGGAGCAAGCGTCTTTTAATTTCATGGTTGCAGTCACCATCTGCAATGACTTTGGAGCCCAAGAAGAGTTAGCTACCTTAACTAGCATACTTGGGGAAAAAGATTCGGGAGTAGGGTAGCATCTCATTTCTTTGTTTAATCTGATGGAAACTGGTCTCTTCTCAAACTTTGAAGGGGAAATGAGCAGAAGGGTGTGAAATATTGGTCTAAAAATAACCACTTCCCACCGATTGAGACAAAGAGGTGGGGAGGATCTAGTGATTTTTACTACAATGAGCATTAAGGAAAACACTTGAAGCCCCTAAACCCAGCACCTAAAGTGTGAGGACCCCCAACCCCATTGACATCACAGTTCCTTCCTGTAGTCACAATGCCACTGGGCCACCCAGCAAGATGCCCCAGAAACATGAAGACTTTGTTCAGGATGCAATCAAATTTCCTTAGTACTTTGGCTTTCAGAGAGAGAAAATAAAAACCTCTGTTCCCGTTCCAAAAAAATGAAGTCAGGAAATCAAGCGTCATGAGTTCAGGTATTTATCTCATGGATTACTCAAGGACTCTACATGTCTCATTCTTGGCTAGCTTACTTATATTTCTTTTTACATACAAACAAGGTAATAAATCCTGAAGTAGGTACTCAGAAGGCTTCGGCACAATGGGGTGAGGAATCATTGCCTATTATCAGTCTGACCTAGATGAATGCCTCTTAGCAGTTTCCTGACTGTCTCATGGCAGTATCCGAGGTGATAAGCTGTTCTGTAGGTGTGATGCGGACCTGGGGGAGAACTGGGGAGGAGAGGAAGGAGGGAAAGACGTGTGAAACAATGGGAAGCCTCCCTTTAATTTCACTGTATGTTCAGAAACTGCCCTCAGTTGAAAAATAAACAATTGCCACCACTGCAAAAACTTCATTTGCAGTAGTTCCTGATCTGATTCAGCATTCTGGTTGCCTAGAGACGGATGTAAACAAAAGTGCCTCCCCGACTGCCGCTGCCAAGGAACAGCCAGAAGAACCTGATGGCCCCCTTCCTGGCTCAGCCAGTGAGCAAGAAAAGAAAGCAAGTACTCTTAGATATTCATATGAAAAATAGGATATTTTGTTCAGCTTCTTTAAAGCTTAATGTTGCTTAGAGAGATCTCAGGAGTCCAGGAAGAGTTGCTTTCCTTTTCACTCTCTTACCTTTCCTGTTTGTTCTGCTTTGAAAAAATGACTGAGGCCAGCACAAGCTGCAAAGAAAAATGATCTCGATTTGTCAGTTCATTCACTGGACTGACTTTTAATATGGGGAGCTAGAAATTTGATCATTATTTATTTTTGTGAAGATAAAAGGAACTCAAAGTGTGGATGTTATCTCTAACAAAAAAGAAAATAAATAAAATTTTTATTGTTATGTACTTGTCATATCTTCCCCATTAATTTTTTAAAAAACACTCTAATAAGCAGCGTTTTCAGACTTTGCTTTATAATTCTGACTAGCAGACACAGCCTCTTGTGATGGGAAGAGGACCGGAAAGCTAGCATAATGGCAAGCAATGACTTTTGGTATCTACTGGCTGTACCGCATATTGGCTGCATGACTCAGTTACTTAAAAACTCTCTGCCTCCTCTTATGTGAAATGGGCTGGTTAGGCCTATCCTAAGATGTGGAGCTTGAATGAGCCTCTAAGGCAAAGGCAGGTAGGAAGGACTCAGCTTGACCATTATCACCAGCTGCATGATGCTGAGTAAGTTCCTTGCTTCTCTGATTCTCAGATTTCTCACCTATAAAAATAATCATCTTAAATTCTTTCTCTAATAAAGAAGGATTTCAGTTACTTAAGGTAACTGTTGTTATCCATAAGTTAATGATTCTCACTTCACAGAGCTGTTTCAAGAATGAAATTACATCATATATGTGATCATATTTTATAGTCCATTCTATATTGCCAAGCATTATTACTAAACAAATGAAAACTAATACTTCTAAATGTCCTGTGATAATCACAGTTGTTTATGAGGCAATTTTGATATAATTATGCTTAGTTTGTAGGAATAGCTGACTCCTATATTCAATTCAATCCAGTGGGATAGCTGACTCCTATATTCAATTAGCAAAAATATAAAACCTTAGTCTTAAATACCTAAAAAAGTGCACAAAGAGTAAATAGATTATGCCCCAATGTTAACAGCTTTTGCTCTAGGATTGTTTTTTTCTGTATCTTTTACTTTTTCTATATTTTTCCAAATTTCCCTGAATTGTCAAGTTTAACATTTATTACTTTAAAAGTATGTGACTTGCAGGTATGCTTTTAAGAGAATGCTACTTATTGTCTTCCAAAGCAAAACTTTAAAATGAGCGAAATAAAACTGATTTAAAAAATAAATAGATAAAACAGATATATATCCAACTGCTTTACTTCAAAAGAAGAAACGAAGACAATAGCCCAGTTAGTCATTGTCCTTGGACGCAACGTGCATCGCACTCTTTCTTTCCACAAGTGCTCACAAAAGAGTAGGAGGTGCCGAACATACAAGTCCAGGGACCAGCCCACAGACAAGCTCCCACAGGCTGGGCTGCAGCTGTGGAGGGGTGAGAAGGAAAGAGCTGGCATTAAGCAGATGGGGAGCCCATGGCACAGCACTGTTCCAGCCGGAATCCAGAGTGAAAACACAAACCAGGGCAGAAGACCAATCCTGTTCTCCAAGGAGCTGGGATGGTTTCCATACCACAGACATCTGTGTGCTCAGGGCATCAGTATAATAAACCCATTCTCTAGCAAAGACCTGGCTTTGGAGCACCAGACTCATGGTGAACTCCACTCAACATTGGGCAGAGAGGGTCTGAAGCACAATTAAATGGCTCACTGGCTCCATCTGCACAGCCTCAAGCTTTTTCTGGTCCCTTCCACTGAGTCGGCTGGCCAGGAGAGCCTGTTGTCAGGTGTTGTTCTATATTAGCCTCCTTGAAAACAAACTGAAGAAGGCTGAGCGCCGAAGAATGGATGCTTTTGAACTGTGGTGTTGGAGAAGACTCTTGAGAGTCCCTTGGACTGCAAGGAGATCAACCAGTCCATTCTGAAGGAGACCAACCCTGGGATTTCTTTGGAAGGAATGATGCTAAAGCTGAAACTCCAGTAATTTGGCCACCTCATGTGAAGAGTTGACTCATTGGAAAAGACTTTGATGCTGGGAGGGATTGGGGGCAGGAGGAGAAGGGGACGACCAAGGATGAGATGGCTGGATGGCATCACTGACTCAATGGACGTGAGTCTGAGTGAACTCTGGGAGTTGGTGATGGACAGGGAGGCCTGGCGTGCTGCGATTCATGCGGTCGCAAAGAGTCAGACACGACTGAGCAACTGAACTGAACTGAACTGAAAACAAACTTACCTTTTTTTTTTTTAAGTTTTATTGGAGGAGAGAGGTTTTCAAATAAGTTTTTTTAGCCCTAAATTAAGAAGTAAGATATGGTCATTCTTAAGGCCTTTGCAAAAAGAATGATTTCTGTCATGGGTTTTAACATACTCTGCTCACCATTCCAGTCGTTAATAACATAAACCAAGAAAAAATACCCTAGGAACATATTTAAGTTTTTAACTGGAATACAACTCATACTCTCCAGATTGTATCCAGTTTAGTGACAGGCTATTAAAATGAAGGTTAAATTCATTTTTTCTTTTAATTTTAAAAAATAAAAGAACATTAATATTTAAAACATTTTCAATACAAGCAAAATAGTAAGCACATTTGGTAACCTCTTTCCTTCTAGAAATGCTACAAAATTAAATGAATTTTCATGCAGATGTAGAACTGTCTAGTATCATTTTATTGAATTAGTAGTGTCCATACAGCCAATTATGTTTAACATTAGAAATTATGTACATATCTGTGCTCTATACTTTTATTTCTCATTGACTATAAGACTCTGACAAACAGATTTCTTAGAAAACAAAATTATTTGAATATACAAGTTTTCTAGATTTTGGCTTTGTCTTTTAAAATTAGCTGATTCTCATTGGAATTTACCAGGTCAGGAATAATTCACTCTATGAAGACATCTTTAGTAACCCAGACAGTAATTGTTTGCTATTTCATTAAAATACCATCTAAGAATAATCTATGGTTTTGACTTTTCCAGAAAGTTTTTCTTGACTATGGTACCAAATATATGAAATGCAACTGTCCAGAATTTTCCCAGAACTTGATTTGGGTTTTAGCCTCTAGAGGTACAAAGGGAGCATGTGCAAGACTAACTGAGCTAATGATCTGTGATGTATAGCATCGATTTTGTTTTAAATTAAAATATCATAAGATGGATAAGATTTCCCTATAAAGAAGCTAACAATACATTGTAAACCCATGACCTTTGTTTCAGGTAAGATTTTCTCCGGCCAAAATGTCAACCAAGAATTCTACAGATCTAGTTGAATATGTTGACAAGTAAGTCTGAATTACAACAGTTTTAACTATGGTTGATGATTACATTAGAAATTAAAGGGACTGAATGAGATCTTTGAGTTTATCTAAACTAGTTCTCTGCTTTCAGAAGGACCGCATTAAACCATGTCAGGAAAGCGAACATCCCTTATTCCTCTCTGATTGACAAAACATGCCAATTTTACTGCTTCCTCTTTAAATAGCCCCTACAGTTTCATATAGATAACACAACATAGGCAATGAAAGGCATACGACAAGATAAGATATATTTAACTGTGACTTTCAAAATAAATCAAATGACTATGTTAACATTTCAAGAGTAAAAACTCAGGAAATTTTGAAATATATTAAATCAATCATCAGAACATTTTTGTTTCTGCTATTTACAGTGCCACACCTGAATCTCATCCAGGGAAGGTCTACAGAGAGGGGCAACTCCGGGGACTTGGAAATATACAATTAATACATGCACATTGTCCAAAAGATCTTAGTTTGGACAAGTCAGTATCACAGGACAATGCATATTAGTTTGAGTTCCCATTTGAGTATGTCACAGAGGGATGTGATCTGATGCCCCCATTAAAGTTTTCAGGACAATTGGGATTTAGTGTCAGGCCTTCCAATAATTCTCTGCATGACCTCATACTTAGTCCCCTGTGTCCCTGGGCTTGTTCTCTCATTTGCCAAATAAACAGGTTGAACTAGAAACTCTAAGACCCACTCACTGTACCTTTAAAATAATTCTGATCCTAAAATATACATCATGACCACAGGTGGGAAAAAAAATGATTGAATAAATTAAATGATTCCACATAAAAAGTAAAAATACTGGATTTTCATTTTTAAATTACTTTTAACCATTAAGTCAATAAAACCTTAAAAATTACTAATATTACAGCAGCTTCCCAGGTGCCACAGTAGTAAAGAAATCACCTGCCAATGCAGGAGATGCAAGAGACGCAGGTTCGATCCTTGGATAGGGAAGATCCCCTGGAGGAGGAAATGGCAACCCACTCCAGTATCCTTGCCTGGAAAGTTCCACGGACAGAGGAGCCTGGTGGGCTACAGTCCATGGGGTTGCAAAGAGTTGGACGTGACTGAGCACGCATGCATGCCACAAATATTCCAGAATGTTCACCATTAAGAATTTCCCTGTTTCTTAGTCAACTGCATTTAATGCATTCCAAGCAGATCAAGCACAGTATTTCAGCCCTTCTTTTCATGCTACCCCTAATTCGTATTTGTTTATGGGATAATGAGGCTATAATTTAGAGACAATGAAACCAAACAAGAGGAAAGGGTTATTATTTTTTAATGTTTAAAAATAAGACACGTGGATAGATGGCATTTTTCCTTTGTTAAGGACAATGAAGGTGGCATGCACAAAAATAATGATCATATTAGCTAACCCTGCCATCCAAGGAGAACACAGAGACCTATTCCCATCTGACTCTCCACAAATAGAGAATAGAAATCATTCTTCTGTCAAATTCCAATGTGAACCCAAGTGCATTTCATTAGCTCAGGCTGGTGACTTACATCATAGAAGATGGGAGAAAATCCCTGGAAGATGGCAACAAACTTGAAATCCAAAGAAATTTTTGCCATTTCCTGGATTCCAGAGAAAGCAAAATTGAAACACAGGGAAAGATGGACTCAATGATTCAAAGCCAAAGCATGATGACCTCAGGATTCATTTCTACCTTGATCGCCCCCACATCCCTTCTCTTGCTGCCTAAGTCATATACTAAAAGCCTTCAATGTACCACCTGAGATGGCTGGTTTTCTTTTGGTCTCTCTCCTCTAATCTCCCAGAGCAGGCTGCAAACTCCCTAAAGGCAGGGACTCTCTGGCCTTAATACTTTTCGATACACCTACCACAGCCTATCATGACGCATTGAATTTCGATTCCTACAGAGCTGCAGTTGACAGAAGTAATGGAGAATAATGTTGGAGCAATTGAATCTTTAGGGCTCTGCTTAGAATTTCTGATTAACTGGAAAAGCAAGATGACATTTGGGCATTTCAATCATAAACACAATAATTTTAAAAATAACTTCCTCCTTCAAGTGATAGTATGCATTGAGTGGTAACGAAGGTATTGATATGCAAGCGGAGTACTCACACAAGTACAAAACTCATTAAACAGTCTGAATATATGTTACATATTCTCAGAGGTTCTGCCTTATAAATCTATGTGGGCATATTTATAGGTAATACTAAAAACAAATAATAAAAACAACTGAAAAGAGTGAAAAAAAGAAATCCAGCAGCAAGAGAGATAAACGCCTATTCTATGAACGGAGTTTGGCTACAGAAAAGCACATTAAAAAGGCAGGCAGCCCGAGCGTGTACACGGCTCTTCTCAGCCTCAGGCAGTTGGAGCGACACCCACACACTATTAGTGCTTGCTAAATGTTAGGTCGTATTAATAATCCATGTAGCAGGGGGAGGCGGAATGCTTGCAATCATTTCTAGGACAATTATGGTGACATTATATTAAAGGCAGTAAATAATTCTGATTTCCCCATGTGTTTATAGATTTGCAACGAACAGACATCCACTGATTTCATGATAGTGCAGTCAGCGCTCATTTAAGTTTAATTAAGCAGAGAGGCACCAACACCTTTTTATTCTGCTGGTAGAAGGAGCATTGCATGGTGGCCAGGCACCAGCTCTTGAATCTGCCAGTAATCAGCTATGTGACCTTAAGAAAGTGAAAATGTCTTTTCTCCAGGCAGTCTCTGCCTCCTCCATCAAATGGGGTGGGGTTTTAAGTGCCTGAGTCCCAAGGGCTGTCTCAGTTCTAGGTAAGATCCATAAGTCATTTCTAGAATGTAGATTAGAGTCACCACTATTTGCTATTTCTCAACGCTGCCCACAAGTTACACTCCTAAGCACTCTTTTACGTAATGAAGTAAGTGGTTAAGATTTAAGAGCATACATTATTCCCCCACAGGATTTCATTTGGAGTGGAAAACAAATTCTGCTCATAAATTACTTTTTCATTTTCTTCAATTGAATCTCCTGAAAAAACAAACAGGTATCTCGCCACAAAATCAAATTACTCTTAAGGTCTCTTCTATCCCTTAGGTTCTTGCAAAAACTGGTTATAACCATTTATTCACCTAGCAAATATTTACTGATTATATATATTTACTGACTATATACTACATGGCAGGCCCTTGAACAGTCTTCAGTGAACAGAACAAAGATGCTGCCCTCATGGAACATTTGTTCTAGGAAGAGGAACAAATTCACACTGTTAGATCATCTGGCCAGGGTAGGCCTTGTGAGATGTTAGCATTTGAGCGAAAACCAGGAGATGAGGGAGTGCGCCACATGGACATACAGGGGAAAGCAAATTTGCTAAGGCTGGAACATTCCTGCAGTGTATCAGAAACAGAACAGGGGCAGAGAGGGCTGGAATAAAAAGAAGGGGGGTACAAACCTGAACTGTGATGCTCTCTGGGCCAAAGAAATGAAGTTGTTTTGTACTGAGGAGTTGTCCAGGCTGAGCTATCGCCAATATGTATCTCAGAGATGCTCTCAGGAGTACATTTGGGGATGACGGAGGTCTGGGTGACAGCCAAAGAATGGTATTTAAAATCTGGATACATAAAACTCCCAGTGAGCCAAATGGGCAAAATAATAAATGATTAATGAGCTCTACTTGCAAGTCAAATAGGACATTCGGGGCCTGGAGTATAGTCATGTTCAACGCTTCTTCCCAGGACTGTGGCAGACATTTTATTATACCATGATGCATCACTCTCGTTGCCATATTTCACATCAGGATACACAAGAAAGGAAGACAGAAAACACTGTTGGCTGAGTGTTTCATGGGGTAGGTCATGTTAGGTTGCAGATGTCTTGGGTTTTATTTGGCAGTATCATATCCATCTTTGAGGGCAACTAGCTCTCAGGTGGGAGAAGGCAATGGCACCCCACTCCAGTACTCTTGCCTGGAAAATCCCATGGATGGAGGAGCCTGGTGCACTGCAGTCCATGGGGTCGCGAAGAGTCAGGCATGACTGAGCAACTTCACTTTCACTCTTCCTTTTCATGCATTGGAGAAGGAAATGGCAACCCACTCCAGTGTTCTTGCCTGGAGAATCCCAGGGATGCAGGAGCCTGGTGGGCTGTCATCTATGGGGTAGCACAGGATCAGACACGACTGAAGCGACTTAGCAGCAGCAGCTCTCAGGTGAGAAAGCTCAAAATAGTCTGCATAGCTTATGAAAAAAAAGATATACAGGACACTATGGGTTGTGAGAAAGTTGTTTATTATGTGGCAGAACCCTCCCACCCTGCACAGGTCTCTGGCCCCACTGACCATACGCAGTGTTAATGTTTCCGGCTCTTAAGTGAAGTCGCTCAGTCATGTTCGACCCTTTGTGACCCCATGGACTGCAGCCTGCCACGCTCCTCCATCTGTGGAATTTTCCAGGCAAGAATACTGGAGTGGATTGCCATTTCCTTCTCTAGGGTATCTTCCTGACCTAGGGATCGAACCTGGGTCTTCTTCATTGTGGGCAGACAGACACTTTACCATCTGACCCACCAGAGTAAGCTTCCGGGTCTCACTCTGTGTTAATTATCTATTGAATCTTCACAGTAACTCTAAGAGGTGGAGAGTGTTGCTGTTTTAAAGATGAAGTCACTGGGGTTCAGAGGAGTCAAGTACTTGCCCACAGTCACACAACGCAACGACAGACCAAGATTCTAACACAGAAATCTGTGTCTCCATGATCTCAAAGCCTATTTCCCTAACCACTTGGATATCCACACCTTCTGCTGGCTATCTTTTCAACACACACATACCCTGGGACATCTTAGAATCCTGGGACATCTTTGCCTCTAGTCCGTCCCTTGCAGTGTGTAAGACGTGAATGCAGCTATATCTGATCTTCCTCCATGGTGTCCATCCATGGGGTTTCAGCTGCCTGGATTCACATCTTAGCTGAGCCTGGGAAGCACTGCTGTCAGCCACAGTGCAGTCTGTTATTCTCTCTCTGGCATCATCTCCCTGAGCACCCCCACCCCCATGATGGGCAAGACTCCGGCTACGGGTGGACGCAGCCACAGGAAATGGGCATTACCCACAACACTTCCCATGTCAATCAAGGCAGAACTGCCCACACGAAGCTCACTCCCTCCCATCCCAGGAGGCTCCCTGAATTCTCACCACACCCAAGAGCTAGTGTGAGAACTGAGCTGAGGTCAGACAAAGGCCAGCCTTGGTTCTCTAGAGCAGAGAGCATGTCCCTCCAACCCCTGGACCACAGAGAGGATCCTTAGGACTCCAAGGAGAGATATGAGCCAAGCACAGGAAAGATAACTGGGGTGAAAAATTGCATAACGTTGGAAGCAATCTAAATATATATATATATATACACACACATATATATATATGCAGAGAATATAATTATACATATGCAAGCTATATATAACATCATATAGAAACATATATATCTTGACTATATACTTATATATGAAGAATATACATGTGTAAATATGTATGCCAATTAAATATATATATAGCTTTATATCTACAAATACATATATTTATCTTGAGTATATATATATACATGTATATTTATATTTCAGAGGAATAAATATATCTTATCTCTGAGAATAACTCAGGGATTTATATAAATATTTAATTTACATATACAAATTATATATATATATAAATATAACAGAGAAAAGTTCTAATTGGTCTAAATAAAGCTGCTGTGATGTAGGTAAAAGAGTCAAAGGGGCAGGTTAATATTTCTTGGCTGGATTACTGATAATCTCCAAGCTTTAGTTTCCACCTAAACTGAGAAAAATTTTACTTATACCAAGGACTTGTTGCAGGGATGAGATGAATGGATGTTTGTGAAAGTGTTCTGTTGACGATAAGCATTATGGAGAAATCGAACCATGGGATAATAAATTCCTTACATTTCTCCTGGGCTAGAAACTAGCCTCAAATAATTTAACATTTTTATCAGATTCCGAGGGCTGCAACAACACAGTACCACAAACAGCAGACGTTTTGCCTCACAATTCCAGGAGTTAGAAGTATGAAATCAAGGCATCGGCAGGTTGATTCCTTCTAAGGGCTCTGGGGAGACGGTTCTGAAAGAAATTCGCCTCTCAGCTTCTGGTGACAGCCAGCAATCCCTGGTGCCCCTTGCTTCACAGATGCACAGCTCCAATCTCTGCCTCCGTCTTTACATGGTCTCCTCCTGTGTCTCTGCCTTCACACGAATGTCTTCTTATAAAGACATCAGTCAAACTGCCTTAGGCACCCACCAACCCCCATGAGTGTGACTAGTCACATCTGCCATGACCTTCAAGGTCACGTTCTGTGGTGGTAGGAGTTAGAACATCAACATATCTTTTCCCATAACACCATCTAATCATTAATAATTATCATAATAAGAACACACGTGTGACCCTTGTAGACATTACAAAGCACTTTAGATACATTAGGGCTTCGCTCATAGCTCAGTCGGAGAAGGCATTGGCACCCCACTCCAGTACTCTTGCCTGGAGAATCCCATGGACGGAGGAGCCTGGTGGGCTGCAGTCCATGGGGTCGCTAAGAGTCAGACACGACTGAGCAACTTCACTTTCACTTTTCACTTTCATGCATTGGAGAAGGAAACGGCAACCCACTCCAGTGTTCTTGCCTGGAGAATCCCAGGGATGGGGGTGCCTGGAGGGCTGCCGTCTATGGGGTTGCACAGAGTCGGACACGACTGAAGTGACTTAGCAGCAGTAGCAGTAGCATAGCTCAGTTGGTAAAAAATCCACCTGCAGTGCAGGAGACTCTGGTTCGATTCCTGAAGATCAAACCAGGAAGATCCCCTGGAGAAGGGAAAAGCTACCCACTCCAGTATTCTGGCCTGGAGAATTAGTCCATGGGGTTGCAAAGAGTCGGACACGACTGAGCGACTTGCACTTTAGATACATTAGGTAAATTGATCAACTTCAGCCAACTCAGGAGGGCAGGAGTCATCTCCATAGGACAAATAAAGGGGTTCTCTTCTGGACAGCTTATCAGGGGTGAAGCATATTAAGTGGCAGAGGCAGAACTTGAACCCCCAGTCTTCCCACTTCACATAGAGTCTTATTTCCCCTGGAGGCTCACATAAATAGCACACAAATCCCAACAGTAGCGAGGTAACGCGGGTCAGGGTTTCAAGAGCGCCACAAAACGCTGTAAGAACTCCAGGTGCCATCAAAACAACTCGCTGCTGCAGTTCATGTGTTCCCCTGTGTCCCCCAGATGTCCACCAAGCCCCCATCCACACAGAGACTCAGGAACACCTGCCCGCCTCAATGTCTCCACCAGAAAGCCAATCACTGCAGGTACCTTACGAAGTCTGTAATTTACTGAAAATGTTATTGAGCATAGGGAGTTTGCCTCATACTACGTAACTTGAATCTGGGAAAAGTCCACAGCCAGTCTCTCTCCAGCCTCTTCTCAGAGGCATCACTGTTTAGAGTCCTTTCCTTTCCTGGTTCCTCCACGCAGGCCAGTGTTGACCCAACCCCACGGGGCTACTTCTTCCTGTTATGGATGATTTAAAATTGAAATTGCCTCCCTCACTCACTTCCAGCTTTCAGCCCTGTGTGTAAAACTCAGCAAAGGAGGCTTCAAGAGCCACCAAAACCATCTGACAGGGCAACGGTCAGGAACAAGCAACTGGGAAATGATAGAAAATACATTCTCAATCCCATCGCTCCATGCACATACTCATGGATTATTTTTGTGACGCAGCAAAGTATTCTCTGAAATGTCACTTTATTTCACTATTGTTTGCCAGACTGTATGCACTGAGAATGTACTTAGGCATAGAATAAATCTCACAGAAATGAAAATTCTCTTCAGCTATGCCCCTTTGTGTTCTAGAAAGGAGTTTCAATTTTCCAGTTTCTGTCTCTTGAATGTTACAGGTTGCTGAAATGGTTTTCCAAATCTCCTAAGTAAATTTAGTGCTCTAGTCACAAGAACAGGACAGGCAGAGACATGAAAGTCACTATGTACCAATGCATCTGCCAGCAACAGCACAGCTGGTGTAAGTCACACGAACCATGGAGAAGTAGAACTCAGAGTTTGCAGAAAATCTGTTCAGACTCAGTTGTCAGCTACATAATCAATGATCTATGTAAAGTCCAAATATCCCTCTGAAAAGGCCCCCTAGGAATACTTCCTCCTGTGGTTAGAAACTCCATCTGTGCTAGTCTGGAATATTCAGTTCTATCTTTCCTTTCACAGTTAAATTTAGATACAGAAGTCTCACTGATACGATATACTAATAAAGCAGTGAATTTTTCAAATTCAGGGTAACCACATCTTGTTACTAGTGAAAAGCCTCAGTTTTTAAACTTTCAGATGATCTGATGTTCTGAACAACAGTGTTACCAGGAATCTCTCTTAGAAGACAGAATGTTCATGTGTTGGATGTTACTCCAGTCACTGGTTTATGAAAGTCATTTGGAAAGCAATATTCTATGTCCTTATGGCAGAAAAATAGGAAATATATATTTAAGCTCTCTTTATCTGATAGGGATCACACAAATAAAGCTAAACAAAGCATCATTTGGTGCTTCAGGTTGCCATTCCCTTCTCCAGGGGGATCTTCCTGACCCAGGGATCGAACCCAGGTCTCCCACGTTGCAGGCAGATGCTTTACTGTCTGAGCCACCAGGGAAGCCCATTAAACATCATTAGCAAATGATAATAATAATATTCCAATATATATCTCACTGTATCTCATAGTATGAGATTTACTATATCTCAGGCATGAAAAAGAAATTTCAAAAAGGAACATTCTCCACTAAACCATAAAATAAGCTTTAAAAATAAATATGAAGAATCAAAAGAAAACAAGTAACTACAGTTCATCATGTATATGCCACTTAAAGTTCCATGGCTGCAGGCGAGCACATTCACACGCAGTGGTGCTGCCCTGCAAGGCTTCCCTCCATGCGCCAAAGAGCAACAATATCGAGGCCAATCCGGAAGGCAGAACTGCAGACTGGCATCTGAGCAGAGGTGGCAGTCCTGTTCTGCTGGTCCCTCTCCTGTCTTAGGTCTTTTTTCTCAGACATAATCCTGTGGATAGAATGGCCTTTCTGGAGACACTCCTGATACCAGCTGACAGTACATCCAAAGAGTGGGGGCACACAGGCCCCTGGTGAGCCTGGACTGTAGAGCAGTTATAAGTACTGGTCTCACCCCCCTCCCCATCACCACCAGACCAGTCTTAAATAAGTCAGCGATGCTCAGTCATTAGAATATATTCATCTAAGTGTTTATTTAAAACACAAATTCTTTGTAAAGTTTTTAAGCTACAGTGGCTTCATTTTTTAATTCTATTTTTTTGTCTGTGCCTTGAGGCATGTGGGATGTTAGTTCCCTGACCAGGGATTGAACCTAAATCCCCTGCGATGGAAGCATGGGTGTCTTAACCACTGGACCACCAGGGAAATCCCTAAAATACATATCCTTGTTCTTCCACTCACCCTCAAAATTATGAATAAGAAGGTCTATCATGGTGTCAAGGCATCTTCATTTTAGCATCTTCCTTTCCTTCATGACCCCTATAAAAAGTTTCTTTGCAAGAAATACTGAATCAGACTAAGTTCCTTGAGGAACAGAACCTTTATTTATTATATATGGACCAGAGTAGACATTTAGTAATATTGACTGACATATTTCTATTTCAATTGACATTTTTATTAGTAAGTTACTAGATATAGAGACAGTGCTTTCAGCTACACATTAAAACTCCAACCAAAATGGCTTATATGTAAGCACATTGATTAGTTCACATTAAAAATCTAGAATTCAGTTAATTTGGAGGCTTAACAACACCATCAAGTGCCCAAGTGTTTTCAGTCCTTCTTCCCAGCCATCCTTTTTCCCCTCATGATCACAAGATAGCTTCAGCAGGTCCAGGCATCCCACACAGACATGACAACATCCAGGAAAGAAAAGGGAAGTTTCTTTCTGGGTATCTCTTCTTAAGGGCTTCCCTAGTAGCTCCGTTGGTAAAGAATCTGCCTGCAATGCAGGAGACCCAGGTTTCATCCCAGGGTCAGGAAAATTCCCTGGAGAAGGAAATGGCAACCACTCCAGTATTCTTGCCTGGAGAATTCCAAGGACAGAGAGAGGAACCTGGTGGGCTACAGTCCATGGGATCGCAAAGAGCTGGACATAATCTTTTAGGATAATCTCTTCTTAAAGGCAAGCAACCTTACTCAGAAACCCCACAGTAGGCTCCCCTTTGCATCTAATCGGCCAGTATTGCTTCACATGGTCCTCCCTAAACCAATGGCATCTCAGCCCAGAATAACGGGGCCACCAAGATTAGCTTGTGCCCCTGACCCTGACCCTGAAGGACCTAGGGGTCAGGAGGATGAACCGAATCAGGCAGAAGCAGGGATGGCTGTTAGGAAGGTAACCAACAGTGTCTGCCATACTGAGAACATCTAAGAGAAAACAAATTCTAAACGTTGATGGGAATACAGCATGATTTACAAAGGTCTATATAGAAACCCCACCGACTATACAGTCCAGAGAATTCCCCAGGCCAGAACACAGGAGTGGGCAGCCTTTCCCTTCTCCAGGGGATCTTCCCAACCCAGGGATCGAACCCAGGTCTCCCGCATTGCAGGTGGATTCTTTACCAGCTGAGCCACCAGGGAAGCCCAGAACAGAAGAACGGGGATGAAATACTCTTTCACTGGCAAATCCAGGCTGCAGGTTGTCAGGAGAACAGAAAGAAGCACCAGCTCAAGAAAAACAAGGACTAGCGCTGCAGTCCACTGCTAGGCTACGCGCCACCATCCACAGGGCCAGACACCCCCTTCTCCTCTGCCTGTGACTCATCAGTCCCAGCCAGGGTAGCATTGTCAGCTCAGCGGTTGAGGGGGGGGGGGTGGTTAAAGGAATGGGTTTTCTATGTATGAGGTTCCATCTGGTAATTTTCCAGAAAAACATTTTTGAGCCAAATGAGTGCTGGATGGAATCTGACTGATGAAACTCTAGGCTGAGTCATCTCTGCTCCTCAGACATGCAGGTGATAGGAGAGCTGAATCTCACCCAGACTGACGCTAAATATTTCATACTGCTCAGGAAAGCAAACTGTATGCCTTGAGGCTCTAACAACTTGCAGCTTTGTACAACCATTTTTTTTTCCCTCCAATTTTCTAACAACGGAGCCTTAAGGAAACAGTCCAGCTAGACAGACCAGTCAGTCAACAAATAGTTTATTGGCCACCTACTGTGTGTCAGGCACTCTTCTCAGCATTGGGGACACTGTGGAGAACAAGTCAGACAAAGTGCCTGCCTTCAGGGAACTTCCAGTCTCGTGATGCAGGGCAGAAAATACACACAAACAAGTGAATTAGATGATATCAGGTAATGACAGATGTTATGAAGACGATGAAATGGGCTATTACGATAGAAAGTGACTGAGAGGGAGGTTTGTCTGAGGAGGGGGCGCTGAAGCTGTGCCTAAAGAATGGGGAGCAGGCAGCCATGAAGAGACTGTAGGGAAGGCTTTCCCAGTGGAAGGAATAGCAAGTGCCAAGGCTCTTAGCTGAGAACTGCCTGGCCTGCCTGAGGAACAGAAAGAAGGCCTGCATCACTGAGTAAGGGTGAACGGAGAGAAGAGTGGGAGGAGATGAGGCTGGGAAGGGGAAAAAAAGATTTTATTCCCAGAGAACAGATGAGCCTTCAGAGGGTTTTCAGGAGGCAAGCTCTATCTTCACATTTTAGAATGACTACTCTTAGCCGTTGTGTGGAAGATGCATTCTTTGTTAGGAGGCAAAAGTAGAGATAATGGCGGCCATGACCGAGAGAAGGAGAAAGAACTATAGAGAGAGAGGATATGAAGCCTGAGGACACTTCTGTGTGTCATTTCTGTCACTCTATGAGGTCACGTCAGGAGCATTAATTAAGGTGTGTCCTCTGCTTCTGTTTTTTATCTCTTAGAATGACAGGAATGTATGGGAGTAGAGGTTAGCATTTGATTTTGGAGACAGACAAGAGATTTTAATTCTGACTCTTCACACTTCCGAGTTGTATGACTGCTCCTGCGTCTGTCTGGTAGATGTTCTCAGTCTTCTCTCCCAAAGCACTAATTTATTCTTCAGCTACCTCCTGTCTGTCATAGTCATTCCACCTTTTTTGTTTCTTTACCTATTTTCATGTCTAATATATCTACTTGTTTTCTTGTTTTCTTTTTTCATTTTGCTAATATCTTCCCATATCTTCACTTTTAATATTTTTATTTACTTTTTTAAAAATTTTCTTATTGTGTGAAAGTGAAAGTCACTCAGTTGTGTCTGACTTTTTGTGACCCCATGGACTGTAGCCCACCAGGTGCCTCTGTCCATGGAATTCTCCAGGCCACAATACTGGAGTGGGTAGCTGTTCCCTTTTCCAGGGGATCTTCCCAACCCAGGGATCAAACCCAGGTCTCCCACATTGCAAGCAGATTGTTTACTGTCTGAGCCACCAGGGAAGCCTAAGAATACTGGAGTGGGCAGCCTATCCCTTTTCTGGTGGATCTTCCCGACCCAGGAATCAAACCTGGCTCTCCTGCATTGCAGGAAGATTCTTTACCAGCTGAGCTACGAGGGAAGCCCTCTTATTGCGTATGACTTAGTAATTCTCTTTTGTAGGAATCTATAATCCAGGAGTCCTGGAGGAGGGCATGGCAACCCACTCCAATATTCTTGCCTGGAGAATTCCCATGGACAGAGGAGCCTGGCAGGTTGCAGTCCCTGGGGTCACAAAGATTTGGACATGACTGAGTGACTAAGCACTGCACATAATCTAGTAGGTTGTTTGTTGGCTAATTGGTTTTTTGAGACTGTGCTCCTCAAAGTTGTGATATTTTGGCTTGTGGGTCCATTTTTCCCTGAAGATTTCAGCCAAATCCTGTTCACCAATGAAGTCTTGTCAGCTCCAGTGAGCTTGGGAGGTGGGGTGTGCGTGACTGCCAGATTAAAACCATCATCAGCCACCCCCTATCCCACAGAATAACTGCTCCCACCAGGTCTTCTCCTCTTGCTCCTAAAAAAGAAGCAACATTGGAAGAGCCGTTGCTTTCCCATCCCTGGAACATGTAGATGTAGTGAGATCTTACATTACTTGAAAATGTTTTGGCTTTGCCTTCTTTTCAGAGCTAATCTAGGAAAACTACTGTATAGGAGAAGAAGCTCTTAGCAAGATTTCTAGGGATCTGGAAACTTTCCCCCCTTAATACTAAGAGTATTTGATTGGGGTATAATTAATATGCATTAAAAATATGCAAAGTCTATATCTCGGTGGATTTTGACAAATACAGTTAACCATGTAACAGCCACTCAAATCAAAATATAGAACATCTGGAAGCATTCTGATATTTCCAAGAAGCCAGCTAGATGACTGTAACAGGGTGGTGGTCTTTGAATGACCAAAAATTTCCTGGTACTCCATTTGTCAAGAGGTGGATCCTCACTCACTTTGAATATAGGTACAACTTAGTGACTTGCTTCTAGGGAATGAGCTCAAGCAAAAGATACAAGGTACGACTACAGAGACTAGGTCACAAAAATAAGCAAAGAAAATTAAATAAAGAAAAATACACAACAAAAGTAACTTGTTCTCCAAAATGTTTATCTGTGAAGGGAAGGAGTAATTTGCTCATGCCAGTAGGAGTTATTGGGATTTTACGTGTTTCTTTATCCTAATAACTAACTAGCCCTAGTCTTTGTATTTTTTCTTTTCTAATTCATTTTTTTCTTTTACTTTTTGTTGAACTTCTGACTCTTTTATTAATCTTTGCCTTTGACCTATCATTTCTCCCCGCAATTAGAAAGCAGCTCACTTCTCAATATAGGATCATCAGGCTTTAAATTTATATGGATCCAATTTGTCTTGTTAGAATAGCAGGTAACATGTAGAACAATTCCTGCTTGAAAAACATGGAAAATGGATGATACAAGATCAAGGCTTAAGTCAGACCCAGTTCTCAGATGAGGCATAAGCCAAGATTCTCACCATGCAGGGTTTAAAGTCCTACCAAACTTCTCCTCTCAGGAGAGAATATACAGGAGGCCAAGCGCAGCTGCAAGCTCTGGTTCTGGCTCCTCTAGCTCACCCTTGTAAAGTCCCGGTGTTGTTTCCTTTTCTGGACCAGGGGTCATTCTTTTCTTCCTGCCATTCCAAACACCCAGAGAAGTCAGCTAGAAGACAGACTCAACAACCAGGACCGCACCATAGCTTTCCTCCTTGAGCAAGCCTTCCGCATCAAGGAGGACATCTCTGCCTGTCTTCAGGGGACTCATGGCTTTCGCAAGGAGGAGTCGCTTGCCAGGAAGCTCCTGGAAAACCACATCCAGACCATCACCAGCATCGTCAAAAAACTCAGCCAGAACATTGAGGTAGTTCTTTATTTCCCATGTGTTGGCACCATTGCTTGACAAAGATTATCAACCGTCAGGGGCAGTTTTCAACTAGAGAAATGAGTCCCTATCATTAAGCTTAAATGATTACCATTTAGTTACCTCAGAGGGAAACAGTCAATATTTTAACTGCTCGTGTCATTCAACTTCTTTTAGTAGAAGCAAATTCTGTTCAAAAATTGTTGAATGTCTCTTTGTGACGGCAGAGACAATTGTTTAACATTAAATGTCAGACGTTGTGCTAAGGTGCTCATTTTAGTCTAACTCTCTAAGAGTCTATGAATGTGATCATTTCAAACAGAGGTTTTCATAAGGTAGTTGCGATGCCCGTTCATAGACACATCACATGTGACCCCCCGGATCTCTGTGACCCCATCTCCCGCACCTCTCTCCTTCACTCTGGCTACACTGTGCTCCCAGCACTTCCTAGGACACCCCAAACATGCGCCAGCCTCAGGGCCTTTGCACTTGCTATGAACTCGGGGTGGATCATCTTCTCCTAGACACTTCTGTGAAGGAATCTTCATTCCCGTCAGGTCCCTTGTCAGAGAACATTTCCTTGACAGGCCAATAGTCACAATCTCCCTTAAACCCCACCCTATTTTTATCCATAGTGCTTATTACAAACCACCATGGTCTAAACTTACTTATTGTGTTTCTGCTCCTAAGATATAATCTTTGTGAGGGCGGAGACTTCATTTTGTTCACTGCCAAATCCCACACCAAACCTATGACAATGAATGAGAGGTCATCAGTGACCTGTCAATATCTCCTGAACAGATGGATGAATGAATGATGTTTAAGGTATTAAAGGAAAAATAGTATTTCTGATCAAAAGAGAAAATGATTGTGTTAAACCAAGATGAGCTGATTCTTACCACAGATCTTTCAGAGTTTTTAATGTACCAGTGAGAATGATGAATCTCAGATAGCAACTTTCAGGCAAAAGTTCCAGAGAAAAAACTTTAAAACTCTGGCCTTATATGTGTGGAATTTTGAGAATTGACAACAATGCCCCCGCACAATACATGCCCTTTTCTCCTATTAGATAGAACAGTGGATTAGACAAAAACCATGAGATTGACCCAGAAATGACTTACTCATGACTTTGTATTTAATCCTAAGGATATCTGTTAATTTATTTTCTATCTGTAGACCCCATAATGCATTTGAGGGAATGTGAAAAGTTAAAAAATCTTGGTGAGCTGTTAAAAGGCACTTTATTGGTATTTAGTACATCCTGAATTGTCAGCAGTGCCTAAAGAGGCAATGTTACTTCTCAAGGTGGCCAAAGCTTTTTCCAGGACAATGAACTGTCATAAAAGTAAGGCGAGATACGTGATTCAGTGCCATTGAGATGATGAGAAAATCAAGCATAGCACAGGCACTAAAAGAAGATCCTAATTCAGGAGTCAAAGCGAAAGTGAAGTTGCTCAGTCGTGTCTGACTCTTTGTGACTCCACAGACTGTAGCCCACCAGCCTCCTCCTCCCATGGAATTTTCCAGGCAAGAATACTGGAGTGGGTTGCCATTTCCTTCTCCAGGGGATCTTCCTGACCCAGGGATCGAACCCAGGTATCCTGCATTGCAGACAGACGCTTTACCATCTGAGCCATGGGGATTGACAATTTAGAAGTCAAAACTTCTCGGTAATTGAAAAATAACAGCATTCTCAGAAATATCAAAAGGCTTCTAGAATGTTCTATATTTTTATTTCAGTGGTTGTTACATAGTCAATTATATTTGTCAAAATCTATCCAGAAATATGCTTTGATTTATATATTTTAATACATATTAATTATATTCCAATAAAATACTCTTAGCATTAAGGGGGAAAACATTTCTAGATACTAGAAATCTTGCTAAAAGTTTCTTTTCCAATCTTTGATTAGCTCTGAAAAAAGACAAAGCCAAAACTTTTTTTCCAAATACTATAAAATCTCAAAATATTTGCAGTCCTGTTAAGGGTTGGGCATATAGAAGAAAAATGACAAGGACTGGTCTGATTGTGCAGACAACTGAATTAGGAAATATTTAAAGTTTGTAGATGGGCTTGCTCTTGGAAGAAAAGCTATGACAAACCTAGACAGCGTATTAAAAAGTGGAGACATTTCTTTGCTGACAAAGGTCCAAATAGACAAACCTATGATTTTTCCAGTAGTCATGTATTGATGTGAGAACTGGACCATAAAGAAAGCTGAGCGCCAAAGAATTGATGCTCTTGAGCCATGGTGTTGGAGAATACTCTTGAGAGTCCCTTGGACTGCAAGGAGATTAAACCAGTCAATTCTAAAGGAAATCAGTCCTGAATATTCATTGGAAGAACTGATGCTGAAGCTGAAGCTCCAGATACTTTGACCATCTGATGCAAAGAGTAGAGCCATTGGAAAAGACCCTGATGCTGGGAAGGAATGAAGGCAGGAGGAGAGGGGACGACAGAGGATGGGATGGCTGGATGGCATCACTGACTCAATAAACATGAGTCTGAGCAAGCTCCAGGAGATAGTGAAGGACAGGGAAGCCTGGCATGCTGCAGTCCACGGGGTGGCAAAGAGTCAGATACAACTGTAGCAATTTAGCACAGCACACAGCACAAATGTTGTAGATATGAAGTTAAAACATTATGAAGAAGAAACTACTAAACTACCTTTAGTAAATAACTAAGACTATAAAGTAATAAATATTTAGATAAATGGTTGCTGTTCAAGTATTTTTTAAAAACCTAGTAAGTCAGCCCATTTTTAAATCAGCCAGCAAGATAGAAGCAAGTGTGAGCAGAAGTTTGCCTTGGGTTTTTAAAAGAAATGAAAAAAATTGTTTAATCAACCATAATTGTAGCAGTTCAGTTGCTTATTCCTTTTTAAAGTCAAAATATTTCTTTCTTAAGCTGGCAGCTCATTAAAGATTGAAAATCAATTTATTTTTAATTTAGGAAAAGAGAGTTTCATGAACAACATGGCTTTATTGCGTTTTTTCCCCAAGTTACATTAATAAAAGCAACACTTGTTTATTGTAGTTATTTGCAAGTTTAGGAAATAAATTTAAAACCTAGGGAAAATTTCTCATAATTTCACCACTAAATGACAGTTGCTACAAGCACCCAGATGCATCTGCCTCTGGTCTTTCCAGGCATTCCCTTTAGGAAGCTGAGACTATTGTTTGTAAGCATACCTTTAATATAAAGTTATATGATAAACTCTTTCATAGGTCATTAAAAGTTCTTTGTATGGTGCATAAATCATGGTTAGATTATTTATTCTCTTAATATTTAAATGTCTTTGTGCATAGATGTATCTACCTTTGTATTATTTCTATTGTATATGTTTTTAGAAATGGAATTACTGGGGTAAGAACACTGTAAAAACTCTTGACACTTATTGCCAAATTGTTTTCCAGAATGTTTATATCTATGTATACTTCCATTAGCCTTATACAAGAGTTCCATTAGCTTCCATTAGCTTTTTTCACTATACCTCTGCCAGCAATGAGATTTACTGTTTTTAATCACTGCTGATTTGATGGGATAGAAATGACACCTTTCTCTTCTTTTCACCTCTTAAAAACAACTATAACAGTTTACATTTTCTCTGCTGATATTCTGTTAATATCTTTTGCTGATTTAGTGCTTTTTAGTTATTATTTATGGGTTTTTTTAATTAAAAATAATAAGCAGGGATGCTTTGGTAAGTGTTTAAAAATCAGCAGTTTTTTTTCTGGGGGATAAAATACCTGCTTTATAGCATTTGCCTATTTCTATGGTGTAAATACATTCACTGTGATTGATTTCAAAAACCAACTGATGGGAGCTTTCCTAGTGGCTCAGTGGTAAAGAATGTGCCAGCCAATTTAGGAGACATGTGTTTGATTCCTGATTGGGAAGATCCCATGTGCCATGGAGCAACTGAGCCCATGCACCCCAACAATTGAGCCCATGCTCTAAAGCCCAGGATCCACTAGTGAGCCCACGTGCTGCAACGACGAAGCTCACATGCCCTAGAGCCATGCTGCAAAACAAGGAAGGCACTGCCATGAGAAGCCACAGAGCAGCACCCCGCTTGCCGCAGCTGGAGGAAGCCTGTCTATAGCCATGAAGACCCAGCACCGCCAACAATGAAGTAAAAATAAATAAAATTATTTAAAAAACCAGTTGATGTTACTAAACAAAAAGATGGGAAGAGACATACATACGCTATCGGTTCTCAAGAATAGGTGTATCCTGATTGCAACACGCAATGGAAACCCTCGGCGGTAACACTTGTTACAAATGTTCTCCCAGTTTGTTGTTTATATCTTAATTTTATTTATAATGAGTTTTTTAAACTTTTATGTAAGGTTTAATATTCCAATATTTTGCTTTTTGATGCCCTGCATTACTTTTAAGAATAGAAATTTCAGAGATGAAATAATCTCCTCCATTATCTGTCAGTTTTATGGCTTAACTTTTTAAATATTTTAAATCTATTTTTTTCTAAAATCTATACATATTCATGCATGATGTGAGGTATAGATCTAAACTGATTGTTTTCTGAGTGCACGCATGCTTGCTGAGTCGCTTCAGTCATGTCTGACTCTTTGTCATCCTATGGATGTAACCTGCCAGGCTCCTCTGTCCATGGAATTCTCCAGGCAAGAATACTGGAGTGGGTTGCCATGCCCTCCTCCAGGGGATCTTCCCGACTCAGGGATCAAACCTAAGTCTCGTACGACTTCTGCATTGGCAGGTGGGCTCTTTAACACTAGCACCACCTGGGAAGCCCTGTTTTCTGAATAAGTAACCAGAAATCTTAACAGCGTATGTGAAATTCCTTCCTCACTGACTTTGAGTCTGATATATGGCACATTTCTTTCTTACATTTACCAAGATCTTCACTAAATTACAATGATCAATTTAGCTAGGCATAGTTATTTAGCTGCACTCATTTCAAAAAGCTTTCCTATTTAATAGGGCATGTTCTCTTTTATCACTATTCTTTACCAAAACAAAGTAAAACACCTACTGTTAGAATCTGAATGTTTGTATCCCCACCAAAATTCCTATGTGAAATCCTAATGTCCAACGTGATGGTATTAGGAGGGACTTGGGTCATGAAAGTGGAGTTCTCAAAAAGCGGATTAGTGCCCTCATAAAAGAGACCTCACAGCGCTCCCTGGCCCCTTCCCCTATATGAAGATGAAGCAAGAAGTCAGCAGTCTGCAGCCCAGAAGAGGGCTCTCCCCAAAACCCAACCATGCAGGCACCCTAAATCTTGGACTTCCAGCTTCCAGAACTGTGAGAAATAGATCCCTCTTGTCATATAAGCTTCTTAGTCTGTGGTTTTTTGTCATGGTGGCCTGAGTGAACTAAACACCTATAGGTATGCAAAAATAAACCAGCCAAAACACAAAGACATAAAAAAACCTCTAGCTAGTATTCCTGACACTTGTATGTCTTCAGCTAAAGCTATATTTGCTCTTGGCTTGTCTCAATCTGCCAGTTTGCAAACGGGCAAGATTCTGTACATAGTCTTTGAAATTTTCATAATTCATTTCCTATAAAAATCCTTCTTTTCCTCAAAACATTCATAATCACAAATTTAACATGGTTCAGACCTTGGTAACATCTAGAAACTAACCTTTTTTGCTCCCCTAAAGCACAAAGTTGTCTGTGCTTCAAAAATTCTATTCTCTCAACACTTTTCTGAATAAATATATATTACATTTTATATGTCTTAACTTTACACTGGTATTTGTTTGAATATCAACCGAGATATAATTTTCTTCTATGGACAAGCGAAACAACTTATTTTTTATGTATGAGTGCCAAAAACTAAAGCCCACTGTTTGGAGGACCACCAAGCTGGTGGAATAGGGTAGTCAGATTCATTTCAAAACACTAAGACATAATGAGGACATGACGATGGATACTCAAGGCAAAATCTGAATACATTCAAGCCATAAATTTCTCATGTTCTCTAAAAAAAATCTAAAACAATAAACCTTTTCCACTCCATGTAAGTGAAACAGTTTTATTCAGATTTGCTCATTAGTTGTATTAGCCTCGTTACAGTTCCAGCTCAATCTATAAAGGGCCTTGCTTAATCCCATATGAAAGGTCCCTTTTCCTAAACTTGACTACCAATTATGAAAAAGGTTTTTGTGAAAAGTGTTAATGTCAAGGATGGTCACATCCACACAGCACAGTAACTAAGTTTGGCTTGACCCATATGGTATTTATAAAGAATTTAAATAAAATGTCAATATTTTCAAAGTCAGCAATTTAACATAAAATCTGGATTTCCAGCTTCTGTTGAGACACTGTTGAACCATCATGCCCACCTGGCAACTGTCAGCAGGACTCAAGCCATCACTGCCTCCCTCGGATATAGCAGGGATGGCATCCAACCCAAGACTCTCACTCATTTGCACTATCAGCCTAAGAAGGGAAATGCACTCAGTTTGTAACCTCTACTATAAATGATATTTTCTTATCATGTATGATGGGAAATTAATGGGAACTTTAACTCAAATATTGCAGATGATAGAAGAACAAATAAAAGCTCGGGATCTGGTGGCCACAGGAACTAATTTCGCAGTACAGGACCTCAGCAACAAACACCTTCAAGGAGTTGGAGATCTTCGAGGAAGAGTAGCCAGGTGAGAAGAAACGTTAACTAATGCTTAGCAGTCAGTTTTGGCCACTGAATTCTCATCCCTAAATAAGTTCTATATTGTAGAAAACAGAATACTGTCTTTAAGCTAAATGGTAAGATAGTAACTGAGAAAGTGTATCATGAAATTTGAAAGTCTCATGGTGCCTGTGAGATCCAAGGGTTCTATAAAGAACCTCTTATACAGGATGCCTAGTTTGGTTTCATCTGCAAATGACAAGTCTTGTCTTTACAGCCCTCAGGTGTCCAAATGCCAACATCTATATACAAAGACATGCCCTTAAAACTGCATATAGAATCCCTGATGTCTCAAATTTTAATGACTTTAACATTTAAGATATATAAGAATTCCAGAATAAAATTTTGAATGATTTTTTTTTGTATGAGACTGAAAAAATTCATGATGCACAGCTCAGCAAAAATCTGTAGGCATTGACCACGGCAGGACCATTCTGGTTGACACATCAGAGATGACCCGTGAGTGGCTGACCGTGGACACCTTTCCATCTGACTGTCTCCCGCCAGCACCTCATTCCTCTCTCCAGAAACACCCCCACTTTCATCTCATTAATCTGCTCTGCATAATCGGGTGATTAACGCCTAAGACAAACCTTTCCTAGGGCATCCGTCCATTCAATTCAACAAAAAATGTAAACACTCACCAATGCCAGGCAGTGTTCTACAGTTCAGGGGTTCAGCAACATGATCGTCTTCCTATAACTTCACAGTCTACCTGGGAAAACATAAGCAACAAGGTGAGTGCTGTAATGAAAGCCTGCGGTGCCGCGGGAATATGCCAATCAGATTGGGGCATAAACTGGCTTCCTGGAGGAGGTGACACTTGAGGTGAGTTTTGAAAGACTGTAGCAGTTAACCAGCCAGGGATAGGAAATGTACTTCACATAGGAGGAAAGATGTGTGCAAAGGGACTGTGGGATAAGTTACTGTGACGTGTTCAGGGCTTCCCTGGGAGAAGGCTATTTTAGTTGTGGTATTTAGGGAGAGATGGGAGATTGGGAGATGAAGCTAGAGAAATGATCCAGAGTTGGATGATGAGGGATCTTTGGTCAAAGTAAAAAGTTTGAACTTTATGTAAAAGGTTATAAATAGCCATGGGATGATTTTAAGTAAGGGGATAACATTCACTAACCTTTTGGTAGTAGCTGAATTGGTGGAGTACAGAAATAATATATGAAGATGCAAAGAAGCCTATTGAAGCAATCAAGGTGAGTCTAAACTAAAACTCTGCCATGCCAAGTCCAGAGCAGGTAACAGACATCAGGAAAACAGAATCTACAAAATTTGTACATGTGTATGTTTGTGTGAATGTGTGTACACACATAGGTACAAATATACACACATATACAAGGTTATGTGTATATATAATTTATACTTCTAAAATACATAAAATTATATATGCTTTTATATAACATTGGATAAATAGAATTTTTACAATATTTGGCTAAATGAAGCAAGATAATAAAACAACCCACCACTTTCCTTAGATGCGCCATGATTTTACAAAGAAGATAAGCACCAAAATCTCTTGAATCAAACTTGGAATCTGGTTCAATTTGGTGGTGCACTGATAACACTATTCCAGGCAAGAATACAGGAGTGGGTTGCCATGTCCTCCTCCAGGGGATCTTCCTAACGCAGGGATCAACCCCCATGTCTTACATCTCCTGCATTGGGAGACAGATTCTTTACCACTAGCGCCACCTGGGAAGCCCCTGGTTTTTGTAGATTCCACATATAAATAAGATCATACAACTTTTTGTTCTTCCTGTGTCTAGCATATTTCACTTGGCATAATATCCTGCAGATTTATACATGTTGTCACAAATGGCAAAGTCTCCTTCTTCTTTGAGGCTAAAAATTTTGTGACTCCATGTCACTGGAGTCCGGTATTCTTGCCTGGAGAATCCCATGGACAGAGGAACCTGGTGGGTACATAGGGTCACAAAGAGACAGACAAGACTGAGCCTGAGACACAGACACACAGACACAGACACACAGACACACAGACACACAGACACAGACACAGACACAGACACACACACACACACACACACACACCCCGCTTATTTCCGAATCTTGTTTATTGTGAATACCGCCGCAGTTAACATGAGAGGATATATTTCTTCCATGTATTCATTTCATTTTCTTTGGATACATATCCAGTAGGGGGATTTCCAGAAGACAGTTCTATCTTTAACTTTTCAGTCTCCATACTATGTTATATAATGGCTATACCAATTTACATTCCTGCTAACAGTGTGGAAGGATTCCCTTCTCTCCACATCTGCACCAATACTTCGTATAATACTCATCTTAACAGGTATGAGGTGACATCTCATGGCTTTGATTGGCATTTCCCCAGTGATTCGTAATATAGAGCTCCTTTTCATGTACCTGTTGGCCATCTGTCTCTTATCTTTGGGCAAACATCTAGACAGGGTTTTGCCCATTTTTAAAACCATGTGACCATTTAAAACTACTTGTTTTCCTGTGGTTCCCAAGGGACTTACAGAGGAGCTCCCCCAGTTCTAGAGTTAGGTGATTTGGGAGCCAGTTTCTTGGATAGCAGCTAGACACACTTCACTCCCCAGGGAGAATCTGGGATTTGGTGGTTCCCTCCCAGCTGTAAGGTGCTGAACCAGGGATGGGGGTGGCATGTGTATATCTCAACTTTTTTGACCCTTTTTGATGTGGGTATTTTCTCAGTTGCCTGATGTGTAGGAGTCTCTAAACCACCTTCTAGATTTTTCCCAGAGGGATTGGATCTGAATTTTGCTGTTTATTTGGTGCATCTGAGGGATGAGGGAAAAATCAAGAGCCTCCTAGTCCTCCGTCTTGCTCTCTGATCGCTAACTTACCTCCTCTTTAATGTGAAGCAGTGATTTTAGGAAAAGGTCTTATTTTTTCTTAAAATGTCTTCCTTTTATGATAATTTCTTGAATCTAGTGATTTAAAACAGAATCTGGCTAAAAGCCAGGAGATTTAAATTCACTCTTCCTCTTTTTCCTTTCCATATTTTTGCAGGCAAGTGACCCATGGACCAGCTGAGGCAGAATAATTACTTTCCTTCAACATATGTTGACCTTAATTCCAATTAGCATCTTGGCATAAGAGTGAACTAAGTTGATTATTTTAACATAAGTCCTAGCAAACCTTTTACTGCTTCATGAATCAAACTCAATATTTGATAACAACTATGTACTTTTGAATTTTATACCTTATTTCCCTCTCCAATATAGTGGCAGTTTAAAAGCAAGTACTTCCAATGAGATGAGGTTCTCAAAGTTGTCTGCCCGATTTTGATATCTTGTACTCTATTTGATCGGAGAAGGCAATGGCAACCTACTCCAGTACTCTTGCCTGGAAAATCCCATGGATGGAGGAGCCTGGTAGGCTGCAGTCCATGGGGTCACACAGAGTCAGATATGACTGAGCAACTTCACTTTCAGTTTTCACTTTCATGCACTGGAGAAGGAAATGGCAACCCACTCTAGTGTTCTTGCCTGGAGAATCCCAGGGACAGGGGAGCCTGATGGGCTGCCGTCTATGGGGTCACACAGAGTCAGATATGACTGAAGCGACTTACCAGCAGCAGCAGCACTCTATTTGATAAATTAGCCTTGTATGCAAAAAAGAAAATGGCCAGCATGTGAAGGGCAGCCATACAGCCATGTATGATGGCTCTAAAGCAACCAGAGCAGACCAACCCTCCATCCATATTTGACTATTTGGGACCCTATGAAATTAAAAGACACTTACTCCTTGGAAGGAAAGTTATGACCAACCTAGATAGCATATTCAAAAGCAGAGACATTACTTTGCCAACAAAGGTCCGTCTAGTCAAGGCTATGGTTTTTCCTGTGGTCATGTATGGATGTGAGAGTTAGACTGTGAAGAAAGCTGAGAGCTGAAAAATTGACACTTTTGAACTGTGGTGTTAGAGAAGACTCTTGAGAGTGCCATGGACTGCAAGGAGATCCAACCAGTTCATTCTAAAGGAGATCGGTCCTGGGTGTTCTTTGGAAGGAATGATGCTAAAGCTGAAACTCCAGTACTTTGGCCACCTCATGCGAAGAGTTGACTCATTGGAAAAGACTCTGATGCTGGGAGGGATTGGGGGCAGGAGGAAAAGGGGAAGACAGAGGATGAGATGGCTGGATGGCATCACCGACTCGATGGACATGAGTTTGAGTGAACTCTGGGAGTTGGTGATGGACAGGGAGGCCTGGCGTGCTGCGATTCATGGGGTCTCAAAGAGTCAGACATGACTGAGCGACTGAACTGAACTGAAGGCAAATCTGCCTATCAGTTCAGTTCAATCACTCAGTCGTGCCTGACTCTTTGCAACCCCATGGACTGCAGCATGCCAGGCTTCCCTGCCCATCCAACTCCCAGAGCTTGCTCAAACTCGTGTCCATTGAGTCCGTGATGTCATCCAACCATCTCATCCTCTGTCATCTTCTCCTCCTTCCTCCACTCTCCTGATGCCTCCAAAATCCAGCATCAGGGTCTTTTCCAATGAGTCAGTTCTTCACATCAGGTGGCCAAATACTGGAGTTTCAGCTTCAGCATCAGTCCTTTCAATGAATACTCAGGACTGATTTCCTTTAAGATTGACTGGTTGGATTTCCTTGCAGTCCAAGGGACTCTCAAGAGTCTTCTCCAACACCACAGTTCAAAAGCATCAATTCTTTGGCACTCAGCTTTCACATTTCAAATCTGCATATGAAATAACTAAATTGTGTTGATGTGCAATTAAAAGTGTAAGACACGTCCTTTGAAGAGGCACTAATGATATTATTTGGATACTGTCAACTTTTGAAAAGAGTGAGGACTTCTTGTTAAAGATATTTTTACTCCACTCTTCTCACCTGAGACATCTCCATGCCAGTAAAAATAAAAGGAGGAAAACAAAAATGTCACCTTTAACACAACATGGAAGTTGCTGCAACCACTAACGACAAACAGAGCACGCGTACCAAACAGATGTGTGGACCGAATATCCTCCTCCGACCTGAAATATCATGATCTCCTCCAAATCAAGAGGCGTCATCCCCAAAGGCATAGACCAAATCTGTTGAATACATGAGTATTAACCTAGGGGATGGGGTGAGTCACAGGAGAAATAGGAAATATCCTTGAGAGATTCAAGGCAGCAGCACAGAATAGCAGAGACCGCAGAGCTGAAGAGGCACGCGTGACATTTATCATCTGGGATCCCCCCCTTCTTACCAGTTTATGCCTAAGAGAAACTGGCTGAGGTGCAACAGGCTGAAGAAGGAGAAGAGGTGATGGCATCATGTTGAAGAATCCATGATGCTGATGTGCTGTGAGATACACCAATCTGGCCTTTGAGGAGAGAGTGGGGAGATGCACCCCTTCCCTGGGTCTAAAGAAACAACAGACTTGATAGCGACGAGGCTGAGTAGAGGAGCTGGACTACTTCCCCGCGAAACACACCCTCGCTGACCGGCGGGTGGCCAGGACCACAGAGGATGGGAGAGTGGGACTTACGAAGAATCTGTGCGTGAAAGCCGCCACTGCCACCACCCAGGCAGAGGGGGATCGATAGACAGATGGATAAAAGCACAGGGCTGATGAATACACCTCAAGACAGGAATTATCCGGAAAAATACAGGAACAGTTCAAATCCAAGTCTGAAATTTGGATTCTTGGAAACTTGGATTCTTGAATTCTTGGAAACTCCTGGTTTCCAAGAATTCGTGAAAAGCAAAAGAAAAAGATTGCTGGTTGAACTGTCGCACGTAATTTTGCTCCTTCCAAAAGCCTAAGTAAAAAAATATTTTTCTCTTTAAAACGTAAGCCCACAAAGACAGGGAACATCAGCCTAGCAACGCTGGAACCTGGAAGGCACACACGTGGAAACTGATTTAGCAGAAGAAATGAGACTGATTTTCAAGCCCTGGAATAAGCCGAGGATGACCTGGTTTCATCCCCATGGAATTCTCACAGGCTTAGGGGTGGGCTGCACCCCTAAGTGTGGGTGAAGGTGGGCACTTGCCTCCAGGGAGAGGAACCAAGAGACACAGGGAGAGACGGAGCCAGGAATCACTGTGGTGTGTTCTTAGCCTTCTCATTATTACTGACTTTCAAACTACAAACATGTTTTACTTTGATAAATGATAAAAAGGTTTTCCCCAAAATAGAGGTTATCAGCTAACAAAAGGAAATAGATAAACCAGAATTGTTCAGGGATAGGAGAAAGAAAAAAATTAAATATTACAGAGATTCAATCTACTTTAGAAGCCACCCCTCCCAAAAAGAATACATACAACTGAAAACAAATTATTTCTTAAAAAACCTGAGCAAGTCACACAAAACAAAAAGAAAATGTTTTTTCATATAAAAATGGTTATGGAGAAATGATGTATAGGGCAGAAAACAGAGACTCCATTCAGCAGAGAACTGAGAGGAGCTCCAAAAGAAGAAGAACAAATTCTTCAGAAGAAAAAAAATATGGATATAAGAGAAGAAAGATTTCTTGAAACAGAGATTAGAATCTATAGATCAAAGGGGAAATCTGCAACACCAGAAAAATTTATATGAGCGCAATTAAACCAAGATATCCTGGTTTGAAGTCACTGATTATCAAAAAGAAAGAATCACTAGAAGAAAGCAAAGTGAAAAAGAATCGTTAGACATCTAGGCAGACTAAACAGATCCCATTAAGAAAAGAAAAAACTTAGTCATCGCAGACTTGTCCACGTCAAACACTGTCAGGTGAGAAGGGAGAAATGTCTCTCCTGTTCTGAACAAAAGAAACGTGACTCAATAATGTTTTCTTAACCAAATTACCTTTCAAAGAACAAACAGACGGGCATTCTCAAGCGTTCAAGGATGTAAACAGTCCAATGCTCATGGCCCCTTTGTTTGAACTCCAGATGACAAAATCTGGCCAACCAAGGAATAAATCAAAATAAGGATCTCAGATAAGAAATCATAGTTTTAAAACACTGGGACTGCCCTGGTGGTCCAGCGGCTAAGATTGCACACTCACAGTGCAGAGAGCCTGGGTTCAATCCCTGGTCAGAGAACGAGATCCCACATGGCACAGCTAGGGGTTTGTGTGCCTCAGCGAGAATCAAGGATCCTGTGTCCTGTGCCTGGGACTCAGCACAGCCAAATAAATGCATACATTTTAAAATGACTGTCTAATAGAGTCTAAATATAGAATGAAGGTTAAAGAGCGGGAACTCTAGCGGCAGAACACACTGTACATGTTTAATCTGATATTTTTAAAACAGAAAACCCATTAACAAAAACTGTTGGAAGAGCAAGTATATAAACATTTCTTTTTTTTCCCCTTTGGCATAGGGTCAACGGAGAATAAAGTTGAATTGTAGTTGTAAAAAGTACAATGATTCCAATCTATGATAGCTTTTTATAACTTCATTTTTAGAAATATCTCTTGTAGTAGGGGTGTGTGTATGTATATATACACACACATACACATACACCTGAAGTTCAGCAATTGCTTCATTTTTCACTACAGTTACCTTTCCTTAGGTTAAATTAAATTAAAATTCAATGTAATGTTTTTAACTAAAACTCATACATATAATCTGAATATTCTAAAATTATTTTATTTCTTCCTATCTCCATGTGTCTATATAAGATGTGTATACATATAATGGTGAATGAAATAATAACCAAATGTTAACAATGATTATTTCTGAAAAGTGGGATTTGAGATGATGTTAACACTCTCCTTTGTTCTTTTTTTGTATTGTGTGTAATTTTTTTATAACAGGAATTTGTTATTTTCATAGAAACAATAAAATCACTTCAAAGGAGAGAAAGAGAAACTTCTTTTAAAATATGGAGTACAGCCTTGAAAAACCATTAATCTTTGATCTCAGGGTGGAGTTAGGCTAGTTGGGTAGGAATGGGATGGGGTGAAAATAATTAGATGATAACTCTCAAGCTGAGGAAATAAATAACTGCTGATCTTGTGTGGGTGCTTCCTCCATGCCAGGTACTGGCTAAATGCTCTGCATTCATTATCTCCTTTTATCCTTAAATAACCCTATGCAGGACCACTCTTCAGGACAATCACTTATGGTTTGGAAGGCTGAGCATACAGCATTCCAGGAGACACTGTACACATTACCCCCATGTGTCTGGCACACCCTGGAGTTTTGCAGGGGACAGACTCTGCAGCTACATGCGGGACCGCAGCATTGGTACCCACTTTTCTCAGATAGGACTTCCCTGGTGGCTCATATGGTAAAGCATCTGCCTACAATTCAGGAGACCCAGGTTCAATCCCGGGGTTGGGAAGATCTCCTGGAGAAGGAAATAGCAACCCACTCCAGTATTCTTGCCTGGAAAATCCCATGGACGGAGGAACCTGGTGGGCTATAGTCCATGGGGTCGCAAAGAGTGGGACACGACTGAGTGGCTTCACTTTCACTTTTCTCAGATAAGGAAAACTGAAACTTACAGACATTAAGAGAATTGTCCCAGCTCACAAACCTGGGAAGCAGTAGAAGCCAGACTCACAGCCTGATCTACCTGACTAAATCCTGAACCATGAACCTACAACACACAAACCAGTGGTCCCTGAGCAGGTAGCAGGTGTGCTGGGTGAGAGGTGGCTGGCAGTAGTGATAGCAACAACTATTTCCCTGTGTGTGCTAAGTCGCTTTAATCGTGTCCATCTCTGTGACCCCGTGAACTGTAGCCCGCCTGGCTCCTCTGTCCACGGGATTCTCCAGACAAGAATACTGGAGTGGGTAGCCATGCCCTCCTCCAAGGGGGTCTTCCCGACCCAGGGGAACCCCTCTCTCTTATGTCTCCTGCATTGGCAGGCAGGTTCTTTACCATTCACACCACCTGGGAAGCCCATTTCCTTATAGCCTTTGATTCCCTTCTAACCAACAGTGAGGTTGTTCTGACAATAACAGTTTATATACACAAATGTGTAAAATGACTTTTGCCCGTGACTTAGGTGCTTCCAGTTTGAATCAGATTAATCCCTGATTTTTCCTCCTGGCAGTCTGCCCACCCCTCATCCATGATCTGGTGTCCTTTCAAGAGGTTTCTCAAGAGGTTAGCTCACCTTTAGCTCAAATTTGACACCAAAATTAAGAAAAAGAAAGTCACTTTTGGATCCTAAAGAAAATGTTGACAGCCACAAAGCAATGTTTATAGCACTTATCGTGACAATATGAAAATATAGTTCCTAATAGATGTTATTTGATAACAGTCAAAACGGTTACTTGATAAAAGGGCAAACTTCAAAGTGATGTCTGGTAACTCATTTATTAATACACAAAACACAACCCTACAGGGCTTTCTGTCCTACCCTCCACACAGGTATGAGTGCATTGAAACTGATAATACAGTAAGTCGCCTGCTCTCTCCTAAGGGAGGCCTTGAGTGGAGTAGTGGGTGGGATTCCCTGACATCCTGGGAAGATGGTTAATCTGAATTTCAATGCCATTTCACTAGGATTCCTCCCTGAAAATGCCAAATGCCACCTTATACGCCTAAGCCTCATACATGTCTTAGTGTGGATCCTTTTTGTCCTAAGACAACACTTAACTGAGGCCACTTAAGGAGCAGGAGTTTTCACTGGGGCTAAGAGAAAAGATGCTGTCCTTTGAAGATGGGTTGGGAATCTCTGGTAGGCTGGGACACTTTATCTAGCCAAAGGGGAATTGATGATCTGGGAGATAAGAAAAGAGGGCTAAAGGGAAGAAAGAGGATTCAGAACACAATATAGAAGAGGAAAAAGCTTTAATTTTGCCTAACCGCAGGCACCAGGGAGTATGCCCCCAAACCTCAAAATCTATTGGAATTCCTATAACTGAGTTAATATATCTTATGGCTGAAAATCTGTATCTACCGAGTTTTCCCCAATGTCTTCATCTGCTCCAACTGAATGCTTTAATTTGGGCCAGTGTTTCATTCAGGAAAAAAGAAGAAGATGAGGGAGATTTCTGTATATGCTCCTACGTCTGCCAAATCACTATTCAAAGAACTTTAGAACTCTTGCCATCAAATGAATGCATAGATTCGACTATAGTATTAAAAATGTTATCGATCTCACATCTAATTTTCATCTTGCCACTAGATGTGATTCCAGCATCATGAAGCTTTCTGGAGATATTCACTTCATCAGAAATGAGCACCAGCAACTTGAAAAAACAATTCAGGAGTTGATGTCTTCCTTACAAACTGTTTCTAAGAACTTGGATATGAAGGTAACAGAAAAATTTTGAAACTCTTATGTACTACTGCTAGAAGTAAGAGCTTCTCAGATGGTGCTAGTGGTAAAGAACTGGCCTACCAACTCAGGAGACATAAGAGATGCGGGTTCGATCCTTGGGATGGGAAGATCCCCTAGGGAAGGAAATGGCAACCCATTGCAGTGTTCCTGCCTGGAGAACCCCACGGACAGAGGAGTCTGGCAGGCTATGGTCCATAGGGTCACAAATGAAGTGACTTAGCATGCATGCATGCCAGAAGTAAGATCATTATGACTTACCAAAATGCTCAAGCAGCAGTTACTCAAAAGAACTCTTTTCCTCCAAAGGGTTTAAGTATAGCTCATGACTTAATGAGTGCCTTGAGGAACCTGGTGGGCCACAGTCCACAGGGTCACAAAGAATCGGACAGGACTGAGAGACTAACACTTTCACATTTTCTTATGTTCCAAAACAGCCACTCATTGGAAGCATATGCTACCTGATTCTAAGGTTGCCATCATTTCCTTGCTTTCTAGGTTCTTCTCTCTTTTCTTTTTCTTCTTTTTTTTTTTGGCCTTGCCATGTGGTATGTGGAATCTTAGTTCCCCAACCAGGGATTGAATCCTATTCTTGGACTGTCAGGGAAGGCCCACCGGCTACAACTGGAGAGAACAAGCAAAGGAATTTTCCATAGAAGTTATTTCTATTAAAGGTTCAGCATAAACCTGAGTTCATCACATTACATCCTAGCAATGGGTTATGTTTCTTACAAAACAAAACACAAGTTTTGGCCTGGATTTTAAAGACCATCTCTACACTGGCCCCTGCGTATCTCTACAGCTCACCCTCATGTTTCCTGGCTCACCCTTTATACCAGTGATGCTGAACCACCTGTAGTTCCCTCACTCCAGAATACAGCACTGCCTCCGTGTTCTCTGTGCTCTTTTTGCCTGAAACGTTTAAAGAATCCACCTGCAATGCAGGAGACCTGGGTTGGGAAGATCCCCTGGAGGAGGGCATGGAAACCCACTCCAGTACCCTTGCCTGGAGAATCCCATGGACAGAGGAGCCTGGCGGGCTCCAGTCCATGGGGTGGCAAAGAGTCAGACACGACTGAGCGACTAAGCACAGCACAGCACTTTCACCTTCACAGGCACTGGTTTAGTGAAAAGAGCCAATGCAAGCTCTTCAATGCCCTACTTTGTCATGTGCCTTGTGTGAGAGAAACACATCTCCTCTGAAGGCATTTGGGCAGAACAAAGTGGAAACCCTTTGGAAACTGGGGGAGATGGAAGCCTGGTGCTTGATTATTTGTTCATATGAGTCCGTCTACAGAAAGCAGAAGGTACAGAGGGGGCACAAAGCTTACAGCAGCCCCATCGGGCTGGTCCATCTCCCTACAAACCCACCTAAGCAGTCCTAATGGTTTGGGGGTTGATTATCTTAGTTTTTCAAGGTGATCATATCAACAACAAATCATAACAGCTTTATCTCTAGTTTTCTGATTACTTAAGGCTTTGACCAGAACTTCCAGAACATTGTTACATAAAAGTGGTCAAAGAAGGCAGCTTATGTAGTTCCTGATTACACTGGAAATGTCTTTGCTGTTGGCTATTGGTTTGATTTATTCTTAATTATATTAAGAAAGTACCCATCAATTCCTACTTTACTTAAATTTTATTAGAACTGAACATTTAACTTTATAAAATGCCTTTTGGACATTAACAAATGCCTAATTCAGCATGATTGGTTTTTTGTTTTGGGTTTTTTGTTGTTAGCTTATTTTTTTGGCCTTCTAATGGGCTACATCAAAGCATTTCCCAATGCTGAAACATTCTGGCATTTCTGTAAGGAAAACTGTACAGTCTTTGTAACAACTCAGTATTTAATTTTGCATCTAACCTCAAAGGTTATATTAGATTCTAGTTTCTCTCTCCTTAGTTTTTTTAAGGGAATACATACATGATTCAAAATCAAATCTATATGAGAAAATACACCTTGAGAATTTCCACTTCCATAGCTGTCCCCAGTAATCACACCCATTCGTGCTACTCACAGGGAACCATTTTTATTAGCCTATTATGAATCCTTTCCATATGCTTTTACAGGTAGTTCAGTTCAGCTCAGTCGTGTCCGACTCTTTGCGACACCATGAACCGCAGCACGCCAGGCCGCCCTGTCCATCACCAACTCCCGGAGTCTACCCAAACCCATGTCCATCTAGTCGGTGATGCCATCCAACCATCTCATCCTCTGTCGTCCCCTTCTTCTCCTGCCCTCAATCTTTCCCAGCATCAGGGTCTTTTCAAATAAGTCAGCTCTTTGCGTCAGGTGGCCAAAGTATTGGAGTTTTAGCTTCAACATCAGTCCTTCCAATGAATACCCAGGACTTTACAGGTAGAAGCAAATACAAATTCATATTCTTATTTCCTCCTTTTTACACAAAAGATAGCATATTATAAGTGTATGACTATGCACCTGTTTTTTTCTAAATAAACATATCCTAGAGGCCCATCCTATCAGTACCTGGAGGGCTTCCTCATTCTTTTTCACAACCGTGTACTTTTCCTCTGTGTATAATAGCTCATTTAATCAGTCTCTCACGGATCAACATTTGGATTCTTTTCACTAATTTGCTCTTTCAAACAATGCTACAGTGTGTAACCTTGCACTTATGTCATTTTCTATGTCTGTAGAATAAACACCCAGAAGTGGGATTGTGGGGTCAAAGGTACTGTGCTTGTTCTCTTGAAAGATCTTGCTCTCTGCAGAGTTTTTACCATATTGCATACCCACCAGCAATATATAATATGTCCTATATTCCCATTGCCTCACCGCTGAGTGTTGTTTGACTTTTGAATTTACCTTTCTTAAAGGAAAAGACATCTGTTTTAATTAGCCTTTATTACATGTTTTCATTTATTTAAGAGCTAGTTGTATTTCTTTTCCAGTGAGCTACCTGTTCATATCTTTTATCCACTTCTCTGTTGGGCTATTGTCCTCTTTCTTTTCAATTTCCAGGAGCTCTTTATGCGTTAGCAAGGTGAGTTGATTCCCTATAGTGTGAGCTGCAAATACATTTTTCCAGTTTTTCACGTCTCCTTCAACTTTTGGTTTGTACATGGTCTCTATTTATAGCTGAATGTATCAGTCTTCTTTTTACGTGTGTATGTGGCTTCTGAGATTTGAAGTCACAGAGCTTCCTCACACAAAGGCTTGAAAGGATTGCTTATATTTTCTTCTAACACTTTCAGGGCTTTATTTATATTCAAATCCTGGATCCGTTTTGGAATCTTTTTCTAAAATAGGATTGCCTTCATTATCATTTTAATTATTGAGACCTTGTAGTGTTTTTAATATCTGATAGGGCTAGTCTCTCCACTGTTTCTTTTTTCCCTTTTCCTAGTGATAACTGCTTTTGCAAATGATTTTAAGATTAGTCTGTCTAGGTCCAGCAAGTAAGCTGACAGATAACGCTGCTTTAATTTTAATTGAAACCATGTAAAATTAAAAAATTAACTTTCAAACTGACATAGTCATAGTGCTGTGTGTTTTATCCAAGAACACAGGGTACTTTCCATTTGCTCAGTTTTGTTTTTATATCCTTCAGGAGTGGTTTCAAATTTTCCTGATGTAGATTTGTTTATCTTAAATATATGTTGAGACTTCATCCTTTTTTTTAGTTAATTGTTATGGGGCTTTTATTATATCTTCTAACTACTTGTTAGTTGTGTATAAAGGCTGTATTAATTTGATACTTCATGAATTGTCTTCTTGATTATAGTAATTTTTCATTTGGTCTTTGGTTTTTCCAGACACACAATAATATGATTTGTAAGTAAAAATCATTTGGCCTCACCTTTTTCCATTTTCATATGTATAATTTCTTTTCTCTAAGTGTTTTGAATAATAACTCTGGTACAATATTAAGTAATAATGCAGAGACAGAGGGCATCCTGGTCTTGTTCCTGACTTTAACAGAAATGTTCCCAGTGTTTCCCCTCTGATGGAAGAAATAAACTTTCTCAATAAATCTGTTTCTTGATGACTCAGACTGTAAAGAATCTGCCTGCAGTTCAGAAGACCCAGGTTCAATCCCTGGGTTGGGAAGATCCCCTGGAGAAGGAAATGGCTACCCACTCCAGTATTCTTGCCTGGAGAATCCCATGGAGAGAGGAGCCTGGCGGGCTACAGTTCACAAGGTTGCAAAGAGTTGGACACAACTGAGCGACTAACACAGCAGCATTCCTACTTTACTAAGGTTTTGCAAATCAAGAAAGTTTATAAAAGTAAATGCCTTGTGATATAAAGGACAGCATAATGACTATAGTTAACAATTCCAAGTTGCATATTTGAAAGTTGCTGAGAGAGCAGATCCTATGTTTAAAATGTCCTAAGTTATTTCACTTGGAATTTATTTGTGCTCATGTCAGAATTCTACCTAGAAATTCCCGAGGCCTGATCTTAGACCACTCAGGTGTTTTCTTTGCAGAGCCCAATTGTGCACTGCAGCATTTATTCAATAGCATTTGGTGAGCCCGTACCATTGGTCATCTAATGTGTCCTGAGGATACAGTGGTGATAAAAGATAGAGTGGCTTATATTGTAACTGGGGAGACAAAGAAAAGCAACAATCAAACCAACAAACTGATAAACCAATGTCAATAGCATGCTTTTGTTATATCATTAGATGGTTTCTTATCAAAAAGATTATTATAGACAGCAGAAGGGAACATGCCCCCATTGTTCTTTCCCTGAAGGTAGTGCTATAACTGTTGAATCATTCCTTTGACAAAAATCATTTTCAAATGCAAGCATGCTTTAGGCTCAGGTCTTTATTCTGGGCTCCTTTAGGAATAAAGTATAATGAATGTAAGTGCTAGTGGTTTTGTTCACACACAAAAAGGCTCCCTTTTGTACTTTCATTAGGTAATGCAGCTCTTAGAAAAGATAGAGGCTTCCAGTTCTGAGCAAATCTCAAGTTTAAAGATGGTCCAGGGGGATTATCGCCACGAAATGAACCTTTTGGAGTTCAAGTAAGTGAATGGGAGATTTTTAATTCTGTTTAATGCATTCCAAAGGGTTTTGCCTAATGAAAGCATTAGCACTAAATAAAATCCTATTCCAGGAATTTGAACCTGGCCAAGAAATAAAGCAACACAGTGATGTGCAGATAATATTTTATACTAGAGGGATTCATACCATATTTTATTAGAAGAAATATGCATATTAATTTTCCATTCTCATTTGCATAGTATCTCAACTGAAATGACACTTTCTGATAAGAGTACAATTTTAACTTATCAATTGTACACTAAAATGCCTCAATGTAAAACACAATTGAACATACATAGATTCCATGAAGTTATCAAATAATTTTTTTAAGTTTGATTCATTAGCTCTTCCTTTAAGATTTCTTCTAAGACCCTCTGCTTGCTTCTTTTCGGTATCCCTATTTGAATACTATTTGTAATCCCACATTACACCGAGTTCTCCTCTGTACAATGGAGAAAGCAATAAAGGAGACAAGACTCCCCATTCAAATTATTGGCCTCCTTATCCTCAACTCCTTTCTTATTTAAATAACCACCATTTCCTGGCATCATAGTACCAGCAAAGGAAATTCTAGGTACTTAGATGGTACCACCTTGGGGTTGAGTCACTCAGTCTGGTCTGACTCCGTGAACCCATTGACTGCAGCACGCCAGACTGCCCTGTCCTTCTGTATCTCCCAGAGTTTGCTCAAGCTTATGTCCATTGAGTCAGTGATGTCATCCAACCATCTTGTCCTCTGTCTTCTCTTTCTCTTCCTGCCCTCAGTCTTTGCCAGCATCAGGGTCTTTTCCAGTGAGTCAGCTCTTCACATTAGGCGGCCAAAGTATTGAAGCTTTAGCATCAGTCCTTCCAGTGAATATTCTGAGTTAATTTCTTTTAGGATTGACTGGTTTGATCTTCTAGCTGTCCAAGGGACTCTCAAGAGTCTTCTCCAGCACCTTCATTATGGTCCAACTCTCATATCCATACATGACTACTGGAAAAACCAGAGCTTTGATTATATGGACCTTGGTCAGCAAAGCGATGTCTCTGCTTTTTAATATGGTATCTAGGTTTGTCACAGCTTTTCTTCCAAGAAGCAAGTGTCTTTTAACTTCGTAGCTTCAGTCACTGTAGGCAATGATTTTGGAGCTCAAGAAAATAAAGTCCGTCACTGTTTCCATTGTTTCCCCATCTATTTGCCATGAAGTGATGGGACTGAATGCCATAATCTTCATTTTTTGAATGTTGAGTTTTAAGCCAGCTTTTTCACTCTCCTCTTTCACCTTCATCAAAAGGCTCTGCCCCTTCTATTCTTGTTTTTTCTCCTCTCTGTCCCACATCACTTCAGTTTAATGTCTTGGTCAAATCACAATCATGAATATACTTTCTCTCCATTCTCCTCTATCTCATTAAATCTCAGTGCCACCAACTATAAAATGTACCAGTATATTCTTGTACCTCTAAGACTTGAAGCTAACAACTGAACAGTGTATGCTAAGTCGCCTAAGTCATGTCCGACTCTATAACTCTACAGACGGTAGCCTGCCAGGCTCCTCTATCCATGGGATTCTCTAGGCAAGAATACTGGAGTGGGTTGCCATTTCCTTCTCCAGAACATCTTCCCAGACTCATGGCTCAAAATTGGGTATCGCACATTGCAGGCAGATTCTTTACCATCTGAACCACCAGCGGTCATCACTAAAACTCAAAGAGAAATAGGTGTCTTCGGTAAACAGAAAATACCTACTTTCTTCATTCTCTAAAAATTCTTATCTAGGTTCTTAAATTCTAGCACAATGAGGGTGCTCAGTAAATATCTATGTCATGTTTGATCTAATCCCTTTAGTTTGGAATTAGGATAAAGTGTCCATAGGAGAAATAGAAAAGTAAACTGTTTCTAGAAGTACAGTTTAAGGATGGATTTTATTTGGGGAAAAAAGGAACTTCTTATCTGGAGTGGAAGACTGGCTTAAAGCGGTCAAGAATACTAATAAACTGAAAAGAGGGGAAAAGTAAATGTTTGAGATCTAGGGATGACTGCTTCACTCATGGTGTTGCCTACTTTTTCCACCTTCAGTCCTGTGGGAAATCGGCTTATAGACAAATCACCTAAATAGTTAAATCTGAATCTGGACACTTTTGTAATAGTATAAACTGGAATCCTTTCCCACTTGAAATAATGAAGTCTTAAAATTTCATTAGTATTACAGTACTTAATAATTTATAAGCCAGATTTTTCCCCAGGCAAATACTTATTAGTCTATAATTCAATTACACAATAGACTTATTTAAAATTTCTCCACTTATTTTTTAAATTAAAAAGTAGTATGTATCACTGTAACAAATAAAATAAGGTAAAGATAAAAATAGAGGTCACCATTCAGGCTTCCTAATGTAACCAGTGTGAACACCAGGAATGTATTTTTCCTCCCTTTCCCCCTTGTTGATACAAATATGTAGCAGAAAAGGGAGATTTTATATATATACTATATAATATGTATTTAGCATAGATTACATATGAGAGAACATGGGTTTTTAAAATAAATCCTATATGCATTACTCAATAACTTTTTTTTTCAGTATATGTTGGTATCTCTCTAAATCACTGAATATTACTCTAGCATTATTTTCACAGCTGCATATTTTAACTTATAGATATGCCATAAATAATTCAACTGATAAATAGATCTTTTCCAGTTTATACAAACAAAAATTATTGTATGTATATCCTTAAATTTCCTTAGATATAGGTACTTTTATTCCTATAGACAAAATTCCTAGGTCAGAGTTTATGTTTGTATTAATTTCTATAAATTTATTTCTAAAAATGTTGTAGCTATTTACTCATACCAGCAATGCCTGAGAAGGGCCATTCTTATTTCTGTGCATTCTTATTCTTATTTCTGTGCGTTCTTATTCTTATTTCTGTGCATTCTTATTCACACTGTGTATTCTTTTTAATATTTGCCAATTAAAGGGTGAAAAATAGCATCTCTTTCTTTCATTTGCATTCCCTTCACCCTTTGAATTTCTGTGAATTGCCCATTTTTTACCATTTATTTTCAACACTTTCTTATCTACTAGTAGGATTCATTCACATTAAGGATATTGACCCTTTGAGCTATATATTACAAAGTATTCTGTTCAAAGAGAAAGTGAGGTGGGTAGGGCTTTTTATTTCAATCAGAGCACTTCTCAAAGCTAAGTGGGTGGAGTATAGTATTTGCTTTACTTTTTTAAGAAAAAAGAAAACTGTTTCTGAACAAAGAGACTAAAAGCTTTTAATAACATTAAAGGGGAAGTTTAACTGGCAATTTTTCCCATTTAGAAATTTTAACAAATTCAAGTTTGATGGTAGACGGAACATATTTTATTAATATATTCAACTTAAAAGCCAGAATATTGTCTGGGAGTTTTCTAGTGAGTTCTGTGCTTTGGCACAGAAGTAATCATCTGATCTGACAAAGGAGACACACAAGCTGTGTCATCTGGACCTCTGCACTGAGCCTCCTCTTTCCAGAAGGGCCTTAGTCAGATGGTCAGCTAAGAAGCATCCTCAGCCAACAACCGAGTGCTTACAGAGCAAGCCTCAGGCATCATGAACTGCGGCTGCCCTTCAACAAGCGGCGAGCAGAGGCAGCATGCCCTCGATAGCTCTTGCTGCTGCTGCTGTTCAGTTGATAGTGAATTAGAAGAAAAAGCATTTGGCCAATGAAGCAAATGCCTAGAGTCAAGTCTTACTACACAGCTTTGAAGGTGCTGCCACGGTAGAAACCAAATCAGAGCAAGGACCTGTCTCATTCGTCTTCGTATCCTCAGCACCCAGCACATTTAGGTACAAATAGAAACCGGTGAACGAAGGAATGTGTTGAGCATCTATAATACTTAAGCTGTGCTTTGGAAAATCCAAAGATACAATCATGACCATAGACAGTAGGGGAGAAAACACACAAATAAGTAAAAAGCTCATTAATAGGTAAAGTGAAAGTTGAGATATTAAATGAAATATATCATCAGTAGGCAGAAATAATAAATATTGTCATGTATAAATGCCTACCAATCACTAAGGGCTTCCCAGGTGGTTCACATGGTAAAGAATCTGCCTGCCAAGAAGGAGACGTCGCTTCGATCTCTGAGTTGGGAAGATCCCCTGGAGAAGGAAATGGCAACCCACTCCAGTATTCTTGCCTGGGAAAATCCCATGGACAGAGCAGCCTGGCAGGCTACAGTCCATGGGGTCATAAAGAGTTGGACGCAACTTAGTCACTAAACCACCACCACCCGCCCCCCCCCACCACGCCCTCACCAATCACTAACTGCTCATGCAGCTCATGTGCACTCAGCTCCGCCAGCTGGGCCTCATCTTCATTTCAAACACAAGGTAACTCATAGTCATGGAGATTAAATAATTTGCCCAAAGTCACACAGTAAGAAAGTGTCTGACTCCAAATCTCAGGTTATTTGTATCAATCTGTGATGCTTCCATCTCATAACTTCACATATTATAGTAAACTAACTGTGCTATGACCAACCTAGACAGCACTTTAAAAAGCAGAGACATTACTCTGCCAACAAAGGACCGTCTAGTCAAGGCTATGGTTTTCCTGGTAGTCATGTGTAGATGTGAGAGTTGGACTATGAAGAAAGCTGAGCACAGAAGAATTGATGCTTTTGAACTGTGGTGTTGGAGAAGACTCTTGAGAGTCCCTTGGACTGCAAGGAGATCTAACCAGTCCATCCTAAAGGAGATCAGTCCTGAATATTCATTGGAAAGACTGATGTTGAAGCTGAAACTCCAATACTTTGGCCACCTGATTCAAAGAACTGACTGATTAGAAAAGATCCTGATGCTGGGAAAGATTGAGGGCAGGAGGAGAAGAGGATGAAAGAGGATGAGATGGTTAGATGGCATCACTGACTCAATGGACGTGACTTTGAGCAAGCTTAGGAGTTGGTGATGGACAGGGAGGCCTGGCGTGTCGCAGTCCATGGGGTTGCAGAGTCATATGTGATTGAGCGACTGAACTGAACTGTGCTACTGAAATTTAGGAAAGGGAATGATCAGGTGCTCAAAACTGATGGTCTGAGCCTATGAAGATACTGGAATTTAAACTCAAGTACAATTTGTAAGAAACAATAAACAGAAGTCTTTCTATCAGAGTGAAGCTGAAATTTCTTTTTAACTAGTGTCACTCATTAAAAACCATAGAACGCTGAGAAGAAATTAATTTGAGGTTATTGGTATAAAGGGCTTCCCCTGTGGTTGAGCTGGTAAAGAATCCACCTGCTATGCAGGAGACCTGGGTTCACTCCTTGGGTCGGGAAGATCCCCTGGAGAAGGGGAAGGCTACCCACTCCAGTGTTCTGGCCTGGAGAATTCCATGGACTGTATAGTCCATGGGGTCGCAAAGAGTTGGACATAGCTAAGCGACTTTCATTCACTCACTATTGGTATAAATTTAGTTCAGAAGTTTCTTGAAATTTATTTCTTGTTTGTGACATGAAACTTAGATTCTTAGACTCAATCTCTAAAGAAACAATAGTACCTAATCTAAAGGACTTATTCAGATACAAAAAATGAAAACATCTTCTATGTTTATAACCCACCAAACAGCACTAAATTTTTCTATATTCTCACGTAGTTAAAGCCACCATCTGAATTCTCAAAAGCCTGGTAATAGTAACAGCTTTCAAGAATTCAAAATATTTATGTCTTCTAAAATAGTTCATTCAACAGATTGTTGGATGCAAGACCACTGGGTTTGAGACATGAGAGAGCTGGTAAAACTCGCCCAGGATGGAGCTAATTCCTCATTTATGTATGTCACATGCAAGGAGGTCACTGGGATATTTGTTCCAAGCTCCACTCTCTGACCTCACCATTCACTCTCACCACAGCCATGGGTTTCCCAGGTGGTTCAGTGGTTAAGAATCTGCCTGCCAACACTGGAGACACAGGAGGTGAAGTTTCGATCCCTGAGTTGGGAAATCCCTTGGAGGAGGAAATGGCAGCCTACTCCAGTATTCTTGCCAGGATAATCCCATGGACAGAGGAGCCTAGCAGGCTACACTTCATGGGGTCACCAAGACTCAGATGTGAGGGAGCACGCCTGTGCACACACACGCACACACACACCCACCCCTCTCTACACTGGGCTCTCATGGTGTCTAGAGAGCCCCATTAAATTTTCTTTTGCTCTTTTGTGACTTTTTCCCTTATAATTGCCTTTGGTGTGCATTTTAACCTGATTCTATCAGTGTGAAAAAATGTTCAAAATCAGCCTTTATCTCATGTTTGTGCTAGTGAGGTCTCTGGCTGTAATTTAAAAGTCTGATTTATGATTTAAGGAAAAGGAAAGAAAAAGTTACCTATCACTCCATCTGTCTATCTACCTACTCACCTATGTAACTACATCTGATCAAAATATTCCCATAACCGGTGATGTAGAGAATTTGAGAACTAAAGTGTGTCATCTAAGATAAATTCATCCTATTGAGATTATACCTGTATGTTCTATAATTAACAGAACAATAATTCTTATATGGCAAATCATGTCCATTATGTTACGGAAAAGTCAAAAGAAAGGAAAACACTTATATAAACCACTATTTTTATCCTTTTTACCTTTCAGGGAGAATGCTTTTAAATAATGCCTTTCTATTTTAATAAGCTAACAATAGACAGGATCTGACCTCTGTTACCAGGAAAGTGAGTTTCCAGTTACAGGCAAAACCTTGTGATAAGATCATAAAAAGTAATTCATTCTTTATGGTTTATTTTAATTTCAGAATTTCAATTACTGCCATGTCCTTCCAGAGATATTACCTAGGTACATTTAATGGCTCCTTGATTTTCAGAGGGATTTTAATATTTTATTACTGATGAGAGCAAATGTTCTCATTTATTTACACAGTGAAGGTGAGAACTGAAGGACGGATTCTTGATGGTAAAGCTATCTTCTTTATCTGGGGATATACTCTCCCACTTAACCATCACAATTAATCCTTTCACGAGAGAGAAGGGAAGATGAAAATCAAAGATTAGGTCTCTAAATAGCTTGACATGTCTATGATTTGCTATTTGTTAACAGCCCTAATAAAATGTATTCAATGAGAAAGGATAAATCATTTATTCAGCCTCTGCTTAACTGAGCATTTCTATATCCCAGGCATGGTTCACAGCCATGAACAAAACAAAGTTCTTGCCTTCACTTTCTAGTGGCGAAGAGCTACATATGTATCATGTGATGATGAGCATTTTGAAGAAAAATAAAGAAGGGTAAAGGAATAGGGAGTGTCAAGAAAATTTTCTGGGATAAGGTTGTGCTTGAATATAAATATAAATGAAATTAGGGCAGGAGCCATGGTATATTCTCAGGAAGAGTGTTCCAGACAGAGGCAGCAGTTGGCTAAACAGGGATTGTCCACCTATCCACTGGGGGGCTGATTTATCTGAGATCCAACATCTGTCATTAGCCAGCAGCACAAGTGTTTAAAAAGCAAGCTTAAACTAAGAACAGGAAGAATAATCAACTTCATCTTCTTCACTATTGAGAAACTTACCCACATCAAGGATAAGTTTCTATGCTGACGCTTTCTATCTGAAAAATATTCCTCTCTGTATCAAAAAGCATTAATTCAGAAAGATGGAGACCAGAATTTAGCTATTACCCTACAACAAATATAAGTCCTGAAAAAGTAACTCCCTTTTCCATTTCTGAATTTCATCATCCAAATCTGAGTTTCTCAACCTTGGCACTATTAGCATTTTGGAAGGATAATTCTTTGTTATGAGGCTGCCCTGTTCACAGTAGGATGTTTACCCACCATGGCTCAGTAGCACCTCCCATTCATAACAACCAAAAACGTGTCCAGACATTGCTAACTGACCCCGAGTCCACATAAAAATGGAAATGACCTAATATCATCTTTTCCAACTGATAGTCCAAACACTTTTTCAGGAAAGCTAAAGAAGCATGCAATAAGGTACACGTCTGGCATGCCTTAGGCAATTTCCAGTGATAAATGTCACACACCAAATTAGCTGCATGTAACTTTTCCTGAAACCATTAGAGCAACTATTATTTCAAGTAACCCCACAGTTTAAGGTAGTCTGAATATTTTCAATAACAAATGACATGCCCTTTTCCTGCGATCTAATATTTAGCCTAAACAGAATTCGAACGTGACATCTTATCATGAGCAAATCACAAGCAGAAAACATCTTCAGAAACCACTTCCCAGGCCCCATCACCCCTCTTAATCATTTCAGATGAGGACTCCCCTCTCAAACTCTCAGCCACTCTGCAGTGAATTTTCAAACTGATGTACATGATTCCAGTCCTTTTAATTTTAGCAAATGTTGGGAGATAGTGAAGGCAGTGAATCCCGGTGTGCTACAGTCCTTGGAGTTGCAAAGAGTCGGACATGACTTAGGGGCTGAACAACAGCAACAATGACATCTACTTCTGTTTAAATCCTTGATTCTGTTATTTAACAGTCCTATTGTGCATTGACTTGATGTGAGCAGTTCCTTCCTGCACGCTTCTTGATGTTTCTGATTTTGCCCCACTTGAGTAACTCAGCATCTCTCTAAATCCACCCCCCACCCCTGAAAAGAATAAAGAATCCACTCAGAGATCCATTGGTGACACGCAGGGACTTCACTGAAGGTTTGCCGGAAGCAGAGATGATCACCGAGGAGCATCTCCCTTGGACATTCGGCTTCCCAAAGTCCTTTCGGTCTCCTCCCTTCTCCCTTCCCCGTTTCTCCCTCTGACTGTCCTCTCTTGCCCAGCACCTCCTCAGCTTCACAGTGAGCCTAGCAGAGAAAAGATTTGGCCAACTACTGCCCTTCGCCAGTCTGCCCATAGCTAAGAATGGCTTTTACACTTTCTAATCATTTTTTTAAAGGAAAAGGTATACTTCATGATATCACATGAAATTTAAATTTCAGTGTACATAAAGTGTCATTAGATGATAGCCACCTCATTTGCTCATCATTTATTTTGGAAAAAAGCCTATAATTTGTATCATGTGGGGCTGCTTTCCCACTGGGCGGGCAGACAAATGGTTGCAAGGGAGACCGAACGGCCTGAAAAGCCTGAAATATTTACTATGTAACCTTTTAGAGAAAAGGTGGTCTGCTAACCTCTGCTGCTGCCAAGTCGCCTCAGTCGTGTCCGACTCTGTGCGACCGCATAGACGACAGCTAACCTCTGCCATAGACTAATACCATGCTATACTAACACCAAGTGACTTGTTGAAGTAATTCTTCTGCGCACACACACTACGGCCTGGGCACTGACAGGAGATGGCACAGACCTTTCTGTGTGTGTGTGTGTACGTGTGTTTCAGGCTGTGCAAAGGGGTGCTGTCAGCAGGGACCCAGTGTGTGCTCCCTTACCCACCCTCCATCACCCCTAAGTGTTTGCTGGGCACATGGACCCTCATCATCAAAAGATGCAGAGTTTTCAATAAATGTTGGTTTTATGCATAAATTTACTTATTAAAATAGAACAAACTACTTTCCCCCCTAGATTTAATTCCCTTTCACTGAATCTGTATGAGGAAATGGAGAACCATCAAAAACGGACAGAAAACCAGGTCATCAAATACGAACAAGAGCAGCTCAGCCGTGCAAACCAGTGTCTGGCCCTCCTGCAGGAGAAGCTGGTAAGGGCTCTGTTATCCCCTGTCTAGATGTGAGCGGTGAGTCTGGGTCTCGAGAGCCTCGCTTGAAACCTCACAGTAACCTTCAGCGCCTCAGTTACTCAGCCTTCAGCCTTCAGCGCCAGACTTTTTAGCACTGGAATAGGAGTCCAGAGGCCTGCCTGCTACTCCCCAGTTCTGTGCACTCCCACGCCTCCTGGTATCTCTCCCTGTACCAGAATAACACAAAGAGAGCTTTTTAAAGTACAGATTCCTGGTCCCAACCCAGAGCTGAAGCATCAGACCCTCCAGAGCCTTCCCTGGGGATCTGCTCCGGGAAAACTGCCTTAAGTCGTTTTTACCTCTCTGGAGAGCCACTGGTACATCAGAGGAGGTTTTTTTCAAAACTCCTTCTCCAGGGCAGACCTTGCAGAGACACCCCCAAGCTTCGGGGTGAGGCGACAGGCACATATAGGAAATCCATCGCAGACTCGCTTCTCCAACCAGCAATGCCGGCCACGCTGCTGAGCCCGGACGGGAGAGCTGCACGGCCAACCTTGCAGGTGATTCAAATAAGACGATTCTGGAACTTCAGGAGAGCGGCTTTCGGCAGCTCGGGAAAGGACGCTCCCGTTACTCAACCTGAGCTTGTTGACATGGACGGAGGCAGGAGTCCCAGAAAGGGAGGTCAGCGTTACAGCTTTATCACTGATACGGCTGTTGAAGGACGTGTGGTCCGACCTGCAGCCAAGCAGGCCCGCTGGTTCTGCTCCGGGTTTAGGCAAGACTCCTCCACCGGTTCTAGGCGGCACTAGGTGAGCACCCGGTCATCTGCGGGCAGAAGGCGCCGATCACAAGGAAGAGAGAATGGAACCCACCGCATTTCTCTCTTCCCTGCAGGGGAGTGAGGAGGAGCAAAGAAGCTCGTTTGTCTCAGGCTGCCTCTGCAGCCCCACTCTGCTGCATGTTAGAATCACCTGGGGAGCTTGTAAATGCCATCGACTCCTGGGTTCAACACAGCCCCATTAAATCAGAATTGTGTGTAGGGGTAGGGTGGGGTTGAGGGGGAGGATAATGGGCCAGGTGATTCTAATAGAAAGCAGAGATGGAGAGCCACTGTTCTGCCTGAAGCCTGTCCACATGGAGATAGGAAACTCAGGGAATAAGAACCTCTAATACTTAGGAGAATGTCCCAGGAGCTCAAGTGAAGCAGGATGTAAAATGCCTTCCTTGGCAACACTTCTTTAAATGCTACAATGCCTATTTCTCCAGGCATTTCACAAGGACCACAGCCCTTTCTCTTCTCCCATAGCATGTAGAATTTCAGAAACTGCAAATGAACAAGGCCAAATCAAGGAATTAACTTACGCTTGTGAATAGCTTTAGATCTAAGGGAACCTGGTTTGGAAACTCATGTTTATCACAGGAAAGCAAACTTGTTAAAACGCATTCTCTAAGATAAAATTCAAATCCACAAAGGTTTTCAGCAGTTTTATCACATGACCTATTTTGTAGGATATGTCTGAAAAAAACATGGAAGAAAAATTACTGAAGCTTTCAACCAAGTTAGAGAATTTCATTAACACAGAGAAGTATGAAGCAGATTTAAACAAAATAAAGCATACAGAAAATAAACTGTCCAAGAAGATGAGCCAACTGGAAAAGCACATCTGGGATGAATTAGAGAAAATGCAGGATGAATACCAATCAGGTGAGCAGGTACCTTTAACTGAGTCAAGAACATCAGCCCTTTCTTGTCCAATCCTTCAGGGTTTTCTACTTTAAGCTAATGGCCAGGGAGCAATCTTGTCATTAGTCAAGTGACATCCTGTGTATTTCATCCGACTTTCCTAAATAACCCATAGAATGTCGGCATATCACCGGAGGGAAGGTAAATATGCAAATTTAGCTTCTCATTCATAGGTTGCAGGGTCACAAGTTGCCATTGCTGTGAGATTTATTTTTCAGTCCTTAAGATCATAGAATCATAACATTGTCAGACCTGCAAAATCCTCAGAGATCATCAAGACCTGACTTGTAGTTATATCATGAAATTAAGAGTCTAGGTCAGATGTCCCCCATTGAACTGCAGGTAATGAGCCTGGACAGTTGTCAAACTGGAGACCTGACCTTTAGAAGTCAAGAGAGAGAAATGAGTGAGCAGAGTCCAGCATAATGACTGCTTTTCTTCTTAAGGAGGCTAATGGCAGCAGTGTCAAGCTGAGCTAACATCAAAGAGGATTAATTTGAAAGGCTCATCTAATTTGTCATAAGGAAGGATGCGGGGATAGGTGTAGCAGAGCAGCCATCTGCCTCGAGCCACAATTTTGAGAATTACCAGGAATCAGAAGGTTCCTGTATGAGAGGCAACCCCAATTTAACTGACCCAACTTTTAGGGCTCTGCTTGCTATTTACCCATTAAAGATGGAATTTACTCATTCTGTTAGTACAATCCCAGTATGAACTGAAGAGTAATTTGTAATCTATATGTTTCTGTGTTTTACCAAGTGAGAGCTTAACAAATGGGGACTCCCAATTAATGGTTTGCTTTTATGCCTTTAACAAAAATGTGTTGAGAAATGACTATGTGAAAGCCTCCAGTGAATAAGCAATGGGCTGTACCATAAGAATCTTGAGGTCTGGTAGGCTGTGGTCCTGAGTGGCTGGATTTTGGTATAACAGAGACACAAAGTGCTGGGGGCAGGCGTGGGGGAGCAGCTGGCAAGGGACCATTCCTTAAGTCCTTCAAAGAGGTTGCTTTCAGAGAAGGTTTAAAATCTCATCTGTGGCCTTTACCTTCAATTTTGTAACAAGAGTAAAAAAGAGATCATCCAAATTTCTTGTCAAAGTGGACAGAAAGAAAATATTTTCAATTTCTCTCTTGATATATAGAATTATTTCATTATGCAATCTATTGGGGATGGAGAGGAAGGACAAGAATTGAAATTTCACAATGAAGCCAGATACTAGTTGAAACACGGTTGCGAATGCATTCTGATGACATTATAAGAAAAAGATTATTATACATATTTAGACCATGTTTAGACTGGTCTTAATGGAATTTAATATGCTTTGAATTAAACAATGATTGATTGTGGCAGGACTGCTGACTAGTAACTTTTGTTAAAATTTTTTTTAAAGACCCAATGCTTTGTTTAGCTTCAATATACCTATTTTCATATCCTCTTCCAGGATTTAAATCAATTCATGACTCTCTCAACTCCCTCCAACGAATACAGAAAACAAAGATGGATTTAGAAAAATATAAAGTACAGAAAGACCTAAAGAAATTGCAGCGTAAGATAGCGGAACTCCAGGAATCATAAACTTTCCAGTCATCGTCTTTTTCACCAGCCAGTGGAGTGGTTTCCTGGGAGAAGTTTGGGAAAAAAATCAGTTTGAGATGTTTACTGCTTCTATTTCTTACCACCTTTCTAAGCTGATGAATGTACCAGAAAACCCAATAAAGCAGGGAATTTTATGATGCCTTGATATTAGAGAAAAAGGGAATTTCTTTCCGTACTTACCTTTATATTTTTATTTGTCCACAAATCTGCATGTTATTCCTATAGGCCTGGTGAAGTAGGCCTGGTGTAATATATTAAAGAATGGCGGAAACTGTGGAAAATTGGAGACAACTTACTTGTCTAAAAAGAATAGCAACTATGCAGTTCCAGTCCATTATTTACATGCATATAATCCATTATTGTCCAAAATTTTATTTTCCAAAAAAACCAGAAATCTGGTTTTACATGAAACCATTTGTAAGCATTAGCAACTAGTTCTTAAACTATGAGGGAAATATCTCTGGGGCAGATACAGCCAAGTGAACTGTCAGACTGCAACTTCTAATGCAGAGGTTTTAATTTTCAAACAGTCCCAATATTTATACCAAGTCTAACTTCTAAAATACTGATTCATCACACTCAATATGTATCAGAATTACGAGCAAGGAAGAGTTAACCATCTAACAGTTTCCATGAAAAACATCCAACATAATTTTATCCTGGTGCTAAATTTAAAAGCACTGCAAAAAATATGAATTAGTTTCCCATAAAATTAAACTATCTCTAACTTTTGTAGACATAAATGTGAAATGGAAAACCTGATATTGGGCAGGAAAATCAGGAAAAATAAAAACAAACTATTCATGTTTTGTACTATGTAGAGAACTGCATACTCTTACATTATTGGGGAGTCTACAAATTGGTACAATAATTTAAGGGGTAATTTGGAAACATCTATTAACATTTTAAAGTGTATATAGCCTTTGACCCTGGAATTCTACTGCTAGATACTCATATTACAGCAGGAAGAAAACTTCCAAAATATGGAAAGATTTATGAATAAGGATGCTCATTATAGCACTGTTTCTTATAGAAAAAATGAAAACTACCCAATCAAAAGGAACTGATTGACTAAATTAATATCACCACCAACAAAAAAAGTGCTATTTAGCCCTTAAAAAGAACACAGACAGAAATCCAAGTATTTACCTTACTTTGTTAGGTAAATAAAGCAAATTGCAAAGCTATATGAATGTGATCCCACCTGTGTCAAAAAAGTCCTAAAATAAGTTAAAATACACATACAGTACACAAAAAAGTAAGAATTTACATCAGACTAGCAGAATTATGAAAAATTTTATTTTTTACACTAAGTGGTTATTAATGCTTTTATAGTATTACAATAGCTGTTGCCAGTAAAGATGTTTTTAAAAAAATAACCACAACAACAAACACACGAGGAGGCTAACAGAGTCACTCTTTGTAACGAACCAAATAAGTGATTGTAGGAAAAGTTAAGTTAGAACTTCACACAGATTAACAGCCAAGCCAGATCCACATTTTACTGTACACATTTAGCAACAAAATCAATGACAATGTATAGCAAATAGAAAAAAAAAAAGTTGATGCATTTTTTTTTCCTTGTAAGCAAAAATGCTCTAACTTGTAACTGAAATAATAGGGCAAGATCAAGCCAAAAGCTTTCCTAGAACAGGTCTTCTGTATTGGCCTTGACAGGGTAGAACCACGTAGAACTGAATGTAATGCAATCGAGTAGGGATTCAAAGGATCCTCTGCTAGGATTCTTCACCGGGCACCCCAAGTTGGGGTGTTCAGAGGTTTGCAGACACTAGATGGCCTGAAAACTATGCCTTATGAGAAGGTGGATCACATTTAGTAGGACCCTGATGCTGGGAAAGATTGAAGGCAGGAGGAGAAGTGGATGACAGAGGACGAGATGGTTGGATGGCATCAGTGACTCTATGGACATGAGTTTGAGCAGGCTCTGGGAGTTGGTGATGGACGCAGAAGCCTGCCATGCTGTAGTCCATGCGGTTGCAAAAAGTTGGACACGACTGAGTGACTGAACTGAACTGAAAGCCTATACAGCTCTAATTTGTTGTTGATGTCCTGTCCTGATGAGTGGGCTCAGTATTGGAGGAATATTCCTGAAAGCCATTGCTACCTCAGGATAGCAGCAACTTAACTCCAAACAGAAGTGACTGTGAACAACATACACATAACCCTCTGACCCCAACATATCCCCTCGTTCAGCTCAGTTCAGTTCAGACACTCAGTTGTGTCTGACTCTTCGTGACCCCATGAACCGCAGCACACCAGGCCTCCCTGTCTATCACCAACTCCCAGAGCTTGCTCAAACTCATGTCCATTGAGTCGGTGATGCCATCCAACCATCTCATCCTCTGTTGTCCCCTTCTCCTCCCACCCTCAATCTTTCCCAGCATCAGGGTCTTTTCCAATAAATCAGTTCTTTGCGTCAGGTGGCCAAAGTATTGGAGTTCCCACGTCAACATCAGTCCTTCCAATGAATATTCAGGACTTATTTCCTTTAGGATGGACTGGTTGGATCTCCTTGCAGTCCAAGGGACTCTCAAGAGTTTTCTCCAACCCCACACTTCAAAAGCATCCATTCTTCAGTGCTCAGCTTTCTTTATAATTGAACTCTCACATCCATACATGACTACTGGAAAAACCATAGCTTTGACTAGATGGACCTTTGTCAGCAAAGTACTATCTCTGCATTTTAATATACTGTCTAGGTTGATCATAACTTTTCTTCCAAGGAGCAAATGTCTTTTAATCTCATGGCTGCAGTCACCATCTGCAGTGATTTTGGAGGCCCCCCAAAATAGTCTCTCCTTGTTTCCATTGTTTCCCCATCTATTTGCCGTGAAGTAATGGGACCAGATGCCATGATCTTGAATGCCAGTTTTCTGAATGTTGAGTTGTAATATATCCCCCACTCAACTTTATTTTAGCTGGTTCCGAAGACGTCCATGGCCACTCCAGGGGCATGCGGCAGCAGCAGCAGTGGAAGTGGAAAGAGTGGTCTGAATCAATGGACTCATTGTAGTTAAAATGTGAATTTTACAAGAACCTAGTAAACACGTCGGTAAAGCTCATGTAAGTGAGGGGCCCTGGAGCTTAAGAGTCAGCATTTCACAGTAGCTTCAACTCTGCTCTGGGAGCCAATGAAGCCCTGGGTTTCCCTCCTTCTGCATTTATTTTGCCACAGGCCCCAAAAGATAACAAAAATGAACAATCCCCTTAAGAAGCTCAATATATGGTGCTTTATTCTTTATCAAACACCAACTCTTAATCCTCTGGAAAATGTCAGACTTCTCTCCACAAATACAGGAGAATGTTTGTTCAAAGCATTTTGCTTCCCTATAGAACATGAAGGGCTTCCCTGGTGGCTTAGAGGGTAGAGCATCTGCCTGCAATGCAGGAGACCCAGGTTTGATCCCTGGGTCGGGAAGATCCCCTGGAGAAGGTGATGGCACCCCACTCCAGTGCTCTTGCCTGGAAAATCCCATGGACAGAGGAGCCTGGTAGGCTGCAGTCCATGGGGTCGCAAAGAGTCGGACATGACTGAGTGACGACACCTATAGAAAATGAAGGACAAATCCCGCACCTCATGTTACTCAAGTAACTTCCTTCTCAGCCCCACTATAAGGTGGATATACTCACACCTGAGTGCCAGGACAACAATAAAGCTCAAGGTCAAAGAAAGAGCATCCCCAGAGTGCTGTGGACACCATCAACTCTCTCCTCTTCTGCAGAGGAGCTCACTTCTATGGTGTCACCAATAATACCAGCAAGAAGCAATCAAAACTACCAAGAAGGAGAAACTTGATCCATAATATATATGTGCTTACCTTGTAAGTGGAGTCTCCAAAGTTTTGTGAGGGAGTACTTGTGTGCTAGGCACTGGGGACACAACACAGAAAAAAATAAAAATGGACTCTGCCCTTAGGGAACTTACAGTCTAGTGGAAAAGACCAACAATCAAACCTGCAAATACTCGAGCAAAGGAGGGGTATGGTGGAAGCACATGGGAGAGGCATTGAGCATAAACACAGGGAATCAGACACAGGGGTCTACCAGAAGAAGGGAGATCTAAACTGAGACCTCTGAAGTATAAACAGATGTCAGCCAAGGAAAACGGGCTTGATTGGTAAAGGTGGGGGGTCAGGCAGAGTGAAAGTGAAAGTCGCTCAGGCGTGTCCGACTCTTTGCAAGCCCATTGACTATACAGTCCATGGAATTCTCCAGGCCAGAATACTGGAGTGGGTAACCATTCCCTTCTCCAGGGGATCTTCCCAACCCAGAGATCGAACCCAGGTCTCCTGCATTGCAGGCAGATTCCTTACCAGCTGAGCCACCAGGGAAGTGCAAGAATACTGGAATGGGTAGCCTATCTCTTCTCCAGGGGATCTTCCTGACCCAGGAATCAAACTGGGGTCTCCTGCATTGCAGGTGATTCTTTACCAGCCGGGCTACCGGGGAAGCCTTAGGCAGAAGGCGCAGCCTAAGCAAAGGCCTGGAGGCCAACAAATGCGACCCAGACCAGGACCTGAAGAAGTTCAGCACAGTCACAACCTAAAGTGTGGCTGGAGGTCGGGGAGGGCTGGGGGAGGCAAGCAGGGAAGAGAAAGTTGGAGAAGTCAGTGGAGTTGGGCGTCTGATCACAAAGGGCCGTATAACTCATGTTGAGGAACTTGGGCCCTGTCTTCAAACAAAGTCCTTTGAAGGATTTTGCATAGCAGAGTGACATGAGATTTGCATTTTAGTGAAACCCCTCTGGCTGTAGAGTACAGACTAAAGGCACAGTGGGAGAAACAACTTTGGGTGAAAAGTAGGGAGATAGTGCAGGAGAGTGACGATGCTGAGCTCAGCTTTAAATTAACTGATTCCTAGAAGATATGATGAGCTGCCCCAAGGGCTTCCCTGATAGCTCAGTTCGTAAAGAATCCACCTGCAAAGCAGGAGACCCCAGTTCAACTCCTGGGTCAGGAAGATCCCCTGGAGAAGGGATAGGCTACCCACTCCAGTATTCTTGGGCTTCCCTTGTGGGTCAACTGGTAAAGCATCCACCTGCAATGCAGGAGACCTGGGTTTGATCCCTGGGTTGGGAAGATGCCCTGAAGACAGGAAAGACTACCCACTCCAGGATTCTGGCCTGGAGAATTCCATGGACTGTAAAGTCCATGGGGTCACAAAGAGTCGGACACAACTTTCACTTTCATTTGAGATGTCCCAAAGGAGGTGTCCAGTGGTCACTGAGACGTAAGGACCTGGAGCTTGAGACAAAGAGTGGAACTAAGGAATTAGCACAGAAATGGTTAGTGAAGATATGAGTGAGGAAGGAAGAGATTGCCTAGTCTTGGGAGGGAGGGGTAGGCGTGGGAGACATGAAGATTACGTGAGAAACACAGGGAAGAACCCAAGAACACCTAACACTTAAGGAACAGGCAGAAGAGGAAGCTTGGTGAGTGTGGGGAGCCAGCAGTGAGGTAGAGAGGAAGCATCATAGTCTGAGGGTTTCGATCTTCCCTGGGAGTTCCTGCTAGCAGATGGCGCCAACCATCAGCTTGGGAGTTCTACCAGCAATGCTTCAGATCAGATCTCTCCTTGTCACTGAGGTCCCTGTCCTACGATGTAAATAGAAAGTTGGATGTATCGCACAACTCAGTAGAGAAAGGTTATAAATGCTTTCCCGACTGCCCTTCCATATAAAATAAATGTGCTGCATCCTATCAGACGCAGAGAGGGGGGTGAACCCTCCCAGATAGAGGAAGGATCATTGCCAGGAAAAAAATAAGAGGCTGTTTCGGCCCCTACGCAGCTCGGCATTTCCCTCTTCAGGAGATTCGAGTCACACACATTTGTGGTGAAGTTCCGCGGTTTAAGATCTTCCCTTTATTATACAGTCATGAAACTTTCTAACTCCATAGACTAAATTTCCATAACCCCAGTTTCCTCGGTAGAGTTTTTCTTACCTCGTTTTCAGATGATATTTATGAGATGTGAGGTAAAAATGATTGGTGTGCTCAGCAGGATGTCATAAACCAGGCCCTCCTTTACAATCCCCAGAGATAGAAACTGAGAAAACAAAAACAAAACAAAAATCCAAACTCCTAATGCTGGGAAGTCTTGAGGGATCCTGAGGTCTGACACACTTGAGTTTAAAAGCAGCGCCATACTCACCGTATGTGCAATTTCGGCTATGTTCTCTAACTTTGGAGTCAGTTCACCCATCTTAACATGGGAACAATACCACTAAGTCTAAAAAGAAAAGAAACTGAGCCATTACCAGGTATCAGAGACGGTTCCAAGCACTTTACCTGGATGGACTCATTTAATCCTCCACACAGATGTGTGTTACTGAGGCACAGAGAGATGAAGCAATTTATGTTAAGTATGAAGTGCTAAGTATCAAGTGCTGCCAGTATGAAGTCGAGCCAGAATTTGAACTCATCAGTGCAGAGAATTTGCTCTTAAACATTCTGCTATATTGTTTCTCTAAATATGTGTCTGATCCATTGTAGGTATTACACCTGATAAAGGTACTGATTAACAATAATAAACAGAGTTTTAGATCTTTATGAAAAAAACAAGTTCCATAGTACTCATTTATGCAACTCTGGATTGAATTGGTGTTGTTCAAAAAGGTCCCTGTACTGTGTATTTTGCTTGTGTTCCGTCACTTCAGTCATGTCAGACTCTTCTGCGGCCCCATGGGCAGTAGCCTGCCTGGCTCCTCTGTCCATGGGGTTTTCCAGGCAGGAATACTGGGGGGGGTTGCCATGCCCTCCTCCAGATCTTCCTGACCCAGGAATCAAACTCGCGCCTCCTGCATCGCCGGCGGATTCTTTACCACTGAGCCACCGGTGAAACCCAGAGCCATACGCTGTGGATATTGGTTTGCAAGAAACCTAGCAGTGGGCCATAGCAGTAAGAAGTGCAAACTATAGACTTCTCCTGGAACAAAATTATACTGAGGAAGTTCCTCTACTTTAAAAGCACTTATTGTTTCTGGGGACAGAGGCTAACAGCTACGGAAACATTTCGGACTCTGACTAGAGGCAGGTAAGGTGCTGGTGCCAGTGAGCTGTGAAGCATATTTCCTCTAGAAGTTCTGGCCATCAAAAGCAAACACAAGAGCTATAAATGCCAGGTCGAAGTCATTAGTATCCAACTAACAGATGCTTCTCCAAAATATGCTATGTACTACATGCACAAGAGGGACATTCAGGGTTGGGCTTCAAGTGCACAAGGCCTACAGGGAAGCATGGGAATGACCTACTGCTGCTGCTGCTAAGTCGCTTCAGTCGTGTCCAACTCTGTGCGACCCCATAGACGGCAGCCTACCAGGCTCCCCCGTCCCTGGGATTCTCCAGGCAAGAACACTGGAGTGGGTTGCCATTTCCTTCTTCAGGGCATGAAAGTGAAAAGTGAAAGTGAAGTCGCTCAGTCGTGTCTGACTCTTCACAACCCCATGGACTGCAGCCTACCAGGCTCCTCCGCCCATGGGATTTTCCAGGCAAGAGTACTGGAGTGGGGTGCCATTGCCTTCTCCTACTACAGTCCAAAACCACTCCTAAACCAAGGAACCTACCTAGTCTTTTTTCTTAAATTCCATTGCTTAGCACTTAAAGGTTTTTACATATTCACAACAGCAGTCTTCACAACACAAAAGTCCTCAAAAAGAACAAACACTCACCCATGAGCCTTTGTGGATACTTCTCTGCAAGGACTGATTGATAACTAAGGAGAGCAAGACTTTTCAAAGCCAAGGAGGTGCTAGGCACCTAAGACATAGGAGGGTCAAAAGAAAGTTGATGGGAGAGAGGTTAGAAGTCAAAGAGAAAGCCAAGGGCTGGCACCTGGGATGTTATCAAAGATAAACTGAAATAATTAGCTGACTGCTGGCCTCAGTTTCTATCAAGTTCAAAATCTGGCAAGAGTGGAGTATCCCTTATCATTGCCTAAGTTTGTTTGCATGTGAAGCTTGAGAAAAAATAAACTTGCAAAGTTAGTCCTTTGGAAGAGGTCCCCTTCCTCCTAAGGTTCTTCCTAGAATTCAGACAGTGGTAGCAGGTAAATGATAGCATCAAAATAGACTCTGGAAGGATAACTCAGTCAGTCACAAAGACACACACCTCCACTTATTTACATATCTTTGTGATGACAGCAAATTATTAACAAAATGTGACAATAATATTGGAAATGGTCTTGGAAGCCAGATTCTGTTTGCCTAAGATTATAGACAACTTCAGAAGAGTGAATCACTTGTGCTCTCTCTCTGTAAGACAAGGTTAATATTTACTGTAAAAAAAATTATGTGAGAATAAAATGAGGTGGCTGTATAAAGTGCTTGGTACATAGTAGGCATTCATTCTACTCCTGAAAGTCCCGGACAGCTCAGGCTCTGGCAGTAGAGACTACTACCCCATCGACACAAGAAGTCCCTCTGCTGAAGTCAATGGTACAGGACCAGATCCCCTGCAATGCCAGACCTTACTTGGGCTTTCTTAGACGCTACCTGATGTGTATAAAACCTCATTGCTGCCGACATATTTCTCAGTGTTCACAGCTATCCACCACTGCCTAAATTCGGGTCAAGGGAGTTAATAGGTCATTCTCAATAATAGTTCTTTGACAGAAAAGTCACCCAACCACATATAGAGCACTAGCTCCAAGGCAATATAGGGCTGACCTCAGGCAATTTTGAAATATATTTGTTTCCACTTTATTGAAGCTGCTTTATGACACTATACATTTGATTGCTCAGCAGTGATTTTCTCTTTAATCTTCTTTCTACACAAACTTCTGCTCCATCTGGCTTTTCTCATACGCCTAGAGATGCTTGTGTCTCAAACATAAGAGAAATCAACACTGCCAGGAAAGTACAAAAGCAAAAAAAAAAAAAAAAAAGAAATCCCACATAACTCACTCTGCCAACATATAATCTGCAGTTGTCTTTTTTCCATACCACCTGACTTCTTTACAGGCTAATTTCCAAACTTCTAAAAGCAGGAAATATTTTTAACATCGAAACTATTTAGGGCCTCCCTAGTGGTCAAGAATCCACCTGCTAATGCAGGATGCATGGGTTTGACTCCTGGTGGGGAAAATCCCACATGCTGCAGAGCAACCAAGCCCAGGTGCCACAACTACTGAGCCCACACGCAGCAACTACTGAAGTCCTCCTGCCTAGAGCCTCTGCTCCACAAGAGAGGACGGCACAAGGAGAAGTCCACGCACTGAGCAAAGAGGAGCTGCCACTCACTGCCAACGCTGGAGCAAAGACCCACCGCAGCCAAATATAGATCAATAAAAGGAAAAAATAAACTATTTCTACACTATTTTCCCTTTCTTGAGCTATTAAATCGGACAAGACAATTAAGATTAAAACTTTTAAACCAGGCGTGGTGGTTTTCCAAAATAACTCCCGATCTCCTGATACTAAACTATGCAGCATTTTTTTTCCCACCGAGATTAAAGCAATGACCGTATTTCATACGATGAAAGGGAAGGAAAGAGATTAAAAAGGCAGAGTTGTAGGCACTCAAGTTATTTAAGCCATCTGGGAGTCAGATGGACAACATGCATATTCTACTTAATGGGGGTCCACTGGAATACAGAATGAAGCAGGGAAAAGGCTAACAGTTTTGCCAAGAGAACGCACTGGTCATAGCAAACAGCCCATTCCAACAACAAAAGAGACAACTCTACACATGGACATCACAAGATGGTCAATACCAAAATAAGACTGATTATATTTTTTGCAGCCAAAGATGGAGACGCTCTATACAGTCAGCAAAAACAGCACCAGGAGCTGACTGTGGTTCAGATCATGACCTCCTTATTGCAAAATTGAGACTTCAGTTGAAGAAAGTAGGGAAAACCACTAGACCATTCAGGTACAGCCTAAATCAAATCCCTTATGATTATACAGTGGAAGTGACAAATAGATTCAAGGGATTAGATTTGATAGACAGAGCGCCTGAAGAACTATGGATGGGGGTTCGTGACATTGTACAGGAGGCAGTGATCAAGACCATCCTCAAGAAGAAAAAAAAATGCAAAAAGGCAAAATGGCTGTCTGAGGAGGCCTTTCAAATAGCTAAGAAGAGAAGCAAAAGGCAAAGGGGAAAAGGAAAGATATATCCATCTGAATGCAGAGTTGCAAAGAACAGCAAGGAGAGATAAGAAAGCCTTCCTCAGTGATCAATGCAAAAAATAGAGGAAAACAATAGAATGGGAAAGACTAGAGATCTCTTCAAGAAAATTACAGATAGCAAGTGAACATTTCATGCAAAGATGGGCACAATAAAGGACAGAAATAGTATGGACCTAACAGAAGCAGAAGATATTAAGAACAGGTGGCAAGAATACACAGAACTATATAAAAAAGATCTTAATGACCCAGATAACTTGATGGCTTAAAACTCAACATTCAAGAAACGAAGATCATGGCATCCAGTCTCATCACTTCATGGCAAACAGCTGGGGAAACAATGGAAACAGTGACAGACTTCATTTTCTTGGGCTCCAAATTCACTGCACATAGTGACTGTGGCCATGAAATTAAAAGAAGCTTGCTCCTTGGAAGAAAAGCTATGACCAACCTATATAGCATATTAAAAAGCAGAAACATTTCTTTGCTGACAAAGGTCTGTCTAGCCAAAGCTATGGTTTTTCCAGTAGTCGTGTATGGATGTGAGAGCTGAGCACCAAAAATTGATGCTTTTGAACTGTGGTGTTGGAAAAGACTCTTGAGAGTCCCTTGGACTTCAGGGAGATCCAACCAGTCCGTTTTCTAAAGAAAATCAGTCCTGAATATTCATTGGAAGGACTGATGCTGAAGCTGAAACTCCAATACTTTGGCCACCTCATGCGAAGAACTGACTCATTGGAAAAGACCCTGATGCTGGGAAAGATTGAAGGCAGGAAGAGAAAGAGACGACAGAGGATGAGATGGTTAGATGGCATCACAGACTTGATGGACATGAGTTTGAGCAAGCTCTGGGGGTTGGTGATGGACAGGGAAGCCTGGTGTGCTGCAGTCCATGGAGTCGCTAACAGTCAGACACAACTGACTGAGCGATTTAACTGAACTGAACCACGATCGTGTGATCACTCACCTAGAGCCAGACATCCTGGAATGCGAAGTCAAGTGGGCCTTAGGGAGCATTACTATGAATAAAGCTAGTGGAGGTGATGGAATTCCAGCTGAGTTATTCCAAATCCTCAAAGATGATGTTGTTGATGTGCTGCACTCAATATGCCAGAAAAATTTGGAAAACTCAGCAGTGGCCACAGGACTAGAAAAGGTGAGTTTTCATTCTAATCCCTAAGAAAGGCAATGCCAAAGAATGCTCAAACTACCACACAATTGCACTCATTTCACATGCTAGTAAAGTAATGCTGAAAATTCTCCAAGAGAGGCTTCAACAGTACGTGAACCATGAACTTCCAGATATTCAAGCTGGATTTAGAAAAGGCAGAGGAAACAGAGATCAAATTGCCAACATCCATTGGATCATAGAAAAAACAAGTTACAGAAAAATATCCACTTCTGCTTTGTTGACTATACTAAAGCCTTTGACAGTGTGGATCACAACAAACTGTGGAAAATTCTTCAACAGATGGGAATACCAGATCACCTTACTTGCCTCCTGAGAAATCTTTATGCAGGTCAAGAAGCAACCGTTAGAAAAGGACATGGAACAATGGACTAGTTCCAAATTGGGAAAGGAATGTCAAGGCTGTATATTGTCACCCTATTTATTTAACTTTTATGTAGAGTACATCATGAGAAATGCCAGGCTGGATGAAGCACAACCTGGAATCAAGATTGTGGGGAGAAATATCAATAACCTCAGATATGCAGATGACACCACCCTTATGGCAAAAAACGAAGAGGAACTAAAGAGCCTCTTGATGAAAGTGAGAGTGAAAAGGCTGGCTTAAAACTCAAGATTCAAAAAACGAAGATCATGGCATCTGGTCTCATCAATTCATGGCAAATAGATGGGGAGACGATGGAAACAGTGATAGACTATTTTCTTGGGCTCCAAAACCACTGCAGATGGTGACTACAGCAATGAAATTAAAAGATGCTTGCTCCTTTAAAGAAAAGTTATGACCAACCTAGACAGCATATTAAAAAGCAGAGACATTACTTTGCCAATAAAGGTCCGTCTAGTCAAGGCTATAGTTTTTCCAGTAGTCATGTGTGGATGTGAGAGATGGACTATAAAGAAAGCTGAGCACTGAAGAATTGATGCTTTTGAACTGTGATGTTGGAAAAGACTCTTGAGAGCCCCTTGGACTGCAAGGAGATCCAACCAGTCCATCCTAAAGAAAATCAGTCCTGAATATTCATTGGAAGGACTGATTCTGAATCTGAAACTCCAATGCTTTGGCCACCTGATGTGAAGAGCCGACTCATTAGAAAAGACCCTGATGCTGGGGAAGACTGAAAGCAGGAAGAGAACAGGATGACAGAGGACGAGATGGTTGGATGGCATCGACTCAATGGACAGGAGTTTGAGCAAGCTCCGGGGGTTGGTGATAAGACAGGGAAACCTCATGTGCTGCAGTCCATGGGGTCGCAAAGAGTTGGACGTAACTGAGGGACTGAACAACAGATAGGAATATAGTATAACCTTTTTCACCTGCACACACAATTCCAGTCAAGTATTTATGGAGACTGGCTTCCATTAAGTCATTTTCAAAGTAAAGGTCTACTCGTGTGCCTAGAACTGATTACCCGCGTTCCTACAGTGAGGGTCTCTGAGAAGGGCTTCTACCCTAAGGTCTGTGAGCACTGGTGGGGGGGTGCGGGGCAGGGCTGCTCACTGAAAACCAGCTGCTGCTTTGCATGAGCTGCATTAGTCGGTTTACATCAGCGTTTTGCTTTAGCTCACTTTGCACTTGGAAAACTTTGGTAGCCTTAGAATAATAGAATGCTTTCATTAGAAATCTAGCTCAAGGCCCTGATTTCCCACATTCACATTAAAAATTAAAAGGTCAGGGACTTCTTGGTGGTCCAGTGGTGAAGGCTCCACAGTTCCAGGGCAGGGGTTGTGGGGTCGATCCTTGGACCAGGGAACTAAGATCCCACATGCCAAGTGATGTGGCCAAAAAGAGAAATAAAACATCACTTATTGCTTAAAAATAAATAAATAAAAGGTACAACTGAAGTTTTTACATCACATGACCAGCCAAAAGTATTTCACTTCCCAAGGTCTGGAAGTAGAATATATAAAGCATTCTCTCAGACTTTTACCTTAAAAATAACAATAATAACAAAAACTATCACATGGAATGAATAAGACTGGGTTAGGAAGTTCTGTGGATCTTTTTGGTGCTGAACTATGACATAAGCCTTATAGGTTGTAAAATAGTTGGAACTAATGTACAGAGCTAATTTTTTTTTATACTTTATTTCCTGCTGAATTCTGTGACGTTTCAATTATCGAACATAAACTCACATAAACATGAGATTTAATGTTTCAGATTGCAAGGTAATATGTAATGTAGTGTTTATAAAATACTCATATCAACTGGTGGTGTTTTGATTTGCATAATTTGTTAAAATGACTTCATTTTTAACATCCACTGATGTAGATTAATAATCTAGATTCAGATTTAAAGACTGATGGGAAAATGGCACATGTATACTTTCGCAAGTTTTAGGAGTTTGCTATGTTTTAAAAAGAGTAATTTAACTTCAGGGATTTTTAGGAAATGGGTTTTCTCACAATCCATTGCTGGCAATTGGCAGTTCTAGTAACACTGGCACAGAGCATTAAGTGTACACCTTAACAGTGAGGTGAGTAACTCTGAATAAAGTTTTAGAGAAATTAAAATAAAAAGACTTATCCAGGCACATCCCCATTCAACACTGAAACTGAGTTTGAAGCATATCACTTAAGTTTTGTGAGTATAATCCAGTGCAGTTTCTTTTAAAGAGAATTAAGCGAAGCATAATATGTAATCAGCTAAGTCAGTGATACTGTGTTGTAAGTAGACTGTTGAGAGAGAATAGTTCAGACATTTATTACAGAAATAAACAGCCACATAGTCCTAAGAGCCAAGTACTTTTCACAGTAACCATTTTTAATAACTCATTATCTTGTATCTGATGACCGCCTTTTTGGCAACAATTTAGAGGATGATCCTCAACTGCAGTGATCTGGTGAAATAGATTCAAAGGTACGAGTATTCATTTTAACAGCAATCACAGTGAGCAATGTACTGATTTTCTACTGCTGCCCTAACAAACTACCACAAACTTGGCGGCTGAAAAATATAAATTTATTATCTTACAGTTCTGTAAGTCAGAAGTCCATCATGGGTCTCCCCAGGCTATGATCAAAGTATCAGCCGGGCCGCATCCCTTTCAGGAACCCGGCAGGACAGCGTGTCCTGCCTTCTCCAGTTCCTGGAGGCTGCCCTTATTAATGTGCCTAGCGGCCCCTTCTTCCATCTTCACAGCCGGCAATACTGAATCTCTCTGACCTCCCACTGGCACGTCCCTCTGACAGACTCTCTACTTTTAAGAACTCTTATGAGTAAACTGGATTCACCCAGACAATCTAGGATAATCTCCCCATCTCAAGGTCCACAACCTTAAGTCATATCTGCAACGTATTCACAAATTTCAGGGGTTGGGACACAGACACCTTAGGGGGCCATTATTCTGCTACCACAAACAGAAATAATAACAAGATAAGCATTTTTTCATTACTTCTCTTCTCTCCAGAATAAATATAACAAGTATTTTTGTCATAGGGATTACTGTATTGGTTTTGCCATACATTAACATGCTATTTTTAAATTTCAGTGTTGTGAAGATTTTTAAAAATAGCATGTTGATGTATGGCCAAACCAATCCAATACTGTAACATAATTAAAATGTAACTCCAATTAAAATGAATAAATTTAAATTTTAAAAAATAATAAAAATAGCATTTATAAAAAAATTAAAGAGTTGTATAAGGGTATTTGTTCAGGTAATCAGAATTTAAAATAAATACTGTTATTCAAAAAGTTCCTAATCATCCATAGAGAGGAAAAACCCATTATTATATAGTATGTGGACAGCTAGACACTATAAGTGGTCTTTAGGTCCAATAGGCCTAAATGATTACATTTTCTAAACCAAAAGTTATATGTATACTGTAAATAAAGGTATTTTCTGACTTTTTACTTTCGTTGACGTTGTCCAGTCACTCAGTTGTGTCTGACTCTTTGTGACCCCATGAACTGCAGCACGCCAGGCCTCCCTGTCCTTCACCATCTCCCAGAGTTTGCTCAAACTCATGTCCACCGAGTCAGTGATGCCATCCAACTGTGTCATTCTCTGCCATCCCCTTCTCCTGCCTTCAATCTTTCCCAGCATCAGGGTCTTTTCTAATGAAACAGCTCTTTGCATCAGGTGGCTAAAATATGGGAGCTTCAGCTTCAGCATCAGTCTTTCCAACGAATATTCAGGACTGATTTCCTTTAGGATGGACTGGTTGGATCTCCTTGCAGTCCAAGGGACACTCAAGAGTCTTCAACACAACAGTTCGAAAGCATCAGTTCTTTGGTACTCAGCCTTCCTTATGGACTTTCTAGTTTATCTGTATAAAAAGTACCAGGTGGCTCAGTAGTAAAGAACCCACTTGCCAATGCAGGGGACACAGGAGACACGGGTTTGATCCCTGGGTCAGGAAGATCCCCTTGAGAAGAGAATGGCTATCCACTTCAGTATTCTTGCCTGGAAAATCCCATAGAGAGGAGCCTGGCAGCCTACAGTCTGTAGGGTCACAAAGAGTTGGACACGACTGAGCAGAGACGAGCACCCGTGCAAAATAAACATGTATCACCTAAACATGAAAAGATCACTCTACCTGAATCTGATACACAATGTATCTTTCTAAAGCAAAAAAGACAAAAACAAAGGCAAAACAAAAAACCTCTCCTGCGAATTGAAGGTCAGTTTATAATCAGCAGCTGAAGGCTATGTCTTATAACAAGCAGTTTGGGAGTCTGAGTTTTCTATCCAATAAAACTAAAGTGGGAAAAAGGAAGACCTGTCCAGAGACAAGGGTCAACCTTGTCAAAACAAAGTTTCCACATTTTTTAATGCACAAAAATTAAAATGAATCTGCAAGACACACTGATTCATAAATAAAATATGCTTCATTTTTGTGTTCCAATAAAATTTCCCTGAAGCAGATAACTAATTTTCTGTAGAGAAACCAAATATGTTATCTTTTCATATTTGTGTATGACTTAATACTAAATATTTACCTAAGTTTCATACCAGTTTAAATAACCACATCTATTAATTCCTGCAATATACAACATGAGTATTTTTGACCAATCCTGTTTTGTTTAGTCTCAGATTAAATGAAGCTTGTCAACTCATTTTGTAAAGTGAAAAAGGAGCAGAGTAATTTAAAACTAAGGTTGTTTTTTTTTTAATAAACTAAGGTTGTGTTTTTTAACACAAGGGGCACTTGAAGAAATATGACAAGTGATCCCAAATGAATAGACTGTGCTCCAAAAGTTTACTCATAAGCTCAAATGACTTTCCAGCCAGAAATGACCATCAGATGCCAAGCCAGGCTACATGTATCTAATCAATAATTATTAATCAAGTTGACTAACTGTTAATAATAGCAAATGGTAAGAATTCACAGAAAATGCACTATACTTCTCAGAGATAAAAATAATGAAACACTTATTATGAATGCTAAATATTGATATGTCAGGAAATTATTTGAATGTACTCTAATTAAACTTACATATAAACTCTGAAAAGAAATTTCGGCCACTTCTTAGAATCAGGTAACACTGATTCACCTCACAGTTTCTCTGCTTTAAGTATGCTGTTTAGCATCACTCTTCTTTACCAACTTGGATTAAATAACTATGTTTAAAACACAAGTCTGGCATGAAGTCAGTTCTATAAATTATATGGTTAGGAATGATTTGAGGCTCACAGTAACTGAAGAGCAATTTGAAGAGAAGGCAACAAGTAGAGAGGATGAATATACAGCAGTGCAAAAAGAGATAGAGAATTACATGAGAATAGTATTAACTACAGTACTTTCTAATCTCATTTTCTAAAAAATCTGGGCTTGAAGTTCCTGGAGGCCAGAACTAGGCAATGGAGTCAAGAGGTTACTCCTTGATTACAGTCTTGGAGCAAAAGTTAGCCAAGTCCACAGTGTAGGTGAAAGTGACCTTGTGAAGCAGTACCAGCCCAGAAAGCAAGTGGAGAACAAGAACTGACTTGTGACCAGTGCTGCAGTGAACACTGGGGTACATGTGTCTCTTTCAATTCTGGTTTCCTCGGTGTGTATGCCCAGCAGTGGGATTGCTGAGATATATGGCAGTTCATTTCAAGCTTTTTAAGGAATCTCCACACTGTTCTCCATAGTGGCTGTACTAGTTTGCATTCCCACCAACAGCGTAGGAGGGTTCCCTTTTCTCCACATCCTCTCCAGCAGTTACTGTTTGTAGACTTTTTGATAGCAGCCATTCCCACTGGCATGAGATGGTACCTCACTGTGGTTTTGATTTGCATTTCTCTGATAATGAGTGATGTTGAGCATCTTTTCATGTGTTAGCCATCTGTATTATCTGTATGTGTCTGCATGTCACACTGTTTACAATAGCCAGGACATGGAAGCAACCTTGATGTCCATCAGCAGATGAATGGATAAGAAAGCTGTGGTACATGTACACAATGGAATATTACTCAGCTATTCAAAGAATGCATTTGAATCAGTTCTCATGAGGTGGATGAAACTGGAGCCTATGATACAGAGTGAAGTAAGTCAGAAAAAAAAAAAAACACCAATACAGTATATTAAGACATATATATGGAATTTAGAAAGATGGTAATGATGATCCCATATGCAAGACAGCACAAGAGACAAAGATTTAAAGAACAGACTTTTGGACTCTGTGGGAGAAGGCGAAGGTGGAATGATTTGGGAGAATAGCACTGAAACATGTATATTATATGTGAAACAGATCGCCAGGCCAGGTTTGATGCATGAGACAGGGTGCTCGGGGCTGGTGCACTGGCATGACCCTGAGGGATGGGATGGGGAGGGAGGTGGGAGGGGAGTTCGGGATGAGGGACACATGAACACCCATGGCTGACGCAGGTCAATGTATGGCAAAACCACTACAACATTGTAAAATAATTAGCCTCCAAAAAAAAAAAAAGAACTGACTGGTAAACGTGTAAGCAGACAGATGAGTCCACTGTGGGAGTAAAGGCTAACACGCCCTCGAGGAAGCAGGAGGGTGTGGGCATGGGCTGCGTGGGCAGCCTCTTTAGCACAGCCTTGCCAAGTCTGATGACCAGGCTGTTAAAAGCACAAATTGGTTTGACAGCTGTGAGGACAGGAAGACATGGGCACAGAATGGCAAGTGCTTAGCCTTATGAAAGAAAGAAGTAAAGGGCAGGGTCATCATTGCATTAATCCAGTGGTTCACAAGCATCAATGGCCCAAGATTAGAATTTCTTAGCCATGCCTTTAAAATGCAGAGTCCTAGCCCCCATCGTTAAAGATTCAGATTGAACAGGTCTCAATGATGATAATATTCAGCCAAATACAGGCATTCAAAAGATTAACCTTTGGAGTAAAATTTAATTACAGAATATTATCAATTTGTACTATCTCACAAAGTAACACTGTGGAGCTTATGGTTCAGAAAAGCTACATATATAAATTATACCACCCATTTTCACACAATAAATAATTTATGTAAATAGATGAAACACTTTAAAACCAAAGATCCAAAGCAAGTGACATACAGCTTCTTCCAACTAATATAAACGGCTTTTTGAAAAAATAAAATAAGACACTATACTTTCAAGTCTTTAAATTTGAAATTCTGAAATTATATCTGAATTGATACTATAAAGAAAACAAGACACCATTTTTGTTTTTATTTAAGGAAAGTTCATCTTTTTAGCATAAATGAAGGAATTGCATGATCGATTAAATATTGTCAGCATTATTTTTGAAAAATGTTCATTCATTTTTTAAATGCAGCCTTACACTTTAGTGTTTTGAATTCTATAAACATACCGATTAGCAGTCTGTGTTGTGCTTAGTCACTCAGTCATGTCTGACTCTTTGCAGCCCCATGGAGGGTAGCCCACCAGGCTCCTCTGTCTATGGGGATTCTCCAGGCAAGAATACTGGAGTGGGCTGCCCTCCTCTAGAGGATCTTCCCAACCCAGGGATCAAACCCAGGTCTCCCACATTGCAGGCAGATTCTTTACTGTCTGAACAACCAAGGAAGCCCAATTAGCAGTCTGGGACTTACCTAACATTTATATTATACTTCTTCAATAGAACCCAAGATGAAGCACTAGTAAAACAGATTATAAGATTACTTGGATATCGGATGAATTGGTCTGCTGAACTCTAGAATTCACAGGAGGAATTAAAACTTTTAATTTGTTTCTTAACAAATAAAATTCTGTACTGTGCTAATCTCATTTTGCATATAATTTAGCAAATGGCTATTAAGGCTTTATTGTAAGGGATTACCAAAAAAAAGTCCTATTGCGCACCATGCAAGACACAGAAAATAATGATTCACAAATAACTAATGAACAACTAAGGGAATCACGGTTTTTCCTTTCATTTCTCAAAATCAAAAAATGTTTTCAAATTAAAGTTATATTAAGAGTTTATGGAAAATTACATCCCTAGCTTAAGAACTTAAAGGTCTTTCGATTTTAAAAAGGAATGGATGATTATAACTATAGCTTTTTAAAATGTTGCTTTGGGGAAAAGTCTTGATTCTTTGTTTCATTCTTTCTAATAGATTTTTCTTTTCCTGCTTACTATAAAATAAAGCACTGTTACTGTGAGGACAATTTCTGATTCAGTTCCAATGCTCTTGTATCTCCGTGAGTTTTGGCATTGTTTACCAGCACCTGTGGGAAATCACAGACAGGAACATTAGTATTCTCTTGAGCCAAAGGGCAGTGGGCAACACCAAACTATACAAGAAGATCTGACTCTGTGCAACCTTTCAGTCATTTTTGCTGAAATAAATTTCAAAGCTAACATCACATAAGCACTATTTATTCAAATACTCAACAGTAGAGATGTCAACATTCTGATTGTTACCACTGACAGTGGTGCATAAAGTTAAAGGTTTTGATTGGAGGCTTTTGTTTACAACACTGTCACCTCTAAACCCATACCCCAAAGACCATTTTATGCACAGGGCTGTCCAAATGACACTGCTCTGCTTTAAAACCACAGCTTAAGATCAAGCAGTGAGGTTCTAAGTTCCATTAAGAACCTTTCCATAATTTTCACCAATTCCACAAACTAGAAGCTTTAATTTCTGTTGCTCATTTGATTACTAACACGTTTTTCGGTTGTTCATTTTCAAACACTGAGAAGGTCTCTGAGATGTTGCTCTATTAGCAAGCTAACAAGTTAGCCTGCCACAGTTTCACAAATACTGCCAGAAGACATGGGACATGTCGGTCAGAGACAAACGTCTTCATCATTCAGGGTGTAGCAAACAACATGAGTATCATTGTATCTGCATCCATTCCCTTCACCCTCTAAGTCTCACAGGGGTGATGTGGAATGGGTGCACATGGCATCCCCCACACACAGTGAGTTGCATGATAAGAGGGGAACCCTGAGCCTAGGACACTTGACTCTTTTATAACTGGCAGTAAACATGCCTACTCTGTGCTCTAGGGAGACACTTATCTCTTCTCCCAAGGCTGTGAATGTTTAAAAAAAAAAAAAAAGCTTCTCATTAGTTTTCATTGTGTTTTTAAAACTGTTGGCTGAAGTTGTAAGAATTTAGACTCTTACATACTCTATCTTTTCCAAAAGAATCCACACACACAGCTGACCCTTAAACAGCATGTGGATTGGGGATGAAGACCCTCTATATGCTCAAAAATTCACATACAACTTATAGTCAGCCACCTACGTAGGCCCTTGGTATCCGTAGATTCAACTAATCAAGGATCATGGAGTACTGTAGTAATTACTACTGAAAAAAAATTGAGTATAAGAGGAACCACACCATTTAAATATGCGTTCTTTAAGAGTCAACTGTATATGCTTACATGTTTAGAAACCAGAGCCATCCCATGAGACCTGGAGCAGAAACTGCCATGTGCATTTTATAGCAGACACCAAGAAGCAAACTGTTCCAAAGACAATACGAACATCCCATTAACTTCTGCTACTTCCAAACCCCTCTACTGCCTTCTCTGCATTGGTTGTAAGAAATACTACAACCAGAACCCAGAACCTTCGTCTATCTTTTCTTATGCTACCAAGCACTTCAGAAGAATGTATTTCCTACATGTTAAATTGGTGGTGACAACTAGCGGTGATGACACCTGAGGTATTATTTGGCAATGTCTAAAAGACATTTTCAGCTGCTGTAAGCTGGGTGGAGGTACTGCTACTGGCATCCAGTGGTTAGGGATGCTGGTTAGGCAACCTAACCACTGGATGCAAAGCACAGGACAAAGCAACACTCAGCCCTCATACAGCAAAGGTCCACAATGAAATATTTTTAATAAAATCAGGGTCTTACATCAATGAGCTCGTAGTCATTTTTGGCATGTAAGTGTCTCAGAAGGTACCAACGTGCTGTTGAAACAATAGATTTGGGATACCCAGGCTGATACACAACTCTCTCCAAAAGTCGCCGTGTCTCTCTAGGAAAAAGATACTCACTTTTAGTCCAAAGCATATAAATTAAGATACTTCATCTACTAGTCTCACACACACATATCTTTCTCATTCTTCTGCAGATGATGTGCTGATTACTTTATAAATTTTTTATACATGTAACAAAAAGGGTAATAATAATGGTTAACATTTATGAAGTATTTATTATGTGCTATGCAGTAGTATGCCAAATGTTTTACACATATGGTCACACTTAACATTTACAACCTTGTAAGACTGGTTGCTGCTATTAATCTCCTTTTGCAGACAAATAAGGCCCTTTCCAAAAAAAATGGGAAAATGACTCGTTTTATGAGCACTTCTGACTGCTCTATTTCTAATCCTCCTTGAAAGCAGGCAGAAAATAAATGATACAAAGATAATGTGCACTGGAACAATTAGAAATATTTAACGTCTACAATAGAGGCTAAGTGTACAATATCAGGCTTTTAGCATATGCTTTCATGTATTAAACCTGTATAGTATGTGACCTTATGTAATAACAGGCTGATTTAGAGTTGTGTTCTAATTTCTCCTTTCCAATTTTACTAATATTTATGACTCCAAAGACTTACGTATGGGTAGAAATAACACAAATTGTGGTAACTTCAGAACTACTGAACAAGAAGATTTTGTAAGTAGCAACTGGTTAGAAGGAGGAGCTAAAGAACTTGTGCTTAAGATGTGTTTACATAGGAATCAATAGTAAAGCAGTATGTTTATTTGAGCTGATTTTGGCTGCTGTTCACAGAGCTTACAGGGGGCTGGGGGTTAAGGCTCTCTAAGTTAGGAGATCCAACCAGTCCATCCTAAAGGAAATCAGTCCTGAATATTCATTGGAAGGACTGATGCTGAAGTTGAAACTCCAACACTCTGGCCACCTGGTGTGAACAACTGACTCATCTGAAAAGACCCTGATTCTGGCAAAGACTGAAGGCAGGAGAAGAAGGGGAGGACAGAGGACAAGATGGCTGGATGGCATCACCAATTCAATGGACGTGAGTCTGAGTAAACTCCACGAGTTGGCGATGGACAGGTAGGCCTGGCGTGCTGCAGTCCATGGGGTCGCAGAGAGTCGGACACGACTAAGCAACTGAAGTGAACTGAACTGAGGTGATATACACTGAGCTTTGGCAGAAAGAGTTCATTAGGAACTTCAAATTATAGCCTAAAACATTTCTTGGTGAAATTCGTCATGTAAAAAAATGGCAAAATAAATACATAACAGAAATGAAGATGGGACTGCTATATTAGTCATAGGTCTTTAACTCTTCCTTCACTCCTATTTCGTGGTGCCGATGTGACCTTTGCCACATATTTGTGTGTTAAGCTCTATGCCTACAATACCTAATTCTGTTCCAGTAATATATGTGCCTAAACTACTGTTTTACTTTATATTTGCTTTATATTATGTGTGATATCCATTAGACTAGGTATTATTCTCAGAATTTCAAAATATTCTTGCCTGTTTTTTCATCCATATAACACTTAAGTGATTTTCTTCAAATTTATTTCTGACCTCATCCTCCCCTTCCAAAGAAAAGATTGCTAAAATTTCTACATTTAATACTGTGAAGCTTCTGGATTTTCTAGGTATTAAAAACCACATTGTTTATAATGTCTCTGCCTTTTCAATATTTATTACTTTTTTCATAGCTTATTGTGCTCTGCAAGAACTTATGTCAATCTAGCTTTGAACTTAAGCCTTTTGGATTTTGCTTGTTACTAGAATCTACATTTACACTGTCGTCTCATCCTAAAACACTTAAGACCAAAAATACCAAGGCCTTCTTCATTTGAAAGGCTATCATGCAAATCTCTCATATTCTATCTCTGTGTACCAAATTATTATTTTTTCAATTGTAAGACTTTGTTTTCTTCCATATTGGGTTACTAGAATCAGCCTTTCCAAAGTAGAAATATATATACGAATAACATCAAAATTTGTCAAATTCATTCTAAACTTTTGTCTCCCAGAAGGAGTAAAAGTGAAGAAACATTTTAAGAAAAAAATGAACAAAGATTCTTTATACCTTGCTCCCATTTTGCGTTTGAATTGTAACAAAGCTTGTAAAAGGACAGCCAGTGGACAAAAGCAAAGTTTCAGGGCCTCAGCTGTAGCTTCTTGAACCAAGGATGGCCAGTGATCATTGGAAACATTAGCCTATAAAAATAAACACAAATATTAAATCACTGTGCTCATTTAACATGCTAGGAAGGTAATGCTCAAAATCCTTCAAGCTAGGCTTCAGCAGTACACCCGGAACTTCCAGAAGTAAAAGCTTGGTTTAGAAAAGGCCAGCGATCAAACAGCCACCATCCGCTGGATCACAGAGGAAGCAAGGGAATTCCAGAAAAACATTGACTTCTGCTTCAATGACTAAAGTTTTTGACTGTGTGGATCACAACAAACTATGGGAAATTGTTAAAGAGATGGGAATACTAGACCACCTTACCTGCCTTCTGAGAAACCTGTATGCAGGTCAACAAGCATCAGTTACAACTGGACATGCAGCAATGGACTGGTTCAAAATTGGGAAAGGAGTACATCAAGGCTGTATATTGTCACCCTGCTTATTAACTTATATGCAGAGCACATTATGCGAAATTCCAGGCTGGATGAGTCACAAACTAGAATCAAAATTGACAGGAGAATTATCAATAACCTCAGATATGCCGATGACACCACTCTTATGGTAGAAAGCAAAGAGGAACCAAAGAGCCTCTTTATGAAGGTGAAAAAGGAGAGTGAAAAAGCTGGCTTAAAACTCAACATTCAAAAAACTAAGATCATAGCATCCAGTCTCATCATTTCAAGGCAAACAGATGGGGTAAAAGTAGAAACAGGGACAGATTTTATTTTCTTGGGCTCCAAAATCCCTGTGGATGCTGACTGCAGTAATGAAATTCAAAGACACTTGCTCCTTGAAAGGAAAGCTATCACAAACCTAGATAGCGTATTAAAGAGCAGAGACATTACTTTGCCAACAAAGGTCCGTATAGTCACAGTTATGGTTTTCCCGGTAGTCATGTATGGATGTGAGGGCCGGACCATAAGGAAGGCTAAGTTCCAAAGAATGGATGCTTTCAAATTGTGGGGCTGGAGAAGACTCTTGAGAGTCCCTTGGACAGCAAGGAGATCAAATCAGACAATCCTAAAGGAAATCAACCCTGTATATTCATTGGAAGGACTGATGCTGAAGCTCCAATATTTTGGCCACCTGATGTGAAGAGCTGACTTACTGGAGAAGGCCCTGATGCTGGGAAAGACTGAGGGCAGGAGAAGAGTGGGGTGACAGAGGATGATAAGGTTGGATGGCATCACCAACTCAATGGACATGAGTTTGAGCAAACTCCAGGAAGTAATGAAGGACAGGGATGCAGAGTTACATATGACTTAGAGACTAAACAACATTAAATCATTAGACATTTGACATGTTTACTTTAAAAAATATAATCAGCTCTTACTTGTTGAGTGTCCAAGTTGCCATTTAATGCTGTAGGGAATGAAATTCTACAAAATTATTAAGAACTGATTCCTGACCTTAGGGAACTACAAAACAAGGCTGATAGGGATTAAGGAAGGATTAAAAAAGGAGATACCATTTTTAAAACACTAAAATATTTGCTAAAAGAAAACACACTATTCTATGGGTGAATGAAATCTATCAATTACTGAGCTCCTGCTCTACGAAATATACAAAACTTAATTCTTTAACTGGTAATGATAAAGTTTCACATTTCAAAAATTATCTAAGGAGAGAAGAAAGCCAAAAGTGAATATGTTAATAAAATCCCAATATAGGAAAAAAGTGCAAAGCCAGTTAGAGATAAATAAAGCTGAGGGAGATGGGTATACCAGACCACCTGACCTGCCTCTTGAGAAACCTATATGCAGGTCAGGAAGTGACAGTCAGAACTGGACATGGAACAACAGACTGGTTCCAAATAGGAAAAGGAGTACGTCAAGGCTGTACATTGTCACCCTGCTTATTTAACTTATATGCAGAGTACATCATGAGAAACGCTGGGCTGGAGGAAGCACAAGCTGGAATCAAGATTGCCGGGAGAAATATCAATAACCTCAGATATGAAGATGACACCACCCTTATAGCAGAAAGTGAAGAAGAACTAAAGAGCCTCTTGATGAAAGTGAAAGAGTAGAGTCAAAAAGTTGGCTTAAAACTCAAGATTCAGAAAACGAAGATCATGGCATCCAGTCCCATCACTTCATGGCAAATAGATGGGAAACAGTAGAAACAGTGGTTGACTTTATTTTCTGGGGACGCCAAAATCACTGCAGGTGGTGACTGAAGCCATGAAATTAAAAGACGCTTACTCCTTGGAAGGAAAGTTATGACCAACCTAGACAGCATATTAAAAAGCAGAGACATCACTTTGTCAACAAAGGTCCGTCTAGTCAAGGCTATGGTTTTTCCAGTGGTCATGTATGGATGTGAGAGTTGGACTATAAAGAAAGCTGAGCGCCAAAGAATTGATGCTTTTGAACTGTGGTGTTGGAAAAGACTCTTGAGAGTCCCTTGGACTGCAAGCAGATCCAACTAGTCCATCCTAAAGGAGATCAGTCCTGGCTGTTCATTGGAAGGACTGATGTTGAAGCTGAAACTCCAATACTTTGGCCACCTGATGCGAAGAGCTGACTCATTTGAAAAAACCCTGATGCTGGGAAAGATTGAGGGCAGGAGGAGAAGGGGACGACAGAGGATGAGATGGTTGGATGGCATCACGGACTCAAGGGACATGGGTTTAGGTGGACTCCAGGAGTTGGTGATGGACAGGGAGGCCTGGCATGCTGCAGTTCATGGGGTCACAAAGAGTGAGACACGACTGAGTGACTGAACTGAACTGAAATCAAAGTCAACAACTTTGAAAATTTTATTCAGAATTTCATTATATGGGAAAAAATGATAAGATTACTTCAGTTGTAAAGTTTAGTTTCTTATAGTATGTACTGAGTACAAAAATAACATAGATAAGTATTTCTTAAGAAATAGTAACTAAAAATAAAATAGTGAACACTCTACTGATTTTACAAGAAGAAAAAAAAAGCATTTAAAATCTTTTGTTAAAAACCTCAAACTGTAACCAAGATTTCCTAATTACAGGTGTCTAGAATACACATTTTAATAAAGTCAATATAAGTGAATACATTGTTGTAGTTCAGTCGCCCAATCATGTCCGACTTTTTGTGACCCCACACACTGTAGTTCCTTTCAAATATTAAATTATTCTTTTCAAATATAGAGCAATGAACTCTGAGTTCAGTACAGCCAACAGTAATTTGTGTAATCAAGGAAGAGGAAGTCACAGGGATAATGAATTTTAAAATAGAGACCAGAGGTTGTGAGACATACTCCATAAACATGGGAGCAACGACAACTTGCTCCCATCTGGCAAAGAATGTAAGGCAAAGCCCATACTAATAAAATTATTCCTAGTACATTTATTTTAAGCCAATAGTACAAAACTCTCGCTGGGTGGTTTTACAATGTACTATCTAAATTCCAAGAATTCATATAAAGTATTTTGCAAAGTTACTGCATGTATGGGTTGGCTAAAAAATTCGTTTGAGTTTTTTTATGTTATGAAAAAGTCCAAATGAACTTTTGGGTCAACCCAATATTATTATATAATATTTTCTATATGTGCATACTGTGCATGCTTAGTTGCTCAGTTGTCTGACTCTTTTTGAGACCCTATGGATTGTGGCCCACCAGGCTCCTCTGTCCGTGGGTTTTCCCAGCAAGGATACTGGAGTGGGTTGCCATTTCCTTCTCCAGGGGATCTTCCTGACTCACGGATCGAACCTGTATCTCCTACACTGGCAGGCAGATTCTTTACTGCTAAATAACCAGGGAAGCCCTTCTATATGTAACCAGTATACTAAACAACGTGATTGGAATAAACTTAAAAAATATATATACATAGATTTATTTCCTTGCACCAGGTCTTAAGTGCCACATGCAGGATCTCTGATCTTGAGTTCTGGCATGTGAACTCTTAGTTGCAGTGTGCGGCATCTAGTTCTCTGACCAGGGATGCAACCCAGATCCCCTGCTGTGGGGGCATGAAGTCTTTGCCACCAGACCACCAGGGAAGTCCCTAGGATGCACTTACTTATATTTCCCATTATGGTTTTAAACTTGTTATATGAGGGAGACTTTTCCTAATACAGTAAGGATGTAAATTACAGTAAGTCCCCTGACTCTGAAGAACTATACACAGAAAAAGTGAAAGTGAGAGTGAAGTCACTCTGTTGTGTCCAACTCTTTTCGACCCCATGGACTGGCTCCTCTGTCCATGAGATACACAGAAAAACTATACAAAAAAGGTCTTAATGATCCAGATAACCACGATGGTTTGATCATTCACCTAGAGCCAGACATTGTGGAGTGTGAAGTCAGGTGGGCCTTAGGAAGCATCACAAGGAACAAAGCTAGTGGAGGTGATGGAATTCCAGCTGAGATATTTCAAATCCTCAAAGATGATGCTGGGAAAGTGCTACACGCAATGTGCCAGCAAATTTGGAAAATCAGCAATGGTTACAGGACTGGAAACGGTCAGTTTTCATTCCAATCCCAAAGACAGGCAATGCCAAAGAATGTTTAAACTACCACACAACTGTACTTGTTTCACACGCTAACAAAGTAATGTTGAAAATTCTCCAGAGAGGCTTCAACAGTATGTGAACCAAGAACTTCCAGATGTTCAAGCTGGATTTAGAAAAGGCAGAGGAACCAGAGATCAAATTGCTGACATCCACTGGGTCATAGAAAAAGGAAGAGAATTACAGAAAAATATCCACTTCTGCTTCATTGACTACACTAAAGCTTTTGACCATGTGGATCACAACAAACTGTGGAAAATTCTTAAAGAGATGGGAATACCAGATCACCTTACCTGTCTCCTGAGAAATTCGTATGCAGGTCAAGAAGCAACAGTTAGAAAAGGACAGGGAACAATAGACTCGGGTTCCAATTTGGGAAAACAGTACATCAAGGCTATATATTGTCACCCTGATTATTTAACTTATATGCAGAGTACATCATGCAAAATGCCAGACTGGATGAAGTGCAAGCTAGAATCAAGATTTTGGGGAGAAATATCAATAACCTCAGATATGCAGATGATACCACCCTTATGGCAGAAAGCAAAGAGGAACTAAAGAGCCTCTTGATTAAAGTAAAGAAGAGTGAAAAAGCTGGCTTAAAGCTCAAAACTCAAAAAATGAAGATCATGGCATCTAGTCCCATCACTTCATGGCAAATAGATGGGGAAACAATGGAAACAGTGACAGACTTCATTGACTTGGGCTGCAAAATCACTGTGGATGGTGACTGCAGCTATGAAATTAAAAGACGCTTGCTCCTTGGAAGAAATGCTATGACAAACCTAGACAGTATGTTAAAAAGCAGAGACATTACTTTGCCAACAAAGGTCTGTCTGGTCAAAGCTACGGTTTTTCCAGGAGTTGGTCCAGAGTTGGACCATAAAGAAGGCTGGGTGCCAAAGAATTGATGATTTGAACTGTGGTGTTGGAGAAGACTCTTGAGAGTCCCTTGGAGTGCAAGGAGATCCAACCAGTCCATCCTAAAGGCAATCAGTCCTGAATATTCATTGGAAGGACTGATGCTGAAGCTGAACCTCTAATACTGTGGCCACCTGATGCGAAGAACTGACTCATTGGAAAACATCCTGATGCTACAAAAGACTGAAGGCAGGAGAAGGGGACAACAGAGGATGAGATGGTTGGATGGCATCACCAACTCGATGGACATGAGTTTAAGCAAGCTCCGGGAGATGGTAAAGGACAGGGATGCCTGGCATGCTGCAGTTCATGGGGTCGCAAAGAGTTGGACACGACCGAGTGACTGAACAAGAAACATGACTCTGACATCCATTCAGAGTCTTAATTAGAAAGTTCTCTTCTTTTCAAAACTTCAACCTTCATACAAAGATAATACTTACACCCTACTCCCATCTCCTCAGCTCCTAGCTAGGGTGTGCTTACATGCAGCAGCACATGGCTTATTCCTCTGCCCAGCACTCCCACCTTTTCTTGCTAATTGTAGTTTCCAGCCTCAACTGAAACATCAGAAGTTTGGTGGGTGTCATTGAAAGGTGAGGGGTTCCCTGGTGGCTCAGATGGTGAAGAATCTGCCTGCAACGCAGGAGAGCAGGGTTCAATCCCTGGGTTGGGAAGATCCCCCGGAGAAGCAAACGGCAACCCACTCCAGTATTCTTGCCTGGAGAATTCCATGGACAGAGGAGACTGGAAGGCTATAATGCATGGGATCACAAAGAGTTGACACGACTGAGTGACTTTAAGAGTTCCTTCTCAATTGTAAGGTGATGTCTGATTCCTTAGGCCTGATAGACACTTAAAGATCTTTGTCTCTTCATCTGGATTTTCTTGGTTTTATCAGAGACTCCCAGCTTTGTGGGTAGTCTCTTACTGCAGAACCGGCTTTGAAATCTGCGGGGCTCAATGCAGAATATAAAACATGCAGGGCTCTTTGTTAAAAAAATGATTAAACATGTCAACACGGTGACTACAGAGCACTAAACCCAGTGGGAGGCCTGTGCACAGGACAGGACGCACAATTCCACTAAGCTGGGTGAATGGACTCTGTTCCACTTCCTCTCTTCACATGCTCTGGCAATCTGGAGACGTCCAGCTTCCTTTCTGCTGAGATTCCATCACTCCTCTACGCGGCTCCGCATGTCAGGACCTAAGATAATTGCAATGCCAGTCTCAGGCGGCATCACCTATTCCTGGATCAAATGAACTCCAGGAGTGCTGCCCACCTCACATAGCAGCAACTCTTTAGTAAGATGGAGGGCATCTTGAAGCCAAACGTGCATTCCTAACTACCTTTGGGATTCACCCACTGCTGACCACTCTCTCCCAGAAGCACGCAGTCACTTTCCAAACCATGACCAACTCTCTTCCCAGCAGGTGGAAGCTGCAGTTTTCAAGGCACACATCAGACACGTGTCCATATGCTTCTGGACACGTGCCTGCAGGACCTCTGAGGCCACACATCACAGCCTCCCTCTCTCTGGCAGCACCGCCTTTCTCGCCTCGGGGGCACCTCTGTGTGTGTGTGGAAATGTGCCAGGGAGATGACAGGGGAGGCAACAGCTTTCTCCAGGAAGATTTCTTCACAGTCCTCCAACTCTACTCTCCTAATCTTTGCACAGCTTCCTTATGGGTTAAGTCTTCTACCTGCTTCAGAAATCTGTATCTTGATTTGCTATCTCTCTTTGGAATCTAAGATATTTAATATCTTAGCAGAACCTTTCAGTTTAATAATCTATTCATATATTATCACACATGAAACAGCCTAATTTTCATATACACATCCTCCATACACTGCCAGCTATTTACCAGAGAAATACGACATCTCCTTACAATAACTGCTGGGTATCAAATCTTATAACAAGCAAATCAAATGTAAACAGCGCTTTGAAGTTTACAAAGGCATTTGTGTTACTTCATTTGATATTCCTAACAACCCTAGGCAAAGTAGTTATTACCATCTCCACTATTACCAAAAAAGTTACGGGGGGAGTTCTAGACAGCTTAATTGGCTGAAGTTTTCACAGGCAGAACCACAGCTCCTAGAGAAAACACTGTTTGTGGTGGCAGCAGTGGTGGGGGGATAGAGGCAGGTATACACAGGTATTACTAAACTGTAATCCAGACTCGTCATCTGAAAAATAGGATTCTTATGAATATTAATGAAGTTAATACATATAAAGCGCAAGACCAGAACCTGGCACAGGCTAAGTGTTCTGTATGTTTGTTATTACTATTGCTATTTTTATTTTATTTCAGGTCAGATTTAATTTCCCAGCATGAAGAACAAACAAACAAACAAACAAACATATCACTACATAATTCTTATTAACGAACAAATTAATAAGTTAGACTAAAAGGGCTAAAAAAGAGTAAAAGGACTAAAACAAAAAATAAGTTAGACTTCTCCACATATTCAGGAACAGTTATAAATGCCACATGTTGCTTCCACAGAGACTTTTGTTAAATATAAATATGGGACAAACAAAACAACACCTTCAGTGGCCCACAATTACCATTAACCACCATTTCTTTCCAGCCAAATTATCTCAAATTTGACCACCACTATTACCTGCCCATTCATTCAAAACTACTGGTGGAAGAGCTCCTATGTGTTAAGCAGAGCGTAAAGCAAAACACAAGAAGAACAAAACATGGCCCCAACCTAAGGAGCTCTGAAATGTGCTCCACAGTAATAGCACCAAAGCTAAACACACTTCCTAAAGCTTGTATTTTTTTGCTAAAATGCCCAGTGAAAGCAAGTAAATAAAGTTGGCAATGGACTACTATGGCATAAGCAACAGTTCATTCAGTCCTGTCTAGGAAAATTTAATTTAAAAAAAAAATGACATTTTATCTTTTAATCACTGAAGTAATATGCATATGATAAAAAATTAAAACACTAGCAAAGGACAGAAAATGAAAAATTCTCCTCCACCATTCCTTAAAGGCCCCCTAATACCATTCTCCAAAGTAACTGTCAGTAAGTTTCTTTTGTATCTTTCCAGATCTATGTGTCTTTTAACATGCACATGTACACAGTGTCTTTACAGATAAACATTCTCGAAACTATATACTACACATACATACACTCAAGTAGGATACCATATACACTTTTCTGGAGTTTGCTCCTCCAGACACCCACTTAAATATTTACCTTGAAGAGTTTATAAGACCTCTAGATTAATACACCTAACTTGGTATCAGAAAATATATCAAGTCAAAAATTATTAGGAATCCCTCTTACAGAACATCAAATGGAACTGAGAAATGACTGAAATGCTAATTATTGGCATCTTTTTCACTAACGGGTAGCTGGGTTAATTCTAACTTAAGTCACCAAGAAACAAAAATGTATATTCTGTCATAATTCAACTTTTTAAGTTGCAATCTCTTTTTTTTCTTCCTAAATGATGGCAATGACCTGCTAGAGTCTATGAGTTTATGTTATGTTACTTTATGCCCATCAAGATCCCAAACACAAAGTCTACGAGGAGCCCACAGTAGAAGGTGATGAAACGTTAGGAACTGAATGGAATATCACTATGTAAAAAGCTTTTATCTTAAAGAAAAATAAAAGAAGCAGTTTTCCACATCATAACTATAACGAGATCTTACCATGCAGACTTCCAATGCAAGCAGTGCTAGCCTCAGCAGGCTCGAGAGCTTCCCACTCCAGCTGCCCTGCTGGGATGCTACTTGCAGGCTCTTCCTGTAACACATCTCTGCAGCACCCATCATTCCTTGGGACTGATATATGTGTGCCAGCCACTGAGGAGTAGCAAGAGAAAAGGATGCAAAAGTCTAGTTTACTGCAGAGTCTACTTCCAACAAATTCAATAAATGTTGGAGTTAAAACTTTTAATTTAATTATTGATGAATTTTGTGCCCCCAAAACAAAAATCATATGTTAAGAAAGGGGACAGCCCCACATAACCCAGCAATCCCACGACGGCATATACCCTGAGGAAACTGTAATTCAAAACAACACATGTACTCCAATGTTCATTGCAGCACTATCAGTATCCAGGACATGGAAGCAACCTAGGTGTCTATCAGCAGATGAATGGATAAAGAAGCTGTGGTACATGTTGGTACATGAGGTAATGGAATATTACTCAGCCATAAAAGGGAAGGAATTTGAGTTAGTTCTAGTGAGGCGGATGAACCTACAGTCTATTAGAGTAAAATAAGTCAGAAAGAGAGAAATAAATATTGTGGAATTGAGAAAAATGGTACTGTTGAACCAATGTGCAGGGCAGAAACAGAGAACAGACTTATGAACATGGTGGGGCAGAGGGAAGGAGAGTGGGATGAACTGAGAAAGTAGCACTGCAACATATTTATTACCATATGTAAACTAGATAGCTAGTGGGAAGTTGCTGTGTAACACAGGAAGCTCAACCTGGTGCTCTGTGACGACCTAGAAGGCTGGGATGAGTTGGGAAGTGGGAGGGAGGTTCAAGAGACAGAGGACATATGTATTGCCATCTTGCCCATTCCATTAGCAACAGCATACTGGCTACATCTAGTCTGAAGTCTTAAAAAGTCTCTCAAGATAGCAAGTCAGGAACAAAATCAAAACACACAATGATTGTTCATATGTGACAGATATATCATGTAAACACTAACCAAAAGTTCACATAACTGTATTAATTCCCAACAAAGTAGTCTTCAAGACAAGAGATGTTAAGAGATAAACTGGGTTGTTTCATAATGATGAGAGAGTCAGTCAAAGGAAGATATACATTTGCATATCCCAATCACACAGAATTTATGAAGCAAAAATATAAATTTAAGAAGAAATAGACAAATCCAGAATCTAAATCAGAGATTTCAACACACCTATCTCAGCAATGATAACAGACAAAAAAATAAATAAATAAGTAAATAAGGATATAGAAGATTTAAACAAAATTAACCAGCTTGACTTAAACAACGTTTAAGAAATTGAGATACTCTGTACAAATTTCTTGCAACTCACAAATGCTAAGGAAACAAGAAATCTTAAAAGTCCTATATATATTAAAGAAATTTAACATGGAATTTAAAAAGATACAAACTTTCCCATAAAGAAAATTCTTGGTCTGAATAGCTTCAATAGTGAATTCTTCCAAACATTAAGGAAATAAATGTCCTTACATTTATTTTTATAATTATATATAATAATTTATATGTAATAATTACTAATAAATATATTATTGTATACTAATTATTTATTATGTTTATTATTATAACACAAACTCTTTCAGAAAAATAAAGAAAAATGGAATAATAACAGAGATAGCAAAACCTACTAATGACCTTATAAGACTGAAAAATTACAGGCCAATCTCTCTCATGAATATAGGTATACACATTGTAAACAAACATTTAACAAGCTGACTCTAGCAATATATAAAAGGAACAATACATCATGACCAAGCAGGGCTTCTTCTAAGAACGAAAGGTTGGTTTAACATTTGAAAATCCATGCAATCTATCATATTAACAGAATAAAGAAAAAGAACCATTCTCATAGATGGGCCCCCAAAATCTACTCATTCATGATAAAAAACAAATCTCTCTTGACAAACTCAGAAAAGGATCTCCTTAATCTGAAAGATAAATTGGACAGCCATTTTAGAATCTATTGCATGCATTAATGCTGAGTTGCTTCAGCGGTGTCCAACTCTTTGCAATCCTATGGACTGTGGCCCACCAGGCTCCTCTGTCCACAGGATTCTCCAGGCGAGAACACTGGAGTGGGTTGCCAGGCCCCTCTCCAGGGGATCTTTCCAACCCCAGGATCAAACCTGCATCTCTTACAACTTGTGCATTGGCAAGCAGGTTCTTTACCGCTAGCACCACCTGGGAAGCCCTTAGAATCTGTTAAATGCCTATAAAAACTCAGAGCAAATATTGTAGCTGAAATTATAAATGTTTTCTATCTGAGGTAGAGAATAAGACCAGTATGTTCCCTTATCACCATTTCTGTTTAACACTGTATTTGAAACTCTAAACAGTGCAATGAGTCAAGAAAATTTTTAACTTAAAATTATTAGAAATAAAAAATAAAAATTGTTCACAAAGGAAATATTGGTGTAGACAGAAAACCCAAAACCATTTCAAAAGAATAAGTCAGCAAGGCTGCTAGAAGGTCAAAATATAAAAATCAACTGTATTTCTATGATCTTTTTAAAATTTTAAAACACTGCTGAGAGAAATTTAGAACTTAAATAATAAGGACTATAACAGTTCAGTTGGTAAAGAATCCACCTGCAATACAGGAGACCTGGCTTCGATCCCTGGGTTGGGAAGATCCCCTGGAGAAGGAAATGGCAACCCACTCTAGTATTCTTGCCTGGAGAATCCCATGGACAGACGAGCCTGGCAGGCTGCAGTCCATGGGGTCGCAGGAGTCGGACACGAATTAGCGACTAAACCACCACCCCCATAACACATTTATGAAGAGAGAAACTCAATAGTAATACTTCGTTAATTTTCCCAAATTAAACTATAGATTTATTTAAACTACAAATTTATTATTTATTTATTTATTTAAACTATAGATTCAAATTCCAATCTAGACCTCAGTTAGACTTTTGTTTGGCGGGGAGAGTAAGGGTAACTGACAATTTACAGGTAAATGCAAAAGACCTAAAATGATTGAGAGAAACTTGAAGGAAACAAAAAAGTTGGAGGTCTTAATATTTCCTCCATACATCAAAACAAACTATAAAGCTATAAGCAATAATAAACAAATAGATCATAGAAAAAGGAGAAAAAGAATAAAGAGCCCTAAAAACCAAACATACCCAGTCACCTGATTTATAACAAAAGTATCATGACAATTCAGTGGAGGATATAATGGTCTTTTCAAAGGATGGTACTAGGACAATTACATATCCATATGGGAAAAAAATGAAACTTGACCCTGCAACACTCACAAAAATTAATCCAGGATGGATCATTGACCTGTATATGAAAGACAGAACAACAGTTTCTAAAGAAAAACAGAAAAAAATCTTCACGAACTAAAGTAGAACACCCCAGTAAAACATTAACCATTAAAAAATAATAAATTGGACTTCACTGAGATTAAGACCTACTCATCAAAAAATAACATTATGAAAATATCTGCAATACAGATATCCAAAAATGTGCTTGTAGCGAGAAAATATAATGAATTTCAACAATTCAGCAAGATAACAGCCCATTAAAAACTATAGTAAAGAAACGGTACTTTAAAAATAAGATATTCAAAGATCCAATAAACGTATGAGAAGTGGCTCAACAGCATTTTTCATCAGGCAAATTCCACTTAGCTACCAGGGCTTCCCTGGTAACTCAGCTGGGAAGAATCCACTTGCAATGCAGGAGACCCTGGTTCAATTCCTGGCTCAGAAGAACCACTGGAGAAGCGATAGGCTACCCACTCCAGTATTCTTGGGCTTCCCTGGTGGCTCAGATGGTAAAGAATCCACCCAGAATGCAGGAGATCTGGGTTTGATCCCTGGGTTGGGAAGATGCCCTGGAGGAGGGCATGGCAACCCACTCCAGGATTCTTGCCTGGAGAATCCCCATGGACAGAGGAGCCTGGCGGACTACCATCCACAGGGTCACAGAGAGTCGGACACAACTGAGTGACTAAGCACACAAATTGCACTTAAAACCACTATATGATACTATTAATATTACCTACATATCCACTGAAAAGGGAAAATAATAACCACCATCTAGCGGCAATGGCACCCCACTCCAGTACTCTTGCCTGGAAAATCCCATGGATGGAGGAGCCTGGTGGGCTGCCGTCTATGGGGTCGCACAGAGTTGGACACAACTAAAGAGACTTAGCAGCAGCAGCAATATCAGCAATTGGAAGGCTTATAATTTGCAGGTGGAAACATAAATTGACAACCCATTTTAAAAAAACACTGGACAGGATCTACTAAAGTGAATACATTTTCACTATGAAAAGAAAAAGCAAAAGTGCTAGTAACTCAGTCGTCTGACTCTCTGCAATCCTGTGGACTATAGCCTGCCAGGCTTCTCTGTTCATAAAATTATCACCCAACAAAAGGCATATCCCAGCAGCATTATAACAGCCGAAACCTGGAAACCCAGCTGACCTATGAACAACATGGATGTAACTTACAGTCAGCCTCTGTATTCATGGTTGCAAGGACTGACCCAACCATGGACTATTGAAAAATAGCCATGTATAACTGGACTCATGCAGTTCAGACCCATGCTGTTCAAGGGTCAACTGTAATTCAAATGTCTATCAACAGTAAAAGGGATATCTTACAGTATATTATTCATAAAAATAAGTGAAAAAAACTATGGCTACATGAAACAACTAAATGAATTTCATGGACATGATGTTGAATGAAAGTAACCACATACAAAAAGATATTCAATATATATCAAGTTTAAAAACAGGCAAAATTAGACAGAAGTGATATAAGTCATAATAGTGGTTCTGCTGCCTCCTTCTTTTGACATAGGGGGAGTCATAAAGGAGGAAGCCACTAGGTTGCAGGAAGTCACAGAAATTATGATGCCCAAAGATGACAGAGGGCCAAACAGGATAGCAGGTCAGATCTTAAATTGTTTGCAGTTATGGAGAAGTGGTAGCCAGGAGACCATGAACTGGAACTATTTCAATTTGGAACAGAAACCTCATCTGAGGTTTCAATTTTGTTTGAATCTAGCACAGGAAATAGTGGAGGACAGATAAGCCTGGCGTGCTACAGTCCATGGGGTTGCAAGGAGTCGGACCCAACTTAGTGACTGAACAACAAAGCACAGACTCTGAGGACAGCAGTTCATGAGCCACTAGATGTAATAGTTATAGGGAGAGTTTGGCCATGGAATGTGGCATATTCTATAAAGCAGACACAGAAGTCTAATAGTGTGGAGGTGAAGAGTATATAAAGCAAGGACTGTACTTAAAACCAATCAGTGATCTTCAGCATGATCTTCTTTCAACAATGTACCATTGCTTATATGGTACTTCCATTAAACTGTTGCAGTGAATATTTATTGATTTTTTTTTAAGACTTCTACAGTAATTATATTATCTAAAATTCCTCTCTCATGTTTCAGATGAAGACTCTGGAGCTGAAGTGGGTGTACCTGGACTAAAATCACATAACCAGTTAGTAGTAGATTCAAGTTGAAAACTTTTTGTTTGCAATCTGTGCTAATACCAGGAACCATGTCCAATCTTTCGGCAGTAGAATACACATAAATGAAGACTCTGCAGATGCAGTTATACACCTGGCCTTCACGCAAGGTACACTAATTCCAAGATGGTAGTATAACTGAGGTGCCTATTCAGTAGGGATGTGGGCAGAATTTTGTTTCTAGAATCCTATTAATTCTTATTGCCTTTTATGGTTTCCTGCAGGAGCTTTATATGTACAGGATTTAATGGCCAGTTAGAAATACCCAACCTTAATTCCAAGGTGTCTTCAGTCCTGTACGGCTAGAGAAAAAGGCTAACACCACACTTATCAATGTGAAGTGAAGTCACTCAGTCCTGTCCGACTCTTTGCAATCCCATGGACTACAGCCTACCAGGCTCCTCTGTCCATGGGATTTTGCAGGCAAGAGTACTGGAGTGGGTTGCCATTTCCTTCTCCAGGGGATCTTCCCAACCCAGGGATTGAACCTGGGTCTCCCACATTGTAGGCAGACGCTTTACTGTCTGAGCCACCAGGGATATGTTTATCATGCCTTGCAATATTCCTTTTTTCTCTAAAATCATACATGATTGTGAAACTAACACATTTCTGGGCCAGATTAATTCAGAAACCAAGACAATTTGCCTTCAATTGTCAACAGAAGAAAACATCAGAGCATCTTAAGATATAACCTGACACTTGCTCAATATTCCACTATATTTAAAGCTAAGTTCTTTCAAACCTTGGTGAGCTAAAATATTTTAAAAACATAAAGGTAACGTATAAAGTAGTGGCAATGAATTCTAACAAATAATCATATGGCTCTCTGTCCTTATCTTTAGTTTATCCTGACAATCATTCTTTCTAGAATTAACTTGTATGGGCTTCCCTGGTGGCTCAGCAGTAAAGAAGCTACATGCCAGTGCAGGAGATGCTGGTTTGATCCCTGGGTCGGGAAGATGCCACAGAGAAGGAAATGGCAACCTACACCAGTGTTCTTGCCTGGGAAATCCCACGTACAGAGGAGACTGGCAGGATACAGTTCATGGGGTCACAAAAGGGTTGGATACACTTAGCAACTAAACAACAACGGAGGAGGCCACTATGTTGCAGGAACTACTCTACACCTTGATATGTGTGTGTTCAGTCGCTAAGTTGTGTCAACTCTTTGTGACCCTACTGACCGTATCCTGCCTGGCTCCTCTGTCCATGGGATTCCCCAGGAAAGAATACTAGAGTGAGTTGTCATTTCCTTCTCCAGGGATCTTCCCAACCCAGAAATCAAACCTGAGCCTCCTGCATCTCCTCCATCGGCAGATTCTTTACCACTGAGCCACCTGGGAAATCCCTACATCTTGATGTAAGTAGTGGTTAAAAGTACTTACATATATAGTAAGATTTTTACATTCTAGTCTTTGTGAATTATATCATGGTATAAAAGAAAACAGATATGCTATCTCTTAAGACTTTACTTACTGCATAATTTATCCTTTAATTTTTCCCTTTTAGTTTGACAAAGTGTTTTTTCCCTTGATAAAGAACATGAGATCATCAATATCCAGTTGACCTTAGAATTAAAGTATGTTAAGTCTCATATGGCAAATTTACTCTGAGAGGGGAAAAAAGTGCCATCTTTCTTCAAGAAGTAGAGTAAAAAGGAAGCTTAATGTGCATAATCCAACTATTTTACACCATTAGATAATCTTTTTAAGCAGGACATCGAAACGTTGATAGAACAAAAGATCAAATGAAGAACTGTAGTAAAACAAACTTCTGTAAAACCTGTGTCCCTTTAACACTGTCTTGGGGCACAGAACTGTAACAAGTTGAGTAATATATATGCTTTTTGTATGTTAGTATCAATGAGAATAAAGTAGGTAGTGATCATTATGTACTTATCATTGCGGTAAGCAGAGCCAGCTAAAAGGGCTGACAGCTCAGGGATTCAGGCATCAGTCCTGAAAATAACTATTTCTGAAGGCACTGAAAACCCATTAGAATCTTAGATACAGGTTACCTGCAGAGGAGCTAAGGAAAAGCTACACACATAGCCTCTAAAGGGAGAGTTAAGCACCACTACGGCAAGCTTATTATGTTTGCAACACTTAGCTCTCTTCTATCAACTCCTTATAAAAGACATTATTTCAACACTGTTTTAAATGGAAAGGTTTATAACCAGCGATTTTAAACTCTTTAAAGCCATGCAGCAGCAGATCCTTAATGAATAATCAACTTCGTTAGTTTCTCTAACTATTGTGGTTAATGAGAGATATTAACCACATATTAACTACTGTGTGAAAATGAGAGACACAGTGGGTTTAAAGGCAAGGCAAAAATGGGGCACACCCTTGACCTCACTGAACATCAGAGAGCATTTTAATTCAGGACTCACATAACAAAAGAGAAAATTTACCTGCCAGGCTGGAACAGAGGTTGAGTTGGACATGACTGTTTTTTGCAGCTCGTCGAGTACAGTATCTGGGAGAGGTTTTCGTGACTCCAGGAGTGGTTTACACTGAACTTGTCTCAAGAGTAAGATAACAGCGGGTTGATCAGGGTTACTTTTTAAATTCTAAAAATCAAACCCCAAACAGAAATTCGTGAAACAGGTTCTGAAATGTTAAATGTAAAAGGCAATTAAGCTATTCTCCATACTGAAAAAAAAACCAAACAAACCTGAATTTAACCTTATTAAAAAATAACAGCAAAAGTAAAAAAAAGAACACTGATCATCTTGGGAATATCAAACTCTATACTTAAATAAACTCTAAAATCAGTAATACTACTACTGTAGTTTATAAATTGTCACTTTTAGATTTAGTATGTCCCTTTGACTTGGTTTATTCTTAGGTGATAGCCTGAAAAATTTAGGATCTGCATATAAATAGCTGAACTAAGAAAATATAAAATTAACAGTGAAGGCTAGTATTACCCCTTATTTGGAAGAAACTGTGTTATGTAAGAGGGGCTTCCCTGGTGACTCAGAAGTAAAGAGTCTGCCTGCAATGCCAGAGATTCAGGAGACACGTATTTGATCCCTGGGTCAAAAAGGTCCCCTGGAGGAGGGCATGGCAACCTACTCCAGTATTCTTGCCTGGAGAATCCCATGGACAGAGAAGCCTGGCGGGCTATAATCCACAGGGTTGCAAAGAGCTGGACATGACTGAAGCAACTGAGCATGCACATACTATGTAAGAAGGAAAGAGCTATAATTTTTTTCCTTTCTCAACATCTTAATAAAGATACACATTGTCCTTCCTCCAGGCACAGACTTCTTATACATATTTCCCTAAGCCATTTATTTATACCTTAAAACATATACATACAGACATAAGAGAATTATATGCATATGTATATATATTTTAAAATGTATATATTGTTTATATGTATATATGTATTATAATTATATGTACAATATGTAATATGTATCCACAATATACACATACAAGAAGTTAAGGCTAGTTCTCCAAGCAAGTCCTTCCACTATTGTTTTAGACATATCTTTCTTTATTGTCTGTCTCTCAATAATCTAATTCTTTATCTTCTATTAGGTCATAGTTCTAAATGTCCTTATTTCTGAAAGGTATGTGATTGCTTTCTTCTAAGTAAGAGATTGGAACCTTAAAATGATGAGGAAAGGTTCATACTCTCTGTCAGAGAGAGTAAGAAGCAACTGCCAATTTACGCTCACTAAACAGTCATTGTATTATACTGAACCGTCCTGAACCTAGATGGAATTTCTTAAATAAAAGAGATAATGTATGATTCTGCTTTTCAAAGAATTCAAGGACCAAAGGGATCTTCAAAGATCCATTCCTCTCTCTCTGTAAAATTCATAGTGATCTTTCAAAAAACATTTCTAGAAAAACAACACAATCTCCCGGGTAAATATTTATGGGGAAAAAAAAAAAAAAAGGTGTTTTCAGGAAAAGTGATGTCTAAAACTCTCCTTATTCATTAAGTTATTTTTGAGTAGGTTTATAAAACTGATTTGTTCATTCAATAAATATTTATTGAGCCTCTACTATGGGTCAGGCAAAGTCTAAGAATTTACTCACAGAGACTACAATCCAGGTAGGTAAAAACTGATTACTCAATAATTTCAGTCACCCACTTAACAGTCCCCACAGTCATTCTATATGGTTCAGAACTTTGGGAAAATACAGGGATGCTGGAAAACATGGCATTCTAAAGAGAGTAACTAGAAATCAAAGGAAAATACTCCTTTCATAAGAAATACCCCAAATAAATTCAACTTTGAGTCTCAAGAGTCAGACACATGTGAGCTTGAACAGCAAGTCTATCAATTTCTACCTGTAAACTCTTATGCAAATTAGTTACACTCTTTAAGCCTTAGTTTTCTCTTTTGTATAAATGGGGATAATAATATATACCTAAATTACAGGATTCTTGTGAAGGTCAAATACAAACTGCTAAATGTATTAACTAGCCTATAGTAAGTACTCAGTTAACGCTGGGTATTATCTTCATTATCATCACCACCACCATCACAACCAAATGCTCTCTAAATAATGTGCACTCTATTTTTGAAGTTATTTTCCAAGTAGGATAAGAATTCATGAATCTCAATTCCATAAAAATACCTTTGTGCAGAGGGCTTCAGCTTCAGATATTCTTCCTGTGTCTATTAGACCAGTGACAGCTTGAGAGAGAGACCACCTTTCAAGAGACTGGTTGTAATTTTCAAAGAATTCTTTGTCTTTAACTACAATAAAACAAGTCAATGTTAAAACTTTTTTCTGCAGTTTATAATGTGTTCTCTGAGAAGTAATTATTAAGTATGACAATTAAACTTATCATACAATACAACTTTTACACATACCACTGAAATATCAGAGTATCTCAACATGAGACAGGTTTCTGAAAAGTTTCATAGTAGGAATATTTGTGGCTGAATAACTTAAGACTTTTTATATTTGTGACTTACATTAAAAAAAATCAGTCTTCAGTAAAACTGAAAATAATTCAATGAGAAAAGTAAAGATTCATTGCAATATAATTGACATGATAAACTGCACACATTCAAACTATAAATCTGATAACTTTTGACATAAGCATCCATCTATGAACTATCACGACTATCAAGATAATAAATGCATCCACCATCATGAATAGCTTGCTCCTACTCCTTGGTAATCCTTCCTGTCCCCAACCCACCTCTCCTCTTTCCCTCTGTCCCCAAACACTCATGATTTTTACTCACAATAGATCAGTGTGCATTATCTGAAATTTCATATAAATGAAATCATAAAGTATAAACTCTTTGGCATGTTTCATAGTGTTTAACATGGTAAAATTTATACATTCATTTTCAAATACTGAAGCAGCCTTGCATTCTTAGAGTAAACCCCACTTGATCATCATGTAGTACTATCCTTTTTGTGTGTTACTGGGTTTGAATTGTGAAAGTTTTGTTATAAATGTCTGCATCTGTAGTTCCGTAGTTTGCTTGTAATGCCTTTCTCTAGTTTCAGTATTTATGTAATGCTGACCTCATAGCTTGGATTGCAAGGAGATCCAACCAGCCCATTCTAAAGGAGATCAGCCCTGGGCGTTCTTTGGAAGGAATGATGCTAAAGCTGAAACTCTGGTACTTTGGCCACCTCATGCGAGGAGTTGACTCATTGGAAAAGACTTTGATGCTGGGAGGGATTGGGGGCAGGAGGAAAAGGGGATGACAGAGGATGAGATGGCTGGATGGCATCACCGACTCAATGGATCTGAGTTTGAGTGAACTCCAGGAGTTGGTGACGGACAGGGAGGCCTGGCGTGCTGCGATTCATGGGGTCGCAAAGAGTCGGACATGACCGAGCGACTGAACTGAACTGACCTCACAGCAGAGGTTAGGAAATGCCACCTTTTCAATTTTCTGGAAGAGTTTGTATAGAGCTGGTATTATTTTCTACTTCAGTGTTTGGCAGAATTCTATCTGGCCCTGGAGTTTCCTATATAAGAAAATTTTTAACTATAAATTCAGTCTCTTTAACAGATATAAAGCTATTCAGTTTATTTCTCCTTAAGTGAGCTGTCTCTTAAGGAATTTATCAATTTTATCAACATTGCCAAATTTAGGGGCATAAAATTGTTCTTATGATTCTCTTATGAGCCTTTTTGGGCTTCCCTTGTGGCTCAGTTGGTAAAAGAATCCACCTGCTATGTGGGAGACCTGGGTTCAATCCCTGGGTTGGCAAGATCCCCTGGAGAAGGGAAAGGCTACCCACTCCAGTATTCTGGCCTGGAGAATTCCGTGAACTACAGTCCATGGGGTCACAAAGAGTCAGACACAACTAAGCCACTTTCACTTTCATTATGAGCCTTTTAATAGCTACAGAGATGCATCCTCTCTCATTCCTGACAATTTTTTCCTGATGCCTGGCTAGAGGTTTATCAATTTCATTGATCTTCTCAAAGAACTAGGTTTTGCTTTCGTTGATTTTCTGTTTTCTATTTCACAGATCTCTACTCTTTATTTTCTTTTATTCTGCTTACTTTGGTTTAATTTCCCTTTCTTTTTTCTACTTTCTCAAGGGAGAAGGTGAGATCATCAATATGAGGCCCTTCTTATTTCCTGAAGTAGACATTTAATGCTACAATTTTCTTATAAGCAGTACTTTAGTATCACAAAATTTTATATATTGATTTTTTACTTTCAAAATACTTTCAGTTCAAAATATTTTCTAATTTTCCTCCTGCTTCATTCTTTGACCTGGATTATTTGGAAGTCCATTAAATTTTTGAATATTTGAGAATTTTCCAGATTTATTGTTATTGATTTTTAAATTAATTCAACTGTATTAAGATAACATACTCTGTATGATTTTAATTTTTTAAATTTATTTAGATTCGCTTAATGGCTCATAATATGATGTAGTGGTGAAAGTTGCTTAGTCATGTCTGACTCTGCAAACCCATGGACTACTATATAGTCCCTGGAATTCTCCAGGCCAGAATACTGGAGTGGGTAGCCATTTCCTTCTCCAGGGGATCTTCCCAACCCAGGGATCGAACTTAGGTCTCCAGCATTGCAGGTGGATTCTTTACCGGCTGAGCCACCAGGGAAGCCCCCATAATGTGATATACAAACAGTCTGTGTATACTTGACAAAAATACACCTTCTGCTCTTGTTAGGAGTACTTTCCTATAAATGACAACTGGGTCAAGCTGGTTGATATTGTTCAAGCTTTTACTGTATCTTTACTAATTTCCGGTCCAATTTTTCTAACAATTATCAAGACTGTTGAATCTCTGTAATTATGAATTTGTTGATCTCTCTTTTCAGTTCTACAAGTTTATTTCAGTTCCATAAGTGTATTTTTCCATAATTTTTCATTTTTTCTACCTATGTTATTGGGAAAAACCACATGGATCTTATGTGTTTTGAAGGTTTGTTACTTGGTGCCTAAACTGTCCTCTTGATAAACTGATTCCAATGTGAAATGTCCCTCCTTATTACTGGAAATATTATGTGCCCTGAAACCTTAGCTTGTTTGAAATTTCTCTTTTCTTAAATATTTATTTACTTACTTGGCTGTGCTGGGTCTTAGTTGAGGCACTCCAGCTTTCTTCTGATCAGTACTGGCATAGAGTGCCTTTTCAGTTCAGCTCAGTTCAGTCGCTCAGTCGTGTCCGACTCTTTGTGACCCATGAATTGCAGCATGCCAGGCCTCCCTGTCCATCACCAACTCCCGGAGTTCACTCAAACTCATGTGCATTGAGTCGGTGATGCCATCCAGCCATCTCATCCTCTGTCGTCCCCTGCTCCTCCTGCCCCCAATCCCTCCCAGCATCAGGGTCTTTTCCAATGAGTCAACTCGTCACATGAGGTGGCTAAAGTATTGGAGTTTCAGCCTCAGCATCAGTCCTTCCAATGAACACCCAGGACTGGTCTCCTTTAGGATGGACTGGTTGGATCTCCTTGAAGTCCAAGGGACTCGCAAGAGTCTTTTACCATTCTCTAATTTGTTAGATAATTTTTGTCTTTTTTTAAAAATATTTTTTAAATAGATATATAGCTGATTTACAATGTTTCAGGTATACAAAGAAGTGATTCAGTTATACATATCTACATATGTGTGTGTATATACAGACACACGAATATATATATAAAAAATATATATATTCTTTTTCAGATTCTTTTCCATTATAGGTTATTACAAGTTATTAAAGGGTTTCCCTGGTGGCTCAGTGGTAAAGAATCTGCCTGCGATGCAGAAGATGCAGGAGACCCACATTCGATCCCTGGGTGGGGAAGATCCCCCAGAGGAGGGCATGGCAACCAACCCACTCCAGTATTCTTGCCTGGAGAATCCCATGGACAGAGGAGCTCGGTGGGCTACAGTCCATAGCGTCGCCAAAGGTCAGACACGACTGAAGTGACTGAGCACTTACGCACAAGATATTAAATATAGCTGACCTGTGTTATACAGCAGGTCCTTATCTATTTTATATAAGGCAGGTGCTTGTTGCCTATCTCTTTTACAGATATTTTATAGATAGCACGAGATTACTTTTGTCTTAAAATATAGGTCTATATTTTGCTATGTTTCCTTTAAGCAGTAAAAGCTCTTGCTTTTTTATCCAACCTGTCAATCTGCCTTTTAACTGGGGTACTTAGACCATTTATACCTAACTTGATTATTGATTTGGTTGGGTTTAACTCTGTTATGCTGTTGTTCTCTCTTTAGTCAATGTTCTCTTTTCTTCCTTTCTTGGATTACTTTTTATACCCCATTTTTTCCTACTTCGGTGGCTTGTTGCAAACTTATAACTCTATTATTTTTAGTGTCTACTTAAGAGTTGTGCATCAGTGAATTCTGATATCTGAGGGAGGTCACAGATCAAATCCCCCATGAATACTTACAGATGACTGTAATATTTTACCACTTATAGTATAAAACCTTTACAACAAAATACTTCCATTTTCTCCTCCTGGCCTCTGTGCTATTGTCGGATGTGCTTTAAACAGCTAATTACATACTAAAGAGATTTCTACCTGTGTCTTTTGTGGATCTGTTTCTACTGACTGATTTTTCTCCTCATCATGGGTGGTATTTTTCCACTTGTTTGCATGCTTATCAAGTCTTATCTGGATACCAGACATTGTGAATTTTACCTTGCCTAATGCTGGATATTTCTGTTCCTATAATCTTCTTAAGCTTTGTTCTGAATGCAGATAAACTCCTTAAAAATGATTTGACCATTTTGTCTTGTTTTTAAGCTTTGTTAGATGAGAATATAATAGCCTTTCATGCAGGGCTAATTCTGCCTATTAGCTTTTGGCAATATCCTTCTGAATACTTTATCTTGAATGTATCATGTATTAAATGCTTTTTCAAACTTACTTGAAGCAGAAACAGCCGATAACAGTGCCAAGTATAAATCCACCCTCTTTGGCTGAGTGCCGCTCACTAGAGCCAGTATATCATCGGCATGACAAGCTGCCATCAGCCCAGCCCAGACAGCAGGATCACCTAGACATAAGAAATACAATTAGGAGCCTTGTCGATATCAACATGCTGCTGAAAACCTACCAAAACTGAAAGTAAGAGTTTATAAACACCAAAAAATAAAAAAATGGTATCTACAGAAAAGTTCTATTTTCTGAAAGAAAAACTAACTCATAAGACACAATCCTATATTCATCCTTCAAGTTTTGCCGTTTTTTTCCAAACACATCAGAGGATAAGAAATATCCAATTAAACTCTTCTTCCACGGCTGGTTACATGAGCGGTGCCTAGAGTACTATGCTGTTGTAGAAAGGTTAATTACAGTCACATTCATTGAATTTCAAGGACAAGTCTCAGTTGTGTTCATCACGTTGTCCCTATACTAAAGGCTCAGTCATAGGAAAAGCAAGGTAACACAATTTCTCAGTTCTTAAGAAAAGTTTGAAGCAAAGGAAAACCTCAAGACAACTCCATTTTACCTATGTTCTAACAGCCAAACATGAAAGTCACTTTATCATTCCAAGTGAATCAATTTTGATTATATATCCCTTCATTTATTTGATCTTTTTTTCCTTCCTTCACACCTTGATAGCAGCTTCAGGGCGGTGAGTTGAGAGGTAATAAAACAGATTATGAGTACAGACTCTTTTCAAGAGTTAACTGTGAAAACAGAAAGCTGAACTCGGATTTGGAATTTAGGTTTTTTAATTTGGTCTTTTATTTCACAAATAATACTTTACAGGTTAATATTTTCAGTCCGTTTGCCCTTAAAGAAAAAATGGATAATTTTAAAATCCTACAAGAGGTTCCAGTTAACAATACAGTCATTTAAATATACTCCTTAGCTCTAGATTTTAATTTTTTCTTATCTAACTGCCCCATCCAACATATACCTTCCATAAAATGTCTGAAGTAGATCTATTTCATTTATAGATTATACAAGAATCATTAGAAATGTTATGCAGACCAAAAATTTTTACAAAAAATTAAGTAGTTACCTTGATATTACAAAACAGCTTCTGCCCAGATAATGACTACCTTATTTTAAATATCATAGAACATAATTAAATCCAGAATAAGAAAATGGGGACCATTTCCTAGAATTTATGATGCGATCTGCATACTATATAATGAAAGGCACATGACTGAGTCTTAGGCCTGGGTTTTAGGTCTAACAATGCCACTAATTAACTGTGCAGCCACTTTTCCTTTGGAACACATACTTTTATAAAACAAGGCATCTAAATTAAATGACAGCTCAGGTGCCCTCAGGTGTAATATTCTGTAATTTCAACTGAAATGGACTCAATTTCTATATTTCTAAGATTAAATGAACTACTCATTTAAGGATCTTATAGTACTATATAGTTTAGATTTTAGGGGAAGGGATAGATATTAGCTGGAAGCAATTTCTCTTGACATAAATAGTTCAGAAGAATTGTTGTCTTTTCTTCTAGAAATAACCAGCAACTCAAATTCCTTATGAAACAAAGTGATAATTATTATATACAAATATGTATACATATACACACATATATATACATATATTATACTAGAAATCTAGAGTTTTTCATATACTTGGCTAAATATATCTTTTAATATCACAGAATCATTAATCTAACAGACATTGGATTTCTTTCCATTCAACTCTAAATTCTTGGGATTACATTTAAATTTCTATAAAGATTCCTTGGAGTACCATCTACCAAAACTTTGTTTAAAAAAAAATGGGCCAAAGAACTAAATAGACATTTCTCCAAAGAAGACATATGGATGGCTAACAAACACATGAAAAGATGCTCAACATCACTCAGAGAATGCTCAACATTATCAGAGAAATGCAAATCAAGACCACAATGAGGTACCATTTCACACCAGTCAGAATGGCTGTGATCCAGAAGTCTACAAGCAACAAATGCTGGAGAGGGTGTGGAGAAAAGGGAACCCTCTTACACTGTTGGTGGGAATGCAAACTAGTACAGCCACTGTGGAGAATAGTGTGGAGATTCCTTAAAAAATTGCAAATAGAACTGCCTTATGACCCAGCAATCCCACTGCTGGGCATACACACCAAGGAAATCAGAATTGAAAGAGACACATGTACCCCAATGTTCATCACAGCACTGTTTATAATAGCCAGGACATGGAAACAACCTAGATGTCCATCAGCAGATGAATGGATAAGAAAGCTGTGGTACATATACAGAATGGAGTATTACTCAGCCATTAAAAAGAATACATTTGAATCAGTTCTAATGAGATGGATGAAACTGGAGCCGATTATACAGAGTGAAGTAAGCCAGAAAGAAAAACACCAATATAGTAAACTAGCACATATATATGGAATTTAGAAAGATGGTAATGATAACCCTGTATGCGAGACAGCAAAAGAGACACAGATGTATAGAACAAACTTTTGGACTCTGGGAGAGGGAAAGGGTGGGATGATTTGGGAGAATGGCATTGAAACATGTATACTATCATGTAAGAAACGAATGGCCAGTCTATGTTCGATACAGGATACAGGATGCTTAGGGCTGGTGCACGGGGATGATCCAGAGAGATGATATGGGGAGGGAGGTGGGAGGGGGGTTCACGATTGGGAACTCATGTATACCCGTGGCTGATTCATGTCAATGTATGGCAAAACCAATACAGTATTTGTGAAGTAAAATAATAAAAAATAAAAAAACACTTTGTTAAACTAAAGATCAACAGAGCCTAGGTACACAGCCACTACACATAACTATAATTACATTCACTTTCCTGGGCAATCTCACCTTTCTTAAGTGTATTTCACTTACATAATCAAAGACTTACATCAATCATTCTAGATCCACAGTAAGAATTCTTGAGAGCAATTCTATACCTAATAACTTGCTTGAGAACACTTAAAAATCAGACACTTACCTAACATGTAACATAGACAAAATCAAATATTTAGGTTTCTTTTTATTCTATTTCAAAAATGAAAGAAAAAAGAAACAAAGACAGGTCTGTCTACTTGTTTTATAAAATAATCTTTGAAATTAGTTACAAGCTTTATAATTCATTGTGAAGATGACATCAAATCTGTTCTTTGTACAATGTTTCCCTACAGGCCAGGCCAAAAGCAATAGTATTCTGATCAAACAAATGTTTGAAGTGCTCTGGTGGAATATACTGTTTAAAGCTATGTTTTATATTAAAAACAGTATTTTGTAAAAATATACCCCATAACCCTACTTTGCCAGACTTTCCAGTTATCTAAAGCATTTTTCCAATAGTAGTAATGGAAGAATGCTGATGCCATTTATAGCAATTCCTTGGGCCTTTGTTGATCAATAGTACACATACAATTCTGGTTAGAACTGAGAAGAGGTTAGTTCAGGTGAGGTCAGCACCCTGTCAGTTCTAACAGTTATAACAAAATACATATCTCCACTCCTCAAGAAACTACACATAAAGGTAACTAAACATGTTTATTAAATAATTTAGTAACTATAGATAAACCTGATTAAACCTGACTGATGGGAAAACAGACATAAAACTACTTCTTGAAAGTATATAATTCAGATTTTCAATAATGGTTAATGACCCATCTTTAAAGAGATATTCCTCTGAGCCTACTTCAATAACTAATTATCTCTCAAGTATCAGTAGCTGAATGAAGATAACCAAATAATATGCAAGATCTTAAAATATTTTAAAATTCTCTCATTTTATAAAAGTACAAACTTTGCTTCACAAATGCAAGATGGACAGAATCCTATGCAATGAAATGGATTATATTATATTCACCTGGAGAAAGGAGAGCTGCCTTCTGAATGGTCCTTAGTGCAGTATTTTTCTTATCTTCTGCTGAATTGCTTCCCATAGCCAACTGATTTACTGCAGTGTACAGTAATGCCTTCTACATAAGAGAAAAGAAGAGTGTTAACCATTTCTCTTTACAGCTCCTTGACTTTCAAAGTGATGAAAAATAGTACTATACTGAATATGATGTGACCCCTGAGCTTAAGAAAAAAAATTACTCATTCACCAATAATATTATTTAACAAGTAAAACACTCCCCTGAATTGGGGCAAACTAACCTTTCCATGATTTGAGTCCAGAATATGAGCCACGTTTCCTGCCACTGCACCTCCCTGTAATAGCAAACAAATGATTACTTAGATAAATGCATAAACTTTCATGAAAAAGTAAAACTTAAGACTGATAAAATCTTTACATTAAATCATTTGAAAGGTTCAGTTTTATCACATTTATATTAACTTTTCAACTTCCTGAGAAAGTCAAAGTGTTAGTCCCTCAGTAGTATCCAACTCTTTGTGACCCCATGGATTGTAGCCCGCCAGGCTCCTCTGTTCATGGGATTCTCTAGGCAAGAATACTGGAGTGGGTTGCCATTTCCTTTTCCAGAGGATCTTTCTGACCCAGGGATCAAACCCAGGTCTCCCTCATTGCAGGCAGACTTTTTACCCACTGAGCCACCAGCGAAACCTTTAAGCTCCCCAAGCACCAACTTAATACCACTGTTTCAAAAAACCAGTTTAATATTTTCATAAAAGAAAATCTTTTCTACTATGAGAATTTGAAATCAGCTCTTTTACAATTTTCATTAAAGGTCCAACAATTACATGATTTCACAGTGGTAACAAACAAACATACAATTTTCTAACAATATACAAGACTGTGAAACAAAGACTCAGTGAAGATTCCACAAAACTTATTTTAAGATAAACTAATATAACTTTATTTCAAGAAAATACAATATTTTTAAAACATCTATAGACCCTAGCAAAATAGGTAATTAAAGTTCAGAGCATCATGAAACTCACCACTGCCTCAATAATCTACTCAATACTAAAAATAAGGAAAATCTATGCAGCATCCTAGGTTTCATAAAGTTGGCTTGAAATTCTTAATTTTTAAATATTCAATTAGATGTTTCACCTGGTAAAGAAAGTAAGTTGTAAGAATGATCTCATTTTAAATTCGAAGGACAGGGAGGCCTGGCATGCTGTGATTCATGAGGTCGCAAAGAGTCGGATACGACTGAGCGACTGAACTGAACTGAACTGAACTGATACTTCATTTTACATCATTAAGTGTGATATACTTAAGTATATCACACTTAATGATGTAAATAAGTATATAAGACTTTCCTGGTGGCTCAGGTGGTTAAGCATCTGTCTACAATGTGGGAGACCTAGGTTCGATCCCTGGGTCGGGAAGATCCCCTAGAGAAAGAAATGGCAATCTACTCCAGTATTATTGCCTGGAAAATCCCATGGACAGAGGAGGCTGGTAGGCTACAGCCCATGGGGTCACAAAGAGTCGGACATGACTGAGTGACTTTACCTTACTTTAAGTATATCACAAATATTTTTAAAACCATATTTAGCAAATAAAGCTAAAAATAAACTTTTAAAAAACATGTCAATATAAAACAAATAGAAGACGAATTAAAAAAAAAAAGATTCACGAGTAAGGTCTGAAATGATTCATCACCGCAACTACTAACTGTGATTTTGCTCAAGTTATTGAATATTTATGTCTCAAGTACTCTCCTCTACAAAACGAACTTAATTCCAGCTACTTCATAATGCTTTTGAGATTCATAATGCTTTTGAGATTAAATGACAAGACAGATAAAAATGCCAAGCACAGTAGTTGGCATATAAATGCTTCATTCCAGAGTCTAATAATGATGGTCTTTCAGGTTCTTGGAACAAAACATTCACTGAAAATAACAAACTGTAGGATAAAACTTTGCTACTCAAAGTGTGGCCTGTATACCAGCAGAACTGACGTTCTCTGGAAGGCTGTCAGAAATGCAGAATATCAGGTCTACCGAATTAGGTTTAAACAAAATTATGGGGTAATTTCATTTCACATTAATGTTTAATAAGCATAAGAAGCATGTATTCTTAAAAGCACTGGCTAGCTGACAAGGTATTAAGGACTTTTCAAGCCAAAACTAAAAGGGAAAACTGAAATCCACAGAGGTATAAGTGTAGGAAGTCAGTTTGCAGTTCCTAAAAAATTTTAATTTTCAGTTTGAAGGACTTGTGGGTGAGAAATTAGAGCCCAGGACTCACACAAGGAGCAAGTATATAGGAAACCTGCACCAAAATACGCTGAGATTCCCCCACTCCTGGCCAAGGAGCTACACACTCAGATTTAAGGTGAATCAGAACTAGACCAGAATTCAAATGACCCTGAAAACCCAGGCACACAGTAGCCTGTATGGTCCAGAAAGCTCATGCTATAAACCTTCTTTAAGGTGGTTCCCGATTGGTGGAACTCCCAAGTACTGGCATTAAAAAGTACAATTTCTTTCTATAGAAAGGTACCTTAATACTAGGCCTCAAATTATTTCCACCAGCAATCTTCAAGTTTACACAGTCAATCAACAAACAAGGCCAGTATGAAAACCAACAGAAACAACAAACAAAAACAGATGTACACAGACTTCAGATACTGGAATTACTACATGTAGTAAGTATTCAAAACATAGTAGCTACTACTATAATGTTTACTAACTAGTTATGTAAAGTATAAAAGGCCATGTTAACCATAGAAATTAACAAAATACTTTATTGACTCTTGAAAATACCTTGTTGTTATGAACTAACAACAGTGAAGATCCCTTTAATGGAACATCAATTACTTCATATTTAGCCTTATATTTTTAGACATAAGCATTGTTCTAGTTGTTACTTTCTTATCTTTAAGAAACTTAAATAAAATTATTTGGGGGTATTCTGAAACACAATAGCAATGCTTCCGAACTATGAGCTGTGCTTAGTCGATCAGTTGTGTCCAACTCTTCAAGACCCCATGGACTGTAGCCTGCCAGGCTCCTCTATCTGTGGGATTCTCCAGGCAAGAATACTGGAGTGGGTGGCCATGCCCTCCTCCAGGGGATCTTCCCCACCCAGGGATCAAACCCAGGTCTCCCGCATTACAGGCGGAGTCTACTGTCTGAGCCACCAGGGAAGCCCAACTTAATCTATATATATTCAAAAAAGTCCACCTCCTTCTTTGTATATTCCATAACACCCCAGCAGCACAATAGTACATGGAAGAAACTCAGTGTACTACTTGCTGAGTAACTAAGGAATAACTTCATTAAATAAAAGAACTCCCTCGTTGTATTATTTTCCAAAATGATAACAGCAATACTTTAAAATTACATATTATAAAATAAGCTACTTTACCTTTGGTCAGAAGTTAGAACGCTACTCACCTTTGCATTTCGTTGAGTATACTGGGCAACCACTCGGGACAACAGGGACCAAAGAGCAGGATCAGCTGGGTTACTGTAACAATCATCAAAAGCAGAGGGCTTAGAGATGGGAGTTACTTTGTCAACATTTTATTTAGTACCTAAGTTAAGAATCTTTTAAACATCTAAAACAAGTTCAAATTAATTGTCCACATGTGGTTGGAAATGTCTGAATTTTTAGAAAGAATATTTTATCTCTTTATTAAAAGAAGAAAGAAAAATCAGCAATGTGATGGATACAGAGCCATGAGATCCAATCAGGGAAGTTTAAAGAAATTTAATATGTCACATTCAAAGAAAACACAGAGATCAGAATTATGGAAGGAAAATAAACTACAGATATAACACTTTCCTGTTGAAAATAAAACAAATAACCACTATGACTAATGATAACAGCTTTCTACTTTCCAAATTTTGAATATATTAATGAATTCTGAGTGGCCAAAAAACTCCTAAAACCATTAAACTGAACAGTATTAACAAACTGACAATATCACCAACTTGAGAGTTTGTAAGGATTTTCATACTAAAAAAGATTTGGGCCTTAATCTGAATAAAGGAAAATTTTCTGTTCTTTTTTTATCAACTGAATTTTGTATTTAAATCACTAGACATGAAAAAATTGTCAATTACCTGGTCCTATATACAGTTTCATAATACCACAACCTGGTTTCCAAATATACACAATTACCTCATTGTATAATCTTAATTGGGAAGATTCCCTAGAGGAAGGCATGGCAACCCACTCCAGTATTCTTGCCCAGAGAATCCCATGGACAGAGGAGCCTGGTGGGCTACAGTCCATGGGGTCGCAAAGAGTCAGACACGACTGAAGTGACTTGGCACGCACGCAAATAATCTTAATAAGGTCTAAATAGCAAAGACAATCTCATCAAGGACAACTGGACCCCAAGTTCACAAGTACAGAATTTACCTGTGAACAGCTTTGGCTGCTTGTCTCTGCACTGCCACACTGCGGCCTTGCAGGGCATAGATGGCTGAAGTAAGCAGGCTCCTCTGATAATCACTGTTCTGTTTGCTGTGCTTCAGTAACTCATTAAGCGCAGCCTTTGACAGTGTAGCATCCTGCATTGCCAATCCGAGAGCACACAGGGCTTGAAGGCTTTCCGTTGTTGGTTCCTTTAAGATAGAGCTGTAAACATATTTTTAATTGCCTATTAGCAGTGAGTACAACAGCCTGTAGCTATTACAACACACTGAACAGCAGGAAAACCAGTGTACTTACAGATGCACCAAACTATGGCCCAGCTCTGTGATAAACATAAAACTAAGTTCCATGGTTTCTAGGAACTGTAACTTCCCTGAATTTCTGAAGCAGTTAGAAGGTACCAAGGGCCTTCAGAGAGCATCAGTAGCCAAATTTCTTTTGTGGTCATTTTATCTACGTTTAGAAACAAATACACAGCACAGTCTCACAGTTCTAGGTAGATAATTAAAATAATTTTGCTAAAATCTTTTGGTTTCAGTAAAATCCTACAAGGTATGAATAATAAAGAAAAATCCTTAATCTAAGATCTGATTTTTATCATTTGCAAAAACATTCTGTCTTACTGCTCTGTGGTATTTGAAACCAGACCTAGTATATATAAGTACAAATACAACCTCTATCCACCATATTCCAAGTGAGCATATTTATAATTGAAGGAGAATTTAAATTGAGTATGTAAGCATCCAGTTTTTTTTTTCTTCAACTGTGAAATTTTATGAAGGTAAAAGTTACTAATGTTAGGAATCCTTATTAATTTAAATGAAGAAAACAAGCTTTTTATAAACTTAACAGAACTTCTAATAATAATTGTGAATGTGTACTGTAACAAAACAAAGGAATTTTGAAAAATCTGTTAAACAAAATTCATTAAAATATAATAGAAATACTTATAACATTACAAAATATCGCACACCTACCACTATGTCTTTCTATTGTTGGGGTGGGAGGATAAATTGTTTGGAATCTGACTTTGACAAACAGATACAAAATCATGAATTTTCATGGGCAGCTCTGGAGTAAACGTAAAGAATCTACAGGAACTCTTTTTACCATAAAGGTTACTGGAGGCATCCGAATATGGAATAGTATCATTTAGTAAGTCATTTCCATCAATACAAATAACCCAAACTGTAAGTTGGACATCAAGGAGATCAAACCAGTCAATCTTAAAGGAAATCAGTCCTGAATATTCATTGGAAGGACTGATGCTGAAGCCGAAGCTCCAATACTTTGCTACCTGATACAAAGAGCCGACTCAATGGAAAAGACCCTGATGCTGGCAAAGATTGAAGGTGGGAGGAGAAGGGGACAACAGAGGATGAGATGGTTGGATGGCATCACTGATGCAATGGGCATGAACATGGGCAAACTCTGGGAGATGGTGAGGGATGGAGAGGACTGGTGGGCTGCAGTCCACGGGGTCGCAAAGAGCCAAACTCAACTAGGCGACTGAACAACAACTAACATCAAAAGAAGACATTCTAATCTGAGTCTTGGTTCAAAAGGGAAAACCCCTACCTACTCTAATATTTATTAATATACAAAATCTAAATTATTACTGGAATGAATACATCCCATTAGGCTCACATGTGCTGAATGCACAGTACCTGCAAGCTGTCCTGTATCATGTGCTATGGACTTTACATGTTAATTATTTATATCATAAATTCTATGATGCTGGTAATCAGATTTTTTCCCCCTTATATACTGAATTTATGCCTAGTCCCCTTAAGCACCTAGGACACTGCTTAGTTCCCAACCTATGAATGCCAAACAAGATCAATAAAGAACTGGAATCCTAATTTTTCACAGAATGTCAGAGAACAGAATCCAAGGGGCAGGAAAGGGAGCAGTTTGAAAGATGACAGAGAACCAAAAAGAAAGAAACACAGATCATATAAACTATTTAGTCGGGGATTCAGTAACACAAAAAAGGAGGTAAAGGCCTTCTCTCACAAGAGAATGAGGAAAGAATAAGATAATATTCTATTATTTTTCTCTACTTCTTCCAGTGTTCAAAATGGTTTTGGTTACTGTTTTAAATAGTAACCCAATATTAATCTGAGTGAAAGTCAGTAAGTCATGTCCAGCTCTTTGCGACCCCATGGACTGTACACTCCATGGAATTCTCCGGGCCAAAATACTGGAGGGGGTACCCATTCCCTTCTCCAGGGGATCTTCTCAACCCAGGGTTCAAAGCCAGGTCTTCCGCATTACAGGTGGATTCTTTACCAACTGAGCCACCAGGGAATCCCAGATTAAGCTAAGCATATCTAATTTGGGGTTACTTTTGCTCTTGATAATTTGCAGCAATATATTAGCATCTATGATTCTTTTGGGGGCTTCCCAGGTGGCATCAGTGGTAAAGAACATGTTTGCTAATGCAGGAGACAGAAGAGATGCAGGTTCAATCCCTGAGTCGTGAAGATCCCCTGGAGGAAGGCATGGCAACCCACTGCAGTATTCTTGCCTGGAGAATGGACAGAGGAGACTGGCAAGCTACAGTCCATGGGGTCCGAAGAGTTGGACATGACTGAAGCAACTTAGAACACACATAATTCTTTTTCCCAAGCTATTTGCAATTTGGATCTTCTGAACATGAATGTATTCATGTAAAGTGATAAGATTTTTAAAATTCTGACTGGTTTTCTCAAAATAGCTAAGAGAAGGAGAATGAATTGCTATTACTTTAATCAAGATAAGACAAAAGTATCACAATGAATAAACAAAAACAAAGCTTATCCTATAAGAAGTCATCTTGACCTAGTTACCATCTAATCATTGTCCCCCTATCTTTGTAGGGGAGCATAATTTGGAGATGCATGAAGGCACTTTTTTGGTTTTCACAACTAATGAAGAAAGCAATTAGTGTGATGGGAAACAGAGATGTGATCTTCCTACAAGGGATGGAAAATTTCTGTACTATAAAGATCTGTTCAAAAAAAAAAAAAAAAAAAGCATCAATTCTTCGGTGCTCAGCCTTCTTCACAGTCCAAATCTCACATCCATATATGACCACAGGAAAAACCATAGCCTTGACTAGACAGACCTTAGTTGGCAAAGTAATGTCTCTGCTTTTGAATATACTATCTAGGTTGGTCATAACTTTTCTTCCAAGGAGTAAGCGTCTTTTAATTTCATGGCTGAAGTCACCATCTGCAGTGATTTTGGAGCCCCCCCAAAAATGTCTGACACTGTTTCCACTGTTTCCCCATCTATTTCCCATGAAGTGATGGGACCAGATGCCATGATCTTCGTTTTCTAAATGTTGAGCTTTAAGCCAACTTTTTCGCTCTCCTCTTTCATTTTCATCAAGAGGCTTTTTAGTTCCTCTTCACTTTCTGCCATAAGGGTGGTATCATCTGCATATCTAAGGTTATTGATATTTCTCCTGGCAATCTTGATTCCAGCTTGTGTTTCTTCCAGTCCAGAGTTTCTCATGATGTACTCTGCATATAAGTTAAATAAGCAGGGTGACAATATACAGCCTTGACGTACTCCTTTTCCTGTTTGCAACCAGTCTGTTGTTCCATGTCCAGTTCTAACTGTTGCTTTCTGACCTGCATACAGATTTCTCAAGAGGCAGGTGAGGTGGTCTGATATTCCCATCTCTCTCAGAATTTTCCAGTTTATTGTGATCCACACAGTCAAAGGCTTTGGCATAGTCAATAAAGCAGAAATAGATGTTTTTCTGGAACTCTCTTGCTTTTTCCATGATCCAGCAGATGTTGGCAATTTGATCTCTGGTTCCTCTGCCTTTTCTAAAGCCAGCTTGAACATCAGGGAGCTCACGGTTCACGTATTGCTGAAGCCTGGCTTGGAGAATTTTGAGCATTACTTTACTAACATGTGAGATGAGTGCAACTGTGTGGTAGTTTGAGCATTCTTTGGCATTGCCTTTCTTTGGAATTGGAATGAAAACTGACCTTTTCCAGTCCTATGGCCACTGCTGAGTTTTCCAGATTTGCTGGCATATTGAGTGCAGCACTTTCACAGCATCATCTTTCAGGATTTGAAACAGCTCAACTGGAATTCCATCACCTCCACTAGCTTTGTTCGTAATGATGCTTTCTCAGGCCCACTTGACTTCACATTCCAAGATGTCTGGCTCTAGATTAGTGATCACATCATCATGATTATCTGTGTCGTGAAGATCTTTTTTGTACAGTTCTTCCATGTATTCTTGCCACCTCTTCTTAATATCTTCTGCTTCTGTTAGGTCCATACCATTTCTGTCCTTTATCGAGCCCATCTTTGCATGAAATGTTCCCTTAGTATCTCTAATTTTCTTAAAGAGATCCCTAGTCTTTCCCATTCTGTTCTTTTCCTCTAGGCTATGGTTTTTCCTGTGGTCATATATGGATGTGAGAGTTGGACTGTGAAGAAGGCTGAGCGCTGAAGAATTGATGCTTTTGAACTGTGGTGTTGGAGAAGACTCTTGAGAGTTCCTTGGACTGCAAGGAGATCCAGCCAGTCCATTCTGAAGGAGATCAGCCCTGGGATTTCTTTGGAAGGAATGATGCTAAAGCTGAAGCTCCAGTACTTTGGCCACCTCATGCAAAGAGTTGATTCATTGGAAAAGACCCTGATGCTGGGAGGGATTGGGGGTAGGAGGAGAAGGTAACAACCGAGGATGAGATGGCTGGATGGCATCACGGACTCGATGGATGCGAGTCTGAGTGAACTCCAGGAGATGGTGATGGACAGGGAGGCCTGGCGTGCTGCGATTCATGAGGTCGCAAAGAGTCGGACACAACTGAGCAACTGAACTGAACTGAACTGACTGATGAAGATCTGTACCACTAAAAATGCCAACAGAGCACTCACTGATAACCACTGGCCAATAGAATACATTACTCATCTACTGCTTTTTAAGGAATTAAGGTTAATGTTCTCAAAAAAATTTTCAAAAAGTACCTTATAAACAACCACATATATCAGAAACTACTACTTTATTAAATTATCTCCAAAATACAGAAATAGTTACAAGTTATACTGGTATATATACTTTCTTTAGACTTAACTTTAAATTAACTTTATCAGGTTAATCTGAAAAGGGAAGAGAAAAAATCTCTTTAGGAACCCACTGGGCTGAAAACAAGCCAGTTATGACTGCCTTCATTAAAATTTTATAATCCTAAGAGAACAGCTGATCAATTACTGTTTTAAAAAAATAAATAAAATACACAGAGTACAGAATGGTTTTCAAGAACTGAATGAATTTATAATTAAGAATGAAGCCATGATCTCTAGCTAACCAGGTGAGTCTGATCCCTTCTGTTCACCAAAAAGTTCCTAAAACATTAAGAAATTCATTTTACGTTGCTTCCAATTTTAACCCAATATTTTAAAGTATCTGGTCATTTGAGTGTTGATGTTGACTATACATACCATTTGAATAGCAATGTCTTGGCTACGTCCATTTTTCCTTGTTTATACTCCGCTATTGCCAGAGCTGTCAAGATATGAGCTTTGTCTTGCTCTGATTCAACAATAGCCAAGGCTCTCTCATACGCTGTTACACAGAATTGGAAACAAAAACAAAACAATATAAAAGCAATCCTGAATGACAAATGATGAGATTTTTCCTTTCCTAATCCTATTTTTTAAAGCAGTCTAACTAAAATTACATCTTCTTATGTCCTTGATCTCAAGCGAACAGAATAAAAATTTATAATAATCTAACTTGGTTTAACTGTTCCAAGGTGATTCTGGGAATATCATTAAGATTATCATGTGATTCCTCAATTCTCATCTTTAGATAGTCTGAGTCACTATCTTCAAAAGAAGTGGAGGCCTACAAGCATTGAGATATCACCCAAATTTCCATGAAGAAACAAGCAACTCCATTAAACAGTTCTTACAATGAGCTGCACACATAGGCTGGGCCCATACATGGGAAAATGCACTCAAGGAGCATTTTTGGAGAAACCAAAATATTAATGTATTATCACAAACAATGTTTGAGCTCTTTGTTTACCAGAAAAGCACACAGAAACACTGTGGAGTAGTAAATACTTGCTTTCAGTGAAAGTGAAAGTCGCTCAGTCGTGTCTGACTCTTTGCAACCCCATGGACTGTATAGTCCATGGAATTCTCCAGGCCAGAATACTGGAGTAGGTAGCCTTTCCCCTCTCCAGGGCATCTTCCCAACCCAGGAATCAAACCCAGGTCTCCTGTATTGCAGGCGGATTCTTTACTAGCTGAGCCACTAGGGAAGCCCAAGAAAACTGGAGTGGGCAGCCTATCCCTACTTCAGGGATCTTCCCGACCTAGGAATCGAATCGGGGTCTCCTGCATTGCAGGTGGATTCTTTACCAACTGAGCTATCAGGGAAGGCCATTTGTGATCTTGGGTCTCAGTTTCCTCATCTAAATAATAAAGGTCACATTCAGTTCATACTACTGCTAGAAGAACTATTCATCATCATGTACTAAATGAAGGAACAGATAAAAAGTACCTATTATATCCCTTGTCAGATTTTTAATAAACACTACAGTCCCGACCAACATCTTAGCATTACACCTTTCTGTGTATAAGCAAATTATGATTCAAATTCTCAGCTCTGGAAAAGCAGGATGTATCCTTAAGCTTTACACAACATACTTACCTTTGCTGCTCTCCTTATACAGACCCTTCATAAATAAAGCTAATGCGAAACCTATGATGTCTTCTAACTCCTCAAGGGGTGTTGACTTAAAAGCCTGGATAGCTTTATCATATTCACCAATGGAACTAAGAAGCAAAACATAAGTTACTTTTAATATAAAGAATCATTTTGGCTTATATCATCAAAATACAGAAATATAATTATACTGTTCTTTTAACAACTTAACCTACTTCATCTCTCAGTGTTAAAGCTGCAGAAAAGACTTACATTAAAATAGAAGGCATACCACTTATTTCAAATAGGATATACCAGAGGGATTTACTTCACACTTTGCTTCTTTTAAATTATATGTAAAAATGAACAGCTCTGCTGGACTACAACTGGTCTTTTTTTTTAAATAAACTTGAATTAAACTCTTAAGTTATAAAAATAATTTCCAGTTGACCTTTACAATAATTTTTGAGCTTAATATATTAGCTAAAAATTACCCTGTAACCATGGGTTTAGTTATCTTTGAAAAGCTTAGCAAGTTATAATCAAGCCCAGGCTTTGCGTAAACTGCACATCCATTTTTTTTGAAGGGCATATAGATATACTAAAATTCCACAAAATCAAACATTATTTTCTCTGTATTTAATATGAATTAAAGTAAAAACTGCAACATATAATACTAAAGTAGAATGCCTTTTAATAACAACAACAAAAAAAAACCTTTTATTTAAAAATAAAGAGATGCTGCCACCACCTGGAATAGACACACTGTACCTTTGAGACTCTTATTTCTGGTATGTATCACTATATTCAGAAGCTTGCTTCTATTTTTAACCTGTTTTTGGAAATCTTTTTAATCTTGGAAGAGTGGCTGGGAGTTAAAAATATTTGCTTCTAAAATTAATTTATGAAGGTAAAAGAATTTAAAAATCAAACGCAAATTTTGACAAATATTTAATGAAGGGAAGCAGACTACCTTAGATGTTTATGGATACACACGTGTATTTTTTAAACTATTTTTTAATGAACACTATCTTCAAACATTTGATTACTTTTGTAGAGAAAAGACTGGAGGACACAAGGGCTTCAACTTTATTTGTAACTTTTTTTCTTTTTAAGGAAACCTGAAGCCTATCAACAGAATTTTAAGATCTGTTCTATCTGAAGGGTAACTAACTATTCACCGAATTATGCTCCATACTCTATTACTGTATTTTGCATGTTTAATATACTTCATAATAAAAACAAGTTAAAAAGAAATCAGATGACCTATTTTTAATGGGAGGTATAAATTTTCTTTTAAAATAGTTACATCATATGAAACATCTAAGTAAAGCAAACAGATACTTTGTTCCATACAGCTTCTAAATAACAACAAAATCTTGGAAGTGACAGTTCTATCAACTTCTAAACACACAGTTTAAAGGAATTAAAAGAAAAAACAATCAAAACAAGGAAATTTTTCTATCTTCGGATACCAGATATGATTCAGTTACACGGTTATAAAAGAACTGGCTACCTCTGATTTTTACTATGTAGCTCCTTAAAAAGATGTAGGTACTAACACCAAAATACCATACTATAGGTCTAATAAATAAAGTGTTTCAAACAGGAACATTCAATTTTGGGGGCAGCTCTCAATTTGAGGTGAGTCTCCTCAACTTGAGCCCAAAACCATCCTCCCATTAACACTCCTATTGTCCAGACCTAGTTCTATCCTCTGAAACAACTGGTTTCCTACCTTTTTTAAAAATGTTTTTTGAAGTCAGAAGTCACTGAGAATCTAAAGAAAATTATATTGCTCTCTCGCCATCCTCAAAATGCACACACAAAAATTTTTGTGTACTATCTCAAAAGGGTTTCTGGACCCTTAATCCCACTCCCAGTTTAAGAACAGACATCAAATCAGAATAAATCAAATCCACTTTCAATTAACTAGCCTTCTGCTATCAGAAAGAGTAACTGCCTCTTCTGTCTAGCTCACAACGCTCAGTTCTGAAGCTGCTCCTCCCAAAGGACACTGAGGCTGGGACTGGAAACTGTCAACACAGCTTGGGACGGTAGGAGTGATGGGCCCTGGGCAGATGTCATCACTGTGCTCATTCACACTCGTCCCGCTCTTCTGGAGACCGGACATCACTCAATAGCTCCACAGCCTTCACCAGAAAAACCTAACAGATTCACAAAATCAATGGGGAAAAATATGCTTACCATAACAATCTGCCATAATTTCTTACTGTAACATAATAAGCATCTCGGTCTTCTGCAGTCTGTAACAACAAAATTGCCCTTTAAAAAAAGGACAAAGCATTTAAAATTATCTATGTGCAATAGCATTCTTTCACTCTTCCTCCTTAACAACCTATAGATTTTTGTTTTCATTTAATTATTTAACTAGTTCCATAATAGCTTATTTATATTTTATTAAATTGGTACCACAAAAGCACTTAATAGATTTTAGACTGTTAAGAAAATAATAAAGTGGCCTCTTGATATGTGAAATCACTTATCATACTTGAGTTTTAAATATTCCAAAAAATTTAATCCAAATGTGGGAAACAATTGTGTCAGTGTTTTAAAGTTTTGACACGTTTGAAGTACATGGAATTTGATGTACACAGTACACTCTTACAATTATTTATATACTAGCAGTTCGAGGTAGGGACTTAGGAAATTGAGTGCTTTCATGTGCCTTTATCTGTTACATACAGAAAGACATTCAGGCAACCCTGAATTCAGAGAAGGGAATGAGTCATCAGGAGTCCTGAGAGGTTTAGAATAGTACAACATGCTGACAGCCCATCTACCTTCTCATGCCCGGTCTCCTCTGGGCAAGCAGCAAAGTGTCTCAACAACTAAAGGAGTTGGATATTTAATAATACTTTTTTCTTTCTTCTGTTTTTCTGTTTAAAGATTAGCCAGGGAGAAATATCCAAGAAAAGCTTTTAATGCCTTTGATATTACATGAAAAACAAGGCGGCTGCTGCTGCTAAGTCGCTCAGTCGTGTCCGATTCTATGCGACCCCATAGACAGCAAGCAGCCCACCAGGCTCCACCGTCCTTGGGATTCTTCAGGCAAGAACACCGGAGTGGGTTGCCATTTCCTTCTCCAATTCATGAAAGTGAAAAGTGAAAGCGAAGTTGCTCAGTCGTGTCCGACTCTTAGCAACCCCACAGACTGCAGCCTACCAGGCTCCTCCGGCCATGGGATTCTCCAGGCAAGAGTACTGGAGTGGGTTGCCAGTGCCTTCTCCGGAAAAACAAGGCAGTATTATAGAAATAGTAATAGTAAACTACCTGTCATAGTAAAAACTCTACCTGCAGTTATATTAATACCTAATTTGTAATTTCAAGTCACAAACACTTGTTTAAGGCAGAAAACAGAGTGGTAATAAGTCAAGAATAAGTGGTGTATATCCAGGTGACTGTGAAGTGGAGTGAAAGTCACTCAGTCGTGTCCGACTCTTTGTGATCCCATGGACTATACAGTCCATGGCATTCTCCAGGCCAGAATACTGGAATGTAGCCTTTCCCTTCTCCAGAGGATCTTCCCAACCCAGGGATTGAATCCAGGCCTCCCACACTGCAAACATATTCTTTAACAACTGAGCCACAAGGGAAGCCCAAGAATACTGGAGTGGGTAGTTCATCCCTTCTCTAGTGGGTCTTCCTGACCCAAGAATCTAACGGGGGTCTCCTGCATTGCAGGCAGATTCTTTACCAACTGAGCTATCAGGGAAGCCTAGGTGACTGTGGAGTTGCAATTTTAGGCAAAGGTATAATCAGTGTTAGACTCGCAATATTTGTGATTAAAATGTATACCAGGAAAAGGAGCAAGCATTCTAAAGCTGCCTAGTTTCTCTGTTTTGGCTTCCCTTGTGGCTCTGATGGTAAAGAATCCACCTGCAATGCAGGAGACCCAGGTTCGATCCCTAGGTGGGGAAGATCCCCTGGAGAAGGGAATGGTTACCCCTCTACTTATGAGGGGCTTCCCAGGTGGCACTGGTGGTAAAGAACCAGCCTGCCAATGCAGGAGACCTAATGAGACAAGGGTTCCATCCCTAGGTCAGGAAAATCCCCTAGAGAAGGGCATGGCAGCCCCCTCCAGTATTCCTGCCAGGAGAATCCCATGGACAGAGGAGCCTGGTGGGCTTTGGTCCATAGGATGGCAAAGAGTTGGACACAACTGAAGTGACGTAGCATTGCATATTTCTCTGTTTAAAATCCTGTTTGTTGTATTCTATCAAATTTCTACAGTTTCTTTATTGGTAACTTTACTGTAGTGGTCAAAGAAGAGCATTGTGGGTTTTCATACACCTCTCCCTGACACATAGGACTCCCCTCCACAGACACATGCCTCCTCCACACACATACACACCTCCCCCCCACACACACGCATCCACACACACACACACACCTCCCACACACACACGCCTCTCCCCTATATACGCCTCTCCCCCCCCCACGCCTCTTCCCCCCCACGCCTCTCCCCCCGACACACACTTCTTTCCCACACAACCCCCCCACACCACTCTCGCCCACACACACACACCTCCCCACACACACCTCTCCCCACACACACCTCCCCACACACACCTCCCCACACAAACATCTCCCCCACACACACCTCCCCGCACACACACCTTCCCACACACACCTGGCAAAATAACTACAGCTTTCAGTACCATCTAGTGACCACTTCTGTGAACTACAGAGAGAGCTACACAAGGACGGCAAAGCATCTGGGATACCTTGATTATTTTTTATCTGACAGGTTTCTATTGATTTAGGGCAATGATGTACCACAGAAGTTAGGCATTCAGGTTTTTTTTTTAACTTTTCATCTAGTACCCATGAGATCAGTAGTGATTTTCTCATTCACAGATCAGTGAATTTGCAGCGAAGGAAAACCTCAGGTTGATTTCATTTCCCATCACTCTCCAGGCTGGTCGTCTCCCCCGCGCACACTGTCCTGGTTTCCCCAACGTCAAGGCCGCTCCTGCTTCAGAACACTTGCTCCTGCTGTTCCCTCTGCCTGGAATGCTCTCTCCCTGAGGACCAAATGACTTATGGCCAACTTCAACTAGGCCAGACCTCAACTGCCTGCTCAGGAAACCTACCTCTTACCCCTATCTCAAATTCACTGCCCCTCCACTGTCTGGCCTTTTACTCTTCTCTGATTTCCTTTCTTAGCAATTGTTACTATCACAGATGTCTATTAGCTTACCATGTACCTCACCCCCACCAGAACTCCATGAGAACTGAGCCTACGTTTGTTTTAATTCACTGCTAAATTGCCAGGCCAAGGACACTGTGTGACACACAGCAGCAGTTCAACAAATATTTACTGCATGAATAAACACTATGTAGTCAACATTAAAATGATTTAAACAAACACATACTTTCTTTTCATTTCTGAAATCTCACTTCTTATCTGAATAAACACATGTATTTAATAAAGCAAGACAAACTATAAATGAACAGATTTTTCTAAAACAAATCTGAGAAGGTTTTTTGTTTGGTTTTATTTTTTTTCTTCTCTCTCTCTCAGGTTGAGCAACAGAAACCAAAACACAGTTGAAAATTTAGAACTGTATTTTTTCACCTTCAAAATGTAGTAATAATAAATAATGAAAGGTCAGGAAAGGAATCAGAACATTTTATTTATACCTTCTTCAAGAAAATGAGGCTCTATTGGCCAACTGACCGAGAAGGACCACGTTTAAATTTAAGGGAGCTTTACCTTTGGTACGCATTTGCTGCTTCCTTCTTCAGCTGGAGATGTTCATTTAAGTAACCCAACATTGTGAAAGCTGGAGCATAATTCTGAATTCTCTCTGGAAATCCAAAAACACCTTTTCTCAATATGTACGTAATGGTTGTATTTGTAAAAACATTACTTTTGTTTTCAAGTTTTTCGATACTTTAAACAGTAGATTATTTCCTGAGGTCACATGCATTGCTAAGAATAGAAGTTGAGTTTATCTTAACTATAAAATACCAGTAATCATTCTATAACTCTTTTAAATTATTGAATAATATCTATAGTTATACGTGGCTTCTATTCATGTTTCAAAGTTTAAATACATTTTTATTCCCAAAGATATAACAATTTAAAATCAGAGCTCATGTTAAAACTAGTCATCTAAATTATAAGGAAATTCAGTTCTTTGGCTAATCACATAAACCTTCCTTGATTAGATTTAGCAACAATTTATCTTGGTGGTTCTGTTCCAGTTTCTATGCACTTTTTTTCAAAAAAAAAAAAAATCAGTGTTGTGCACTAGAAAGAGAAGATGATTTGGGCACTTTCAATGCAGTATTTTGAAATTCTAATGTCAAAAAACTATAAAGGAAGTATACAAAGGAAAAAGAAATGCACCTGAATTATCAACTACTTAACTTGTGCTGGGAAATCTCTTATTGAACTGTTTAACAAAGTGGAGCACAATCCCATCTTTTGTGATAGTTAGGTTCACAGTATAAGATGAAAATCACACAAAGTGATTCTTGAAAAATTTTTAAGTCATCTCACAAGGAGAAGGTAACCAAACTGAGTCAAAGTGAATGAGGAAATTCAGGCCCTTCATCCACACTGACACTGAAGCCAACAGTCAGCAACAAATGATATCTCCATTTTTCTTATCCCCGCTTTCTCTCCTTTCTGCTTCTAAATTAATATATTTCTTGGCCAAGCACATATAGTTGACTTTGCTAAAGGAGTATATGACACAGCTCCCTCAGAGACTCAAAAACCTAGCTATGTACAACTGTCAGAAAAAGTTCATTGTTCTAGGCATCTGAATTTTGCAGAAAGCTAAATGTTTCAGTTCAGTTCAGTCGCTCAGTCGTGTCTGACTTTTTGTGACCCCGTGGACTGCAGCACGCCAGGCCTCCCTGTCCATCATCAACTCCCGGAGTTTACTCAAACTCATGTCCATTGAGTCGGTGACGCCATCCAACCATCTCACCCTCTGTCACCCCCTTCTCCTCCTGCCTTCAATCTTTCCTAGCATCAGGGTCTTTTCAAGTGAGTCAGTTCTTTGCATCAGGTGGCCAAAGTTTTGGAGTTTCAGCTTCAGCATCAGCTTACCTCTATGTAAAATCCTTCACAAATGTTTCCCATTCTGTAAGGAATCCTATCAGTAAAATCTCTGATCCTACATTTTCTCAGTAAGGCTCTAGGAAGTATTCACTCAAGTCACTCATTTGGGGACACTGCATAACACGTTAATGGCTTAAAGTGCTGACATTTACAAACGAATCGCCTTCTCCTCAAATGCCCCAGGCTCAGTGTAGGCAGAGTATTACCAGCCTGCAGATTACAATGATGCTGCATTTCTCTTCTGGTTTTCAGTTTACCTGACTTCTTCATACTTGTTCATGGGGAGAAAAGGGAAAATTCATGTCTTAAGAACTAATATTTAATTTGGAATTAACTTTAAATTCTTTAAATTAACTCAACAATTATTCATTTATCTTGCTATATAACAGGTGCCGTACCCACGTATTTACTCAAGACCACTTGTGCTGCTGGAATTGCATTCATCTGGAGGATGTTATACCGGTACAGCTCTGTGTCTCTGTTGCTCTTATCTTGCAATGTTGTACAGACCCAATACGCATAACCTATTGCTCCCTCAGTCTGTAAGAAAAGCCAAAGTTAACAAGCAGACAGAGAGTAATAAATCTGCCAAGAAAAATTAAGAAACAAAACAACGTACTTCAATACAGTAAATATCGGTTCTTCGTCTTCTAAGTCAGCTATTAAGTGCCTTTAAATAAAAGGTCACTATGATACAACACAACTAAGAATATATTTAAATCACTTGCCTCAAACCTAAATAGAGGAAATAAGTGGGATAAATAAAGAGGAGAAAACAGAGTCCCTCCTGATGGTTTGGTATGATTCTCAGCATCATTCCCATAGGTCAAACAAATAATGACCAATCAAAAGATTTCTTAATGCTTTCATAAATAATCTAAAAATGTCAACCAAGTCTAGTGTTTATCTCAGTTTATTTTTTTTTGAGTCTGTTTCTATTCTGCATGACTACTGCCTCTATTAGACCCCAAAGTCATTTCTTCATCAGCGCTTGAAGTTCTTTAATGAGAGTTTATCTATTTTTCAAGAAAGAAGAAAGAGTAGAGACAACTGCTATCATCAGCATCTGACATCACCATGTATTTGTTTTCTCAACAAGGGTAGTTAAAAGATTATTCATTAATGAATCCTAAAGAACACTCAAATTCTTACATGCATACTGAGTTCTGTAGTGTGCCTGAAGAGATCCATGGTGTCATAACTTCCAACTGTCTCTGCAATTAGAGCCTATAAAAGGAAAAAGGAGGGTCTTAATATGTTCAAAAGGTATACTACTACTACTACTAATAATAATAAATGAGTTTTTGGAGGAACCAAAGGTTTTTCTAACTGTGCTTAAAAGCAAAGTTAATTTCTTTTCAATCTTGACTACCATATTCCATGGCTCAGAGGACCAGAATGACTTGTTAAATGAGCCTTTAAGCTGATAGACACTTGAAGAACTCCATTGCAATCAGGTAGTGGTGGAATAAGCCACATGAAATTCCTCAGAATTCTGATAAAGCTATGCTACCTTCTCCCTTCACTACCCAGCGTGCCCCCACACTGGCCCAGTACTTGGTTAATCACAGGGTCACCTCAGATTCAGCTGGAAAGCTTTTTGAAAAGGAGATCTCACCCCTAGAAATCTAGCTTCCATAGATCTGGGTAGAGTCTCAACACGTTTATTTTTAACACTGCCTCAGGATTTCAAATAGTAAGACTTCGTTATAGTTAAAATTAATTTCAAGCTCATCTATCTTTTATAAGAAAGCAGGGTTTTTTTTAATTATCATGCACTACTAATCAAGAAATTAATATTAAGCTTCACTCTATCATCATCATTTTAATTAAATCTACTAGTTACCTCCTGAAACAAATTATTTGTAAGGCCAAAAATAATTTAAAGATTAAAAAAAAAAAAACTTCAGTGACTCTGAGGAGCACCTAAGATCCACTGACCTCCATCAGTGCTACTCAGAGTGAAGTCCCTGGACCAGCAGCATTGTCCTCACTTGGGAGTAGTTAGAAATGAAAATTCTCGGGCCCCCAGGGCCCAAAACCTTACACAGAGATTACTGTGTAATGCCACTGTTCTCAAATGCTACCACAGCTAATGGGAACAGGAGTTTGCCTTTTCTAACTCTGGGAGCTTCACCCACTCAATTAACTAGAATCAGACCCAAAAGCCAAAGTACAATAGAAGATACCTAATCACTGACTATGTATCACTGATATGAATGAATGTAAAATTAACGATATATATGCATTAAAGTACTCAGAATGTTTACCTCACGCTTTTCCTTGGATTTTGAGTTTTAGTAAAATGAGGCACAATAAAGGGCATAAATGGTATGGACCTAACAGAAGCAGACAAAATGTGGTTCACCAGAGAAGGGAATGGCAAACCACTTCAGTATTCTTGCCTTGAGAACCCCATGAACAGTATGAAAAGGCAAAGAGATAGGACACTGAAAGATGAACTCCCCAGGTCAGTAGCTGCCCAATATGCTACTGGAGATCAGCGGAGAAATAACTCCAGAAAGAATGACGGCACGGAGGCAAAGCAAAAACAAAACCCAGTCATGGGTGACAAAAGCAAAGTCCGATGCTGTAAAGAGCAATACTGCATAGGAACCTGGAATGTCAGATCCATGAATCAAGGCAAATTGGAAGTGGTCAAACAGGAGGTGGCAAGAGTGAACGTCGACATTCTAGGAATCAGCGAACTAAAATGGACTGGAATGGGTGAATTCAACTCAGATGACCATTATATCTACTACTGCAGGCAGGAATCCCTTAGAAGAAATGGAGTAGCCATCGTAGTTAACAAAAGAGTCCAAATTGCGGTACTTGGATGCAATCTCAAAAACAACAGAATGATCTCTGTTTGTGTCCAAGGCAAACCATTCAATATCATGATAATCCAAGTCTATGCCCCAACCAGTACCACTGAAAAAGCTGAAGTTGAAGAGTTCTATGAAGACCTACAAGACCTTGTAGAACTAACACCCAAAAAAGATATCCTTTTCATTATAGGGGACTGGAATGCAAAAACGGGAAATCAAGAAACACCTGGAGTAACAGGCAAATTTGACCGTGGAGTAGAAAATGAAGCACAACAAAGGCTAATAGACTTGCCAAGAGAACTCACTGGTCATAGCAAACACCCTCTTCCAACAACACAAGAGAGGCCTCTACACATGGACATCACCAGATGGTCAACACCGAAATCAGATTGATTACATCCTTTGCAGCCAAAGATGGAGAAGCTCTATACAGTCAGCAAAAACAAGACCGGGAACTGACTGTGGCTTAGATCATGACCTCCTTATTGCCAAATTCAGGCTTAAATTGAAGAAGGCAGGGAAAACCACTAGTTCACTCAGGCATGACCTAAATCAAATCCCTTACAATTATACAGTGGAAGTGAGAAATAGATTTAAGGGACTAGATCTGATAGACAGAGTGTCTGATGAACTATGGATGAAGATTCATACACCGTACAGGAGTCGGGATCAAGATCATCCCCATGGAAAAGAAATGCAAAAACGCAAAATGGCTGTCTGGGGAGGCCTTACAAATAGCTGTGAAGAGAAGAGAAGCGAAAAGCAAAGGAGAAAAGGAAAGATATAAGCATCTGAATGTAGACTTCCAAAGACTATCAAGGAGAGATAAGAAAGCCTTCCTCAGCAATCAATGCAAAGAAATAGAGGAAAACAACAGAATGGGAAAGACTAGAGATCTCTTCAGGAAAATTAGAGATGTCAAGGGAACATTTCATGCAAAGATGGGCTCAATAAAGGACAGAAATGGACCTAACAGAAGCAGATGATATTAAGAAGAGGTGGCAAGAATACACAGAAGAACTATACAAAAAAGATCTTCATGACCAAGATAATTATGATGGGGTGATCACTCACCTACAGCCAGACATCCTGGAATCTGAAGTCAAGTGGGCCTTAGGAAGCATCACTATGAACAAAGCTAGTGTAGGCGACAGAATTCCAGTTGAGCTATTTGAAATCATAAAAGATGATGCTGCAAAACTGCTGCACTCAATATGCCAGCAAATTTGGAAAACTCAGCAGTGGCCACAGGACTGGAAAAGGTCAGTTTTCATTCCAATCCCAAAGAAAGGCAATGCCAAAGAATGCTCAAACTACTACACAATTGCACTCATCTCACATGCTAGTAAAGTAATGCTCAAAATTCTCCAAGCCAGGCTTCAGCAATATGTGAACCATGAACTTCCTGATGTTCAAGCTGGATTTAGAAAAGGCAGAGGAACCAGAGATCAAATTGCCAACATCACTGGATCTTTGAAAGAGCAAGAGAGTTCCAGAAAAACACCTATTTCTGCTTTATTAACTATGCCATAACCTTTAACTGTGTGGACCATGATAAACTGTGGAAAATTCTGAAAGAGATGGGAATACCAGACCACCTGACCTGCCTCTTGAGAAACCTATATGCAGGTCAGGAAGCAACAGTTTGAACTGGACATGGAACAACCGACTGGTTCCAAATAGGAAAAGGAGTACATCAAGGCTGTATATTGTCACCCTGCTTATTTAACTTATATGCAGAGTAGATCATGAGAAACCCTGGGCTGGAAGAAGCACAAGCTGGAATCAAGACTGCCGGGAGAAATATCAATAATCTCAGATATGCAGATGACACCACCCTTATGGCAGAAAGTGAAGAAGAACTAAAGAGCATCTTGATGAAAGTGAAACAGTTGGCTTAAAGCTCAACATTCGGAAAACGAAGATCATGGCATCTGGTCCCATCACTTCATGGCAAATAGATGGGGAAACAGTAGAAACAGTGGCTGACTCTTTTTGGGGGCTCCAAAATCACTGTAGATGGTGAATGCAGCCATGAAATTAAAAGATGCTTACTCCTTGGAAGGCAAGTTATGACCAACCTAGACAGTATGTTAAAAAGCAGAGACATTACTTTCCCACAAAGGTCCGACTAGCCAAGGCTATGGTTTTTCCAGTAGTCATGTATGGATATGAGAGTTGGACTAAAAAGAAAGCTGAGCGCCAAAGAATCGATACTTTGAACTGTGGTGTTGGAGAAGACTCTTGAGAGTCCCCTGGACTGCAAGGAGATCCAACCAGTCCATCCTAAAGGAGATCAGTCAGTCCTGAATATTCACTGGAAGGACTGATGGTGAAGCTGGAACTCCAACACTTTGGTCACCTGATGTGAAGAGCTGACTCATTTGGAAAGACCCTGATGCTAGGAAAGACTGAAGGCGGGAGGAGAAGAGGACAACAGAGGATGAGATGGTTGGATGGCATCACTGACTCAATGGAGATGAGTCTGAGTAAACTCCGGGATTTGGTGATGGACAGGGCGGTCTGGTGTGCTGCAGTCCATGGGGTCGCGAATAGTCAGACATAACTGAGCGACTGAACTGTACTGAACTGAATCACTGATTACTGATTTTCTACTGTGGGTGATGCTCCCACTATTCTCTGAACTGAAAGACACAAAACCCAGGAGGCCACTCAGACCAATCCCCTTCTTCTCCAGGTGTGAAAAGTGAAATCCAGCAGTTGATAAATTAAAACAATTAGTCCATGACAGACTCAGACTAGTAACTTGATTCCTATTTGGCAGTACAAAAATCTAAACTTTTGGGGTCCATGGGGTTGCAAAGAGTCGGACATGGTTAAGCGACTGAACTGAACTGATACCACTTTCTATTAATAGGTTATTTGTATCACAGGTTATTAATAACTATATGTTATGTATCTTACTTGTCCAATCCAGCACATTAAATAAGATGGATCAAGGGATTGAGCCATTTTGAAAGCTTCATGAGCTTGCTAGGAAAAAAAGACAAAAAAATAGTCAGTTTATAAATCTAATATTAAATCACTTATATTAAAAAAGCATAAGAGAGTAAGAAAAATCAGACTTGTAAACATAAATAGAAATGAAACCGTGAACTAAAACTTCACTGTTTAAGCACAGTTTGCACATGCATGTGCACCAACACTTAAAACAATGTCTTAATTACCTAGTCCTAAAAAGAGTTCTGGAGGCTTCCCAGGTGGCTCAGTGGTAAAGAATGTGGATGCCAATGCAAGAGACATGGGTTTGATCCCTGGGTCAGGAAGATCCCCTAGAGAAGGAAATGGCAACCCACTCCAGTATTCTTGTCTGGAGAATTACATGGACAGAGGAGTCTGGCACTCTGCAGTCCATGGGGTTGTAAAGACTTGGACACGATTCAGCGACAGAGCATGTGCAAAAGAGTTCTGGATACAACGGATTTCTCTACAGGCTTGGGAATTCTGGTCCTCAATGAAAGGGCACCGCAGGTGTCTACCTCTTGGTCTGCAAAATTTTCAGTCCTTCACCCAGCTATTTGCTAATCCACAGGTTTAATGGAGGGCCTCCCAGGTGGCTTAGACGGTAAAGCGTCTGCCTGCAGTGCAGGAGGCCTGGATTCAATCTAGGGGTTGGGAAGATCCCCTAGAGAAGGAAATGGCAACCCACTGCAGTATTCCTGGTTGGAGAATCCTATGGCCAGAGGAGCCTGGAGGGCTACAGTCCATGGGTCACAAAGACTCAGACATGACTGAGCAACTACCACAACACAGGTTTAATGGAAATACTTAGAGAAGACTGTATCTAGTCCCCTTGCCTTAACTGGGAACATAAAACTATTAATAACAACCAGTACGGTCTGAGAACTGCTAGTGGGTGAAAAGGAATGGCTAACATAAATCTGCACTAAACATTTAGGAAACTTTCAAGATACCCCACTTAGACACTTTAAATCACGTTTGTTTGGTTTTTTCTTTTTTCTGCTATGAAGAATAGCTTATAATAGCTTTACACTGTTTTCCCAATAATCTCTGCATGGCTGATATTGTCTTTTCTTCCTTACGAGAACGTAGGCTCACGGGCAACACTACCATAAAACCACAGTCATAGCTTATTAACTAAGACTTGGCTTTGCTTAAATTTTTTAAAAATATTTTCACATATTTTAAGATCCAAATTAGTATTTTTCTTCACTTTATTTTCAGTCTTCCAAAGGAGTCTTTGCAGAGACTTCATGTATCCCTGAGAATATCACTGAGCTATTTTTAAAGGATGATATTCAATATACTGGCTGAAACACAAAACAGTATAGACTGCTATTATCTACAGATCCATGGAAACTTCTGAAAGTGAAAGTCGCTCAGTTGTGTCCCACTCTTTGCGACCCCATGGACTGTAGAGCCCATGGAATTGTCCAGGCCAGAACACTGGAGTGGGTAGCCTTTCCCTTCTCCAGGGGATCTTCTCAATGTGGGGATCAAACCCAGGCCTCCCACACTGCAGGCAGATTCTTTACCAGTTGAGCCACCAGGGAAGCCCAAGAACACTGGACTGAATCCCTTCTCAAGCAGATCTTCCTGACCCAGGAATCAAACCAAGGTCTCCTGCATTGCAGGTGGATTTTTTACCACCTGAGGAGAAAACAAGACCCACAAACAGGCTCCCCATTACTGTAGCTCCAATTCTCTAATATACAACTGTTCGAGTATGACAAAGTACACCGAACATATAAAGGGATTAATATCTGTTAAAAGCAAATCTAAATCACCAAAGCAAGGGTTAAATTTAAGTTTCTAAAGAGTACTAATCATTGCCCTTACTTCATCATCCCACCCCTAAGACATGTATGAAAGATAAAAAGAAAAACACCCAAATAATTCATAATAAAATTGTTTAATCTCTAAATGAAAATACAATGTAATTATAAAACCAGAAATTTCTCAGGACATGGAAAGGAAAACAAATCTTACACATTCAATGTTCAATATAGTAAAGTAAATGCTATCCAACATCTAGCATATCAGCGAGAACGCTAGATAGATTAACAACGTGCAAAGTATTTCTCCACAAGAAGCTTAGTTATTATGAAGAGAGCATACATAGAAAACGTTCTTTACTTACAAAACAACAAAGCAGACAATACAGTATTTACCTCAATTTTTTCATTTGCAAGGTATAACACTCCCAAGTTGGTCCATGCAACAGCATTCTAAAAAACAAATAAAATTAGGTCCCTTGTCTACATGGCAGTCTCAGAAAATTGTTAACAGTGCATTTCGATGTTCTTTTTCATAGACAGAGACACAGAACACTCACAATTTGTTCTGACTGGATTGATTTGATGAAACAGTGCTGAGCAAGGGCATAATTTCCAATACCTGAAAAATACAGACTTTGATAAAACTGAACTTTATTGTCTAAAACAATCTAAAAATATTTAAGTGTTAACTCAATTCTTACCACTATAACAGGAAACTACACCAAGAGCATTCCAGTATAAGTGATTATTACTGTCAAGTCTCACAGCCTTTTTCAGACACTGAAAAGTAAAATTAAATACATTTCATTTCTCGGAATATCAGTATTTATATACAGATAACTGTGAGTTTATGTGAAAACACTCTAGTATTTATTAAAAGCATCTTTCAGAAAAGACCTTAGTTTTTTAAAAAAAAGTTTATAAAAAATTTCTCAAAATCATACATGCATAGATTTCTCCAACAACTCTTGAAGGTCATCTGTGTTGCTGCCTGTGTCTGCTAGATGTTGTGCTTGGCGATAATAATTAATTCCAAGGTCACACCACGTATTAGACGTAGACATCAGTTTTAATGCACGACCGTAACATCTATGGAAATATAAAAGTGAATGTTATGTTTTGTTATGACGTTCTAATTTGAATGTCATCAAATGACCATCTTTGTAAATTACCTTCCTCCAAGATGGAGGAGCTCATTTTTCTTTAATACTTGTTTTCCTTCTTTCTGACCTAGAAGGACTCCTAAGACACTGACATTCACTTTAGATGGTGAGACAGCAGACAGACTGGTACAAGCGTCCCCAACTAGCTTCCAAAGGCAAGACACATCAGCCCGATGCTGCAGAGCCCTAAAAAAAGAAACTGTGATGCTTAAAAATTATTTCCAAAAAGTATGGCATTTATCTCCCTCACTACTACATACAATTAAAACAGGAAAGTGTACATATATACAGTCTTTAGTTCCTTAATTAAATGCAGGAAATGCTTTACTGAATTTACTAACATCTATATCTTATTACCTCCCTTTTAAGAAGAAAGGAAGAGGGGAAGGAGAAGGAATTGTTTTGAGTGACAGAAACTGTGCAAACATTTCTTTGGTACTTGTTATCATTTTTCTTAGAAGCAGCAGAAATCCCATAAATAAATCAATAAATTATCCAGGATCATTAAAATTTACCTTTAATACTGGATCTTTTAAATTTGCTTTTTGTGTTTGTCTATTTAAACAAAAACCAAACCATTAAAGTCAGTAAATCTCTCTTAGTTGATTATCATAAACTTAGGTTTTGGTTGATTGCCCTCAAATTTAAAAAAAAAGAACTAGCAAATGTATAACATAGCAAATATATTTGGTGATCCAAAGGAGTTTTACTTTCTGAGTTCAAGGATACCAAAAATCTAAATATGAAAGTGTGAAAAATCCCTATTTATTGAAGGAAGTAAGACTCAGTGGACAAGCTCAAAAAATAAATAAAAATATTAACTATGGTAGCAAAGGGCACTTCTTTTTAGAATGAGAAAATCTCAGCTATTCATTCTCTTCACTTTTCTGAAAATCTTATAAATAAAACACAGCAATTGCACAATTAAGCCAAGTCTTGGTAATCAGCCATCACAAACAGCTATGTTGCTGGCAGATGGACAAGCAGATGGAACATTGTTCATAGCCTTTTCTACTCATGGAGTCCAGCCAAAAATCATTTTCCAATGTCTTTCTGAGAAACAAGATAAATTATTGAAGTCATCACTAAAAGCCCAATGTGAGGATCGGGAGGAAGGGCAATACTATTTGTAGCTCCTTTGCCTAAGTATCTTAGAGCAGTTTCAAAAATTGACAGCATGAAAGGTGAAAACAGAGAGGAAAAAAAGAAGAGAATCACTGGCAGTTTTAACAACCCAAACTCTTATCTCCTTTTAAGTTCAGTAAAAAATAAAATATCTGTAAAGTAAAATAACTTCTATTGCCCTTACACAAGAATTGAAGTCATGTGAACATTCAAGTATAGAAGTAAATACAAACTTGGGGCTATCACTTTAAAAGTTCTATATAACTGCTTGTAGTTAGTTGTGAGTGCTACATGGTATCCAGAACAAAATTCTCCACTCAGAAAGGCAGTATTTGGAGCTGAAGCATCATCAATCAAAGGCTCACATTTACCCTTAAATGCTAGTTCAAACAAATTACACCCTCTTCACAATACCATTCTCTATGGAAAGAGTTTTAAGTGTTATGAAAGACTTGAAAAGAAAGTACACAAATCAGAGGGAGAAAAAAGAATGAAGCTTTTACTTCAAATGTGGTTCATATTCAAAGCAAATCAATTCAAGGGCAAGGAAATCAATCAGACACAGAGGAGAAGGCAAGTAGGAAAAGAAAGGAAGTGAAGCACAATAAAGATGTTTAAGAGCAAAAAAATTAATTCTGCATCTAACTTGTGTACCTTTTATAGCCATCTATCACAAATAACATTCCACTTAAATAATGAATATAGTTTCATAAAATAACCAGAGTTGCTGAAACGTTTTCTGTCTTCTTTCTTGTTATTAGATACCACTTTTTTTCCTACACAAATTCTCTCTAGGAACAATCAGACTGCTACTTCACCTTTAGTCCTACCCATAAGTCTAACACAGGCTCTAACTACTGACTGTAAGGCCAGTTGTACACCTAAAGTGCCATTTACCAACCAGTTCCAATTAGATACTTGTACCTCTAGGTCTCCTGAAAGAGAACATGAACACAGTGGTACCCAAGCTGCTACTCCACTAGCTACTTCTTCCTTCCCACTCTTCTCTACACATCCAGCATTCCAGCTGCTAAAAGCAAGAAACTATATCTGTTCCCCAGCGCAAAATCAATACAATAGGTATGTTGCAGAATTAATTGGTTAGTCTGTCATTCTTTATGTTTGCGATTCTGAATAATGACTGCTATAGCTAATAGGATAAACAGAGAATGATTTTATAATTTGACTTTATTATAATACCAAGAAAACAAACACAATAAATAATAATACTAACCGAGTAAAATATTCCAGTGCTTTCTCTATGTAGTCTACAGCTTTCCCATCAAGATAATCGACCAGAGCTGCTTTTGCCAACAGGAGGTGGCATTCACCCAAACCTAAAATCAGGTAAGTTTGTAGTTGTTAAAATATGTAAAAGAAACACTGAAAATGAACATCAAATAAATTTATTGGTATAATATTACAGACAAAATTTAATGGTATTTTATAAACAGTATCTTTAAGCATGGTCTTGCATACATTTATTGAAGAATTCAAATGGCAGGGTTCTGTTGGAGTAAACATGTATCAAAAGATAATATCTACGAAACCTATGAATTCTCATGATTTTCAACAAATTACTTACCTCTTAAAATCTTATCTTTGAAAATGGGGATATTACTTAATAAATACCTAATATGATGCTACCTGCTATCACATTATTATCATCTGGTGTCGTGAAACAAGATTTGATCTCTCTGCATTCAAAATATTCATTGGGCTTCCCTTTTGGCTCAACTGATAAAGAATCCACCTGCAATGCAGGAGACCTGGGTTCAATCCCTTGGTTGGGAAGATCCCATGGAGAAGGGAAAGGCTACTCACTCCAGTATTCTTGGCCTGGAGAATTCCATGGACTGTACAGTCCGTGGGGTTGCAAAGAGTCGGACATGACTGAGTGATTTTCACGTTCATACTATAAAAATTAAAAGAAATAGCAATTTCCTAAATTGCCTAGTAAACATTTAATAAGTGTGAATTCTCCTTCTGTTAAGGAATTTCATAAAATATTTTTTTAAAGGGTTTCATGGTCTAAGTTACATGTCACTTATGACATACAACACTTCTGAATTAAACTCCCCACTGATTCTTTAAAAAGGAAAAAGAAATGGAGGAAAGCAAATACAGTGAACTCCAGTGCTTTTTTTAATGGTTAGAAATAATCATTTAAAAAGTAATAAAATATGGGTGGTGGTGTTTTAAATTACAAAAATAAGAAGGAATAGATACCTATAAAGGAACTAAAATTAATTTAGATAATTACAAACAATGAAAGTTGCCTCTAAAGTTCAAAAATTGAAAAAAATGAGGTTCTATAACTTACAAAGTAACTAAAACCTTTTAAGATATTCTGAGGATATAGTGAATTATCAAAATACAAGAGTAGGAAAATTCCTGTTTTAGAGATCTAATTTTTAGATCCAGTACCTATCATGCTATTTATCTAAAAGCTGTATCTCTATCACATTACCATTTATTAACTATCACAAGACAAAATCTGACCTTTCTAGATTCAGACCTACGTAACAACCTATCCTATAAAAGGTTCTTACTGAACACATGTGATTGACTAAAGAAGTTCTTTTCAAGTTACTCAATACATTTAGAAATTTATTCAAGGATTTTATACTTTGGCATCACAAAAAGTCAAAGGAGCTATTAAAAAGGAATTACCTTTCAGAGCAGGCACATAATCTTCTTTCTTTTTAATGATCAGCTGGTACTGAGCTACTGCCTCTTTGTATTTGCCGAGGGTTTGCTGTATTGCCGCCACCTTGAACACACTGTATGTGGATTCTGGATTCAGCTCGCTGGCTTTTGTGAAGGATTTCAAGGCTGTCGTATAGCCACCTCTGCTTAAATATGCCTCTCCTAATGACTCCCAACAATTGAAGTCCTTCGGGTCTGCCCTTAATGCTGCCTGTAAACTAAGAATTTCAAGAAAGAGTACGAGAAGTGAAAGGGATAAAACTACTTCCACACCTGAAAGGAAAATACAAAGTAATATAACTGAATCACACATTTCCATGGTTTCCCTTACGAATAAAAGGGAAAACCCATATTTATTTAAAGCAGGTATACCTGTTCCTTTTATGATGTGAATTTTTTAATAGTAAGAAATGTTATTGTAGTTTTGGAATGAATAATAATGAAATTTTTTTGAAGAAATGCCCACCAAAATTTCTTTTCCTTTACTGTGTGGGAGAACTCCAATTTCCTATCCTACCAGAACAGGTATACACCTGAACATCACAGTCTATAAGCCCTCACCAAGAAATATGAGAGTTGAAAAATGGGAATAACAGGCATACTTTTAATTTCAGATCAAATTCCATATCCATGAAAATTTTAAATGCCTGTATTCTAGGTATTAAGATAAATCAGAAACAACTTTGATTCAAATACATTTTCTTTACACGGTTCAAGCCAAACTACTAAAAATGAGCTGCCCCAAATGCCCTTCAAGCTACTAATCTCTCTCCTGCCCCAAAACAATGCTGGTAGGTACAAGAAAAACAAAGATACTGACCTTGGCTTATTATCATTCCTTAAATTTATACTAAGAACCTACTATATACATGATACTATTAAGACTTGACTGGACGTCTCTCTGTCTTCTTAACATGAGGACATCAGTTAATTCAGTTTTGTAATTCCAGTGCATGCAGATAGTAACAGCCAATAAACCATAAATAAATTCTGCTACTTCTTCAATTAAAATACAATCTGGTGGGTGGCAACTTGTCAGTTCATTTTGGATACCAATGGAGTTTAATTTAAGGAAACATGAGGCTAACAGGAGTTAAATATAGAAAGGCGCCTTACTCAGCCACTGCTTGGGAATGCTGACCAACTTTCAGATAGTACAGGCCTCGCCTAAGCCAGGCCCACTTTGCCGTCCCAGCACTTGCCTTCTGAGTGACTGTTGTCAGGATAGCTAAGGCAGTTTCCTAACAAAAAGAAAAGACTAATATTAGAGATATTAAATATTATAAAAAATACTGAACATTTATGTAAACAGATATATTTTCATTTACCACTTCTGATTTTTTAAACTGGTATATACTGAACCACACTTTCAACATTAAGCAACTCAGTATCTGCCAATAAAAATTTACTCAATTTATAAGCAGTGGCACAAATACTTCTATGGCATCTAAAAATAAAAAGTAACTTTCAAATACACATATAAAAATATTTCTACTTCTATACTCAGAATAAAATAAAAGACAAAAGTGTTTAAATTATTAGACATACCATCTCTTCAAGCTCGACACTTAAGTCAACTGCTGCAGCTCCAGATTCAGCATCGGTGTCATCTAATTCAAAAGCTTTCCTATAACATCCACGGGCCCGATTTTTATCACCTACTACATCTTTGTAATAATGACCTAAATAGGAGAAAACTTTGCCCATGTATGGATCCAGTTTGGCAGCCTTTGAAAAAAAAAATGATAATTACAGAATATTAAAGTTTGTTAGGATGGGTCCCTTTAAACACACACACACACAAATACACAGATTAAAGAAAAAAATTAAATATACAATATGCCAAAACATCCTTTAACATAAGATTTAAAGCAGACATGAAAGCTAGCCATCACTACTTACAGAAAAGTAAGCATAAAAATATTATTTCTTTGCTTTAAAAAATGTGATATTGAGTTATTATTTCATCAATTTGACTATATGAATCAAGAAAGGGATGCAAAACTTGTAGATGTTACACACCTAAAATATACGTTAAACATGAAGAAGTATGTAAGACTCATATGCTGATAAAAGCAGAGGAGAACTACCTAAAAGCAATATTGTTTTCCAAGGGTAATTATGTTTCATTTTCTATAACATGTGTTTCTCAAGTAAGTAACTTTTACATTTTTATGGTTTAATTTTCTCCTTGAAAACCCATACAACCTTCTCACAAAACCTTAGGTGTGAGAGATGAAACACAAACAATTCAGTAAAGAGTAATCTTAAGTACCTAACTTATTTGATTATCAATATTTATGATTTTATAATGAATTCATTTCAACTAAGAACTAAATAATAGAATGTGTTACCTTTAAAAAGTGGGTAAGAGCCTTTGTTTTATCTTTTCTTGTTTCTTCACCCATGGACCAATATGTTAACCCAAGTTGGTAATGATATTCAGCAACTTCAGCATCTTTTTCAAGAGCTTGCTGAAAACTAAGTCACAGAAGGGAAGGATGGCATATTTAGATAGGGAGGTGGATAGGTAGATAGATTGAAACAATTAGGAGACCCCTAACTGGACCACTAAAAGTTTGAGTGATTCAGGATGTCAAACTAGAAACAAGCTGTGGCTTCCTCTGTGGCTCAGTCGGTAAAGAACCCGCTGCAGTGCAAGAAACCCAGGTTTGATCCCTGGGTCCACAAGATCCTCTGGAGAAGAGAATGGCTACCCACTCCAGAATTCTTGCCTGAAAAATTCAATGGACAGAGGAGCCTGGTGGGCTACAGTCCATGGTGCCGCAATGAGTCAGACATGACAAGCAATTAATACTGGGACTTAGGATTTAAACCATGAAGAAAAAAAAAAAAAAAAGATTTAAAGAAGAACTTAAAACCAAACAGTTACACATACTTATTGAACATTATGATTAGCTAATGAGATTTCAAAAATCCACCATGAAATTTTCCATAGTTACTGTGCTATATAAAAAAAATACATTTTTTAAAAATAGTAAAGCTTACAAAGAGCAAATTTATGCAAAACTAGATCTTTATCTGGACATGAATTTGAGCAAACTCCAGAAGAGCGTGGAGAAAAGAGGAGCCAACAAGCCATGGGATGACAGAACTGGACACAGCTTAGCAACAACAAAAACAACAATGAAAATCTTTATCAAATTCCTTCAGTTCGAATTTTCAAGAAATAATAAATTAAGGCATGTCTAGATTTATGAGCCATCTAAATATATCCTCACCATTTTTCTGCTTGTAGATAGTCCTTTTTGGTAAAATGAATCAAAGCCTCCAGGGCATGTGCTTCAGTTAGGTCAGGGTAAGAAGAGAGAAGGTCTTCCATAATCTATAAAGTATATATCTATCAATCCCATATCCAGACAAAAATAATTTTTAACTTAAAAATTCAGCTTAAATGAAAACACCAACCTTCGAAGCTTCATCTAATGAGCCCTTGTTCAGATAGGCCAAGCCTTTGAGAACCAAAAGTCCTGGTATATTATTTGCATCAGAAACCTAGAAAATAATTTAAAGAATTGCTATAAATTTCCCACAACACAATGCAGCAGAGTTTGCTTTATGATCAAAGTATAAAGACTCAGATAGAGGTCCTGATTTCTATCACTATTAACACTTTCATTCTTTGTAATCTTTTCATTAAAGAAAATTTCAAATATATCAAAGTTAGAGAATAGCATAATAAATACACATCTACTTATCATTCAGTTTCAAAATTATTAACTCAAAGCCAATCTTTTACCATCTGTCTTTCTACTCATTTCATCAAACTCCTGCTTAGATTACCCCCAAATTATAAATTTTCACTTCACAGTTCAGTATCTATATCTAATAAATAAATTTATTTTTAATAACATAATATACTACCATCATAAACACATATGCAAAACCAATAATACATCCTTAACATCAAATAATTAGCTAGTGTTCAAATTTATCATTTGTCTCATAAAATACTTAAACAATTTGTTTTAATCAAATCTAAATAAGGGGCATACATTTCAACTGGTTGATATGTCTCTTAAGTCTCTTTTAATTTATAGACTTCTCTTCCATCTCTTTTTTTTCCTCCCTTTCTATCGAAAATACAGGCCACTGTCATCATTTCTCCGAGTCTGGCATTTGATGAATATATTCTCATGGTACTGACATGTTACCTGATCCCCTGTATCTTGTATAAATCAGTAGGTCTAGAAGTTTGATCTGATTAGGTTTGATGCTCTGGCAAGAATACCTTGTGTGTACCTGCACCAGGTTACGTCTAGCTGTCTTTTTTCTCATGATGTTTTAATCCATTTCAGACTGCAAAATAGTGATTTCCTGATTTTATCATTCCTTCTTTCCTTACTCAGTGGCATAATTTAACAAAGAGAAGATTCTTCTCTCATTATCTATTTGATTATTCTGAGGAACAGTTCATAAAGGACACAAAGGGTACTTTTTTCATTCTAACTGCTTCCTTAGCATCCTTCAAAGACGCACTTTATTGAGGATGCTTCATTGATTTTTTTGGTATCAACATTAACATAAGGATTTAAATATAAATGATGTCTTTTCATCTACTACAGTTACTAGTTCCCAAAGCATCCCCTCTTTAGTCTGCAAAAATCAATGCATGCTAGCTCCTGAACCCTTCGGAGATAATTCTAATAACCATTTATAATTCCTTTGATTTCTTGCATTATAAGATGTTCTGGGCTCTTCTTGTACATTTTCTGTCTCAGACTTGGATTCCACCAGTTCTTCCAAAAACTCATCTTTTCTTTTTTGTAAAAAAAAAAAAACAAAAAAAACAACCATGGAAAGACCTTTCCGAAGCATCCACACAAAACACACTGTTGATGAAGACAAGAAGACAAGTAGAAACAAGAAAATAAGATACTAGGTCTTGAAGGATTCTGACAGCTGTTCTAATTTTAAAGAAAAACTATGAAATGCAAAGCCCTCAGAAATATACAAAACAAGGACTTTTTTTACAAAAATTAAAAATTCTGCAATATACTGGGTGATATAATTTCAATTTTATAAAAAAATTGCCTTTATCTGAAAAATATCTTTAAAGACATCATGAAACTACTAGTGTCTTTAATAATTCTTGTCAGTAATCTATGAAATATTATCTGAAGGGCAAAATTTAGAATTTCAAATTAATAATAATCAAGTAGTGATAACCCCAGAGGGCAAAAAGTGAGAAGGAGGATAAAAGCGAGAGTAAGAAAGAAACTGCATCGTAAGAAAAACATTGTAAGCACTTAACCAAGAAGCAAACAAATAACTTGAGGAGTTTCCAAGTGTGTAAATAACTTACAGAAGTGCAGATTTAGTGAATTCATACCTCTAACACAAAATTTTTCTAAGTAACTATTTGTGGCAAGGAGAGAATGGTTGATGCCCAGTTGACCAGAAACTAAATATTAATAATGAAGGGAAAATTCGATGATAAGACTACCTGATCAAGAGTATGAATTGCTTCCTCTGAAGATTCATAATCTGAGAGTTTAATCAAAGCCTCTGCTTTCAAACGAAGACAAAGATTCTTCTGATGCAGACTGCCACCAGACACACCAAGATTATCTATATTCTTCAGAGCTGACAAAAGGAAGGAGAGCTGAATGAAGACAACCAAAACACTTCACTTTTATTTCTTAAGGGTAACATAACAAACTACAGGTACAGTAAGAATAAACTGTTGAAATAACATACATGAAGAACAATTCAAAGCTACATAAAAATTCTTCCCTGAACTCTTTATGAAAATACCTCAATTTAAAACAGATCAAAATTTAAAACCTCTATCTTCACATAACATATAATAAAACTGAACATCCTGAAACAAAACAATGGCTGTCTATATCTGCTAAATAACAGAGGTTAACCCTTAGCCAAAGCATCTATCACAAAAACAGCCCATTAAAGTTAATGGAAGGGTAAAGAAGCTAAATTAGGACAAACCTTGGTAAATTATTTCTCAGCTGCAGAAGCAAGGTCACCAACTAGGTCAAGAGCAGTGAATCGCTTTCATGATTTCTGACACCCACAACTGACCCATGTGAACATATTCAAATAAGCTTGAAGATACCTTTCCTTGTCTTATTATCTACATTAGAGGAATCAAGAAGCTACACTGGAGTGAAGGTTGTAGAACACACAAGAAACTTCCCTATTACACGGAGCATCACCACACAAGCCTAAATTGACTTTATCAAAATTCCAACTATAGGTAACCTTGGAAAAATACTCACTGTCGGTTTAAAAATAAATATAATAGTAGACATGCATACAGACTTGGGCTTTTTTTAATCTCCCCAATAAAATTAAATTAGCTGTCAACTCAGAATACAAAATAAAGCACCATCATCATTCTTCCTTAAGACAAGCAGCAGCAGGGTTGGCCACCCTTAAAGATGTCAGGAATACCTTGATTGCATGAAAGAACAGCTTCCTTAGGTTTATGCATTCTGACTTGGGCTTCTGCCAGATGATACCATCCAGCTGTGCAGAGGGGGCTTTCCTTTATCCCTAAGAAGATAACAGCAATCACAAAGTCCAAGGTTTCCATTACTACTGAGGTGAACAGCCCCACCACCCACTCCCAAATCAGTCTCCTCCCCTCTCCCTTGTCACCCATATCTAAACAGTCACAAAGTCACACTGATTCCATGCCCGTCACTTCAGCTGGGATCTCCATCATCCATCCCAGATCAGTGCAAGTGCTTGCCCTCTACTCAAATTCATTCTCTACACTGTAGCCAGAATATTTCTAAAAATACATATGGGATTATGAAACCCCTATACTTAAGACCTTCCAATGGTTCCCAGTTGGATAACACACAAACTCCTTAGCAAGGTTTACAAGGCCCCTTTCCAGCCTCAATTGTTCTCAGACTTCCTTTTCCAATCTCCCTGAGTGCCACGAATGCTAGCTCTTCTCTCATCTAAGCCTATCTCAACTCTTGGCCCGCAGCACCCTCCCCACCGCCAGGCTTTCTATCTGTCACTCAGATCTCAATCTGAATGAAAGTTCATCCAAAAACATCATACTGGGCAAGACTAAATTAAAGCCTCCTAAGGATGGAGACATTATCTTTATTTTACAGATAAAAACAATAAGACACAAAGAGTTTAATGAACTTTTCCTAAGGTCTTGAAATGTGTGAATGGCAGAGTTGGAATTCAAACTTAAGCAGACTCCAGAATATGTATGTACATTTTTTTTTTTGCTTCTATCCTAAATATATATATTCCTTAAAGAAAGGCCCGAAGATAAATAACTGCTGACTAACACCTATACCTCATGTTATACACTGCACACCATACACTTACCTTCTGTTAAGTTCCTAACAGCATCTTCATACTTTTTGTCTTGTAATGCTTTAATGCCTAAACCTATGAGACCTGCGCCACTTTGGGGATCCATTTCCACTAGTCTACAACAATATTGTTCTCCCTCATCAGTAAGACTTCCTGGAATTAAAAGAAAAAGTTATTAGCATACATATACCAATATGTGCCAAAACCTACGCACCATAAATCATTTTAAGATTTAAGTTTTTGAAAACTTAAATCTCAAAAGCTGTCTTCTACATACACCTCCACATTCTGATTCCAGGAATTCAAAACTTAAATAGATCAACGAATCTAGAAAATATTAACATTTCATTTTTAAAAAATCATGTTCCTTCTTCTTCTTAAATACCAGAAGTAGAAACCACTTTAGTCACAGCAATATCAGTAAACCAAACCTGCTGTCATACTCAAGGTTTCAAACAAGAAACCTATGGCTACTTGTCATAATGCTAAGACTCAGCCACCACTTGACACCAGGTCTCCCTTTTCTACTCAGCAGTAACAATTTTGGTTGTTAGATGAAGGAATTCTTGTCAAAGGACAGAATCTTTGCGAATTTCTCCTTGGACAACAATGTGCTGCCAGAGACTGACACCCACGGTGCCAGATGCAGTGGACTCGTCCAGCGCATGGTGCCCTGTACAAAGACTGAGTCACATTCTCAGGCTGACAAGCTCAGCACTACATTTTTGCATTCTTTCAAAACTTCCTTTTCCTATGTAAGTTAACAGTTAAGCTTATGTAGTATTCATTCAATGTCTGCATTTTGAATTTATTTTGGTAAAAAAATTAGCTTAGAAAACATTGTAGGTTCTGTTATGTTTTCATTTTCTCAAACCACAATCAATCTCAAGATTCCTGTTCCCAGAAAAGCAGAAAAACAGGTGGAAAAGATGGCTTCTGTTTTGAGAATAAACTGTGAATACCATTCACCACTTTAATAAATTGTTTAATCACATAAGAAAATTCTTAAAAAGTAATTTAGACAGTAATTTACAACTTGAGGCAATAAACAAGGGAATAAATAAAAACAGGTTAACTGAAAAAAGAGCTGATGCTTATGTATCTATGTAAAACAGACAGTCACAAACCACATATGGAACCACTGTTTCAGCAACAGATATTAAAGGTGGATTCTTTGCATGATACCATTTAGCTTACATATTTACACAAAAATTTCAAAACCAAACATACAACAATGCATAATCCTTAAATAATATTTTACATATTCACTTAGAAGTCCAAGTTAGCGCCAAAGATTCACAGAATTCATAATGGCTAAAGAATTAAAACTTCAATACTGTTTGGTGAAATGTGAGAATCAATTGGAAGAAATATTACTTTGGTTAATAAGCCAGAAAAAAGAAGCCTGCTCCTAGACAAGAATACTCCTTCTGTCAACACGTTCTACCGCTTCTATAAATACGAATTCCAAGAATAGACATGCCTAGTTTCATACACCCTACATCCTCCAAAAGCAAACCACTGGGGTCCAGCCCTCTATTTTATCTAGTGCTATTGTCTAAACTAGATATCAGAATAACCTAGAGAACTTTTTATTTATTTTTTTAATATAAATTCATTTATTTTAATTGAAGGTTAATTACTTTACAATATTGTATTGGTTTTGCCATACATCAAGATGAATCCGCCACAGCTATACACGTGTTTCCCATTCTGAAGCCCCCTCCCTCTTCCCTCCCCGTACCATCCCTCTGGGTTGTCCCAGTGCACCAGCCCCAAGCATCCAGTATTATGCATCAAGCCTGGACTGGCGATTCATTTCAGATATGATATTATACGTTTCAGTGCCATTCTCCCAAATCATCCCACCCTCTCCCTCTCCCACAGAGTCCAAAAGCCTATTCTATACATCTGTGTCTCTTTTGCTGTCTCGCATACAAGGTTATCCTTACCATCTTTCTAAATTCCATATATATGCATTAGTATACTGTATTGGTGTTTTTCTTTCTGGCTTACTTCACTCTGTATAATAGGCTCCAGTTTCATCCACCTCATTAGAACTGATTCAAATGTATTCTTTTTAATGGCTGAGTAATACTCCATTCTGTATATGTACCACAGCTTTCTTATCCATTCATCTGCTGATGGACATCTAGGTTGCTTCCATGTCCTGGCTATTATAAACAGTGCTGCGATGAACATTGGGGTTCATGTGTCTCTTTCAATTCTGGTTTCCTCAGTGTGTATGCCCAGCAGTGGGATTGCTGGGTCATAAGGCAGTTCTATTCGCAGTTTTTTAACGAATCTCCACACTGTTCTCCACTGTACTAGTCTGCATTCCCACCAACAGTGTTAGAGGGTTCCCTTTTCTCCACACCCTCTCCAGCATTTACTGCTTGTAGACTTTTGGATCGCAGCCACTCTGACTGGTGTGAAATGGTCCCTCATTGTGCTCTCGATTTGCATTTCTCTGATAATGAGTGATGTTGAGCATCTTTTCATGTGTTTGTTAGCCATCCGTATGTCTTCTTTGGAGAAATGTCTATTTAGTTAATTGGCCCATTTTTTGATTGGGTTGTTTATTTTTCTGGAATTGAGCTGCATAAGTTGCTTGTATATTTTTGAGATTAGTTGTTTGTCAGTTGCTTCATTTGCTATTATTTTCTCCCATTCCGAAGGCTGTTTTTTCACCTTTAGTTTTCTTTGTTGTGCAGAAGCTTTTAGGTTTAATTAGGTCCCATTTGTTTATTTTTGCTTTTATTTCCAATATTCTGGGAGGTGGGTCATAGAGGATCCTGCTGTGATTTATGTCGGAGAGTGTTTTGCCTATGTTCTCCTCTAGGAGTTTTATAGTTTCTGGTCTTACATTTAGATCTTTAATCCATTTTTAGTTTATTTTTGTGTATGGTGTTAGAAAGTGTTCTAGTTTCATTCTTTTACAAGTGGTTGACCAGTTTTCCCAGCACCACTTCTTAAAGAGATTGTCTTTTTTTGTATATTTTTGCCTCCTTTGTCAAAGATAAGGTGTCCATAGGTGCATGGATTTATCTCTGGGCTTTCTATTTTGTTCCAATGATCTATATTTCTGTCTTTGTGCCAGTACCATACTGTCTTGATGACTGTGGCTTTGTAGTAGAGCCTGAAGTCAGGCAGGTTGATTCCTCCAGTTCCATAGAGGACTTTTTAAAACGAAAAATGCTGACCTCCACTCCCAAAGTTTCTGATTCAGTTAGGTCTGCTATTAGTCCTGAGAATCTGCATTTCTAACAAGTTCTCAGGTGATACTGATACTCCTGGTCCAGAGGTCATACTTTAAGAACCACCAGTCTACAGTATTTGCCAATACCATATGCCAACTGTATTATTAGCTTTATGCCTTTGCTGTCTCTGTAACTACACAGTCATTTCTGAAAGATAGGGACTAGCATGGTATCTTGCACATGGCAGACATTCATTAAATATTGTAATGATCTTTTAAAAATACCATTATGGGGCTTTACTAGTGGCTCAGCAGTGAGGAATCCCCCTGCCAGTGCAAGAGACATGAGTTCAGTCCTTGAGCTGGGAAGATCCCATGTGCTGCGGAGCAGAAGGCCCATGAGTCACAACTACTGAGCCTCTGCTCTAGAGCCCGGGAGATGCAACCACTAAGCCCATATGCCACAGCTGCTGAAGCCCAGGTGTCCTGGGGCCCACACTCCACAACAGGAGACACCACCACAAGAGGCCCTCACACCGTGGCTGGGAAGTGATCCCCACTCGCTGCAACCAGAGAAAAGCCCACACAGCAGCGAAAACCCAGCACAGCTAAAAGGAAAAACTTTAAAAAATTAATACCGTAATAACAGATGTCCCAAAAGGCTGACTCTATGAATAGGTAAATGGCCGAGAATTACTATGGAAAATTAAAAACAGTCACCATTCTAAAAAAGAAAATAAAATGGGTACTAAAATTTTATCTTCAATTTCTACTCAACTGAGTCAAAACCCTCTTACTCCCTAAAAACACAATTCATGACAGGCTCTCCTGGCTATTAAAACTGCCCTGATTACAGAAAACACACCTAGGATGAAAAGAAGACAAGCCAGTCAGGCATCTTTCCAACGATCATCCATCCACACTGAGGGTAAGCGAAGTGTGACTAGTAGATGAAAACAGTTTCCAAAAGTCCAGGAACAACACGAAAACCTTTTAAAACAAGGTGAATTTTTCTAACATACTCCCTTTGTTAACATCTGGGAGCACAATTATAGAAACAAAATGAGATTTGAGGAAACTATATTCATGTCAAGCCCTTAAGAACATACTTTCTACATATGATCAAGTGGCACTTAGAGGATTTCTCTATAGTGTTCACAAAAACCATCAACAGTAATAACAACACTAGTGATCCTGTGTAAAGAGACAAGGAATATTCCAGCTTCAACTCTCAATCCACTTCTCCATACTAATTCTTATTGAAAATACTACCTATACAAATGTTGAAGACAAAACCAGAAAGTAAACAGATTTCATTAATCTGAATAGAAAACCATTTACTTATCTGCTCTTTTTAACATTTAAAAAATTCCAAGATTCCAGATTCAGTGACTTTAAAACAGTTTGGCAATATTACCTTTATTTATCAATAAGGCAAGTAAGAGGCACTTCCCTAGTGGTCCAATGGTTAAGACTGTGCTCCCAATGCAGGAGACCCAGGTTCGACCCCTGGTCAGGGAACTAGATCCCACATGCCACAACTAAAGATCCCAAACATTGCAACAAAGACCCCACACAGCCAAATAAAAAAATAAACAGGGCAAGCGAGACATGGAGCTGATGAAAGATGTTCTGAAAAGGTTCAGAGCAGGTGCTAAGTAATAGCGATAAGAATTCTGTCTCCTAAAGTTAATCACAAAAAAAGGCAAGAGGTGTTTTTTTTTTTTAAATAACTATTTTATTTCTGACATCCCAAAGAAATCCATCAGTGTTACAAAACTTTTTTTTTTTTAAATAACCTAGCTTGGGAGGGAGAAAAACAGCATGTACTCATTTCTTATTTCCACCTGGATTTTCTAATATTTCTAGAACACAAAATCTTAAACTCTTTTCTGTTTGAAGAACCGAGTCTTTTTTATCTTCCCCCATTTCAGCAATAAAGCAAAACAAAATAAATCAAAAAAGGTCATTTAGCATGAAGTAACATTTCATCAGGTGACGACTGTGAAAGCTATTCACTTGATATGTGAAACTTTATAAACGGAGTCATTTTGAAAACACATCAAGCCTCGACATGCAAAGGAGGACAAAAGAGAATGGAATCTATTTGTCCTCAGTGGAAAAGAACCCAGTGATTAACTGCTGTTGAAGCAGCAAATTCTGCAGGCACTGAAGTACTCTGGGGGAGGATAGATCAGCCTTTAGGAGGCCTGCCAGATTTTCAAAAGTTCTTAATATACAGAAAGTTCGGCTTCAAGGAGCAATGAAAATATGAAAAAGAAAGAAACCATTAAGCATAATTTCCTACTGTCCTGCCTTAACTATTCAGCTCTCACCCCAGAATAATGCTACACCTTCTGTATCTAACGTGTCCAAGTCTGCACTGGTCCATTCCTCAAACCATCACAACTAACATTCCAGCAGGGAAAGAGGCTGTCCCACGTGGATAAATATCCACCAACCCACGCCCCTTTGCCAGGATATAGATCTCTCTTTCAATTCTGCAAATTGCTGCTGCTACTGCTGCTAAGTCGCTTCAGTTGTGTCCAACTCTGTGCAACCCCATAGACGGCAACCCACGAGGCTCCCTCGTCCCTGGGATTCTCCAGGCAAGAACACTGGAGTGGGGTGCCATTCCCTTCTCCAATGCATGAAAGTGAAAAGTGAAAGTGAAGTCACTCAGTCGTGTCTGACTCTTAGCGACCCCATGGACTGCGCCCACCAGGCTCCTCCGTCCATGGGATTTTCCAGGCAAGAGTGCTGGAGTGGGGTGCCATTGCAAATTACCCATCCTCAAAACCTCTTTGAGAATGATTTTTTTTTTTTTCACATAAACCAACACCCTCTCTAATCAAACAGCATAACCCCTTTGCTATCTCTTTACTAAAATACTTTGTCAAGTATTGAATTTATAGGCAAAAGTCTGCACACTACTTTTTTCTTTGTCTGGTTTTGTTTTTTAGTTCATTTTTAATTGAAGGATAAGTGCTTTACATGCAAACTACTTGTTGATCCCACTTCTACAATTTTGTAGGCTTTTGGGGATATGAAGGCATATTTACTTGAAAAATTCACATTACAGGGTTGTATGTGCCTATTAAGAAAATGTTTAATTAGTTTCCAAAAGGAAATGCCAGAGTATCTTCATGTGAGCAGGTCAAGAATGAGGGAATGGCACAAGCCATTAATAGCTGAACAGAAGGGGGGTTCATGTTTGGGAACGCATGTAAGAATTAAAGATTTTAAAATTAAAAAAAATAAATTAATTAAAAAAAAAAAAAACCTTGGGAAAAAAAAAAAATAGTTGAACAGGAACAGAAACAAAAGGGTGAACTCCAGCCATGAGTTTATCAATCACAACTATAATCGCAGAAAAATGGCTGAAGGATGGATACACGATAAAGAAAACCAGTCCGCTTATCTTGGGAACACACTGGCCTCAAGTTAAAATCTGAAGAAACTGAGTGATTTAGAACTATGCTTCCTATTAGAGGAAAACAAAACAAAATAAAAAACCACACATATAAGCTCTAAGCATGCTTCCTGTACTGAAAGTCTCTCAGTAGGCATCCTCCTCCTTGACTGCAAGGCATTGTCCATAATGTTAACTAGCTCTTTCTTCTTGAAACTCTCCTTCCAGATGGCACCACTGCAATTCCCCTTCTTCTCTAGAAGTCTATTATCCCCTTCTCACGCTTCCTCCTCCCCTCCCTTAACTGAAGTCAGTCCGTCCCTGGATTGCTTCCCTTTATACCTGCTCACCACTTCTTCCTACTCTTTCCCCATCATGTATTCTAAGTTTCAATTCACTCACTTTGATTAAAAAAGACAGCCCTACTAAAGGCCTCTTAATCATAAAGCTAGTTGCTCAATCTCTCAAAACTGATCCCCCTTGTGAAATGCTTTCCTTGCCTTTTGTCTTGCTTTTTATCGAGGTCCCCCACCTTCCTCTCTGACCTCTTCACTTCTCTGTCCTCCTTCCTTCTTCCCCCTCTTCCTCCCTTTCCACACAAGGCACATTATACATGTTTCTGCTCTTCAGGCATCCTCTGAAGTTGTCCATTCCATTCCCTTCCACCTACATGCAAATGGTGTCCAAGTCTTAAAACTAGCCTTTGTACTGATCTCTCGTAAGCAAACCCTGACGAGCATTCCCCTCTGAACACCCATTAACACCTCCTCTCAACAACTTACCTTTGTACAAACCATCATTCCATATTAGTGCAACTTTTCAGGAAAGCCCCAAATCAAAATTGATTTCTCCCTCCCTTCACCTCTAAAAAAATCTCTATTTCCTTCATTCACCTGTTACTTTCAGTTGCTATCATATTCCCAGTTCATTCGTTCCTATAGTTCATTTGCTCTTAGTATTACTTATTCTATCCAATCTAGTCTATCTTCTGTACAATATATCCAGCATACCATGTTAAAGACTTTATACTTCATAAAGCTACTCTATGACACTTTTGTGCTTCCCACGTAGCACTAGCGGTAAAGAATCCGCCTGCCAATGCAGGAGATACAAGAGATGCAGGTTCGATCCCTAGGTCAGGAAGATCCCCTGGAGGAAATGGCAACCCACTCCAGTATTCTTGCCTGAAAAATTCCCCGGACAGAGGAGTCTGGCAGGATACAGTCCAAGGGGTCGCAAAGAATCGGCCACAACTGAGCACGCAAAACACTTACAACATCTGCTTTTCTCAAGTTAGAGCAAAGTGCTCTTCCACGTCTATCCTGGACTCAGTTAAAGTAAGGAGAAGGGGATCCATTTACTGCTCACCACAGAAAAATCAAAGACTGAAGGTAAGAGTTCAGGATTTCAACTCAGGCACGAGAGGGGAAAAAATACAAGTTGGACTTAGAAGGGAAAGCCAGAGTAGGCAGAGTCAAGATTGGTGTAATGAGATTTCTGTAACAGGAATTTTCCCTCAATTATCCTTAGCGGTAATTTTCGACCATTTTTCAATTATGGAATATGTGATGGTCAGTAACAAAGCATTCCCAAATATATACTCATTTAGCAACAAAGTGAAAAAACTTAGCTTAGGAAAGCTCTGCACCAACTCACAATCACTATCACACTGGTACTGGTACTGTTAATTCCATCCCAAAGACTGACTTTGATGAACTTTATTTGTGTCAGGTGAATACAGATACGGACAGGAGTGATATTCAAGTTATTTTTAAAGCACCTATTCAGCACAGACCCTGGCAAAAAAGGACAGCAGCTGCTGTGAAAACCAATATAGTCAACATCCTGTAAACTGACAGGCACAGACACCTACAGCTGCAACCTGTGGCAACTCCCAGCAGGCTAGCCGTCATCACCTCTTTCTCTTCCCCCAGAGAAAGCACACCATGAAGCAGAAGCACTGAGCACACACTAAGACACACTCTCTGACTTGAATTCTGCTGTTTTATTGAAAAAGCAGATCTTTCACAAACTTCATTACTTTATCATATTTAACAATGTACTTGTGGACACTGACATACGATATAACATCAACACTGAGAATGCTTATCATTAACAAAATCTTCTGCAGGACATTCACAGCCCTATGTAATACAGTCTAAACTACTTAACCGAAACAGATCTTAGTTAGTCTTTCTACTACAGCAAATAAAACTATTCTACTATTCCCCCAAACTGCACCTAGCTCCATACCTCTGCTCATGCCATGGGGACTATCTTTCACTTCCTCCTGTTCATCTAATTTCTATGGAAAATTCAAGACCTCCAATTCCCACCTTCCAAAAGAATTTACTAATCAACAATGAACTCAGTGGCTACTTTCCTGTATTTCTTAGCCTTTTCATGTGCATAAAGACTAAGTATCATACCTCCTCTCATGTCCAGAAATACTGAAACAATACCTTACATGTGACAGGCAATAAAGCAATTTTTGATTGACAGCAACATTACTCTCACAACTCTAGGACACACAATATAATAGAGAAGAAATTACCTGATTCAATTAAATGTAAACAAAGCACTTCTAGTGGATATTGTACAGTGGGATAGATGTTTATCATTCCTTCACAGGCCTTCTTCAACCTAGCAGTCTCATGAGGAAACTTGAAAATAAAAAAAGAAAAATAAACTGAGTAGCAGTAAAATATATTTATGACTACTTCCCTAATTAGAATAGAAAAGTCATATTAGAGATTTTAAAAATCAACTTACTTTGGATAAACACTGAATGAAATGTTTATAAAGCACTTGGTGATCTTCACTAGGAATCTTATCTGATAAGCCCAGTGCATTCTCATAAGCAGTTAAAAGCTGAAACAAAGAAACGGAAAAGCTATCATCTGTAGCTTACTTAAGTGACAAATGTAACAAATAGTTGAACACAGAAGACTCGCTTATACAAAGGACACCCTCAATTAGTAACTGAAGATATGTTTATTGTTTGGCCCTGACAATTTCAATGAGGGGGAAAAATGTATAAGCTTGGAATACATTCCAACTCCAACTGGCCAACAGACTGCATTGAACAAATAAGGGACAACTATAAATTGCATAACAACATTAATGAAACATTCTCATAAGTGCTTGCTGCTCTCTACTAAGTAGTTAAGAGGTGTAGTCTCATAGGTCAGTATGGCTTCTATTGCTCAGATCACTTTTAAAACATCCCTTCTGAAATCACCAATACAGTCTTTGGAACATCTTCATAATAGCAAATCTTCAATCTCAAAAACAAAATGTTTCTGAAGTCATACTTTTGGTAAAAGAAAATCAGAGATATGACTGAACTATAATGAGATCATTTTTTTATACAGTACTATTAACTGACTTTGAAGAAAATTCCAAAAGAAGCCTTCTAAATGTTTCCTCAGCAAATACAGCAATACCTGAATACAAAAGGCAAGCACTTTTAAAGAGTACCATTTATTTGGTTACGTAAGTTACGCATTTTTCAAAATGAATTTCCATGACTGTATAATGAAAATTCATAATATAATTCACCATCTCAAATTCTCTTTGTAAAGAATGACATAAAGTCTGTATGCAGCAGGGGAGGGATAAACTGGGAAACTGGGATCGGCATATACACAGTACTATATACAAAATACGTATACTAATATGCTAATACTAATATATACTAATACGTAACTAATAAGGACCTGCTGTATCTAGCACAGGGAACTCTACTGAATACTCTTTAATGACCCATATGGGAAAAGAATCTAAACAGAGTAGATATATGGATATGAACAACTGATTCACTTTGCTGTACACCTGAAATGAACACAACACTGTAAACCAGTTAATACTTCAATAAAAATTAAATACATAAATAAATAAAATGCTCTAATTGTTAAACCTGAAAGCAATTTAGTACTCTTAGTTCAGAAATATGAAGAAACATACCTTTAAGGTACAACTTTTTAGAAATAGCAGTTACGTAAAAGTCAATTTCACTGTTTCTTCTTCACAGTTATTAAGTAACTGATACAGTGTGAATTCTTGTGACTACAAGGACGTAAGATTTTGATACCCTGAATACCACTTCCACTCTGTCCAGACTTAGTCTGAAACTGTAGGCCTGTAATTCTTACTTTATCAGGAAGAGCCTCTATGAATTTAAAATATCTAGCCTGACATACGGTGTTTTTCTGTATTACATCATGTTTCCATTTTCTAAATTCAACTGAATGATCAACTTTCGTGATACAAACTGTGGGGAGTACATGGCTCAGTACCAATTGCTGGGTCTCATTATTCTGATCCTCAGTGCACTCAGCCAGCAACTGAGTCAATTTCCTCCACAGCTGATGAAGCTCCTGGTTGTCTGCACCTTCTTCCTGTCGTGTCTTTATCAATTTGTGCCATGTTCGGGCCACCTATCAAGGAGATTTTAAATGGTTACTATATCTAAAATACTGAAACACTATTAAAAACATTTAAATCTACAAATAAAAACATTTTTATTTACTAATACATAAAAATTACAAAAGCAGAGAGCTCCATCTATTATGAATTCCATTTAAAAAAAAAACAGGATGATTGGGCAAACCCACACAGTCCTTATATGAGAAGTATGACTGAGACACCAGAGTACATGCAGGAATGACTACATGCCCCAGTCCTCACAACTTACAGCATCAGCAGTGGGACACCACAAACGAGTCACTGAATTCTACAGATGATACACTTTTACTTATTTGATTTATCCCTGCCCAGTTTCAAAAAAGTTTGGAAGTTATGATACCTGAATTCCAATTTACAGTTTTCAAAGCACTGTACCATATGTTTTGATGCCATACCATATGTTAATTTTTTAAATGTTTCCTTAAGCTGAATGAACGCTTCCTTTTAGTAATGGTTTTATTAAAAGAAATTTACTACCGAAGCAAATCATTAACCAACCTCTACGTGTTTCTTTTCTTGGTAATACAGATCCACCAGTTTCTTACAGACATCACACCACTTCTGTTTGTCAACACTTAGAATAGAAAAAGAGGATTTTGAATCTGATTAATGAAAAACACTGAGGACTTAAGACACAAAAATTAAAATATCCCCAAAATACTACTACCGGAACATATCCTCTATCACACTACAACAAAATTTCATAAAATGAGCCTCTCATAAAAAAGAAAGGTTTAAAAAACATTATCTTCTATTATATTGACTAAAAATAATATCAAAGTTCTCAAATTAGTCAACCCCCCTACTATTACTGTTTCTATCACAAGTAAGAGATTCTGTAACAATAGTTTGAAAGAAAAATAATTTCCAATTCCCAGTAAATGTCTTCTATATAATTTTAATCAGTTTTTTCTACTTCAAGCGGTTAAAGAAACGAGCCTTTCCCCACATGCTGATTACCTTTCATACAGATCCAGGAGTTTTTGGTAAACACCAGGTAAGTCATCCTTAGCATTTATGTGATTACATTTCTCATACAAACTTGCTAACCCCTAAAAGAGGAAACAGCAGTGATTACTCTTCCAAAGACATCTAGTGTGCTCACATTTATTTTGCTAAGTAAAGTGACAATCTACTGTAAAGATTATTTATGATAGAGATTATTATAGTTTACAGATGAAATAAAACACCTGAGATTTGCCTCCAAATAACTGGAGGCAGGAGGGAGTGGGTGCAAGTACAGATGGAATAACACTGGCCATGAGCAGGTTTTTATTGAACCTGGGAGCCAGCACGGGAGATCCCACCCATGACAAAGTCATGCGAAGGAGACCTGATAAGCAAGGCTTCAGGACTCGAGGGACTCCCTGGGCCATCTCACCCATGAACCAAGGCTTCAGGACTCAAGAGACCCCTGGACCTGCTCGAGCATCTACCCCAAAACCAGAATCTGTCTTACTATTTTACGCCTTTCACCAACTCTTCTGACATTAACAGAGGGCTGTCCCCAACCACCTTTCTCTGGAAAAAGTTAACTTAGGGCTTTAGCTAATAAGTCTCCTGGACATGACAGGAGTGTTTCAATTCAAACCCCTCTGATGGCTTTCTAGCTTGCCTGACAGGTTTATCCAGACTCTTTCAGTTACGCATATGATTATTCACAGCCTCCCAACTGTGAAAGGCACAGAAAGCCTAAAAATATAGAACCTTTCACAGAGTTAAAAACTATTAGAACAGTGCTAGTGTAGGATTTCACTGTTGAGCCAATGCTTGCTGCCAAGTTCCCATATCCCTTATCCATTGTGCACCTGGGAGTGCATTAGTTAACATAGTTGGAATTTAAGAAAAACAAGCAGTAACCTTGGAATTAACCACATCAGACCTTTGAGCTAATTGGTTCTTTCTTTGTTGTAACTCACTGCACCTTTGCTCCGTGAGAAATGTAACTCTGTTTATTACTTTTTGAGGTTGACATAGATTAGAAATATTAAGAAAAAAACACTTCTTTTCAAGGGAAAGTAAGTTTTCTGGTTGAGCAGCCTTTATCAAAAGAGGGCCATAAAATGTTCACAGGCCTCCAAGGCCAGAAGATAATATACACAACATTGTTATGGGAAAAGTATGCAAAAAAAATCCTGGTTTCGATAAGGGCAAAACTGCTGGAGTGTTTGGGCTGATTCTGCATGACCTTGCATCTTTCATTTCCCTCTGTGTACAAGTCAAAGTATAAAAGTCCCTTTTGAAAATAAAGTTACAGGCCTCGCTCACCAAAGCTTGGTCACCCCGTGTCATTCATTCATTCATTCATTCATTCATTCATTTGCCAATATCATCCATCCTGAGGGTATCCCTGGACTCTGCTGAGGCTGGACCCCAACAGATGGGCAGAGTGGTTCATTTCATCATTCTCTTTACTTCTGAAAATGTATTTCACACAAAAAATACTTTTTTAATAATTGCTATGCAATTTTAACCCCTAAGGTGTTACCACACGACACTATTTCCACATGGTCAAAAGAAAGAAATCCAAGGACTCTGTGGAAATTATCATTTTTGCTTCAAATAAAGATAGATATCCTAAGCCAATCAGTACACAATAAAAGCTGGCATCAGAGAGATGTTACCAGACAACCTACTCATGTTCTTGTTCATGTGAACCTGAGACAAACAGGTTCATGTTCTCCAGAGTCTTCTACCTCCTATTAATCACAGTTTCTAAGATGTGATTGAGACACGAAACAAAGTCATTAAACATGAAAAAGCTGGAGAAGCCAAGTAAAAAAACAGAGACCATTAAATAAGAAAAAAGAATGTAATTCATATTTATAGATACAGAATTTCAAATTTTTTCATATTATTTTTTAAAAAACACATTAATATACCATCTTTTCCCTCAGATAAACATAAAGAATATTCTTGATAAGTCTCTCATATGTATACATAATTAAGTTGGAGATTTATATAATCATGTTTCAATTTCTGTCCTAACATTTGCAAATAATCCTTTGGATTAGATGTTAAATAGTAGCAAACAGCATGCTTGGCACCAACTAACTTTCAAGTTTACGAGATCAATAAATTTAATTTCTTCTCTCTTACACTGGGTAAATGGAGATCTAAATGCTTATTGTAAAGCTGTCACCTGTATTTTGTAAAAAGTTCTTTCCTATAACATAGTTAAAAAAAAAAAAAAGAATGTCTACATACCTGCCAAGCTAGTAGCTGATCTGGCTCTAATTCAGCAGCTTTCTTGTAGGCACCCTGGGCCTGATCAGGCTGTTCTAGCTCGGCTGCAGCAACGCCAATAAAAACCCAGGCATTATAGTTATTCTTCTCTTGTTTTAACACTGTCTGGTTGAAAAAATTAAAAGAGACGGTTGTTACGTTTTAGAAACTTGTGGACAAACAACAATCAAAGACAGTCTACCTAACAGTCAGGAAATCTGGATCTACCACTAACTTGGTGATCTTAGAATACCACTCAGCCTCTCTGGTCCCCAGTTTCCTCAAGGAGAGGGGGAGTTGGACTGGACCAGTGACGGCAGGGGGCCTGAAACATGAGGCATGTTTTACAGAGATGCCCAAGTAATCCTTGTGCCTCAGCCAAATGCCTCCCTCTGCCCCTTGAGAATAACACTAAGTATAAAAAGCACAATTAAGACTATTCTTACCACCCTCTACGGCACACTGCTACTAGTCACTTACAAAACTACTTTCCATATTGTATCCAACTCCCTTATCCAACTCCTGTATTTTCTTTCCCCTACGATAGCATCTCCCCATATTAAACAGATAGATATTTTCATTGAAATTATATGCTAAGAAAGTATTTTGACTCCAATGTGACTGCACCAAATATGTTCAAAAGAAATAGTGGCGATGAATGTTTAAACAACACCTGTCAACTAGAACAAAAACTATACAGAGAGCTACTGCTTACAGAAGTAACAACCACTCGCTAAGGTAAAACAGTTTGAAATGGAAAGCAAAGACGTTCCAGTGAAAGGAACACAAAACTACCAGCTAAAATGAAATTAGCTCTTAAGGTTTCACATATTCTAGAGAAAAAGAACACTTCTGAGTTGAAGCAGGCAGATTATTAGTCTTATGTGCGGCCACATGACACTTCTAGCAATGTCACCAATATACAGCACAAGCTCCATTCTATCCCATAATGCTACCTCCCAAAAAACCAGCACCCATGAGGTAAGCACCAAAGCTAAGCTCCAAACTCTGAAGTCTTATTAACGTTTGTGTTCCCAACACCAAGGGCAATGACTGGCATACAACTGTGGAGCAAACAATAAACGCCATAGTCAACCCACAGTCAATAAGGACCTGCTGTCTGCCTAGTCACTGGGTTTTTCAAGATTGGAAACAGACTTTTTAAAGAAATGATTATAACAGTGCAGTGAAAGCAGGTATGGAATTCTGAGAGAGGGAAAATAGTACCTGACTCCCAACTCCATCCAAACAAGTCAGACAAGGCTGCCTAAAGGCATGCTTATACTGAGTTACAGGCACACCAGCAGAGGAGGTGATAAATCAGACCAGACACAGCAAATACACTAAGGAGCAACTTCTCTTAAATTTCAACATTCTAGGTTACTACATATTAAGTCGTCACACATTTGCCACTGACTAGTTCCCCATCTTTGGCTTTCCAGCTGAGTCTCAGGTATAAATTATAAACTGCTTGGTGGAATTCATATGCGAATCAGAAAGAAGACGGCTGTGGTACTTCTGTATGTATTAACAGAAACAGATTCACATGTGTATTAGATCAGTCTAGTGCTGAAGGAAACAACCCCTCCCAGCACCCCCGCCACCTCCTCCTCCTTACCATGAGTCTGAACAGCCTGTCCACCTTCTTCTATATGAGGGTTAGTTCTGCCATGGCCTCCACCCTTGCTGGGCTCACTAGAAACCTAACCTCTCAAGGGCATCCTTTACCCGTTAAGACTCTCATTCTATGCTGCTATCTATTTCCCCCAGGCTTACTCAGTTCTCTCCCTCCCACTGTCCTGAACTCTTTAGTGCAACCACTGAAAACTCCCAATCTGAACAGCCAAGGTCCCTATGCTCAGTCTTTCTTTGAAGTGCACCAAGTTCTGTCGCAATGAAACTGGGCTGTGGCTGTGGCCCTACAGATCTTACAGGCTGCAGCTGATTTCTTTTCACGTTCTTCCCACGTATCACAGGCCAGGAGCTAAGACAAGGGTTTCCGTTGCTCACACTTGTCACTTGTAATATATTCTTCTGCTACCCCTCCTCCTTCAAAAACCCCAGCACCTCTGAAGATCAAACCACCAGCTATACTCTAGAAAATATCCTTCTTGTTGCTACCATCTACCAACCTCCTAGGAATCCCCTTTCCTTCAGTGAAAATAGGGTATCCCTCCTCTCCACTTCAACTCCAGTAATCATTCTATCAATCATGCAGACGACCCAATGAATGTCAAGGCCTCTCAGTCACTTATCCTCAGTACTCAGCCATCCAAAACCTGGGTTTCCAGCATGTACGTCTCCTAGCCTCCCAGTTCAATTACTGCAATGGTGACAATTCTTTAACCTCTATTATGACCAACTTTTGCTTAATCTCACCTCCTTCCAACTATCACCCTACTTCTCAATTCTCATCTCATGCCCCAGCTTACACCATATTACACATCACTGTCATCACTCCCTTGCAAACATCCTCAACTCCTTTGCCTCTCTTTCCCCTCAGCTTTCTTACTACCTATATATTGAATTCATCATGTCTATCTCCAAGCCTGAGAAGGGTGACATGAAGGAAGAAACTACACAGCTGAATACACTGATTTCACTTTAATACCATGAAATTTTCAAAAGGACATTGACTAGAGTCTGGTAATCCTGCTAATCCTTACTAATAAATTTCCTCTCTCACGGCAAATGACAACTATATCATACCTTCTTTTGTCTCAAGCCTCCTACACAACTCCTCTTTCAGCCTCAGCTTATACCTAAGAAGACAGGAGCCATCAGAGGGGGACATTTATCTTCCCACCACCACCACCCAATCTACAAACCTGATGGCTATGGATCTGTATCTATCTTCCCGCCTGTTTAGACAGAAGAAGTGTCAAAGGCCCTCCTCTCAAGCTCTGGACCCCATCCTCACTCACCCTCCCAGGGACTGCTCTCCTACTGCCAGCCTGCATCTCTCCTGCACCTTCAGTTCCTCCTTCTGGAGGCGAGCATTTCCATCAGCACAGAAAGGAGCTTCAGAATCCTAATGCTCACAACCACACACCAAGCGGATTCTCCCGTTGACATACCATTAAAGAAGGAAAACTTTAAGATACAATAGTGTTCCACAGTACAACCCATCAAAAGACAGCTAAGAGACATTCAGGTTTGGGGAACTTGGCTTTGACAAGTTACCAATAGAGAGAAAGACAAAAGTAAGTGGTAGAAGTAACTTATCCTGGCACAACCACATTAATGGTTCTACTAACAGACCTGACCACTTTCGTTGTATTCAGACAGAAATGATTCACATATTACAAATCAGTGATGCTTACAGCTGTTTCTGTCCTGGAAGGAAAAAAAATATATTAGTTACCTTACAATGTTTCAAAGCTTCTTTGTATTCTTTGTTTCTGATTGCATCTCTAGCACTTTTCAGAGCAGTCTTTACTTCCTTGCTGGACATTCTGTCAAAACAAAAAGCCTGTTTATACTTATGTAAAGGCAAAGGACTATTCAAGAGGACGATATACTAATTTCAGCCTGAATGAAACTACAATGATACCTGCCTAACTGTAACAGTCCCAACAAATTGAACAAACTTAACCTCTGAAAAAAGGAGGCGTAATTCCTTCCACATGGAGCACTCTTTCCTCTTAAAATAAACATATTTTTTTATGTTTAAAAAACAGAAAGTCAGATCATCCGTTCAGATTTTTACTCAAACGTCACTTCCTCAATGAAACCTTCCCTGGCCACGCTATTTAAAATTTTAACACTTTCTTCTTCCAATTCCCAACCACTCAATATTCCCTAACTATCTCTTTAACACTGCATTTATTTCTCTTCAAAGCACTTAACACCATCTAATATATTATATACTTATTCATTTATTATCTGTTTCCCAACCTCACCAGAATATAAGCCCCATGTAGGCAGGGGCTTTTAATCTGTTGTTGTCGGGTTGTTGCTGTTGCTTAACTGCTGCGTCCTCAACAGCTAGTATCTGACGAACGGTAAATATTAACAAACATTTGCATTGTATTTGAATTATATGCATTCTCCATATAGTAGGCTAAAACACAGATGATCTTATGGGCCAGGACCCAAAGCACACACCACTCTCAATAGAGTTCTACACAAAGCAAATACTAAAATAAATCCAAGTCACAGAGTTAAAACATTAACACAAATAAATTTCAGTAACTATGATGTAAGTTTAAGAAAGCATTCTGTTTTGAATGCATTTTATTAGTTTCTATAAAATACAAATCAGGATTTTAACTTTTTTCACAGTAAGGATTTCTTTAGGATGACAGTAGTCTAGTATTCCCTGTAACATAGTATTCTTTGAAGAGAAGTAAACATGTTTATATTTAAATAAAGGCAAGGAATATTCAAGAAGACTGTATACTAATTTCAGCCATAGATACTTCAATTTGTAGACAAAATATTCACTGAAGATATATTAGTGTAATCTTAAATAAACTAACTTATTTTAAGATGTCACAACTTATTCCATTTACCAGTAAACAGTCAAATTCAATCACAACTTGTCTTGAAAAAAGAAACATTTGTATTTTTTTTGCCAACTCTATTGAACTCTAACCTCAAGAATGTAAAACAAAGCTATGTACATATTAGGTCATTATAGATCACTGATGCTCAAGGCAGCAAAATGAACAAAGAAGATGGCTCACTGACTTGGTAGCTGACAGTTCTTTACATCCAAACAGGCTGAGGCACAAGTATAAGATGAAAGAAATTTAAGAAGCCAGAGAATTAAAAAAAAAAAAAAAATCCTTTTGACTTAAAGAAGTTTAGATTCGAATAACACAAAAATTAAAATATCAAAATATCAATTTATCTATGGCCAAGATGAGATTTCCTAAATAGACAGAAAAGGGATTTTTTGCCTAGTTACAATTAGACAATTAAAGCAACATATTTCATATGCTCTTATTTTGGACACTGCTCTGTTACCTGAAATGATATTGGCATAAATTTACAGATGTAAAACATCAGAAGGATTTTTATACAATCTGCAAATCTTGCTTGAAGCAACCAAGTCTGTACGCTGATGCAACATTGTATTTCTCACACCTAAGTTATCTTTGGTAGATAAACCTGCAGACTGAAAGAAGAGAATGACAGTGATGATGACAACTAATCTGGACCGACAGGGATAAAAAGAGACATCCAAGAAGAAAAAAAAAATCAAGAGATACCCAAGTTAAAATCAAGATAAGGCCAAGCAAAAGCAAACAGAAGAATGCAACTTTTCCAGGACAAAGATCACCATCTTTTCTATCACCCAAGATACAAGTAAAAGCACTTCTGAACAAAGCAGAACCAAGCAGCACTAACAAAGCGTGCAGCTCCCAAGCTATACACTGCCTTTGACAGAAGACACAGAAAGGCAGGCCTCTGCTCTGGAGAACACGATCCCAATCCAGAGAAAGACCTCGGGCATATGAGTCACTGAAGAATCAAATTCTAAACTAAGGCTAATGAGTGCAAGTGCAATACGAGTGTAGAAGACAGAAGTGTGATGTGAAGTAATCAACAGCTACGATGTGGAGAAAGGAGCTGAGAATGGAGGGAAGAAGGACAACTACTCCAGCCAGAGGCATTGCATTAGCAAAGCTGGAGAGAGAGGAATGAGTGTGGAACATGTAGGCAACAATAAGGAAGCCAGGCTGAATGGAAGAGGAAGGACTTGTTGAAGAACAGAAGAAAATTAGGCTGGGTAGGTAGAGCACCAGTTTACATAAGACTTTGAAAACGAGACAGATAAATCTGGACTTAAATGGAGCAGCCAACATGGAGCTGTCAAATGCCTTGAAGTGGGTTATTTTTAAAGACCATATGAGACAAATTCTGTTCTTCTCTTGGTTGCCAATTCAAATGTTCAATACCCTTCTATAACCTGACATGTCTTCACAGGTAATTACATCTACTCTTGCTGTACAAAAAAGGTCTTAATGACCCGGATAACCATGATAGTGTGATAACTCACCTAGAGCCAGACATCCTAGAGTATGAAGTCAAGTGGGGCTTAGGAAGAAGCATCACCACGAACAAAGTTAGTGGAAGTGATGGAATTCTAGTTGAGCTATTTCAAATCCTAAAAGATGATGCTGTGAAAGTGCTGCACTCACTATGCCAGCAAATTTGGAAAATTCAGCAGTGGCCACAGGACTGGAAAAGGTCAGTTTTCATTCCAATCCCAAAGAAAGGCAATGCCAAAGAATGTTCAAACTATCGCACAATTGCACTCATTTCACATACTAGCAAAGTAATGCTCAAAATTCTCCAAGCCAGGCTTCAGCAATACATGAACCATGAACTTCCAGATGTTCAAGCTGGATTTAGAAAATGCAGAGGAAACAGAGATCAAATTGCCAAAATCTGTTGGATCACAGAAAAAACAAGGAAATTCCAGAAAAACATCTACTTCAGCTTCACTGACAACGCTAAATCCTTTGTGTGGATCACAACAAACAACAGAAAATTCCTAAAGAGATGGGAATACCAGACCACCTTACCTGCCTCCTGAGAAACCTGTAGGCAGGTCAAGAAGCATCAGTTACAACTGGACATGCAACAATGGTTCCAAACATGCAACTGGTTCCAAACTGGGAAAGGAGTACATCAAGGCTATATATTGTCAACCTGCTTATTGAACTCACATGCAAAGTACATCATGCGAAATGCCAGGCTGGATGAAGCTCAAGCTGGAATCAAGATTGCCGGGAGAAATATCAGTAACCTCAGATATGCAGATAATACCACCCTTATGGCAGAAAGTGAAGAGGAACTAAAGAGCTTATTGATGAAGGTAAAAGAGAAGAGTGAAAAAGCTGGCTTAAAACTCAACATTCAGAAAATGAAGATCATGGCATCTGGTCCCATCACTTTGTGGCAAATGATGGGGCAACAATGGAGACAGTGACTGACTTTATTTTCTTGAGCTCCAAAATCACTATGGGCAGTGACTGCAGCCATGAAATTCAAAGACTCCTGGTCCTTGGAAGAAAAGCCATGATGAATCTAGACAGTGTTTTCAAAAGCACAGACATCACTTTGCTGACAAAGGTCTAGTCAAGGCTATGGTTTTTCCAGTAGTCATGTATGGATATGAGAGTTGGACCATGGAGAAGGCTGAGCGCCAAAGAATTGATGCTTTCAAACTGTGGTGTTGGAGAAGACTCTTGGACAGCAAGATCAAACTAGCCAATCCTAAAGGAAATCAATCCTGAATATTCACTGGAAGGACTGAGGCTGAAGTTGAAGCTCCAATACTTTGGCCACCTGATGCGAAGAGCTGACTAATTGGAAAAGACCCGGATGCTGGGAAAGACTGAAGGCAGGAGGAGAAGGGGACGACAGAGCATGAGATGGTTGGATGGCATCATTGACTCAAAGGACATGAGTCTGTGCAAACTCTGGGAGACAGTGAAAGACCAGGAAGCCTGGTGTGCTGCAGTCCATGGGGTCACCAAGTGATGGACACAACTGAGCGACTGAACAACAAACTTGCTGCAGTGGAATCCTCTGTTCTCCTCCAATCCCTTGTTCATTTGATTTGGCATTTACCATAACAAGCTAGCACCTATACCCTCTCTCTTCACCAAAATCTAATGCATATATATAAATAAACATTAGTTTCAGGGGATTATATTTTTCTGAAAGACAAAATAATCTGCCTTTCTAGCCCTCTTTCTAGCCCTAAAAATGTCTTTCTCTTTTTTAGGAAGTGTTACAGAGAACGAAGAGGCTCATTCACTCATTTTCTTCACAAAGCTTTATAGAGCACTAATCATCTACCCATTTTGCAGAGTAAAAATCTGCTACTCACAAGGATTCCACATAACCTCATATTCCTCTGTTTGGGATACTTCCCTCTATTTCAAGCATTTCCAACACTTCAAAGAAAACCCCAGCCCTTTTACAAGTGTCTTTAATATTCTTCCATAGCCCCACAAAATTTATCCTTATATCTCTCCTCCCATTTTTGATCCTCAATCTCAATGATAAGAAAAGTGTATATTTAGCACATTCTCACTCAGCGAAGGGTGTTTTGTTTTGTTTTTTTTACTACCACTAAAAGGGTTTTGATTCAATGTATCAAGCATAAAAAGCAACAACTGCACCTAATAAAAAGTTACAAAGTGACAACCATGCCAAAAGACAATAATATACCTCAAAACTAACATTTAGATGACAGGTACATGAACTGATATGTCCTCCACACCCCAGCTAAAGCTATGGAAATTGAAGCCACATTCAGCAGTGCCAGATACAAACATTCCACAACGCAAAAATAAGAAGAAGAAAAAAAATAGTAGCGATAACAACAATGGAAGTTAATTACAAAAAAGCAAAAAAATGACACCTTTAAATCTAATTGCAAAAGTCTAAAGGTGCTTTGTGATGACCTATAATCTGGGATGATAACCCACACCATTTAACCTTCCTTCTCAAAAGAATTGGTAATATCAGTCATTAAGTAAAAGTGGAGTCTACCTATGATTTAGCACTCTAGACACTTACCTTTTACCTATAATCACAAACTATCTTCTTTGTTACCTGAGTTTCAGATTGTTCCTTAAATGTTTATCCATCTAGATTAAGTAAAACACAAGATAGTTAGGCACATAAAAAAGGTAACATACACCACCCAAAACATGTTGAATTTTTTAACACATCAGATTCAGGTTCAATTTTCATAATTTATAATTTAAAACATGAGAAATAATTATGTACAATTTTCCAATTTCTTTCTTTCCCAAAAAGATATTAATTATAATCTCCAAATTTCTGAATTGGTCTAAACTGTGCCCCCATGGCCTCAAGATGATAAAAGAAACTTCCATAAGCAATCACATTTAGAAAAAATTACAGAAACTCAAAACACACCGACTTCAATGTAAAAAACTGAGGCAGAAGAGAATATTATCTACTTCTACACTTTGTTTTAAGTCTAGAACAATTAAGGGCACTTGTGTGTGGGTTAGTCGCTCAGTGGTGCCTGACTCTTTGCAACCCCATGGACTACAGCCCGCCAGGCTCCTCTGTCCATGGGATTCTCCAGGCAAGGACACTGGAGTGGGTTGCCATTTCCTTCTCCATTAAGGGCACTTAGTTACTCCCAATTTGCAACCTAATTACACTGAAGTGAATCTTGTTCTAAGCCACATAAAGAATTCTAAATGTGAAAAGAAACCTGCCCACATCAGGCAACTAGTTTGTAAATTTAATTAAACAGACCAAACTTTTTTTAGATATTAATAATAATAATCCATCTAACTAGCCATCTGAAATACTAACACAAATTCTACATGACTACAAATTCTAAGTATCTTTTGATACTATCTCTGGAATGGATTCTGTCAAACAAAATTAACCTACAATGCTTCCTGGAGAGAATAGAGGTGGTTTTAAAAAACAGAATAAAGGGAAAAAAAATGCTTCTTTAGAACCAGGAAATAAACAAAACTTAGGTGAAGCAGGTGGAGGTGAATAAGAAATAGTAAGTTTGATAAACCATGCACTAGTGATAACCCTATTTAAATAGAAGGGTTAGTTCCACAGAAGAGGGTCTTACTGGTAAGAAAAAGTATCGTGATCCTCACAATGTCTAGGAAAGTAAAATAAAAGTTAAACAAGAAGCGGGGAGGTAAAATAAATGTTAAACCCTGACTCTCCATGTCACTAACTTCCTTAAGCCCCTATTCAGCTACAAATGATTACCCTCCACACTCAACTTGATTTTACTGATTAACTCAGTCATTCCAACTCTGTTCTCAGAAAATATCCAAGAGTTTGTCAGCCCCTTCATTCTGCCACATGCACCAAGTCAACAAAGACAGATCTGGATTCAAGCCTCCACAGATCCTGGGCACCTTACTTCACGTCCAAGTCTATTTCCTCACTGGTAAAGTGAGGACATCACTTACCTTCTATGTACATAGATGGAGTAGCCGACACAGTATCTGCGAGTTCTGCAGGCCTTAGCCCTTACCACCCTCTCAATCAACTTCACCACTTTCCTCCCATTCCTAACTCACAGTGGTTATTATACACTTTTAACACACATTTAAAACCCCCAATCCTATCTTCCTTGATCCCTCAAGAAGTAACCTTCTTGTCTATGTTCCTCAAAAAATGGCTACCACCAAACACAAGTATCCTCTTTAAATTAGTTACTACCCAAATACTAAAGACTACAGCTTGACAAATGCTTTATGTTCTGGAGCAGAAAATGGCAACCGACTCCAGTATCTTGACTGGAAAATTCCATGGACAGAGGAGCCTGGCAGGCTGCAGTCCTTGGGGTCTCAAAGAGTCAGACATGGGCATGCATGTATGTTCTAAACAAATGTATTGTCTCTCAGGTAAAAAAATCCCTATATAAAGGTAACGTATTTTTGGAGTTCCTTATGTATCCAACATCTATCAAGTATTATGACCTTTCAGCTTCCAACTACAGTTTGTTTTTAGTTTCCCTACATTCAAATGCAGTAATTTTCAATTAGCTAAAGTGAGAATGGAAGAATCCCCTTTTCAGTGTTACCTCATATTTCCTTTTTCCACCATTCCCCAATGCTTTTCACCTCTCCATCTTTACTTCTCCCATTCAGCCTATTCATATTTGCCTCTATTTACTCAAATGCTATGTGTAATTCAAGGCCAAATTCAAGTGTCAAGCATAAAGTCTTTTCAGACAAATCTCACACAGGTCTGAACTTATAACATTCACTGTCTAGACTAACATTTCCACAAATATATTTGGAACATTAACATGCTTAAAGGTGTTACCGTATCTAGCAGTTTTGTGAATACTGCACACTATATATCACTTTTTTAAAGTCACAGTGCATTTTAAAGGCTCTGAGAAGTTCTACAGTAAAGACCCAAATACAGTTTAACCTAGAAACTCTGAAACTTATATTACATTTATTTCAATGAACAGCAACTAACATTGTGAAATACACTAGCATTCTCCAAAGTACCATTTGGGATTTTCTGGTTTGGGGCTTTGTTTGGCAGCTAACTGTACTTTTTTATATCTTTTACAGTTATTAAATTTACAGGTGTGTGTGTATGTCCCACAACTAGAGTATAAGTTCCTTAGGAACAAAGACTTTCCTATTCTCCCTTTTATTTCCCAGTGTCTGGTACACCTCAGATAGTCAATAAATAGTCACAGAATCACAGCAGGTGAAGACAATACTGAATTTATTCCACAGAGTCACTAACTGCACACTTAGCAGCGTGTGCTTTTCTTAGGGCAGAATACAGTGCTGCTGGTATGCTGGACACTAAAAGACTATGAAGAAAGAAAACCTACACCCAGACTTTAAAGTGAACAATTTTCTGAACCGCAAAGTTCAGTATTTCACGAAAGCAATTAGCCCTTAATATAGGATCTTTAACTGATGACTTAAACATACACATAACGGAGCCCTTCCCTCAGTGCACCACACTATACACACACAGGTACACACAGAGAGATGTGCACACAGAGTGGTATACACACACAACTCAAAAGTACCTTTTCTGATATGGTAAGTTGCTGCTGCTGCTGCTAAGTCGCTTCAGTCGTGTCTGACTCTGTGCGACCCCACAGACGGCAGCCCACCAGGCTCCACCGTCCCTGGGATTCTCCAGGCAAGAACACTGGAGTGGATTGCCATTTCCTTCTCCAATGCATGAAAGTGAAGAGTGAAAGTGAAGTCGCTCAGTCAGGTCAGACTCTTGGCGAACCCATGGACTGCAGCCCACCAGGCTTCTCTGTCCATGGGATTTTTCAGGCAAAAGTACTGGAGTGGGGTGCCATTGCCTCGTGATGATGTGATTACTAATCTAGACCCAGACATCTTAGAATGTGAAGTCAAGTGGGCCTTAGAAAGCATCACTATGAACAAAGCTAGTGGAGGTGATGGAATTCCAGCTGAGCTGTTTCAAATCCTGAAAGATGATGCTGTGAAAGTGTTGCACTCAATCCTGAAAGATGATGCTGTGAAACTGTTGCACTCAATATGCCAGCAAATTTGGAAAACTCAGCAGTGGCCACAGGACTGGAAAAGGTCAGTTTTCATTCCAATTCCAAAGAAAGGCAATGTAAAAGAATGCTCAAACTACTGCACAATTGCACTCATCTCACACGCTAGTAAAGTAATGCTCAAAATTCTCCAAGCCAGGCTTCAGCAATACGTGAACCGTGAACTCCCTGATGTTCAAGCTGGTTTTAGAAAAGGCAGAGGAACCAGAGATCAAATTGCCAACATCTGCTAGATCATGGAAAAAGGAGGAGAGTTCCAGAAAACATCTATTTCTGCTTTATTGACTATGCCAAAGCCTTTGACTGTGTGGATCACAATAAACCGTGGAAAATTTTGAAAGAGATGGGAATACCAGAGCACCTGACCTGCCTCTTGAGAAATCTGTATGCAGGTCAGGAAGCAACAGTTAGAACTGGACATGGAACAGCAGACTGATTCCAAATAGGAAAAGGAGTACGTCAAGGCTGTATATTGTCACCCTGCTTATTTAACTTCTATGCAGAGTACATCATGAGAAACGCTGGACTGGAAGAAACACAAGCTGGAATCAAGATTGCCGGGAGAATTATCAATAACCTCAGATATGCAGATGACACTACCCTTATGGCAGAAAGTGAAGAGGAGCTAAAACGCCTCTTGATGAAAGTGAAAGAGGAGAGCGAAAAAGTTGGCTTAAAGCTCAACACTCAGAAAACGAAGATCATGGCATCCGGTCCCATCACTTCATGGCAAATAGATGGGGAAACAGTGGAAACAGTGTCAGACTTTATTTTTTTGGGCTCCAAAATCACTGCAGATGGTGACTGCAGCCATGAAATTAAAAGACACTTACTCCTTGGAAGAAAAATTATGACCAACCTAGACAGTATATTCAAAAGCAGAGACATTACTTTGCCGACTAAGGTCCGTCTAGTCAAGGCTATGGTTTTTCCAGTGGTCATGCATGGATGTGAGAGTTGGACTGTGAAGAAGGCTGAGCGCCAAAGAATTGATGCTTTTGAACTGCGGTGTTGGAGAAGACTCTTGAGAGTCCCTTGGACTGCAAGGAGATCCAACCAGTCCATTCTGAAGGAGATCAGCCCTGGGATTTCTTTGGAAGGAATGATGCTAAAGCTGAAATTTCCAGTACTTTGGCCACTTCATGCGAAGAGCTGACTCATTGGAAAAGACTCTGATGCTGGGAGGGACTGGGGGCAGGAGGAGAAGGGGATGACCGAGGATGAGATGGCTGGATGGCATCATGGACTCGATAGACGTGAGTCTGAGTGAACTCTGGGAGATGGTGATGGACAGAGAGGCCTGGCGTGCTGCGATTCATGGGTTCGCAAAGAGTCGGAGACAACTGAGTGACTGAATTGAACTGAACTGAACTGATATGATAAGTTACTGGTTATCAAATATGCTTTATGTCCAGAATAGAGTGTTCAAAAACAAACTGAAGTTATAAGATAATTACCCAAAGGAACTGGGAAGGCCTCAGCAGGGGGGAAACCTGGGGGGAAGGTGAGAAGGGTAGCTGAAAAGGAGCGATTACTCATGTAAAAGTGAAGATAACTGGACTAATGAATGGTCAAAGGTATACAGAGACTGACTTCAGCTCAGAACATGAGCTTTTAATAATTACACCAATAAAAATATGGAATGGGCTCCTCAAAGAAGTGTGTTTCCCATCCCTGGAGATGAAAAGGCACAGACTGCACAATCCACTTGGGAGGGATCCTGTAGGCAAACCGTCAGAGGAGAAGGAAGACAAGAAGCCCCTTAGAGTCTTGCAGAGCTATATATCCTGGGCCCTAAAATATCCATCTTGCTCCAAACTGCTATAGCACCTGCTCCCACTAACTCTGCCAAAGGGAGAGCCAGGAAGAAAAAGATGTGATTCACTCACCCTGACCGGCCACTGTGAATACACATGCTGAGAAAACAAGACCACAGAGAGTAGAGAGTTCACAAAATCAATACTATCCCACAGATAAAGTTAAATATATTTTTAATGACTCTAAATGTCAGTCAACATTGTTTCTCTGACAAAATGTGCTCTATATTCCAAATTAACTCAAAACAAATATTTGAAACAGATCCTGCTTGTGAGGGAGCCTATGTGTATTACCCCTCAGGCTGTACTATTATTTCAGTTTTTCCCTAGGGTGTAAGTTCTCTACGGTCAGGGACTATTGTTTCTGTATCTGTCTGCTCCCACAGATGTTTAGCATGCTGCCTGCCTAACAGCGCTGCTTCACTAACTAACATAGATTAGTTAGTGTTCATGGGAATGCCGTGACATCCTACAGTTAATTAGAGAGAGCAAGGCAATGAGTCAGGGCAGACTACTCAAATTCAAGTCCTACTCAGACTGATTCCCTCTGTAACCTTGGGAAAGTCATTCAACTTGTCCAAGTCTCAGCTTTCCTAGCTGAAAAAAATGGTGAAAGTGGGGATAACAGAAAATACTCGACATAAAAGTACTTGGCACACAACAGGTGCTCGACAAATGCCTAGTATAATGCTCAGCGCATAATAAGCGCCCTGCGAGTACTAAATAAGTAAAGTCTGTGTCTTTCTGTAATTATTTTCTGCAAAAAGCACTGTCGGATATTAGTATGAAAAGCTGATTTCACAGAAAGAAATACTACAACTCTTCCTTTTTCGTATCAAAAGATTAGAGCGACTAATGTGCTGCACAAATTATACACCTGAAACTATAATAACCACATCAGGAACTTGGCTCTGGGACCAGAAATCTACTCCCCCCCCCCCCAACCCCCAGATTTCTCCAAAGGAGTTCAACAGTCAAGAGAACCAGAGATCTTTTAAAAACCACTGCAGCGGAACAATGGTATTCTGAACCTACGTCGGTTATTCAAACAAGCCACACAGCCCAGCCTTTCTTCCTCTGAGGGCCCGTCCAGCTCTTCTCTCCTTCACACTCTGGAGGCAAAGGGCGCCTCAGCTCATCCTCACCCCAAAAGCTGAAACTTGTCTTAGTAGGCCGCAACCCTCACCCCTCCGGAGCGCATCACTGCACGGGAAAAGCGGGGAACAGGACAAGGCAGGCTGGAAATACTCTTCGGGAGAAGGTGTTCGAGGCGCCTCACGGGACCCGCGTCCCGCGTGAAGCGGTCCAGACAGACAGACAGACGCCCCACAAGGAACCGCCCGGTTCAGCTTCAGTGACAGACGGGCTGCCACCTCACCGTCTCCCGGTCTCGCCTGACACTGCCAGGCTCGCCCGGCGCCAAACTGGCAGCCCCCGGCGCCCTATCCTTTCTCGCTCTAGGTAACAATTCCACAGGCCTACAGGCTTCAACTTCTGCAAAAAGCGACAGCAACCAAAAACAAAAAAAAACCCACCTGGGAAAGGAGATGCTCCTCTACTACAAAACGCCCAAGCTCAAGGCACAGCGCATGCGCATTTCACCCCCAGGCATCGATCACGTGACTGGAAGTGGCTGGGGGAGGTTTAGTTCGCTCGGTATTTGGTTAAAAGGTCTTAACGAGAGTTGCGAGAGGGGGCGCTCCTCCTGTGCGCATGCGCCCGCCTCGAGCCTCATGGGAGTTGTAGTTCTGTAGGTGAAAGCAATCCCCGCCCTCCTCTTTTCCCAAGGAACTTCCTAGAGGGAGGGGGAGGGGGGTTCAGCGCCCGGAGGCCAGGCTCCCAGTAAGCAGAGATGCTGCTGCTGTGGGTGTCGGTGTTTGCAGCCTCGGCGCTGGCAGCACCAGCTCCCGGGGCAGGTGGGCAGAGGCGGGGAGCAGTTCAGGCTTGGCCCGATGCTCCTAACGTGGTGCTAGTCGTGAGTGATTCCTTCGTAAGTATGGAAAGGCAAGGGAGGGGGCGCCCTGCTGCACAGCCGCGGTTGGCCCAGCCCTTCCCCTGCTTGCAGGCTTCGGGGAGCAGAATCTGAGACTTTTAAGCACGTTTTGTCCTGATACAAAGCAAGAAATGCATTTTACCTTGACGCCCCGTACAGACCTACGTGCACCACATAGATATGCATGTAACATACATAAAAACAAAATTTAGTAAATGCACTCCGATTCGCATCTTAACAATTTTTTTTTCTTTGCTGGCCCATTAAATTACTAACAAACTTTCAGTCCATATCCCCGCTTGATTCACTTCTGGGGAAAAATAACATTCTGCATCAATGTAAAAGCCTGTTAGCTTTCCAGCGATCAACGTACTTTTATTACCCAGTTGTCTGATAATCCTGTTAGTGCTGATTTATATTCATTAGTTGACATAATTTGACCATTCGCCCATATTCCGGATAAACTGTATGCCTGTATGTGTTGTTGTTGTTGTTTAATCCCAGACTTAAACATTTTTTGTAACTTTCCCAAACCATCAACTAAAAAGAATACAAATATTAACATTATCTGATATTTTTAGTATTATCCATGATATTAAAACTACTGCTTGGACAAATGTTTTCTTACTAACTATAATATTAGTTTATTATGACAGGATGTCACTGTGGTCAGATAGATTGTTGGTGTTACGTATGTCTGGCAGCAAAGAGCACTTTTAATCATTACGTTGTATTGACTTCCTCATAAAATAACCCAGGATGATTAAAGTTACATAATCTGGATATACCCCTAGAATTTATTGAGATTATTACTTAAAGTAATCTTTATGATTATCTAAATTTAGGATCCTAACAGGCAATCTTGGAGAGTAACAAGAATGAGTTTATTATCAGTGCCCTTGAGATTAAAGGGAAAGGAAGGAAGCAGGATCGTGCAAAAAGAGAACTGACTGTTGCCACTGTCCCAGTGGAGGCCTCAGCTGATCTTGGGCGTAGTTCTCAAACCAGTATAATGCTTCAGAACTGTTTCCAGTTTGGGGGAGGAAACCAGGCCTTTCATGTTGGATGGCCATTATTTGTGGAATGCACCTAGAATGGGGCACCATTTGGAGCAAGACAAACTACCGTCAGCAGAGGCAATCTTTCACTCTAAAGGGAATCTGCGTGTTATGTCACAATATCCTAGAAACTTCCGAAGATGACTGAAATATTTGGGGTTTGTTTGTTTTTAGTATAGTATAAGCACATAGATTTTTCTGTATGTGTGTATGTAAATTTTGATGCAGATTAATATCTCTTATGAATATAGAAGAAAAGGTCCTGAAAATACTAGCAAGTCAAATTCAGATATATATAGAAAGGGTTATATAACGTGACTAAATGTGATTTATCCCTAAATGTAAGGTGGGTTTAATGTCTGAAACTAGTCAATGTGATAGACCATGTTAACTGAATAAAGGACAAAAAACAGGTGATCATTTCAATAGATGCAGAAAGAGCATCTGACAGAATTCAATAACCCTTCATGATAAAAGCACTCAACCAAGTAGAAATAGAATTTTTTCAACCTGATTAAGAACATCTGCAGAAAATCCAGAGTTAATGTTATAGTTAACTATAAAAGACTGAATGTTTTCTCCCAAAGACCAAGAACAAGACAAGGCTGTCTGTTCTTACTGTGTTTATTCAGCAGTTAAGCTGGCAGTTTTCTAGGAAGGAAGTTAGACAAGAAAATGAAATAGAAGTCATCTAGATTGGAAAGGAAAAATGTCTCTATTTGCAGATAATATAACCTTGTATAAAGAAAATCCTAGGGAATCTACTGCAAAGTGTTTAGAGCTAATAAGTTAGTCTACATGGCTGTAGGATGTAAGATCAACATATAAAAATCAATTGTATTTTTATACCCTTGATTGATGAACAAACTAAAAATTAAGAAAATAATTCTATTTAAAATAGTATCCAAAATATAAAATACTTAGGATTAAATATAACTGAAGAAGTTCAATTCTTATACTGAACTATAAGAAAAACTATAAAATATTGTTGAAAGAAATTAATGAACATCTAGATAAACATCTTATGTTTATGAAATTGATTTAATATTGTTAATACAGTAATAATCATCAAATTTATCTACAAATTCTATGCAATCTCTTCAGAAATCACTATGACATTTTTGCAGAAACAGAAAAAAGCCATCCTGAAATTCATATGGAAATTCAAGGGACCCAGAATACCCAAGGCAGTCTTGTAAAAGAACAACAAAATTGGAGGACTTAAACTTTCTAACTTCAAAACTTACCTTCACTTCAAAACTATAGCAATCAAGATAGTGTGTCACCAGTATAAAGATAGACATATAAATCAATGGAATAGAATTGAAAGTAGAGAAATAAACTCTCAAACTCTCATTTGATTTTTCAGTAAAGATGCAAAGACCATTTAATGGGGAAAGAATAGTGTTTTCAACAGATAATGCTGGGAATACTGATTATCCACATGCAAAATATCACTCCATTTTTAAAAAGTAGCTCAAAGTGAACTGATGAATTAAACATAAAAGCTAAAACTATTAAATCCTTAGAAAAAAACATGGGGGCAAATAAATCTGTGACTTTGGATTAGGTAGTTTACATGCATGCTAAGTCGCTTCAGTCATGTCTGACTCTTTGCAACCCCATGGGCTGTAGCCTGCCAGGCTTCTCTGTCCATGGGATTCTCCAGGCAGTGGGTTGCCATTTCCTGCTCCAGGGATCTTCCTGACTCAGGGATCGAACCCGAGTCTCTTATGTCTCCTGCATTGGCAGGCCAGTTCTTTACCACACACACCACCTGGCAAGCCCTTAGGTAGTTTAAAAGTGGGCAAAAGATCTGAACAGGCAGTTCTCCAAAGAAGATATGCAAATAGTCAATAAACATATGAAAAGATACTCAATATTGTTAATCGTTTCGGAAATGCAAATCAAAACCACAATGAGACACCAGTTCACACCCACAAAGATGACTATAATCAGAGACACACTAGAGCCAGGAGAATATGAGAGAAATGCAACCTTCATGTGCTGCTGGTGGGAAGGTAAAATGGTGCAGCCACTTTTGAAAACGATCTAGCAATTCCAAAAATGTTAAACATGAGTTTAACATTGATCCAGCAACTCCACTTCAAGGTATATACCCAAAAGAAATAAAAAACATATGTCCACACAAAAACTTGTACATAAATATTAATACTTCCAAAAAGTGAAAACAAATATATATCAGGTGATAAATGGGCAAATAAAATTTAGTCATATTTTTCAACAATAACAAAGAAATGCAGTATTGATACATGCTGCAACGTGGATGAACTTAAAGTCATTACGCTAAGTGAAAGAAGCTACTCAGAAGGGACGACATACTGTATGATTCCATTTGTCCAAAGAAAGCAAATCTACAGAGACAGAAATTAGAGACAGACCAACAATTACCTAGATTCGGGAGAACAGGAGGATTAGCGGGTGACAGTTAAGGAATGCTAGGTTTCTTTTGGACATGATGAGAATGTTCTAAAATCGATTGTGATGATGCTTACACAATTCTCTAAATATACTAAAAAACCACTGAATTGTATAAATTAAATGGGTTAGTTGTATGATGTGTGAATTATATCTTAATAAACCCATTTTTTAAAAGAGAAAATAAATACTTCAGCCTGACTCTTAAAGGTGTAAAGGCGTACGCATCCTCTCTGCCTCCCTCCTTCACCACTGCACCTGTGCTGTTTGTAGTTTTCATGAGGTTTCGGGAGTGCTATACACAGGACTCTGTAGCAGTGTCTAGTGAGGCTCTCATTCAGTCTGAGGAACAGATCTGAAAAGAATGCTCTAAACAGTCTTGCTTGATAATAAATCCGACAGTTAAGATCACTATTATATTCTTTAATTAGCTTGATGTCTTGAAATCTAAACTTCACTGGTTTTCCCTGGCCCAGAATAAGGAGTTGTATACCAAGTCATGAATATTCATTGGGAGGACTGATGCTGAAGCTGAAGCTCCAATACTTTGTCCACCTGATGCAAAGAACTGACTCATTGGAAAAGACCCTGATGCTGGGAAAGATTGAAGGTGGAAGAAGGGGATGACAGAGGATAAGATGGTTGGATGGTGTCACTGACTAGATGGACATGAGTTTGAGCAAACTCCAGAAGTTGGTGATGGACAGGGAAGCCTGGTGTGCTGCAGTCCATGGGGTCGCAAAGAGTCAGACATGACTGAGCAACTGAACTGAACTGGACCAAGTCATGGCTCTAGACGGAGCAATCCAGATCACAGAATTATATCTACCAAAAAGCTTATCCATCCCAAGGGGGGAAATGCCTGCCTCCCAGGAGAGTCAAGAATAATAGCAGAATTCAAAAACTAAGGCAAAAGGCAATTGGTATCATTTCTGGCACTTTTATGCAGAAAGCCAATTCAGTTCAATTCAGATCAGTCACTCAGTTGTGTCCTACTCTTTGTGACCCCGTGGACTGCAGCGCACCAGGCTTCCCAGTCCATCACCAATTCCCGGAGCTTGCTCAAACTCATGTCCATCAAGTCGGTGATGCCATCCAGCCATCTCATCCTCTGTCATCCCCTTCTCCTCCTACCTTCAGTCTTTCCAAGCATCAGGGTCAGTTCTTCTCATCAGGTGGCCAAAGTACTGAAGTTTCAGCTTCAGCATCAGTCTTTCCAATGAAAATTCAGGACTGATTTCCTTTAGAATTGGCTGGTTGGATCTCCCTGCAGTCCAAGGGACTCTCAAGAGTCTTCTCCAACACCACAGTTCAAAAGTATCAATTCTTTGGTGCTCAGAAAGCCAATTAGTGGGTCTCTTTTTCTTTTTTAAATGCCTAGTTTTAGGGTACTCTATTTGTTTAAACAGTAGGAATGGCCTTAGGAAAACTAAAATGGGCTATTATTAAATTATAAAAGTTATTCTGAAAACCACTCTGTAAGATTTTCTCTCTCCCAACTAAAATGTGCTAGAACTGTACTTAGACCTATGGCTGACTATTCATTGTGAACTACAGTACCACGCTATGGGAAACTTACTCTCTCTGTGGTTTTCATCAGCTAACCATGTTAAGATCCATTTCAGTTCAGATTGAATTACTATGTGAACCACCTCCCATCGATACCATGAGCAGTGGTACCACTTTAGCCTCTTTTTTAAAGTATTTGCTAGTGTGTAAAAACTACATGAAGTTAAAAAGCCAAAACTTCTAGAAATGTTCAATATCTTCTCTGATAATATAGTTTTGATCTTCATTTAAAGTATTAGTATGCTTTTGACATTGAGAATATGTGTAGCATAATTTAAATATTTTCTCAGAACCTAGTCTAATCAAATATAAATCATTCCATTGATGCACATAATCCAGGTTTATTAAGTTTTACAAAAATGCAATGTTGAATTTTGAACATATTGAATTTGTCTTTTGTAAATTATACAGCTCTGAATTAAAGACTTGTTTCATTTCACTCACTGAATATTTATTGAGTGCCTTTATATCATAGGCAGTCATCTTTACACGGGCCACCTTTTTTACATATTCTGGGCTAGAAACTTACCGAAGTGAGGTAGTTATCCCCTCCCCCATTGGCCATTCTGCTTTTTAAAAATACCTGCTTTCTAGCCTGCTTTCCATGAAATGAGTCAAGAAATTGCTGACATGAATTACAGACACACTGCTGTATCCATTCAGTGGTCATTACACCCGTCTGAAACTAGCCTGCCGGACTTGGAGTCCAAGCCTCACTGTCTGAATTGTATGGCATCCCAGTGCTTCTGCTACAAGACCTCCTGCTCCACCCCTCCAAAAGGATGAGCCTGGGTGGCTGGGTTGTCTAGAATCCAGCCAGTGGCCACAAATGGTATCATCCCCCATGTCCAAAAGACTGGAGGAATGAGACCTGTAGGCATTTGGGTTTTATCAAGATAAGTTCCCGAGAGTTTGAATTTATGGATTTAGTGAAATTCTTACAAGGGTAGAGTGTGCACTTTTGTCTTGGGCTCCCTTGCTCGTCATTCAGGAAATCAGGAATTGCTTGCTTAGTATTCAGTGATTACTTCTGCTAGAAGTGGTATTTATTTCAACATATAAGCATGCTCTAACTTTCCCCATCTTTTAAAAAAAACCTGACCTTAATCCCACATTTCTCCTGTATCTAACCCTCTATTAGCTAACATCCATCCCATTTTTTTTGTTTTGTTTTTCTTTGCAAAAAAACTACTTAGAAGTGGTTTCTTCACCTGCCGTCTCACCTCCCATTCGCTCTTCCCTTTCTGTTTTAGGTGTCCATTCTTACACCTCCATTGGAAATGCTTCTGTCAGCGTCACCAGCCACCAATTCCAATGTGCATTTTCTGACCTTCTTTACACACCCTCTCAACACAGCTATTCCCTCTCTCTTGACACACTGTCCTCCCAGCTTTCATGAGACTCAGTCTCCTGATATCTTCCTCCCTCACTAGTCATTCTTTCTCAGTTTCCCCCTCTGCCTTCTCTTCCTACCTGGGACTCCTCAGGGCTTCTTTCTTTCTTCTCTTTTCTCTCTCCCCCTAAAAGATTTCACTGTCTCACAGTTTTCAATGCCATGAATATGTTAAAGCCTTGTTTCACCAGGAAAGACTTCTCTGAGCTCCATATTCCTATCTGTACCCTAATTTATATCTCCATTTGGAAATCTCAGACATCTCAAAGATGTAGGTATGTCCTGTATTTTGGATTCGCTCACTTTTAAACTGTATTTTATTTACAAAACTACATTGAAAACATACAATAGATATAACTCCAGGACTGGAACATTCTTTTTTCTCTCTCGTTTGCTCTTTACCAAGAAGAGTTCTTCAATTCCCAATTCAATTCCAAAATAGGTATCTCCAACCTAAACATCTCTCCAGTCTTCCGGCTCATTTCTCCAGCTGCCTAGTTGTTATCTCCACTGAAGTCCTGCAGGCGTCTCTACTTTATTTAAATGGGTGACCCTCCTCACTCTTAACTCCACTTACCAGAGAAGGCTTCCCTGTTCACTCTTATCAAGAAGGTTTCGTTTGTTATTCTGTATCTTTAGATTTTTTTCAAGGCCATATCACAGTAATGGTATTGTAATTATTCTTGGTTTATTCTTGGTTTCCCTGATGCTGGAAAAGATTGAAGGCAGGAAGAAAAGGGGACAACAGAGGATGAGATGGCTGGATGGCATCACTGACTCAATGGACGAGTTTGGGTAAACTCCAGGAGTTGGTGATGGACAGGGAAGCCTGGCGTGCTGCAGTCCGTGGGGTCGCAAAGAGTCGGACCCAACTGAGTGACTGAACTAAACTAATGTTTTTTGCCTCTCCCACTAGACTATAAGCTTCATGAGGCCAGGGACTCTCTTTTTATTCACCATTGTATCTCCGGATCTTTCATAGTGCCTGGCACATACCAAATACTCAACAAACATTGGTTCAGTCAGTCCATCCAACTTTCCATTAATTTCTTTCATTTATTTTCTGTATTCAAATGGATCCAAGTCTCACACAACATGAATTTGCACCATTATGAGCCAGAGAATGATAACACTTTCTCTACTTATTTTCATTATTTGAAGGTTCTTAGGATCATATTGAAGTTTTTTGCTACTTGTGAATTTTTTAAAATGTTTATTTATTTGGCTGTACTGTGTCTTAGTTACACCAGACAAACTCTTAGTTGTGGCATGTGGGATCTAGTTCCTAGCACAGGCATCAAACCTGGGCCCTCTGCATTGGGAGTATGGAGTCTTAGCCTCTGGACCACCAGGGAAGTCCCAGCTACTTGTGAATTTTATGGTTAAAATTAAAGGAAATTATTGTCTTCTTTTGCGATGTAATCAATGCTTCATAAACAATTAAATTTCTTTATTCCAGGATGGAAGGCTAACATTTTATCCAGGAAGTCAGGTAGTGAAACTTCCTTTTATCAGCTTCATGAAAGCACATGGCACTTCCTTTCTAAATGCCTACACAAACTCTCCAATCTGCTGTCCATCGCGTGCAGGTACGAACATGCTTGATTTTACTGGAAGTAGCCCCACCCTGAAAATGTGTCCACACTTTAAAAGATTATACTCCAAAATAGGATAGTAAATCATATTTGGCATCTAATAAAAAGTTTTGAATATATGTGAGGTGTGGTTTAGGGTATCCTCTTGGCTCAGCGGTAAAGAATCAGCCTTCTAATGTAGAAAACGTGAGTTTGATCCCTGGCTTGGGAAGATTTCCTGGTGAAGGAAAAGGCAGCCCCTCTGGTATTCTTGCCTGGGAAATCACATGGACAGAGGAGCATGCAACTCCGTGGGGTTGCAAAGAGTCAGGCGTGAGTTAGTGACTAAACAACAACATTGGGTATTGGGCTTTTTTAAGAGTAGAAATTTTATCACCTAAAATGGTGTTTAGTTCAAGTATTATTGTTTCATTTCCTTATGACTGGTGACTAAGAATCTCAACTCTCCAGGCAAATTCGGAAATGCTTCTATTTCCTGGAGGAGTTCCATTTAAATTTTTCAGTAAGAGATAAGTAGTTGGGAGGGAACTCTAAAGTATACTAAGGAACTGAACTGAAGGAGTGTTAGTCACTCAGTCGTGTCTGACTCTGTGACCACATGGACTGTAGCCTACCAGGTTCCTCTGTTCTTGGGATTCTCCAGACCAGAGTCCTGGAGTAGGTTGCCATTCCCTTTTCCAGGGGATCTTCCCAACCTGGGGATTGAAGCCAGGTCTCCTGTATTGCAGGCAGATTCTTTAGCATCTGAGCTACAAAGTAGTAAAACTTCTCAGGTATACCTGGAATTTTCTGTATTATTGCAGATTAGATATTTTTTCCTTCAGTCTCAATTCACTTCTATCCCAAATCTGTTTACTTTTATTATAGTAATTTAGGACATAGGCAGTTTTAATAGGAAAATATCAGTGATATTAAGTCATGACTAACTGAAAAATAGAGGAAATTGACATTTTTATAAAGTCTGTTCTCTGATAGAGTTGTCTTTCTCTTCCAGTTTATGATGCTTTGCACTAGAACTCATAAATAGCACCCAATGATTTTCGTTTGTCTGTTAAGTTCCTGACATCATATTCTTTGTGATGTGAGCCATACGTTTTTATTTTGTGACTACAATTTCAGTACTACCAACTATATAATCACTGATGATTAAAAGAAACCTAAAGTATATTATAAATGATGTTTCCATGGTGAAGGACCAGGTGTATTACAAACACTTTTGTTCATTTTTTGTTCTTTATTGAGCAAGTGGAATGAGAAATGTACTAGGGTGAGGTGAGGACTGGGTTCTGGTCCTCAATGGACCATGTCAGGAGTGTCCTTCAGTTTCCTAATCACAGAATGCTATATCCCCTGTGTCCCTCGCAGGGTTGTTCTTAGCATCAAGTGAGATAATGGGTTTTAAAAGTGCTCAAGGAACTCTAAAGATTTCAGAAATGTGATGCTTTTCCTGGAAGAAGTATATTTTGAACAGTTTGAGCAAAGAGAAGGGAATAATCGTAATAAAAACTCACATGTATTTATTACATTCTTACTGTGTGCCTGGCCATATTCTAACTGCCTTGCGTGTCTTAATTTATATAATTATCCACATTGTCACAAAGTGGAAATTGTTGTTATAAACATTTTGCAGATGAAAACTAAAGTACTGGAAGGTTATATAACTTATCAAAGGTCTAGCAGTGTTGGGATTCAATGCCAGGTGATACCCTATTCCACTTCTCATAAAGAAAGCATTTTGTTAGATGAGAAAAGAATTCAACCCTACTACATGTGTACACAGAAAAAGGAAAAGGCCTTTTTTTCCTGCTTTACTGAGAAATAATTGACATAAAGCACTGTATTAGTTTAAGGTATACACCATATTCTAGAGAGAGTAAGAACATTTTCATGAGCTGAATCAGTCAGATTAGGTTTATGTGCACCATGCAACACTTCTAGCAATATACAGCCATAATGCTCCCTCCCACAAAACCAGCAACAATGAGGCAAAGTTAAGCTCCAAACACTGGGGCCTTACTAACGCTTGTGTCCCCAGGACCAAGGTCAATGACTGGGACATAGCTGCAGAGCCAGTGATTTTTAAAAAAGAACAAACTAAGCCCAAAGTTAGTAGAAGAAAGAAAACAAACAAAGATCAAAGTGGAAATAAATGAAGTAGAGACTAAAAGCACAACAGAAAAAATAATAAAACTAAGTTCTTTTTCTTTTTAATAAAATGGACAAATCCTTAGCTGTACTTTCCAAAAAAAAAGAAAGGACTCAGAAATTAAAGAGGAGACATTACGACTGATACCACAGCAAGGTATTTATAGCTATGACCTTCCCCCTTAGAAATGCTTTTTGCTGCATGCCATTTGTGTTGCTATGCTGTTTTTCCATTTTCATTTGTCTTGAAATAGTTTTTTCTCTTTTCTTCTTTGGCCTATTGGTTGTTTAGGAGCATGTTGCTTAATCTCCACATATTTGTGAGTTTTCCAGTTTTCTTCTTGTAATTGATTCTAGTTTCATATCATTGTGGTCACAAAAGATGCTTGATTGATTTTTAAATTTCTTAAATTCTTGAGAATTTAAGTCTTGGTAAATTTAATTACTAAGTCTTGTTGTATGACCTAACATATGATATTCCTGGAGAATATTTCATTTGCACTTGAAAAGAATGTACTTTCTGTGTGTTTGGATGGAATGTTCTGAAAATGTTGAGTCCATCTGTTCTAACAGGTAGTCTAGTGTTTCCTTTTTGATTTTCTGTCTGAAAGATCTATTTGCTGTTGAAAGTGGGGTATTAAAGTCCCCTAGTATTTGTGTCTATTTCTCCCTTTACTCCTGTTAATATTTGGGAAAAGATTTATTGACTAAACAATCATAGCTGTAGAAAATAAGAGAGAAGACAACTAAAAATTACACTTAAAAAGTACACTTAACTTTTTTGTGGCAAGCCGGTAACGAGACAAGAAACAAGGAAAATCCTTGGGAATTTGGGGAAATGAGATCTGTACTTCATTTGACCAGCGTGGAAAGTTGACCAATACATACATAGTGATTATTTTTATGATTGAAAGAAACTCAAGTAAGATAGGCTTTATATTTAATTCCATCTATTTGCCTTAAACAACCTGACCTGTAAGCCTTAGAGATTCACCTGTAAAGTGGAAATAGGAACTCATTTCAGTTTTCCCCTTAATAAAACGAGGTAACAATCAAAAATGTTAGGTAAAACCCCTAATGCAGTTTTATCTTATTGCAGAGCCTGAGCTCTAAACTAATAATCTCTTTTCTCTCTTGGTATAATTGTCTCAGTCATTAAAATAAATTGTTAAGCCTTGTTTACACTGATCCCATTTTTTTTTCCACCAGCCATGTGGAGTGGGCTCTTCACTCACTTAACAGAATCTTGGAATAACTTTAAGGGCTTAGATCCAAATTACACGACATGGATGGATGTCATGGAGAAGCATGGCTACAGAACACAAAAATTTGGAAAACTGGACTACACTTCAGGACATCACTCCATCAGGTAAAAAATAAAATCAAAGTGATTCTCTGGTGGAGAACGAATATGTATGCATATGACTGATAGCCTTTACCGTCCACCTTAAACTATCTTTACATTGCTGATCAGCTATACGTCAATCTAAAATAAACCGTTTTTAAAAATGGTTTTCATAGACAGCCCACTACTGTAATACATACATGCAGTCCCTTTTTTACTTCTTTTATTTCTCCACAAAGCTGAAAGTAAATCTCTTAATCCCTGCTGCTGCTACTGCTGCTAAGTCGCTTCAGTCGTGTCCGACTCTGTGCGACCCCAGAGATGGCAGCCCACCAGGCTCCCCCATCCCTGGGATTCTCTTGTGTTAATTTGGCTAAACCTTTAGCTTTCTTTAACCTTCTTAAAATATTGAAATTACTTATATGCTAGTAATTTTGTTTTCCTTAAACATTAAAGGTCTCTAAAATTGTGTAGTCCATGAGTTATTTTGATTTATATATACAATGGCTGCTTTATTTACTTTAAAATTTGTTTCATAGACTATAATCTTCTTGCTACTTGCTTTTGTCGGTTCTCTCCAACTTTAGTTTTCCACTGTAATTTGTTTCTTTCATTTTACTCAGTCCTCAAAATTAGGCAACCAAGCATAGGGGTTAAGAGTAGAAATCTAGAATCAGATTGCCTACTTTTGAATCCTAGTTTCTTGGTTTACTACTAACCAGCAGTATAATCTTGGGGCTATTATTTAAGCTAACTTCTTTAAATTTAAGTAATTTTTAAAATAAAATTTAAATATTAAATAATGTTATTTAAATTTCTTTGTTGTAAATACTAAATGAAATCGTATGTGCTCATTTTGTGGAGTTTTACCAGTTTCTTTTTAAAATCCTTCTACTGTTTAGACAGTAAGGTTAATCCAAAGTCAGATACACCCATTCATATTATCCTATTTGAAATGGTTGTTTTGTTTTTCTTGTTTTCTTCAGTCAGTCCAATAATGAAAAAGAATCTAAGATTGAATGCCATGTACTCCGCATCACTATCGCTCTCTGTGTGAGATGGTTAAACTCTGATCTAAATGTTGTTCCTTAGTGGGATAATCATTCTTGGAGCACACAGACCCTGTTCCTCCTTGTACTGCTTTATTCCCACTGCCACCATAGTGCCTGTACATTGTAGGTACACAGTAAATGCTTTGGTTAATGAATAAGTGAATGGAATAAAAAGTTATAGCTTATTATTTGATAAACAATGATATTCTATTTCACCTAGGGTTAAAATCAATAAAAGGAAAAGAGCCACTTAAACATTGATATTTGGGAAATCAAAGATGGTTTTCAGTGTAATAATTGCTTATAGCATATTTTCATTTACTGATCCTCTCACCAGAGCTTCAGTTCAGTTCAGTTCAGTCTCTCAGTCATGTCCGACTCTTTGCGACCCCATGAATTGCAGCACACCAGGCCTCCCTGTCTATCACCAACTCCCAGAGTTCACTCAAACTCATGTCCATCAAGTCAGTGATGCCATCAGCCATCTCATCCTCTGTCGTCCCCTTCTCCTCCTGCCCCTAATCCCTCCCAGCATCAGAGTCTTTTCCAATGAGTCAACTCTTCGCATGAGGTGGCCAAAGTACTGGAGTTTCAGCTTTAGCATCATTGCTTCCAAAGAAATCCCAGGGCTGATCTCCTTCAGAATGGACTGGTTGGATCTCCTTGCAGTCCAAGGGACTCTCAAGAGTCTTCTGCAACACCACAGTTCAAAAGCATCAATTCTTCGGCGCTCAGCTTTCTTCACAGTCCAACTCTCACATCCATACATGACCATTGGAAAAACCATAGCCTTGACTAGACGGACCTTTGTTGGCAAAGTAATGTGTCTGCTTTTTAATATGCTATCTAGGTTCAGTTGAGTTCAATTCAGTTGCTCAGTCGTGTCCGACTCTGCGACCCTCAGGAAACTTAAATAAACTGTCAAAACTGTTTGCATTCCTGCTGTGTGTGCCCACATACGGCACTTGACTGGCACATAGGCCAAGGTTGCTGTGACTGGCACATAGGCCAAGGTTGCTGTGACTGGCATGTCTGCAGGAGATGCAGCACAGCATCTTTCAGATTTTTCTGTGCAAGTTTAAAGACGGATTTCAGGGAGGGAAAGGTCTCTTATGTTGATGTTTGGTAGAAAGCAACACAGTACTGTGAAGCAATTATGCTTCAGTTAAAAATAAATTTTAAAAAAAAAGGTCTTTCACTACTCAACATCATAAATAGGTGCATTCAGTGTTTTCTGATAGACTGACTCTCAAAACTAGTTTTTATAACATTGTGCTACCTTTACCACTAAGGGTTAAGATCCACTTAACAGTAGTATTTCAGTTTTTTTAGAGTCAACAAAATCAAAGAAAATATTAATTTGGAAGTGTATAGAATTAGAAGGTCTTGAGTAATTGATTTCTATAGATATTTTAAAAACTAGATTTCTAAGATCAGCACATTAAAGAAGGTAAACATTAAGTAACATTCCTTAAAATACTAAGGCTAAGATGATCCTTACTAAAGTTACAAGGTTAAAATCATGTATGGAACACCCATTCAGAAAATACCTATTAACCCACCTACAGAGTCCCAGATGCTATTTTTAAGTGATGGGAATACTGTAGCGATCAAAACAAAAATCTGTAGCCTCGTGGAACTTATATATACTCTAGTGGCAAATTTAAGCAAATCAGGAGCAAATATAAGCAAACTGCTGTCTTATCTCTCCTAGCTAAAAGTTTAAAACCTAAAATCAGATGCCCTGGCACTTCATCTTACTCCTCTTGTTCTCATCTCACTGTAAATGTTCTCAATTCATGTGTCTTAATGTGTTTCTGAAACCTGTCACAACAGGCCATACTTAATCCCATCAGACAAATGAAGAACTAGAAGCCTACTTCCCAAATGAGAGAATTGCTATGGCAAACTTTTTAGCTTGAGTTTCTTGACAAGCGGCAAAGGGCGGCAAACCATCGGCTGCTCTCGCATCTTCTTGTTCCCTTGGCCTCCAGACCAGAAGCACAGGGTTTCTAACTAGAACCTCCTAAGTAGCCAAGAGGCAAGCAGCAGAACTCAAACAGCAACCATAGGGTCCCTTTCAATTCTGCAGCCCAATGAATAAGTCTGCGTTTATCTCATCCTTTTCTACTTTTATTTTAACTGCATAATCTAAGATCCTACGTGGGGCTTCCCAGGTGGCTCAGTGGTAAAGAATCTGCCTGCCAATGTCGGAGACCTGGATTTGATCCCAGGTCAGGAAGATCTCCTGGAGAAGGAAATGGCAACCCACTCCCATATTCTTGCCTGAAAAATCCCATGGACAGAGGAGCCTGGTAGGCTACAGTCCATGGGGTCGCAGAGTAGGACACAACTTAGGAACTAAACAATAACAACAGGATCCTACATGCCTGAGATCAGATTTATCCATACTAAAGAGGAGTGTATTTTATTCTTTTCCTTATAATGGAAAAGATATCCATTCCTCTGGTCATTTTAGAAGATTTTTAGAACCCCACAGCTACATACCTTGTTGTTTTTAATGAAATTCAGTATCTAAAACAGCTTGCATTATTCTGAATACATTCCCAGGATGACTGCTGATAGTGAAAAAGCATAATAATGACTGCTATTATTTTGTTTTATTGCTCCAGAACCCTCGCTGCTGATAACTAGCAAATTCTGGGTGAAGCAGCTACTGGGGTTATCTTCAGAATGCTGTCTACCATAACTCCTATGTCAGTTTCTTGGAATACCAGTGATAGTTCTAAGTCTACAATTTCATTACGATTCTTGGATTTTTTCCCATTTATTACTCAAGTTTAAGGTACCTTGTGTAGCTGCCCTCAGTGAAGTGTATCTCCCCCTTTTGCCAGTGCTGACCATTCGTGGAATTTATTCCAATCTACTTTTCGAAGAACCTGAAGATATCTAATTAAGTGGAGATTTCACTTTTTAATTTAACATTAGCATTAGCCAGATATGACCTGGCTAAAGTGACTTATGGTTTAAAACATGAGATTTTTTTTTAAGTCTAAAAAAATTACAGTATAGGACAAAATATGGTGAGTTCTGTTTAAAGGAAGAAGCAAACACATCCAGATTTTTTTTCAAGGGATGGGAGAAAAAGCTGTAAAGTGCTACATTTTGTCTATTCTAAGGTGCACAATGTTTTTTTTCCCACAATTTAACATCTCTGAACTTGCAATTCATCTTACAACTGATGACTATACAATTCTGTTACAGTCTTCTTGGTAGTGTTTTCTCTTCATAGTATATATTTTTCAAAAGAGTACATTTCATATGAATAGCCTTTTAGATTTGATAAACTTGCAGAAGTAGAACATCAATAGGCTTAGGTGGAGGACAGGAAGAAGACTTCTGAACAAATGCAACCAAATAGGAAACTGAAAACCTTTTGGAAGACACTGGATAAACCCGAATTCCTGTTTATGGTTTCCTAAGGGAACCATGAAAGGTAAAACTTTAATATGTGAGAAGGACTTGAGCAACAAGCTGAGGCACTGGCAGAAAACAGCCTGCCTGTTTCATCAGAGAAGCTGAATATGAGAATCTCCAGAAGATTTTTGTTCTGTAAAAAAAATAATAATAACCTCGGAGTAGTTCTATTCTATTCTTTTCATCCTTGAACATATTTTCTGCCCTCTGATCAAGTCCCATGGTGATTTTAGATCAGTTTTTCGGAGTTCATGTAATTACTTGATTGATCCAGCTTGTCTCCTTTGACAGTTTCACTTGTTTTCTAAGTAGTCTTTCCATCCTGTCAGTTGGCTCTTTCACTGACTACATCCTATTGCAGTTAGCCATGAAGAATCTGGGTCTTTTTCTAGTATGATGCCAGAATGCAGAATTTCAAAAGTAAGGTATTAAAATAGAAAAAGCAAGATACTTACTCTCTAAGGAATAAATTAAAAATTTAACTCATCTTACAGTTTCTAAAGAAGAATATTAAAATGTCTGGAAGTATATAGGTAAATCTGCACTCTTAATATTAAAAATAAAGTAACAACGACCGTATCTACTGTATTCTTTTTACTCAAGCAAGACAAGAATGTGTTTTTAAAAAATTACTTGCAAAAATATTGCTCAAGCAGATGAGGAATTAAAAGTTGGTATCTGTCAACACAGGAAGAGCAAAACTCATTAATGGCAGACAAAAGAACTAAAAAAAAAAACCTGAGATCTAATTCAGTCTAAGGGCAAATATTATAAACCGGAATAATACCTTGTTTTCATCATGACAATCCTTAGTTATTAAGTAGTTAGAAAGCAAAACACATGCTAACCCAAATTATTAGCTGTATCAGGGAGTTTCTGTGTTTTTTAAAGAAGCTAAGCTGCAGGAAATCCAGCTTTCTAAAATGACTGGCCCCACATGACCCCCACAGAACTAATTTTATAATCAGTGGCAAAGGATATTTATTTATTTATGTCATATGCTTTTATAAAACATTTTGAAGAAATGTGTTTATTTTCAAATATTATTTATTATTTTCATTATTTCATTCAGTTCAGTTCAGTCGCTCAGCCATGTCCAACTCTTTTGAGACCCCATGAATCGCAGCACGCCAGGCCTCCCTGTCCATCACCAACTCCCAGAGTTCACTCAGACTCATATCCATCGACTCGGTGATGCCATCCAGCCATGTCATCCTCTGTCGTGCCCTTCTCCTCCTGCCCCCAATCCCTCCCTCAGGGTCTTTTCCAACGAGTCAACTCTTCTCATTAGGTGGTGAAAGTACTGGAGTTTCAGCTTCAGCATCATTCCCTCCAATGAAATTCCGGGGCTGATCTCCTTCAGAATGGACTGGTTGGATCTCCTTGCAGTCCAAGGGACTCTCAAGAGTCTTCTGCAACACCACAGTTCAAAAGCATCAATTCTTCGGCGCTCAGCTTTCTACAGAGTCCAACTCTCACATCCATACATGACCACTGGAAAAACCATAGCCTTGACTAAACAGGCCTTTGTTGGCAAAGTAATGTCTCTGCTTTTGAATATACTATCTAGGTTGGTCATAACTTTCCTTCCAAGGAGTAAGTGTCTTTTAATTTCATGGCTGCAATCACCATCTGCAGTGATTTTGGAGCCCAAAAAAATAAAATCTGACACTATGTCCACTGTTTCCCCCTCTATTTCCCATAAAGTGATGGGACCAGATGCCATGATCTTCGTTTTCTGAATGTTGAGTTTTAAGCCAACTTTTTCACTCTCCTCTTTCACTTTCATCAAGAGGCATTTTAGTTCCTCTTCACTTTCTGCCATAAGGGTGGTGTCATCTGCATATCTGAGGTTATTGATATTTCTCCCGGCAGTCTTGATTCCAGCTTGTGCTTCATCCAGCCCAGCATTTCTCATGATGTACTCTGCATATAAGTTAAATAAGCAGGGTGACAATGTACAGCCTTGACGTACTCCTTTTCCTATTTGGAACCAGTCTGTTGTTCCATGTCCAGTTCTAACTGTTGCTTCCTGACCTGCATAGAGGTGGTCTGGTATTCCCATCTCTTGTTTATTGTGATCCACACAGTCAAAGGCTTTGGTGTAGTCAATAAAGCAGAAATAGATGTTTTTCTGGAACTCTCTTTTTTGATGATCCAGAGTATGTTGGCAATTTGATCTCTGGTTCCTCTGCCTTTTCTAAAACCAGTTTGAACATCTGGAAGTTCATGGTTCACGTACTGCTGAAGCCTGGCTTGGAGAATTTTGAGCATTACTTTACTAGCGTGTGAGATGAGTGCAATTGTGCAGTAGTTTGAGCATTCTTTGGCATTGCCTTCCTTTGGGATTAGGATAAAAACTGACCTTTTCCAGTCCTGTGGCCACTGCTGAGTTTTCCAAATTTGCTGGCATATTGAGTGCAACACTTTCACAGCATCGTCTTTTAGGATTTGAAATAGCTCAGCTAGAATTCCATCACCTCCACTAGCTTTGTTCATAGTGATGCTTTCTAAGGCCCACTTGACTTCAGATTCCAGGATGTCTGGCTCTAGGTGAGTGATCACACCATCGTGATTATCTGGGTCGTGAAGCTCTTTTTTGTACAGTTCTTCTGTGTATTCTTGCCACCTCTTCTTAATATCTTCTGCTTCTGTTAGGTCCATACCATTTCTGTCCTTTATCGAGCCCATCTTTGCATGAAATGTTCCCTTGGTATCTCTAATTTTCTTGGAGAGATCTCTAGTCTTTCCCATTCTGCTGTTTTCCTCTATTTCTTTGCATTGATCGCTGAGGAACACTTTCCTATCTCCCCTTGATATTCTTTGGAACTCTGCATTCAGATGCTTATATCTTTCGTTTTCTCCTTTGCTTTTTCTCTTCTTTTCACAGCTATTTGTAAGGCCTCCCCAGACAGCCATTTTGCTTTTATGCATTTCTTTTCCATGTACTGATCCCTGTACCTTTTCAAGGTCTTGATCCCTGTCTCCTGTTCAATGCCACAAACTTCCATCCATAGTTCATCAGGCACTCTGTCCATCAGATCTAGTCCCTTAAATCTATTTCTCACTTCCACTGTTTAATCATAAGGGATTTGATTTAGGTCGTTCCTGAATGGTCTAATGGTTTTCCCCACTTTGTTCAATTTAAGTCTGAATTTGGCAATAAGGAGTTCATGATCTGAGCCACAGTCAGCTCCTGGTCTTGTTTTTGCTGACTGTATAGAGCTTATTTCATTAAAAGTACCCAAATCTTAAGTGTCAAATACTTAATAGGTGTTTTAAAAATTAATGAGTAGGGAATTCATTAAATAAACTGAGGTAGATATATACACAGTAAAACATTAGAAGCAATTAAAAACTGGTAGAGAATACCTAATGGCATTTGACACAAAAGTATTCCAAAAACATAAAATTTAATTAAAAAATTATGAAACAGTATGTTGCATGTCCTTTTTTGAAATATATATTGGACATACACACGCTAGATAAAACTGGGAAGGTACATGCCAAAATACTACAGTGGTTGTCCGTCTGTAGTAGAATTAGTGATTTTTATTTGCTTTTTGTTAATCAGTTTTTTTTTCTAAATTTCCTTATGAACTTTTAAAAAAAATTATTGCAGAAAGAGATCTGAGAGAAAGAAGATTATGGGAATTTAATAAATTCTCTCAAACCTGACTGAGAAATGTCCTACCATGACCTTATAGAGAGATCTGGCTTGAAAAGTTGGAAGAATTAGAGGATGCATTTAGACTTTTAAAACTGGCTTGAAAATAAACCAAAAAATTACTGTTTCAAGGACAATATTTTGTAATCAAAGCTTGGAGATATTTGAATTTTGAGAGAATCACAACAGATATTCTTTATCTTTGTAAAATTCACAAAGTAATAAAGAGTTGTGGTTAATAAAGGCCAAAGTGAGAAAGCTGAATATTGAGAAACTGAATATTTAGCATATGAAATACCCATGTTTGAATTACTAAAAATTAAAATTTCTTTATTTGCAAAAGAAACACAAAACCTTCAAGCGGCAATTCCCATGTGTTTCCGTCTGAGATCACTTGTAGCTTTCTTCTATAAGAATTCTCAGAATTCCCATTGTAATATGCAGTACTTTTTTTTTTTTGCATATAAAAGCTCCAATTAGAATCTAGTCTTTTCAAGCTCTGAAAGTATGCCTTTGAGAGGACAGTATGTCCAGTCCCTCCCCTGATATCTCTTATAGACTCTTAAAAGTACATTTTGCACTAGAGAAAATGTCAATCCTATTTTGTAATAGTTTTGTAAAGTTATTTATAGGTATCAAGCCTCATAAGAAGTGGAGGGTCACAACAGCAAAACTGTCTCAGAATATCTACACAAAGTTTAGTGCCTATTTCTATATTGAGCTTGACTGTTGTTTCTATAAATTGATTTTTTAAGCAGTTTTGGATATATAGGTAGATGCAAAGATAAAAATGCTGATCCACTTTGAAGTATAAAACTATGAACTTTTGAAACTTCCCTGGTGATCCTATGTCTTTGTCACTCTCTCAAGATTCAGAATCCCAGGGAGGACCTGAGTGTCAAATGGGCAACCTAAATCACTAGCCCACTCCCCAGGTGCCTGGGGTCATAGCCGGAGGGCTTATCACTCACACTCAGCTTCTGTAATGGACAATGGCATTTCTCCTTTCATTAGAACGCACATAATAGGAAATTCTGCCCCCACAAGGGCAGGTGGTTTGGAAAACACATCACAGCAACAACTTGACTGTCTTAGTATACCATATCCAGTAACTCACTGAGCTAATCTGCCAAGTTTTAGTTACCTAAGAGATTTTAAATAATTCCCACAGTGATGTCATTCATACCCCCATTACCATGAAAGTTACCCAGTTTAAATGAATTTCTTTGATCAGAGTGACCTAGAGAATAATGATAATGATGATTAAGCTCTTCCTAACTTCTAGGCACTGCATTAGGTTAAAGGTAAAATATTTCCAAAAAGTCACTGTGTATCTTCATAGGCTTGGTAAATCATATATTCAGAAACATAGATTGAAGATTTGCAAACAGATTAATTATGCAGTGAAAAGGAATTTGGGTTATCAGCCTAAGAACAGGACTGTAGTTACACTGATCTCAAGAGATGGAATGAATGAATGTGTTAGTCACTCAGTCATGTCTGACTCTGTGAACCTATGGACTATAGCCCACCAGAATTCTGTGGAATTCTCCAGGAAAGAATACTGAAGTGGGTTGCCATTTCCTTCTCCAGGGAATCTTCCTGACCCATGGATTGAACCCAGGCATTCTGCATTGCAGGCGGACTCTTAACTGTCTGAGCTACCAGGGAAGCTTCAAAAGATGGGACTGGGAATAATTCTGATTCTAATACAGCTTTAAGGACCTCAGTAAGCAGGAGTCAGGAGAACTTTATCCTGGTTCTCTGTCGTTAACTTGACTTGTTTGTCTCCTTAGCTCTGGGTCTTTTCTCAGCTACATCACTTCCAGCTAGAACTCTGACCTGCACGATGCTTTTTGACTCAAGCTCCATCTCCTTTTAGTGACTTTCTCAACCTCATAGCTGCATTCTAGAGAATCACCAGTTACCTGTTTTTCTTTCCAAATTCAAATTCTATAAATAAGGATGATGGGCTCAACACATGTTTCATCCCAGATTCCATCATAATCACTGACCAGGTTAAGGACCCAAGGGTCTGGTCCTCAGGTCAGGTGCCCACCCCTGGCCAGTCGACAAGATAGGAGAAACCTTAAATCCTATATAGCGCAGTCATCTGGGTCACCTCTTCAGCAAGGGTTGTGGACATGGTAACATGTTCAATGCAGAGACTACTTAGTTAATTATTAATGAAAGATTTACTGGGGGATAATCCACCTGCTTTATCTTTCATATATGATGACATTTATCCAGGTTGTATTTTCTGTATAATACTGAAAGGCAACGGGTTACAAAAAATTTTAAATGTTAGTCACTTAAGTTGAGATGTTAAATTACTCTAAAAGTGTAATCAAAATCTTCTCCTTATCTGATGTAAGTAGTCAATGTGATCTAAACCATTAGAGGTGTAATCAAAACCAAACTATTTTATCCCAGTTGCTTTTTCCACAAGGTAGCAAATCGTCTTTTAATTTTTTGAAGTATAATAGTAGAAGGAGTTTATCCTTGAGTAGATATGAGGTGGTAGTATTATTTTGATTGCTAAGGGAGTTACCTCAAGTTTCAGCCTAGCACAATGCCTTTCACATGGTAAACATTCAGTAACTATTTCTTGAATTAAATCAAAAAGCCTGCCTTTATTTAAAACCAAACTGCAGCAAATATTCTGTTAAGGGCTACAGTCACTGTCACCTAGGAATTCAAAGTTCTAAAAATTGATGCTTCCACAGTGATGAATTCACTGACAGACTAGAAAATGGTTACAAAGAAGTTCACAACCTCAAGCTCATGAAACCCCTGAGTACCCACCCCCACATCAAGAGAAACAAACCTTTTGTTTGAAATTTATTTACTATCATACAATTGTATAATAATGTATAATTGCATAAATGTATTTACAATAAATATATAACAAAATAACACAGAATTAACAACTATTATTATTCATTCAACTAAAACAGACTGTTTTGTGAGTGATCATGAATATATGCAAAGATAGATGACAGCCTTGTGAGTCCCTTTTAAAAAAAGTGGTGTGTTTCTCAACTTTGAGAGAAGAACAGTTAAAAGGAATGAATATGAATTCCATTTTCTCTCACTGAATTTATTAGGTTGATAGTGAAATTTGCAAGGACATGATTCAGAATTGTAATTTTTCCACACAAGAGACTTATTTGAGATACATTAGCTGTTAATGTCCTGTTAAGAACAATGATTCTTTCTTTATGTGAGAGAAAGCGATCCATTTCCATATAATTCTTAAAGTCTAAGACACTTTAATTATTTAGTAATCTTAGGAAGCTGAAGGTTTATGCCTAGGCTCCTAATTCATTTTGAAAGAAAACTGTTATGGTCTCATCAATTTTAATGTGTGATATTTTTTCAAAGGTTATTGTTGCTATGTAAATTCACCCAGTGCTACCTGTGGGCTGACTGTATCCAATACTGCAGTGGCAGAATTTGGCACATTGGCACAGAAAACCCACACAGCAATGGCATAGATACAGAGTTATGCAATAATTAATTGCTAATATGTTAGTTTTATTTTCCATCCATATTAGGAGATTTTGCTGTTAAAAAGAGTTAATAAAATTGCTGATCATTGGACAGTGCATTTAGCCATCACCTTGTTTTTTGGAATAGATCCAGTTCTTATTCATGGGCTACTATGGAAACTATTTTAATTATCTCATCTAAAAATTGAGGCTCTCAAGCATAAAAATTCTTACGCTGTTATGTGGAGCAGTGCATCTCAAAATGTGACATATGTGCAGATCCGCTGGGCATCTCATTAAATGCCCTTTCCAGTTCAGTGGGTCTGGGATGGGGCTCAAAATTCTGTTTATTTAACAAGGTGATGCTGATGCTGCTTGAAGTAGCAAAGATGTAAGGAACTGGACCTCAGAGGGAGGTAGACCAGGTATAATCAATTGTGAATGCCTTTATCAGAAACATGTGGTTACTTTTGTATCCCTTTGAGAAGCCTCACTTACATTTCCTCAAAGAGGTAAAATAAACTTCGGACCACTTAGGAGGGGTGCTTAGTACATGTGTGCAAAATGACGCATTGAAGCCTAAGTTTATAAAGAACGGTTTCCTTTGAGATAGGTGTACTCCACCTATCTCCCGCCTGAGGCTTCGTTAAAGTGGTCTCTACTACTGTACACCCAGGAGAATGAAAAACAGCAAAAAAAAAAAAGTCTTACTATCATTATGATAATAGTTTTGACCTCGTGGACCTCCTGAAAGCTCCTGGGGGACCTCCCAGAGATGGCTGGGCCACACTCTAAGAAATGCTGGCATGTAGGAAACTGTACATTGTATGTTTGTGCCTATTTTCAATTTCAGTTCAGTTCAGTCACTCAGTCGTGTCCGACTCTTTGAGACCCCATGAATCGCAGCATGCCAGGCCTCCCTGTCCATCACCAACTCCCAGAGTCCACCCAGACCCATGTCCATTGAGTCGGTGATGCCATCCAACCATCTCATCCTCTGTCGTCCCCTTCTCCTCCTGCCCTCAGTCCTTCCCAGCATCAGGGTCTTTTCAAATGAGTCAGCTCATCAGGTGGCCAAAGTAAGACTGTAAATTTATAATGAGAAGAGTCAGTGAATCAGTCTCTAAACCAGGGACCTCCAAGCTCCCCCAGTACCTCCTGTCAGATCAGCAGCAGCATGAGATTAGAAATGACATGCAAAATGTAATGTGCTTGAATCATGCTGAAACCATTCCCCTGCCTCCACCCCTGGTCTGTATAAAAACTGTCTTCTGTGAAATCAGTCCCTGGTGCCAAAAAAAGCTTAGGGACCACTGATCTAAACCACAGGTAGTTTTCATTCCTCACCATAAATACAAGCCTTATTATTATTATTATTATTATTGTCCTGATTGAAAACGCACTCTTAATATTCCAAATTATACAGAAATGGAACGAAAAGAAATTTGTCCCAAATACCCCCAGTGACCAACTAATTAGAAAGTTTTCTATTTTGAGGAGGTTATAGCAAGTCACGGAGAGTAGGAGGTCAGGGGAGGCAATGCTGAACAGTAAGACAAAGCAGGTCTAAGCACATGGTCAAAAGATACTGTTTCTTGGTACAATAGTTTGACCCAGTTAAAGAGGGATGAAAACATTGGTTGTTTATTAGAGAAAATTATACCTTTAAGAGTTATCTTTCTGTCACAATGAAAAAGTGAAAGTCGCGTCAACTCTATGCAACCCAATGGACTCTACAGTCCATGGAATTCTCCAGGCCAGAATACTAGAGTGGGTCGCCTTTCCCTTCTCCAGGGGATCTTCCCAACCCAGGGATTGAACCTAAGTCTCCTGCATTGCAGGTGGATTCTTCACCAGCTGAGCCACCAGGGAAGCCCAAGAATACTAGAATGGGTAGCCTATCCCTCCTCCAGTGGATCTTCCCGACCCAGGAATCAAACCGGGGTCTCCTGCATTGCAGGCAGAGTCTTTACCTACTGAGCTCTCAGGTACTGATGGCAATTCTGTCACAGTAATTGCCGTCAGTGATGTGGTTGTATATTCACATTGTCTTTCCCTATTTTCCTCATTAGTATTACTTGCCAAGGGAACTTTGGGCTAGGAAAAGGGACTCTAAACTGAGAAGTGCAGCTCCTGGAGCACCTACTGCTTATACTACATCCGAGTAACAAGGGCCCGGGCTGGCCCAGGGAGCAGTGAGAGCAGAACAGTGAATCAACACTGATTATCACTGTTAGCATGTACTGGGCTTCCCTGGTGGCTCAGCGGTGAAGAACCCACCTGCAGTGTAGGAGCTGCAGGAGGCAACGGGTTCGATCCCTGGGCCGAGAAGATTCCCCTGGAGAAGGAAATGGCAACCCACTCCAGTATTCTTGCCTGGGAAATCCCATGGACAGAGGAGACTGGTGGGCTACAGTTTATAGGGTCGCAAAGAGTTGGATGCAACTGCAGTGACTTAGCATGCACACATGCATTAATATGTATTGAATGTATAAAAAGTGCTAAATGTTTTCTAAGTTATAAAAAAAGTTGTTACTTTATACTTAGGCACAATGCTTGAACATGGGTCAACTAATCAATCAAAGTATTACCCTCTTGATCAGCTAGGTTACTCAGGAGTCTTGGGATAGCCAGAGAGAGGCAAAAGGGAAAATTGGGAGAGAGGAACCTTTACCTTCAGCCATAATCCTGTCTCTGCTGCCCTAGTAATGATGAAAGCGTTTGTTATACTCCACTTCCAGCAGTTACAGGAATCATGCCAAAAGCCCACACACTCAGAAACAGACAAAAGAAGATGCCACTAAGATAGGAGGGTAAATCACATGTTATTTAGAAAAAATGGCAAAAATGGAGCTAAGTTTGAAATTAGTTGTAATAGTAAGACTGGGCCAAAATTAAGTTGATATAAGCCTTTTTATCCTTAAGGGGACCAACTTGGGCCAAAAAGAACCTCAGAAACAAAGAACTATTAAAAGAAAAAAAAAAAGGAAAGGGGCATAACTTTGCCAGAAAGATTAAATGAAATCACACTTACTCATTGCTGCGGCAAAAGATGGTAATCTGAGTTCAATGTAGCCATCTTTCAATCACAGTCTTTCCTTGAGATGTTCTAGGCCCACTTATGACTGCATTGTAAGGTCGACTGAGGAGGCTGGTTAGCCCAACCAGAGCAACAGTCTATACCTGTGTCAATCCAGAGCCTACTAAAGGCTCTGATCACCATTCAGGGCTCTGCCCCCAACTCCAGAGTGGCCTAAAATGAAGCTCAATTCCGCAAGTTGCAGGCTCAGTATGCAAGACGGCCCCACTACCCCACTTCAGACGCAAATCACATGTCCAGGTTTGCCACCCATGCTTGTGACTTGACCAACTGTGAAATCAGAGGGTCCCATGACCTCTCCCTTGCGTTAATGTGCTACAGTGGCTCACAGAACTCAGAGAAACATTTTACTTACCAGATTACCAGTTTATTATGAACCAGTGAAGTTGTTCAGTCATGTCCAACTCTGCAGTTTCATGGACCATAGCCTACCAGCCTCCTCCATCCATGGAATTTTCCAGGCAGGAGTACTGGAGTGGGTTGCCATTTCATTCTCCAGGGGATCTTTCCAACCCAGGGATTGAACGCAGGTCTCCCACGTTGCAGGCAGATGCTTTACCGTCTGAGCCACCAGGGAAGCCCAGTTTATTATAAAAGGATATAATTCAGAAACAGCCAAATGTAAAAGATGCCTGGGGAAAGGACACGATGCTTTCATGCCTTCTTCTAAGCCCACCCCTCCCTCAACCCTCTCATTTTTTGGATTTTATAGGGAGGTGTGTGTGTGTGCTAAGTCACTTCGGTCATGTCCAACTCTTTGCGATGCTATGGACTGTGGCCTGCCAGGCTCCTCTGTCCATGGGATTCTCTAACCAAAATGGGGGTTGCCATACCCTCCTCCAGGGGATCTTCCTAGCCCAGGGACTAAACCGGTGTCTCTTACATCTCCTGCATTGACAAGCAGGTTCTTTACCCCAGTGCCGCCTGGGAAGCCCTTATAGGGAGACATAGATTAGATCACTGACCACTGGTGATTGAAAGCAATTGCGATTCCCTCTCCAATCTCCTCCCTCCTTGGAGGTCAGAGGCAGGCAATAGGACTAAAAATGTCAACCCTCTAATCTCTTTGTTGTTTAGGGCATCCAGGCCACAACCCAGGTGAGGTGCAAAAGTAACCCATTAACATAACAGAAGACACTTTGGTTGCTTTCATCTCTTAGAAAATCCTGAGGATTTTAGGAAATTGTATCAGAATCCATGATGGAAATCAAATATATACTTTTCATTATAAATCACAATATCACACTGGACAACTAATTAGGTTGCATTAGAAGGTTTCCTGTAATTTCCTTGTTCCCTGTAATCATTTCTCAGCCATTTGTTCCCATATAATACCCCTTGGTTGAAAAGAAAGCACTTTGGTTCCTAAACATCTTGTATGAATCTCAGTGAGCTATTTCTGCTTACCACAAAATCGTAGAGCTCTACCACAAATATTGCTGGTGTGATAAACCCCTAGCATCCCACTCTTCTGCAATAATAATGATCACACAGGGTTTTCTCATTCAGCAATGATATAAACGAAAGATTGAGAAACTGTTACATTGTTTGTTAGTGTGATAACTTTTACCATACTTACTTACTGTTTTAGGGATTTCCATTTGCTATATAGAATTAACTAAAATCTCTTAGGTGTAATTCTGCTGAGATTCTGGTTTTCATTACTTTTATCAAACTATATTGAATATCTGCTTCCCTGTTGGCTCAGTAATAAAGAATCCACCTGCCTGGGCAGGAGACATGAGTTCAGTCCCTGGGTAGGGAAGATCCCCTGGAGAAGAAAATGGCAATCCTCTAGCATGGAGAATTTCATAGACTGAGGAGCCTGGCGGGTTACAGTCCATGGGGTCACAAAGAGTTGGACATGGCTGAGTGACTAAGCATGATACTGAGTATCTACTGTGAAAAATTATGTTTTTATTATGGTTGCTTAAACTTTTTTATCTATCTTCAAGAGGCAGATAAAAGTTCTATTTAGCTCACCTATAAACCATTAGCTACTTTGTGTGATGTGAAATTTCCATTATGTGGAGTATTATGTTTTAATATTAAATGTCTTTATTTCTATGTTGGTGTTTGAATTGTTTAAGCTCTTTTCTTAATTGATAAGGTATTTCAGAGGTGTTTGCCTTAACAAAAACTTATAAAAAACAGGCTTCTTAGAAATTGCTTCCTGAACAGTTATGCCATTCAGTATCACAGTAATCCAGGTCTATGCCCAAACAACTAACACTGAAGACGCTGAAGTTGAACGGTTCTATGATGACCTATAAGACCTTCTAGAAATAACACCCAAATAAGATGTCCTTTTCATCATAGGGGACTGGAATGCAAAAGTAGGAAGTCAAGAGATACTTGGAGTAACAGGCAAATCTGACCTTGGAGAACAGAATGAAGCAGGGCAAAGGCCAAAAGAATTTTGCCAAGAGAACAACTGGTCATAGCAAACACCCTCTTCCAACAACATAAGAAAAGACTCTACACATGGACATCCCCAGATAATCAATACTAAAATCAGACTGATTATATTTTTTGCAGCCAAAGATGGAGACTCTCTATACAATCAGCAAAAACAAGACCGGGAGCTGACTGTGGCTTAGATCATGAACTCCTTATTGCCAAATTCATACTTAAATTGAAGAAAGTAGGGAAAACCATTAGACTCTTCAGGAATGACCTAAATCAAATCCCTTATGATTATACAATGGAAGTGAGAAATAGATTCAAGGGATTAGATCTGATAGACAGAGTGCCTGAAGAACTATGGATGGAGGTTCGTGACGTTGTATAGGAGGCAGTGATTAAGACCATCCCCAAGAAAAAGAAATGCAAAAAAGCAGAATGGTAGTCTGAGGAGGCCTTACAAATAGCTGAGGAAAGAAGAGAAGCTAAAGGCAAAGGAGAAAAGGAAAGATATAAGCATCTGAATGCAGAGTTCCAAAGAATATCAAGGAGAGATATGAAAGTCTTCCCAGTGATCAGTGCAAAGAAATAGAGGAAAACAATAGAATGGGAAAGACTGTCTCCAGAGTCAGTCTCTCTTCAAGAAAATCAGAGATACCAAGGGAACATTTCATGCAAAGATGAGCTCGATAAAGGACAGAAATGGTATGGACCTAACAGAAGCAGAAGAGGTGGCAAGAATACACAGAAGAACTATACAAAAAAGATCTTACCAGATAACCACGATGGTGTGATCACTCACCTAGAGCCAGACATCCTGGAATGTGAAGTCAGGTGGGCCTTAGGAAGGATCGCTACGAACAAAGCTAGTGGAGGTGATGGAATTCCAGTTGAGCTATTTCAAATCCTAAACGATGATGCTGTGAAAAGCTGCACTCAATATGCCAGCAAATTTGGAAAACTCAGCAGTGGCCACAGGACTGGAAAAGGTCAGTTTTCATTCCAATCCCAAAGAAAGGCAATGCCAAAGAATGCTCAAACTACCGCACAATTGCACTCATCTCACACGCTAGTAAAGTAATGCTCAAAATTCTCCAAGCCAGGCTTCAGCAGTATGTGAACCGCAAACATACAGATATTCAAGCTGGTTTTAGAAAAGGCAGAGGAACCAGAGATTAAATTGCCTATATCTGCTGGATCATCAAACAGCAAGAGAATTCCAGAGAAATATCTACATCTGCTTTATTGACTACACCAAAGCCTTTGTGTGGATCACAATAAACTGGAAAATTCTGAAAGAGATGGGAATACCAGACCACCCGACCTGCCTCCTGAGAAATCTGTATGCAGGTCAAGAAGCAACAGTTAGAACTGGACGTGGAACAACAGACTGGTTCCAAATTGGGAAAGGAGTACGTCAAGGCTGTACATTGTCACCCTGCTTATTTAACTTATATGCAGTGTATATCATGAGAAATGCTGGGCTGGATGAAGCACAAGCTGGAATCAAGATTGCCGGGAGAAATATCAATAACCTCAGATATGCAGATGACACCACCTTTATGGCAGAAAGTGAAGAAGAACTAAAGAGCCTCTTGATGAAAGTGAAAGAGGGGAGTGAAAAACTTGACTTAAAACTCAACATTCAAAAAACTAAGATCATGGCAGCCGGTCCCATCACTTCATGGCAAATTGATGGGAAAACAAACAATGGAAACAGTGAGAGACTTTATTTTTCTGGGCTCCAAAATCACTGCAGATGGTGACAGCAGCCATGAAATGAAAAGACACTTGCTCCTTGGAAGGAAAGCTTTGAAAAAGCAGAGACATTACTTTACCAACAAAGGTCCATCTAGTCAAAGCTATAGTTTTTCCAGTAGTCATGTAAGGATGTGAGAGTTGGACCATAAGGAAAGCTGAGCACCGAAGAATTGATGCTTTCGAACTGTGGTGTTGGAGAAGACTCTTGAGAATCCCTTGGACTGTAAGGAGACCCAACCAGTCCATCCTGAAGGAGATCAGTCCTGAGTGTTCACTGGAATGATTGATGTTGAAGCTGAAACTCCAGTACTTTGGCCACCTGATGTGAAGAACCTACTCATTGGAAAAGACCCTGATGCTGGGAAAGATTGAAAGCAGGAGGAGAAGAGGATGACAAAGGATGAGATGATTGGATGGTATCACCGACTCGATGGACATGAGTTTGAGGAAACTCCAGGAGTTGGTGATGGACAGGGAAGCCTGGCGTGCTGCAGTCCGTGGGGTCCCAAAGAGTCAGACACGACTGAGTGACTGAACTGAACTGAAACAGTTATGCCAACTAACAGTATATATTGATTGAGAAAAAGTAGTAGTACTACTACTTACTTATGAAGTGATATGATAAAATATTTGAAGAAATTTAATTGATCGTAACATTTAGCTTTTAAATTACCAGCTAAAGAACGCATGTCTAGTTTATCATGGACAAGGAATCTGCATGACATTTTAGCTTAGTTAGCTTTGTTGTTGTTTAGTTGCTAAATCATGTCAGACACTTTGCGACCCCATGGACTGTAGCCCCCCAGCTCCTCTGTCCACGGGATTCTCCAGGCAAGAATACTGGAGTGGGCTGCCATTTCCTTATCCATAGTTAGCTTTAGTCATATTCAAAACTGTTCTCTTAATAAGAAAAGGTAGGGCTGGAAACAATGTAGAACCTGAGAGTTGAGAAACACTTAAGGTACCCGTGGGAGGGAAGAATTTTTTAAATATAAGGATTTGGTGATAGGAGGAAATTATAGCAGCTTTGGTTAGAAATACTACCTCTCTTATTCTAACAAGAAAAAAATGTTAAAATTCAGAAGCAATACTAGGAGTTTGAAGTATTTTGTTATTTTACTAAATATTATGTTTGGAGAAAAAGTAACCTTCATAAATAATCTGTCTTAGTTTTGAAGAACATATAAGGTAATATTTGATTCTTGTTATTTTTTTCTTGGTTTTTGAATTTGCAGTACTCAGCATCTTTCTTAATGAGACCTCATACAATCAGTCCGAACATTTACATGACCAAGTCTAAAAATTCTTTTCCGTATTGCTCTCTTATATTTGTGCTTGCTGCTGCTGCTGCTGCTAAGTCACTTCAGTCATGTCCAACTCTGTGTGACCCCATAGACGGCAGCCTACCAGGCTCCCCCATCCCTGGGATTCTTCAGGCAAGAACACTGGAGTGGGTTGCCATTTCCTTCTCCAGTGCATGAAAGTGAAAAGTGAAAGGGAAGTTGCTCAGTCATGTCCGACTCTTCGCGACCCCATGGACTGCAGCCCACCAGGCTCCTCCTTCCATGGGATTTTCCAGGCAACAGTACTTAGTTTCCAGAACTTTTTAAACTTGTCCTCTTTTGCCCCCTCAGCAATCGTGTGGAAGCCTGGACAAGAGATGTTGCTTTCTTACTCAGACAGGAAGGCAGGCCTATGGTTAACCTTGCCCCTAAAAAGACTAAAGTAAGAGTGATGGAAGCGGACTGGAAGAATACAGGCAGAGCAGTCAACTGGTTAAGAAAGGAGGCAAGTAATTCCACTCAACCATTTGTTCTGTACTTGGGATTAAATTTACCGCACCCGTATCCTTCACCATCTTCAGGAGAAAATTTTGGATCTTCAACTTTTCACACATCTCTTTATTGGCTTAAAAAGGTAGGTATATACTGTGTGTCCTCACAAGCATAAGCTAACATTTTATCTATATGTTATTGTTACTTGCCCACTTTTCTTTTATTATCATTTTAAAGAAAATTTTGAAAATTGTATAATCACCTTGAATCTAACTTGACAAAAACTAAAGGGACCATTTTACAAAAATGGCATGTGTTAAAACTCAGAAACTGCTTCTAAGTTGAATACATTGAGTATAATATGTCTGTTATATGCATTGCATATATATGTTTAAAAGACATTCTCTAAGAAGTCCAGGCAGTCTTCACTTTGCACAGCTAAGGAGCGTAATAATGACTGTGCAAGCTGAAATTGTACAAAGAGATCTTAATAGTCAATTGGGGAAATGACCATTTTTCTAGGACACTAAAAAACATTTGTCAAAACATTTAAAACTCTTCTTTTGGATTATAAATGTATAGGGAAATGACAAAATAGTAAAATTGATGTTTTTAATGCACTGCAATTGAAAACACTGGAAACATTAAGAATTAAAATGTTTTTGTTTTTGTAAAAAATCCAGATCAAGAGTAGTTTGAACAGTGCTTGCCTTCCCATCGTGTAACCTGAGATACAGAGCAAGCATCTTCTCTGTTTCTCAGGAATTATGTCATATTTCTTTCTAAATCTGGGTCACCCTCCACATTTGCACTTTCATATTTTGGAGAGTTCCTTTAATGTGCAGATTTCTGCTAGTGTCACTTCCTCAAGGTCATGTTCATCCTTTTCTCCATAGACACCTTCCTCATTGATGTCAATTTTCACTGAATTCCTCTGGCTGTGTATCTTGCGTGCACTGAACGGTGGCAGAACCAGCATTTCCAGCTATTTTGTCTATAACTCCAGTTAATGTCTGATTAGAATTTCACTTCCAGGGTTATTGCTTATCTCTTTACTATATATTCATCTTTATTGACCAATTTCCTCTTTTGATTATCCATTTTAATGTCACATGGATGTATCAGTGGGAGACAAGGAAGCAGGCCACCTACATACTTTGCAGTCTGTTTATGTACGGAATAAAAGATGTGCAGTAACCAATCATTGATAAATGTAGAAAGAAATGACATGATTAATCACTGATACACAGATGGAATCTACATCGTGACTTGTAGACTAAAGAACGAGCAGCATATGAATGTGAAAGTTTCTTCTTTATGAGGCAACTCACAGTTAATACACCTTTGGTAATGATGCTGCTGCTGCTGCTGCTAAGTCGCTTCAGTCGTGTCCGACTCTTAGCGACCCCATGGACGGCAGCCTACCAGGCTCCTCCGTCCATGGGATTTGCCAGGCAAGAGCACTGGAGTGGGGTGCCATTGCCTTCTCTGCGGTAATAATGACAAATTGATATTATAATAGAGTAGTCAAATCGGAGTCAGGCATACAAACTGGAGTCAAGCAGCCATTGATCTGGTCTCAGACATGTCTGCACCACTGAAAACTTGAACCGTCTTTGAACTGTACTAGGTCTAAGACACTACCAGCCATAATCAGAACAACACGGGCCAGCTGCAGCCTTCTGCTCCCAAGGTCTCCCCTTGTAACTATGCAATCATTTCAAACCCCAAACAACCTAAGCATCCTTACTGCTCACCAAATCCAATTACAATTCTTGATAAACAACTCATGTAACTGACCGTGGCCTTGCAGCTTTTTGCCTTTATATGCCTCTCCGATTTTGTAATCCTGTGAAACTCTGGAAAGTGCAAACCCCAAATAAACACATTTTTATTTCAATCAGGTCTCCATTTCTGAAATTTTGGTTCACAGTAGCTGAAATTTGAACCCTGCTATAGGGGAACTGATATTATTAATATTTAAACTGTGGTAGCTAATATATGTGCATACCTGAGTTATGCAAAGTAAGGACTGCCTGCCTTTTGAAATGTGTCACGTTAAATCAAATTTAAGTTACTTTAAAACCTCTATCCAGAAACTATGTAGTGCATCCTATTTTAAAGGAAATAATGTCTAAGTTTGTGTCTTCTTAAAAAGTTCCATCTGGCTCTATGTTGAAAAACTTGTCAGGAGTCAGTACTAGCCTAATGAAATGAGTCAAATAGTTTTTAAGTAAACAGTTAAGTATATATTTTAATTTTTTAAAGCTGTCTGACTAGAAGATATATATGACTTAAGTCTAGTCTAGTGATTTTTCACCCAAACTGTAAGCATTTACATATATTAAAAAGTTGTATTTGTTCTTAACAAATATTTGGCTATCTCACTAGATACTGGCATTTTTACTAGTGAACTACTGGAAAAAAGAGCTTCGATTCTTAGGTTATTGATTCTGAAGTTTTGAATTGATCACACAACTATAGTAAAGTGATTGACGCATTATGGATTAGAATACTGTCTAATAAAGCTCATGTTTTTCACTGATACATATAATTTTTTTTAACTGCTACAAAATTACTTTAAACAGGTTGGAGGTAGGGATATGGCTTCATTCTGCTGTATCTCAATCACACCTGGCAGTTTTGCTTACCTAATTCTGTTTCTGAAATAAGCAACGTCAAAACAGACAAGAGTCAGGAATGTGCCGATGTCTCCAACGTTTCCAGGCGCTCCCTGATATCAGCCCTTCTTCCTTCTTCATCACTGAGCTTTCTCTCCCTGATTTTCCCACCATTAGGTGGTCCAGTTCCTTTCTCTGAACTGACACAGGGGTCATCAATCATATGTACCCAAAGTCTTCAGTCTTGAGACTGATTTTAGAAGAGGGTACAGGGCTGTTCACCCTGACACCACCTCCTTGGGGGGCAGGAGAAAGTCACCCCTCCTCAGGAAGCAAGCCAAGGCTAACCTAGAGAGCATGATGCTCTGTAAGTTCTGATCAGAATCAAACTACAAAAATTATCCTTCTAGTCTCAGAAAACCAGTCTGAAGTCAAGGTGATCAGCTTAAGTCAGGTTTAAACCCCTTATGAGTTTACCAGTGGCTTTTTGTTGATGCTGATAACCACGATTCTTCCACTGAACTATCATACTACAATGACCTGTAACTTAAAAAATAGGAGAGGGATATTTAAAAATGGACTAATTTGTTTTTTAATGATAATTCCACATAATGCTATCAGTGAGCTAATGATGGAATTCAGCTTGCCACCCCACAGGCCACACTCCAAAGCAAGCTGCCTTATAGAACTTTCCAACTGTGCAAGAATTTTGGAGTTAACTAGCAACAAGCCTGAAAACTTGGTTATGTATATAAGTACAAAGCTGGTTCATCAAATCCCTGTTCTGGCCCTGAACCAAATACATTTCAACTAAGCCATCATCTACCTCCTTCTTAACGTTTGTCAGACACTTGAATAGTTAATGTCCAGCCATTCCTTGGAGATGGTTCCCCTTTTCAGACCCTGGGTTGCTGAACTGCTCAGAAGCCTTGTGATTCTGGGCTCCATTGCTAGAGCCTCTACAACTTTCCAGAACCTCGATCTCTCCCTTTTCCTCACTCCTTTCACCCTCCATGGGTTCTGGGTTTTCCTCCAGGGAGTCTGCCATGGCCCTCCACAGTGGTAGTCTGGCCTCCCGGTGGAACAAGCTCTCCCAGGGTACTCTCCTGGGGGCCCCAAGTCACATCTTGGCTACTGCTGGACTTTTTGAAGGGGGACTTTTTCTCTTCCAAGGCTTCCGTGATGTTCTTGGGAGCTAGGGGAACCTCTCAGTTGTCTTACTGTCTCTTTTCTTCCTCCTTAAGTGAATCCAGGAGTTATCTCTATGGCTGTTAGAAGAAAAGGGCTAATTTCCTCCTTTTCATAGGGAACTCATTTATTCTGGACCTTCAGGTCGGTGAGAAGTTTTTTCAATCCTTGTCATCACACCACTATGCCTTTTGCTGTCTCAGAGCCCAGCGATGATGCTTGAGAGCTAGTTCTTTCATCACAGACTCCAGTACAACGAACTAATGGGCTTCCTTGGATTCTCTTATGTTCTTTGCTTAATTGGTGGTAATGGTACTGTTACATCATCATAAAAACTCCATGCCAAAGCCCATCTCATTGTGTGACCTTGGCAGAATTCAGTGTAAGTGACTTTAGGAACCCCTTATATGCAAAATTCTTCCTTCAGAGGAGCCAGGCCGCATTTCTTTCTCAGCATACAGTTATACCACCTTAATCTCTTTTAAAGTTGTAAACTGTCATGGATGATCCTTCTAACAAACTCTAATTCACCTCCTTCTGCTACGATCTCTGTGATACCTCCTGTATTTACAGAACTTCGTGGGGGTCTTCAAAGATTCCAGGCATTTACTCCCTGAGAATAGATACAACTGAGGGCCAGGTCAGAGCCAAGGGGAACCTGGAAAAAACAGTCTCAGCCTTGATATTATGATGAACTCCTTGATCAAGCTGTTCCTGAAGTCCATGCTATTGCTGGATTTCTCAAATACATAAACCAGTAAACTTTCTTGTAAAGTCAATCTGGAATTGGATTTTCAGGTGCTTAATACCAGAAGCACACAAATTGATACAACTTCCAAAATAAAAGCTGCTCTTATTTTTGCAAACAAGGAAAACTTAATTATTCAACTACTTTAAAGGAGAAGATATTTTACCTTGGCTTCCAACTGACTGGCAAAAAAGAGAGGGTTGCACATGCAAAAGTCACAGATTATCTCAGAGTCTTCCTTAAGAGCATCCATCAGGAGTGTCTTCTGTAGTGCTTTTACCACCTTTATAAAAGAAGATAAGTTATTCTGTTCCACATTCTTCTTTGCATATTGAAGCACATATCATCTACTTCTGTTGCATGAAATACCAGCCATTTAAAGTTGTTCCAAGTAAAGGATAGATGCAGGATGCCCCATTACAGATGTCAGTTCGTCTTCAAGAGAGTACTTTTGTAGAGTCCTGATGACCGACCAGATCCTCTACCCAATGAATATAGTTGAGTCGCAAGGAAACTGAAGGAATTATTCTCTCCAGCAGAATATCAATAGAAAGTCCAAAATCTTCCCTTAGGAGAGTACAAGTCAGAGCTCTCACTGTTTTAGGGTCTTTAAGACTCACTTTTCCATAAAGATTTGTCTGAACGTACTGCTTAAAATCTGGATATTTGGTTGCCCGATATGCAAAGTCAGGAAGTTTGTCTTTGTATCTATTTCTTGCATACATTGATTTACTCAGAGCCACCTCTGAGGTCAAAGTTCCTGCCAGACAACTAGTCTATGGGGTTCTATAACTGCAGGGTCTTAAGCCACCTGCAGTGGGAAGACTCTAGAAGCGCAGATGTTACACTCCCGGTGTGCCGCCATCTTGGGCCTCCATTCAGCCTCCACACGTATAATCCCTAAAATAATTTCACAGCTGTCTTACCATGTATACAGATTGATATATTGATATTTGTTGTTAGTGGGAATATTAAAAATCTGTTCCTAATTTAGGTATTTGATTTGCTGTTTTTTTTACATAATTCATAACCATTCTTAATTAATGAAACGTCTGGTGTAGCTTACATTCTAGTTGGAAGGAAGGATTACTACAACTTGTTTTCTCCCCCTTTAGGTGTCGTATGATGCCATCAAAATCCCAAAGTGGTCACCTCTGTCAGAAATGCACCCTGTAGATTATTACTCTTCATATACCAAAAACTGCACTGGGAAGTTTACAGAAAAAGAAATTAAGAATATTAGAGCATTTTATTATGCTATGTGTGCTGAGACAGATGCTATGCTTGGTAAGTAATATAATTAAAATGCAGTTAGATGGGGAAAATGTATAATATTTTTCCAACAAACTGTGATCATGCTGGCTAGTGACTTGTATGAATATCCTCAGATAATTTCTTACAACAGTTGCTGAGATACTTCAGACTTAGAATTATAAGATTCCTGACACATATAAAAATTGGAAATTTGTATTATTAATAGAATAAAAGTCTTTTCTATTTTAATTATTCATAAATTCACAGATGCTTAGATTTGTTCATATATTTTTAAAAGGTCATAAAAAATTATCATCTGCTGGAAACAAGACGTCTTACTGGATTTAATCAGGAATCAGTATTCAGCAAAATACAGTTAATGATAAGGCAACTTCAGTTCTAGGAGATGAAAGAGATTAGACATAGAGTCTTGTGAGTTCTCCCAGACTTGTAATAATTGCAAATCTTGTGACTTCTCCCAGACTTGTAATAATTGCAAAACACATCCATTCTCCCTCGGCCAGTGAGAGCAAGACTTAAACTGAAATCAGTTTCCCCATGTACGTTATGGTCCAGAATTATATTAAATTTCCTTCCCTAACTCAGCTCAAAACCAAACCTGCCTCCATGAGATAACCATCAAGATAGTGTTTTACTTGTCCCCTTATAGAGTTATGGCAATTTCCCGTTCAGATGTGGAAAAACCCTGGTTTAAAATATCTCCATTTTTAGGACAAATTATTTTTATAAAACCATATCATTTATTTTGCTGCACTTCAGAGTGGAGAATAATTATAATTAGTGAAGTGTGGGTAGCACTTCTTCTGAACAAAGTAAACCTTGGAAATGAACAAATAAATGGCTATTTCTTAAAAAGCATTCACTCGGTAAAAATAGAAAGTATAAAAAAGAAAGCCAAAAAAGCCCTATGGATAAACTATAATAAAGCAAGTATAATAGGTTTTAAAAGTCCTAAGAACTTTCCAAGCACTCAATCTTAAATACAAATAAGATTTTAAGTGAATTTCTTCAATCCTAAATCCATACAGTTACTGAACTGTATTTCAATATTTTCTATTATTAATGAATATTCACTCATTTGCACCCTGGAAATCACTTTTGAAAGTTTGCAGCTATCCATTCATCCAGATCAACAAGAGTGAAATATTATATATACATAAAATATTGCTGCAGGCAGTGTGGGAATATCTCTTTAAGTCTCTTAAGAGAAAAAAGATGCAACAGTTCACTTCATGTTACAAAATTTATGGAATATATTGTATCTCTTTGTTACATCTATACTAGTCTGGTCCCTGAATAGTATTCATTACTATTCACATTGGGCTTTCCAGGTGGCATTAGTGGCAAATAACATGCCTGTCAATGCAGGAGACACAAGAGACATGGGTTCAGTCCCTGGGTTGGGAAGATCTCCTGGAGGAGGGCATGGCAACCCATTCCAGTTCTCCTCTTGCCTGGAGAATTCCATGCACAGAGGAGCCTGGCGGGCTGCAGTCCATGGGGTTGCAAAGAGCTGGACACAACGGAAGTGACTTAGCATGTACTGTTCACATTACTTTGGGCACTGGTAGTACTAAGCTGAATATTCTTAAGAAATTAAAAGTACTCTAATCTCTTACCCCACCTCAGGCCTTTATATTTGCTGCTTCTTCTGCCTGGGATTGGAGAAGGAAATGGCAACCCACTTCAGTATTCTTGCCTGGAGAATTCCATGGACAGAGGAGCCTGGCGGGCTATAGTCCATGAGGTCGCAAAGAGTCGGCCATGACTGAGCATCTGAGCACTGCCTGGGATGCCCTTCCCTTTGCTTTTTTACATGGCTGGCTTTTTTTTTGTTTGTTTTGGCACCACAAAACTGTTTGCAGGATCTTAGTTTCCTGACCAGAGGCTGAACCCAGGCTCCTGGCAGTGGAAGTGTGGAGCCCTAAGCACTGGATCACCAGGGAGTTCCTTAAGTGTTCTCAATCTTTAGCTCTCAGCCCAGATATTACCTCCTCAGGGCTATCTTCCCAGCCACTCTAAATTAGTATAGCAGCTCCATCATCTGGCTTACTCTATTCCATATCATCTTGTTTGTTTACATCATAATCTTTAATGATTTTGTCTACTCACTTCTTTACTGTCCATTTCCCTTGAAGAATGTGGACGTCATGAAAGGGACATTCCTTCTCATTCATCATTACATCCGAGGTGGCTAGCTTTGCATCCATGGTGCCTGGCACATAAGCAAAAAGTCAGTAAACATTTATGGAATGAGTATAAACACCAGCAGTTTTAACATGGTGTAACTACAGCAGTATACAAGTTGTAGGGTCCTGGGGACAGAGGACTTCACTCTACCTGGAGGAACAGGGAGTGCTTCACCAGGGAGGTGATGCTTGAGCTGGGTCATAAAGGAAGAGTGGGGATTTGCCATGTAGACTGGAAGAAAGGGCATCCAACACAGAAGGCAGAGTGTATACAAAGGCAAGGAAGTCCAAGCTGATTATTATTACTTCAGGTAAAGATTTAGGCGGTGGCTAGCTGAAGGTGCTAAACTTACGCAAGAGTTAGACAGTGGGAAGCTATGGAAAAGTTTTAAGCTGGGGTGACGTGATCATATATTTTAGAAAGATTATTATGAAGGGGAAAAAGGAGTGGAGGCAAGCGAACCAATTAGGGAGCAAGTACAGTTGTCCAGTTGAAAGATTCTGATGGTCTGCACCCCATAAATAACTCCTCAGAGACTGGGTCTCAGATCCAACTGGACCTCAGAATTGCCTATGGGTTGTTTATTTTTTTTAATAATACAGAGCCCTGAAGGCCAGATTCAGGAGCTGCCAAAATAGAAATGATGCTTCTCTCTAGACTTGGGTCTTACTGTGTTCTCTTAATTAAAATGATTAAGTTTCATGTCCCTTAGAGACAGGACTGGTCAGAGGAATTTTACTGCCCAAGAATATGCCAAATCACATTCATATATCGTCTGTACTGCTTCCAGCCTTTTTTTCAAAGGTGGGACTTCCATAAGACTCAGCCAGCTTCATGGGCATGATCTAGTGATAGGGAATTTGAGAGAAAGGGTATCAGGAGGAGGAGTTCTCACCCCTTTTATCCCCTCCCATTGGGCAGCAATTGTGGGTCGATGGTGACACTAGTCGTTTCCTGAGATGTGCACAGCGCTCATACCCAGGCATGCCTTTCTTTTCTCATTCGAGTCCCTGGACGTAATGTTTTCCCCTACTCCCTGACAGAAACACAGAAAGCAAGCCAGGGTGACCTCCAAATAAAGGAACTTATCCTTAGGTACTGCATTTTCTCCTTCCTCTCTTTAGTCCATTCACTGAGAAGCAAGCACATGAAATCTGGCATAAGCTGTTTACTGAAGAACAGTAGACAATGTTCAGATGTTAAGAATCATCCTGACAGATTCTTAGTGGGTAGAATCATTATGAACTCATTCAGTTCAGTTCAGACTCTCAGTAGTGTCCAACTCTTTGCGACCCCATGAATCGCAGCACGCCAGGCCTCCCTGTTCATCACCATCTCCTGGAGTTCACTCAGACTCACGTCCATCGAGTCCATGATGCCATCCAGCCATCTCATCCTCTGTTGTCCCCTTCTCCTCCTGCCCCCAATCTCTCCCAGCATCAGAGTCTTTTCCAATGAGTCAACTCTTCTCATGAGGTGGCCAAAGTACTGGAGTTTCAGCTTTAGCATCATTCCCTCCAAAGAAATCCCAGGGCTGATCTCCTTCAGAATGGACTGGTTGGATCTCCTTGCAGTCCAAGGGATTCTCAAGAGTCTTCTCCAACACCACAGTTCAAAAGCATCAATTCTTCGGCGCTCAGCCTTCTTCACAGTCCAACTCTCACATCCATACATGACCACAGGAAAAACCATAGCCTTGACTAGATGGACCTTAGTCGGCAAAGTAATGTCTCTGCTTTTGAACATACTATCTAGGTTGGTCATAACTTTTCTTCCAAGGAGTAAGTGTCTTTTAATTTCATGGCTGCAGTCACCATGAAAAAGTGAACTAAAGGCTGATTAAGATTTACTTCAATTTATATTGCAGGTGAAATTATCTTGGCTCTTCGCCAGTTAGGTCTTCTTCAGAAGACTGTCGTCATATACACCGCAGACCACGGGGAGCTGGCTATGGAGCACCGACAGTTCTATAAGATGAGTATGTACGAAGCTAGCTCCCATGTCCCACTCTTGATCATGGGGCCAGGAATTCAGGCCAACCTACAAGTATCAAGTGTGGTGTCTCTTGTGGATATTTACCCTACTATGCTTGGTAAGTAATGCCATTCTTTGAATATTTATTTGTAGTAATGCTGGAAAATGAATAAACAAGATAGGTTAGGGGCCCCTGCTGACTTGTTCATAACTTTGAGCAGCTGATTTAACTGTGAGTCAGTCTATGTCTGAAAAATGAGGATAATATTCCTCAGGTTCCTTTGGCCTTCGCTTCCTCTAGTCCTTCTTCCTCCAAAAGATTCACAACCAGGATATGACAATAAAGTGAGCCACATAAGATATTCAGTTCTATAACTTTATGGATAGGATTTGTGTATCATTTGATTCTCTACCATCCCCTACCTAAAATGTAGGCATTTCCCTTCCGGATTATTCCATCTACTTTGAAACTTCTAATTTTTCACAATGTTACATGTGTCCCTTAATGTTGATGCTATGTGCATATTTCTCCTCAGAACCCTTAGATTGTTCTGTATGACTTGTTTTACTAGCTTCTTAATGTCTATAAGCATAACCATAGGTCTCGAATAGCAACATTTGGATGTGGGTATTTAGCAATTTTTGTTAAAAATACTAGAATAAAGCCATCATAAATTTAGAAGTTATATAGAACTGTTAGCTTCTAATTTAGAGGAGACTTTAAATTCAATAGCATCAAATACTCTGTTCTAAGGCACCATCAATTGCAAAAATACCATCAATTTATAAATAGATTTTGGTGAAAGAAAATTGTAACATAGCATAAGATATATGTGTTTAATATGTATACATTAAAATGTGAAACAAACATATCTGGAAATTAAATAAGAAAAATCTTATTATCTCCTTTTTTTCTGCTACAAAGTCTTCACCTTCATTTAATTAAAAACAGTTACAGGGTCTTAAATTTCTTTATTGTGCATTTAAATCAGTGCTGGGAATTCCCTGGTGGTCCAGTGGTTAGGATTCGGCACTCCCTGTCACTGCCAAGGTCCCAGGTTGAATCCTTGGCTGGGGAACTAAAATCCCACAAGCCTCACGGCCAAATTAAAAAAAAAAAATCAATGCCCTTCTTTTCTCTTTCAAGTCACTTGCATATTTGACCACACTTCTTTGTTGTTCTTTTGCCTGGTGTGTATTTTTAATCTGTTCAGTTTCTTACTCATCATTTGCTGGTTCCCTTTTGTCCCAAAGCAATTATCACACAGTCATATCTTTGCCACTTTCTGGCTCCATCAATTTCCAGGCAATACCTATTACTTTTCCTTACTTCTGTTTTTCATTCAAAAATGGGTGTGTGTGATTATGTATATTTTAAGTGTCTCCCTTATTATCATGTTTATAGCTGTATGATGTAGCTATATGAATGATTCTTTACAGTGGCATTTCTTTAGTTTCCTCCCCTAGTGTTTTCTCATATGGAACTCTCCCCACCCAAATTTGCTGAACTTTTTACCCTTGATCTGCTTTCTTGAGGTATAGTGATCAGAACTGCAAAAGACAGTTAAAGGCTGGGATGATTCTTTCTCAGTTTTCCCTCAATGTATTTCATAGTGATATTTGGCATTTTGTCTTTTTTGACTTAGCAGCTAAATAGTCCAGTATCTGTAGAAAGCTGTCTGTGATGAGTTCTCATCTCTTTCTAGTCTTTCTATCACTTTATGTGTTAGTTAATTAATAGGCACTGTTTAAATCATTTTTCTTTGAATATTGTTTTATATTTGCCTATAATGCAAATTTTCTCTACAATCTTGATACACCATTATCACTACTTGCCAACCTCATGAAGTTAAAAATCATCTGCAAACTGGAAGATTTCATAATGTATGTATCTTAACAGCTTATTTAAGAAAATACTAAATAAAGTTGTTTGGAATGAGGGAATTGTCATTTATCCACCTAGGGGGACACCTTCCTATCCTTGCCTATTTTATGTTGCGTGACAGTAAGCATTTCTTTAGCCAAACAAAACGTTCCCAGAAACCCCTTTGCATTTCTTCCGTACCCTTCTGGAAATTATGTTAAGTTCCCTAAAACTGTAAATTTTTAAAATAATTTGTCAGTTATTACAGTTTAAAAAAACTCATAGGTCTACATAGGTTTTTGTTGCTTTTAACTTTGGCGTTTGTTAATAGACTCCTTCTGCATCACATTTCCCAGCAGAATATATTGTATTAACAGGATTTACATCATGTGTTGATTTGACCTGCCCAACTCAAGCAAGTAAAGCCAAAGATCAGTGTCTCTCCAGTTCTAAACAGGAAATTAACATCTTCAAGGCTTAATGTGTTTCATAACAAATATTTTTATTATGAAAAGGGAAAAAATTACAGTTATATGGTTGGCAGAGGAGAATGAAGAGAATATCTAGGCATGGAACTTTATATAAAACACTGAAGCATCCTATTAACCAGATGTTAATCAGAGATAAGGTAGAAACAAAAAGATGCAAGGGGGAGCCTTAGGGGACTTCCCTAGAGGTCCACTGGTTAAGACTCTGTGCTTCCACTGCAGGGGGTGAAGGTTTAATCCCTGGTCCGGGAATTAAGATCCCACACATGCCACACACATCAAGGCCAAAAAATAAAAAAACAAGAACATTTGCTGGAGCTGCGAAACAACATGTAACATTATTTATCTAAAATTAACCTTTTATAAGTGATAAAAGGTTAACATTAATAGAACTCTCACAAATCTATGAAAAAGAGACGTACCCTATTAGCAAATTGACCAGAATATATAAACAAGTAATTCACAACAGAAGACATAGAAATGGCCAAGATATTTTTAAAGCTTCAAACTCAGTAGTCAGAAAAATATTAAAACAAGAAGATACCATTTTTCTTTCACACATAGAGTTTGCAAAGATTCTTTTAAAAAGCAAAAATCTCATATTGGAAATATGCCTTCTCATGTTCTGCTGCTGGGAGTATAAACTGGCACAGATTTCCTGGAGGCAAATGTGGCATTATGTTCCAAATTGCTTAGAAATATGCATATATTTTGACCTAGAAAATTCCAATTTTAGGAATTAACCTATTCATTTCAGCTCAGTTGCTCAGTAGTGTCTGACTCTTTGAGACCCTGTGAACCATAGCACACCAGGCCTCCCTATCCATCACCAACTCCCGGAGTTTACCCAAACTCATGTCCATTGAGTCAGTGATGCCATCCAACTATCTCATCCTCTGTCATCCCCTTTTCCTCCTGCCTTTGACCTTTCCCAGCATCAGGGTCTTTCCCAATGAGTCAGTTCTTCACATCAGGTAGCCAAAGTATTGGAGTTTCAGCTTCAGCATCAGTCCTTCCAATGAATATTCAGGTCTGATTTCCTTTAGGATGGACTGGTTGGATCTCCTTGCAGTCCAAAAGACTCTCAAGAGTCTTCTCCAACACCACAATTCAAAACCATCATTCTTTGGTGCCCAGCTTTCTTTATGGCCCAACTCTCACATCCATACATGACTACTGGAAAAACTATAGCTTTGACTAGACAGACCTTTGTTAGCAAAGTAATGTCTCTACTTTTTAATATGCTGTCTAGGTTGGTCATAACTTTTCTTCCAAGGAACAAACATCTTAATTTCATGGCTGTAGTCATGACCTTCAGTGATTTTGGAGCCCGAAAATATAAAGTCTCTTACTGTTTCCACTGTTTCCCCATCTATTTACCATAAAGTGATGGGACCAGATGCCATGATCTTAGTTTTCTGAATGTTGAGTTTTAAGCCAACTTTTTCACTTTCCTCTTTCATTTTCATCAAGAGTCTCTTTAGTTCTTCTTTGCTTTCTGCCATAAGGGTGGTGTCATCTGCATATCTGAGGTTATTGATATTTCTCCTGGCAACCTTGATTCCAGCTTGTGCTTCATCCAGTCCAGCATTTCTCATGATGTAATCTGCATATAAGTTAAATAAGCAGGGTGACAATGTACAGCCTTGACATACTCCTTTTCCCGATTTGGAATCAGTCTGTTGTTCCATGTCCAAATTAACCTATAGATGCACACACAGACTTATCTCCATGGATAATATTACATTATATTAAAGAATTAGAAACAGTATGAATATCTAGTAGTGATGAACTGGGTAAAAAATAGTCAGTTTTACTTTAAAAAGTGAAATGATAAATGACATGGCCCCCCTGTATTATTGAAAAGAAAACTGCAGGCTTTTAAATAAGTATATAAATAGTTTTTTGTTTTGGTGTGGCTTGTTGGTTATTGAGATAAAGTATCTACCTAATTTATTGTCCAAATCAACACATTTTTTTAGAGTAAAGGGATACTATTAACAATTAAACCAGGATTAGCATAAACTGAATCTGCTGCCTTGTTTAAACAAACTTTCAAGTCAACAAAGCAAAGATAATTCTGATGGTCTGGGTTTAATCTGATGTTTAATTCAGCCTTTTAAAATGAAAGTATTTAGAGTTTAAAGCTACTTTTAGTAGTGATTAATAACTCTAAATTTAGACCTGTGAGACAGTGTACTCTATCTAAGCTTAATAAACATACAGATTTTGATAAAGTGTCTATTAAAGACTTATTTTGTGATTCTTCCTAACCAGTTAGAAGCTTAAAACAGACATAATCTATTCTGAGACTTCCAAAGGTCCTTTCTATATTACCTTAGCCATACATAGCTGTATTGTTTTGTATGAATCCAATTTATACAGAATATGGGATTAAATTTCTCAGATCAAAACCTCAAGCCAGACTTCCTCTTCCCTTCCATTCTTTGAACGTTAGAAATACATAAAAGATGGTGACTCAAAAAACCTTAAGTAGAAAGATATTAAATAGGAAAGACCAACTGGTATTCCTGTTTTAGTAAAGTACCTTACTATAAAAAAAACCTGTTGAAATTTAAGATGGTACAATGTTTTTATTGAAAACATGGAATTTATAAACAGTTTTTAAAGATACTTTGGGAGAGTGATTATTTTCTATGAAATGATATTTGATGATAAGTTAGGAAGAGTTCTTTTAGTCTAAGTATCGTTGTAGCCCTATCCCCTTGTCATTTTCTAGGACTGGCAGGAAAGTGCCATCTCTCTGAATGGAATTCTTTATACTGTTATAAAGTTAATATCATTAATTCAGAGATTATGCTTTAAAAAGTACTCCCCAAGCTGTAATAAACCATAATGGAAAAGAATATGAAAAAGAATGTGTATGTATATGTGTAAGAGAATCACTTTGCTATACAGTAGACATTAACACAACATTTTAAGTCAGCTATACTTCAATAAAATAGTTTTTTAAAATAATTACTCCCCAAAACATTTTCTTCTCTAATAATCTAGTATCAGCATCCTTTAGCTCAGTTAGAAATAATACCATTTTTAAATTAAAATTGTCTTGACATTCTCTTTTAAACTTATTTTCATGTGAATTTTTTTTCATTTAATAGTTGGCCTTTTTTTAAATACCTACCTACTTTTCACATAAAGGATAAATCCAGAATCTGTTTAAACTGTGAAAATGTAATTGTATAAAAATGCAGTTGTGTTTAAAAGAATGCTTCAATACTAATGATTTAAATTGCAAAGGCTTCCTTGTTACAGGATCTTAGTGGAGGGTTGGGAGGGTCATTTTACATAAATTATTTTGTTTTTAATTGGCTAAAAAATACTGTAAAGTTGAATAACTACAGTAGATCCAGACTGGTGGAGCAGTATTGAAGACTCCAGAGATCCTGGAGTCAAACTGCCTAAATTCAAATACCTCCTTCAGCATTTACCAACTGTATACCCTTGAGAAAGAAATTTAACATGTCTGGTCTTCAGTTTTCTTATCAATAAAATGAAAATAACAGTGACTGTTCCATAGCCTAGAATAATGACTGGAACGTGGTAAATGGTTAAATGTGAGATATCATTAACATTTGTCACTAAGCTGTGTCTTACTCTTTGTGACCCCAGGGACTGCAGCCCGCCAGGCTCCTCTGTCCATGGGATTCTCCAGATGAGAATTCTGGAGTGAGTTTGTCATTTCCTCCTCCAGGGGATCTTCCTGACCCAGGGATTGAACCCACATCTCCTGCATCACCATGCAAAAGTTACCATCTAAACCATGACATGATTCTGTTCAAAATCACTTAGAGTAAAATCCAGAATCTCTGATTAGACCTGTGAGTCCAGCATGATTTCTTCCTCCCCGCAACTGATCTCAAACAATTTTACCCTGACGTACTCTGCTCCAGCCATGCTGGACTCCTTAGTGTTTGGGGAGCAGATAGAATGAAGCGGATTCCTGCCTCAGTGTTTACAAGTGCTGTTCCCTGGATGAATGCCTTTCCTCTCCAGTTCCAGAGATCTGCTGGGCTCACCGCAGCCCTTTCTTCTCGGGTCTCTGTTTACGTCACCTTATCAGAGAGGCCTCGCCTGACCCTCCTGTATAACACAGTGCACACGCACGTGCCTGCCATCACTCTCTCGCCCTCTTACCCTGCTTCATTTTTCTTCGTTGCACTGATTACCACCTAGCAGATTTATCTGTCTCCCCACATTAGAATGTAAGCTCTTAAAGTTTGAGAGAGCTTACCTGCTTTGTCCACTGTTGTTTCCCTACATCTGGAATAGCAACTAGCTTGTTGGATGAGTAAGAAATATGTATATATACTTAAATGGATTCTTATCCCAGTTTAACATAAATAAACACAAGAGAATTATTTAAATTTTCTTTAGTCTAACAAGTTTTTTTAGGAAAATTAGGCTAAGATTAGATCTGAAATAAGGCATTTCTAAGTATTAAAGCTGATTAAGATGCTAAACACAGGAAACTCCCCAGTCACGGGTGTATGCCAGTTGGCCCCTGCTTTCAGGCTGTCTGCAAAGCCCTTCTCTCCCTTCCTCTGCCTCCCAGTGGTGCCGCTGACGGCTGACACACTGACCAGCCTGACCCAGCCTATTCCCGGGCCACTTTCCTCTTACAGTGAAAGTGAGGTCACTCAGTCGTGTCTGACTCTTTGCGACCCTATAGACTGTAGCGCCCCAGGCTCCTCCATCCATGGGATTTTCCAGGCAAGAATCCTGGAGTGGGTTGCCATTTCCTTCTCCACTTCTTACAGTAGACCTTACAGTAGGTAGCCTACTGTCTTGCAGCTCAACTAGTTTCGTCTTGGGCCATCCTGTTCTTTTTTAAAATTATTATTATTTTTTTAATTATGTAAAAGTTTTGGCCTCCCTGGGTCTTCGTTGCTGTGCATGGGCCTTCTCTCATTGCGGCGAGCAAGGGCTACTCTCTAGTTGCAGTGAGCACATGGGTTTCTCATGGCCTTGGCTTCCCTTGTTGCAGCGAACAGACGCCAGAATGCGGGCTCAGTAGTTGTGGCACAGGGGCTCAGTTGCCACGTGGCCCATGGACTCTTCCCCCACCCGGGAAGCAGTGCAGACCCCCTGACTGGCAGGCAGAGTTTTAACCATTGGACCTCCAGGGAGGTCCTGAGCTATCTTTTCTCTTGTGCATCTTTTGCATTTTCTCTCTTTAACATCTTTGCTCTTTCTTCTTCTTTTGTTATTAACCAGTTATCTCAATTATTTCTCTTCCTTTCTTTTACTTGTCATTCTTTCTCAAAAAAAGTCCCTGATGATGGATGGTTGGCAGAAGATTAGGACTTGTAATATGCCCCTTCCAAGGAAATGAAAGATACAGTTTTTTTAATTAAGTTATAGTGGCTCAGACTACCGTCTGAGCATCTGTCTGCAATGCAGGAGACCCGGGTTCGATCCCTGGGTTGGGAAGACCCCCCTGGAGAAAGAAATGGCAGCCCACTCCAGTATTCTTGCCTGGGAAATCCCATGGACTGCGGAGCCTGGTAGGCTACCGTCCATGGGGTCGCAAAGACTCGGACACGACTGAGCGACTTCACTTTCATATGTAAAACAAGTCCCTTTAGAAGATTTATACTAGAGGCCTTTGTCTACTTCCTTATTCTCGTTTAATTAATCTGTTTTGCCTCACATACCTTTATGTGTTGGCTCAGTTGCTCAGTTGTGGCCAACTCTTTGCAATCCTATGGACTGTGGCCCTCCAGGCTCCTCTCTCCCTGGAATTTTCCACCCAAGAATACTGGAGTAGCTTGCCATTTCCCTCTCCAGGAGATCTTCCCAACCCCAGGTTCGAACTTGGGTCTCCTGCATTGACAGGTGAATTCTTTACCACTGAGCCACCTGGGAAGCTCACTTAAATATGTACAGTCAAGCTAAAATAATTTTATTATTCAATTTTGTTTCATTTCTAGCATTGCAGATATAGTACTTTCTATTTTTCATTGGAAATATAATTATTTCTAAATTAATGTTTCTAAAAACATGGAACATTGGAACCAGAGAAACTGTGGGGGAGGCAACTGCAGACTCCTTTTGGAACTATCCCAAGTCCCCAGCCATAATTAATGGTATTTTTTTTTTCATGGCTTGCAAGATCTTAGTTTTCCTACCAGGGATTGAACCTGGGTGCATGGCAGTGAAATCACAAGAGCCCTAACCACTGGACTGCCGGCGAATTCCCTATTTTTCTATAGGAAAAAGATAACTTGAATTCCAAGCAAATGCTTTTAAACCACTTTTAAAAAATACTGCCTCTTTTTTAAGTTAGACATTTCTTATGCGTTGTTTTTGGTATCTATATTTGGTAAGGAAAAAATAGATTATTTTTCTCTAAATCAGTATGATCCAGGATTTCCCAACATATGTTCTGCAAAATATTAGTCCCTCGAGATGCTACTTAGAAATAAACAAAAATTCTGTCATCAAATAACTTTGGGATACATGGCACACTATATACCTTGAAGATTTATGATACATATCAGCAATAAATTTACATCTACAATAAGTTTATTTAATTTTAACTATTGTTGGCAAACATATGTAACTACTAGACTCCTTTCTCATATACATTTTGTTATTATTCTGTGGAACAAATCTGAGAGATACCTGTGATCTCTTAATGATTCAGAAATGAAGAACTTATGATATTAACTAATATTTATTGAGGGTTTCCTATGTGTCAGGCACTATTCTCAGAATTTTACATAAGTTATCAGATTTAAACCTAACATAGATCTGTGAAATACAGGCACTGTTATTATTTCCCTTTTACAGTTGAGGAAACTGAGGTTCAGAATGGTTAACAACACGCCCAAAGTCACAAGTCTGGGAAGTAAGCATTTGGGTCTAGGCAGCCTATTTACAAAATCTATATACAATCTCTAGTCTCTGTGACCTTTAATGATGTCATTTATCAATGTTCAACGAATGAAAGAATGACTTACTTTATTTTTTATTTTATTTTTTTTTAGTTTTTTATTTTTAAAATTTTAAAATCTTTAATTCTTACATGCATTCCCAAACATGAACCCCCCTCCCACCTCCCTCCCCATAACATCTCAATCCTGTGTTATTTTGTGACTTCCCTGGCAACCCATGACTCCAATGCAGGGGCACAGGTTCCACCCCCTGGTCAGGGATCATCCCGCATGCTATGGGATGCAATTAAAAAAAAAAAAAAGTCTTATTTTTGTCATGTAGATATTGCTGGAATTCCTCTGCCTCAGAACCTGAGCGGATACTCTCTGCTGCCATCATCGTCAGAAATGTTTAAGAATGAACAAAAATTAAAAAACCTACACCCACCCTGGATTCTGAGTGAATTCCATGGATGCAATGTAAATGCTTCCACCTACATGCTTCGAACTAACCAATGGAAGTATATAGCCTACTCTGATGGTGTTTCAGTATTACCTCAACTCTTCGGTAAGTTTGCTGATATTATTTCTTAGGTAGAGATTATTTTTAATGAGTTAACCTATACAGTATTTGCTCAAGGGAGCCAATAATCTTTGTTCAGATGGTTGGATGGCATCACCGACTCGATGGACATGAATTTGAGTAAGCTCCGGGAGTTGGTGATGGGCAGGGAAGCCCGGCGTGATGCAGTCCATGGGGTCGCAAAGAGTCTGACACGACTGAGCAACTGAACCAAATCTTTGTTAAAGTAAATAAATATCTGCAGTTTCTCCCACTGGGTCAGTTTACAAAATATTGCCCTGGAGAGAAGCTGCTTCTTTGAAAATCAGCATCTGAATGCCAAAGCAAGTGCCCTAAGGCTTTTGATCTGGGTCTCAAGACTGACAGGGCTGTATCCTCTGATCAAGGTGTCTTCTGATATTCATGGAGCGCCCTCTCATTGTACCCCGGATTCAGTTGTTCTGGAAGATTAATTCCTATCCTTTGGAGGCTGACATCCTACATGTATTATTTGACGTTCCCCTCAGCCCTGCATGGAGAAGGCAATGGCATCCCACTCCAGTACTCTTGTCTGGAAAATCCCATGGACGGAGGAGCCTGGTGGGCTGCAGTCCGTGGGGTCACGAAGAGTCGGACACGACTGAGCGACTTCACTTCAGCCCTGCAAGATGATGTGCTGTGTGCGCTGTCGCTTCAATTGTGTCTGACTCTTTGCAACCCATGCACCGTAGCCCGCCAGGCTCCTCTGTCCGGGGGATTTTCCCAACAAGAATGCTGTAGTGGGTTACCATGACCTCTTCCGGGGGATCTTCCCGACCCAGGAATTGAACCCGCGTCTCCTGCACAGCAGATGGATTCTTTACCTGCGGAGCCATTGGGGAATCCCCTCCAAGATGATATTATCATCCTTATTTTATAGAGAAGACTGGGGTTCAGATACCTATGCAAAGTCTCATAGCTAAGAAGTGGAAAAGCTGGGGATTTCAATCCATGCTCCTTCTCCCCTGCAAAAACCTGGTAGAATCACTACTCTGAATTTGTTTTCAAGCAACATTATTAGACCTATGGTTTTACTTTTCTTTGCCACCTTTTTGCACATAAAATGTGCTAAAGCTATTTTTAATATTCCTTTCTCCGTGAGTTTTTTCCCAGTTATAAATGCCAAAATTATTAATTCAAAATAATTCTTTAGAGGCTGAATTGATTGACCCGTCCTTAACTCTAAAAGGAGGAGATTCTTGGCTTCAAAAATGTACTTAAGTTTTCATTCTGTTGAGCAACGGGCATCTCTTGTTCATTCATTGTTTATGTTCTGCAAAAAGCAGATGTGACTATCAAAAGAATCAGCGGGGGAGCCTGCCTTTCCTGTATTCTCTAGGGTTTATTCACTGATTTCCCTGTCTCAGAGAGGTGCCATCTGAAATCACCCAGCAAAATCATGCGTGTCATCAGCAATCTTCTGGCTAATGCACTCAAATAAGCCTGTAGGGGTTATTTCCCTCACTGTGCACTCATTGTTCATTTACTTTCTCAGGCAAATTGTCATAAGAGCTTCAATTTGCTATTTTTCCAACTAGGTTGGCATTCTAGTTATATCCTCTGTCTTCCTACATTGTAGGTCAAAGGAGTGTTTATGTTATCTGAAATGTTTATCAGTATTTTCTCGATGGTAGTGATTGAGAGTTCTTATTTCCATGATTATTTGCTCAAACAGTATCACTGAATGTAATTTTCAAAAATCCAAGCACGGGTTGCAAATGTATTTAAAAGCAAACAGAAAACCTAGGAGTAAGGGAAGTTGCAAGAACATGCCTTGACTATATAAAGAATTCTACAGCTGGAACATTTGGGCCTGTTGAATGGAACAATATAAGCATTAACATATATTTTTTTTGCGCGTCAAAGTAAGCAAAGTATCAACAACAGAAAGAACTGAGGCTAAGCCAGCCTACTAGTTTGACTGTTTCTGCCATCTAAGAATAGATAAAGGGGAAAATGTGATAGTAGGATAATGATAAGAAGGAAGAGACAGACATTTAGAAAGGTGTTTAACTTTTGGTATATTAAGTTTCCGTTTATACCATCCTTCAGCTTACTACACTAAGAACTGAAAATAAAAATAAACTATACTGCATTATCTGTTACAGAGTAATGACATTCTAAAAATGTTTTTTAAGCAGGTAACTGTTTTGATAGTTATTCCATTTTTTTTTCTTTCAGATCTTTCCTCAGATCCAGATGAATTAACAAATATTGCTGCAAAGTTTCCAGAAGTTACTTCTTCTTTGGATCAGAAGCTTCGTTCCATTATTAACTACCCTAAGGTTTCTGCTTCTGTCCACCAATACAATAAAGAGCAGTTTATCAAGTGGAAACAAAGTATAGGGCAAAACTATTCAAATGTCATAGCAAACCTTAGATGGCACCAGGACTGGCTGAAAAAACCAAAGAAGTATGAAAATGCCATCGATCAGTGGCTTAAATCCCACTCTGATCCAAAAACAATTTGAACAAAAAAAAGAAAAAAATGTTTTAGAGCTATATAGAAATATGTTATAAAATCATGATTCATTATGCATTTTAAATGTCAGTTTTAATAATTACTGATTTTAAATTAAAGAATGTACTCTTTTAAAACAAGATACCAATTATTATAGAATAATATATTTTCAAAATGATTACTATCAAGACCTTATTCTTACCAACTTCTAACAACTTAATGGGAGTATTAAAAGGATGGAAACAAATACTAGAACATAAAGTTGTGTTCCTCTGAATATTATGGAATATAGAAGATTGTAACAATTATTAAGATTATTACTTATGAACCATAAAATAGTTATTTTTGAGTATCCAGTGGTGTCTGATGAGTTATTTTTATCTGATTGGACATAGGTCATTTGGATGTATTTGATGGGAGAATTTGGAGTATTTTATGGGACACAGACCATGGATATGGCTGATTTTATTTTTATTTTTTTAAATAGGCAAAATATATGCACAAGGTATAAATTTCAAAAAGGTACTAAAGGGTTAACAATGAGTGTGAAGTCTCTTTTCTTTTCCAGTTCCTCAGCCATCTAGTTCCCCTTTTTGGAGACAACCACTGTAACCACCTTCCTATGTATCCTTTGAGAGACAGCACTCCCCCACCCCCAACAAATGGCAGCATACCATGCAAAATGTTCCACAGCTTGCTCTCTTTTTCTCCACTTTGACAGAGACAGCCTAGAAGTGAAATTGCTGGCGCAAGACTATATCTAGCAAAATTACTCTAGACACTACTATATTACCCCTACAAACGTTATACCAATTTATACTCTTACTAGAAACATGTGTCCTCACATTTATTGCCAATTGGGCAGATAAAAGATATCTTATTGCTATTTTCCTTACTATGTGTAAAGTAGATCATATTTTCATATATTTAATAGCCATTGGAATTTTCTTTACTATGACCTTTTCTATTTCTATAGTTTTTGTTGGTTATTTGTCTTTTTTACTACATACTTTGGATATTAGCTCTCTGTCTGTTAGAGAAGCTGCAAATATCTTTTTTCCTTTTCATAATCTGTATTTTGACTAGTGCCCTAGTGTTTGTTGACATGTAGAAATGGGCATTTTCATGCAATCCGATTTATGAATCCTTGCTTTTGTGGCTTTGGGGTTTTGTGTCATATTTAGAATGGCTTTTCCTACCTATCTTCATTTAGAGTTTTGTTTTTCACTCCTAGATTTTTAACCCATGGGAATGTATTACATATTAGAGATCTAACTTTAGCTTGTTTCTTTTAAGATGACCACCCAATTGACCTCTTATTGAGAACAGTAATATTTATTCCATCGGTTAGAAAATGCCACTTTGCAAACTGCCTGCAACGCAGGAGACCCAAGTTCAGTCCCTGGGTTGGGAAGATCCCAGAGAAGAAAATGCCAACGACTCCAGTATTCTTGCCTGGGAAATCCCACGGACAGAGGAACCTGATGAATTACGTGGGGTCACAAGGGTCAGGCACGACCTAGAGACTAAACCAGCACCACCAATGTAGAATCATAATTAGGTAAAATTATGTTTTAGGACTGTATCTAACCAAAAATGGTATCTTAACAACCAAGAAAGGAAAAAAAAAAAAAAAGAAAGAAAAGAAAAACTTGCAAAACCAAGACAAATCATCTAATGCCAGAGTCTGAGAGGACCTGACTCTCATCAATAGCTGGATTGAGGACAATCTTCGGGCTTCATCTTTCACTCCCTCTTCCAGTCCACCACCATCTGTTGTTGGGAGTTTTGCAATAGCCTCCTATGAGGTCTCCCTCAGCCTGCCCTTGGCTGTCCTCGGTCTCTTCTCAACATAGCAGTCAGAGGGATTCTGTTAAGATAGAGCAGATCACCCGGATGGATACTCAAACCTTCCACTGGTTTCTCACTTTACTCTGTAAAAACCTGCCGGGGTCCAGCCCCGGTGGATCCAGGGTAATTCAAAGGGGAGACGGAATCCACGTCCTAGGAAAAAACTAATTTAATTACAGATATAGAGAGAGATTGGAAATGGATAGTGTAGCAGGAAATATTAGTGGAGAAAAAGAGGCTGAATAACTTGGTTTACGTGGGATACCAATACAATTCCAAGACAAGGAATTTGCACCATCTACGTTGGGCCACTGGCGCCACTTGAATATCGGAAGGTGCCCCTCCTTGGGCTCCTTCTCGTGTGGAACTTAAAAGCCGGGGCAAGTGAGTAGACGTGGCGAGCACCCACGCTCCAGATGGGAATTCACCCAGAAAAATGGGGAGCAAGGAAGAAACGACACGGGGGAATCAGTCTTTCCAGAAACTGATCCGATTTCTTTATTTTTTAGGTTTGCTTATATACCTTTTGTTATACATAGGGATGAATACAGAGTCACGTGGGGGTCAGCAGTCCTGACCTTTATCAAAATCAGGTGCTTCACATAAATGTATAAAAAAAGGTCTTAGGGGTTTTACATCATCTTCTGGCCATGAGGCCTGCTGACATTTTACGACCCTTTCTTTCTGACAATGGTCAGTTAACCAGAAAACTTATTTTTTCCAAGGGTGTTTTTTCTTAAACCAGGCGCCACCCTCTGAAGGTAGCAGATAAAGTTGCATTCCTATAGGGTGAGGGTGTAGTGGGTTACAACTAAGAAAGGAATTTATTTAACCTAAGGTTAATATGATTAATCTTAAAGGTTAATACTTATTTCTCCTATATGCTAGTCATATTCATTATAAGGGCAGGGAATATGGAGATTTAGCAGCAAACATCAGCCCCACAAATGAAAACCCTTCACCAATGTTCCCCTTAAGATCTATTTAGTCTTAAGATAGTGATAAAGTTACATTTTTACATAGCAAGGACACAGTGACTTATAACAAAGTACAGTGATCTATAACAAAAGAGAAAATTCATTAACTCAAAAAGTCTAGTATTGCTAACATCAAAAACTACTATATTTCCTTTTCTATATTCCAAATACATTAATATATTCCCAGGTGCCTAAAGATATGGAGGCCTGGCGGCAATCATTGACTCAACAATGAGAAAGGCCCTATGCTAATTAAGATTTTCAAAATACTCCAAACTCTCTGTGCTGTTTATGGTTGAGAGGTAGTAAACAATCATGTGCATAGTGGCAGGAGTATGGATAATCCTGCCACACAAACTAGTCTGCCAGCAGAGAGGTTTGACCTGAGACACCCTTGTCACACCCAGGGCAGGGAATATGGAGACTTAGCGGCAATTATTGGCATCACAAATGAAAAACCCTTTACCAATATAATTCCTAACCCACTATACTAATAACTTCTAACTTCCCCAAAAGAATCTACCTTTAGTAGGTCTAAAACGACTCGTGCCTCTCACGGTTGGGAGGCTGTAAACAATCACATGTGGCTGGACGAACCTGTACAGGCAGGCTAGATAACCTTCAGAGGAGTTCGTAAATTGAAACACTCTTGTCACGCTCAGGAATTTTTATTAACTTGGAGCTGTAAGTTAACTTATTCTCCGAGAGAGGTAATGGGGGTCAGCCACCCGAAAAGTCAGAGGTATAGGTGAGAGCATGAAACAGTAAAGCAGGCAAACTTTGGTTTTGGGGGTAGATGCTCGGGAACAGGGGGTTTCCTGAGGCTCGATCCTGCCTTTGCGTATGCCGAAGCCTCCTTCCTCATGACCTTTGCCATGGGTGGAGTTCCTCATGCTGGCTCCCGGAAACCTGTTGACTGAAAGAAAAAAAAAAAGCAGCACAACATAGAAGTTGAGAATTATACTTTATTGGTAGACTGGCTGAGGACCTAAGCCCAGCAAGCAGCCTCTCAGATAGCTCTGAGGGAGAGACTGCCCCAAAGAGGTAAGGGAAGAGCCAGGTTATATAGGAGTTTTTGCAACAAAAAAGCAGGCAGTAGAAACATCAAAAGACTATGTTAATTAGAGAAAAACAGACATTCCAAGTTAATAAATTTAGCACTTGTCTATGTACTGCTGTTGTTCAGTTACTCAGCTGTGTCCAACTCTGCAACCCCACTGATTACAGCATGACAGGCTTCCCTGTCCATCGCTATCTCCCAGAGGTTGCTCAAATTCATGTCCATTGAATCGGTGATGCCATCCAACCATATCATCCTCTGTCACCCCCTTCTCCTCCTGCCCTCAGGCTTTCCTAGCATCAGGGTCTTTTAAAATGAGTCAGTTCTTCATATCAGGTGGCCAAAGTATTGGAGCTTCCGCTTCAGCATCAGTCCTTCCAACGAATACTCAGAGTTGATCTCCTTTAGGATGGACTGGTTTGATCTCCTTGCAGTCCAAGGTACTCTCAAGAGTCTTCTTTAGCATCACAATTTGAAAGCATCACTTCTTTGGCACTCAGCCTTCTTTACGGTCCAACTCTCACATCCAAATGTGACTACTGGAAAAACCATAGCTTTGACTATATGGACCTTTGTCGGCAAAGTGATGTCTCTGCTTTTTAATATGCTATCTAGGTTTGTCATAGCTTTTCTTCTAAGGAGCAAGCGTCTTTTCATTTCATGGGTGCAGTCACCATCCCTAATTACTTTGAAGCCCAAGAAAATAAAGTCTTTCACTGTTTCTACTTTTTCCCCATCCATTTGCCTTGAAGTGATGGGACCAGATACCATGATCTTCATTTTTTGAATGTTGAGTTTTAAACCAGCTTTTTCACTCTCCTCTTTCACATTCATCAAGAGGCTCTTTTAATTTCTCTCTGTTTTCTTCCACTAGAGTAGTATCATCTGCATATCTGAGGTTGTTGATTTTTCTCCTGGCAACCTTGATTCTAGCTTGTGTGTCATCCAGCCCAGCATTTCGCATGATGTACTCCACATATAAATTAAATAAGGAGGGTTACAATATACAGCCTTGACATACTCCTTTCCCAATGTTGAACCAGTCTGTTGTTTCATGTTTGATTCTAACCATTGCTTCTTGACCTGCATACAGGTTTCTCAGGAGGCAGGTGAGGTGGCCTACGTACAGGAGATGCAAGAAACTGGGCTTAATGAAATCATTCCTTTGATACGTATTTGCACTATCTAGGGCCCGTATCCTATTTTTTCTAGATCCTGAATACCTTCAGGGTGCACAGGGAGTGGGGGCAGCTGCAGTGGCTGATGGCCTGATGGTCATAACATCCTTTGTTTATTGATATGGCAGGTGACATTCTGAGTCACAAGCTCCAGTCATTACAGTGGCCTCAGTTCAGTTCAGTTCAGTTGCTCAAGTCATGTCTAACTCTTTGTGACTCCATGGACTGCAGCATGCCAGGCCTCCCTGTGCAACACCAACTCCCGGAGTTTACTCAGACTCCATCAAGTCAGTGATGCCATCCAACCGTCTCATCCTCCTTGGACCAGAAGCATCCACATCAATTAGAAGCTTTATATGTTTTTATTTCTCTTTGTAAAAAGGAAAAAAAAAGTATATCTGTATTCTTTCTACTGTTTGTGGTTTTCCATTTCATAAAACCCAGGGGATCTTACTAAAAACTATTATAATTGATGAGATTTGTTAAATAGCTGAGATGAGATTTGTTAAATAAATACAAAAGTCAATACCTATCTGTAAGAATGTTAATTATCTGTAAAAACAATCACTAGATAAAAATGGAAATTAGGAAAAATATTCCACTCACAATATGATATTCTATAAAACAGTTTACAGTTTAACAGAAGGCATGAACCTAGATGAAAAAAATATAAAGTTCTATTAAGTTTACAAACAAGATATGGACATGGAATGACAGCATGTTCTGGGGTAGTAGGATCTAATGCTAAAACGCTCTTTTCCAGAATTAACGCATACATTTCACACAATGCAGCTTTTAATCCCAATAAGGTTTTTCTTTCATTGGACTAAATGACCTTAAGGTTTTCAAGGAACATTGAATGTCTGAGGTATCTAATAAATTATGGAGAGAGAATATTGAGATCGGACCATCCTTACTGGCTATTAAAGCATACTGTAAATCACTGAATCAAACTAGAATTTGGTGATGAGGGGCCATGAGCAAAAACGAGAGATAATTACAAAGTAGGTGAAAGAAGCTCAATGTGGAAAACAGATTGATCCCTTCTACACTGGTTAGATATTCTGGGTTTGTGTGTGTGATGCTTACAATTATATACATTAAACTCTCAGTAAAGATTTTTAGCCCCCTTTCTTCTCTTAATTTTAAAGTTAAAAACAGAATCTTAAATTCCTGGGTCAAAGAAATTAAAGTTATAGGCTACTTTTTAAATAATGAAAATGAGATAACTTAGAAGAACATGACACAACCAAAGCTATACTCAGCCTTAAACTTTTTATTATCAAGAGAAAATAAATAAATATTCAAGACATCAGAAAACAAAACAATCATAAATGTAACATTGATGGTAAAAGATTCAGTTCAGTTCAGTCGCTCAGTTGTGTCCGACTCTTTGCGACCCCATGAGTCACAGCACGCCAGGCCTCCCTGTCTATCACCATCTCCTGGAGTTCACTCAAACTCACGTCCATTGAGTCGGTGATGCCATCCAGCCATTTCATCCTCTGTCGTCCCCTTTTCCTCCTACCCACAATCCCTCCTAGCATCAGAGTCTTTTCCAATGAGTCACCTCTTTGCATGAGGTGGCCAAAGTACTGGAGTTTCAGCTTTAGCATCATTCCTTCAAAAATGTTGTAACATTGATGGTAAAAGATTGGTGTCCTAAAAAAGATTGGTGTCTGCTTCCACATAGGATGGGGAATATTGCTCCCACAGTAACAGAAACCAAAGAGAAAAGAAAAAAGCTAGATAATCTGCAAAATTAAAACTCTTTTAGAGCCTCTCATAGGACATGGGAACTGAGAAGAGATGAGACACCCAAACTGTCCTACATTTTGCAGAACATGGGAGGAAAAACTACCGCTGAAAGAACAGGTAAGAAAACAAACTATTTTGACAAACTCATCAGAGCCAAATAAGTGTGAAAATAACAGCAAAAACTAAGAGCTGCACATACAAGGGAGACCACCCCCAGTAATGAGATTTCTTCTCACAGACCTCCACCAGCACTCATAAGAAAGATGGGGAGCAGGGCAGGGGAATAGACAGAGCCTCTTCAGTGGGACAGACATACAGATGGGGAGGGGCTGCCTCTGGAGGAGAAGCATAAAACCCAGAACCTTCTCTCATACAAAGCAGAATTCATCTGCCACTGGGGCAAAAGAAGAAACCCTCTCAGCCCCAGTCCTCTGCAAAAGGTCAGCCATCACTGGGAAAGGAAAGATTGTAGCAAAAGGTCTCTGCCGCTGAGGGGAGGCACAGCCCGAGTCATGCCCAGGATCCTGCACTGAGAGAAACCCAGTATCTCTCACGACAGGGGTATGGACAAGAAACTGGCTCTTTTGCACGTTATAAGACAAAGTTCAGCTGCCACAGGGGAATGTGACAGATAAGCCCCACTCTTGAGGCACCAGCCCCCATGGCCTACATAGACTGAAGCTAGAATAAGAGAATTTCTTTAAAAAATCAGCCTGCCCCCACAATGAACATCAGCACACTACTTCTGTTCAGTTCAGTTCAGCAGCTCAGTCATGTCCGACTCTTTGCAACCCCATGGACTGCAGCGCATCAAGACTCCCTGTCCATCACCAACTCCTGGAGTTAACTCAAACTCACGTGCATTGAGCCAGTGATGCCATCCAACCATCTCATCCTCTGCTGTCCCCTTCTCCTCCCGCCTCCAATCTTTCCCAGCATCAGGGTCTTTTCCAGTGAGTCCATTATTCCCATCAGGTGGCCAAAGTATTGGAGTTTCAGCTTCAGCATCAGTCCTTTCAGAGAATATTCAGGACTGATCTCCTTTAAGATGGACTGGTTGGATCTCCTTGCAGTCCAAGAGACTCTCAAGAGTCTTCTCCAACACCACAGTTCAAAAGCATCAATTCTTCAGTGCTCAGCTTTCTTTATAGTCCAACTCTCACATCCATACATGACTACAGGAAAAACCATAGCTTTGACTAGATGGACCTTTGTTGGCAAAGTAATGTCCCTGCTTTTTACTATGCTGTCTAGGTGTCACTACTTCTGAGAGAAGGGTAAGAAACATGGAGAGAGAAACCCCCCATCTCACCCCACATGGCCATGGTATGCTGAAAGGTAGGGGTGAAGCAGGAACACTGAGAAAATACTTCGAGCATTCCAGACCTCACACTAAAGCAGAACAGCCCCAGGATGGAGGGGTCCAAAGTCTGTAGTGGAATAACGATAACTTCAGCAACATCAAAACCCCAACTTAGCTCAGCTACTGCCTATATTTAGTCAACCCCCACCCTAAGCCTGATGGCTGAAGAGGCATGCCCTTTGGAGTAAATACTATTTACCTCAGTAAATTATGTCTGGCATGTGGTCAAACTGACATGGCAAAGAAGCAAGAAAAAACCCATTCTGAAGACATAGTCAGAACCAGACTGAGAGATGGCCCAGAAATTGGATCTATGAGAAAAATGACTTGAAAATACTATGATTAATCTATTGAAGGATCTGGGGAGAAATGTTGGTAACATGCATGAACAGATAGGGAATTTCAGCAGCAAAATGGAAACTATTTTTTAAAAAAAGGAATAAAATTCATTTATCAGGAATGAAAAACATGCTATCATGGATGAAGAAGTCCTTCCTAACTTAGCAACCACCTAAACACAAAGCATTGCACTCATCTCACACGCTAGTAAAGTAATGCTCAAAATTCTCCAAGGCAGGCTTCAGCAATACGTGAACTGTGAACTTCCTGATGTTCAAGCTGGTTTTAGAAAAGGCCGAGGAACCAGAGATCAAATTGCCAACATCTGCTGGATCATGGAAAAATCAAGAGAGTTCCAGAAAAACAACTATTTCTGCTTTATTGACTATGCCAAAGCCTTTGACTGTGTGGATCACAATAAACTGTGGAAAATTCTGAAAGAGATGGGAATACCAGACCACCTGACCAGCCTCTTGAGAAATCTGTATGCAGGTCAGGAAGCAACAGTTAGAACTGGACATGGAACAACAGACTGGTTCCAAATAGGAAAAGGAGTACATCAAGGCTGTATATTGTCACCCTGCTTATTTAACTTCTATGCAGAGTACATCATGAGAAACGTTGGACTGGAAGAAACACAAGCTGGAATCAAGATTGCCGGGAGAAATATCAATAACTTCAGATAGGCAGATGATACCACCCTTATGGCAGAGCGTGAAGAGGAACTAAAAAGCCTCTTGATGAAAGTGAAAGAGCAGAGTGAAAAGTTGGCTTAAAGCTCAACATTCAGAAAACGAAGATCATGGCATCTGGTCCCATCACTTCATGGGAAATAGATGGGGAAACAGTGGAAACAGTGTCAGACTTTATTTTTTCGGGGCTCCAAAATCACTGCAGATGGTGACTGCAGCCATGAAATGAAAAGACGCTTACTCCTTGGAAGAAAAGTTATGACCAACCTAGATAGCATATTCAAAAGGAGAGACATTACTTTGCCGACTAAGGTCCGTCTAGTCAAGGCTATGGTTTTTCCAGTAGTCATGTATGGATGTGAAAGTTGGACTGTGAAGAAGGCTGAGTGCTGAGGAATTGATGCTTTTGAACTGTGGTGTTGGAGAAGACTCTTGAGAGTCCCTTGGATCGCAAGGAGATCCAACAAGTTCATTCTGAAGGAGATCAGCCCTGGGATTTCTTTGGAAGGAATGATGCTAAAGCTGAAACTCCAGTACTTTGGCCACCTCATGCGAAGAGTTGACTCATTGGAAAAGACTTTGATGCTGGGAGGGATTGGGGGCAGGAGAAGAAGGAGACGACAGAGGATGAGATGGCTGGATGGCATCACGGACTCGATGGACACGAGTCTGAGTGAACTCCGGGAGTTGGTGATGGACAGGGAGGCCTGGCGTGCTGTGATTCATGGGGTCACAAACAGTCGGACACGACTGAGTGACTGAACTGAACTGAAACACAAAAGATTAGTAAACTTGAAAAAAAGAATTAGTAAACTTGAATATAGGCCAAAAGAAATTGTTCAGAATAAATTTCTGAATTTCATATGGTAACAAACTCCTCTGAGGAGACATTGGATAGGAAAAAAAGAAAAGAATGAAAAAGAAGAAAGGAAAAATGAGGAAAAATAGAACAGAGCATCCAAGAACTGTGGGACAATATGAAAAGATATGAGTGCAATTGAAATAATAGAAGGTGAGTAGAGGGAAAATGTTACACGAAATAGAAAAGATTATCTCTGAGAGTTTTCTGAAACTAATGAAAGATAAAAAATCAACCTAAATGTTTACAGAAGCCCAAAAAGAATATAGACAAAAATACACATAAGCACATCCTACTCAAACTGCTGAAAAACAGACAAGGAGAAAAATCTTGGAGGCAACAAGAGAGGGGAAAAAAAAACATTCTGTACGAGGGAACAAAAATAAGAATTAAAGCAGATTTCTCATCAAAAACTGTGTAAACTAGTAGACAATGGTGCAGCCTCTTCAAAGACAAACTGCCATCCTAGAATTTTTTATACCTGGTAAAAATTTTTCAAAAATGAAGAAAAAGCTGAGAGAATTTGTTGCCAGCAGATCTGAACTATTTAGAAACATTAAAGGACCTTGTTTAAGCAGAAGGAATATGGCATCAATTGGATATCTGTATCTACACAAAGCAAGAAATAGAAACACTCATATATTACTGGTGGGAATATAAAGTGGTATACTCTGGAAAATGGTTTGGAATTTCCACAAAAAGTTAAACATAGAATTACCATATTACCCAGGAATTCCACCCCTGGGTGTTTATCCTGGAAAATGGAAGCAAGATGTTCACAGAAAAAGCTGTACACAAATATTCACACTAGCGTTGTGCACAATATTCAACAAGTGGAAACAATCCAACAGCTGCTAAGAGATAAATGGTTTTGTGTAGTTCAGAATGTATCATCTGTACAATGGGATAATATTTAGCCATCAGGAGGAATCAAGTACTGTTACATGCTACAATATGGATGAACCTTGAAAACATGTTGGTAAGTGAAAAAAGCCAGACGCAAAGACCACACACTATTATTACTGCATTTATAGGAAACGTCTAGAATAGACAACTCCATAGAGACAGAAAGTAGATTAGTGATTACCAGGAGATCTGAGATGAAGGCAGTGTGTGAAGGGTTTCTTTTGGGAGTGGTGAAAATGTTCTAGAATTAGATAGTACTTCGGACTGCAAGGAGATTCAACCAGTCCATTCTAAAGGAGATCAGTCCTGGGTGTTCTTTGGAAGGAATGATGCTAAAGCTGAAACTCCAGTACTATGGCCACCTCATGCGAAGAGTTGACTCATTGGAAAAGACTCTGATGCTGGGAGGGATTGGGGGCAGGAGGAGAAGGGGACGACAGAGGATGTTATGGCTGGATGGCATCACCGACTCGATGGACCTGAGTCTGAGTGAACTCCGGGAGTTGGTGATGGACAGGGAGGCCTGGCATGCTGCAATTCACGGGGTCACAAAGAGTTGGACACGACTGAGTGACTGACCTGAACTGATAGTTGCACAAACGTCTGAGTATGTAATACTAAAAAGCACCAAACTGTACACTTTTAAAAGCTGAATTTTATGGTTTGTGAATTGTATCTGAAGTTTAAAATGATGAACTAACTGTGAAACATTATTTTTTCATCTAGGAGAATGACAAAAATTTAAAACAATAACTAGGCTCATTATTGCAAAGACTATGGGGAAGAAGTCTTAGACATTAAAATACTATCCATTGCTTGTGCCTTCCGTCAAGGACATTTCAGCACCATGTATTAAAATGCTTCAAAAATGAACATGCTTTGCCTTAGCAATTCCAATCCTAGGATTTTACCTTAAGGGAATAATTGAATATCTGTGCAAGGATGTATGTGAAGAGATGTTCTTCACAGAATTATTTATATAGTGAAAATTGGAAAACCTTTGTCCCAGAGTAAGGGTTATTTAAATAATTGTAATTAACTTCATGTTAAACAGATAGTTATATCACATTTTTTATTGACTGCCATGGAAAACTGTCCAAATACAAGGTTAACTAGAAAAAAAAAGCATGATATAAAATACTGTATATAGTATGACATATTTCTGTAAATAAACAGACCTGGTCACTATAGTATCAAGGATATATATCTAAGTATTATATGGGGGTGATATTTAGTGATTGTTATTGTCTAATTTTATGCAATATGTGCTATTTATATAATAAAAATATTTTACTTTAAAAAGAGTATGCCAAGTTTAACATCACCAATATTAAGACAAACTAAAACCTCGTGCCCCAGAAACAATGCACTGATGACACCATACTACACATGTATTATTTCAGCCCCAGAAGTCTAATCAAGATTTAATTTTCTGGAAACAAATACAACTTTACAGACATTCCGCAAAACATGTGTCATGGGCCCTTCAGACCCCTGTGTGTCATAAAATGAAAAAAGAAAGTCTGGGAAACTCTACTGGATTAACAACCACTAGAGCAATATTACAATCAAATATAATTCATGATTTTTGGCTGTGTCAAACACAGAGAATGAAAATAAACTCATTGCAAACCACATCTTTGTGAAATTCATCAGCGACAAAGAGAAGAATCAAGAAGATTCTAGAATGGAAAAACATCCAAACCAAGAGTCAGAATGACTTTAGGCTTTTACACACAAACACTTAGAAGAGAGAAGGCAATTAAGAAATGCCATCAATATTTAGAAAGAAAATATTTTCACTATAAAATTGTAGACACATCTAAGTCATCAGCAAAGCATGAAGGTTAAAGGCAGAAATTTTCAGACATGAGAGGTCCCAAAAAGTTACCCTTTTTCAGGAAGCCACTGAGGGATGCTTTCTACCCAAGCAAAGAAATTAACCAATAAAGAAGAAAACACATGAAATTAGAAAGCAGGAGAACTAACCAAAGCTAAGTGAAAGGAGTCTCTAGGGTGATGGTGAAGGAGGTCCCCAGACGCATGTGGACCAGAAGGCAACCTGTCCAGATTGAATCCACGTGGCTCAAGTAACAGGTACATTGAGGGCTCTCTCTGCTCTCTCCTCAGCCTCTGTCCAGTCTTTTAACTTTATGACATATTGGATGCTGTGTTCTACCAAAGGGGAAGAAATCGAGGAAAAAGAAAGGAGATCCAAGAAACAAGAACTCCAACTGAAGAGAAAGGCAGAGAGTTTGTCTGATGACAATGAAGGGACATTTCTGGGATGATCGTTAGGTAGCAGGCCTAGAGAGAAACCAGCCCACACTGGGAGGAAATGGAGGTCTTTGGTAAGAAGGTTTCCAAGAAAAAACGGGGAGGTGCTATATCATGTTATGAATCTCACCTTGTGGAAATTATACACAAGGAACTAGCTTGTGAGGGAATCCTTAAGGTACAGGAAGATCTACCTATTGGAATAAAGAAATTTAAGAAAAAGTAATTATTAATGTAAAGAGAAAATGATGATACTCATAGTACATTACAACATTCATTATTTTCATTTCAAAATAATGTGAAAACTGAATATAGATAGATCTAACCCAAAATTGCAATACTACTGTATTAACAGTATGGGAAAAGAGAAACCATGGGAAAAGGGTGTGAGAGCTAAATCTGTGTCCTTACCTAATGAGAAACCAACAGGTAATATCTAAAATCAATGAAGCAATAAGTAGTATTGTACATTTACTATTTAGAATTATGAAATTAAGTAAATGCCAGAACAGAAATAGAACTAAATTGGCTCCTCTCTAGAAGAAGGGAAGGAGATATGAGGCTGTGTGGATGGGAAGCTTCACATTGTTACCAGCCATCCAGTTCTAGCTGATTTTCCAACCATGTGTAGGCATTACTTTGAGAAGAATCTATGTTTTAAATTTTTCTTTAAAAGCTTTTGGCCATGCCACATGGCTTGCAGGATCTTAGTTCCCTGACCAGGGATCGAACCCAGGCCCTCGGCAGTGAAAGCACAAAGTCCTAACCACTGGACCACCAGGGAATTCCCTGAAGAATTTCCAGAAGAATTGGGTTTTTTAATATCAATGTTCTATCAGGTCTTAGCAAAGCTCTGTAAAATGTAATTTTTCTGGTAGAGTCTTGTTTTGCTGTATGGAAGCATTTCAACAAATTTGAGACAAACTATAGAATTATCTTGAGAAATATTAAGGTGATATTGGCTAGAAGAATCACTGAATTATGAGTATTGCTCAGGGACAGCTCCCTGGAAGAAGTGGTTCATAAGCCAAAATGATGTATGTGATACAGAGAGAGGCCATGGGCAAACTCCTCTGAGGGGAGAATGTGAAAATTAAACCAGGAGTTTCATTTCCCAAGGCTATCACCCTACCTCCAAAATGCTCCAACAGTAATGGCTATTCCTATACCTCCCCAGAGCTTCCCTGAGCTTTTCTGGATCATACTGGCATAGGAATAACAGGCATTTTTCCCCGTAGGTTGATGGATTTATAATCAAGGTAGAAACATTGCTCCAATTTTTCTGAAATGCATCACATAGCCATTAATTCATCAACTCAAAAAAAAAAAAAAACTTTTACTGATACCTACCACGTGTCAGGTCCAGTGATAGGTACTGGGGATATAATAAAAATGGCAAAGTTCTCTGGTCAAAGGACAATGGCTTGGGAAATGAAATTCCCACTGCAACTGGCAGAGACATTGGCTGCACCCACCAAACCCACCTATCCTGCACATCTCAGCCTGGGAATGTGAACCCCAACAGACACCCAGACCAGGAAGCACAGGAAGTGTACTTTCACCATAATTAATGTGGAGGGTGCATAAAAGACAAATTGATGCTTCCAACAGGAAAACTAAAATTTGTGAGGAGGTAGGGCTGAAATAAAAAGAGATAGCATTTAATCTAAACCACTTCCTGTGAGTTGGATGTCTTTTTAAAAAATTGGCCGCCTTATCATTTTCTTAGTCACCTTTTCTCTAGGCTTATTGGAGGCGTACTCACTCCTAGCAACCTCCCATCTGCTGAAAAACAGAATCAAGAGAATGAAGAGCCATGATGATACATCCAGCACTGAGTGAAAATATTAGGAGAAAAGCAATAAATGTACTACCCCATTTGCATAAAACCTATTAATGCCCTCTTCAGACTCACGATATGAATTTTATATCAAGGAGAACAGCTGTGATCTGCTGTTTCTAGTAATGCGGAGTATTTGAAACAACCTGCAAACCACCGCTACTCCTAATTGCCAGCCAGTACCCTTGACTTGAGCTCTCTCCAAATAAAACACTCTGGTTGTTGGCCAGAGGAAGATTTATCTGTTGGGCTCCTCGGCTCAAAACGCTGTTCGGTTTCTTGTGTTCCTGTTTTTCCCACGCTAGTGCAAATCCATTGCATTTCAAATCTTTCTCTTTTTATTTTAATCAAAACCAGTGCCTTTTCTACTTTCTCTTCCTGCTGCCAATCTACCATTTCGAGGGGTATAGCCTCAATCAGGACCTCAGGACCTTCCTCCCCAGTGTGCTGGTCAGGGTTAACGATGGCCGGGCAAAGCCACCTTCTGTCTGGCTGTTCGTTGTTCGGTCTCTAAGTCGTGCCTGGCTGAGTTCTACGTAAACAGCCAACGTGAGAGGTTCCTAGAGCCCAGGATTTTGCGACTCCCGCGAGGGCAGCGCGGGGCTGCGGCAGAGATTGGAAGGAGATCTACCCGGATTGGGAGGGGAGACGCGCAGAGGAAGGTGGAGAAGAGGGATCATGTGTGTTCCTCCAGTGTACAACCCCCATTTGAGTGACAAATGACGAGGACATCCTATAAAAACAACTAAGCGCCAAGCTGCCCGCATCCATCTCCCTCTTCGCGCGTGTGCGTTTTCAACTAACTTTGGGAACTCCGCGCAGCCTCTCCTCCACCTCGGTTTCCCGCGCCCTGCCTGCCCTTTTCGGTACCTCCTCTTCCTCCAGGCAAAGGATGGAGGCTCCCTTCAGCCCCTCAACTCCGTCGCCGGCGCCCAACCTCTCCGTACCCATCTCGCTGGGCTGGGGTCTCAACCTGACTTCCGGACAGGGAGCCCCCGGACAAGGAGCCCCCGTCCCGGGACCCCCGCCTCCGCCGCCTCCGCCGCCGTCCGGGCCGCCCAGCCGCCGCGTCCGCCTGGTCTTCCTGGGGGTCATCCTGGTGGTGACGGTGGCCGGCAACGCCACGGTGCTGTGTCGCCTGTGCGGCGGCGGCGGCGGCGGGCCCTGGCCGGGTCCCAAGCGTCGCAAGATGGACTTCCTGCTGGTGCAGCTGGCCCTGGCCGACCTGTACGCGGGCGGGGGCACCGCGCTGTCGCAGCTGGCTTGGGAACTGCTGGGCGAGCCGCGCCGGGCCGCGGGCGACCTGGCGTGCCGCTGCGTGCACCTCCTGCGGGCGTCCGGCCGCGCCGCCTCGGCCCACCTCGTGGCGCTCATCGCCCTCGAGCGCCAGCGCGCCGTGCGCCGTCCGCAGGGCCCGCCGCTGCCCGCGCGCACCCTCGCCGCCCTGGGCTGGCTGCTGGCGCTGCTGCTGGCGCTGCCCGCCGCCTTCGTGGTGCGCGGGGGCGCCCCCTCGCCGCCGCCGCCCGCCGCGCCCCCGCCCTCCCGCGCCTGGCCCGGGGAGCGCCTTTGCCACGACATCTTCGCGCCGCTGCCGCGCTGGCACCTGATGCTGTACGCGCTCTACGAGGCCTTGGCGGGCTTCGCGGCGCCGGCCGCTGTCATGAGCGTCGCGGGCGGCCGCCTGCTCCGCGCCTGGCGGCCGCGCCCGCCCCAGGCCCCATCGGCGGCGGCGGCGGCGGCACCCAGTTCAGCCAGTCCGGGCCAGGCCTCCGCGCCCAACGTGCTGCCGCGCGCCAAGGTGCAGAGCCTCAAGATGAGCCTAGTGCTGGCGCTGCTGTTCGTGGGGTGCCAGCTGCCCTACTTCGCGGCCCGGCTGGCAGCCACGTGGTCGTCTGGACCCGTGGGGGACTGGGAGACCGACGACCTGGCGGTGGCGCTGCGCCTCGTGGGGGTGGCCAACAGCGCCCTCGATCCCTTCGTCTACCTGTTCTTCCAGGCGGGCGGCTGTCGGCTCCGGCGGCGCCTGCGGAGGCGCCTGGGCGCGCTGTGCTGCCCGCCGGAGGGAGTCGAGGAGGACGAGGAGGGGGCCCGGGGCCACCAGGCTCTCCACCGCCACCGCTGGCCCCACCCGCATTATCACCACGCCCGGCGGCAGCAGGCCGAGCAGGGTTACCTGCGCCCACCGCCGCCGCGGCCCCGGCCGCCGCCCTGCTCCTGCGAAAGCGTCTTCTAGGCTGTTCGATGGCCGGGGACGGGTCATCTGTCGCTGCGCCGCCGCCTCCGCGCAACACGAGGCCGGCCGGGGTCTTTCTAGCTCACAGCCAGCAGGAGGGTCTCTGAGAGCCTCACCCTGAATCTGCCCCTGCCCTCCACTCCCCTATTGTAATTTTATATATTGTTTACATTTTACACTCTTCCAGGTTTTCTCCTTTCCTTGTCACATGTCCCCCATTCGGAGACGAGAGAGTGACCCGCTGGGAATTTGAAAAATTGAAGTTAGAGTTATTTTTGCAGTTCTCTTTTGCTCCCATAGTCTTCTGGCTAAGATCACTGGTTTTAGCCAAAGTGCCGAGCTCTCATTCTTTCATGTGCGGCCCCTGTTTTCACTTATTTGGGATAGTGTTCAACTGTACCTTTGGGACCAGAGAAGGCGCCTCTAGTTCGGGGAGGAATAGCTTCACATTGTTTTCCCCGGGGAGCCTGAAAACTGTACCGGTGATTCTATCAGAAATGTAATCTTGCTGTCACTTCAGAGCCACAGAGTATTTGTGAAATAAAAACATTTTCCACCGAGCAATTAGGACTTAAAAAAAAAAAAAAAAACACATGGTACTGTGTTTTCTCAGAAAAAAAAAAAATCAGTGTGGTCTTTATTTTTAGTCTAACTTCCACTTCAGGAGAAAGCTGAGATTGTAGGAGGGAGACATAAAATCTTCCCTTGGAACCTTTCAAAGACGCCCAGTTTCTGTAGGAAATGGTTCCTGTGTCCAGACCAGCCTCTACAGCTGCGATGCTGTGAACAGGTGGGGACTCTCAGCACAAAAACCCTAGCAGACTAGAGAAGGGAAGTACCTGGGTGCTGCACAGGGGAGAGGCTCAGTCCCAGGTGGAGCTTTAGGGAGACTGGCAGCTGGAAAGAAAGCTGCAACCTCCCAATGCTGCAAGGATATACAAAACTCTCTCTCTCTCTCTCTCTCTCTCTCTCTTTTTTTCTCCCCCACAAAGGCAGTGTCTCCTAATATGCACTGCTGAGGACAAAGTCAAGGAGCAGATTTAGTCAGTGACCTCCTCCTCCTAACTGTCCTTGGTTCTAGAGAGAAGTAACAGCGCTGATGAACAAATATCTGTGTGTTTACCACTGTCTTTCATCTGAGAATTGCAAGCTTTCCATTACAGTGTTTCAGGTTCCTGCACAAATGCAGGACTAAGATTCAAAAAGAGGAAATGACTGGTGAAGTTCACTGGCGGAGCTAATGCTCTTTGAGGTCCTTCTTTGTTTTGATCACTGATGAATCTCACATTCTTAGACAATGTTTGATATATAGTATGCACCCAAAACACATTTGTTGATTAATCATCATATGAGTCAGGCATAGATAGACTGGAATAAAAGATTTACAAAAAGACATCTTCATTAAACTTAGCTTACCTCCCTCCAAAATTGTGTCCAAAAATGTTATAGAGTTACAGATTTTCCTTCCTTTCTTTAATCCTTCTTATCCTGCTGAGGCATGCAATGTACCAAGAACAAGACACCTCAAGAGAAAAGAACACAATTGTCTTCATGAACCTAAATCTGGGTTATAGCATTACTTTTATTCATTAATAAACACTTACTACTTATTTTGTGCCAAGCAACCTGCTCGGCATTGGAGATGCTAAGGTGAATAAGACACATCTTTCCCTCAAAGACTTTGTAATCGTGCGTAGGAGACCCTCTGAGAAGTGCAGCACAAATACAGTCAGATGGGATTTAACAGGGGTTCCAGGCAGGGTGTCAGGGCACTGAAGAACATCAGACAACTTTGACAGCCTGGGGGAAAGGGGCATGGCCCATCAGATGTGCATGCTAAGTTGCTTCAGTCCTGTCTGACTCTTTGTGATCCTATGGACTGCAGCCCACCAGGATCCTCTGAACATGGGATTCTCCAGGCAAGAATACTGGAGTGGGTTGCCATGCCCTCCTCCAGGGAATCTGCTTAACCCAGGGATCATTTCCTGCGGCCCCTGCATTGCAGGCAGATTCTTTATCAAGGAGCCACTGGGGAATACTAAAAGGTATTCTATGCAGTTAAAAAAGAGCTAGCCACACAGGAACATACAGCTAAAATAAGTAAACAAGACCTATTACATAATTTGAAGCGGAAAGTGTGTAGCAAACAGCCAGAAGTATAACTAAAACCACAACTGGCTATAAATCATTTACTAAAAATACAACAATCTAGCTCATTTGTGAAAGAGAAGATAGATTTGAAACATGTTTTATCTAAGCCACTTCCTAGGAAACACTAAAGGAAGTAGAAAATTTGAGGAGTTTCTCTCTCATTTCTGAAATGTTCTGACTCAATCAAAGGGAAGATATTAATAAAATACTAATACAAATGAATAGTTTAATTAAGTGAAACATGTTTTGCAAAGTTGAGAGGCAATGTAACATAATGAAAAGAGCAGAGTCTTTGGAGCCTGAAGATTTGGACTTGTTTCATCTCTGTGACATAGTAGCTTGTGACTTTGGTCTGTTTGCTGAATCTTTTTGAGTCTTAGTTTTCTCATCAATACAATGATATTTTCATTACCTTACTTCTTAGGACTCATGTATGTAAAATACTTGATTGATGGGTAGAGGGATTGTCCTGTCAGCTTGTCTCTTTAGATTCACCCTTGTATTCAATATACGACAGCTATTGTTATTCTCCAGCTCTGGGCTATGAGGAATAAAAGCCAGTCGAGTAATATTAGCTGAAAGGAAGCAAGAGATCTTGGAGAATCTATGTAAGATGAATGCACTCAATGGTGCTACACGGTAATAGAGAAATCAGGCCTTTCAGCAGGTAGTACGCTCACAGTAATTGTCAGCTGCCTTTCTTGAATCCATTTTTCTTTTCTAGCAGTTCTCAGGTTCTTATTATCTATGCCTTTTATGAACAGTCATGTTTTGAGGGAAGCTAATTCCTCTCCCACTCTAAGACTGGGCCTTAATGAGTCTAAGCACATCAAAATAAGTCCCCCCCACCCCCCGCCCGTACCACCATGTCCTGCTCGGAAATGGTCATGTGATCCAGTTAAGAACAACGAGACTTGGGGGGAGGGTTGTTGAGGGACATCTAGGAAGGGGGTCCTTAACTCTTCTGAGAGAGACATGGGCACCAGCAAGCTCTCTCCATCTCTCTCCCACTGACACTAAATGAGGGAGCATGATGTGTGGCTGGCGGCTGACAGTCCACGTCTCACCATAAGGGTCACCAGCGGTAAGATGAAGCCAATACTGGATACAGCAGGGTGGCGAGATGAAAAGAACTTAAGATTTTTAATGACTTCACTGAGTTGTCATGTTAAACACCACTGAGGCACAGCTACTGCAGGTCCCGTTAAATAAACCTATACATTTTCTTATTGCTCAAGGCAGTTGAACTAAATTTTATGTTACTTGTAGCAGCAGGCAGCCTCTAAGTGAAGAAGTCTGGCAAGAAAAAGTATCTCATTTTATTCTTACTGCGTGTTCTTTATCAAAGAAATAGGAACATTCCAAGTGCAATTTTATGTAGTTCATTAGCCAGTAGATATTCAGGGACTCGTATTGGGCATAGTGGGACAGACGGAAGAAAATCAAAGATGTAACTCTTGTATTTTAAAAATTTATATTCTATGAAGAACTATAATTTTTATGTTAAGAACTTTATTGAGATATCTCAACCTGTAACTATTAATGTTATAGAAAATTTACAAATTCTTGCCATTGGTAATTTTACTGATTTATTTGTTCATTCATTCATTTTGGTATTTACTAATGAAAGATCTATCTTGTGCAAGATACTGTATCACTTATCACAGACATATATGTCATTTAAAGTTTAGGTTTTGGGTGGGAACTTAGGCCAACTATTACTATATTTTCTTTGACTGGACCTGGAAGTGATGACCCTGAATGTGCTGAGGTAGGGCTTCCCAGGTGGCTCAAGTGGTAAAGAATCCACCTGCCAATGCAGGAGATATGAGTTTGATTCCTGGGTCCAGAAGATCCCCTGGAATAAGAACCCACTCCAGTATTCTTGCCTGAGAAACTGCATGGACAGAGGAGCCTGGAGGGCTACAGTCCATGGGGTCTCAAAGAGTCAGACATAGCTGAGTGACTGAGTGTGCACACACACACACACATACACATTACTGTACATTGGCCCCTAGAGAGTCACTCTTCTTGATATCCATCCCTTGTGTAATCTTTTCGCACAGAGTCTGGGTTTGGCCATGTGTCCTGCTTTGGCAATGGACATCAGCAGATGTTTCGCAGACAAGCTCTTGATAAGCATTTATGCATAGGGCTTGCTTTCTCAGAAAAGCTGCATTGAGACACCCATGCCATGAAACAGCCAAGAATGAAAGATCACAGGGAGAGTAAAAGCCAGCTACTCAGCCATTCTAACGGGGCCCAGTTCCAGCTAACTGCACTCATGTTAGTAAGCCCAGGGGAGAGCAAAGTGAGAGCTGCCATGCTAACCCACAGACTTGTGAGAAATAATAAATCATAGTGTTAGGGTGGTGTGCTTTGCAGCAATTGATAACTAAAACCCGGGTGGAGTAGTAAAGTGGTGTTGAATGCATTAAAAATGAAAGTCAAAAGGCCCAGATATCATAAGACCTGGGTTCTAGTCTCCTACCACGTGTCAAATTCTGATATTCAACTGCTTACCATATAATCTGATGAGGCCTCACACAAGCTTAAAGTGAGAGAACCCCAAGCTCAGGGAACAGAATTAGAGCCCCAGCTCTAATCCCTTTTCCAAAAGGTGAAATCTTCTATGGCCAAACCCTGGCAGTTCTGGATATGGTTTTACTAAGCAAGGGACTATTGTCTGCCTTCAAAGTGCTCATAGATAAATAATGGGGACTGCAACAATAATAACAGCTAAAATTTATTAAGTAATTTCCATGAAGCTTGGCACTTTATAAGCATCAAGTCATTTAATCCTCATAACAACTAAAAAGAAAGTATCATAACCACCTTAAACTTACAGATAAGGTAATGGAGGCTAAAAAGGATAACATGCCCAGGATCAAAGAGCTAGTAAGTGGCAGAGCTGTGGGGGTTGGTTTGTTTGTTTGGGGTTTTTTCCCTCATCATCTGCACAGGTAATAGCCAAGAAGTTTATCTGAGCCTCAGACACAGGTCTTGCTTTACAGACTTACGTGCCTGTTAGAGACACAGCCTAGACATATACAAGCGGGGGACAGGGGTGATGGATGTGGGGTAAAAAAAATAGCTACCAAAAGAGAGAAATGTGTTTTAGAAAAAACAGTATATGAGTATTTCAAAGAGTTTCATCATTTCAGCCTCTGAAATATACAAGTGAAGAACTCACTCGCTAGGCATGGAGGAGACTGCCAGCTCTTCACTAAAATCTATTCTCCCCTTCTTAAGTGGCTATCCTGCCAGAGACTCCATTTCCCAGACTCCCTTGCTGCTAGGTACAGCTATGTAACATGTTGTCAGCAATGTAATGTGAGCAAAAGTGACATGTGTGGCTTCCAGACTTGGGCCTTAGGACATAAGGCTTGTGCTCCTCCATGCTCTCTTCCCTCTTTCTATTGGCTGGAAGACGAGGTGACAGTCACATGAAGTGACAACGATCAGGTTCATCCATTTGAATGAGGACAACATCCTAGAGATTCCTTCAGGATCTTGTGGGGGCACAGACAACCTAAACTGGCCGGGGGATTATGTGAGAGAAATACATTTCTGTCTTCTTTAAGCCACTGAACTGTTTATTATGGCAACTAATATTTTGAGCTTGTACTAAATTAGACAGCAATTAATATTTTGAGCTTGTACTAAATGAGACTAGGAGATGGTTTTGCTTGTCAGTTTTCTGTCCCCTAGGCCCTGTGTTTCCAGGGGAGTTTGGTGTGAATTTAAGCAGAACCAAGTCTAGAATGTGAAATCCTCAGAGATCTAAGACGTCTGAGCCAAGTCATGCCTGTGGGATACATCTTATATTTTCCCCAAAAGAAGTCCTTAACCTCAGGAAACACTTCTTTTTTTCTAATCTAACAGTTGAAAGTGTTAGAGAAACCTCATGTCTCTGGACATTAGTCCAGAAGCAGGAATCCACAATGCAGCAGGCTTTCTGGTTGCCCACGTTAACATTTCTTATTCTCTTTCCTTGCTAGAAGAATCTTGATTGTGTTCACAGAGCTAGAAATCATCTGAGTGCTTCCTCTACTTATATGTCTGATGCCTTGGCTGGCATAGTCAAAACTGGACTCATCAGGAACATCAACCAAAGTGCTTAATATTGCTCTCCATGTGGCTTTGGCTTTCCCATTGCATGATGGCCATAGAGTAGTCAAACTTCTCCTAAGGCAGCTCAAGTTTCCAAGAGCAAGTGTTCTAGTGAATAAGCCACATGGCTCTGCACAGTCTCGTCTCAAAAGTCTCACAGAAGCATATCATCTGTAATCTACTAGTCAAAGCAGCTCCAGGTTCAAAGGCAGAGAACAGAAACCCTACCTTCTAAGGAACGAGGTGTCAAAGAATTTTCAGTCATATTTTAAAACTGCCACACCATCCACCAAGATAATGGTATCCCTAGCTCTGGGATATATATCCAAGAGAACCACAGTAATTCCAGTCTTCCTACTAGTTGACTGGTTTTGGACAATGACACTAGAGGTAAGAGCTTCTGGGGGCTACTGGAAAGTCTGCTGTACTCTACCAATTCAAATGCTAATCTCATCCAGAAACATCCACACAGGCACACAAAGAAATGTTTAACCAAATATCTATGCAGTCACAAGAAACTATGGGGTTTCCTTATAACTTAATCCCTACTAACAATCATCAATTATGCTTGCATATTTATTTGTTTTTCTTCCTTCAGTTCAGTTCAGTCACTCAGTCATGTCCGACTTTGCGACCCCATGAATCACAGCATGCCAGGCCTCCCTGTCCATCACCAACTCCCGGAGCTCACTCAGATTCATGTCCATCGAGTCAGTGATGTCATCCAGCCATCTCATCCTCTGTCATCCCCTTCTTCTCCTACCCCCAATCCCTCCCAGCATCAGTCTTTTCCAATGAGTCAACTCTTTGCATGAGGTGGCCAAAGTACTGGAGTTTCAGCTTTAGCATCATTCCTTCCAAACAAATCCCAGGGTTGATCTCCTTCAGAATGGACTGGTTGGATCTCCTTGCAGTCCAAGGGACTCTCAAGAGTCTTCTCCAACACCACAGTTCAAAAGCATCAATTCTTCTTCACAGTCCAACTCTCACATCCATACATGACTACTGGAAAAACTATAGCCTTGACTAGATGGACCTTAGTCAGCAAAGTAATGTCTCTGCTTTTGAATATGCTATCTAGGTTGGTCATAACTTTTCTTCCAAGGAGTAAGCATTTTTTACTTTCATGGCTGCAGTCACCATCTGCAGTGATTTTGGAGCCCCCCAAAATAAAGTCTGACACTGTTTCCACTGTTTCCCCATCTATTTCCCATGAAGTGATGGGACCAGATGCCATGATCTTAGTTTTCTGAATGTTGACCTTTAAGCCAACTTTTTCACTCTCCTCTTTCACTTTCATCAAGAGGCTTTTTAGTTCCTCTTCACTTTCTGCCATAAGGGTGGTGTCATCTGCATATCTGAGGTTATTGCTATTTCTCCCGGCAATCTTGATTCCAGCTTGTGTTTCTTCCAGCCCAGCGTTTCTCATGATGTACTCTGCATATAAGTTAAATAAGCAGAGTGACAATATACAGCCTTGACATACTCCTTTTCCTATTGGAACCAGTCTGTTGTTCCATGTTCAGTTCTAACTTTTTCTTCCGTAAGGTGCTCTAATAGGTCTATCACTTCTAATTCTTTAACCACGGAAGGATACAGACGATTGACAATTTAGCCTGTGCTATCATCGAGGTTACCCTAAGACAAAGAATTTGAGTAACACATACTGGATATTAAAGAATCATTGTGCAAGTTGTAACCTTCATTTCTCTGGGCAGTGAAGTCACACCACTGCTGGAGCGTTGGAATGGCCCCATTGTAAGTGATATAGCAAGCATTTCATCAGCTAGCTGGATGGAGCTTTTAACACATATTTTGAAATTTTTACTCTTTACTGAGCATTTATCAGAGTATATTTTTAAAATGAGAGCCTGCCCGAGGCCAACGTGTCCAAGTGTACTTTGTGAAGCACCAGATGCTTCCATATTAATCTATTTTAAAGGAAAAAAGAGTTTCCTAGTTAAACGTTTGGAACACTAGGTTAAATAGGTTTCCCTCTTCTTTTTTTACATTTTTATTATAAAGTAGATAGAAAACTTGAAAAAGAACACAAAAGAACACCCACATATGCACCACTGAGATTCAATAGTTGTTAACATTTTGCTTTCTTTGCTTTGATACATATTTTTTGTTGTTGATTTTGAATAACTTGAGACTTAGTTGCAGACATTATGATATCATTACACCTCACCTTTGAATACTTAAATGTGCACCTCCTAAGACATTCTTGTATAACCTTAAAAGCATCATCAAAAAATTAACCATAATTCCCTAGTATCACCTAATATCCAGTCCAGATTCAAAACTTCCCTTTTGCCCTCAATATACTTGAACAGATTTTTTTCTTTTGAAGCAAAATATAATTACATTTGATCATTATGTTTCTTTAGTCTTTTTTATCACTGCAGATGGTGATTGCAGCCATGAAATTAAAAGGCACTTACTCCTTGGAAGAAAAGTTATGACCAACCTAGATAGTATATTCAAAAGCAAAGACATTACTTGGCCAACAAAGGTCCGTCTAGTCAAGGCTATAGTTTTTCCAGTGGTCATGTATGGACGTGAGAGTTGGACTGTGAAGAAAGCTGAGCGCCAAAGAACTGATGCTTTTGAACTGTGGTGTTGGAGAAGAGTCTTGAGAGTCCCTTGGACTGCAAGGAGATCCAACCAGTCCATTCTGAAGGAGATCAACCCTGGGATTTCTTTGGAAGGAATGATGCTAAAACTGAAACTCCAGTACTTTGGCCATCTCATGCGAAGGGGTGACTCATTGGAAAAGACTCTGATGCTGGGAGGGATTGGGGGCGGGAGGAGAAGGGGATGACAGAGGATGAGATGGCTGGATGGCATCACTGACTCGATGGACTTGAGTCTGAGTGAACTCTGGGAGCTGGTGATGGACAGAGAGGCCTGGCGTGCTGCAATTCATGGGGTCGCAAAGAGTCAGACACGACTGAGCAACTGAACTGAACTGAACTGATTCTAAAATATTCCCACTGACCTGTAAAAAAAAAAAGATACTGTGCTTTTGAAGAGACCAAGCCAGTTGACTCACAAGATATCATGCATTCTTAATTTTTCTGAGTATTTCCTCATAATACCTTCTAATTTGTTCCTCTCTTCCCAACCAGGTTTCTTTACAGTGGTACCTTTCAGAGTCCTCAACATGTTAATGGGCACCTTTTCTGAGCCTCTGTAATCACAATATCTTTTTGTCTGGGATATGGCCCCACCAACACACACACACACACTCACACACACACTCAGGCCTCCAGCAGTCACATCTGGACTTCATAACTCCATCTTCAGGGCTACTACATCAGAATTACCTCCTAAAAGACTAGGGCAGGGATGACAAGAAGTTACAGAAATTTTGACAGATTTAAGGAGGGGAAACTAGGAAAATTAGGGTGCATTAACGGTGAGTTTGAAAGAATTATGGTTGTTGCAGCGATTCAGTTCAGTCACTCAGTCGTGTCCGACTTTCGCAATCCCATTGACTGCAGCATGCCAGGCCTCCCAGCATCACCAACTCCCAGAGCTTACTCAAACTCATGTTCATTGAGTTGGTAAGGGCATCCAACTATCTCATCCTCTGTTGTCCCCTTCTCCTCCCACCTTCAATCTTTACCAGCATCAGGGTCTTTTCAAATGAGTCAGTTCTTCACATCAGGTGGCCAAAGTATTGGAGTTTCAGCTTCAGCATCAGTCCTTCCAATGAATGTTCAGGACTGATTTCCTTTAGGATGGACTGGCTGGATCACCTTGCAGTCCAAGGTACTCTCAAGAGTCTTTTCCAACATCACAGTTCAAAACCATCAATTCTTCAGGGCTCAGCTTTCTTTATAGTCCAACTCTCACATCCATACATGACCACTGGAAAAACCATAGCCTTGACTAGATGGACTTTTGTTGGCAATGTAATGTCTGTGCATTTTAATATGCTGTCTAGGTTGGTCGTAACTTTTCTTCCAATGAGTTACCATCTGCAGTGATTTTGGAGCCGCCCAAAATAAAATCTGTCACTGTTTCCATTGTTTCCCCATCTATTTGCCATGAAGTGATGGGACCAGATGCCATGATCTTAAGTTTTCTGAATGTTGAGATTTAAGCCAACTTTTTCACTCTCCTCTTTCATTTTCATCAAGAGACTCTTTAGTTCTTCTTTGCTTTCTGCCATAAGGGTGGTGTCATCTGCATATCTGAGGTTATTGATATTTCTCCCAGCAATCTTGATTCCAGCTTGTGCTTCCTCCAGCCTAGGGTTTCTCATGATGTACTTTGCATAAAAGTTAAACAAGCAGGGTGACGATATACAGCCTGCAGGCAGCCAGCACGAGGAGTCACGCCCATGGCAAAGGTCATGAGGTTAAAGGGCCCGACAGGCAAAGGTGAGTCGGGCCTTAAGGGAGCCTTGCTGGATCTGCTTGTGCATCTGCCCCCAAACCAGAGTTGGCCTACTTTACTGTGTTATGCTTTCCACCTACTCTTCTGACATTAACAGGGGGGGTCCCCCCACCACATTTTTCTGGAAAAAGTTAATTTAGAGCTTTTAGATAATAAGTCTCCTGGCCATAATAAGCGTGTTTCAATCCAAAAACCCCTCTGATGGCTTTCTAGCCTGCCTACAGGACTCTTACAGCTGTACATGTGATTGTTTACAGCCTCCTGACCCGAGAGGCACAGGAAGCTTAAAACATCCTAGGAATATAGGGGCTTCCGAGGAGTCAAAATCATTAGAATAGGACTAATTAAGGGTTTCATTTGTTGAGCCAATACTTGCTACCAAATTTTCGTATCTTTTATTTGTTGATATAGTCGGGATGTAGAAAAAACAGGTAGTAGCCCTGGCATTATCAACATTAGATCTTTGAGTTAAGTACTTTCTTTGTTATAAGCCACTGCACCTTTGTTCTACAGGAATGTAACTTTCTTTAGTACTTTGAGGGTGATGCAGATTAAAGAAAAAACACTTCAAGGGAAAAAGAGTTTTCTGGTTGATAGACATTTATCTAGGAAAAAAGCCATAAAAATGTTAACAGGCCCCCTGGCCAGAAGATGATGTAAAACCACCTAAGACCTTTTGTATATGGGAAGGTATGCAAAAAGAAAGCCTGGTCTCAATAAGGGTCAGGACTGCTGCCCCTACATAACTCTACATATTCCATTATTTGTTTATGTACAACTTGGGATATATAAGCTGCTTTTGAAAATAAAGTTGTGAGTCTGGCACTGATGCTTGGCTCCCCCATGTCATTCTTTTCTCCCTTTTCTGGCTGAATTCACATCTGGAGCACAGAGGCTCTCCGTGTCTACTTATTTGCCCTGGCTTCTAAGACCCACGCGAGAGGGAGCCCAAGGCAGGGCACCCTCGGCTATTCAAGTGGGCGCTGGTGGCCTATGTAGATGGTGCAAGTTTCTTGTCTTGGAACTTTATTGGTCTCCTGTGTAAACCAAGCTGTTCAGCATCTTTTCTCCACTAATTTTCCTACTACACTATTCCTTCCTAATCTCTCTTTATTTCTCTGAGTAAATAAGTCTTTCCTTGCTGACTCCGTCCCCGCTTTGAATTCCCTGGATCCACCAGGGCTGGACCCCGGTAAGCCTTGACACACTCCTTTCCCTATTTGGAACCAGTCTGTTGTTCCATGTCCAGTTCTAACTGTTGCTTCCTGACCTGCATACAGATTTCTCAAGAGGCAGGTCAGGTGGTCTGGTATTCCCATCTCTTGAAGAATTTTTGACAGTTTTTGTGATCCACACAGTCAAAGGCTTTGGCTAGTCAATAAAGCAGAAATAAATGTTTTTCTGGAACTCTCTTGCTTTTTTGATTATCCAGTAAATGTTGGCAATTTGATCTCTGGTTCCTCTGCCTTTTCTAAATCCAGCTTGAATATCTGGAAGTTCATACTTCACGTATTATTGAAGGCTGGCTTGGAGAATTTTGAACATTACTTTATTAGCATGTGAGATGAGTGCAATTGTGCAGTAGTTAGAGCATTCTTTGACATTGCCTTTCTTTGGGATTGGAATGAAAACTGACCTTTTCCAGTTCTGCGACCACTGCTGAGTTTTCCAAATTTGCTGGTATATTGAGTGCAACACTTTCACAGAATCATCACTTAGGATTTGAAATAGCTCAACTGGAATTCCATCACCTCCACCAGCTTTGTTCGCAGTGATTCTTCCTAAGGCCCACTTGATTTCAGATTCCAGGATGTCTGGCTCTAGGTGAGTGATCTCACCATCGTGATTATCTGGGTCATGAAGCTCTTTTTTGTACAGTTCTTCTGTGTATTCTTGCCACCTCTTCTTAATATCTTCTGCTTCTGTTAGGTCCATACCATTTCTGTCCTTTATCCAGCCCATCTTTGCATGCTATGTTCCCTTGGTATCTCTAATTTTCTTGAAGAGATCTTTAGTCTTTCCCATTCTATTGTTTTCCTCTATTACTTTGCCCTGATTGCTGAGGAAGGCTTTCATATCCCTCCTTGTTATTCTTTGGAACTCTGCATTCCAGTGGGTATATAGCAAATCGGTGTATATCAAATGGGTATATATTTCCTATTCTTTGCTTTTCGCTTCTCTTCTTTTCACAGCTATTTGTAAGGCCTCCTCAGACAGCCAGTTTGCTGTTTTTCATTTCTTTTTGTTGAGGATGATCTTGATCCCTGTCTCCCTGTCTCTTGATCCCTGACAAACCTCCATCCATAGTTCATCAGGCAGTCTGTCTATCAGATCTAATCCCTTGAATCTATTTCTCACTTCCACTGTATGATAGTACGGGATTTGATTTAGGTCATCCTTGAATGGTCTCGTGGTTTTCCCTACTTTCTTCAATTTAAGTCTGAATTTGGCAATAAGGAGTTGATGATCTGAGCCAGAGTCAGCTCCCAGTCTTGTTTTTGCTGACTGTATAGAGTTTCTCCATCTTTGGCTGCAAAGAATATAATCAATTTGATTTCGGTGTTGACCATCTGGTGATGTCCATGTGTAGAGTCTTCTCTTGTGTTGTGGAAGAGGCTGTTTGCTATGACCAGTGCATTCTCTTGGCAAAACTCTATTAGCCTTTGCCCTGCTTCATTCTGTACTCCAAGGTCAGATTTGCCTGTTACTCCAGTGTTTCTTGACTTCCTACTTTTGCATTCCAGTCCTCTATAATGAAAAGGACATCCTTTTTTGGGTGTTAGTTCTAGAAGGTCTTGTAGGTTTTCATAGAACCATTCAACTTCAGCTTCTTCAGCATTACTGATAGGGGCACAGACTTGGATTAGTATGACATTGAATGGTTTGCCTTGGAAACGAACAGAGCTCATTCTGTCATTTTTTGAAATTGCATCCCAGTACTGCATTTCAGACTTCTTTGTTGACTATGATGGCTACTCCATTTCTTCTAAGGGATTCCTGCCCACAGTAGTAGATATAATGGTCAGCTAAGTTAAATTCACCCATTCCAGTTCATTTTAGTTCGCTGATTCCTAAAATGTTGACATTCACTCTTGCCATCTCCTGTTTCACCACTTCCAATTTGCCTTGATTCATGGACCTAACATTCCAGGTTCCTATGCAATATTGCTCTTTACAGAATCGGACATTGTTTCTATCACCAGTCACATCCACAATGGGGTGTTTTGGGTTTTTTTTTTTTTTTGCTTTGGCTCCACCTCTTCATTCTTTCTGGAGTTATTTCTCCACTGATCTCCAGTAGCATATTGGGCACCTACCATCCTGGGGAGTTCATCTTTTTGAAGAACTATCTTTTTGCCTTTTCATACTGTTCATGGGTTCTCAAGGCAAGAATACTGAAGTGGTTTGCCCGTCCCTTCTCCAGTGGACCACATTTTGTCAGAACTCTCCACAATGACCTGTCCATCTTGGGTGGCCCTAAACAGCATGGTTCATAGTTTCATTGAGTTAGACACGGCTGTGGTCCAGTTGTAGCTGTAGATATTGGTAATGCCCACACCTTAAGGAAACAGGTAAGAGAAATGTGTTGAGTTAGAGCCCTAGAGAAGACACGACCAAGATGACACAAACAAAGATAAAGCCAGGCTGAACACAGCAGGGCAAGTACAGGTCTGGCTTATATGTTGATCTGATGGAAAGTTATTTCCTGTGGGGATCAGTCAGCTAAAGAAAAGTTTGTTTTTGCGCAGAGAATCATTATCTGTATGGACTCAGAAGAAAACAGTCTGGGCTAGAAAACAGAAGAAAGTAAAAGGAAGCAAGGAAGGCACTCAGTTTGGCACACACATGGCAAAGAGAAAGAAAGACGTTAATGTAAGAAGCAAGCTAAACTGTCAGAAGTCAACCAAGCCTTCCTAGAAGGCATAGGACACAGCAGAGGGACTGAAGTACTGAAGGCATATCCCACCATGCCAAGCCCAGGATCCTGCACACCTGAGGATGGCAGTGTCTTGAAAAGCAGATGGCAGAGGCAGTCTGGCTCCCAAAGGCCTGGGGAAGCCAGATTCAGAAGCAACAGTAGAGTCAGAAACGTGGGCAGGTGATATTCCAGGTGGAAAGAAGGTGAGAAATACTGGGTTATCATTCCTGGGAGCAAGTTGCATAAACCTAACCAATTCCCTAAGAAGAAAGGGTGAAGTCAGCCACTGTGTTCAAGACTTAAAATGTTGCTCACAAGTGATGTGGAGACCTTGACACTATACAGAGACCCCCTTCAAGCAGCATACACATGACAGGAACTGTGGGCTTGATGGAGTGTTAGTAGGGAACACACAGCCCCTAAGCTATGGGTCTCATGTGAAGGGATTTCAATGACTTGGACTCTCTCCCTTGTTGGAGTTGTGTGTGAGTGTGTGTGTGTGTGTGTGTGTGTGTGTGTGTGTGTGTGCATGTGCATGTGCACAGTCATGTCTGACTCTTTGCAACCCCATAGACTGTAGCCCACTAGGCTCCTGGGTCCATGGAATTTTCTAGGCAAGAATATTGGAGTGGGTTGCCATTTCCTTCTCCAGGGAATCTTCCTGACCCAGGGATAGAACCCACATTTCTTGCATCTCTTACATTGGCAGACGGATTCTTTACCACTAGTGCCATGTGGGAAGCCTGCTGGGGTTAGAAGGGCCCAACTGACAACAAACAAACAAACAAAAAACCTTTTCCATATCTGTGTTCTAAACCAATATTTTGGGAGAAAATGAAGTTCAGAGATGAAACCCTCTGATAAAGCACAAAGATAACAAAATCCAAAGAATTAAAGTGCACATGTCAAAATGCCCTGCCCTTGTTTGAAAAAAATTAAAGACATCCTTGAATGTTAACTCCGTGTAGTCTCTTCTGGGGGTGTTCCCGAGCCAGAGAGAGCTGTATGTCCCTCAGCAGAGTCAGCTGCAGCTCCTCTCTCCCTGGAATAAGTCAGTTCTTTAGGACCTCTTTGGTTCCATCTGTTCAGTTCCCATATTTTGATGAGTCTCATTCTTTTAAAGAGTTTGAAGTGTTAAGAGGAAGCAGAATATTATTGCAGCATGGCCCCTCACATACCTATCAAAATTAGGAAACAAAGAACTTCCTACCTATAGAATAATAGCTAAACAAAATGGTTTTCCCAGAATCAAGTACTTGGTGTCCTCAGAGATTTCCAGCAGAGACTTAGGATCTGAGAGAAGGAAAGATCTTGGTCTCAGCTTCCCAGACTGGTTGTCAGTCTGTCAATGTAGATGGTCCAACTGTGAAGGTAAACTCAACTGGGAGAAATCTTTTCATTAGAGGTTTACTTGGCATCATGTTTAAAAAGCCTCAGATGAGAGGAAGATCCGTCTATGCATTTATGCAGTTATCTGAGACAGAGGGAACTGAATCACTCCTGCCTTCCTGTAAGTTTAGAAATGTACAAAAGTACTATAGAGGCCTCAGTCTTCCTCTTGGCAGTTAAAGATCTCTTCAAGGCGATTTCCACTCTGAGCCCTCCTACTGGATTGAGCAGGGCTTCTATCATGTCATGGTGCTCTCTTAGAACATATGTTTTCAGTCTTTTGCCTCAGCAGCTGTTTTCATTGACTTTGCCGAAGCAATCTGCTTCTAGGCAGGCTTTCTCCAGAGGCATCTTGACTCTGCATGGTGCAGAGTGACTGAGCATGTGACATCCTACAGGAATCCAAGAAATCCCTTCATGCTTCCCTCTCTGGGCCAGAATGCAAAATGGAATTTAGAGCAGCCACACAGTGCCACCTTACGCATGCCTGTCATGGCCAATTTCCTGTTAAAAGCTCTTTGGTGGTCTTTAGCAGGTGAAGGGCCAGCTGCCTTCTAGATTAAATCCAGTTAAGGAGAGATCCACATCATAATTGGGTACACAAAATAATTAAAAATTAGGTATGAAAGTGAATATTTATTTAGAGTTGGCAATAATCATAAAAATATAAAATTAAAACATGAAAATAGCAACATTCATTAATCAATTGCCAGACATACTTCTAAAATACTTTTATCCTACATTTTCTGTCTACCCATTCTTTAGCTATTGCTTCACATTTTATGACAATATTTTCTATAAAAAAGAATAGATAACTAAATCTTTCTTACAGTGTAGTTAATCTTAAAAAATTGTTTTAGTTGAAATATAGTTGACTTACAACATTACATTAGTTTCAGGTGTTCAGTTCAGTTCAGTTCAGTCGCTCAGTCGTGTCTGACTCTCTGCGACCCCATGAATCGCAGCACACCAGGCCTCCCTGTCCATCACCATCTCCCGAAGTTTACTCAAACTCACGTCCATCGAGTCAGTGATGCCATCCAGCCATCTCATCCTCTGTCGTCCCCTTCTCCTCCTGCCCCCAATCCCTCCCAGCATCAGAGTCTTTTCCAATGAGTCAAATCTTCGCATCAGGTGGCCAAAGTACTGGAGTTTCAGTTTTAGCATCATTCCTTCCAAAGAACACCCAGGGCTGATCTCCTTCAGAATGGACTGGTTGGATCTCCTTGCAGTCCAAGGGACTCTCAAGACTCTTCTCCAACACCACAGTTCAAAAGCATCAATTCTTTGGTGCTCAGCCTTCTTCACAGTCCAACTCTCAGGTGTACAACATAGTAATTCAAAATTTTTATAGATTATACTCCATTTAAAATCATTACAAAACATTGGCTGTATTTCCTGTGCTGTACAACTTATCCTTGTAGCTTATTTATTTTATACATAGTTATTTGTGCTTCCTAATCCCCTACCACCAACTTGGCTCTCTTCCCTTCCCTCTCTTCACTAGTAACCACTAGTTTGTTCTCTGTATCTGTGAACCTGTTTCTGTTTTGTTATATTCACTCATTGTTTTCTTCCACATATAAGAGATAACATACAGTATTTGTCTTCCTCTGCCATTTCACTAAGCATAATACCCTGTAGGTTCATCCATGTTGTTGCAAGACAATTTCATTCTTTTTTATGACCGAGTAGTATACCACGTGTGTGGGGTATACCATTCTTTATCCGTTCATCTGTCAATGGGACACTGGTTGCTTCCATGTTTTGGCTATCGTAAATAACACAATTATGAACACTGGCGGAGGAGGCAATGACAAGCCACTCCAGTACTCTTGCTTAGAAAATCCCATGGATGGAGGAGCCTGGTGGGCTACAGTCCATAGCGTCGCAAAGAGTTGGACATGACTGAGCGACTTCACTTTCACTTTTCACTTTCATGCATTGGAGAAGGAAATGGCAACCCATTCCAGGGTTCTTGCTTGGAGAATCCCAGGGACGGGAGAGCTTGGTGAGCTGCCATCTATGGGGTTGAACAGAGTCGGACACGACTGAAGTAACTTAGCAGCAGCAGCAGCAGCAGCAGCATGAACAATGGGATGCATGTATCTATTCAAATTAGTGTTTTCATTTTTCTTCAGATATATACCCAGGAGTGGAACTGCTAGATCATATGGTAATTCTATCTCTAGCTTTTTGAGGATGGAGAAGGTGATGGCATCCAACTCCAGTACTCCTGCCTGGAAAATCCCATGGATGGAGGAGCCTGGTGGGCTGCAGTCCATGGGGTCGCTAAGAGTCCGATATGACTGAGCGACTTCACTTTCACTTTTCGCTTTCATGCATTGGAGAAGGAAATGGCAACCCACTCTAGTGTTCTTGCCTGGAGAATCCCAGGGATGGGGGAGCCTGATGGGCTGCCGTCTGTGGGGTCGCACAGAGTTGGACATGACTGAAGTGACTTAGCAGCAGCAGCAGCAGCTTTTTGAGGAACCTCCATGCTGTTTTCCATAATGGCTTCACCAGTTTGTATTTCTACCAACAGTGCACAAGGGTTCCCTTTTCTCCACATCTTCACCAACATTTGTTACTTGTAGACTTTCTGATGATAGCCATTCTGACAGGTATAAGGTGACAGTACACTGTGGTTCTGATTTGCATTAAGCATTTTTCAATTGACAGGAAGCATAAAACTGTTTGTAGTGCTAATGCAGGTTTGTATACTCATAGCAATTCTGATAAAGTCTGTTTCCTATGGTTCCCATCAAAAAAGGTGTATGGTGAAAATTCACAGTTTAAATGCTGTATTATTGAGCATATCCCCTGTGTACTCTGTCTATGAGAAGAGAACCCTGTGCTGATGACAGAATTTTCCTTAGAGTAGTTTCTGGCTCTACCATTTCAAATCTAGTTTTTTCCTCCAGGACTCCCAAGTTTTCTGAGCCAGACAGTACAGCACATACTCACATTTTGATAGAACCTTACCCTTGACCTCCATGTCAGCAAATGAGAAGAGTCATCACAGTGGACTGTGAGAGCCATTTTTGGAGCCATTTCTACACTAGGACAACCAGCAAAAACATAGCTATACACAGAATTGGGTGCAAATTATATAAATAGATCCCACGAAACCCGTGTATTTCCAACTCAACTACCTCTTAGACAAATCCCTGAAATGCCTGAGTGATCGAAGGGAAAGAGACAATGGCCTCAGTCCACTGAGATCACCTTACTTTTGTACGTTTTTATAGAAGCATATGACCACTATTCCTTTCCCTCTTCTCTTTCCTTCCTGAACAGCTTATTCCTAAAGCCAGCAAGTAGGACAGCGCAGAGACATGCTGGCTGGCTGGAGGAGCGGGGTGATGCTTGGTGGCTCAGAGTGCTGTAGATAGCAACATGGTGGTGGAGTGAGTCTCACTTGTGCTGAGAGAGAAGGGGGTGGATGGGAGGCCCTACAGTGGCTTAGAGCTCGGTCTCTCTGACATTCCTGCCACAAATGCATGAACTGAATCTAATCACGAGGAAACACCAGACAAACCTCTACTGAGAGACATTCCATAGAATAAATGTCAATGTCATGAACATTAAGGGAAGCCTGGGGAACTACCCCAGACAAAGAAGCAAAGGAGACAGGATAACTAAACACAACATTGTAAAGCGACTACACTCCAATAAAATTTTAAAAAACAGAGATACAACAACTAAGGCCAACTTGATTCTGAACTAGATTTGAGGGTTAGACAGGAGATTTGAGGGTTAGTAGTTTTACTTAGGTAGTGTTTACTTCCTGATTTTGAGGGCTGTGTTGTGGTTCTGTAGAAAAATATCCTTTTTTGGAGGAAACACACTAAAGCACTAGGAGCTGATGGAGCATCAGATTGGCAGCATAACCCCAGTGGTTGTTGGGGGACAGAATTCCCAGTATTACTTTCCTGTAACTTTGTATGTCCAAATTACATTAAAAGGATACAAAGGATGGCCATGTGAACACATTACCAGGGTCTCTTAGGACCTTGGCAAGGGCCCACAAATGTGAGGGGATCTGAAGGTTAAGTTTCATGAACTTCACTGCCTCTAACTGCAGGCAATATTCTATCCATTGTTGTCTGAAAAGCCAAAGCAGCAAGACAGCTTTCCTATAATTTAGTCCTTATCTTAGGCAAGGATTTCTGAGGTCTCTGCGGCCTCCCTACCTCTGCTGAGACCCAATGCGGTGGAATGAATATGTTCTGAACAAGGTTCAAAGTCAAGGAGCAACAGTCTGCACTCTGAGGCCCAAATGACCTAAGGCCCTCTGGGTGGTGCATTTGCTGGGCCCACATAGCTCTATGCATATTTGCTAAGGCCACTATGTGTGTGTTAGTCACTCAGTCATGCCCGACTCATTAGACCCCATGGACTGTAGCCCACCAGGCTCCTCTATCCATGAAATTCTCCAGGCAAGAATACTGGAGTGGGTTACCATTCCCTTCTCCAGGGGATCTTCCCGACCCAGGGATTGAACCCAGATCTCCTGCATTGCAGGCAGTCTCTTTAACATCTGAGTCACCAGGGAAGCCTCTTAAAAAAATATGGGACGCTTCACAAATTTGCTAAGCCTGACCCTGGCCTGGTACTTACGGCCAGTGTTTTGCTTGAGGCTCAGGGCAGACTATCTGATATTCAGTGACCAAACTCCTTTCTCCACCCACCACTTATAGCCAGCTTACATATCATTTGCTTCATGCCCAGGACTTGGCATCCTACCTGGAAGACAGAAGTCAGAAGTGAACAAGAAACCCTCTAATTTTTTCTTAAAATCACCACCCTTCACTCCCTTTTTGGTATGCTCAGCTCAGTCCCCTCCTCCTTTCTACAGACCTGTATGTCTGCAGAGTACAATCTCATCTGTCCTCTCAAGGAGGCACCTTGAAGGCAGAAAGCAGAAGTTTGGGTATGTAAATTAAATCCAGAAGACTGTGAGCAAAGTCCATTTGGCTGCACATTTAAGCCACTCCAATCTGCATGGTAAGTCACATGTCCGACTCTTTGCAACCTCATGGATGGTAGCCCTCCAGGCTTCTCTGTCCCTGGGATTTCCCAGACAAGAATAGTGGAGTGGGTTGCCATTCCCTTCTCCAGTGGATCTTCCCAACTCAGGGATCAAACTCAGGTCTCCCACATTGCAGGCAGATTCTTAAATGACTGACCTACCACAGAAGCCCAAGAATACTGGAGTGAATAGCCTATCCCTTCCCAAGGGGATCTTCCCAAGCCAGGGATTGAACCAGGATCTCCAGCATTGCAGGCAGATTCTTTACCAGCTGAGCTACCAAGGAAGCCCAGGTCATGGTTAGCATAAAGCATATTGTCTATACAGTTTAGGCACGGTGAGTCACCTTTGTTTCTTAGGGAAATTTTTACATCAGTGTAGGGGATGTTTACCAGCCAAGGACCAATCTTGCAAGCAGAGCTTTTTAAGGACAGTAGTCTCAGGTCAGATGTGTTAACTGTTCTGCACAGAAGGAGATGGGAGATCTCAAGTATGGTAGTTAAGTTTCTACCTTAAGCATGTCAATATAGAGTGCTGTCGCTTACAGAGATGGAGGAGACAAAGGAAGCACAGATTTATGGGAGAATTTTAATATTTCAGTTTTGAACATATAAAATTGGAGACAACTGTATATGGGATATCAGGTTAAACTATGCTGTTGCAGTTGTAAATAACCTTAAAATGTCAGTGCCTTAACATAACAAAAGTTCACCTCTCACGTAAGTTACGTGTCTTTTATGGCTTGATGAGAGTGTGTTGGGGTGGTGACTGATGGAGACTCCACCATCTAGAAATTCAGTTGTTATATAAAAAGACACATCTGCTTTCCTATGCTTCAGTCTGGGAGTGACACTGCATTTTCACCCACAGCACACTGGCCAAAACTAGTCACCCAGCCTCAACTGACTGTAAGTGGGGCTGGGCAATGTGGGCTAGGAGATGGGATGTTTGAGGGACACCACTGTTTCTGGCACAATATCCAGGTGGGAAAAGTATGCAGACATCCATAGAAATGAATGTTGTGTAAACTTTCATTTTGGAGTTGTAAGCAGATACGTGGTATATAAAGTCATTGTCACTTTCTCACGATCGTAATCTCAATGGCCAAATACAGGCTGTGTTATCACCCTTTTCTGGTTTGAAGAAGCAAATTCAGATTGGTGGATACTCTTCAAACTTTCCTATAGTGATACTGCTACTGCTAAGTCGCTTCAGTTGTGTTCAACTCTGTGAGACCCCATAGACGGCAGCCCATCAGGCTCCCTCATCCCTGGGATTCTCCAGGCAAGAACACTGGAGTGGGTTGCCATTTCCTTCTCCAGTAGTGATACTAGCAACATACAAAGGTTCTCACTAGCTCGCAAAATGAACTTTGGCTTATTACTGAAGGCAGTTTTTGAACCTCTCAGAAGGAAAGGTTTGGTCTCAGAAAAACTTGCCTACAAACAGCTTGATCCTAAGAGCAAGCGTAGGTTAAGACCAGTGGTTAAGACCCTGTGTTTCCAATGCAAGGAGTGGGGTGGGGTGGGGAGCACCAGGTTCAATCCCTGGTCAGGGAACTGGATCCCATGTGTCACAACCAAGAGTCTGCATGGCCCAACTGAGGATAAAAAGATCCTACATGCCACAATGCTGGGGAAGATTGAAGGCGGGAGAAGGGGACGACAGAGGATGAGATGGCTGGATGGCATCACCGACTCGATGGACATGAGTTTGAGTAAACTCCGGGAGTTGGTGATGGACAGGGAGGCTTGGTGTGCTGCAGTCCATGGGGTCACAAAGTGTTGGACACAATTGAGCGACTGAACTGAACTGACATGCCACAATGAAGATGGAAGACCCAATGTGCCGCAAGTAAGACCCAGCACAGACAAATAAATTAATTAATTTTTTTTAAAAGAGCAGGGGGTTCACAAAGGTGGGAAGGGACATTTGAAAGTATTTATAGACAAAGATATGGAGGGGCAAGATCAGAAAGAAATAGGTGTTTTTGGTGACTGGGCACAAAACTCCTTTCCAGGGCTACCACTAGGTGTCACTAGTAGGAAAGGGAAGGCACAGACATAAAAATTAGTTCCAAGGAGAGAAGTAGAAACTACCCTCAAATGTTCTCAGAACTTTGTGGAAGTGTTGCCCACACTGACTGGAACTGTTCTATTGCAACAAAAGGAAGAGGCGGTTGGTGGGAAAGGAAGGGGAGAGGGAGGGAGAGAAGGAGAAAGGAAGGAAAGGAGGGAGTGAGGAGAGGAAAAGGAAAATGACAGTAGGAATCATTAACTTTATTCTGAATGTAATGACTCTGGGGCTTCCCTGGTGGCTCAGATGGTAAAGCATCTGCCTGCAATGCAGGAGACCCAGGTTCGATCCCTGGATCGGGAAGATCCCCTGGTGAAGCGAATGGCGACCCACTCCAGTATTCTTGCCTGGAGAATTCCATGGACAGAGATGCCTGGTGGGCTATACTTTGTGGAGTCACAAAGAGACACAACTCAGAGACTAGCACATTTTCATAATGACTTTCAAAAGGGCTTTATGGGTTCCTGCTGTTAGCTCGTGCCCTGTGCCAGGTAGGCTGGGCACATAGCTTTGTGTGTGTCTCAGAAGTTGAGAGAGGTGGTTTATTCTGCCACCCACTATAGTTTTCCAAGCATTTCATATTTTCACATGACCAACCATATTAATACTTTAGGTAAAGATATAAGAAACTTTTTCATGTCTTTCGCTTTTGTGTACCCATGAGTGATCTGCTGTGATCCCAACCTGACCACATATCTGCTGAGGTCTTCAATGAATTCAAAATCAGATTTAAGATCAGTGGATCTAAGATGTGTCTTATTTTAATGCCCCTGCGTGCACGCACGCATGCTTAGTTGCTTCAGTCACGTGCAACCCTTTTCGACTCCATGGATGGTAGTCCTCCAGGCTCCTCTGAGGTCCATGGGATTCTCCAGGCAAGAATACTGGAGTGGGTTGCCATTCCCTTCACCAGAGGATCTTCCATACTCAGAAATCAAACCCATGGTTCTTACGTCTCCTGCATTGGCAGGCGGGTTCTTTACCACTAGAGCCACCTGGGAAGCTCCTTAATGCCTAAACTGTAACAAAGCAAAAAAGAACTTTTCATTAAAAGTTCTTATATGGTTCTTCAATGACTCAAGCTGAGTATTGCTAACACACTCCATGTGCTGGTAAAATAATCTGAGACAGTTAACAGATAATTTAAATTATAATAAACCCAAATATATTTTATTATCACTTTGGTAAAGCATGAAGTTCCCTAGTGGTCCAGTGGCTAAGACTTTGCATTCCCAAAGCAGGGGGACCTCGTTTGATCCCTGGTCACGGAACTAGCTCCCCAGTGCTTCCAGGGTATGGCCCCCTTAAAAAATAGCTAGGTACACAAATTCATTATTCTGAGCTTCTCAATCTTTTACACGTTTTGGCTTATAGAGGGGAAAAAAGGCATTTATATGGCATACTGGGGTCAATGAACTAGGTCCCGGGGTTTTTCAGCTGCCCCTGACCCATTGGGCCTCTCTAGCATCTTCAATCAGTATGTCAGCATGTTAAAAGCAGACTGTGGCTTTCAACCTTAAAGTTGCACTGGAATCACTGAGGAACTTAGAAAAAAATATGTTGATTCCCTCTCCTCCCATGACCCCTAGAGATTTATTTGATTGGTCTAGAATCATGACTCCCAGGTGACTAAAGTGTGACCAAAGAACCACTGTATTAGAAGATAGCCAGGGAAACTTTAAAAACCTATCAGACTCACACATGTACCCCAATATTCAGAGCAGTATGAATGTGAGAGCTGGACTATAAAGAAAACTGAGCACCGAAAAATTGATGCTTTTGAGCTGCGGTGTTGGAGAAGACTCTTGAGAGTCCCTTTGACTGCAAGGAGATCCAGCCAGTCCATCCTAAAGGAAACCAGTCCTGCATGTTCATTGGAAGGACTGATGTTGAAGCTGAAACGCCAATACTCTGGCCACCTCATGCGAAGAGCTGACTCATTTGAAAAGACACTGATGCTAGGAAAGACTGAAGGCAGGAGACGAAGGGGACAACAGAAGATGAGATGGTTGGATGGCATCACTGACTCAATGGACATGAGTTTGAGCCAGCTCCATGAGTTGGTGATGGACAGGAAGGCCTGGCGTGCTGTAGTCCATGGGGTTGCAGAGTCAGACACAACTGAGAGGCTGAACTGAGGACATGGAAGCAACCTAGATGTCCATCAACAGATGAATGGATAAAGAAGATGTGGTACACATATACAACGGAATATAAGCGATAAAAAAGAACAAATTTGAGTCAGTTCTAGTGAGAGGGATGAACCTAGAGCCTGTCATACTGAGTGAGGTAATTCAGAAAGAGAAAAAATAAATGTATTATATCAACGCATACATATGGAATTTAGAAAAATGATACTGACGAACCTATTCACAGGGAAGGAATGGAGACACAGGTATACAGAAGGGACTTATGGACACAGTGGAAGGAAAGACTGGGACAAAAGGAGAAAGTTACTCTGACATATGCACTAACGTGTAAAAGAGATAACTAGTGAAAATTTGCCATATAACACAGCAAGCCCAGCTTGACGCTCTGTGAAGACCTAGAGGGGTGGGAAGCGGGGATGGATGGGATGCTCAAGAACGTCGGCATATGCGTGTAATATGGCTGATTTTTATAAAGCAGTTTTCCTCCAGTTAAAAAAATAAAAACCTATCAGACTCATCTAGCTTCCAATTTTGAACACACGCATGTGTGTGGGGTTTTTTTTGTTTTTTCCTCACAGAAATATAAATAGAAAAAAACAAAGTTGCAAAGTTCAAAAGATGACAGTGAAACCCATCTCCGCCCCCCCCAAGTTTAAAGACCCAATTTTTTAAGCTTATGTGCATATATCTACATTATTTGAATCTAGAGAAATAACTTTTATTTACCCCCAAAGAAAGCATACTACACAGCATTCCATACTTTGTAACAAATTCATTCTTTACATCATGAACTGTGCTGGTATGTGGTTAGAAAGTAATTCACATGTCTACATTGTATTTAACCACTTCCCAGCTGATGCTCATTTGAGCTATTATCACTTTTCTGGCAATAAACACCATTATACATTATATGCTGGAGAAGGCGATGGCACCCCACTCCAGTACTCTTGCCTGTAAAACCCCATGGGCGGAGGAGCCTGGTGGGCTGCAGTCCATGGGGTCGCTATGAGTCGGACACGACTGAGCGACTTCACTTTTCACTTTCATGCATTGGAGAAGGAAATGGCAACCCACTCCAGTGTTCTTGCCTGGAGAATCCCAGGGACGGGGGAGCCCGGTGGGCTGCCGTCTCTGGAGTCGCACAGAGTCGGACACGACTGAAGCGACTTAGCAGCAGTAGCATACATTATATGCATCGTGATGAACACTATTAAATATTTTTGTGAGGTAAATTTCTGGAAGACAGACTCCGGGTGAGTTCAATAAACACAATTATACATTGATTATATGCATCATGACAAACTAAATATTTTATGAGGTAAATTTCTAGAAGACAGACCCCTGAGTGAGTTCAATAAACACCATTATACATAGATTATACGCATCGTGACGAACTCTAGTAAATATTTTTATGAGGTAAATTTCTAGAAGGAAGACCCCCGGGTGAGTTCAAAATCTAGATAAATGTGATGAGCTCAGCAAACGTTTTAAAATGAAGTGGGGGAGCCCACGTCGGTAAAACACACGATTGAAACGGTCAGTTCGGAGGTCCCGGCGGAGCGCGGCGAGCCGGCGTCCGCGGTCAGGCAGGGTCAGCAGCCCGCGACGCCTCAGAGGCCGCCCCGGAGACGGGCGCGCTCGGGTCACGTGGGCGGTGGCGCCCCGCCCCGCCCCGTCACGCGGAGCGCCACGCGGCCGCCGGCTTCCCTGGCCGGTTCAGTATCCTCACGCGGCGGCGCTGCGGCCGGGTCTCGCGGAGGTGGGGAAGGGACTCAGGGAAGGTAAGTTCTGTTCCCGGCGCGGGGCTGGGCGGCCTCTCGCGGGGCGGGGCTCGCGAGACTAGCCACTTCCGGCAGGGCGGCGGGCCCGGGGCTCGGGCTTCCGGTGGCGCCGGAGACTGGGGGTGGGTTCGCGGCCGCAGCGCTGCGTTTCCTCCTGGGTCTTCTGAGCGCTGCGGCCCCGCCGCCCTAGACGCTGCTCTCCTTAACCATGAACCCCCAGCACAGGCTTCTGCCCGGGCACTGCAGGCCCATCGAGCTTGTTCACCGTCAAGGCTGGTCCTCACTCCGGACCTGCAGCTTCCGTTCAGTTCAGTTGCTCAGTCGTGTCCGACTCTTTGCGACCCCATGAACTGCAGCACGCCAGGCTTCCCCGTCCATCACCAACTCCTGGAGTTTACTCAAACTCATGTCCACTGAGTGGGTGATGCCATCCAACCATCTCATCCTCTGTCATCCCTTTCTCCCGCCTTCAATCTTTCCAGCATCAGGGTCTTTTCAAATGAGTCAGTTCTTTGCATCAGGTGGCCAAAGTATTGGAGTTTCAGCTTCAGCATCACTCCTTCCAATGAATATTCAGGGCTACTTTCCTTTAGGATGGACTGATTGAATCTCTTTGCAGTCCAAGGGACTCTGAAGAGTCTTCAATACCACAGTTAAAAAGCATCAGTTCTGTGCTCAGCTTTCTTTATAGTCCAGCTTTCACATGCATACATGATTACCCGAAAAACCATAGCCTTGACTAGACGGACCTTTGTTGGCAAAGTAATGTCTCTGCTTTTTAACAGCTGCTTCCCTGGGCCATTTTTAAACAAGCTTTCCTGGCATTGGGCTTCCCTCATAGCTCAGTTGGTAAAGAATCCGCCTGCAATCCTCAGGAGACCCTGGTTCGTATTCCTGGGTCGGGAAGGTCCACTGGAGAAGAAATAGGCTAACCACGCCAGTATTCTTGGGCTTCCCGGGTGGCTCAGCAGGTAAAGAATCCGTCCACAATGCGGGAGACCTGGGTTCGACTCCTGGGTTGCAAAGATCTCCTGGAGAAGAGAAAGGCTACCCGCTCCAGTATTCTGGCCTGAAGAATTCTAAAGAATCGGAGAGGACTGAGCGACTTTCACTTTTCTTAGCATTTGTGCTCTGAAATGTATGAAACTTGCCCCAGGGTTGCTGCAGCCCCAGCCGTCTTGGGTATCCGACTCCTGAAGTCTGCAGGCGGAACGATCACCCATGTCTTGATAGCCACGCTCTGGTTGTCTTTTCGGTTCTTGAGCTTGGTGTTGACAACTGCAGGTTGTCTTGACTCAAACGTTGAACACAGCTTGAAGCCCTTGCCCACAGGCTGTCAGAGCTGGCAGGACCCTTAAGAGATGACCGCCACGGTGATTGCAGAGTTTCCCACCCCCAGGACCCACCCTGGACACTTGACTGTCCTGAGACATTTGTCCCTACCACTGCCTTTAGTGCAGGTCTGCGTTATAGCCGCACACACTGCATCGCAGCGACATTAGCCGACTTCTCACAAGTCACACAGAGCCGGGGGTTCAAACCCAGGTGAGTGCAGCTGCTACTGTAAGGTCTCTAATGTCGCAGACGACACCTGCAGATTCCAGGACTGGCTGCACAACTCTTAAATTATTAGGGAAGATGGTGACTGTAGCCATGAAATTTTAAAAGACAGTTGCTTCTTGGAAGAAAAGCTGTGACCAACCTAGACAGCATATTAAAAAGCAGAGACATTACTTTGCCAGCAAAGATCCGTCTAATCAAGGCTATTGGTTTTTCCAGTGGTCATGTATGGACGTGAGAGCTGGACTATAAAGAAAGCTGAACACCGAAGAATTGATGCTTGGTTGGAGAAGACTCTTGAGAGTCCCTTAAACTGCAGGGAGATCCAACCAGTCCTTCCTAAAGGAAATCAGTCCTGGGAATATTCATTGGAAGGACTGATGTTGAAGCTGAAACTCAAATACTCTCACCACCTGATGCAAAGAACATACTCATTGGAAAAGACCCTGATGCTGGGAAAGATTGAAGGCAGGAGGAGAAGGGGAGGACAGAGGATGAGATGGTTGGATGGCATCACCAAAGTGATGGACGTGAGTTTGAGTAAGCTCTGGGAGTTGGTGATGGACAGGGAGGCCTGGCGTGCTGCAGTCCATGGGGTCGCAGAGGAGGACACGACTGAGCGACTGAACTGAACTGATTTCGTTTCAAACATTTGTTGACACAAGTCTTGCACATTGGCTTTCCTAAATTAAAAAAAATTCAAAACCATCATCTAAGGATATATATATGTGGAGGGTACACACAAACATCTTTGCGAAAAGGTCTTGTACCTTCAAGATAGTGTATATGCGTGCCACCTATTTTTATAAATCCGTGGATGCTACTTAGATAAAATGGTAAGATTTATATATCAGTCTTCACAAAGTTTAGACATAGAAGATCTCAGTTTGAATCTTCACTGTGATTTTGTGAGTTTGGGCAAGCTTTTGTTACAGTCCTTTACCCTTAGTTTCCTCATCTGGAAAATAGGCATTGTTTTCCTGGGGATTAATGAATTCATATATGCAGAGTCCAAGCACTTGGCACTCACTAAAGGTAGCTAGTTTTATCTATTATTCTGCCAGACAAAGAAATCTAAAGCTATGGCATTTCTCATCTCTGAACCTAAAGTAAAGGTGTCATCTTGGAGTTTTGCATTCTGATAAGTGTAGATCAAGTCCCCAGACTCAGTAAAAGCAACTTTGTGCTTTTGTGCTCAAGAATAAGAAGAAATTCCTTTAACTTCATGTTTCTTTTGTCCCCACTGTCTTATAGAAACTTAAGTTATGCTGAAAAAGATTCCCTATGCCGGAAAGGTATCTAATAGAGACAGAGGATTCATTTAGCTAATTAGTAATTTTACGTGGTGTTAGCACCTTTAGAAACCTAATTTTAGGTACAGTCCAAAAAAATATCTCTTGAAGAGAACTGTGGAACAAAATGACTCAACATTTCTTTAAGCAGTTTTCTTCTAGCTCCAATACTGAGTAATGCAGTTTAAGTTTTCATTTCCTTTTCTTACTTTAGGAGTCTACTATCTTAAAGCTGACTCAACACAGAGAAAATGTGTAGGAGCATATGAATAGTGCATCAAAGTAACAGTAATTAAAGTGAACACAGTGACTTGTATTGCTGTCTGAATGGACCATGATATTCACATTATTTAATTGAGAATAATATGGGTGTTAATTATAGTCACCAGATATCATAAATAGTACCACCTATGATGCTTGGAGGGAACAATTATTTGAAGGATGAGATAATACTTTTCTAAGCAAAATGCAAAACTGATCATATTTCCCTGAAACCTTTATCATTTAGCCCCAGCTTTCTCTGCTCATTTCTTATCAGCCCATGCAAAGTTCCCTACAATTTTCCTTGGTCGGGGGTGGGGGTGGGGAAACCCTGCAAAGTCTCTAAGAGACTGAAACGAGAAAGGATAGTGTTTGGTTCTCATTTATTTGGGAGTTCAGTAGAATTTAATTAACTTCTGATGCTAATCCATATCTCATGTATTTTGGTACTTGCTTGAATCTTGTATTTCTTTTCTATTTGTTGCCTGGAAAAATAAAAGTAAGAGAACTATAGATTTATTTCTTCCTCTATGGCAAGTCTTGAAATAAGCTGTACAAAAATTTCAAATAGTCTATTTATGATCTGTTTACATATACATTCTCTGAGGACACAAAGTACCATTTTATCCCTTTTCTTGGATTTTGGATTATTTGTTACATAAAGTAGGATACCACTTATATTTGGGGGGGGAAAGTAATTTTAAATATGAGTAAATGTAATATAAACACTTAAAATTTGTGTTTATCATCCCCTTGCTTTTCTTTGTAAATTTTCCCTATATACATTTATCCACGAATAATACATTGTTTTGTTTTGCCCCTTTTGGCACTTTATAAAAATAGAAGCATACTCTGAATTCTTAAAGTTTTTTTGTTTAAAGTTACATTTTTGACTAATCCAACTTGACGCAGCCATACATTTTCCACTGCTACACAATATTGCATTGAACGAGTGTAAAAATCATCCATTCTACTGTTGATAGATTTGACTTGTTTCCTATCTTTTGGTGTATAACCATTCTTGTGCATTTTTCCTGGTGTACCTGTGCGCACTTTTAGGGAATGTATCTGAAGTGGGATTATTGGGTCATGAATGTGTTCAGCTTTGCTAGGGAATGCTAGATTGTTGTACCTCTAATTGATGTCATCACTAACAGTTGCTCCATATCCTTGCCAATACTTGTTATTTTTTGCCAGTCTGGTGGATGGAAAATAGAATCCTATTTTGACTTTGCTTTATATTTCTTTTACATTTTCCTACTAATTAGGTTGAGCATCTTTACATGTGATTTCTGGCTATTCAGATTTCCTCATCTGTGAAATGTTGAAATGTTTGTGTCTTTTGCCCATTTTTATAATGGTTGCCTTTTTTACTTGTTTATAGGAATACTTCATGCTTTCTGAATCAGTCCTTTGTTAGTTATATGTGTTGCATATTCCATATTTTTCTTTTTCTTCAGCCTATTCCCCCCTCCTCTTTTCAATTCATCTGTCTGTCCCCGTTTTTCTTATCATTATTGCCCTTCTGTTCTGTCACAAAATGTGATAATGACTGCACATGCAGCAGTACGGAGGTAAATGTTACCATCTGAGTAGTTTGTATACTTTGGGCACCTGCCAAAATCAAGTAAAACCAGATAATGGTTTAGAAAAGTTCCAATCCAGCCTCTGGTCAAGCATGGCTAATCCAGAAAGTCTAAATATTGGATATTCTTCAGAAATTGTGTTAGACCTCATTCCCTATTGACACTCCCACTCCAAGTGATTCTGTTGAATTCTGTAGTTTGAAAACTTCCAAATTTCTCTCTCTAGTGAGTCTCAATTCTAGTCTCATATATCTGACTTTTGACTTGATATCTCTTGAGTACCTCAGACTCACTCTGTACAAAATGTAACTAGTTCCTGATTTTTCCCTTCTTTCAAAATATCATTCCTTTCTCATCTGCCCAATCACAATCACAAACCACATAGTTGCACCAACCTAAAACCTGGGAGTTAAATGGCAGCCCACTCCAGTATTTTTGTCCTGAGAATCCCACGGACGGAGAAGCCTGGCGGCCTGCGGTCTGTGGGGTCGCAAAGAGTCGGAAACAACTGAAGCGACTTAGCACATCCTTCTTTATTTCTTTTCTGTAGCTCCTTCATTCCAGTTCATCAGCCCAAACTGAGTTTGTGCCTCACTCAATTTTCTTACTGGGCAGAGGCAGGAACTTTGAATTCAATGTATAAAGGAAAGCACTACACTGATCAAGTTTAGGAAATTACAGAGATGTCATATTTGTTCCCTGAAGTTTGCATTGTTAACCGTTGCTCTAATTATTAGGAGAAAAGGGAAATAAATATAGAGATTCTTGGCAAAACAGGATATACAGTTTTACTTAGAAACTATCATAGAAAAAAAAATACCAACATAAGGAAGGCCCTCAGGAAAATCCTCTACATGGGGCCTGAAACCCCTGACAATGTTATATCTTGATGTTTCTTTCTCATATGAAATTAATAGACCATGGCTATGTTCTTGAAGAAGGTCCTTTTGAAAGGGCTGCTTTCAAAGAAATAGGCTGAATATCTGTGCTAAGAAAAAAAAATATTTAGAATGCCTTAAAGATTCTCTAAAATTTATATACTTCTATAAATTAAAGAGAAAGTCACTGTTTTGAAGACAGAAGAAAGTAATGACATGTTCCATGTGAATTAAGAAAATTAAAGGCATCCATTCACACTTCTCCTTCCTACTAGAATATGGTTATCTGGTTGATCTGTAGGAACTGGCTGTCTACACCAGGCAAAACCAACTTAGCCACCTTTTAACCAAGAGGTTCAAGACTATTCAGACTGTCGAAGAATCCTGTTGCTCATTCATTAAGTCGTGTCTGACTCTGTGACCAGGCACGCCAGGCTTCTCTGTCCACCACTATCTCCTGGAGTTTGTGCAAACTTATGTCCATTGAATCAGTGATAACATCCAACCATTTCATCCTCTGTTGCCCCCTTCTCCTTTTGCCCTCAATTTTCCCCAGTATCAGGGTCTTTACCAGTGAGTCAGCTCTTCACATCAGGTGGCCAAAGTATTGGAGTTTCAGCTTCAGCATCAGTCCTTCCAATGAATATTCAGGACTGATTTCCTTTAGGATTGACTGGTTGGATCTCCTTGCAGTCCAAAGGACTCTCAAGAGTCTTCTCCAGCACCACAGTCCAAAAGCATGAATTCTCTGGTGCTCAGCCTTCTTTATGGTCCAACTCTCAACATCCATACAAGACTTCTGGAAAAACCATAGCTTTGACTATACTGACCTTTGTTAACAAAGTGATGTCTCTACTTTAAAACACTGTCTAGGCTTGACATAGCTTTTCTTCCAAGGAGCAAGTGTCTTTTCATTTCGTGGTTGTAGTCACCAAGCACATTGATTTTGGAGCCCAAGAAAATTAAATCTGACACTGTTTCCACATTTCCCCCATCTATTTGCCATGAAGTGATGGGACCAGATACCACGATCTTAGTTTTTTGAATGTTGAGTTTTAAGCCAGCTTTTTGACTCTCCTCTTTCACCTTCATCAAGAAGCTCTTTAGTTCCTTTTCACTTTCTGCCATTAAAGTGGTATCACCTGCATATCTGAGGTTATTGTTATTTCTCCCTGTAATCTTAATTCCAGCTTGTGCTTCATCTAGCCAGGCATTTCACATGATGTACTCTGCATATAAGTTAAATAAGCAGGGTGACAATATACAGCCTTTACATACTCCTTTCCCAATTTGTAACCAGTCCATTGTTCCATGTCTGGTTCTAACTGTTGCTTCTTGTCCTGCATACAGGTTCATTAGGAGGCAGGTCAGGTGGTCTGGTATTCCCATCTCTTTAAGAATATTCCACAGTTTGTTGTGATCCACACAGTCAAAGGCTTTAGCATAGTCAATGAAACAGAAGTAGGTGATTTTTGGAATTCCTTAGCTTTTGATCTCTGGTTCCTCTGCCTTTTCTAAATCCAGCTTATACATCTGGAAGGTCTCAGTTCCTGTACTGCTAAAGCCTAGCTTGAAGGATTTTGACCAAAATCTTGCTGGCATGGAAATGAGTGTCATTGTATGGTAATTTGAACATTCTTTGGCACTGCTTTTCTTTGGAATTAGAATGAAAACTGACCTTTTTCAGTTTTGTGGCCACTGCTGAGTTTTCCAAATTTGCTGGCATAATAAGTGCAGCACTTTAACAGCATTATGGTTTAAGATTTGAAGTAGCTTAGCTGGAATTTTGTCACCTTTACTAGCTTTGTTTGTAGTAATGCTTCCTAAGGCCCACTTGACTTCTCTCTTGGGGATGTCTGGCTCTAGGGGTCATTAAGAGCTTTTTTGTACAGTTCTTTTGTATTCTTGCCACTTCTTCTTAATCTCTTTTGCTTCTGTTAGGCCCTTGCCGAAGAAAACTACCTTCAACAAAAGCTAAAAACAACACTGATAATATGAAGGTGTTGTTTAGCATTGAATTTGAGAGGGAATAAAAGGATAGTGAGACTTTAGTATCTGTCAGGAGTTCTGAAATATCTACCTTAGGCAATGAAGTGAATCAAATACAAGTCCAGCCTAAAGGTGGTCAGTCCTCCCTAATTTTGGCAAGCTTTAAGAATTCTTACAATCATGACTGACTATAATCCAGTATTTTTAAAAGCACCTCCATCAGTCTCAGGGAAATCAAACTTCTCTTATGATTATCTCTGTGAGTTAAGTGTAATGAAACTAGTGAAGACCACTTGCAATTTTTTTCTTTTTTTTTTTTTGTTTGTTTGTGGTTTTGTTGTTGTTCCACTAGCATGGATCCTGATGGCTCTGAACAAGATCCTGAAATGAAGGAGCAATATGCTTCTGTCTATGTGGGTAGAGAAGAAGACGTTAAAAGATCTGAAAGAATAACAGCTGTTGTCCATGACAGAGAAGTGGTAATTTTCTACCACAAAGGAGAATTTCATGCTATGGATATTCGCTGTTACCGTAAGATTTTATTTTTCATTTGTAAACCTTGTATTTATTTACTGTCCAGAAAGCTATTAAAATTTCAGTTTTTACTGACCAGATGTATGTTCAATTTCTTTGCAGACTCAGGAGGACCTTTACATTTGGGAGAAATAGAGGTATGTAAAAGTAAATCTGTTTTCAACAAATTCAGATGTTTCCTATTTATATTCCTACTATATTTACAGTCTCTATTCACAAACAATTTATATTTGGGTTAGAACTATATTTTCATGCTTTGAGTATAATTACTAATATTCTAGGAATTCACAACACTAACAATGTAAAGAAAACCATTTTACAGGTAAAGATGAGAAATATACATGTCTTCTGACCTAGCAAATATACTTTGAAAGATCTACTCTGCATATTATTGTACAAAAGTATATATATACACACTTACATATGTGCACATACTTCTTAAGTATATGCACGTATATAAGTATACATACACTTGAACATTTGTTAAGTACATACTTTAGTTCATTGTGGTATTATTCATTGTAATGAAAAATTGAAGGAAATTTAAATGTTTTAACAAGAGGAAGCAGTTTAAATTGGGACTCGCCATGCTGTGGAATAGTATGCTGTGCTGTGCTTAGTTGCTCAGTCGTGTCCAACTGTTTGTGAGCCCATGGACTGTAGCCCACCAGGCTCCTTGGTCCATGGGGATTCTCCAGGCAAGAATTACTGGAGTGGGTTATTATGCCCTCCTCCAGGGGATCTTCCTGACCCAAGGATTGAACCAGGGTCTCCCACACTGTAGGCAGATTCTTTACCAACTGAGCCACCAGGGAGGCCTGTGGAATAGTATATAGCTGGTAAGTTAATCCGGCATGAATGTCAACAGTATATTTTTGAGTGGAGAAAAGCAAGTCAAAGAATAATAGGTCTAAAGAGGTCCCATTAAAAAAAATTATATTTACTTTTTATAATTCTACATAGTTTGAATTTTTCCAATGTGTATATATTACTTTTATGATATAATAAAAATATCAATATATATATTTTAAGAAAGAAAGAACACTTTGAAGGCTTAACTGAGGGAAGATGGGGGCACTGTTTTACATCCTTGCATTCCCAAACTAGCTGCCTGATTTCTTCTTTTCTACCTCATGAAACTGATCTCTCTCTCCCTTCCCTGTCTCTGTGTCTCTGACAGGCACAAAGTACATGCTTAAATTTAGTGTTCCACTCTCTATACAACTCATATCTACCTACTTCCACACCTGTCCTCATGTTAAAAGATGTGTGCTTAAATTATGAATATGAACTTACGAGTTATGAAAATGTTTGCTGACAGTTCTGGCAAGGGAGGTGGTACAAAACAGCATTTCTGCACTTCTCGTGTAGAGATAAAAATGTCAGCACCTGGATGATAGAGTGGAAGAATTTCCCTCAGTTTCAGACCATCGTGAGAGCTATAAAACCTTGCTGCTCAAAGTGTGGTTCACAGACCAACAACATTGGTGACACCCGGGAGTGTTTTGGAAACGCAAATACTGCAGCCTGTTCTAAGGACTACTGAACTTAAACAAGAGCTCGATTTAAACAAGATCTAGGTGATTCCCATGTCCTTTAAATTTTTAGAAGCACTGCTTTAGGACAGCTAAAAGTTTGAAATGAACTACTTTGGATCATAAATTGCTCTTTAGTTAACATATGCACTTATGCCTTTAGTAACCTCTCTTGAAATTATATCTGAGGCTTACCATTCTTCCACCAGCTAGTGAAGATTCATTTAGAAGCACTTGAAGCTCTTGCCCCATTTCCGTCACAGAAGTGACATTAATATCTAACAGATAATAGCATACTGGGGTCACATGGGGTAGTTGCCTGGGCTGGTTATCTTCTGCTAGAGCTCTAACACACTGGGTTTCTTATCAACTGCAGAAGAACTTGATGACTGCTAAGATTAGGTTCTGCCTTATGCTAAATAATTTGTAAATGGGAGGAAAAAAGAGAAGCCTGTTCTGCAGCCTGGTTCTTCAGTAAATTCTTTTCTGAGTCAGAGATTTATTGTCAACATTGGAAATGTCATATTATAAAATCAGTTATTTCTTTCCCCAGGAATTTGATGGACGAGCATGTATAGTTTGCCCCTGGCATAAGTATAAAATTACTTTGGAAACAGGAGAAGGACTGTATCAGTCTATAGATCCTAAAGACCCATCAGCAAAACCCATGTGGTGCTCCAAAGGGATAAAGCAAAGGATTCACACAGTGACAGTGGACAATGGGAATATTTATGTGACTCTTTCTAATAAGCCTTTTAAGTGTGACTCTGACTATTATGCTACTGGAATCTTCAAAGTAATTCCGAGTTCCTTCTGATAAAACTTCATGGCAATGAAAAATGTTGTGTATGTTTTGAAAGTATTTTTAGAATAACCCTGCTGAGTACCAAAGATGACTTTTTCCAACACAAGCATTTATCATCTTTAACAGTCATATTTATGAAAGGTTCCAAGGTACATGTACTTGGTGTGATATAAGGATCATCCTCGGGATCTATAGAATACTTTTCAGCCAATCCTCTGGATTGATTGGGACCTCAAGGTTATAGGTTTGAAATGTGCATTTGAAGAAGGATAAAAATAATTTGGAGTAACCAGAGTGAAGAAAAGGTTAAAAAAAAAAAAGATCTACAAAGAAAAATTTAGGGGGAAAATCCCTACTTGATATAGTAGACTTTATCATGGAAAAATTTTAATGTGTACAAAGTGAAGGGAATAATAAACTCCCAGCACCCACCTTCAACAGTTATCAGCATTCTTCTAGTCTTGATTGATTTTTGCATGCGTTCACCACCCCACCTATTGATGGTTATTACAATTTTTTATGGTAAAATTAAACACATTGAAATACTTAAGTTTTTAACTATTCAGTTTTTCCAAATATATAGCAGACCTTTTACACTTGAAAAAACACTTCCCCAAATGGGATCAGTGTACATGCTGAATTTAGAAATAGGAAACAACTTGCCTGACATTGAAACCAAGTAAACTTGAGCTCAGTTTCTCTCAGGTCATGGTAGACAGTTTCAAAGTAATGAGGAGACAGTTGCTGCTAGCCATGAGGGATGTGAAATGTGTTCAGCGAGCCAAATGAAATTTCTAAATAACATTTTAAAAAAATTTTTATTTGTATAGAATTTTGCACATGTATATACAACCAAGTGCCATATAAATGTCACAGAGAGCAGGATACAGAGTCTTTTCTTCTGAGTTCGTAGGCCTGTGTTAAGTTAGTTCACCCTGCTTTTTCCACGCCAGTTATTTATGGCTATCATCCTCTGGTTGCCTTGTGCCCACGCTGTATTATAAATCCCTGGGTACTGATCATCTAAAACTCAGCAGCACATGGTAGAATATAAGAATAAGTGGGACCAGAAAGAACTATGAGGAACAGATTATGAATTCAGAATGAGAAAAGCTTTTTGTCAATACTGGAACTTAGTCTCAAACCACAGTAATTTTCTTAGTGACACAGGGCTGAATTAAGCCTTAGTATTCTAAGGGGTCCACTTGGATCCTTTCTCTTGGCTATTGTAAAAATAATAAGTGAATAAAATAGGTATCATTAAGGCTGTGCTTATAGAGCCTTTTGCTATATATTATATTTTTTCTGATATATTGCCACATGCTACCCATATTCCAACACTTGCTTTCAACAGACTATCAGTGAGCCAGGTCTGGGTTTTTTATAAATACTATTTACAGCAGCAGTTACCCACCAGGTACAAAAAATGTACCATCTCTGGAATGGATACATCCCGGTCTATTATATCAGGCACTGATCCTCCAATGACTTAACACATGTCCAGAATTGAAAATGCATGGAAGAAACCAAAGTACCTCCAGCAGGCAAAAACCATGACCCTGGTTTGTGGGACCAATCACAGAAGCATTTTTTCCTGAGGATCCAGTGGCAACAATGAGTAACATGGACTTGGTTTCTGGTTTTTAATCTGTTCCTCTAGATGGGGAAATACAAATGTCATGCCACATCCCATTCTCATATATAGACATCTTCTCATCAGATTTGTAAACAATATAAATTTACATCTATGAATTTCAAGTCTTTCATAACTTTATAGATGAGTTTTAAAACAACTAATAGGGAAACTCAAACTATGCAGCCTGTAGATAGAAAATATATATCCTTTTATTATCTCTGAAAAAGATATGTAGCATTTTAATAGGGATGGTTTTTTCCCTCCCAGATAAATAATCAGAAAGATACTCTAAAGTCTTTAATATAAACATAAATGTATTATAAATATGTCCATATTATAAACCATCACATAGAGTCTAACTTACCAAAGGGTACGTTTTCTTGTTCATTAAAAAATATCACATAGTCAACATTGATTCATTTTATTTTCTCTATCATGTAAATACTTGAGAATGACATTTTATCAATAGTCCTCCCCCGCCCCCATTTTTTTTCAAAGCAGAGCAGTCAGAACATAAAAACTAGTTTCCTAGTTATGTCATTAGGATAATGCTTAAGCTCTGTTCAGTGATATTTAAGTTCAGATTTGCTCATTCATTCATTTCAGCTGATTGGTCAAACACAGAATGTAAAACCTGAATCTTATTACTCAACTTATTAGCAGGAAGTTTGGGGCGATCAGAAATACCGTCTGGCTTCTCTGGTAACGACCTGTAAGGTTTTGCTTTGATTTCACCTTCGGGAAACAGAGGCTCAGAAAGCACAGGCTCCGAAAAGGCATTTCTAAAATTTTCACTTTCCTCTCTGTTTTGCCTTATAGATTCTTCTTCTTGGAAAATTTTCATTGTCTTCTCCAGCACAGCATTAACACAGACTGTCTAATAATTTTTAAAAAGTTAAGGTTTCTTTTTTTATTATTGGAGTATAATTGTGTTATACTACTAAACTTAACAGATAAAAATCCAATAATGCAATAAAACATTTAACATACAATCATTGATCTGTATCTTCTAACAAAGAGGTGCTTTTTTTCAGCTTCCTTTGGCACATGATAAATGTGAGGAGGCTGATTCCTAATTATAAATATACCATAATCTAGAAGGAAAATTAAAACATAGTATGCTTTAATAAAACTATGCTTCACGTTTCTAATTCATGTTTTACATCTTTATTCTCTAATTAAATGAAACATTCCTTTATTCTTCTGACTTAATTAAACATCTTCTGAGAGATGGAATTTATCCTCAAACATGTTAATATCTCAAAGTAGGTTTTCTGTTTTTACTTTTTTCCCATATAGACTTTGCTTATACCAATTATGTTCCATTGGAAGGGCATAAACCTTTTGGTAAGAATTTAGTAAATTAATGATTTAGAATCAATGATTTCTAAACAAACTTGTGATTCACTTTCCCTCAAAAATGCCATTCAGTACTTTAAGGGTGTCAGAACAAAACATAGATTAAAAAAAATAACTTCAAAAACTGAGACTCACTAAGAGCTGTATCTGTTAAACCTATAACTTTACTGATGGAAATGATGATGCCAAGCATTTAAGGCAAGCAACAAGAATAATAAAATCTATAAAATACGAGAACACCTAAACTAGCTTCTTTTACCAAAGCGATGATGCCTCCAAGGTGACATAATAGGCGACCAATGCTCAGATGTTCCTAAAGAGAGGAACAGAAAGGAGGGCAGGCCTTTCCTCCTGCCTCCTCTTTTCTTGCCTGTTTCCCACCTCAGAATGGGGACACCAGATGCTTCCCTTCACTTCCCAGCGTTACCGTTACCGTCTGGCAATGTGACCCCTCTGACCAACGTAATAAAATTTGTCTGCTGGGGAGGAAGATCGGAAGGATTTGGGGGAAAGTGTTTCCTCCTATTTATATAGAAGAAAGACTGTCTTTTGCCTCTACTCTCTCCTCCTTGCTTTGGAGGCTGATACAGATGTAAGGCATGAGGATAAGGCAGCAAACCTAAGAACCAAAACCAACCAACAGGATAGTGGGAGAGAGAGATGGAGAGGCCCTGGGTGCATGATGACGCTGTAGATCCATTATACAAACCGGGAAACTGCCTGACTCTGGACTTCTAATTAAGTGAGATATCTAAATATCTGTATTGATTAAGGTACTATCAGTACTATCCATCGATAGTATTAAGGTACTATCAATGCTACTTATATCTAAGTACACCCAAATCTAGAGTTATAAAATCTTGAGGTCCATCACTTCCAGCTACAGCTTTAACCATTTATCACAACTATGATGGTTTTCTATGTACGCCATGCTATGAAAAGAAGGTTGGGGAGCCCTGACCTTTTTGATACATTTCTTCTTCCCTCACTTACAACATTTTATCTGTGCCCACCATAACCAATTTTGTCCAAGTGTCAGAAAATGAAAGATCTTGATTAAGGTCAGTATTTCTCCATCTTTGCTTATAACCTATACCCTACCTATCAACTTGTCTATCAATTATTGCTTGCCTCTTCAACCTCTCATTCTTGACTAGCTCCTCCCCTGCAACCTGTCACATACTAAAGTATATTCTACCCTGAAATTTAAAAATTTAAAATCCCTGTAGCCCTGTTTCCCTCTTGACTACTACACATTTTTCTTGATCAAACCAGGACATACATTCATGGTTTCCATTTTATCATCTCCTTTTCACTCTTTCTGCTAAAGCAGTTCTCAAGATGATTAATTCCAACTTTCCTACTAGATCTAAGGGACACTTTTCAGATCTTCATTTTACTTGACTTTTTCTGCTTGTACGTGACTCTTAACCACTCACAACTTCCTCAGTCTAATTCCTTGACAGCGTTTCTCTGATTCTCTTCCTGCTTTTCTTATTATTGGTCCTCTGTCTCCTGTGTGGATTTCTTCTTAGCTTATCTTAAAAGAAAGTGCTCTTCCCATTTCTGTCAACTTTCTACTCTTTCCACTTGGCATGGTTCCACTCGCAGGGCTTTAACTTCCAACGTAGATGTTATTTGCTTTCAAAACCATAATTCTAGTCCTGACCTCTCCCAGGATTTGGATGAATATATCACAAATTATCAGAGGTCACCAAAAAAGTTGTTTCTATTCTTAGTTTATAGCATAAGTCATGTAGGATGATTTCAGAAGTCTTTGAAAAATTCAGGTAATTTTGGTTCTAATCTAGTTTGTTTTAGTTTCACCATAGCCATTTCATCCCACTCATTTTCTGCAGGATATTTGCATCAATCTTGTATGAGATTCACATTTAAGATACTAAACATTTCTCAAAATTTTAAAACATTTGCAAAATATTTGATAAATTCAGAGTTTTAAAAAATTGTAAATATGTTTAAAATGAGTTCTTTTACACTTTTTTTTTTCTAAGTTGTCTTGGCTATTCTTTACCTTCAGCATTTCCTTGTAAATTTTAGAATAAACTAGTCAATGTACACATACACACCTGCTCAAATTTTAATTGGGATTGTACTGAATCTGTGGATTATTAGGAAAACTTAACCTTTATTCTTGTCTGTTTCAATATGATCAAAAAAATAAATAGGTAAAAGACCTCTAACAAAAAAGCCATAAATTTACTAACAGAAAGAAGATCTAAATAAATAGAGAAATATACCATGTTCATAGATTGGAAGGAGAACCTGTTTTACCAGTTATGAAGACTTAATGTAAAGTGCCAGTAAGTAATACAGCATTGAGTTGGTATAAGAATAGACAGATCAGTTAGTTGACTAGAACAAAGAGAATATAAACAGACCTACATATATAAGGACATTTAATTTATCTTAAAAGAGAGGTGTTCTGGGGCAATAGGAAAGGGGTTTACTTTTTTCCCTGATAAATTGAGTTGGGTCAACTGGGCGTTCCTGGTGGCTCAGCTGGTAAAGAATCTGCCTGCAATGCAGGAGACTTGCGTTCAACCCCTGGGTTGGGAAGATCCCCTGGAGAAGGGAAAGGCTACCCATTCCAGTAATTCTTGCCTGGAGAATCCCATGGACAGAGGAGCCTAGAGGGCTGCAGTCCATGAGACTGCAAAGAGTCGGACACAACTGAGCGACTAAGCACAGCACAGCACAATGAGATACCCATGGAGGAAAATTTGACCCTTGCCTCATACCAACTCCAGATGTATTATAAATCTAAAAGTGAAAGGCAAAATAACAAAGCTCCTAGGATATATCAGAGGGAACAGTTTCATGACTAGGATGTAAGTCAAGATTCCCTAATTAAGACATAAAAAGCACTTAATATAAAGAAGACTAATAAATGAGACTTCATTAAAATTAAGAACTTCTGTTTTAAAAGACACTCCTAAAAATGAAAAGCTAGTCACAGAGTAAAATAAATCTGCCCAAATTTAACTGAAAAAAGGGCTTGTTCCAATAATACACTTAAAAGTACAAATTGATAATAAACCAAAGGACAACTCTAAGTAGGAAAATGAGAAGAGACTAACAGAAATTAACAAAAGAGGATACCCAATTAATGTATAAAAAAGGTATTCAGTCTTAATAATCAATAAAATACAAATTAAAAACACAATATGATAGAACTACATACCCACAAAAGTGGCTATACCAGAAAAGATTGATAATACCAAATGTTAGTGATGATACAGAGTAACTGGGATTCATAATCTGCTAGAATAAACTGTTAAAACCATTTTGGAAAACTTTGGCAATATATACTAGAGACGAACATATGCAAAATCTACAGTCCAGACATTTCACCCAAATATATGTACAAGAACATTCACAGCAACCTATTCACAATAGCCAAAGTTCTAAATAGTCTAAAAGTTCAACAATAGAATAGATAGTTGTATATTTAATCAATGGAATACTCTACAGCACCGACAGGCAGCAAGCTGCTGCTACAGGCAACAAATGAATCTCACAATGATACTGTTGAGCAATTCAAGACCTACAGAGGAACACAGTATACAATTTCATTTACATAAAGTCAAAACTGACTATGCCATTAGAAGTCAAAATAGTGCTTGCCTTTCCAGAAGAGGCTAGTGATCATAAGGAGGCAGGAAAGAGGCTTCTAGAGTGATAGTATACTGTTTTGTTTCTTGATCCATAAGATACATCAATTAATCGATTTTCTGATAATTCATCAAGCTGTGTACTTTTCTTTTTGTATGTTGTAATTTTTTTCAATTAAAGGTAAATACAAATGGCAATGAATTAAAAGAAAATAACTTTATACTTTATAAAAGTCTGTATATTTTTGTCATACTTTTTAATGAACACTTTTGTAATTCAAAAAACAAAAGCTGAACTTTAACCAACCACAGCACAATGGCAGAAACAAAACACCTGTAACCTAATGAAAGCCAAACCAAAATGTTTTGACCAAATAGTAATACATTTTTTTAAAGGTAAAATAAGTTTTATTACTTAAGCAACTTAGTTTTTGGTGGATTGACCTGGCTCCTTAGAAATGTAATTTTTAATGTAAAATTATTTTGCATAATAATAGAATAATATCTTGGTTTAAGAATAGACTATACAGTATTTCTTTACATAAAATAATTATATTTCCAGATTCTAATTACTTTCTTAACTTACCAAATAAATGAGTGCTGCATATGAAGCGCACATTATGCTAGTTAAAGCAGTCTTTGCTGGGAAAGAAATGATTTCAAACAAAGACCCCTTTCTGACCTGAAAAAACAAATGAGTTTTCTTATTAAAACAAAAGATTTTCAATGTTACCATGTTAAATCTTATGTTATTGTAAAATGAGAATTCAAATATTGATAGTCATCTACTTTAGATCTCAGTTTTCCCACACCTTGAAAATATAATGTCTTCCTCCTTTACAAAAAGATACTTTCTTTTGCTAATTAAAACCTATGACAAATCTATTAAAAAAATCTCCCATTTCCAAAATCTGATTTTTGGTTTTTGACGTTTACCAAGTGTGCTCACTAGGGGGTGCTGCTGTGCTTATTAGAAAAACAGTCTGTTGAAATTCACGTAGTCATCCTTTACTAAATTATTCACTTCTTCAATTAAGCAAACAGCAATGAAAATACCGGGCATTTCCTGGAGATTAATGACCTGCCTGGAAGTGTTAATCATGAGACTGCTGAAGGCCAGTATTAATCTTAGATGATCATTAAGCTTCAGCAAATACTCTGCACTCATATCCAGCATGCTTTTTGCAATGTAGAGGTTTACACTAATAAAGAATTTGTCTCTCAGATTTTTCTAGCTTCTAGAATGTGTCCCTGCCTCACCACAATATATTCAGTTTGAGGGAACTGTAACTCTTAGAGGCCACCTCTGTGGCTTTTAGGTGAATTATGCTATAAGGATATGAAATGATGATGGTAGGAAGAACATTCCCTTCCCCTTTATCAGTGAAGGGGCAGCTAGTCATACTTCTCTGGAGAGCCAAGTCACTCAGAGGCTTCAAAAACTCCCAGAAGGTATAGGCTGTAAATATAAAATTATGCAAATGCACAATGAAGTGAAGTGGCTCAGTCATGTTCAACTCTTTGCAACCCCATGAACTGTATGTAGCCTGCCAGGCTCCTCCGCCCATGGCATTTTCCAGGCACGAATACTGTAAAATAGCACACAAATGAAAATGGTATATATATATATATATATGATCATTAAAAGGTTTAGTTCAGTTCAGTCGCTCAGTCGTGTCCAACTCTTTGCAACCCCATGGACTGCAGCATGCCAGGCCTCCCTGTCCATCACCAACTCCCGGAGTTTACTCAAACTCATGTCCATCAAGTCAGTGATGCCATCCAGCCATCTCATCCTCTGTCATCCCCTTCTCCTCCTGCCTTCAATCCTTCCCAGCATCAGGGTCTTTTCCAGTGAGTCAGTTCTTTGCATCAGGTGGCCAAAGTATTTGAGTTTCAGCTTCAACATCAGTCCTTCCAGTGAACATTCAGGACTGATCTCCTTTAGGATGGACTGGTTGGATTAAAAGGTTATAACACTGAAAAACTGAAACAATGGTAGCAGAGTGGCTAGGTGAATTATGCTGTATCCACCCAGTGGTAACATTGCAGCCTTTTACATGGTGCTTCTGAAGAACAGGTGGTAGCATTTCATTGAGCAGACATTTGTATGGCCTGTATACCAGGTCCTGCTCTAAGTGCTTGTTGTACTGAGTTTTTGCTTACTGCTGTCCCTGCTGCTGCTACTGCTAAGTCACTTCAGTCGGAAGAACAAAGGTGTCCATCACAATCTCCCTTCACCTCTCAAGTGATGTATGGAATGCTGAAGCCAAGAATACTATCTAGCCTAGTAGCTGAGAGATGGTGGGGTGAGGAGGGAGGGGCGAGGGGGGTTTTCCTTCTTACCCCCACCCTCAGGCCATGCCAGCTCCTGCACACAGTAATAGGCAGGGGCAGTTTTAGCCCACTCTCTCCACAAGTCAGTCTGGAAAACTTCCCAGACTTCCTGGCTTTGGAGAACACTTCCAGGAAATGAAGCTGCTGCTACTGTTTTACTCTTGCTGAAAGACTCGGATTGATAGCATGCCTTTGAGTCCCACTATTAGGCTACAGGAGACAAACTCTGTAAGGAGGGAGCAGACATTCGGAAGGAAATCAGATACGTGCCAACAGAATGCCTCCTAGTAGAGTAAAATATTCATGAGTTTGTGAATATATGGATGTAGTGGAAGGTCCAATAATTGTTAGGTCATATACAATAAAAATAAAAATGGGGTCTGCACGCAAGATAAAATAAAAATGGGGTCTGCACGCAAGATAAAATAAAAATGGGGTCTGCGCGCAAGATAAAATAAAAATGGGGTCTGCGCGCAAGATAAAATAAAAATGGGGTCTGCACGCCAGGAAAATTACTCTGTTTTTGTTCTGCTGCATCTTTCTTTTCAGATTTTTGTCCTTCACCTAAAAGTAATTAAAATGGATTAGTTTAGAAATAAATATGTATTTGATATATGTTATGCTTCTGAATGACAAATCTGTATATTGCCTGGGGGTAACTTTTTCACCATTTTAATGCTTTTAATAAATATTTGCTGTTACTATAATAAATCACCCCTGTAAAAATACATACCCTCCAAAATGTATGTGGCTACTGGCTAAGTAGCCATTTTTCCATTTTATGACTCACTTGCAATACATGTTTTTCATATTATAAACCACACTGTTTCATTTTGGGTTTGCTATGAGCAGGAATAGTATATGGCAAAAACTGAGATAAACAAACGGGAGAAATTTGGAAAAAGGGAGGCTTTGTCTAGACTGTCTTGGCTGGTTTCAAAAATTTTATCTTAACCTCTTTGTTACATGTTTTTATTTTATTTGCATTTAAAAGTATTGTGATATCAATATTATATCCATATATTTCCTTTTTGAATTTGGTAATGTTAACATATATAATACATGGATATTTCAACAGTAAAAACATTTGTTTTAAATTCCTCCCACATAATTTCATGTTCTACTTCTCCCATATAATTTTGACTGCCTTGTCTCATAGAAGAAATATCTATTTTCAACTTATTTTCACTAACAATGAGATAAATCACACAAAAAAGCAGAATATAAGCTACTTAGAAAATAGAGATCCACTTACTATGGATCTGAAGGTTGGAGAATTTATGTTGTCCCAAACCATCTTGATGAAATAAGAAGGGAGTTATAGGGGACACTCTAATTCAGTGATTCACAAATAAGTGTTGGAAGAAATACTGCTTTTACAGGTCCAGAAAAAAGTGTTTCCTATAAGTTTGGAAAAGCTACTTGATCATGAATTTGCTTAGCAACCCACAGTACTCATGAATGCAGGGAAGACTCCTAGCAATCCACAGGAAAGAAAGCTTTCTGACTTTGTTTATCCCAGTATTGGGGCTTCCCAGATAGCTCAGTGGTAAAGAATTCACCTGCAACATAAGAGATGTGGATTCGATCCCTGGGTTAGGAAGATCCCCTGGGGGAGGAAAAATGGCAACCCACTCCAGTATTCTTGCCTGGAAAATCCCATGGACAGAGGAGACTGGCAGGCTACAGTCCACGGGGTCGCGAAAGAGTGGAACATGACTTAATGATTAAACAACAACAGCATGCCAGTATTAACAGCCTGTGGAGCATTACCCTTGAATGAGCTCTTAATTGGGTGGTCCTATAAAAGCTCGAATATCTCACCCTCTTGGCCAGCCTGCCAAAGTATGTCTTCAAGATTCTAATACTTCTGCTTTCTAGGAATTGTCCTTTCTCCCCCCAGCCCTCAGTCTTGAATTACACCACCCAAGATAGCCTCATGGCAAGCCCTTCAAGGAGCTAAAGAAGTTCCCACTATTTGTGAGGTTTATAGTTTAAACCCCAAACTGGAGTCTACCTTGGAGGGCTGGGGGTGAGGAAGAAACTTTACTTAGGTAAGCGTCTGTGATTCTTCATCCTGAAAAAGGGAGCAACACTTCCCTGGGGTCCACTTATGGCACAGGCACTCCTGAGGCTAAGAGTTTAGTTTGCCCATTTCTGGACCACGCCACTCCAGAGAACGTGTACAAAGTAGAACCAAACTCCTCTAATGTCACTATACAGAAGATTCTACCATAGACAGAGCTTCTGGTCCTGTGGCCCCGCGCTGGGGTGCCAAAGTCAGCAACTATGTCTGGGAGCTGACGTGTCTTGGCTGAAGTCAGCCTCCAAGCTGACTATGTAGGTCACTGCAGCCTAGAGCAGCTGCAGGCCTCACTCGGGCAGGCAGCTTCCAAGGCTAAGCAGATGCAGCATTCTGTAAGTATTGCTGCTGGGCATAATGAAAATCACCAAGAAATTCTCAGTTTTCCATTCCTAAGGCCCCCTGCAGAAGAAGCAGGCATACATCACTAACCTCAGCCCTGCACAACAGGGAAAGGTTTGGGGAGCAGCCTGACAGCACCCACAGAGCCAGGTGCCAAGGAAGTGTCACAGCAAGATAGCCAGTTGGACAGGCCTGACCCCAACTCTCCACATTTGACTCCTTTTATTTTCACACACCACAGAGTTCCATCTTGACACAGGCAGCCTGACCATTCTTGAAGGAATTCAGGCTGGAGTCCACTCTGGGTAAGCTGAACTCTGTGATATGCCATTGACCCCTCGGCACAGTTGGGTGCCATGGATACATTCCATTCACAGACCAACCCACTGACCTCCACCGCACCTCACACATTTGTCTGTTGTTCCTCAGATTCTCCAGGCCACTAAACTTCACTGCTCACACTTCTATGTCTATCCTCACTGAGACTTTCAGATTTGATATTTGCTTTCTTCCTTGCTACAACTTTGGTTCCTTTCAGTGGCAATTCCGAATCTCTGCCCTAGCTAATCCACATTACCCAAGAAAAGCTTCCTCCTCACTCCTAACCTTCAAGGACCCCAGAAGCTCTGACCTGGGACTGTTCCCACTTGTCTCACTTCAGCCTTGTGGAACTACTTACATTTTCTACGTAAGTCATGCTCTTGCCTCAGCTTCTTAATATACATTGTCTACTTTCTCAAATGATTCTCCTACTACTTCACTGGGATAATTTCCCTTCCTCCCCACCTCAGATCCAGTATCATCTTCTAGGAAGACTACACCGACTACTCTTAGGAATTATATTCCCCTTGTTGTTGCTTCCATAATCCACTCCGCACACTTTCATCATGCACTCAGTACACCCAGTGGTCACAGCTTACTTGTCCATCATCCCTATAGTCCACAGGACATTTATGAATCCATATTTAAAAGCAGAGACATTACTTTTCCAACAAAGGTCCATCTAGTCAAGGCTATGGTTTTTCCAGTAGTCATGTATGGATGTGAGAGCTGGACTATAAAGAAAGCTGAGTGCGGAAATATTGATGCTTTTGAACTGTGGTGTTGGAGAAGACTCTTGAGAGTCCCTTGGACTGCAAGGAGATCCAACCAGTCCATCCTAGAGGAGATCGGTCCTGGGTATTCACTGGAAGGACTGATGTTGAAGCTGAAACTCCAATACTTTGGCCACCTGATGTGAAGGGCTGGCTCATTTGAAAAGACCCTGATGCTGGGAAAGATCGAGGGCAGGAAAAGGGGATGACAGAGGATGAGCTGGTTGGATGGCATCACCGACTCAATGGACATGAGTTTGGGTAAACTGCAGGAGTTGGTGATGGACAGAGAGGTCTGGAGTGCTGGGGTTCATGGGGTCACAAAGAGTCAGACACAACTGAGTGACTGAACTGAACTGAGTACCCATACGTGATTTTACATGTCGTTTTCAGTAAATCTTCATTAAGTAAGTGAAGAAGGGTAGAATTACATTTCACTTTTAAAAAGAAAGTTAACCATCTTATAATCTGTAAAAGATATTAAGAAGTAAACCTGAAGGACACCTGGTTCCAGCAATGTGGCAGACTGAGCTAGTGGGGAACCTCTCACCAAAAAAAAAAAACAAACAAACAAACAAAAAAACCCTATAAATTCTATATAAATCAAACTCCAAAAATGTAACACCAGACTAAGTTTACAGAACATGAAAGAAGAGGAGGAAGGAAGGGATAAATCTTTCCATGTCAGGAACTAAAAGCCAAGCAGTAAGTGTGTGATTTCATGTCTCAGGAATGATGATGTTACTGGATCCTGAAATAAGGACTGAGGGCTTGAGTTTTAATAAACAGAGTGAAGATGAGACTTGGATGTGCATGAGGTGAGGTCAGGCCTTTATAGAGCTGCAATGGAGAAGGCAATGGCACCCCACTCCAGTACTCTTGCCTGGAAAATCCCATGGATGAAGGAGCCTGGTGGGCTGCAGTCCATGGGGTCTCTGAGGGCCGGACACGACTGAGTGACTTCACTTTCACACCTTGGAGAAGGGAATGGCAACCCACTCCAGTGTTCCCGCCTGGAGAATCCCAGGGACAGGGAGGGGAGCCTGGTGGGCTGCCATCTATGGGGTTGCACAGAGTCGGACACGACTGAAGTGACTTAGCAGCAGTGGCAGCCAGACCAAAAAGGTGAGAAAGCAGGTCTCTACCAGGGACTGACCCCTCCTGAGCACAAGCAAAATTCTCTAGAGAAACTGTTGTATCCTCAAGGCCAGAAGGTATTTCTATTTTAAAAAAATTCTTACTGAAGAAAAATTTTCAGTTGAAATAAAATGAGTAGACACAACATAGATCACAATAGACAGAAGATTAGCAATCCCCCTAAACCTCAAAGAATAATCTTTAAAAAGATCATAAATAATATGTTTAAAATAAAAGTGGTTATTAAAGAGATGTAATTCTATAAAACGATGTTTTTTAAAAAGTAGAAATTTGGAGGGAAACACCAAAAATTATAGAACTTCTAGAGATGACAAATATAATGTTTGAAACTTAAAGTACATTTAATAAGTAAAAGAGCATATTAGAGCGGGAGAGAGTTAGTTAACTGGAAGACAGATCAGAGGAAATTATTCGGATGTATCAAAAAGAGATAAAGGATAATACAAGAAAGGTAAATGGACATCAGGACTAAAATGAGAAGATTCAAAAGTGTGTTTAGTAGGCATTCTGGAACGAGATCAGAGAAAATGAGGAGGCAATATTTGAAGACATAATGGCTGAAAGTTTTCCAGAATCGAAATTATCCTCAGATAAGAATCACAAAGGCTTCCAAGAGTGTGTGTGCACATGCTAAGTCACTTCGTTTGTGTCTGACTCTTTGTGACCCTGTGGACTGTAGCCCATCAAGCTCCTCTGTCCATGGGATTCTCCAGGCAGGAATATTGGAGTGGGTTGCCATGCCCTTCTCCAGGGGATTTTCCCGACCCAGGGATTGAACGCGTCTCCTACACTGGCTGCTGATGCTGCTGCTAAGTCGCTTCAGTTGTGTCCGACTCTGTGCGACCCCACAGATGGCAGCCCACCAGGCTCCCCAGTCCCTGGGATTCTCCAGGCAAGAACACTGGAGTGGGTGGCCATTTCCTTCTCCAATGCATGAAAGTGAAAAGTGAAAGTGAAGTCCGTCAGTCGTGTCAAGGCGGGTTCTTTACCACTAGCACCATCTGGGAAGCATTTTGATAACAGCTAGTAAAATTGAAAGTGAAGTCGCTCAATCGTGTCTGACTCTTTGTGACCCCCATGGACTGTAACTTACCACGCTCCTCTATCCATGGGATTTTCCAGGCAAGAGTACTGGAGTGGGTTGCCATTTCCTTCTCCAGAGGATCTTCCTGACCCAGGGATCAAACTCAGGTCTCCCACATTGTAGGCAGATGCTTTACCGTCTGAGCCACAAGGGGAGTTGAAGCTGTTCACCCCTCATGACACAGCAGTCCTGGAGAAACGTCTCAACATATGGACACGGACTCAGTTACAAGAGTGTTCACTGAAGCACTGTTCGCAATGTAAAAAATTTGGAAACTAAATTGTCTATCTGTCCAGTAACACATAAACTGTGGATTCTTTCTTCTTATAGGGACTCAGAGGTTAAAGCGTCTGCCTGCAATATGGGAGACCTGGGTTCAATCCCTGGGTCAGGAAGATCGCCTGGAGAAGGAAATGGCAACCCACTCCAGTACTCTTGCCTGGAAAATCCCATGAACAAAGAAGCCTGGTGGGCTACAGTCCACGGGGTTGCAAAGAGTCGGACACAACTAAGTGAGTGAAGTTACTGGTATACAGTAATAGATAAACTGTGGATTCTTTTTTCTTATAATGGAATACCACAAAGAAGTTAAAATAATAAACCACAATACCATAGCTGTGGGCTTCCTAGGTGGTGCTAGAGGTAAAGAATCCACCTGCCGATGCAGGAGATGCAAGAGACGCGAGTTAAATTCCTAGGTGGGGAAGAAGAGGAAATGGCAATCCTCTCCAATATTCTTGCCTGAAAAATTCCATAGACAGAGGAGCCTGGCAGGCTACACAAAGTCCATGGGGCTGTAAAGAGTCAGACATGACTGAGTGTCCAAGTGCACACACACACTCAGTTCTCCAGGCTTCCCAGGTGGCTCAGTGGTAAAGAATCCATTCAATATTGTTCTCATTATTGGATAGAAGAAAACCCCGATTCCACTGGAAACAGAAATTATTTTTCTGCCATTGAATTTTCGTGAGTATTGGGAGACAATCTCCATGAATGTCTCTCATTCCTGTACAGATTGGGTCTTCTGAGCAAAGGATATGGTTGAATAGCAAACAATTTTGGCAGCTAGAGAAGGTATGTTCCTTTGGAAAGATCTAGAGAGATACTTCTCAGGACATGACACAGGGCACTAACGAGAAAGCCTTTTCCTTCTGCTCCTGAGACATATGCTTCTCTCTCTCTCTCTCTCTTTCTCTGGGCAGATGAGCCAGCATTCCTATAAAAAGATGAGTCTCTTGATTTCAAGGTTCCTCTCCATGATGGAGATATGGCAGACTAACTCACTACCTAGTAAATAAAGTCAAATCTCAGTTTGACTTCATAGTTTAACTTAGCAAAGAGGAGGAGAAAAGGCTCTGAATAACAATAACGGACAGTGTCTTTAAACATTATTTCATAATAAATACAGAAATAGTCTGCAAAGAACAGTTCTTATATCAACTCTGTAGAAACTGTGGGTCTAACAATGCAAGGAAAGAGCAAGGCAAAACATTAGATTCAGAAAGCTATTTCAGTGGGAATTTAATACAGTTCAGCTATGTTTCTTTTTGATGATCTAAAGATGCAGGAATAAGCCTGATAGTGCTTAGAAATCTGACGGTTAACAGAACAGAAACCATTCTTTACTTTCTCAAACATCAAGTATTATAAAGGAGCCTTTTATAAATGCTGTCTCAGGCAATTCACAGTTGAAATAGCTGATGCTTTCTGGAAATGTCAAAATCTTTGATCAAAGAGAGATTCCTATATAATAGTTTGTTTATTTTAACCACTCATCATACATTTTCTCATCTTCTCAAAACAACACATTTTTGTTTGAGGGTTCATCCTTTCCCCACCCTTAAGTGGTGTTGTCTGAATGGGGCTGCAACCCTACTCTAGCAATGAAGTAGTAGTCAATTCCTAGACCAAACAATGCACCCCATTTCCTCGGTTTAGAGTCAATCTCTAAAAGTGCACCTCAGGACCTAGCCAGGAATGTTGGATCAAGGACTGTTATTATTTTCTGTTGTAATTGAACCTGGGAGGATGTAGCCCCTGAGAACAACTGCAAATCATCTTGTGACCACGAGGAGAAAGCCAGTCTAAGAATGGAGTCAACACAGAGAAAGCTGAACCAAAAGAGGACTCAAAGAAAGAAAGAGGATCCTGAAGATATTGTGTACTATATCCAGCTATGCCTGAAAGCTTCTCAACTCTGGGTTGTTTGACTATAAGAACTAATACATATCCTTTCTGGCTTAACTCTCATTTTAACAAAGGAATGTTTTGAATAATGCCCAGATTGAAAAACTCAGAGTTGTGTGCCATAAAGTTTAGAAAAAAAGAAACTGGTCTAGAAAAACTTAGAGCTTTTTTGTCCTTAATAGAGTCTCAATAAAACAACATAGAACATGGAATTTGAAGCAGACCTGAACATTGACACGTCTTATCAAAATGAGTTTACAGATAAAGATACTCATTATATCAAACAAAGATTATATTGGAGACATAAAAAGGTTATAGGGAAAAGGACACAAAGCACAATCATTTTTAAGGCTTGTTGTAGAATTTCTTTAAGGTTTGACATAAGTGATAATTTGCATGCTTATAGGGGACAACAGAGGATGAGATGGTTGGATGGCATCACTGACTCAATGGACATGCTGCTGCTGCTGCTGCTAAGTCGCTTCAGTCGTGTCTGATTCTGTGTGACCCCATAGATGGCAACCCACAATGGACATGAGTTTGAGTAAACTCCAGGAGTTGGTGATGGACAGGGAGGCCTGGCGTGCTGTGGTCCATGGGGTCCCAAAGAGTCGGACACGACTGAACAACTGAAATGAACAGAACTGATTTAGGTTGAACCATGTGAAATCAAAAGTTTCATTTAGTTCAATCGAATAACAAGGGAGAAAAAAGTCTGCATTACTTCCTATTTCAGATTTATTTAAACCAGAGAACATACTATACTGAAAAAAAGTCCCATGCATTCATTTCCCTCAGCCAACGGTTTTTGTTTTACATCTAGGACAGTCAAATGTGCTACATTTTCATTCTTCATACTGTGCAATTTCAGAATATTTCCTACAAAAATACCCACATCCTGAGCAAATGCAACGTTCACTTACCTGTACGTTATACAGGGGTTGCCTTGGTGCATTAACTTCCTTGAGCAAACGATGAGATATGGCCCTCAACTCTAAAAGTCTGCAAGCAAGCTGAGGCTGCAGAAGTTTGGCAACTGATTTGGAGGATCTGGAAATGGTGTTTAATCCTTGAATTAATGTTCCTCGGTTGATCTTGGCTAAAGCGATGGCCATTCTGATTTTGGATGGTTTCCGCATGGGTTCTCTTTTCTGGAAAAGAAGTCTTTGAAAATGACTGATGTGTGATTCTCCAGTGCATTATTTATTTATTAAAATTTTTTTTTAATTTGAAATATAGGTGATGTACAATAGTATGGTAGTCTTGGGTGTGCTCCATAATTTGACATTTGCAAACAGTATGAAACAACCACCACAATAAGTCTAATAACCCTCTGTTCCCATATAAAGTTATTACAATATTGTTGATCATGTTCCTTGTGCTGTATATTGTGTCCTCATTACTTATTATATACCTGGAGATTTGTACCTCTTAATCCCCTTCACTTATTTCACTCACATTGCTCCCTTCTTCCATTCCGCCTGAAACCCCCGCAACCACCCATTTGTTTCCAGGACATTTTAAAAATCTTTAGGCAGAGACAAGTGCCACCTAACTGTACATTGTGCCTGATATTGAGTGTCCAATAATTATCTCCTACCCTCCATACAGCTCACAGATCTCATCCATGTATTTAAATAATTATATGAATATATGATTTTTTTCCTTACGATGTGAAAGTGAACGTCACTAGTCGTGTCCAATGTTGGGACACCATGGACTGTAGCCTGCCAGGCTCCTCTGTCCATGGAATTTTCCAGGCAAGAATACTGGAGTGGGTTGCCATTTCCAGAATTAACTTATGAACCTAAAGACAAAAACTTTTCATGTTTTCTCTGGATTTATTTATTTGTTTTTGCATTTTTTAAAAAGAACTCTTTCAAAAGTAAATAATTCTTATTCAAATATGATTCAATGTTTGAATTTTTCAAACAATCCTTATTCAAAACTCTTTTAAATATTTTCCCAGCTTACTTTATAATTTCAAATGATAATATATAGCATATATACATAATGTACAATTTACTTGAAAAAATTTTTTTACTAGTTAAGGTGCAGAGCAAAGGAATGATGTTAATGAGCCCAGGTTCTTCCATCTTCCCATATACAGTAAAGTGCTAAATTTGTTAACTTGAGATGTCTGGTTTTCCTTTTTTTTAATTAAATGAAAAGATCTTTAAATTCTACAGTGCTTTACAATTTATGGTATCATATAATCCCATAGTAACTCCTTTTCTATTTGTTAACCTTATGCTGCCCCTCCCCTTTCCTTCTCCCCACTGGTAACCACTAGTTTGCTTCCTATATCTCTGAATCTGTTTCTTTCTTGTTTTATTCACTAGTTTGCTACATTTTTTAATATTTCACATATAAGTGATAAGAACAGTATTTGTCTTTCTCTGACTTATTTCACTTAGCCAAATGCCCTCCAAGTCCATCTCTGTTACTGCAAATGGCAAAATTTCATTTTTATGGCCAAATAGTATTCCATTGTGTAACACATCTTTATCCATTCATCAGTTGATGGACATTTAGGTTGCTTCCATATCTTGGCAACTGTAAATAATGCTGCTGTGAACACTGAGGCACAGGCATCTTTTTGAACTAGTGTTTTTAACTTTTTGGATGTATACTCAGGAGTTTAATTGCTGGGTCATATGGTAGTTCTATTTTTAGTTTTTGAGAAATTACCATACTGTTTTCCACAGTGGCTGCCCCAGTTTACATTCCCAACAACAGTGTAGGAGGGTTCCTATTTCTCCACACCCTCAGTGACATTATTTATGTTCTTTTTGATGACAGCCATCCTGACAGGTGTGAGGTGATATCTCATTGTTGTTTCAATTTGTATTTCCCTGATGATTAGCAACGATGAACATCTTTTCATGTGCCTGATAGCAATCTGCATTTCCTCTTTAGAAAAATGTCTCTTCAGGTCTTCTGCCAATTTTAAAAATCAGATTGTTGACTTTTTAAATGTTAAATTTCATAAACTATTTATATATGTTGGATATTACCCCTTATCAGTCACATCATTTACAAGTCTCTTTTCCCATTCAGTAGGTTGTCTTTTCCTTTTATCAATAGTTTCCTTTGCTGTGCAAAAGCTTTTAAGTTTAATTATTTTCCCATTTGTTTATTTTTACTTTTGTTCCCTTTGCTTTAGGAGATGGATCAAAAAAATATTGCTGTAAATTATGTCAGCATGTTCTGCCTATGTTTTCCTCTAGGAATTTTATAGTATCCTCTTTTGCATTTGGGTAGCTAATCCATTTTGAGTTTATTTTTATATATGGTGTTAGAGAACACTAATTTCTTTCTTATATAAGTAGCTGTCCAGTTTTCCTAGCACTGCTTATTGAAGAGACTGTCTTTTCTCTACTGTATATTCTTGCCTCCTTTGTCATAGATTAGTTAACCATAAGTGTGTGGGTTTATTTCTAGGCTCTTTATTCTGTTCCATTGACCTATGTGTCTATTTTTGTGCCAGGACCATACAGTTTTGGTTATTATAGCTTTGTAGTATAGTCTGAAGTCAGAGACCATGATTCTTCCCATGTGTTCTTCTTTCTCAGGAGTGTTTTGGCTATTTGGGGTCTTTTGTGTTTCCATATAAGTTTTAAAATTATTTGTTCTAGTTCTGTGAAAAAAAATTCCATTGGTATTTTGATAGGGATTATGTTGAATCTGTATGTTGCCTTGAGTGGTATGATCATTTTAATAATATTAATTCTTCCAATCCAAGAATATGGTATATCTCTCCATTTGTCTGTGTGTCTTCAATTTCTTTCATTACTGTCTTATAGTTTTCCAAGTACAGGTCTTTTACCTCCATAGGTAGGTTTATTCCTAGGTATTTTATCCTTTTTGATGCAATGGTAAATGGGATTGTTTCTTTAACTTCTCTTTCTGATGGTCTATGGTTAGTGTCTGGAAATGCAGCAGATTTTTAAATATTAATTTTGTATCCTGCAGCTTTACTGAACTCATTGATGAGTTCAAGTAGTTTTCTGGTAGCATCTTTAGGATTCTCTATGTATAATATCATGTCAACTGCCAACAGTGACAGCTTTACTTCTTCCTTTCCAATTTGGATTCCTTTAATTTTTTTCTTCTCTGATACCTGTGGCTAGGACTTCCAAAACTATGTTGAATAAAAGTGGTGAGAGTCAATGGACATCCTTGTATATAATATATAGCATACATACATAATACAAAATGTATGATTTAAAATTTCTAATGTTAAAATATAGTACACATACACTATGCATTGTACAGTTTAAAAGAAAAATAAAACAAAATCCCTATATACTAAACAAGCTCACAATACTTTCAGTTCTGAAAACCTCAAATCTTCTATGAACATTCTGACAGAAAACACTTCTGGCATTTCTAAAACACATGACATGTAGCTCTCTGTTCTAGCAGAAAATGAACCACAGGGAAATGACTTACAATGTGGTTAGACCGCATTCCAGGCAACAGACAAGTATAATTTCCATTATTCATTTAAGTAATTTTATGAGCTATTCTGGCTTTTCAGTATATAACTTGGAGGAAAGAGTTGGTTAATAACAAAAAGAAGTGACTTTGAATCTCATTTATTTGTTGAGTCCAAATATCTAAGTTCAAAACAGCTTTTGGATTTTTTGATCTACAGTAAACATCATATTTGTTTAAGGGCTAACATGATGTATCTTTATTTTAAATGCCTCAACTTTTATCCTGTAGTCATAATTTTATTAGTGCTGTTTTTGTCATCAAATTTCAGTACTTCTCTTACTCTTCAGCATTTGCCATTGGAGATAATCAAAAGCTGTTCTAGACTGTCAATGAAGACTTATTTCTGCAACATCTGGTGTCCTACTGTGGCTTAGTCTATTAACTTTGCAGAAAAGTCCCATTAGCCCACCTGTGGTCTCAATCCTCCTAGTCAACACAACAGTAGAGGATGGGCTAAGCTGTGGGCTGCTACAGTTGCTGTAATTCCAAGCCTCTTTAGAGCACAGCAATCCTTACAAGCAGTTATATGGCAGGTAGAACAAGCACAAAAAATACACGGGTGTGATCACTTGATATTATCTAAGCTGGCCGCAAGCACCCCTTGAAGAGAAACCACATGGTCCTCAGTATCCAAAGTTCCTGCACAAACAGATTCAGTCTCTTGTGACCTCAGGCTCTGCTGCGCTGACTCTTCCTCCCAACTCCTCCTCAAGGCAGAGCAGCTGGAAAAAGTTTGGTTTTACTTCCCATCACAATTTACAGTTGTCCCTCGGTATCCCCGGTGGATTAGTTAGTTCTTGGACCCCCAAGCATCTCCAAATCCATGGATACTTAAGTCCTTTATATAAAACAGTATTTGCATATAACCTAGGCACATCCTCCTTTATACTTTAAATCATCTCTAGATTACTTATAAAGCCTCATACAATGTGTTATGTAAATAGTTGTCTGCAATCAGCAAACTTAAGTTTTGCTTCTTGGAACTTACTGGAGATTTTTTTCCTGAATATTTTCAATCAGAGGTTTGTTGAATCCCTGGTACTGAGAGCTGACTGTACTGCGTTTTCTCTCATTATAGTTTATAATCAGATGGTGAGGGCCATATTGCCAGGTCAAACAAAAATGGTATATGTGCAGTCCCACCGTTACTGAAACCTTGTCTATATGGTCATTAGTGTTTTAGGGACCTTCATTTTTCAGCTGCAAAATATTAACATTCTGCAGTTTCCCTGTCCTTATTTTGTCAGTTCTTTTACAAAATCTTGGTGATCTGTATTGGCCTGGATTCACTGACTTTGCATGTGTATTTTGATTAACCAGTCTTGATGCATCCTTCCAAAGAGTACACTAGCCTGATCCATTCAACTTTTTCCTCTTTTACAAAATTGTCTAAGTTTTTATCTCTGTAGAAAAATAAGCCTATTTGTAATTGATAGTCTACTAATCAAAACTCTCCTGTAAGGTTCATAAAATTTGTGTTGACCAAAAATACAGCCATTTATTGCAAACAATATTTTAAAAAATTCAAGTGTGCATTATAGTAAAGCTTTATTGCACTTTTGGTTATCTTTCTCATTTTAGTCTCTTCCTGAGTTTATGGCATTTTCCAACAGACTCAGTCTCTTCCTAATTAATATCATCTTTGTTTCCTTTAATGCTTAAATGGTTACAATTTGATGACTCTGCTTCCATTTTAAAATGCTTAAGGCAGGCATTTTGATACTTTCCTAGATAACTGAAAGAATGATTACTTTTAACAACAAAATGTTTCTGATCCCTTTTATTTTCCCTGCCACAAAACATGGAATTCCCAAGAAGACCATCATTGCTTTTAAGAAGAACAGTATTAAAAACCAAATCTGGGCACAGGGATGCATGTTGACTGGTTCTTAATGGCTCTGAGAATACGAAGTTGACAGCAGAGAAAAGGCTACTTATATTTCTTAAAATGCAGAAGGAGACATTCTTTAAAAAAAGAAAAGTCACCAGTTTATGTTGATGGTTCCAATTCACTCTTACTTTCAGTGAGTTACTTTTTAAATGAGCTCTAACAGAAAATTTTAAATAAAAGGTTCTTCCTCATTGAAGTACCAGCTTTTCCTTTTTGTCTGCTGTCAAGGAAATGGCAACCCATTCCAGTACTCTTGCCTGGAAAATCCCACAGACAGAGGAACCTGGTAGGCTACAGTCCATGGGGTCACAAAGAGTCGGATACGACTGAATGACTTCACTTTCTTTTCACTTTTATGCTATGTATTTTCTTACCAAACCACATGTGTAAATTTAAATGCTGAACCCAAATTAAGTCCTTATTTCTTCCTTTTCTTTTTAAAATGTTTTGACCCTCAGCCTAAACATCCTGGAATCTGTTGCAAAGTATGCACATTCAGATGATTCTTTTTGTCATCATCATCTGAGCATACCACCAAATGTCAGAAAAGAAAGTCCAACTCCCAACCACCACCACCTCAGAGATAAACAAGGGACTTAGAGACCATTTACCAAAGAAACTCAGCATCAGTCAGATTGACTCACGGATTCTGCTCCCGATCTCACTATTTGAGCTCCATTCTTTGAAGACACACCCTGCTTTCCTCTCTTCTTTTTCCCAGAGTGGCGTCCATTTTTCTGTCATCAGCAGTGTTAATGCTGAACTCCAATTTCTAGTAACGCCGGCTTTTTACTACCCTACATCTCTGAAACCAATCTGTCAGCAAATCTTATTCAACTCTTTCTCTGAATAGTCCCAGAATTTGACCACTTCTCACCAGCCCCAGTACCAACAACTCATTCCATTAATGTTCACATGCCACTATCGTCTTTTCTCCAGACTTGAAAATTAGCTTCCTCCATGGACTCCCTGCTTCCACCCTCACCTACTTTCTTTCTGCTCCTCAACACATCAGCCAGAGAGATACAATTAAAACTTACATCAGACCCGATCTTGCTTTTCTACTCAAGCATGTCAGTGGCCTCCTGATGTACTCAGTGCACACGCCTGAGGTCCTTCAATGGTCTGCGAAGACTGCCTTTCCTTCACCTCCCTGGCCTCATCGTCTTTTTCTCTCCCTTGCCCTCTTTCATTACTTGTTGAGCTAGTTAACCAGACCCCCATCTCAGGGACTCTGAACTAACGGTGCCATTCTAGTCCTCAAAGACACCAAGGTTTGCTCCCTCACTTCCTTCAAGTCGCAATTCAAGAATGACTTTTTCACTAAGACCCCCTTGGTCACCCTCCCTTACCCATCAACTGTTCTCCCATCCCACACTTACACTTCATACCCCTTCTCGGCTATGTTTTCTTCTCCTTAAGATCTACTATTAACAGAATGTGTAGTTTATTTTCCTTGTTTATTGTTCTTATACTTGACTAGGATATAAGTCTGGGGGTGTATTATTTTAGGATGTAAGTTTTATGGCAGCAGTGTTTTATAGCCATTTGGCTCACTGATGCTTCGCCAGTGCCTGGAATAGTGACTGTCAAGCAGTAGATGCTCTGTAAATATATTTATTCAAATGAATGAATGAAAAATATAACACGTTAATGTTGAGAAACATTGGGAAAATATAGCAAATATTAAGTAAGAAACCATCTAGGAAGTTTTCAGTACACAATGTGCTCTGTAACTTTCCCAATAATTGATAGTGCCCCACAAAAAAACAAACAACAAAAAAAATACCTCATCAAGGAGAAACATACAACTGAATTACAGAACACTCTAGCTACAGTTCTACTCTCATTATGCTTAGAAACCCCAATATATACCAATACAAGCAATTTCCAGACATCACTGGTACATCCCCAGTGAAAGTGTGCCCCATGGGGTTAAAAAGCCCACTCTGAAGATGTACCCCATAGGGTTAACAGAAACTGGTGACTAACAATTCCCAAGCTAGTCTTACAGAGGAGCAGGGAAGTACTTGTTTTTTTTTTAAAAAAAAGACAAGACAAAACAAAACAAAACACTCTCTGCTTCACTGATCTGCCTTCACTGATCAAGCTTGCCTTAACTGTTTCTGCAAACTGTGTACCTTCCAAGTGTCACGTGGCTTAGACAAATATATCCCAAGACTTCTTTACTTGCCTGCTATAGATTCACACCTCTGACATATGGCTTGCTAGTAATGGTTGCTTCAGGAACCATGGAGCTAATCTTTCCCAGTTCAAACTAGTCACGATCACGTGACCATTCAGCTGGGCCTGCTCGGGTGTGCAATGGGTAACTTTTTGACATCAAGGGGCCAAAAGCTGCACCCTCAGTTCATGCTAACACCAACATTTTCTCAACAGGCATCCCGTGAAGAAGCATATAACTCTGATATGCCTACAGACAGCAGACATTAGCTCAGCTTTTTCCTGCCTCCAAACACCTTCATCTGCACCTCTGACTACGCTATGCTCTTCACCATATGCATCCCAAGCCCCTTGCCTTTGGGGAGATGGATCTGAGATGTGCTCTGTCTCCTCACTTGGCTGTCTTATGAATAAACCCCTTCTTTGCTGCAAATTTCAGCATCTCAGCATTAGGCTTGCTGCACATTGAGCAAAGAAAATTGGTTTGGTCATACCAGCACTTTCCATACCACATGTTTAAAGAAAAAAAAAAGAAGAAAGCATAGAGTTCAGAAAAATGTATCTACAGCTGTAAAAATCCAGTTTTTGCATGGATTCTAAGGTACTCTGTCTACAATCCTCAGTTTTGTAGTACACAGTTAAGTGCAAGATAATGACCAAAAAAAAGGGGGTTATGTAACTACTTTTCATGAGTAAATCTGATCTTACTTACCATAAAAAATTTCTCTCATCCAAGTAAAGATTATTTGAACTAAAAAAATTTAATTCCCTAATTATAGCTGCATTTTTTATTTGTTCAAACTTAAAAGTTTAGTATTTTAAAGTCCTCATATAGAAATCACTTGCAATTTGCAAGTGTAAACCTTAAAAACTTACTTTTTACTAAAAGATGTGGATACTGAAGGTTTTGGGGTCTGGGCTAGTTGGAAGGGAGGGAGTGGACAATACAAGACCTCAGAGGCCAGAACCTCAAGCCAGAATTCTAAAATTAACTTTCCCCAGCCCTGGCGGTGGGGGGTGGGGGGGGTGGGGGGTGGGGGGGGTGGGGGGTGGGGGGGGTGGGGGGTGGGGGTGGGGTAGAAACAATGTCCTTAAAAATCCATGAAGAATTATTTAATAACCATTATTCTGGGTATATTCTTCTATAAAAATTCTACCATCACTCCCATCAAATCTTTTTTATTTTTTTTACCCCAGGCCAGCAACATGACTTTTTCCTAAATAGGTGCCTAAAAAAAATTTTTTTTTAAGATTTAAATACTAATCACAATATTTGGAGATTTAAAATACAGTCCAATTACTAAAGCCCTCTGAGTAGTCTTAAAATCAGGATCATCCTTTCAAGATGTTGGGGAACTACAGACAATACTAGAAATAAAATCTGCAACATTTACAATCTGCCTTTTAACAATAACCTAGTTAAGGACAGAATGTTAGCCTTGTTTTCTGGATAATTTATATTTGGAGAGCAAATAACTTCAATGTGCTACAGTATCCCCTCACTACTCAGGTTTCCTGCCAATCTCAGCAACATATTCTTCAGAGTAAATGGTAGAAAAAGAACAATGTGCTTTGAAAATCAGAAATCAAATAACATTAACTATGTTCATATTCTTCTTTGCAAAGGTAGCGTGTGGTTCTTATAAGGAAATGGCTTCAGTGAGTTGGAAATAGGAACTAAGAGTTCTTTGGGGATCAGAATATCAACCTGTTTCACCATGAAGCATGTTTATGGCTCCAGTGATAATGAGGCTATGCAGGGGGTAGGAAGAGATGAAAGAAACTGTAAAGAAAGTTGCAGCTTTAATTAAATGAAACCCAGTTTCTCTAATGTTGGCAATGGTGGAGAAGCACAGCTTGGAAGGACAATAGGCCTTTCCAGGCCTAGGCTTCCTGGACTTTACCTTGACGTTTTCTCAATAACTACTGCCACTGCTCTGCTGGCCATAACCATTTTATCTCCTAGACCAAGCAGCTCTCTCCTTAATAATCCAGAGCACGGCCAAGAAAAGTCTCTCATGTCTCAAAATAATTTACACCAAGACGACAGGAATACAGATAAAAGGAAGCAGTTTGTTACTACGACTAAAATATAGAATTACAAAGTCTGATTTGCCCACTAGAGCTTTAAGACCTATTCGGCCCTCCTTAGCCAACCACCATCTAGATGCCGTCTTACCACTGTGCATCCAGATACTTATATTTCAGTATCACTCCTTCCCAAAGTTAAGACCTAAGGGTGATGCCATTTATTCAAATTTACTTGACATTCTGGAAATATGCTGTAACATTTCATACTTTTTTGGCATGACAGTACTTCCACTGGAATATTTTCCCCTGTTCCTACCCACTTACCTTATCCCTTTCTTCACCTTGAAAACCCCTAATCATCCTTTGAGACCCAGTTTAAGCATCTTTCCTCCATGAAGTCTTCTCTGACTGCTGTATGTAAAGTCATTCCTTCCTCTAAATTGTATATGCCTCATATCATATTTCATTGCAATTACTTGTTTATAACTCTGTATCCATTAGATTAAGCTCACTGACTGGAGGAATGCTGTCTTGTGTATTTCTGTATTCCTTCTTCCAGATCCAGGCAAAGTATTTATAAAATGTCTAATGCCAGCTGTCTGAATGAATGGTTAAAGGTAGCTCTAACGCCTCTCCTCTGGAATGAAATACACAGACTTTGTGATTACTGTGTTACTCAAGAGTACTTTTTGGTTTACTTCCAGGTGTTATGTTCCTCACATTGACATTGCCAAAAGCCTGATTTCTGGATAAGCAGGTTGTTACTGCACCATATAACTTTACAACATATTCTATTCTGACTGTGGCCAAAATGACTGAAACCATACTTCCAGTAAGAGTTGTGTACTTTTGAGTAAATTAGGTTACATGCGTCCCCTAAACAAATGTTACCTTTTCCTGACCAAATGTCCTTATGATTCTCTACCTAGCTCCTTCCACTCCCATATCTTATCTTAAACCTTTTTTGGAACAGCTGTTTAAAACATATGCATATATACTTTGTTGAAATTGATGTCACTATTTTCTTGCCACATTAAAACACACACTCATGCCATAGTTACCTCTCCAGTGATATCATTTTTACCAGTTATATTTCTTCACTATTACCACAGATTTTAGTCAAAGTATATCTAGGTATTTTTATGAATTTTACATTAAGCAAATCTTAAGTAAACTAGGTTGCAACTGTAGCTATAAGAATGTTCTAGATTTCCAATTTAATGGTACAGTGATTGTCCTTAAACTTAATCCCTCTATCTATATCACTTCCTTGCCCACAGTGTTTCTGTTTTACATAGACTCCTTCCAATGAGTCAGAGTTGAAGTGGTGTTTTTCTGAGATGAAAGGAATGTTTTCCTGAGTTTCAAATGCTGATCTCATAATCACAAATTCAATAATTGGTATGACACTAAAAATACAATATACGTTTTACAATCCTTTTCAAAGTTATAAAATCACATTACCTGATTAGATTGTGATAATCTGAGGATGGTAGGGAATTCATCTTTAAACTCATCTATAAGGTCCATGATTACTTTCTGGATCCCCTCAACTAAGACAAAAAGAAATTAGGGGGTAAAAATATGCTCAACTAAAAATCTCCTAGACATAATTCAAAAGAACACGGAACGCTCCGTCCCCCTTGGGGATTTAACTCCCGGTTTCCATACCCCCACCCCCTTCACAAGAATAGTCTGCGTACTTCTTCCAGAAAAGTTCTTCAACACCTGCCCACATATCCACCCAACAGGTTTGATTGGCATGTTGCGTTCCTAGTTCACAGCAAGCCTGCAGGCCTGGGCACCGCCCATCCTCCTCTACCGTTAGTGAGGGGTGAGAGTAGCCTTCTCACTCAGGGAAGCAAGCGAGGACAGAACCTGCAGTTCCGAATTCTTTGTTACTGCACAATGGGCCCCTAAGAACTTACTACAGCATCCTCTGAAATCACTCTGGGCCTAAGAGGAGGAAAAGTGTGTTCGGAGCCACAAAGGGAGGAGAAATGAGACTAAAAAATGATGCACACCAAGAAGTTCTGCAATAGGGATTGAATTTTGTCTCAATTTCTGCAGTGATATTTCAATTATTGGATCATCTGAGAACAAAGCTCCCTTTGGAAAGAGTTAGCATACACTTTAAAAGAAATGCTTCACCTTTGATGCCAAGTGAGAAAGAAACACCAGCAGTTAACTCAGAAAGAGACTTCTGCACGGGCTGTTTTCCCTTCACCCAAATGAGGATCACTAGGTCAGACCAAGGCAAAATCATGAAGTCTTTGGTTTGCCTTCTTTAAAGTCTCACCTTTCTGTTTCCTTCATCCTTGTCCCTTTAAGTACTTTCCCACTTCAGACAGCCATTATTTTCCCCTTGTCAAAGCTGGAAAGAACTGCATGTCATGCAGACTTGATTATATTTTGGGCCTCCCAGGTGGAACCAGTGGTAAAGAACCCACCTGCCAATGAAGGTTGACTTAAAGAGATATGGATTCGATCCCTGAGTTGGGAAGATCCCCTGGAGGAGGGCATGGCAACCCACTCCTGTATTCTTGCCTGGAGAATCCCATGGACAGAGGAACCTGGCAGGCTACAGTCCACAGGGTCACAAAGAGATAATGTTTTAGTGTGGATGAGCTAGTTGGTCAACTCAAATCCATTTTAATTTGAAGCCTTTATATTTAACTGTAGCTAGATGGGTTTTTTCAGCAAGCATAAAACTGACAGCTGGAGGTCTGTGTAAGGGAACTACCAGGAAAAGAGAAACGATCATCGTAGGATCCTTCTAGCTTGTGATGCCTGCCAGATCCCCAGGTTTCACCCAGTCCTCGGTCCTCACCTCTCTGAGAACACTCTCCATCACAGCATAACCACCTCTCTGCCCCTGAACAGCACCTGCTTCCCTCCATCATAAAGCTGATGCTAAAGAGAACTAGACCCTTACCATTTGGAAAGTGAAATCTACTGCCAGGAAGAAAATATTATTAGACAGTGATGAACACACGAACTGGGAGTCTACATGAAAATGAAACCCTTTATTTGCGCTATTAAGACAGCTGGCTATCAGAGTCTACCAGATAACACCCGTTAGGACCTGCTCTCTCTCGGTCGTCTGTGTTCTCCACTCCCATCAGCTCCCAAATTCTTTTTTCCATCTACCATCCCCAGTGTCCGAGCTCCCAATTGCTTCACCTAGTTTTCTTTTCATCCATTCTCACCCTCCTAGGCATCCAGTAAAAATTTTAAAAATCTATAGGAAAACATATCATGTTAATATTTCCCATACTCCAAGCTTACCTGACTCTGTTGTTAGTTATGCTAATGAAATTCATCTTTTCTTTCTTAATGGCCTTCTCCCTGCAAAGGAAGCGATGGAAAAAGACAGGGTGATAAGTTAAAAAAAAAAAAAATCCCATCTTCTCTTACTTACATTTGTGACCATATCTGATAATATTTAATATTTGGGGCTTTATTTAATCATATTTTATGACTATACCCTTACATATATTACATTATTATAGACAAAGTTAGATGAAATTATTGTCAGTGGCTATCTTTAGTTATTTGTTGTTATTTACAACTCATGATTGAGTATTCCATACTTAAAAATTTGAATTACAATTTTGAGGTAGCTTGTATGTAAATAGGATGTGTGTAAATTGAATTATTTGAAATGTACGAAGGGAACTTTAGTCTTTAAAAGTATAATAACTAACCCTAGATAAATCCTCCTGTAAGGTAAAGAATCACCTTTTTTTTAGAGTGACTGCAAATGTTTAACTTTTAGTCTAACAATATCCTCTTTTTATTGGAATATAGTTGCCTTACACTGCTGTGTCAGTTTCTACTATACATCAAAGTGAATCAGCCATATGTGTGCATGTAGATCCCCTTTTCTAGATTCCTTTCCATTTAGGTCGCTACAGGACACCGAGTGGACTGCTCTGTGCTGAACAGTGGGCTCTGATTGATTATCTATTTTATGCACACTAGATATATATGTCGGTCTTGATCTCCCAAATCATCCCATCACCACCCCCTTCCCTCATACAATGTCTGTGTCTTTATCTCTGTGTGTCTATTTCTGCTTTGCAAATAAGATTATCGATACCATTTTCCTAGATTCCACATGTATGTGTTAATATTGTGATATCTGTATGATATCTGGTTTTATCTCTTGGACTTCCTTCAGTCCGTGAGACAGTCTCTCGGTCCATCCACATCTCTGTAAATGAGACAGCTGCACTCATTTCTTGGCTGGGTAATATCCCTTGTATAGCTCTACCACATATTCCTTATTGATTCCTCTGTCGATGGACACTTAGGTTGCTTCCATGCCCTGGCTATTATAAACAGTGCTGCAGTGAACACTGGAATCAGGCATAGTTTTGAATTATGGTTTTCTCTGGGCATATGCAGTTGTGGGGTTTCTGGATCATATATGGCAGTCCTATATTTACTTTTTAAAGGAACTTCCATACTGTTCTCCATATTGGCTATGTCAGTATCAGTCTACATCCCCACCAGTAATCATCTTTTTAACATGAAAAATAAATACCTCCTAATATCTTGTAAGTACAGATTTTCAAAGGTATATCTATACACACACACACACACACACACACATTTTGTTTCTCCTTTAAAATGACTTAATAACTATTCTACAATTCCAGTTGAGTACCATTAATATGAAGTAGACCTGGAAAGCCTGATGGAAGTCTTCAGATAGTTACAGTAAAATGATAGCCCACACAGGGGACAGAATTAGCAACAATAGTATTGCCATGCAGTTTAGGAACTTCTGAGGTTGGTTAGATGATAGGAAAGTGGGATGGTCAGATTTCCCATTGTCTGTTTCCCACATCACAATATAAACTTCATGAGCTCAGAGTCTTTGGTTGGCTCAAGTTTATATTCCCAATACATGATAATGCTTTTACAGTTTAAAAATATATATATATATCCTTAATGGGGCTCCCCTGATGGCTTAGCAGGTAAAGAATCCTCCTGCAATTTGTTATTTATGTCTTGGGCAGGATGAAAATTTTAATCATTAACAAAGTCCGTGTTAATGACTGAATGCTTGAGGGGGAGGTGGAATCTTCCAGAGGGACCGAGGGGCAGCGGCTTACTGTGAAGGACACAGGCCATGGAGTTTGAGCCTTTTGGAAGACTGAAGTCACGGGGGTCCAGAAACTGATGCCTAGTTCCATTTCACTGGTATCAAAAAATATTTCAACTCTTACACCCTGGCAGGGAGAATGAATTGTGTGCTGGCCACATATAGAGGTATTGCTTTGACATTCTTAGACTTCAAGTTAAGGTCTAAAAAAACTCCAGCTGTAAAAGCAACATAAACAGATTGTGAACTGTATATTATCTGTTAAGTTCCCATGCTTGAAGAAGCTAATGTGAACTCACCATGTGATACTCAGTTTGTATAATAAATTATGAAACTGGGGAAATAAAAGTCTGTGTGAGTCACTTAGTTGTGTCTGACTCTTTGTGACCCCATGGACTATAATAGTCTGCAAGGCTCCTCTGCCCATGGAATTCTCCAGGCAAGTATACTGGGGTGGGTTGCCTTTCCCTTCTCCAGGGGATCTTCCCAATCCAGGGATTGATCCACTGCAGGTGGATTCCTTACCCTCTGAGCCACCAGGGAAGGCCTACCAAAGTCTTCATAGAGTCAATTAGCTGAAATATAAATGCAAAACACCTAAGATACATTACATACAAACAATGTTGATTAAACACCGTGGGAAGAAAATGTGTTTTCTCCACCTACAAAGTACTACATTTTAACTGAGTTTCCCTTGATAGTGACAGAACCTAAATAATTAACTGAATTAATTCAAGATGAGCTCTATAAGGAAACAGGTACACAGAACGCTTGTCTTTGATTTTCCTTTACACTTTTGTTGCTAAATAATGCTGAGTAGATTAACTGCAGTCTATTATTCTACCTATATGAGAATAGAAAGTAAAAAGTGCACAAGTTCATGGATTTAGTACTGCTAAATACATGCGTAAGTGAAAACATACAAGGCAGTAAAGATCGAAAGACTATATATGCAAATTTTTTCAAATATTTACTTCTAAAAAGTAATCCCCAACTAAAAATTGAAAACAAATTGGAAAAAATTAGTTGTATATCAAACTGGTTACAAGACCTACAAATGATTTGAGTGGCTTTATATTTTTAATTGAAGTATAGTTGATTTTCAATGTTTCAATTATACAGTAAAATGATCATATGTATGTGTGTGTGTATGTATGTTCTTTGTTCAGATTATTTTCCATTATAGGCTATTACAAGATATTGAATATAGTTCCCTGTACTATACAGTAAGACCCTTGTTTTTATTTATTGGGTTGACCAAAAAGTTCATACCAGTACAGAAAAACCTGAATGAAATTTCTGAGAAGCCCAATGTTTTATATATAGTAGTGTGTATTTGTTAATCTGAAATTCCTAATTTATCCCTTCCCTTCCTTTCCCCTTTGGTAACCATAAGTTTGTTTTTTATGTCTGTGAGTTTATTTCTGTTTTATCAATAAGTTCATTTGTACTGTCACATATGAAGATTCCACATGTGTTATCACATGATATGTGTTATCACATGACATGTGTTATCACATGACACGTGCCTTATTCTGTCTGGTTTACTCCCCTGAGTACGATGATCTCTAGGTCCCTCCATGTTGTCTCAAATGGCATCATTTCATTTTTTTGAGGGCTGAGTAATACCCCCCCTCCTTTTTTTTGCTTGTGGAAAGACTTCTCATATTGGAGTGGGCTGCCATTCCCTTCTCCAGGGGATCTTTCCAACCCACGGACTGAACCTGAGTCTCTTGCATCTCTTGCACTGCAGGTAGATTCTTTATCGTCTGAGCCACCAGGGAAGTCCTTTTCATGTTATACTCTGATAAAGAACTTAAGTGGAATTATGCGCAAATTAACATAAAATGATACCTCCATGCCTCTGGTATTGACAGGTTTGAACCTGTACTCCTTAAAGTAAAAGAAAGTGAAAGTGAAGTCGCTGAGTCGTGTCTGACTCTTTACGACTCCATGGACTGTAGCCCACCAGGCTCCTCTGTCCATGGGATTTTCCAGGCAAGAGCACTGGAGTGGGTTGCCATTTCCTTCTCCAGAGGATCTTCCCAACCCAGGGACTGAATCCAGGTCTCCCTCATTGTAGGCAGTGTTCTCTCTCATTCAGTTTTGAAAATCTAAACTACTTGCAAATTCTTAAGAATACCTTTACCAGCAGATTAGAGCATTAAGTATAATGATCAATTTCTTAATAAGTAAAGTCTCATAAAGTGAGACTTTATGAGTGAGCCTTTGTTGGCAAAGTAATCTCTCTGCTTTCTAATATGCTGTCTAGGTTGGTCATAACTTTCCTTCCAAGGAGTAAGTGTCTTTTAATTTCATGGCTGCAGTCACCATCTGCAGTGATGAGCCACCAGGGAAGTACCTTAAGGAACAACCATAATCCTTGGAATGATTGCATTACTGATTTCTTGTCCCTAGTCCATTGGAAGCTTTTGTTTCTAGGAACTCTTAGGGCTCATTTTTGTTTTACTGAAATCCCATTCAGTTATAGATAATCAGGTGCTTCAGATGAACTGAAAATATATATCTGACTTTTGGGAAACTTCATAGGTTTCTTTATCATGTAGGTGATTATATAGGGATACATTAAAAAAAATAAGAGTTTTTTCCCTTCAACTTGAAATATTATCCCTGTATATTGCATGAATGAGAGATCTCCCCATATTTCCATCAGAGTAATATACTTGCTTTAATTCTTAAGCATGAGTGAACATGATACAAAAATATATGCTGACCTACTTGTGAAAAATGCATTTAAAGCTATTTTAAATGTGTTTTAATTTATGAGACTTTACTTGTTAAGAAATTGGTCATTATACTTAATGCTCTAATCTGGTGGTAAAGGTATTCTTAAGAATTTGCAAGTAGTTTAGATTTTCAAAACTGAATGAGAGAGAACACTGTATAACCATCCTTCTACTCCTTTAATGCAATACAGTAAAACTCTGAATTAAAAAAAAATCAAAGAACAAAGTAAAACACAATGTTAAACAGAATCGACAAGATCATCATAAACTCACGATTTTTAAAAATACCTTTTTTCTAGCAGTACAGTTAGAAACACTGCCCCCCCCCCCAGTAGAAAACAGCACATCTAACACTCAGATTCTAGGCTTTAAAATACCCCACCCTCCTACTAGGAACCAGGACTCTTTGAAGAAATAGCCGATAGCAGTCTGCATCAGCAGAAATACAAGATGAAGCAGGGTGATCTCAGGCCAGAAAGGAAGAAAGCTTTTCGAAGATTAATGGGGTCCTATTGCAAAGAGTCAGACACAACTGAGCGACTGAACTGAACTGAACTGATGAGGAGGATAACAATAAACTGCAGAAAATTCTGAAAGAGATGGGAATACCAGATCACCTGACCTGCTTCTTGAGAAACTTGTATGCAGGTCAGGAAGCAACAGTTAGAACTGGACATGGAACAACAGACTGGTTCCAAATAGGAAAAGGAGTACGTCAAGGCTGTATATTGTCACCCTGCTTATTTAACTTCTATGCAGAGTACATCATGACAAATGCTGGGCTGGAAGAAGCACAAGCTGGAATCAAGATTGTCAGGAGAAATATCAATAACCTCAGATATGCAGATGACACCACCCTTATGGCAGAAAGTGAAGAAGAACTCAAGAGCCTCTTGAAAGTGAAAGAGGACAGTGAAGAAGTTGGCTTAAAGCTCAACATTCAGAAAACAAAGATCATGGCATTTGGTCCCATCACATCATGGCAAATAGATGGGGAAACAGTGGAAACAGAGGCTGACTTTATTTTTCTAGGCTCCAAAATCACTGCAGATGGTGATTGCAGCCATGAAATTAAAAGACACTTACTCCTTGGAAGGAAAGTTATGACCAACCTAGACAGCATATTAGAAAGCAGAGAGATTACTTTGCCAACAAAGGCCCATCTAGTCAAGGCTATTGGTTTTTCCAGTGGTCATGTATGGATGTGAGAGTTGAAGAATTGATGCTTTTGAACTGTGGTGTTGGAGAAGACTCTTCAGAGTCCCTTGGACTGCAAGGAGATCCAACCAGTCCATCCTAAAGGAAATCAGTCCTGAATATTCATTGGAAGGACTGATGTTGAAGCTGAAACTCCAATACTTTGGCCACCTGATGGGAAGAGCTAACTCATTTGAAAAGACCCTTATGCTGGGAAAGATTGAGGGCTGGAGGAGAAGGGGATGACAGAGGATGAGATGGTTGGATGGCATCACCAACTCGATGGACATGAGTTTGAATAAACTCTGGGAGTTGGTGATGGACAGGGAGGCCTGGCGTGCTGCAGTCCATAGGGTTGCAAAGAGCTGGACACACAGAGTCAGTTCGGTTGGACTGAACTGAACTGAACTGATGAGGAGGACACAGAAGCCAGCTTGAGGGGACGACAAAGGCCTCTGTCATCATCATTTGGGCTTTACAAGGGAGGACTCAGGCCATGTGAATGCTCGGTGCTGCACTAATTGTAATATCAAGAAATTGTGAACCACCCAACATCCATTCTTCAACTACAAAATTAATAAATAAATCATAACAGTTCCATTATGGTTACTCTACAGCAGTAAACCTGAATGAATTATAGCTACATGCAATATCATGAATGAATGAATAGCAGTAATGCAGTAATTTTGAATGGGAAAAGCAAGATACAGGAAAAAAAAAGCCAAGCATGATTCCACTTATATGAAGTTCAAAACCACTCAAAACTAAGCAATGTATTAGGCGTACACATACGTGTGGTAAAACTATAGAGAAAAAAAAACAAGGGCAGCATAAACATAAAATTCAGGATGGTGCTTATGACCTCTGAGGAAGGAAAGAAGAGATGGGATTGGACAAGGGCATACAAGGATTCCGAAGGTAATGGCAGCGTATATTTTCTAAAACTTAATCATGTGTACAGGTGTCAAAGTATTACAATCTCTATCTCTTGCAGCAACTTATAAATGCATCTTCTCAATATTTAATACAAATAATGAAAGGAAATAACCCGATGAACAAACTGCTGTAACAACTTTGGTAAAAAATTATCATTAAGGTTATTCCAGTAATAATGGTAAGGGTATGTGCTTTCAGTCATTAAATATTAAATAAACAACTATTATGTGATAGCGTAGTGAATAAAATAGATGAAAACAGTTGCTCTGCTGGAACTCACATCCCATGGAACAGAATCAATTTGCTATCTTCTATGGGCCAAAAAAAGCCATTTCTTTCATTAGCAACTTGCTCAGATTTTGAAAGTAACTACATATAAGATAAAATATTCTTCTGATTGGAAAGATCTTATTTTAGCCTGAGAAAACTTATGTTATAAATTTATGTTTTAGACTGAAATCTTTTCTTACAGCTCCCTCATCAAATCTGTAGACATAATTGCAAATAAGACTTTTTGAGAAGCTATGTATCATCTGATAGACATCTTCACCTTGGAAATAGTGAAACCTTTCAGGAAAAGCAATATTAAAGACATTTAAGTATCCACAGTCCACATATTTTTACGGCCTTTGGTTAGTCTCAGATTCATCTACTTCATGTTGTAATGTCTGCCAGGCATGACTGAAAATACAGATTTTGTATTTTGGTCCCTTCCCCTGTAGTCACAGAATGTACAGCTTAATTGCCTAGATGCTTAAGCAGATCTCCCTGGTCAAAGCAATAATATTCAAACAAGATAAAAAAGAAAAGTTGGTCATTCTATGTACTTCTACATAGGTATAAAAAAGAAAACTGTCCTGTGCTAAAAATTAAAACACTAAAGGATGCATTCCACTCTTTCTTTGACCCAACACATCTACGGCAAGTTGATGACATTTCTTTAGAGCTGAGCCCAGACAAGATCTAATTTACCATGTGCAAATTTATCTAAATTTGCCACAAGACAACACGGGTGTTCAGTCAGCACCAACTAATCCTCTTAAGTATATCTCAGGTACCTTGTACAAAAATAATTCTTACAAATTAAAAGTATAATAAATTGCCTATAGTCCTAACCTATGAAGACTATATACAATAATTATAATAATAATGCCCTTTATTTTAAAATGAAGTCCCCTTGACCAATGACTTAAATTGCATCTGCCCGGTTTGTAGTTGGTGGCCTCCCTCATAGCTCAGTTGGTAAAGAATCTGCCTGCAGTGCAGGAGACCCCAGTTTGATTCCTGGGTCGGAAAGATCCGCTGGAGAAGGGATAGGCTACCCACTCCAGTATTCTTGGCCTTTCTTTGTGGCTCAGCTGGGAAAAAAATCCGCCTGCAATGCGGGAGACCTGGGTTCAATCCCTGGGTTGGGAAGACCCCCTGGAGAAGGAAATGGCAACCCACTCCGGAATTCTTGCCTGGAGAATCCCATGGACAGAGGAGCCTTGTGGGCTACAGCCCATGGGGTCACAAGAGTCAGGCATGACTTAGTGACTAAACCATCACTGTCAGTTTGTAGTTAGTACTCAATTTTCACACAAACAAGTTGATAAAACCCCAAACTAAACATATCTAAGATGCATTATCTAGGCAGTTAAAAGATTGGAAAAGCAAGCTTTGTTTTTCTTTTAAAGGATGTCGTAAAGCCAGATTATTTCTTCAGATTCTATTTAAAGATAGAAAACAGAATGATTCTGTGGGCCATACGTAAGTTCTCCTATGTCTATCTGTGTGTGTGTACTCAACTGCTCAGCTGTGTCAGACTCTCTGCAACCCCATATAATGTAGCCCTCCAGGTTTCTCTGTCCATGGAAATTTTTAGGCAAGAACGCTGGAGTGGGTGGCCATTTCCTACACCAGGGAGTCTTTCCAAGCCAAAATTGAACCCGCATCTCTTACAGCTCCTGCATCGGCAGGCGGATTCTTTATCTCTGTACCAGCTTGATGAATCAAGCTCTGAGGAATTTATAAAGTATCGCCACCGAGGAAGTGGCAGGGCAAAGACTCTTGTCTAGATTCTGTTTTCAAAATTTTGAATTCTCTTCAACATACTGCCTCTCTCAGTTGGAGTGAGTGACTTTCAAGAGCAGAAAGAAAAAGGAGACAATAACAATAGGAGGAATACTCTAAGATGGTCTAAGAAGTTTAGAAAAAGATTCATATGATCGGAACTTCTATTATGGACAGCTTTCACCTTTTCAATCAAAATCTGAGTACCCACTGAATACCAGGGACCTGGAACACAGAAATGAACAAGAGAAGTCCTTGTCACAGGTAATAGAAAACAGTTTCAAAGACAATTACAATAACATTACAAAAGCAGTAACACAAAGTCTCTATGCAAGCATGAGAAAGGGTGTCAACTCTGGGAGGCCAAAGTCTGAAACGCTTTTGTTTGGTAAACATGTCAGACACTGTGCAAGAAACTGGGGGCAGTGGTAAGTGAAACAGTGGGATAGCCGCTCTCATAGAGCTTGTATTACGGTAGGAGAAGACACAGCAAATGAATGAGGTCATCCCTTGCAGTAATAACTATACTATACTGTACTATAAGAAGTGAAACTGAGCCATGTATAAACAGAGATGACTAGGCCACCACTTTATGGAATGTCGAGGAAGCACACCTGTGAGAAGAGAAAAACAACTAAGTCAAGGGCATACGCCCCTGCATATAGTTATTGCTTCATCTCTGGGGCAAAATCAGTTAAGGTTTTTTTTGTTTGTTTGTTTTTTAACTCGGCACCTTTATTTTGTAGGGCTTCCCTGATAGCTCAGTTGGTAAAGAATCCGCCTGCAATGCAGGAGACCCCAGTTCAATTCCTGGGTTGGGAATATCTGCTAGAGATGGGATAGGCTACCCACTCCAGTATTCTTGGCCTTTCTTTGTGGCTCAGCTGGTAAAAAATCCACCTGCAATGCGGGAGACCTGGGTTCCATTCCTAGGTTGGGAAGATCCCCTGCAGAAGGGAAGGCTACCCACTCCAGTGTTCTGGCCTGTACAGTCCATGGGGTCGCAAAGACTCGGACACAACTGAGCCACTTTTTCACTTTCAGCTTTATTCTGCTTAGAGTTTACCTACAGGCTCGTGGTGTAATTCTCCATAATTCACACTGTCTTGGTTCAATTTTCATCTTTGCCCAGTATAAAGAAGAAAGATCCCTTTCTCTCTCCATCATCAACAGGACCGCTCTCGGGGAGTTGCGGCTCCTGCACCCACCACGTTGAGCGCTGTCCTCACCTGGACCAGCTCTCCCAGAAGGGCAGGCTACACATGGGGCTGCGGGGCTCTGGGTGCCCCTCGACCACCTGCAGGTCAGGTGCCCGGTGGAGGCCGGCCACCTGCCTGGGGGTGCAGACACTACCGCAACAGCCCTTTGGGGCCCTCGCTGGCCTCCCAGCTGCAGCCGTCATTTCCACCGCAGCCCAGCTGCAAAGGGGCACTCCAATACCTGCCTGCCCCCACTTCTACGTCTGTGATGAGAGACCTGTGGGCCGGTTCCCGCAGCATGTGCCACGACGTGTGATGTCCACGCATCGGAGTGAAGCCAGGCCTGGGATGAGGAAACCTGGGACAGAGTCCAGTCGCCAGCTTCCAGGAGGTTCTAGAACCCCTGGAGTTGGGAGTTCCAGCCCTCAGAGTCTGTGCAAAGGTAGCCTGCCCAGAGCTGGATGTGGCACAGGTGTTGTCTTGGCCTCTCCTCCAAGACCTTATTCCTCCCCCAACTTTGCATGCCCTTGGGGGCTGAGTTTTTAGAATTTTAGATTTTAGAATTCTGCCTAAAATCCCAGACATCTAGGCCCGGGTGTTTGGACCTGCCGGTGGAGAGGAGCAAATGGTGGTGAATGTGCCTGACTTCATTTGCGATGAAAACTGCAGGCCCAAGGGATAGGGGTCCTGCCAGACAGCATTTCAGAGGAAAGGGACAATGGTTTTTAGGGAGAAAGCCTAGCAGCAGTATCAGAAGAAAGATTTAATCCCCAAAGCTAACACCTTTTCACATTTTGTCAACTCAGTAACCTTTATTTTTCAGACGTTTCTTCACCGTCAATGCATTCCCACACCTAAAGTATCGAGTTTTTTTTTGTTAAATCACACCAATAATAATTTTGGAAAAATCATAAAAAACAATGTGGTAACATGATGTGATGTGAATATGGGAATCCTAAGATTAAAAGTCAAGAGACCCTGGGATATTAGTGTCAGGCCTGATCTGACCACCTGTAGGAACTACTGTCACTTAATCCCTCAGCTCAAATTTATTAATCAGTAAAGTGAAGGAGTTGAAATAGAGATCTTCAAAACTTTGTGTCTGACCTTAGCAACTGTCCTACATTATCACTGATAGTCATTACTTATTTTGGTAACTGTAATTGTCCCAGGATCAAAGCCAAAAATTAGGGCACTTGGTGCCGGGAAATCAGGTGTGCTGCAGTCTATGGGGTCATAAAGAGTAGGACATGACTGAGCGACTGAACTTCACTGTCTCCCAGACTTTGCTCAAACTCATGTCCATTGAGTCAGTGAGGCCATCCAGCCATCTCATCCTCTGTCGTCCCCTTCTCCTCCCGCCTTCAGTCTTTCCCAGCATCAGGGTCTTTTCCAGTGAGTCAGCTCTTGGTATCAGGTGGCCAAAGTACTGGAGCTTCAGCTTCAGCATCAGTCTTTCCAACAAATAATCAGGACTGATTTCCTTTAGGATGGACTGGTTTGATCTTGCAGTCCACAGGACTCTCAAGAGTCTTCTCCAACACCACAGTTCAAAAGTATCAGTTCTCTGGCACTCAGCTTTCTTTACAGTCCAGCTCTCACATCCATACATGACTACTGGAAAAACCAAAGCTTTGACTTTACAGACCTTTGTCAGTAAAGTGATGTCTCTGCTTTTTAATATGCTCTCTAGCTTTGTCATGGCTTTTCTTCCAAGAAGCAAGTGTCTTTTAATTTCATGGCTGCAGTCACCATCTGCAGTGATTCTGGAGCCCAAGAAAATAAAGTCTGTCACTGTTTCTATTGTTCCCCCATCTATTTGCCATGAAGTGATGGGGCCAGATGCCACGATCTTAGGTTTTTTAATGTTGAGTTTTAAGCCAGTTTTTTCAATCTCCTCTTTTACCTTCATCAAGAGGCTCTTTAGTTCTTCTTTGCTTTCTGCATAAGGGTGGTGTTATCTGATTACCCTCCATAATATTGGTGAGCCTCATCCAGTGAATTGAAGGCCTTAATAGAACAAAGACTGACTTCCCCTAAGAAGGAAGTCTGCCAGCAAACGGCCTTTAGACTTGATATATATTTTTCCCTAGGTCTCTAGTCTGCTGGCCTAACCTGAAGGTTTTGTTTTTATCAAGCCCTCCACAACTACATGATCCAATTCCTTAAAATAAATCTCTTTTACATACATATAGTATTTTTTTATATGCATACACACACACTTACATATCCTGTTGTTTCTATTCCTCTGGCTAACCCCAGGGATGGAAACAAGCCCAGTGAGCCCTTGGAGAGATGCTGTAGGAGAAGCCAGGGAAGGGATATATCCTTTCTCATTCTGCTCCCTCTGATCTTCCCATTGACTAAATGCAACTAAAAGGCAGCAAGGAAAAGGAGCCTGTGGATATAGTTAACACAAGCTAGGTTTCCAGCATACAGAGCAAGGTGGAGATGAGAGATGAGCAGGCCTTGGGCAAAGAAAGAGTTAAACTCATTAAAAAAAAAAAAAAAAGCTTAGAAATCATTACCAAAAAATTCAGAAAAGTAGTCACCGTCTGAAGGGTGAGAAGGTAAGGATCCAGAAGGGATACATGGGTTGGGGGTATTTCCTTATTAGAATGTTGACTCAATGACTGTTTGTCTTATAGTTATCCATTAACTATACATGTATGTTTTGTACTTTTTATAGATTTCATAATTTAAAAGTTTAAAGAAGAAAACAATATTTAACCCTAAGAACTTTTATAATATATGAATTCTAACAGTCACAATCATTTTCCAGGCGAGCAAGTTTGTAGCACTTAAAACGAGTCTCTTTAAAACACTAGAAAATTTATTATAGACAGTATACCAGTCCTGACAAGTTAGAGAACTAAGTATCTCAGAACTCAAAACTTTTTTTAAACAGTTGCTTCCAGCCAGAGGGGGAGGAAAGACTAGTACCTGGAGATTTGGACATGTTTATTAACAAATGCTGAGAGTAAAGAAGAGTAGAGAGGTAAATGGTGAAGACAGGAGAAGAAAAGGGACACAGAGAAGTCCCTCCAGTGTCAAAAGGGGAAGCCCATACACCACCACAGCAACTAGCCTTGAGAAAGATGAAGGACATTTACTGCACTGGGACTGAAGGAGAAAGAAAAGGATGTATGTGGCTGCATGTAAATTTGTCAGCTTAGCAGTGGGAAGCTGAGACAGTTCCCCACCTGACGCTTCCGTTTTCTCCTGATGAAGAGGTGGTGGACAGTGAGAAGGCTTGGACCACTTTGGAGAACAACAGCATCATCTATGTTTGCCAGGCAGTACCGAATACCCGATTGATGAATGGAGACCATGAATTTGTAGCACCATTAATCTGCAGGGTTTTGTGGTTTTCTACAGTAAAATTTAGCCACCCAGAGACAGCAACAGGACAAAGAGAGAGAGGTGGGTGTTTGGTTTCTCTTGGATCTCAGAGAATAGAAATTCTTCAGGAGGATGGAGAAGTAATGGTCTGGTTCTCCTCCTCCACTCAGATTGGAATTCCACAAGGTAAACTGAAAACTTTTGGTACAAAGCAAAGTATGGGCAAACCTAGATGATAGCGATAAGGTATAGTTGGGCCAGTAGTAAGGATATCAGGAAACAGGGCATGTTGGGTTAAACTGGCTATAAAGTTTTTAAGAAGAATTTGCCTGAGAAATGCCCTTCTATTGAGTAGTGGGTGGTGATGGGGTCCAGATTGGCTCTGGAAGGCTCCAAGTTTTTAGGTCACTCCTTGATATGAGAATCTAGAAGTACAAAATACAGGTGCATTATACACAGTTGTTTGCATACCTGTTCAGCAGGTTATCAAGTTCCTTTGAAGTATTTGTTAAGAAGCTTACTTAGAAGGTGGCTGTGAATATGGTGCCTTTGAGAATTCCATGATTCTCAAGAGCTGACTCATTGGAAAAGACCTTGATGCTGGGAAAGATTGAAAGTAGGAGGAGAGGAGGGGGACAGAGGATGAGATGGTTAGATGGCATCACCAACTCAGTGGACATGAAGTTGGGCAGACTCTGAGATGGTGAGGGACAGGGCAGCCTGGTGCACTGCATGAAGAGTCGGACACGACTGAACGACTGAACAACAAAATTGTGAATGGCTACTGGATAATCTTCGCAGCTAATCCCATCATGCAGACAGCTATCAGCCCTTTGGGCTTCCCTGGTGGCTCAGAAGGTAAAGAATCTGCCTGTAATGCAAGAGACCTGAATTCAACCCCTGGGTCGGGAAGATCCTCTAGAGGAGGGCATGACAACCCACTTCAGAATTCTTGCCTGGAGAATCCCATGGACAGAGGAGCCTGGAAGGCTACAGTCTATGGGGTCGCAAAGAGTTGGACACGACTGAGAGACTAACACTTTTACTTTCAAAGGGCTGAAACCTGTCAATCAGAAGATAGAACTTTAGAAAACCGATCAAGGCATACATTCACTTACTGCAGTTTGCTCTGGAAATAATGTCTCCATACACAATTTAATGCTGCCATAATTCTAATTAAAGTGTAAACTCCTTGGCATCAAAAGGTCCTGTACCTTAGGTGCTTTATAGATGTCTCTTGAACTCAGAAGGTAATGAAGGGCTTCCCATGTAGACTTACCTAAAGGGAAAAGAAAATGCTGGCCACATATCCTAGATTTCCAGGCCCATTGATAGTTAACCTTGTGATTATAAATGAATAAATAGTTAACACACTGGCCTCTTGTGCATTGGGTTAGCACAACCTTCAGCCCTTGCGTATGATCAACTCTGGACACTCTAACAAAATGAAGCTTCTGGGTTTGCAAAAACCAAGGAATGAGCCCTGGAAAATGTGACTCGACTGAGGCAATGTCATCCTGAGGCCAGCTTGAGCAACCCAGCTGGCCTCTCCCTGTGACATTTCTAGCATGGTGGTTTAGAACAGTGACTCTGTTTAAATCAATCTGTCCTCCTACAATAAAAAAACATCTTTGAGATCATGGTGGAGTCGTTGGCAAAACATTGCTGTAATCATCGTTAACGCAAGAGGACTGAGTAATTTATTAGAAATCACAGTGAGTTAATAAAAAGCACTGGCAGAAAATGCCTCCTAATTCTAGAGTCCAGCCTGGGGAGTTACAAATTGTGTACAGTTTGTGACTGTTCATGTGTAGCAACCTAGTAACAGACTGTTCCTTTTCAAGGCTACAGCTAGTGAGTACTAAAACATGTGTAACGAAACAAAACAAACTCTGCTTTTGTGTCTGCTTTGTATTTTTTATATTATGTGATACTTCACTGCTTCTTGCATTATGCCAGGGTTGCACATTTCTGAATGTCTCATTCTTTTTGTTCAAAGAGCCATCGACCTTTCTCACAATTCTGAAGAGTGTGCCATAATGACCCATAAAAACAAGATCTTTCCCAATGTGGTAAACATTCCAATTACAAACACTGATTATTCTTTAGTTTCTGTTGACCCACAAAAACATAGTTTCTTAACTAACCAGTTCAAAAAAAAAATGTTGCTTTCTAGATTTCACTAGAGTTTTCTTGCCCCTCAGAGTGTCATAAATTTTCTTTAAGATTTCATAAATTCTCTTTAAGTCATAATGTAAACAAGGCCTATCCTTTCATTTTACCTGGTCCCAAGTAATTTAACTATTACCTTTATATTAAATCAACAACGATATACCATGGTTTAAGGACGTTTGAGAAGACAAAAAAAAAAAAAAATCCTGGGCTTATGGTGGGCAACTTATGCCGTTACCTGGGTGGCAGGTTAGGCATTGGGAATATTAAATACTTTACTCTACCTCTCATTTCAGGGATATTCAGTGGAAAATTTGAGAGGCTCTGCTCGCCACTGGGATTAATCCAGAACTGACTATGCTTTTAGCTTCCCCTATTTATCACTTCACGGAGAGAGGTTTGAATGCCATTTAATGTAGATTGAATTGCCTGGTCTCACTCTAGTCTTAACTGGGAAGGAGCTTGTAACAGTAGAACATCTTGAGGAAGCATGGGAAACAAGCACCTCCATTAGCAGAAACTGTGTTTGCCCTGTAGGAGTAGGAACCTATTGGTTGAAAAGGGGGTTGGATCTGGCTACAGCGGGGATGGGGTGGGGAGGAAACTGGAAGTGCAGCTGGAGAGATGATGATAATCACACAAGTCCAGATGTTTTAATTTAAAGGTGAGAGGAAACAATACCCATCAATAATAATACTCCAGTCCCAGATTTAGACTTTTTAAATTGAAGGGGCTTTAAAAAAGGAGTGTGGAGAGCAATGCTAGTAAAAATGTGTCCACAGGGATCTCTGGAAAAAGTGACAGAAGCAGGAATCAAAGGAAGAGAAAATAACATCCCTCAGATAAGTTGAATGATCTGTTATAACGCCAAAAGGACTATTCCCCAAGAATACAAATTGCTGACTTAATGGTATCAGTAGGGCTTGCCTCAGAAAATATATGACTAAGAACATTTCAATTGTTGTTCACTGTAAAAAGTGTTTAATTGCAGACAGGGTCACAGACACAAAAGTGGAAAGTATAAAGCAAGTTTCTAGAAAAATAAGGATCAGCAGTCCTGCATGAGGGCAGAAGTCATGTTAAGCAGCTTGTGATAGCTGTTGAATGAAATAGGAGATCGCGTGAAAGCATGCTTGTGAAATGCTCCCATTAGGACGATGCCTAGTGGATGGCCTAGGCAGGGATGCACACACCTGAACAGATCAAATAAAAGGAGTACAAGAGATGAGGAAGACTGAGGGATTTACCACTGGAAACTGCATAACTTCTATTACAGTTACAACTGGAGACAGATGATAGGAATGCTGAAAACAACCTAGTTTTAAATATATTTCAGTTCTGCAAAAAGGAGGGCTAGCAACAAAATATTACACCATTCAAATTTAATATCCTATATTTCTGTAGGTCTACACATGGAAAATGTCACAAGATATCATGCATAAATAAATCACACAATCAATATGCTTGATTATGATATTTGCATATATTTTTTCCCCCAGGGCCAATAACAGAGCAGGCATAGTAAAGGCTAAAAACCCAGGTTTCTTTGAAGTTCAAACCTTTGTAAAGTGCTGGTAAGAAAGAGGCAATCCTGATTCCATGAAATATATGTTCTGGCATTTTTAAAGCAACATTTTAACTGAAAAACAGAACAATTGCTTGAAAAACATGATTGGGCACAATAACACAGGTGAATAGATATGTTCAAACACACAAATGAACATCTTAGACCTTTTCTGAAAGAGCTAACAGTAGTTAGCTTTTGTATATACATGGTACAGATTCTCACTTCAGCTTCGCCAAACAGAATGAACGCTATTGCAGCCTTATAGTTTAGAAGAGATCCAAAAATTCAGAAGAAAACTGAGAAGAGTTTCTCTGAGAAGAGTTATCCAGGTAATAAAAAGAGGAACATCAACTTTTCTCAAGACTGAGTGTTTCTCTGAGAAGAGTTATCCAGGTAATAAAAAGAGGAACATCAACTTTTCTCAAGACTGAGTGTATGGTTACTGACTCTGCTACCTGACTTTGCGTTACTTATGTGAAGTACTGCAAGCTCTGGTGGTTTAAAAAAAAGAAAAAGCTAATCTTGAATTCTGTGATTTTTGTGTAAATTTACAAACGTTTATCTTTCATTAGATTAGTTAATACAAGACAAATACATTTTTTACTGGGCTGGTTTCTAGGCAAGTAGGTCTGCGGTTTATCTGTGTTACCTTCTCCTATCTCGCCCTTACTTCCTCTCTCACAGCCGCCCTTGCAGCACCAGCTAGCCCAGCATCCTGTTCTGCTTCCTGGCAGACCAGGACTCCACTGCGATATCCTAAGCTTCCTCTCTAAGACACAGCCTCAGACGCTGACCAGTAGTCTCTGAATTTTTTGACTGAGCATCCTATTGTAAGAATTTTGAGTACACCCCCAATATCTTTATAAATGACAAGCATCAGTTCAGTTCAGTCGCTCAGTCGTGTCCAACTCTTTGCCACCCCATGAACTGCAGCATGCCTGGCCTCCCTGTCCGTCACCAACTCCTGGAGTTCACCCAAACTCATGTCCATCGAGTCGGTGATGCCATCCAGCCATCTCATCCTCTGTCATCCCCTTCTCTTCCTGCCCCCAATCCCTCCCAGCATCAGAGTCTTTTCCAATGAGTCAACTCTTTGCATGAGGTGGCCAAAGTACTGGAATTTCAGTTTTAGCATCATATATTACTGTTAACATATTATGACCACAATAAAACACATGGAAATGGAAAATTTTCAATAGATGAGATAAGGATAAAGTAAATCACATTTTAAAAACTTTTTAAAATGTATTACTAATAATACAAAATATACTTTTCTCTAGAATGTTATTGCCAACAAATCTTTTACAGAGAATAACAATTGAATATGCTTCATGAAAAAACTAAGATCATGGCATCCGGTCCCATCACTTGATGGCAGGTCAAAGGGGAAAAAGTGACATATTTTCTTGGGCTCCAAAATCACTGCAGATAGTGACTGCAGCCATGAAATTCAAAGACGCTTGCTCTTTGGAAGGAAAGCTAGGACAAACCTAGCCAGCATATTAAAAAGCAGAGACATTACTTTGCCAACAAAGCAAGGCAATCACAGCTCTGGCTTTTCTAGTGGTCATGTATGGATGTGAGAGTTGGCCCATAAAGAAGGCTGAGCACTGCAGAATTGATGCTTTTGAACTGTGGTGTTGGAGAAGACTCTTGAGAGTCCCGTGGACTGCAAGGAGATCAAACCAGTCCATCCTAAAGGAAATCAACCCTGAATATTCATTGGAAGGACTGATGCTGAAGCTCCAATACTCTGGCCACCTGATGCAAAGAGCCGACACAGTGGAAAAGACCCTGATGATGGGAAAGATTGAAAGCAAAAGGGGAAGGAACCAACAGAGGATGAGATGATTAGATAGCATCACTGACTCAACGGACAAGAATTTGAGCAAACTCTGGGAGTCAGTGGAGGACAGAGGAGCCTGGCATGCTGCAGTCCATGAGGTCAAAAAGAGTCGGACACAACTTAGTGACTGAGCAACAACATTATCTATTAAATTTTGTGATAGAGCAACACAGATGTCTGCTTTTATGTTCAGTTTATTTAAAGGCTCTCTGAAGAGAGCTCACAAAGATATGGGAATTTAAATGGAAGAATTTAGCTGGGTTGCTAAATCATACTTATATACTCCAGGAGATAGTGAAGGACAGGGAAGCCTTGCGTGCTGTAGTTCATGGGGTCACAAAGAATCGGACATGACTTAGCGATTGAACAACACCAATTTATTTTTCAGTCTTATCACTTATTATGCGAAGATTTTGGTTAAATCTGATGGATATATTTCCATCTTACCTAATGTTATTCAAATGGTTTAAAAAAACCTATAAGATAACCAGAGTTTTTATAGGTTACATGCATTTTCAATCACAAACACATAGTGGGTAAGGGGTTGCTAACTGGAGTTAGTTATCTAAGTTTGAATCACAGCTCCCAGAGTCTCACTATTTGTATAGTGGTGGGCAAGTAAATTAGCCTCTCTATGCTATAATTTTCTCTTCTGTAAATTAGGATAGTAATAGAACCTACTGGACAGGGTTATTTAAAAATTTAAAAAATCAATATTTATAAAGCACTTAATATATCTGGCATATGACGTGAAGTGTGTGTGCTTAGTCGTGTCCGACTCTGCAACCCAATGGACTGCAGCCCACCAGGCTCCTCGGTCCATGGAATTTTTCAGGCAAGAATACTGGAGTGGGTTGCCATTTCCTTCTCCAGGGAATCTTGCCTACCCAGGAATCGAACCCACATCTCCTGTGTCTTCTGCACTGGCAGGTAAATTCTTTGCCACTGAGCCACCTGGGAAGCCCCCTGTCTGGCATATACTAACTGTTAGTTAAGTATATTAAGAAATATAGAGAGAATTTTCATGCCCTGCTACTGGGAATGTAATACTTAAAACCACGTTTAAAATCAGTTGGGTACTATCTACCAAAATTAGACATAGACTTACCCTGTGATCTAGCATATCCACCAAGATACTATATTTTAAAGCAAGAGTAGTCTTCGGTGGCTTTGCTTGACAGTTCAGTTCAGTTGCTCAGTTGTGTCTGACTCTTTGCAGCCCCAAGGAATGGAGCACGCCAGGCTTCCCTATCCATCGCCAACTTCTGGAGTTTGCTCAAACTCATGTCCGTAAGTCGGTGATGCCATCCAACCATCTCATCCTGTTGTCCCCGTCTCCTCCTGCCTTCAATCTTTCCCAGCACCAGGGTCTTTTCCAAGGAGTCAGCTCTTCACATTAGGCTTTGCTTGGAATAGGACAAAACTAGAAATAACCCACACTGCATCTAAAATGGAATGGATAGGGAAATAGTAATTTATATATCCAGTGGATGCTATTCAGCAATAAAAAGGAATAATAGGGACAAACCACAGCTACAACAACATAAATAAATCTTACAAATGAAGATGAGCACAAGAACCAAGACACAAAAGAGTATATAGAGTGTACAGAGTATATATATAAGACTCAACGTATATACCCACTGCAGTGTTCTTGCCTGGAGAATCCCAGGGATGGGGGAGCCTGGTGGGCTGCCGTCTATGGGGTCACACAGGATCAGACATGACTGAAGCGACTTAGCAGCAGCAGCAACAGCAACTTACATAAAGTTCAGTGACAAGAAAAGACAGAATGTCAGCTTAGGAATGCACGTATAGATAGTAAAACTGTAAGGAAAAATAAACAAATAGTCATCACAAAAATCAGGCTCATGATTCTAAGAAAAAGAATAGAACTGTAACTGAGTAGGGGCGGCTGTGAGTGGGGGGCAGTGTGTGTGTGTGTGTGTGTGCGCACCCTTGATGAGTGCTGGTAACGCTCCATTTTCTGGACCGGGAGATTGCTTAGGAATGCTTACTTTATATTTATTAACTACATGCGTCAGTATTATGCACTTTTCTGTATATGCTATATTTCACAGTGAAGAAGTATTTTTAAAAACTGCTATACAAGTTTTGTTTTCACAATTAACCTTAGTTTCTGGCTCCAGCTTCTTTGCTGGGAAAACTGCTTATGAGAAATACCTCAAATGAATTCCATGTGGTTGCTCTCACTGGAAGCTTGGAATCCTTCCTTTCTTTAAACAGTTTTTTTTTTTTTTTAAGTCTAAGTAACTCACTCACTTACAGAAGTTTTGCATAAAATAAAGTTTGTTTTTTTAAAGTCAATTGTTGAAAATACCATCGTAAGTTGTATTAGAGAAAGAATATCTTCTCTACTATAGCTTTCCTTTAGTGGCTCACAGAATTGTCATTTTAAAATGTATTTCATTACTGAAACATAATCTAGTAAATACCACACTGAAACAGAATCTATTCAACACCATAACTTGAGACATATTGAAAACATCTGTGCTTTTTGTTTAACATTACAGTAAACTTCCCACATTGCGTAACATGTTCCAATACTTGTGTCTTTAGGTCTTTAGCAATGTTTTATATTCATATGCTCAAGGTATTTGCTATCAGAGGAATGCAGTTTCCCGCCCACCGCCCCCCCACCCCTTTTGTGTTCCATGTGTTGCTGGGAATAACACTTATCTTCACAAGAAGAAAACTATTTTTCCAATGGTATGTTGCTTTTTGACTTTTTATTTTTAAGGAAGCTCAGAAAAGACTTCATAGCCTTTATAATTGGTGAATTTTCTTTAAAGTATTGCTTGAATCGTTCATTCCTTAAACATTTTAGAAATATCATTGAGCTTTACCTTCAAGTTTGGATGTCCAGTTTTTAGTTCAGTTCAGTTCAGTTCAGTTACTCAGTAGTGTCCGACTCTTTGCGACCCCATGGACTGCAGCATGCCAGGCCTCCCTGTCCATCACCAACTCCCAGAGTTTTCTCAAACTCATGTCCATTGAGTTGATGCCATCCAACCATCTCATCCTCTGTCCTCCCCTTCTCCTCCTGCCAATCTTTCCCAGCATCAGGGTCTTTTTCAAATGAGTCAGTTCTTCACATCAGGTGGCCAAAGAGCTGGTTTCAGCTTCAGCATCAGTCCTTCCAATGAACACCCAGGACTGATCTCCTTTAGGATGGACTGGTTGGATCTCCTTGCAGCCCAAGGGACTCTCAAGAGTCTTCTCCAACACCACAGTTCAAAAACTGGACTTAGTGATTAGCTAATTGTGATAGGGCTTCCCTGGTAGCTCAGTTGGTAAAGAATCAACCTCCAATGCAGGAGACTCCAGTTGGATTCCTGGGTCAGGAAGATCCTCTGGAGAAGGAATAGGCTACCCACTCCAGTATTCTTGGGCTTTTCTGGTGGTTCAGACAGTAAAGAATCTGCCTGCAATGGAGGAGACCTGGGTTCGATCCCTGGGTTGGGAAGATCCCCTGGAGAAGGGAATGGTTACCCACTCCAGTATTCTGGCCTGGAGAATTCCATGGACAGAGGAGCCTGGTGGGCTATAGTCCATGGGGGTCACAAAGAGTCAGACATGACTGAGTGACTTTCACTTTCACTCAGAACATTATCTATTAACTGTAATACATCCTTCAGGTGAAGATGTTAGCAAAAGTAAGTATAAATCCATACCTAAACCAGTTTTTTAAAATTTACTTTTAATTGGAGAATAATTCCTTCACAACACCGTGTTGGTTTCTGCGGTACAATGTGAATCAGCCATCAGTAAACATACACCCCCTTCCTAGGCTGTCAGAGCACTGGGTGGAACTCCCTGTGGTACACAGCAACTTCCCACTACCTGTCTATTTTGCACAGGATCATGTATCTACGTCAAGGCTACTCTCTCAGTTCGTCTTACCCTCTCCTTCCTCTGCCGTGTCCACAGTCCATTCTCTAAGTCTGTTAAAACAGTTTTTTAATGATTATTGCCAACTGATTGTCAATCTGATTAGTCATTAGTTTTCCACCTTACAGTGTGACTCCAGAGAATGCCCGAAATGTCAGCTCAGTCCATTGTGTTTGCCCGTTCTTGCATTATTAACATTGTCTCCATTGATCCATGCTGCAATAGTTTACTTAAATGTCATCTATAAATCCATTTAGTCAGATACAGAAATTGCAACATGTGGCAATATGGAACCTATACATATGTATATCGCTGGCTGATTCATATTGATGTTTGGCAGAAACCAACACAATTCTGTAAAGCATTTATCCTTCAATTAAAAAACAATTTTAAAAAAGTGAACAAAGGAGAGAGTCCTCCCCTCTCCCACTGTGTGCTGTGGTGCTCCCACCCTCTCCGCGGAACACCCTGAATGCCTGCCCACTTCGGGATCAAATCGGGGTGCCACCACCAACCCTCACATTAAATATCAGCAGAGCTTAATTTATTTCCTTTTTTTGGGGGGGGGTCAAAAATAAATGTTTGAAGATAAAAGTTCAAATACCTTTTCTGGAATTTCAGGGATCGATGCTGGCTCCCCACTTTGGAGATGCATCTTACACTCATATGCAGTTATATTTTATCTCAGGATAAGAACATCTATCTGAGTGAATATGAAATGATGGCATGCCAGCCAGGAAAACAAAAACATACTGTTAAGGCTGTAGGTCCTTCCTTACGTGTGTGTTCTGCAGTGACCTTGAGGTTAGAGGACATAAAATAATCCAATTTGTTATACCCTGGCAAAAGTGAAAACAAACAAACCCTTAATGCTACTAATGAGGGGAACTACAAATATATAAACCCAATAAAAATTGTACATACAAGAGAAATGCCTATTTAAAAAGTAGTCTTTAGGATAATTATGAAAAAAAATCTTTAAGATATCAGGAAATGGACCATCAGTGATATTGTGTGGCTAGCTCCTGTAGTAACTGACCCCAAAATGTCTGGTTTAATTCAAGAAAGATCTATTTTCTCACTCATATCACAGTGCAGTGCATGCCATGAGGAGGCTCTGCTGTAACTAATCATTCAGAGACTCGGGTTGCTTCCAAACTGTAGGTCACAGTAAAACACATGGCTTCAAGGTTGACCTGGCTTCATCCAGTTGGTAGATAGCCAGATGAAAAAACATGGAGATGGTACACTCCTTAACTGCTCAGGAGGGATCATATTCCACTAGTGAGAACTAATCTCATGGCCCTATCTACATGCAAAAACTCTGGGACATGTCCTTTCTCTATGGGGCCTGGAAGAGAAAATGAGTTTGGTGAGCATCCAGCTAGTCTTTGTCAAATAACCAGAGTTGGTCTAGGGATTCCACGTATCACCAAGCCTGACACTGGAAATCTCTTGGGAAGCTTCTACCACTCTCATTTCTGCCTGCTGTAAGGAAGGCATCAGAACACCAGCACTAATTTTAGCTCTTGCTGTTCCCTGAATAAGCCATGATCATCCACATCTCTACGTCTTTGCACGTGATTTGCATATAAGGTCTGTCCGTTCTTTCCGGTATTTCTAACCTCCCCTTCCTCCCAAGCTAGCAGGCTTCTCCTCCTCTTCTAAGACCTAAGACAGTGGTTACTTCCTGCATGCACTTCTCTCTGATGACAAAGAAGGCACAGATCTCTTCTTAACATTCACTGAACTTTATCTTTGTACTTTGTTCCTACCTCTATTACTGAATGCATAAGCCTACATGATAATTTTTAAGGAACAAGTACATTTGCAAAAGGATCAGATGCATCAATATTCACCACATAGTGACCATTAATAATAGATTTAGCTTCTCAAGAATAAGGACTGGGTCTTACGTATCTTAATACCTCCCATAGATACCAGCACTGGCCTGGCTTACATACTCAATAACTGAGGAAAACCTGACCGCTGTCTGCCACTTTCCAGCAACTTCCCAGCTTCCCAACCCTTCCTGCCCCTTTCCAGCAACTCTCTCTCTGTCTCGTGGTAAAATGCACTAAACGCAACATTAACCATTGTCACCATTTAAAAATGCACATTACCACATGCACCTTGTTTGCAATAGTTCTTCTCACATTTTCATCTCACAAAACAGAAACTCTACACTCATTGAACTCCAAATTTTCCTCTTCCAGAAGCCCCCTTAAAACTAGCATTCTGCTTTCTAAGAGTCCAACTACCTGAGATATCTAATGTAAGTGGAATAATGCAGTCTTTGTCTTTCTATGACTAGCTTATTGCCCTCAAGATTCATTCATGTTGCAACATGTGACAGGATTTCCCTCTTTTCTTAGACAGAATACTATTTCTATGTATATACCACATTTTCTATATCTGTTCAACCATTCCAGTGTCTTTGCTTTTGACTTGGGGTTACTGGTGGTGATTGATGACCCATGAGAAAAGATGATCTTGTACTATTTTGGGGTGCTTCTAGAGACTAAAAGAGAAATTATACTGGGTGCAAAGGGAAATACGATTTTTAAACATCAGTGCCTTAGGTAAAGAATGCCCCCCATTATACTCTATCTGAGCACGAGAAACTATTAAACCCCTTTCAACTGAGCAACCGGGGCCCACAATAAAAAGCTGCTCACATTCCAAACGCCTCTCACCCTAGGGTTTTAACTGCCCTACTCAGCACCTCCTGTTTCATAGCCTGAAAATAGTTCTGTTGAGAAAAGAAACAGCAACATTTTAAAGCAGGGCAAAATAAATAAAGGGATAAACAAGAACTCTTTCAACACGGAGCACTTGCGAGAATTTTCATGTTTATGGAGAGGCAGAGCCCCAGAGTAAACTCTGGCTCCTTTTCGAATCCAATGGATTCCAGTGTTCACTTGCATCGAGGCAGTTTGAGGCCCTTTGGGGACACTCACAGCCTTTAGTTCAAGGCGTTATCATGAAAGAATCTAAAGTATCCTTGCATTAGCATGATCGTTATTTTTTCAGCTGGTCTGAGGAGCTATTATTAAACATGTAGCCATAATGCGTACCGAAAAATCCCCCACGTAAGCTCGCATTTGGTCTGTAAACACGTTAAACAACCTCACGCGTAACGACTTCCTACAGCTATCACAATCAGAACCTCAACACTTAAACAAAACAAAACAAAACAAAATCCTTCGGCTTTTGGTCAAAAAAGATGCCAAATATAGCTTGAAGTAGTAAATAATCCTCCCGAGAAGCGACGTTCGCGAATTAATTGGTGCGTGAACAAAGAACCCTTTCTGCACCACGATGAATGTTGCCTTTCTTTTTTTTTTTTCTCGCAAGTACGATTGTAGAAAACAGCTGTACTACATGTTGACAAATGACCAAGCGGCAGACTTGGTAAAAACACTTTTGGTCAAGGCCAAGAAGGGGGTAGGAAAAAAGGGGGGCTGCTGGAGCGGCCGGGGGCTGGATTCCCTGGCTTTCCTTACCCTTTTTTACCCCCTAGTCTTTAGGGAGCAGGGGCCGCAACCGCCCCATCACCACACCCCGCCCCCCACCCCTTTCCCCCGCTCGGCTCCGGTTACAGCCTTTCGAGTTGAACAAACTTGCTGCAGGCGGATTGGTGACCGGGAGCTCTCGGGCCGGGGCGTCGTATTTATTAATTTCTATTCCGCGGCGCCCCGCGCAGGCCGTTCCTTTGTATCCGGCCCGCCGCCGCCGCCGCTGCCCCGGCTCGGGGGGGAGCCTCAGCGGGCAGCGAGGCCCCCGCGTCCGCGCGAGGACACCCCCCTCTCCAAGGCCGGCACGTGCGGCTGCCGCCCGGCCCGCAGAGGGGGGCGGAGGCCGGGCTTTCCCCCCCCCGCCGCTGAGCCAGAAGCAGGAGGCGCGGCGGCGGGCCGCCCGGCCGGGGGAGCGCGGCGCCCGGCGAGTCTCCGCGGCGGCGGCGGGGGCCCGGCAGCGGGAACGGCGGGTCCCCCCGCCCGGGGATGCGCCCCGGCACTTCCTGACTGGCTGGCGGCGCGCACGCGGCCCCCGGAGCTCGCTCGCCCGCCCGCTCTGCGTCGGCCGCGCCGCGCTGGAGGCGCGCGAGGAGGGGGAGACGCGGCCCGGGATGAGCTGATTGCTGGGGGGCGCGCGTGGTGGTGGCGGGGGGCGGAAACCCGCCGCCGCCTGGCCCCCCGCAGGCCGCGAGGAGCCGACCTTTCTCCGCGCCGCCGCCCGGGCCCGGGGGACTGGAGATCATGTACGTACGCGTCGCGGGCCCGCTCTGGTCTCCAGCTCCGGCGCGTGCCGTGCGCCCCACCCCGGGCCCGGGGGGCTCTCGCGCGCCCGTCCTCGCCGCGCGCTGCCCCCCGCGCTCACCACGCGCCTCTTCTCCCCCTGGTCTCGGCCGCCTTAGGTCCATTCACATCGTGGCGCTGGGGAACGAGGGGGACGCGTTCCACCAGGACAGCCGGCCGTCGGGGCTCATCCGCGCCTACCTGGGGAGAAGCCCGCTGGTCTCCGGGGACGAGAGCAGCTTGTTGCTGAGCGCGAGCGGCGCGGCCGCGCGGCCCGTGTTCACCGAGTATCAGGCCAGCGCGTTTGGGAACGTCAAGCTGGTGGTCCACGACTGTCCCGTCTGGGTAAGGGGGCTGACGGAGCTTTCCTTTCCTTTTCTTTCTTTTCTCCCCCGCCCCCTCTTTCATGAATGTCAACGTCCGGGTCACCGGGGGAGAGTTTTCTTTTCTTTTTTTTTTTTCACATTTTGGGGAAAGTCTTTGGTCCTTCGTTTCAGGGGGCAGGGGCCAGCCTAATCAAAGAACACTCTTAGAAGGTAAAAAAGAAAAAAAAGAAGCCTCAGTGAGAATCGTACGTTTCACGATTGTGGGTTGTCTCTTGGTTAAGACAGCTGACCCTTAAATGTCCCAACCCCAAGGGACGCGGGTCACTAAGTTTCAACAGCAGAGAGCAGTGGTTTGTTTTTTTTTTTTTTCCTTGCCTATCCTGTGTGGGGGATATAGTAATATGAGTGTTCTAAAAATAAAGATCTCTGAAAGCTCAACAGAGCCAAAATACATTTCACTGGGGGCCAGCTCAGAAATAGGACCCCTGGAAAGGAGGGGGAAAGTCAGGGACTGAGAATTAAATTTAAACAACTCGTTTATAGCACTTTGAAAAAAATTTTAATTAGTTTTTAATTTTAATGGTGCAGATGTTCCTGATATATTTAGCCATTTCTTTTTCCTGACCCGTAAATCAGAAATATTACTGATACTATTTTGGGACTTGAAAAAAGCTTTAAAATTTGCGATGATTAGAAGAAATTGTAATGAAGTTGATAAATGCTAGTCTAATTCTTGAGTGATAAAAGAAGAAAGAAATCTACACCCTGATGGTATAAATGTTTTTCAGTACACAGTAGCATCCAGAATGTTTTCATGTAATCTTATTTCAAAGTTTCTGAGTCTTTACTAGTATAGAATCTACATTGCAGCTAAGTGTTATATTTTATAACAGAAGAAGGTTTAAGGTCTGAAAAAAAATAGAGGTTATCTTTATGTGAGGTTTACGTTTAAACCACAGTTTAAGAAAAGTGAATTAGGGACTATAGGCTATACCTATACAAAGACAGGATACACCTTTCCAAAGAAATGTATAAAATGTCTGTAAAAACATTTCTTATGCGGATTTCCATATTACAGAAAGAAAAGATCACTTGTCCAAATAAATTTTCAGCTAAAAAGTAAATTTATGTTAGTAGACTAAAATAAATGAAAAACAGGCCTTTTCAGTCTAACAGGGAGGCTATTAAACTCCTAATTACGACATTGATGATGCTGATCATAAGAAGCATGGGTAGAGAACTTACTGGCTGGAGTCCATGCAAACAATGAAACCCTTCTTCCCCTTTGACCATTTCATTGTGAAAAATCATACAATCTAAAAACTTACTGGGTCTACACTCAGTTGGACAAATATTGAGTGAATAGAGTAAATAAATGGAGGGGAAATAAAATAAGCTGAATTAGGATGTTAGGATAACCTTTCCTGTTTTTTTTGTTTTATTTTGTTTTTTTGAGCAGTTAACTCCTGTTGATGTTATTATTAATAATTTAACAAAAAGCAGTGCTTGTGATCCCATGGATTGTACTAAATGAAATCTTCCAAATCAGTTAAAATTAACCTTTGTCATCTAGATTTTTGATTGTTATGTTTTATTATTCTAATCACCTTTGTTTGGTTAACTCTGGCCCTTTTTAAGGCATTGAGTTTGTATATAACCAGGCACAGTTTTCTGGGTTATAATGGTCTTCAGGCATAGTAGAATGTGTTTGTAGAGCTACTCTTTAAAAGATGCTTTTCTTCTCTAGGTTGTAAGTAAAAGCCCGTTGGAGGTATGAAAGTTGATTGTATTCATCAGCTGGTATTTGACATGTACTGAATCAGAATATTAAACACAGCAAAGCAGATAGAGCACGAGTTTTGCTATCAAAAGGACCTGATTTCAGATCCTCACCTTGGTACTTAGTGGCTGTGTTCCTGGGTAAAGTCACTCATCCTCTTTTGGCCTTTTTTTCCCTGTGTGTAAAATAAACATAATAATCACCCCTCCACCCCCCGCTAGAACTATGCCAAAGAGTAAATGAGAGAATAGTGTAAAGTTCTTAGCATCCAGACTGGTATGTAGTAAATACTTAATAAGTGGTAGCTATGATAATAATAAAGTATTTATCACAACTTTAACATAGCCATGTATTGCTTATACTAAGCAAAAGTAAAGTTTTCCTACATATCATTCAAGATTTACACACAAGAACACATAGGCAGCTTGTTAGTACTTGGTATTAATAGATGCTGTATTGCAGCCCCACAACCAAGTAGAATGGAATTGTTGTTTCATTGTAAAAATTCAGATTCCTTTTAAAAGATGAGTTCCATTCCCCAGCTGTGGCTCCAAGCCTTGTGTTGCATAACTATCCTGAGGAAATCCTGGAACTGATTTATGAGGGTTGGGAGAATTTGATTTCCTTCGTATTTCTAGAAATCAGTGGAACATTTTCTCTTTGAGATAGTTTGAAGAAATGTGACGTTGTTTCCTTGGAGTTAGAATGAGATAGTTGTGCTCCTCTTTCCTAGGTTTCTTCTGTAGGTCTGCTGCCCTGCTCTGGAGCTTTGCCATTTATACTTGGCACTTTAAATAAATGAGCTTCAAATTCATTTTATGTAGCTTATTATTTATTAATAGTATGTCTCTCAAATCCATGTTTTTTAAAAATATTTATTATTTCATTTCTAGATCTTTTCCTGTTTACCAGAAATATTCCATAAAAAGCAATGAAGTAATATATGCACACATTTCTTGTGCAGGGTTTGAAGCTCTGATTTGCATTAAAAAGTAAAATTAGTTATAGTCTTTATATCCTCAATACCACAGAGTTAATGAAGCCAAAACCCATTTCCTCATAATATTTTCCCTTACGTGTCTCCTCTTTCCTTCTTCACCTCTCCAGTATTCTGGAATTTTGAACCATTCGGAATGCAAAGAGCAGTTACTTTGGATTTGTTTTCTCAGAGTTAAACGGCTGCTTGATATTGCTCCCACTTCTTTCGTTTGTTTGTCCCACTCATCTGACTTTGTCCCCTTTCTTTACTGTACTTCCATACCCTGTTGTACTTACACACTTTGAGCTTGAATACTATACCAGATACAGTTGGAACTGAATGGGTCCTTGTGGTTTGGGATTTGGAAATTAGCATAGAGCTCTGCTGGGGAGCTTTCACATTTTCCTGATCTGTGTCCCTTTCCACTTTTCCGTCGTCTTACATCCTCCACGATGTTCAAGGTTTTGCCTTTGCCGTTTGTAGCCCGGTGGTTGGCCTCTCTTTTTCTCTTTTTTTCTGTTTCGTTTTTAAGTCTTCCTCTAAAAACGCTGTCCCACTTTGGGTAAGGTATTCATAACTAAAAATTCTGTCATTCGTGTTACTGAGTATACTTTTGGAAATGGGCAGGTTGTGAGGGTGCAGGGAACTGGGAGAGGCTTGGCCAGGGCATAGGGGTGTACTGGTTAGAAGACACTCTGCCAAAGGGCATTGCCATGACCCTTCTCCAGAATTTTCTAGCAGAATAAAAGCTCTGTCACAAGTGATTGAAACCCTGTTTTGAACTCATACTTCAAAGTGCAAACTTTCATAGGCCAACAGCTTTTTGGACTTGTCAGCCACATCTAGCTATTTTCTTAATCTAGCATTATTACATCCTAGGAATACATACCAAAGGCCACATGAAAGGACAAATAATGATTAATAGTTAACCAGAATGGAAGTAGGAGGCCATTTATGCATATTTTAGCAATGGTTTTAAGGTGCATACAGATATTTTTCTTATACCACTGTTCACGCAATAACTTTGAAAAATTATTTTTAAAATATCAAAGTGCAAAGTTTTATCCTTAAAAACTTTCTAGGGTCCATAATAAGTTACTTTTGGCCTTAATTCTAAATATAAATATTATTAATGTGCGTGCTCCGTCACTGTCTTTGGGACCCCATGAACTGTAGCCCACCAGGCTCTGTCCATAGGATTTCCCAGACAAGAATACTGGAGCAAGTTGCCATTTCCTCCCCCAGGGGATCTTTCCAACCCAGGAATCAAACTGATGTCTCCTGTGTTGACTGGTGGATTCTTTACCACTGTGCCACCTGGGAAGCCTAAATATTATTAACTGTAGTCCAGAATAAAGATTTTCAAAACTGGAAAGGTTTAACCTGAATTTTTAATTGATAGGAGGAAAATACATGAATTGCAAGTGTATTCCTTACCATGTTAACATCTTAAAATACACACCATCTTTTTATGAAAGCATACCCTCTCCCTGCCCCATTCTCCTCCCTTAAACCACTATATATATGGAGTACTGTCCAAAGAACGGATAAAGTCGAAAGATATATATGAAATTTGTGTATATAATACACGGAGCTCCGTGGCGTTCACAGTAATTATAATCCAAAACACTGATCAATCCTGCACTAACTGGGTCACAGAAAATCCTCTGAAGCTTCCTTACTCACACTGATGCTCTTGTATCTAAAATGCAAGTGTTATATTTTTGAAACTATAGGTGATAAAGCTATGGCATAATTTTAAAACAAAGTTTATTTTTAGGTACAGGTGTTGAAAGAGTTTGCTTATTTCATCAGAGTCTCAGGGATCCTCTAGGTTCTGTTTTACCACTACATAGCTCTCCAGGCTAAAAGAATATAAAAAAAATTTAAAGAGTTGATTGACTTCAAACATTTTAAATTTCATGTAGTTACCTTTTAAAAAATAAATTTTTATTTATTTTTCATTTTTGTTCTTTAAAATTGTTGATAATTTTTAAATGAATTCAAAAGTTAAAATGTAGCAAAAAAATTAATATATTACAGTTTATTTCATGATGAATTTGAATATAGGCAGACTAAAGATTGCTCTCTACATTTTGGTTTAGGACATTTTTGACAGTGATTGGTATACCTCTCGAAATCTAATTGGAGGTGCGGACATCATTGTGATCAAATACAATGTAAACGACAAGTTTTCATTCCATGAAGTGAAGGATAATTATATTCCAGTGATAAAAAGAGCATTAAATTCAGTTCCAGTAATCATTGCTGCTGTTGGTACAAGACAAAATGGTAAGTAGTTTTTGTTTATATGAGAGTGCAGGTGCCATGATAATTTTGAAAAGCATTATTTATTGATGATTAGTAATTTTTTTTTAAGCAAAATGATTGTGTTCAAATTGCCAGCTGTCATCTCTTCATCAATGGCTATGATGAGACGTCAAACATAAGTATCACAAACTACTGTGATTCTCATGGGTACAAGGTTTTCTTTTAAACTGTTCTTCTACAGAAATGAAGTATCAGTATCACTTCAGTCGCTCAGTCATGTCCGACTCTGCGACCCCATGGACTGCAGCACGATAGGCCTCCCTGTCTATCACCAACTCCTGGAGATTACTCAAACTCATGTCCATTGAGTCGATGATGCCATCCCACCGTCTCACCCTCTGTTGTCTCCTTCTCCTCCCACCTTCAATCCCTCCCAGCATCAGGATCTTTTCAAATGAGTTCTTCGCATCAGATGGCCAAAGTATTGGAGTTTTCAGCTTCAAAATCAGTCCTTCCAATGAATATTCAGGACTGATTTCCTTTAGGACGGACTGGTTGGATCTCCTTGCAGTCCAAGGGACTCTCAAGAGTCTTCTCCAACACCACACTTCAAAAGCATCAATCCTTCGGCACTCAGCTTTCTTCACAGTCCAACTCTCACATCCATACATGACCACTGGAAAAACCATAGCTTTGACTAGATGGACCTTTGTTGGCAAAGTAATGTCTCTGCTTTTTAATGTGCTGTCTAGGTTGGTCATAGCTTTTCTTCCAAGGAGCGAGTGTCTTTTAATTTCATGGCTGCAGTCACCATCTGCAGTGATTTTGAAGCCCAAAAAAATAAAGTCTGTCACTGTTTCCACTGTTTCTCCATCTACTTGCCATGAAGTGATGGGACCAGATGCCATGATCTTAGTTTTCTGAAGTGAAGGAAGTCAGTCATTGTGTTCTTTTTGATATGGGAGAGTTATTAGGCTGACACTGAGCCCTAGAAAACTGTTTTCAACAATCTAAGGGACTATTCAGTTGGGAAAGATAAATTGTCCCCATAAGGGTGTGGGGTTGAGAGCTGAGTTTTTAGGTATGCAGTGAATGAGCTGAATGTATTGACAACACCACCTTGAGAGTATTGGTGACGCCATAGCTGGTGGATTGTTTAGGTTCAGTTTCAGCAGTTGCTGCTGTGCATACTGTTGTCAGATTATCTCAGGGTCAGCTCAGAATTCTCTTTGAATTGATGGTGTTTTCTAGTTCTTAAGGATTATTTCCTCAGTAAAACTGTCTTTAAAATTCTGTTTTTATTCATTTTTTTCTTCCTTTTTATTGAAGTATAGCAAAATAAAGGACATTAGACTTCACTAATTTTAGAGCACAGTTTAATGCATTTTTTTACGTGTGTATGCATCTATACAGCCATCTCATACAGATCGAGATATATAGAGCTTTTGCCTCATTCCAGAAGCCTCTCTTGCCCCTACCCACTTAATAACACCCCTCCCCAGAGATGACTTCCCTGGTGGCTCAGAGGTTAAAGTGTCTGCCTCCAATGCAGGAGACCTGGGTTCGATCCCTGGGTCAGGAAGATCCCCTGGAGAAGGAAATGGCAATCCACTCCAGTATTCTTGCCTGGAGAATCCCATGGATGGAGAAGCCTAGTAGGTTTCAGTCCACGGGGTCGCAAAGAGTCAGACACGACTGAGCGACTTCACCTTCACCTCCCCAGAGATAACTGCTGTTCTGACTTCTAACATCATAAGTTAGTTTTACCTATTCCTGACCCTCATACAAATGGAATTATACGATATGCAGTGTCTTGTGTTTGCCTAATTTCGGCTAGTGTGATACTTTTGAGATTCATGCATGCAGAACTTATCTGTAATTTGTTCTTTTTATTGCTGTGTATTGTCCCATTGTATGAGCACACCAGGGTTTATCTCTGCATTCTTTTGATGATGGTTAGGTAGATTTCTGGGAGGATTTTGGGGTCACATGGTAGATATGTGTTTAGCATTAGTAGATGTGGATAAACCAGGCTTGACCCTTTGACCCCATGTCCCCTCTACTTCCCTAACCTTCTTTTTATTGCTGGTCACGGTTCTTGAACGAGTCATCCACACTTCCTGAGTCCACTTCCTGACTTCCCATTCATTCTTGAGTCCACTACAGTCTAACATGACTTTCGCAATGATGCTGGGTTTGGTTTTCACTGAGGGCTGCCAATTATATGCCTGTCGCCCAGTTTAATTGACATTCTAATAACAATCTTCCCTTTGAAGTTATTCAAACACACCTCTCTCCCCACTCAGCAAAAGCTACTTTTTCTCTTCCTGGTTGTTGTAATTCTCTGTCTCATTTCCTGGCTCCCTGAGGCCCCTCTTACTCATGCACCAAATCAGTCCACCCTGTGGCTGCTGCCCAGGGTCCCATCCTTTTTCTTCACCTCTTCTTGCCATTTCCTCTGACTTGAACCTGCTAATCTGTTGTCCTCACTTCCCTGCAGCTACACGGTGATTGCACGGTCTCTCTCTCTGGCTCCAGTCTCTCTCCTGACCCATGTCTCCACAGATACCTTCCTCTTTCTACTGAGTTCCCCAGTCTTTTTTTTTTTTAATTGAAGGATAATTGCTTTACAGAATTTTGCTGTTTTCTGTCAAACCTCAACATGAATCAGCTTCAGGTATACATGTATCCCCCCTTTTGAACCTCCCTCCCATCTCCCTCCACATCCCACCCCTCTAGGTTGATGCAGAGCCCCTGTTTGAGTTCCCTGAGCCATACAGCAAATTCCCGTTGGCTCTCTATCTTGCATATGGTAATGTAAGTTTCCACGTTACTCTTTCCACTCCTCACCCTCTCCTCTCCTCTCTCCATGTCCATAAGTCTATTCTCCATGTCTGTTTCTCCATTGTTGCCCTGTAAATAAGTTCTTCAGTACCATTTTTCTAGATTTCTTATATATGTGTTAGAATGCGATGTTTATCTTTCTCTTTCTGACTAACTTCACTCGGTGTAATAGGTTCCAGGTTCATCCACCTCATCAGAACTGACTCAAATGTGTTCCTTTCTATGGCTGAGTAATATTTCATTGTGTATACGTACCACAACCTCTTTATCCATTCATCTGTCAGTGGAAATCTAGGTTGCTTCCATGTTCTAGCTATTGTAAATAGCGCTGCAGTGAACAATGGGATACATGTATCTTTTTCAATTTTGGTTTCCTCAGGTTATATGCCTAGGATTGCTGGGTCATATGGTGGTTTTATTCCTAGTTTTTTAAGGAATCTCTGTACCATCTTCCATAGTGGCTGTATCAATTTATATTCCCACCAACAGTGCAAGAGCATTCGTTTTCTTCGCACCCCTCCAGCATTAATTGTTTGTAGGCTTTTTGATGAGGGCCATTCTGACCAGTGTGAGGTGATACCTCACTGTAGTTGCGATTTGCATTTCTCTAATAATGAGTGACGTTGAGCATCTTTTCATGTGTTTGTTAGCCATCTGTATGTCTTCTTTGGAAAAATGTTTGTTTAGGTCTTTTGCCCACTTTTTGATCGAGTTGTTTTTCTGGCATTGAGTTGTATGAGCTGCTTGTATATTTTGGAAATTAATCCTTTGTCAGTTGTTTCATCTGCTATTATTTTCTTCCATTCTGAGGATTGTCTTTTCACCTTGCTTATGGTTTCGTTGGCTGTGCAAAAGCTTTTAAGTTAAATCAGGTCCCACTTGTTTACTTTTGTTTTTATTTCCATTACTCTAGGAGGTGGGTCATAGAGGATCTTGCTTTGATTTATGCGATAGAGTGTTCTGCCTATGTTTTCCTCTGAGAGTTTTATAGTTTCTGATCTTAGATTTAGGTCTTTGATCCATTTTGAGTTTATCTTTGTGTATGGTATTAAGTAGTATTCTAATTTCATTCTGAGTTCCCCAATCTTGAGAAATAATGCCCAACTTATCTGTTCACCCACGCTAGAATCATCTAGGCAGTCTTTCTTTCCTATTCTGCTTATCCAGTTGACTCGGAAGCTGTTTTGATTTATGTTTTAAATAAACCTCAAACTCATCATCTTTACTGAATTTCAGATCCTAGTGATTTAATTATCTGTCAGAATGACTTTCTTTTTGGTCTAAGTGGGCAGTTCCAAATTTTGTAGTATTTGAGATCTATACAATTGTAAAGGTTCTTTGTAAGGAAAAAAAAAAAAAAAAACACTACAAAATAACAGACATACCTGTATACAAATGAATGTTTATTCAGAATGTGAAAAGAAAGCCAAAGAAATTACAACTCCAGAAAAGCTGTCAAATACCACAGACATTTTAAAAAAAGTTTCTTTTTTTTAAAAACCTGACACTTCTCTAACTTTTTGTATATTTTTTGGCTGCAGATTCTTTGATCAAGTCTTCACATGAGAACCCCTTTCTGAGATTTTCTGTAGAGCAAAAAGAATGATAGTTGGGTTTGTTTTTTTTTTTGGAGCTGGCACCACGGTTTGTGCCGTGTTTGCTCGTCTCTCAGCTCTGCCTCTTTGTGTCCTGATGCTGGACTAGTCTGCACGGTGGGTGGAAGAAGCGTTCCTGAAGGCTGTTCATGTACCAAGACAGGTCGCAAACACTTACACGGAAGTGACTACAGACCGCAAATAGTATCTCACGAAACCTAAATTTAAATTCCTCTTTCGCAGCGTCCTAAAAATGTCCACAGCTTCTCCAAAGCTGCCTGATACAAGGTGAAGTGAGTTGGACGGGAAGGAGGCGTGTGTCTTCACCAGACATAGACAGACTATCTCATTTTGCATATTTACAAAAGCATATGTCATGTGAAAGAACCCAAGGCCCAGGTTTCTCCCAGGACTTTGGAAACAAGCCATAAGGAAGGGCTTTGAAGCTTAGGCTTGCTGGTAAATCAGCCTCTGGTCAATTTTTCCCGCTTGGCTTCTTTCTGAAATAGATTCTCTCAGAATAACCATCCTAGAATATCTCAGATCATAATACTCAACTCTTTCAATCCTCTAGAAACTTTCATCTTTTTTTTTTTTCTATTTGCAAAATTTCAAACCTAAGAACTTCACAAGAATAGGACAGTAAGCTCCAGAAATTAAAAACACACACTTTTTTTTGTTTGTTTGAACCATTTGATGGTAAATTGTAAACACTGTGGAATTTCCTCAATCCTGATTAATTAAGCATGTCTCTTCTAAGAACAGAACCATTTTCCTATTAACCATAATGCAACCGTCACTCAAGAAACATACTATTACCTGTTACATTATTATTTAAAATATAACCCATGTTCACATTTTCCCATGTATTCTAATTTTTTTCTTTTTAAAAAAAATTCAGTATGAAATTAAGGACTGTGTGTTGCATTTAGGTCTCATGTCTCGCTGGTGTCTTAATTCAGAACAGTTCCCAGTTTCCTAGCCATTTTTTTTTTTTTTTGGAGGGGATCAGGAGGGGTATCTTTCATGACACTGACATTATTAATAAGAATGCAAACCCGATATTTTGCGTGATCCCTTCAGTTGTGATCACTGGGGTTGCAAAATAGTGATTTCCTATCAGTCCTCCTTCATTTATTAGTTGGCATGCTACTGTAAGTAGAGTGGGGCTTCCCTTGTGGCTCAGCCGGTAAAGAATCCACCTGCAGTATGGGAGACCTGGGTTTGATCCCTGGGTCAGGAAGCTCCCCTGGAGAAGGGAGAGGCTACCCACTCCAGTATTCTGGCCTGGAGAATCCCATGGGCTATATAGTCCACGGGGTCGCAAAGAGTTGGACACGCCTGAACGCCTTTCACTTCACTATCACTGCCATAAGCAGAGCTCTCCCTTTTCTCTGCTCCTGCACCTTTCTTTGAAATCATTATGGAAAATTCATGGGTTGGTTATTTAAATTCAATGTTTCAGAGTCTATTCTTCTCATTATGCTTTCTGATACTCCAGGTACCCCCTATTTGCATCTTCACACTCACTCCGGTTAGTTCTTGGGTCCTCCATCCTCCTAGTATAGAAGGATGTGCAGACTCACCTTAGACCTGCCCTGCCCCAGGCCACTCGGGTGCCCTTGGGCTGCTCCTCGCCCCGCTTCGTGAAGCAGTGAGCACTTCCATGTTGCTGCAGGGCGTGAGGCGGCCCCTGTTCTCTGAGCCTCCAGGTTCCTCTTTGGTCCTGTGCTCGCCACCTGCATCCGCTCAGGGACCCCTAGTTTATGGTCCTATAAGAGTCTCTCCCCTAATTTTTCAGTGTTGCCATAGGTTCACCTCCCTTTTTCTCTTCTCTCTCCACTGCCCCCCATCTCTCTCCTTCCCTTCCATCCCACCCCCCATTTCATGATTTCTGTGGTTTGTCAGGAAGAGGAGATTGCACTGTGGGCTTAGTTTGTCCTCTTGAAAGTGGAAGTGACGTGTTCCTTTTCTCACATTGAGGCCTCCGCATGCACCGTGTTGTACCATATAGAATACCCCTCTGCAGAGCCCGTCTTGTCTGCATACTGAATTTCTCCTTACCCTGGAAATCGTTCCCTCTTCTGCGAGGCCCTCCCCCATCCCCCAGGAAGAGTTAATTTCTCCTCTGTTCCTATGGTGATTTCATACACCTTTATTTCAGTACTTATTATAATGGTCCGCAGTCGTTGTCTGCCTGGGCTCGGTTAATGATGAGTTTCAGCTATCTGTGTATCTTTATTACCCTGCTATTTGAGGTGCAGTGGCTGCTCAAAAAACATTTGTTCAATGCGTGAATGAATGGCTTTATGAATGATGTATACAGATGTGAAAAATCATTTTCACTAACAGGGTGAAATTAATTTCCCATGTGAAATGTGATCGCAAGGTAATTACAAAGCTAAAGCTGGCTCTTTGGTTCAAGGACACGGATTGTTCCTCCTTCCTGGAATATTCCTCGCTCCTGGAATCCCTTGCAGTCCAGTGTGCTGGGTGTTCTGTAACTCCTTTCTCCAGCTGCTTTAAGAACAAGTTCAGCAAGTACAGTCAGTCTCATCTCTTTGCTTTGTTATACGTGTTTTGACAAGCTTGACTGTGTGTGTGTGTCTTCATCGTACTTGGCTCTGAATAAATTTTTGGCTTTTATTAAATATTGAATTTGTCTTTAAAGTAGAAATTTTTTTTCCAAACTTGGCAAAGGTGTATTCATAGCCTTAAGCTTCTGAAAGCAGGCATCCTGTCTTGTCTTTCTGAAGCTCTGACAGAGCCTAGTACATTGCTATGCTGGAATTCCTAAAAAGATTTATAATACTCTCAAGCACTGGCAACATTGTAAGCATCATCCTGAAAGAAAGTGAAAGTGAAGTCACTCAGTGGTGTCCAACTCTGCGACCCCATGGACTGTAGCCTACCAGGCTCCTCCGTCCATAGAATTTTCCAGGCAAGAGTCCTGGAGTGGGTTGCCATATTGGTTCTCAAAGCCACTCTTGAAAGAGATGCCGTTCATCTTAATTCCAGAGTTACATTGTGTTTGCTTTGAAAAAAAAATTAAACATTTTGTGGTAATACCTTGAAAGATAATATTATAAGGGGAGAGAAAAAACTGCAGTGTTAACTGGAAATGTAACACTGATTCCCAGAGTTCCAGGGCTCTTGAGGAAGGCTCAGTAGGAGTGAGTCCTGAAGAAGGCACTGCAGTTTAAAATTATTTGGGTCTCCTGATTGTTACCGATGAAATGCTAAATGTTGGTTTATTTAATTCATAAACATTTTGCTTATTCTCCTACCTAATATGTAATGGCTAGACATTTTTTCCTTTTGGGTGCAAGTGAACAAAAAGCAGTGTCTTCTGTGACATAGAGGAGATGTAACGATTGGACATTAGGAGACACTTTCTAGGTTGGTAAGATGCTTGTGGCTACACATGATGGAAAACCCCGCTCAGCTGGGTTAGGCCTGACAGTAAGTGGATTTTTCCCTCAAACCAAGATTGTTGCCTCACAATTATTTTGCATTATGCTCACTAATTTTTCACTCAAAATGGCACTGATTTTATTTTTGTCCCGAAATAATGTTTAATAAGATGATTTGCCTACCCACCCCATTCCATCAATATAAGGAGAGCTTTGTAGACATGAGAAGATCTCTGTCTTCAGAGAGTCAAAGGCCTTGTTTATGATGGCTCTGTAAAGAATGTGAAGTGCCAGTGTGTTCTTTTTCAAGATAGGCTAACTTGTGTATGATAACTTTATTTGCTCTGAACCTAATATGATCTTAGAAAAAAAATAAGTGCAAAAACTCAAACTAGACTTATTATTTATGGCATACTTTAGCGAAACCAAGCTTCATTTTTAAATCGTGGCATTTTTATGCAAACTAAATTTTTAACTTATCTTTTGATGGCTCTTTATCAGGTGTAGCAAGTAACAGTTTTATTATTGTTTATCTCTAAGACACAAGGAGACTTAGACATGTCACGACCTTTCGGAGCTTCAGTTTCCTCCTCTGCAAAATGAGGATGTGAATGCATGGTTTCCGAGCTCAGAATGCTTTCAGTGAATTGAAAGTATCTAATTCTTAGGTGTATGCGTGCACATGGGTATTACGTATACACCTGGCACTGAATATCCTTGGTATGCATGCCCTGTGTTCATATAGATGCCCTCTCTCTGCGCTGTTCATTGGTAGGACGCGTGTTGTGTGTGCTGTGGGGATGGGGGAGCAGCCTAAATGCCCTGTCAGGACCACTGTACTTTCAGTTACCAGGTCTTTTGGCCCCTGGGGGTCACAGCTGAGTCCCTTTCCAGGCATTACCCTCTGCTGATACAAGCTGCTTGCCCAAGGTTTTGCTCCCTCCACAAGGCAACCCTCCTCTACTTACTGGCTGATTTAGGGATACAGAAACCCAGCATTGTGTGGGGAACCCCTCTCAAGGGCCATCTAAGCTCCAGAGTCTCCTGTCCAGTAACTGAACTGTCTGTTGAACAACATTGCAGTTCGAGTTCTCTCTGTGGAGTGCAGCTTCCTGAACCCCTGAGAAGATCTGTTTCCAAGATCACCCCCCAGAAAGCCTCCTCCACACGGTGTCTCCATGTCAGCGTCTGTTTCTCAGGGAAGCCAGCCTACAACAGTGTGATTTCTTGGAAATGGTCTTGGCTGCTTTTTGAACAATGACATATCTGAAGTGTAGCATGAAACAGAACAGAGCTGGCCGGCAAATATGGAGTTGATCATACATGATTAGCCATATTAAGGCAGAGTCTGACAGACAGGTTGGTTTACCACCTTCCCAGCCATAGGTCTGTACATGATTCTTGGGGCAGTTCACATCTTGAGTAATTTATGCTTTCAGTTTTTAGTTTTATGATCTTGGAGCAAAAGATGAAAAGTGATTGAATTTGGTCACTGCAGTTGAATGCTTTAGAGTTCAGCCATTGAAATGTCTGGTTTAATAGGAATGTACTTCATATGAAATTTGGAATGACTGACAATTTTTCAGGATTGAGGTCAAATTGAGGATTCTATTAAAGTAAAAGATGTATTCAAACTTGAGTGAGTGAAGTCGCTCAGTCGTGTCCGACTCTTTGCAACCCCATGGACTGTAGCCCACCAGGCTCCTCCATCCATGGGATTCTCCAGGCAAGAATACTAGAGTGGGTTGCCATTTCCTTCTCCAGGGGATCTTCCCAACCCAGGGATCAAACCCAGGTCTCCTGCATTGCAGGCAGATGCTTTAACCTCTGAGCCACCAGGGAAGCCCAAACTTAGTGAATGTATTTAAAGGTTATTACAACAACAACAACAAATGCCAGCCCATTGTTTTCATGGTTGAAGTTGTATAAAAGGAAGCAGGCCTGGCATGTTAGTTACTGTAATAGCCTTGATAGTATTCATTCATTTGTTTAAAAATTCATGTACTTTATAAGATCTTGTTCGTTGTTCTTCCATTTAAAGCTTATTTATTTTAAGGACCTTGCAGTTATCATTGACGCTTCTCATTCAGAGTCTAGTGGACAGTGCCTATATGAAGTGGCCTTGAACTGTGATTCTGGTGTGAGCTCTTAACTTGTTGTTGAATGTCCAAGTTGTCTGTGCACATTTGTGTGTGTGTGTTTAATTTCAAAACACTTTGTTCGTCATGTTCGTTTTCTCAGAAGAATTACCCTGCACGTGCCCGCTGTGCACCTCAGACAGAGGGAGCTGCGTCAGTACGACGGAAGGGATCCAGCTTGCTAAAGAGCTAGGAGCCACCTACCTGGAGCTGCACAGCCTCGATGACTTCTACATAGGAAAGTATTTCGGAGGAGTGGTAAGTGGCAGCCCCAGTCACAGAAATTAGTCATTTGTCAGACTGGCTCTTTAGCTGTTTCTTAGAAGCACAATTAGAACTTTGGTTTTAAAATCAAGAATAGTTTCAATCTTGTGAAATGGTTGTTGTTGTTGTCACTGCCTCCACTTCCCCCCTTCTGTTTGCTGTGAAGTGGAAACAGTGACAGACTTTATTTTCCTGGGCTCCGAAATCGCTGTGGACAGTGACTGCAGCCATGAAATTCAAAGACGCTTGGTTCTTGGGTGGACTTCCTTGATAGCTCAGTTGGTAAAGAATCCACCTGCAGTGCAGGAGACCCCAGTTCAATTCCTGGGTCGGGAAGATCCCCTGGAAAAGGGAAAGGCTACCCACTCCAGTACTGTTGGGCTTCCCTTGTGGCTCAGCTGGTAAAGAATCCGCCTGCAATGAGAAGACCTGGATTCAGTCCCGGAGTTGGGAAGATCCCCTGGAGAAGGGAAAGGCTGCCCACTCCAGTATTCTGGCTGGAGAATTCCATGGACTATTGTCCATGGGGTCTCAAAGAGTTGGACATGACTGAACAATTTTCACTTCACTTCGTTCTTGTAAGAAAAGCTATAAGAAACCTAGACAGTGTATTAAAAAATGGAGACATCACTTTGTCAACAAAGGTCTGTATAGTCAAAGCTATGGCTTTTCCAATAGTCATGTATGGCTATGAGAGTTGGACCAAAAGAAGGCAGAGTGCCAAAGAATTGGTGCTTTCAAACCGAGGTGCTGGAGAAAACTCTTGAGAGTCCTTTGAACTGCAAGTTGATCAAATGAATCAATCCTGAAGGAAATCAACTCTGAATATTCATTGGAAGGACCCATGTGGAAGCTCCACCCCTTTAGCCACCTGATGCGAAGAGCCAACTCATTGGAGAAGACCCAACTCATTGGAGAAGACCATAATGCTGGAAAAGATTGAAAGCAAAAGGAGAAGGCGGGGTGGCAGAGGATGAGTTGGTTGGATAGCATCACTGACTCAAAGGACATGAGTTTGATCAAATTCTGGGGGATAGTGGAGGACAGGGGAGCCTGGTGTGCTGCAGTCCATGGGGTCACAAAGAGTTGGACACTACTGAGAGCCTGAACTGAACTGAAAGGGAAAAGGATAGTTTGGTTTTGTTTGTTAGAGAAGATGGAGCACTTGCATCTTTGATCTCATGTTCCCTTTCCAGGTTCCTGGCCCTGAGGCTCTCAGGATCACTCTTCCCATTTCCCAGCTCCCAGGTTCTCTTCTCTTCCCTCGTTGTTTCTCTGTGTTCCTAACACCTAGTGTTGGAGGCGTGATGAGAATCAAAGAAGTGGTCAGAGTCCGGAGAAAAGCTTGTGGTTTCCTTTTGCCTTAACTCAAGACTCAATGAGAATGTGAAAATAAGATCAGAATGGTCTCCTTTAGACCCTTGAATAGTAAAATATAACTGGGACCTTGAGTGTAAGAAACAGTGGTATTTGCAAGATTATGGATGGAGTGTTAATGTCAGAGTGAAAGGTGCATTTCACTATTAATATCTTGTGTTTAGCAGTCAGGGAGGAAGAGCAGTGCAATGTTACCCTCAGACCTGGCCAAGGGCAGCCTGTGCCCTTGAGCTCTGAAGGCCTCCTCTGGTTGCACCCCTCCCCCCAGAGCACCAGTTGATGGACCCATGAGGAAGTGCCCACTGCAGCTCGTAGCTCCCCTCCTGACCTGCACCGTCCGTGTGGTAGCCACTAGCCACATCTGGCTGTTTATATTTAAATTAATCTAGAAATAACGCAGGAGACTTCCAGTTCAAGATGGCGGAGTAGGAGCACATGCTGTCAGCTCCTCTTGCGAGAGCACTAGCTGCTGAACATCCATCGACAGGTGGACGCCGGAACCTACCAGAAAGCAGTGCCCCACGTCCAGAGACAAAGAAGAAGCCGCAGTGAGATGGCAGGAGGGGCACAGTGACAATGAAATCAAATCCCATACCCGCTGGGTGGGTGACCCTCAAACCGGAGAACAGTTAATACCAAAGAAGTTCTCCAACTGTTGTGAAGGTTTGGAACCCTATGTTGGGCTTCCCAGCCTACAGACCTGACACAGGGACTGGGAATCCCCAGGGAATCCGACCTTGAAGCCCAGTGGGATTGGATTACAAGACTTCCACAGGACTGGGGGAGATGGAGACTCCAGACTTGGAGGGCACAAACAAAACGTTGCACGCACCAATCAAGACTCAGAGGAAAGGAGCAGTGACTCTGCGGGAAACTAAACCAAAATGACCTGCTAGTGTTAGAGGGTCTCCTATGGAGGCGTGGGTCAGCAGGGGCTCATTGCAGGGACGGGGGGACTGGCAGCAGCTGTCTGGGAAGGTCCCCTTTGGCGTAAACACCCTTGGAGCTCACCATTAGCCAGACGATGGAGCCTGTAGACTAGCCTGTAGGGCTGGGTTAGAAAGTGAAGTCGCTCAGTCGGGTCCGACTCTTTGCGACCCCATGGACTGTAGCCTACTAGGCTCCTCTGTCCATGGGATTTTCCAGGCAAGAATACTGGGGTGGGTTGCCATTTCCTTCTCCAGGAGATCTTCCTGATCCAGGGATTGAACCCAGATCTCCCGCATTGTAGGCAGATGCTTTATTGTCTGAGCCACCAGGGAAGTCAGGGCTGGGTTGCCTCAGATCAAAAAACTAGCAGGGAGGGAGCACAACCCCCACCCATCAGCAGATAATAGGTTTAAAGCTTTACTGAGCAAGGTCCTGCCCACCAGAGCAAGACCCAGTTTTTCCCACCACCAGTCCGTCCCATCAGAAAGCTTACACAAGCCTCATGGTCTCCTCCATCAAAAAAGGCAGACAGAAGAAGCAAGAAGAACCACAATCTCCCATCGACTAATACAGAACCACATCACAGGAAGTTAATCAGCATGAAAAAGCAGAAAGCTGTGTCCCAGATGAAGGGACAAGGTAAAACCCCAGAAAAACAACTAAATGAGGTAGAGATAGGCAACCTTCCAGAAAAAGAATTCAGGATAAAGACAGTGAGTTTGATTCAGGATCTTGGAAAAGGAATGGAGGCAAAGATTGAGAAGATGCAAGAAATGTTTACCAAAGACCTCTAAGAACTAAAGAACCAACAGAGGCGAGCAATGCTCTAGGAGGAATCCACAGCAGAGTAACAGGCAGAAGCACAGATAAATTACCTGGAGGGCAGAATGGTGGAAAGCACTGCCACAGGGCAGAATATAGAGAAAAGGACGAAAGGAAATGAAGACAGTATCAGAGACCTCTGGGACAACATTGAGCACACCAGTATTCACATTGTAGGGGGTCCCAGAAGGAGACGAGAGAAAGGACCTGAGAAGATATTTGAAGAGATAATAACTGAGAATTTCCCTAACATGGGAAAGAAAATAGTCAGCCAAGTCCAGGAAGCACAGAGTGTCCCAAACAGAATGAACCCAAGGAAGCACACACTGAGACATAGTAATCAAACTGACAAAACTTAAAATATTAAAAGCAACCAAGGAAGAATGACAAATAACATGCCAGTGAACTCCCATCAGGCCATCAGCTGATTTCTCAGCAGAAACTACAAGCCAGAAGGGAATGGCATGACATATTTAAAGTGATGAAAGGGAAGAACCTACGAGCAGAAATACTCTACCCAGCAAGACTCTCCTTCAGATTTGATGGAGAAATCAAAAGCTTTCCAGACAAGCAAAAATTAAAAGAATTCAGCACCACCAAACCAGCTTTACAACAATTGCTAAGGGAACTTCTCTAAACAGAAAACAAGAGGAGGAAAAGCCCTGTGCTGTGCTGTGCTGAGTCACTCAGTCCTGTCCGGCTCTTTGCAACCCCATGGACTGTAGCCCTCCAGGCTTCTCTGTCCATGGGGATTCTCCAGGCCAGAATACCGGAGTGGGTTGCCATGCCCTCCTCCAGGGGATCTTCCCAACCCAGGGATCAAACGTAGGTCTCCTGAGTTTCAGGTGGATTCTTAACCATCTGAGCCACCAGGGAAGCCCAAGAAAATCCCTACCTACAGAAAATAAATCCAGAACAATTAAGAAAGCAGTAATAGAGTCATAAATATTGATAATTAGCTTAAATGTAAATGGATTAAATGCATCAACCAAAAGACATAGACCAGCTGAGCAGATGAAAACAAGTGCGTGTATGCACTTCCACTCACCACATCACTCTCCTTGACCCCCCAGGTTGTATGTAGTTATTTGATATTGACAGTTTAATCATGTTCCCATTATGGTGTGCAATTATAGTTATCTTTTATTCTCTGTCTGGTTATTGGTTGTGAAAACTGATAAACACATTTTACTATTGTGATTGTGTAACTATTACTCGCTTAATACCACTGCATCACGATTGGCCAACAGAAAAGTTATAGAATTCTATATCTCCAAAACCACCACTTAATAAAAGAACCTGTCATCACTTTTTAAAATCCAGATGTATATCAGAATCATCTTGGAATTTTTTGAAAAATACAAATGCCCAGGAAGTGCTTTTTATTTTTTAAACCAGAGCTCCAAATATGTCTCTAATGAGCAGCCTTGTTTATTTTTAAACACCTGGGCTATGTGAGCATCTTTTACTTTTATCTAGCTTGTTTCACTTGTTCTATCTCATATGCAGCGCTCCTCTGTCCATGGGATATTCCAGGCAAGAATACTGGAGTGGGTTGCCATTTCCTTCTCCAGGGAAACCTTCCAAACCCAGGGATCGAATGCACGTCTCTTGTATTGCAGACAGATTCTTTATTGCTTAGCCACCCAGGAAGCCCATACATACATAAATAATTTTTGCTGTTCAGTCACCAGGTCATGTCCAACTCTTTGCGACCCCATGGACTGCAGCGCACCAGGCTTCCTGTCCTTCACTATCTCCTGGAGCTTGCTCAAACTCAAGTCCATTGAGATGGTGATGCCATCCAACCATCTCATCCTCTGTCATCCCCTTCTCCTCCTGTCCTCAATCTTTCCCAGCATCAGGGTCTTTTCCAATGAGTCAGCTCTTCGCATTGAGTGGCCAAAGTATTGGAGCTTCAGCTTCAGCATCAGTCCTTCCAATGAATATTCAGGACTGATTTCCTTTAAGATTGACTGGTTGGATCTCCTTGCAGTCCAGGGGATTCTCAAGAGACTTACACGTACATACATAAATAATAATAAAAAATTCCATTCCTCAAGTGCACTATCCACATTTCAGGTCCTCCATAGCTACAATTAGCTAGTGGCTACTGTTCCATGATTAGCACAGATGTTATAGGACATTTCCATCAACACAGAGCATTGCATTCTGTGCTGTGACCCAGCATCCCGAGTCCTCTGACCAGCTGGTACTGAGTCTGTTTTGCTGAGTCTGTTTTGCCCAGTCTGTTCCAGTCTCTTCCCTGGGTCCATCTACCTGAAGGTGGCCCACATGTCTGATAATGTACACCCTGAGGCCTGAGAGGTGACCAAGGGGTGACTGGATATGAGGAGTAGGGGAGGGGAGAGTGGCTGGACCTCGGTTGTGTAGGGCTGGATGTCTACCTGCATGCTCCAGTGCCCTCAGGTAGGGGAGTGTGGAGTGGGCAGGCGGAGAGCAGAAGGGGGGTCTTGGGTCCCAGGAGTTAGGGGCCAGCTCTCTGTGCTGCAGGAAACTCTGAGGAGTCTCACAATTTAAATCTGAACCAGGCCTTCCAGTTTAAATGATGACATACTTGGCAAAGCAGGATGATAGAATATATTTTATGTAACAGTTTATTTTCTTGATTTGAAACACTTAAATATTTAGGCAGGTGGTATGTGGACCTCCTTTTGTACTTTTGCCCCAGGCATCACATGCCCAGAGCTGTGTAAGTGCATGTGGTTAAGATTTTTAATTTATGAAATGATGGATGCGTTTCAAAGTAATTTGTTCAGGAAAAAAAGTAGAGCACGTATGAACTTTCCGAATTGTTGTGAGCATATGTGACCCAAAGCTAAAGATCTGCCCTTGGTTTGAATTTTTCTAATGTCAGTTGTTATAGTTGCCCATGAGGTGGTTATTCTTAGTCACATGGATGTACTGCTTGGCATTCTTGATTATTCAAGAGAAAGTACAGTGTTTTCCTTGAATGATAGTTTGACAAGGCACAGACTGTTCTGCCTGATAGATGTTTTTAAAAAATAAAAAAAATTAAAAAGTATTGGCTAAGGCATACATGTCGATGGTAGTGGCAGCTGTGATTTGGGGTCCAAATAATCATGTCAGATACATAATTTTGTCAGAGCTCTAACATTTGATTCTTGTTTTAGTTGGAATATTTCATGATCCAGGCCTTAAATCAGAAGACAAGTGAAAAAATGAAGAGAAGAAAGATGAGCAACTCGTTTCATGGAATTAGACCACCTCAGCTTGAACAGCCAGGTGTGTTTATTAGCCCGTGTCTAAACTTTCTGTTGATATTCATTGTAGATCATTTCAAAAGCATGGGGGCAGTTGTTCTCAAATTTGAGTGTGTTCAGGACTCACCTGACATTCCGATTCAGTGAGTCTGGGATGGAATCTGAATCTGATTTTTAAATAAGCCTCCCAGATGATTCTGAAGCAGGTGGTACCTGGGTCACATTTTGAGGACTATTGTCTTGAAAACTTGAACCTGTAGATTCTTTAGGAATGGTGTGTATGATAGAGAGCTGCTCTAAATTACAGTCCAGTGAGAAGTAACCAGATGTGATGCATGAACTTTGAGTGGATACAGGTTCCATAAAAACAAGTAAAAGATGTTCTTGGGACAGTTGTGTAAAATTTCGTTATGGATGGGAAATTAGATGATACTATGGGATTACTATAGATTTTCTTACATATAATAATAGTACTGTGTTTAGTAGAAGAATGTTCTTATTCTTAGGAGATAAATATGAGTTATGAGTAAATATGAAAGTATTTAGAACTAAAGTATCCTGATGATTACAAATTACTTTTAAATGGTTTGTGAGTGAAGGAGAGTTGCACACACACAGAGAGAGGGAGAAAATTTAGAGATAAGGCCAAAAAGGAAAGTGTTAATAATTACAGAATTTAAGGGCAAGATATATGTGTGCTCATTGTATCATTCTTTGAGGTTTATGACTGTTTGAAAATGTTCATGATATAGGGTTAGAGGAAAATAAAGTTAAAAATAAATCATATCAACTTACCAGAGCTTATTGCATAATCTTGTAATAGCAATGGTAAAATAATACTGTGTTCAGATCAAGTAATTATGGATATTGTTTGTACTTGATAAGTATTTGGTGAATGAATGAATGTTCATGAACAAGCCAAGAGAGTGTAATTTTGTATGGGAAGTCAGTTCCAAAAATGTGGACATACAGACCGTAAAATTGGCTTTGAACTTTGTGACGTGCAGGGTGAAAGGGGTGATGTGGTCTTTTACGTAGCAAACCCTGGGCCCTTAATTACTTCCTGGATGTGAAGATGAGTGGGGGGTGGCCAAGTCAATAATACTGATGCATAATTTCTTAGTTCTTATTAATCAAGAAGAGAAAATATACCAGTTGCTCAGACAAGGCAGAATGCTTCAGGTCATTTAGCACTACAACCTGTGGGTCTTCATCTGGGGCCAGCAGGTGAGATAGTGGGCAGGTGTGACCTTCCCACGGGAGCGCTGTGGCATCGCACTGACCATAACTCAAGGTCCAGGGTGCACGTTTGTTCCGGTGCTGACTTCTGCTAAGGACCGATCCCGGGCTTTGGGGCACGTGGTTTTTATAAACTGTTCTCAGACAGTCAGGATCTGTAGGGTGCCTCTGGTGATAGAGAGAAGAGGATGGATAGGGTACGGAGCAGAAAGAGCCTGGCCCCCAACTTACCTTGTTGTCGTCCAGTTTGTAGACTAGAGTTCTGCTTTAGAATAAAGAATTGTTTTTATTCTTGAAGAAAGCTGAATGGTACTGGTTTAGATGATTGTATATCCTTCAGGCAACCCTTCCCAGGTCACACTTTCCTCAGTGTAGCTTTAGATGAAAGTTAGCAAACTGTTCACAATTAGAGTCTATGATGAGGACCTGGGCTGTGGTTCTCAGGGCCGATGTTCTGAATTGATGGAGGCTAATGTAATTTAGTTAGTGATCAAACTAGGGAATGGAAGGTTACATCCCCTTGTGGAAATCATGGAGCTTGACCAGCAATCTCCCTGACGTATGCCAAGAGGAAAAAGCTGGCTGTGGGGCAGCGTAATGTTTTACTAGGAGGGAAAGACAAACTTTAGCATCAGAATAAAATGGTCAAGATGGTTTTAAACCATCAAAGTCCAAAACTCGGAACCCTGGCTTTTGAGAGGCTGCAGTTTTAACAATTCATGCCTCTGCCTTCAGTTGTTCTGGGAGGAAAACTACTTCAGATGTGAGGTTGGGTTCTTCAGAACTTTCAGAAATTTCTTTGAATTTTTCATCAGGTGAAGAATGATGACAGCCAGCATAACTAAAATCGAGCATTTGGAGAAATATTTTATGTGGGGGCACACCTAGTGAGAAATGCTCTTTGTGGCATTGGTACATTTTTCATTTGTACTATGAAAAGTAAATACAGTATTTCTGTGTATCTGTGTCATTCCTGGATAGTTAGTTTATAATTAGATGAAGCTATAGAAAAGGTGCTGTTTTTCTGGGTCCAAAATGGCCAAATATTGGCAACTTCCTATGGTTCAACCTAATAATATTAAAAAAAATAGATTGTTTTGTTGTGTTTAAACGTGAAGTGACGGGGGTGTGTAGACCTAAAGAGCAGTTTGTTATTCTTATCTTCTTTTTTGAAACAGAGAAAATGCCCGTCTTGAAGGCTGAAGCATCGCATTATAACGCCGACTTAAACAACTTGCTGTTCTGCTGCCAGTGTGTGGACGTGGTGTTTTACAGCCCAGATTTAAAGGAAGTGGCCGAGGCCCACAAGATCGTTCTCTGCGCCGTCAGCCATGTGTTCATGCTGCTCTTCAGCGTGAAGAGTCCTGCCGACATTCAGGATTCCAGTATCATCCAAACTACCCAGGATCTCTTTACTATAAACAGAGACCCCGCGTTTCCAGGTGCTAGCCAGGAGTCTCCGGGCAACCCGCCCTTACGAGTCATTGTTAAAGACGCCTTCTTCTGTTCTTGTTTATCGGACATCCTGCGCTTCATTTATTCAGGTATCTTGTCAAATGGTTCTGGTACAGCCTCATAAGCTTTTGAGATGAAGTATGCCCGTGGGCCTCATGTATTACGGGATGGTTTTATCTTTCTCTTCTTCATACTATCTGAGATGAAGATTGTAAATGAAATCGGGTTTGCTTTATCCACAGGAACTGGTCCAAGCTTTCTCCTTACAAGTTTCCTTGCCTTGGTTTTACATCTACCTGTAGAAACAATAACCTCTTTTCCTATTGAGCGAGTACGTTAGTATTTTAAGTGTTAGTCACTTAGTTGTGTCCGACTCTGTGATCTCATGGATTGTAGCCCTCCAGGCTCCTGTGTCCATGGAATTCTCCAGGCAAGAATACTGGAGGAGGTATCCACTCTCTTCTCCAGGGATTTTCCTGACCTAGGGATCAAACCTGGATCTCCCACATTGCAGGCAAATTCCTTACCATCTGAGCCACAGGGGAAGCCATTATATTTCAAAGAATATTCAGAATTCATTTTGAATATTCAGTATTCAAGAATTCATTGTCTGGTTTAACTTTAAAGAAATAAAATTCTTCAAATATATATGAAAATAAGTGTCTTTACTTACGTATTCTTGTTTGACGCAGATTTTGGAGGGAATAGAAGGGAGAAATTACCATGATCATTGCATTCAGTTTAGCAACTAGAAACAGTATCTAAAGTTAGTTCGGACTGAAATCTGATTAACTTTGACTATGAGTATTTCAAACTGCTGTTACTTCTGCTCTCTAACCTTTGTAAGATTCAGCTTATCGATTGCTTTTCTTCTTATCCTTTTAAAAGCTCAGTATAGCACATATATTCTAAAGATTAGACTTTTTAATTTGAGTTATTTTAACAGGGTGGCTTCCTGGGTAACTCAGCTGGTAAAGAATCCACCTGCAATGCAGAAGACCTGGGTTCAGTCCCTAGGTTGGGAAGAGTCCCTGGAGGAGGACATGGCCACCCGCTGCAGTATTCTTGCCTAGAGAATCCCTATGGATTCAGTCAAATGATTGATGATGAGATTTTTCTTTTTTTCATTGGGGTTGTGTGTAGTTTTGCAAGTTAAGAAGTTAATGGTTATGAAAAATACAGTTGTAGCATGCAGATTTAAGTGGATTAAAAATATACATATTGGAGTTGAATGTGGTGATATAAATCTTAAATCCATTAGGTGAATATTTGCTTGGAATATTCCACCCTGCAGAGCATACCAGCAGTCAGTGCCTTCGGCATGGCAGCCTCTCTGTTAAGTGTAGGCTGAACTAATGAGTAGACGCTAGTAGCTGTGAATCATTACGTGAACAAACCAGATAAGCTAGAGTCTTCATTTAGTACAACAGATTTTTATGTTTAAACTTAGAATCTCACAGTTCAGAATTAGGACTAATTTCGAAAAGCCAAAATGTGTACACGTTAGAAGAAAAAAAATGTCTTTAATGATATGTCAGAGAACCGTGATGGAAGTGTTTGCCTTTTCTTTTCAATGAGTCTGCTGTTGCAGTCATGAATTATTCAGCATGTTTCCCACAGTATCCATTAAATACTTTCAAAGGCACATGAGCACTTTGAGGTCAGTTCTATCCTCTTTAATATGGTAGCAATAAAATGACTAAATGTATGTCCAGTGACAGAACCTGCTTATCTCTCTCCTAGGGAGTAATTTTTTTTTTAATTGTAAAATTCATACATGCAGATGGAAAAAAGGGAGAGAGAAAAGAAGAAAGTTCTTACGCCCTAGTACCTTTCCCCAGAGTTGATCGCCTGTTATAAGCCATTCATGTATTCACTCTCTGATGCTTTTTGAGAGAGATGAATATGTTGAGAAACTTGCTCTAATGAAAATGTAACCTTTGGTGACTGATGTTTCCTGGGAACCACAGGTAGTTTCCATGGATGGAATGTGGAGTGGGAGGGGATGGCTGGAAGGAGATAAGGCTGGCAGGGCCCTTGGGAGCTGCTCCTGCTGTCCTGAGAAGCTGTTCTAGAACTTTATGCATGATCAGACTGGGCTTTGGGAAGATCCTCTCTAGTGATGGTGGGAAGGTGGAAGAGCAGGCAAGACAGGAGTGCAGTTAGGAAGCACTGTTATTCGGGAGCTCAGCCTAAGGAAGGCCGACATTCTGAAAACAGGTGATTGGTCTTGCAGCCTCTCTATCACCAGTACCAGTGCTCTTCAAACCTTAAAGTACCTGCCAGTCACCTGGTGATCTTGTTAATATGCAGGTTCTGATTTGGTGGGCCCTGGCGGGGCATCGGTTCAGTTTAGTCGCTCAGTCACGTCCAACTTTTTGCGACCCCAGGGACTGCAACACGCCAGGCCTCACTGTCCATCACCAACTCCTGGAGCTTGCTCAGACTCATGTCCATTGAGTCGATCATGCCATCCAGCCATCTCATCCTCTGTCGTCCCCTTCTCCCACCTTCAGTCTTTCCCAGCATCAGGGTGTTTTCCAGTGAGTCAGTTCTTCGCATCAGGTGGCCAAAGTATTGGAGTTTCAGCTTCAACATCAGTCCTTCCAATGAACATTCAGGACTGATTTCCTTTAGGTTTGACTGGTTTGATCTCTCTGCAGTCCAAGGGACTCTCAAGAGCCTTCTCCAACACCACAGTTCAAAAGCATCAATTCTTTGGTGCTCAGCTTTCTTTATGGTCCAATTCTCACATCTGTACATGAATACTGGGAAAACCATAGCTTTGACTAAATGGACTTTTGTCGGTGAAGTAATGTCTCTGCTTTTTAATATGCTGTCTAGGTTGGTCATAGCTTTTCTTCCAGGGAGCAAGCTGAATTTCACGGCTGCAGTCACCATCCGCGGTGATTTCAGAGCCCAAGAAAATAAAGTCTGTCGCTGTTTCCATTTTTTCCCCATCTATTTGTCATGAAGTGATGGAACCAGATGTCATGATCTTAGTTTTTTGAATGTTGAGTTTAAAGCCAACTTTTTCTCTCCTCTTTCACTTTCATCAAGAGGCTGTTTAATTGTTCACTTTCTGCCATAAGGGTGGTGTCATCTGCATATCTGAGGTTATTGATATTTCTCCCAACAATCTTGATTCCAGTTAGTGCCTCATACAGCCCAGCATGGAACCAGTTCGTTGTTCCATGTCCAGTTCTAACTGTTGCTTCCTGACCTGCATACAGATTTCTCAGGCAGATCAGGTGGTCTGGTATTCCCATCTCTTTCAGAATTTTCCACAGTTTATTGTGATCCACACAGTCAAAGACTTTAGTGTAATCAGTGAAGCAGAAGTAGATATTTTTCTGGAAGTCTCTTGTTTTTTCGATGATCCAGCGGATATTGGCAATTTGATCTCTGGTACCTCTGCCTTTTCTAAATCCAGCTTGAACATCTGGAAGTTCTCGGTTCATGTACTGTTAAAGTCTGGCTTGGAGAATTTTGAGCATTACTTTGCTAGTGTGTGAGATGAATGCAATTGTGCAGTAGTTTGAATATTCTTTGGCATTGCCTTCCTTTGGGATTGGAATGAAAACTGATCTTTTCCAGTCCTGTGGCCACTGCTGAGTTTTCCAAATTTGCTGGCATATTGAGTGCAACACTTTCACAGCATCAATTTTTAGGATTTGAAATAGCTCAGCTAGAATTCCATCACCCCCACTAACTTTGTCCATAGTGATGCTTCCTAAGGCCCACTTGACTTCATATTCCAGGATGTCTGGCTCTAGGTGAGTGATCACACTGTCATGGTTATCTGGGTCATGAAGACCGTTTTTGTACAGTTCTTCTGTGTATTCTTGCCACCCCTTCTTAATATCTTCTGCTTCTGTTAGGTCCATACCATTTCTGTCCTTCATTGTGCCCATCTTTGCATGAAGTATTCCCTTGGTATCTGTAATTTTCTTGAAGAGATCTCTAGTCTTACCCATTCTACTATTTTCCTCTATTTCTTTGCATTGATCACTGAGGAAGGCTTTCTTATGTGTCTTTGCTATTCTTTGGAACTCTGCATTCAGTTGAATATATCTTTCCTTTTCTCTTTTGCCTTTCACTTCTCTTCTCTTCTCAGCTATTTGTAAGCCCTCCTCAGACAACCATTTTGCCTTTTTGCATTTCTTCTTCTTGGGGATGATTTTGATCACTGCCTTCTATACAGTGTAACAAACCTCCATCCATAGTTCTTGGCAGGCACTCTGTCAATCAGATCTGACCCCTTGAATGCATGAGGGTCTGCATTTCCAGTGGTCTCCAGGTAGTGCTGATGTTTTGTACCTCAAGTTGCTGCAGCACCTGCTCTTGGGTAGGACTGGAACCACCAGCCACAGCCAGGGGATGAGGGCCTGGAATTCAGCCCAGAGGCCCTGAAGAGGAACCTAGTGATTGGTCTCAGGGCACAGGGTCAAAGTGAAATCGCCTGCCAGGCTGACTGACACAGAGCTCTCTGGAGCTGGGGCTGTCCATGCATTCTTGTACCCCCTGCCTGAAGTTGAGGCAAGAGAATGCTTAGTGGGTGGGTGGAAACCCAGTGAGCCTGGCAGTAGTGACTAGAAGGCAGAAGTGCGTGATGACATGGAGAGCTTGCTGAGCTGCAAGCCCCCAACCAGTTCAGGGCATGGACTTCTTAGTCTGACGCTTAGCTGTTGCCTTTCTGCTCTGAGCTTTGTTTGCATGTGACCCGGTCAAGAGGTAGTGCCAGGTACACTCTGGCCACAGGCCACTGACCTGGGGCTACAGGGAGACCTGGATGTGGGTTGAGGCAAAAGGAAAGTGAATGCTTCAGCAGGTGCCTGATAATAATTATTTACCTATTTACTCAGTATAACCTCAGACTCAAGCAAAAGTGCTACTGTTCATTGTGTTTAAAAAGACAACAATCTCAGCAAAATGCAATTTATTGAGAAGAAAAATCAACCAGATTCCCAATCTCAAATGTCTAAACATTTTCTGATGTTTTGCTTTTGCCCTTTGATTTTTCTTGGTGCATAGGTTGCTTATTTAAAAAAATATTTTTTTAATTAAAGCAGGCTAAAATTTGAAACCTAACTTTTTTTTCCCCCTTAGAGACTTAAGAGGCTGGGCTTATGTATTTTATGTTTGTTTATCTTATTGTTGTCCAACATCTGAAAACTTTTGAACAGAGCACAAGTCTTAAGACCTAGTTTCACACTGGTTTCCTCCTTGCAGCCCGGGCCTAGCTGCAGGTCCTGTTGGGAAGCGTGGAAGACAGGAGCGGGTTGTGCTCACGTCAGTTGGACTGGGAGGCAGAGGCAGAACCCATGAGAGGGCGTGCTCCGGAATGTTTGCCCTGAGCAAACACGGGCTGAAAAACCCTATTAAACCTGTCTCCTCCTTTTTTTAAAAAATGAACCAAATAACAGAGAATGTCTCCATTTTTAAAAAAAATTTATAATTTTCTTTTAACCTTTAGAAATTTGAAATGTTGTAGATATTGTGTCTACCATGGACATTCGAGTCCTATATTTAGGAAGGGCCTTTTAATACTCTGGTTAACACTTTGCCCCTGTAATGAAGGCCTCTGTTCATTTTCGTATTCAAATTTCTGAGCAAATAGACACAGTGTAAGTGCATATGTTAATCTCCTCTTGGATAGCTGCTAACATTGCATAGTGTCTGAGCACGTCATGACTGCTGCTGACATTGCGTGTGCATGCTCAGTGGTGCCCGACTCTTTACAACCCCATGAACTGGAGTCCACCAGGCTGCTCTGTCCATGGGATTTTCCAGGCAGGAATACTGGAGTGGATCGCCATTTCTTTCCCCAGGGGATCTCCCTACCCAGGGATCAAACCCATGTCTCTTGGGTTGTCTGCATTGTCAGGCAGATTCTTTACCACTGAAGGAGGAATAATCTGATAAGTGAGGCCCGCAGTTTCCTGGTCTTGAGGAGTAATCCTTAAATGGCATACAATTGTAACATTCTTAGGATACTCTGTACAGCCTTTATGCTGGCAAATTCGAGTCATAAGATCTCAGATGGATAGCAATTGAAATCTTTGTAAGAGCATCAAGAATTTAGCTCTGAGCTCTTCCTGCCACAGATGGCCCTTAGAATTTCACATCACTTATTGAAATGCTGCCAGGGTAAATGAATTTGTGGAAATGAGCGTAGTATTCTCCAGCTCTTGAAATTATTCTGTGATATGCTTTTTTCTGCACTGCATAAAAGAACAGCTGAATGCACATGGGTAGATTATGCTCTCTAAGACTAAGTAAATAAGTGCTCTAAGAAGTTAAAGAAAATCACAGTCAGTTATGCAGGATGAGATCTAGAGCTCTGCTGTAACATACAGTACCATGCCTATTGTTAGCAGTAGTGTATTAAAACTATGTTAAGAAAATGGAACACATGTTAAATGTTATTGGGCCTTCCTTGGTTGCTCAGACTGTAAAGAATCTGCCTGAATGCAGAAGACCTGGGTTTGATCTCTGGATGGGAAAGGTCCTCTGGAGAAGGGAATGGCTACCCACTCCACTATTCTTGCCTGGAGAATTCCATGGCCAGAGGAGCCAGGGGGCTACACTCATGGGCTCACAAAAGAGTCAGACATAGCTTAGCGCATAACACTAAATGTTATTACCACAAGAAAAGAAAAGAAATCTCAGTCTGATTATTGCTGTATTAGGACCTAAGTGTCAAAGATGATTTGATTAGCATTTCTAATTATGAAAAGAACCCAATCATTAGAGTGCCCTTATAACCTAGGCTTACTTTTCTTTCCAGTTATTGGATCTTTCTGTGTCTGTTCTCTAACATTAATATCCTGTAGGGATTTACCTGTTGCTAATCTTGATACACTTAGATCTGATGCTTGTTTTCTTTCTGATACTCTTCTGAATGGAGATACTGTGTAGGTGTTCTTTAGTGAATGTAACCTTACTTTTAAGAAACAGTATCTGTGCTCTCCTTTAACATGTCTGAGTATCAGTCTAAACTGCTTCCATGTACTGTTTGCTGCTTGCCACTGACCCTGGGTTTTGAAAATCAATAAAATGTCTAAAGGAAGAGCAGTAGTCTTCAGCACTCAATGCACGCTAGAATTTCCTGGAAGCTTTTAAAATTGATGTCTGGGCCCCATCCCCAGAAATGCTAATTTAATTGGTCTGGGGATGGCACCTTCTCCAATGGTATTTTATAAAAGATCGTCCAGATAAATGTAATACATAGCTAGGGGTGAGAATCACTGGCATAGAGTGAATTTTCTTGAACTGAGGTCCCTTGGCTTCTAAGGGATCCTTCTCCTTTATGTAGACTTTACTGGCTATGTGTGCATGGGAAATTTTCTAGAGCAATGATCCAGAGAATTCATCAGATTGTGAAAAGAGTATGTGACTTGAAGTTAAAAATCATTCGTTGAGGAAGAGGAAAACAAAAAGCATAGGCTTGTTCTAGACTGTACACCTTGGGGAATTTGAGGAGGGAGAAGAGCTAACAGTGAAGTCAGAAAAAGAGTGCCCAAAGGTAAGAAGAGGCAGGGGTGCCCTGGAGCTAGCTAGTGCCGATGGGTGAGAGGCAGTGGTATTTACCTGTTCCCAGAAATAGATGGGGAAGCAGTGGAAACAGTGTCAGACTTTATTTTTGGGCTCCAAAATCACCGCAAGATGGTGACTGCAGCCATGAACTTAGATGCTTACTCCTTGGAAGGAAAGTTATGACCAACCTAGATAGCATATTCAAAAGCAGAGACATTACTTTGCCAACAAAGGTCCATCTAGTCAAGGCTATGGTTTTTCCTGTGGTCATGTATGCATGTGAGAGTTGGACTGTGAAGAAAGCTGAGTGCTGAAGAATTAATGCTTTTGAACTGTGATGTTGGAGAAGACTCTTGAGAGTCCCTTGGACTGCAAGGAGATCCAACCAGTCCATTCTAAAGGCGATCAGCCCTGGGTGTTCATTGGAAGGAATGATGCTAAAGCTGAAACCCCAGTACTTTGGCCACCTCATGCGAAGAGTTGACTCATTGGAAAAGACTCTGATGCTGGGAGGGATTGGGGGCAGGAGGAAAAGGGGACCACAGAGGATGAGATGGCTGGATGGCATCACTGACTCGATGGACGTGAGTCTGAGTGAACTCCGGGAGATGGTGATGGACAGGGAGGCCTGGCGTGCTGCGATTCATGGGGTCACAAAGAATCGGACATGACTTAGAGACTGAACTGAACTGAACTGAACTGAACTGAAGGATGTGTTCTGTGTTGTTGTATTGAACTTGGCCATGGTGGGAGCATGTACCCCACAGAATAGCAAATGCCCCAAATGAGGACTCTCCTTCCCCCACCCCTCTCCCAGGGTACACTGTAGTAGTCATGAAGGGCAGGTAAGGAGAAGTTTAAGATCGGCAAGGATGCCAAGCGCTGCAGGGCTCAGCTATAATGAGGCCCGAGAGCAACTGGACTGCCAATCTGATTCTAATAAAGATTAGTTTTGGATCTCCTTGGTACAGCCTGGCAGCAACTGCCTAATCTCACTGGTTCAGTAAATGTTCATTCTGTGTCCTCTCCACTCCCCAGTATTCATGAAGGCACCTGGCAGAGTTCTGGATACCTGAAGGGAAATACCAGAAGGGAAAGACCAAGAGCAAATAGAAAAGGATCTCAAGTTACCCAGAGAGATAAATCAGCTAAATTCATACTGGTCGTTAACGGCGGAAATAGAACTAGAACCTGGGTCTCCCAACTGTGCCCACCCACTCTGTATCTTTTTGAGTTGTATTTTTAGGATTTAGGACTGTCTGTAAGGGATGGGCTGGGTGGGGGTAATCTCTACAGAAATGCACTTTTGGAAACAGCTGCATTGATAGTAAGATTCACTTGATGTGGAAAAGGCCAGCTGGGAGTGGAAAGGCTGGGTAGGAGACTGCTGTGGGTCAAAGAGAGAAGTGTTTGGGGGTCGGGGAGACATTTTGCTGATCCTGGACGAGGAGACTGTAAGGCACAGAGGAAAAGGGGCGGATAGGGGTGAGGTGAGCCTAAGAAGATGGCTCAAAAGTGGGTTGGTGTGAAAAAATAAATAAAAGCAGAGGTGAAAAAAAAAAAGTGGGTTGGTGTGAAAAGGGCGAGAGGGACTGGGTGGGGTGATTTTATTTATTTATTTTTTTTAATGTCCCAGTTGTGTAGTTCTATAGAAAATTATCCAGCTCTCTTCTTCCGGTTGGTTCTGTAAGAACTGGCTATGGAACATCCTCATCTGACCCAAGAGTGCATGAAACCTTCTGAATGCATTCTGTTCCTTTGCCTGATGGTAGTCACTGCCCTTCATGATTGGTATCACTGAATCCAGCCTTAGAAAGAACCGAATCCACCTCGTACTCAGAGCAAGTAAATAAGCTGAGTGTTGGCCCTCTTGTGATGGGAACTCATATTGTAGCCATTGCTGTTATCATTAGCTGATCACCTGTTCTATAAAGAGGTGGCAGCTGTTCAGGAAGGAGACTCCAGCTTTTGAGAAATAATTTAGGTGAAGGGAAACGTTTTTTTTAATGTGAGAGCTGTTTAAATGTTTTAGTGTAATTGCAAGAATATATGTTTGATAAATAAAAATTAAAGGAAAATAATTTAAAAAAAAGAAAGAGGAACATTGATACCCAGTAAAATATTTATCTTCCTGCTTTAACAAAAAATTCAATATATACTGATTTTTTTACAGGTGCCTTCCAGTGGGAAGAGTTAGAAGATGATATCAGGAAGAAATTGAAAGATTCTGGAGATGTTTCAAATGTAATTGAGAAAGTTAAATGCATTTTAAAAACACCAGGAAAGGTAAATTAGTTTATTGTAAGTTACTTTCTCTGAATTATAACTGGTATACTGAGGTGAATATACTATGGAGTCATGAGGAAAGTTGATAATGTATTTTTTTCCTTAAGTATATTTTTTGCTGTTTAAATGTTTTAAATATAAACACATGATTTCTTGCTATCTCTGATTTTAATTCATGTAAGAATTCAAATATGTATGAGTCATGTCTTTAAAATGTTGGTTTGTGAATTCTGTTCCCTGAGACATTCCCCTGGGACTCTGGGAATATGCAGTCTATGTTAAGAATGAAGGCTGTTGAGTCTGCCCAGTTATAGTCAGGCTTATGGGAGACGGTGCTTTCTCACTGCTCACAGTTTCATTCCAAACAATTTTCAGGGGCATGGCAGTTTCAGTGTGTCTTTTTCAAGAGTTCCGAGAAATCTCCTTGACTGGGTGGACAGCTGAGGATTTGTTTCTCATCCAGTATAGAGTTAAAATCATATGTTAGCTTCATAGATTATAGAAATATAGACTTTGTATATGGTCATAAACTACTGCACTTGAAAACTCTAGTAACTGAGATTTTGCAGAGTCTGTATGTGCCTTAACAGTAAGTTGGTTCACTTTTAAGATGACTACATTAAACAATTTAGCCAGAATCTTATTTCAGATTCTGTGATAAACAAGTCGGCTACAGTAGATAAAAAGATAAGTTGTGTGCACTGCTTAGCAGAACAGAGGTTTATGTTAAATGTAAGAAAAATGATTATTTCTTTAATTTTTTATACAGATGACTGCCAATGCTACAACCTAAGTTTATTAACATTTTAAGTTAATGTTTCAAAACTGCACTGAGTTTTTATAAAGATTCCTGACTATTCTTTAAATTAAAAAATGATCTATTTTTAAACAAAATATGGAATTAAAGGGTAAGACCATTCTTTTCTTGTTTCAATAACACATGGAAGCAGGTATACAGAAGGTGGCCACTTGTGCAGGTGTATGGCAGGGTGGTAGCTCTTACAGTCTCATTCAGCTAAATAATGCTTTTGTAGAAATGTGCATTATAGACTTGCACTCTGCTTTTCAAAAGTTCTCTAGATGAACTTGCTCACAGACCAGTGAAAATATATATATTCTCTCCAAACTTCTGCCCTTGCTTTTTTTTTTTTTCCTTCAAATTCAAGGCATGGTTGGAAGTTCTTGGTAGCCTAATAGAATTCTGGGCTTTCATTGCTGTGGCCTGAGTTCAGTCCCTGGTCAGGGAATTAAGATCCTGTAAGCCATGTGGTGTGGCCACCCCCCAAAAAAATCAAGGCTTGGTGACAAGGAAATCTGTTATACAGATTCATAATCTTTATATGCTGATACCTAAAATACATTTACATGTATTCATGACGTACAAATTCATAACCTTTACCTAAATGGTTAGGACAGAAGTGTTGCCTGTTCCAAACCTGAGCTTTTCCTTGGGTTGGATTCTGAACAGTCATTCCTTTGAGCAGCAAGAATAAAACAACTTCTTGGGGAAGGCAAAGCTGGGGCTGAATTAAATCCTTCCTTTGCACTGGAGGACACAGGGGTTCTTGTGTGCCTTCCTCCTGTGCTTTCCTGGGGTCTCTCTTCTTTGAGTATTGGGAATCAGGAAATAATCCGTTTAAATTGTGTCTGCCACAAATTACCTGTGGCTTTGAGTAAGTCTTCTCAGGGCTTTCTCTAGAGTGAGGGATAAACTAGTCATAGTTTATCAATTTATCAGGCATAGTTTATAGGATTTACTGAATCCTAACCATTCTAACCAATCCTAACCACAAAGAACTTCCATCTATGCCTAGTTTATCTCTAGACTGATTTCTGAAGCCCCTGCTAGCCCTCAGGTTCTGAGGATGCTTTTTGACTGTTCCTCTTCTTTATGTGTAGGAGTCCCCCAAGTCCTCACCCCCAGTTCCTTCAATGTGTATTAAAGTATAGTGTGTATAAGAACTTAGATTATAGGAGCAGGGTTTGTATAATCCTGTTTGGGTTGTCTTTTTTGCTCATGAGTATCATCCTGGACTGTATGTTCGTTCTTTGAGAGAAAGGATAAGGTTTTCTTCCTTCTCACCAAACGTTTTAACTTCCCACCCTAGTAGATAAACTCAGAGTGGGGAGTAGGTGCCTTTTATTCTTATTGTTAATGTTGTACACTTGGTTATTTCTTAGAGATAAAGCTTTCTGAATTTCCTGTCTAGCTGAGCAGAGGGTCAAGAGTTCTGACCCGGCCTGAGGTTCTGAGAGTCAGCCAGGGAAATGGGTGATGGAGGAAGGGAGAGGGGCTGGCCCTCATTTCCTGGGGCTCTTTCCTTCAGAAAGGATTGTCTGAAGGATCACAGAAAGGATACACAGAGCACCAGATCCTGAGTGGGGAGCAGAGAAAGGCTGGAGACCCCCAGCCTTCTTCACTGTTAACTGGAGGCTCCAGCTAGGAGTTCGGAGAGGACAGATCAGTGTGGTCATGAGACAGGGTTTCTAGAGCTCCAAATGAGAGATGCAGGCAGCCTTTGATAGATTCCAGCCATCAGGACTGTGGGCAGGAGAGATATTTAGGATCATAAGGTTGTAGATAGTTCCTCACTCCCAGGTGTATTGACGTTGAATCTAGTGAGCAGTAGAACTTGACGTGATTGGTGAAAAATATGTGTTTTCTTGATTGCAAATTAAATTTTGTGTATATACTTTTTTAACTAGTGAATAGACAAGCAGGTTGTTTCTGCACACGTGTTTTACTAGGCGTTCCTATGAGGTCGCACTACTGTCGTCTGCTTCCCAGCGCCCCACAGCTTCTCCGTCGCAGCGTTTCCACTTAGCCAGCTCCTTCGCTGCTCTGAGGGCCGCGCAGGGCAGTGGCGCTATTGACAGGTAGCAGATGTAGTTCTCGAGGGCGGGCTTCCACGAAAGCTGTGACCAGAGAGGCCATAGAGGGGGTAATCGTTACTCCTTTAGACAGCAGAGATTTCCACGTTCTCTAAGCAAATTATCAAAGCATATTGTATAATATTTCCTTTCCTGTCATATTTTCTTTTTTTTTTGGGAAGTTATTTTATTTTATTTTTTCTTTTTTTTTAATTTTTATTTTTACTTTATTTTACTTTACAGTACTGTATTGGTTTTGCTATACATTGACATGAATCCACCACGGGTGTACATGCATTCCCAAACATGAACCCCCCTCCCACCTCCCTCCCCATAACATCTCTGTGGGTCATCCCTGTGCACCAGCCCCAAGCATGCTGTATCCTGCGTCGGACATAGACTGGCGATTCGATTCTTACATGATAGTATACATGTTTCAGTGCCACTCTCCCAAATCATCCCAGCCTCTCCCTCTCCCTCTGAGTCCAAAAGTCCATTATACACCTCTGTGTCTTTTTTGCTATCTTGCATACAGGGTCGTCATTGCCATCTTTCTAAATTCCATATATATGTGTTAGTATACTGTATTGGTGTTTTTCCTTCTGCCTTACTTCACTCTGTATAATCCTCTCGTATTTTCATTTCTCCTCATAGTTTAATTGCCTAAGGAACTGCAAAACCTATCAAGCCAGAAAACCTCTGTGGTTTTATAACACATCCCTCAAGTTTTTCCTTAATAAACCAATGCTTGCTGATGTTGTCTTCGAAATACAAGGTACGGTTCAGTTTTTACAAAGTTCATCATTTGTTTTAGTTTCTTGTTTTAACTTTGTTTCAATTTTGAGTATTTTGGGTGAAGGAATGACTATTCTCTATTGTAGGATATAGATTAATGGTACTTGAATTTCTACAAATTCTACAGTTTCTAGAAAATTTCATTTTCTAGGGAAATGAAATATTTTATTAAAATAAGAAAATAAATTTATATTTTCCTTAGTTCGTTGTTATTGTTACCCAGTGTTTCGTTAACTTTTAGGACCTAGCTGGGGATAGAGCGATGTTATAGATCACCCACTTGTGTATTTTGTTTGTGTATTTCTTCAAGATCGTAGTTTTTAAATCATTTGAAACTAGCCCCCTCAACATTTAACATTACATCTAGTTTATGTTTTCCGCCCTTTTCCTTTTTATTTGAGCAAAAGATGTCTGTAGTTACTACTACATTTACTTCTTAATGACCCTCAGAGCTATTGCTGCTTTTTAGCTCTGTTGGAAAGTAATGCTACCTAATTTTAATAAAGATGAGCTCTTTTAATGCTCATTATTGTTATTCGCTTGGATAGTTTGTCACTTTAGTAGATTGAATGCATAGTCTTAAAAATGAATTGTGAAATACCTTTAATTCGGAAAAGTTGTTTCAAATGAATTAAGTACACTTTCAGGTGGGCCGTTACTAAAAGGAAGATTTAATTTAATTTTATGGTAGAAATGTATGGCAGCTAATAGTACCTTACTTTTTAAAAATGTTCACCAGAAGGATTTGTTTTGCTTTTAACTCTGGTCACTTGCCAAGACAAACAGTGAATTGGAAACTTTCCAAAGTGCCTTTGGGTAAGCGGCTGGTAGTAGCTGCAGTGTGAGTGCGGGCTACTGAGAATGGGACAGTCAGTGACCTTGAAATTATGTAAAAAGGGATTTGGAGGAAAGAAGGCTCACAGTTGACCAAACTTCCTTATAATTTGCCTAGGAGGCACTGACGCAAATTATTGTACACTATTATTTTGCAATATTATTTTAATATTTTGCACTGTTATTTTAGTGTAACCTGTTGGAAAGAGTTTCATGGGGAATGTGCAGTGCATGAAAATACATGTTACACTGAGAGGAGAGAGAGCAGTGATACATAGCCTCCTGCTTTTCTTCGGTGATCCCACCCACCGACCCTTCGCAGGCACCTGCTTGCACCCCCACTGTGGCAGCGGCCGGACCTGCAAGAGCCCCCTGTAATGCCTGCGGATACCGCGTGGCAGCTGCTCTGACGCCCTTTGTGGCCTCATCAGCTCCACACCCGAGGCCCCCAAGGGAGTCAGGAGCGGAGAGGGGCAGGAATGAGTGAGAGCAGGGTCCTGCAGCACCTCTGCCATCCACTGGTGGAGAGGCTGCCTGGCTCTGAGGAGTGGGGAGGGCAGCTCCCGGAGCCGTGGTCACGGCTCTGGGGAGGGTCTGCAGCCCTAGCTCCAGCCTTGGCTTTGCTTTCCAGACAGTGTGTGCGTATCCTTGGGCCAGTCCTCCGTATGTCCGCCTGGAGTCTTCTCATTTGCAAAGTGAAGACCGTGAATCATGTCGATTCTAAAAGGTCCCTTCTAGTGTTAAGCTTGATGAGACGGTAGTGACAGAGCAGGTCAGGGTGTTGCTTGGAAGCATTTTTACTATTTAATAGGTTTGGCTGTGTTACTTTGCTTTTCGGATCCTCTGTTTCCTCACCTGTAAGATGGAGATGCTTGTGTCTACCTGGGAGAGGGTGACTGGTCGTGAGGGTGGAGATGATGGTGCATGGAAAGGCACGTTTAGAGGCCTGATAGGCAGACCGCACTGCTGTTTTCTGTGCTGAATCCAGGGCTGAGCAAATCCTTTTTAAAAAATGTTCAGACATCGCTGACACTGAGTGGAGTTGACATGAGATATAAAACTATGACTGAAATAGTCACCAAATGTACACATATACAAATGTATAAATGTATACAATGTGTACGTAAGTTTGTGTCTTTTCCCATTAAATAAAACTAGTCACAGTAAATTTTTGGATACGATGTAGAAAGATATGTTTCCTTTTGACATTTGAATCTGTGCCTTATGAAAAATGCTATTACAGAGCTACATTCTGTCTTGTTTACTTAGTACATATTCTGAACTTCTCTTGAGCTAGACAAGTTTCCTGTTTTCAGGATAAAACAAAAGAATGATTCTAAAAATTTCATTTTTGAAACTTGGCAAGTAGTGTGAAGAAGGTATAAAAAATGTAGTATTTTAGTATGTAATAAAAACAAGGATCCTTAATAATCTGTGCAAAATTACTAGAAGCTGGGCTTTAAATATTGTTTCACTCTTAAAACTCTTTTCTGAAAAAAAAAAAAGTAACAACAATTTAATACTACAAAAGAAAGTTACTTTAGGTCTTGATGTTTTCAAAGGACATATTCATCTGTTAACTAGAAAACTGAGGTCTTTTTCCCCCTGTGATTCTTCAGCTCTCAGCTCTATCCTATTGCTGTTGTGTAAATAATCACTACCTTATTTTCATTTACATGTTTTATACTTTGCTTATATATATATATACACAGTGTTTAAAAATGTGACTGTACTGAGGTATTGTATTACAGTCTCACAGTAGAACAGTTTATAACACCAGAACAATAGTTTGAAAGGGTGAGAAACAGAAATGGGTATTTTCTTGATTGGAGGTGTAATGGTTTTTCAAACTCAATTCCAAGCTTGAAGTGGGCCTTAAAAATGCTTGGAGGCCCTGAGTGTTCTGTTCTAGGTTTTGTAACTCCATTGTTACCACAGTTATCAACAGGAAATTTCTGTTCAAGTTTCAAGGTTACCCATCAAGTTTCTTTCCCATCTACTGCTATCTACTAGGTGTTTTTTATTTTATTTTATTTTTTAGCCAATCTTAAATTCCTCTGCTTAACCCAAATTGTAGTTTATTTAAGCCATACTCCTAATTTTTTTTTCTTTTTTCATGGTTCTTTATTTAAGATTTTAGAATCTTCAAGTTGAAAGTCAAATTGCATCACCTATTTGAATTCTTCATTAATTGCTGTGTACAAATACACCCAGCACACTTTCGTTGTGGGAACTGGTCACCCCCCAACCGATAGACATAGTAACATTGAGGGTGGGTGACCGAAAGGCAGAGAGGGGGTCAGGAAGGGAGGCTGCCTGCTGGTAGGTATGGGGACCTGGCAGGAAAACTCCTGAGACTTCTCCCTGAACGCACGGGAGATGGGTCTGTGCAGGCGCTGGGCAGTGAGCACAGAACTGGCGCTGTTTGTGCATCGCATGTGGGTCCCCAGGGGTTATTGGCTTTGGGAGAAAGTCACTAGGCTTGCGCGGAACTTTCTTCTTTTTTTCTGAGTCAGAAGATGTTGTGCTTGGATATTCAAGAGCATGAAGAACCCAGTAACTAAATATTTTGGAGAAGAATATATGCCCCTGAGAAGTATGAGATTTGGGGGCTGCCGGATGCAGACTTGTGGGCAGGGCAGAGTAGTCTGGCTCATAGAGTTACTTTCTGGAAGGGGAGAATTTTGTCACTCACACTGGCTGCGGTGTCTTCCACCAAACTAAAAGTTTGGCGTCTCCACACAGATATAAAGAACACACTTTTGGACTCTATGGGAGAAGGCGAGGGTGGAATGATTTGGGAGAAGAGCACTGAAATGTGTATATCACCATATGTGAAACAGATCACCAGTCCAAGTTCGATGCGTGAAACAGGGCACTCAAAGCACTGGGACAACCCAGAGGGATGGGATGGGAAGGGAGGTGGGAGGGGCGTTCAGGATGGCAGACATGTATACACCCTTGGCTGATTCATGTCAGTGTATGGCAAAAACCACCACAATATTGTAAAGTCATTAGCCTCCAATTAAAATAAATTAATTAATTTAAACAGACAACAAAAAGATAATAAAAGTTTGGCGTCTCCAAAGTGAGGTAGCTCCATGTTTCTCATCTTTGCACGTTCAGTACCAAACATGGTGGTTGTCACGTGGCAGATGCTTGATGGTGATCTGTTGATCTGATCTAGACTGAGCTGAAGGCCAGCTCAGGAAGTGGGAATGGTGAGCCCTAGGTTACCTGAGTCCCGTCTGCCACAGCCGTGGTCCCTTGGCATGGTAGTTGGAGGGCTTAGCAAGTTTCACTGGAGAGTCAGTTCAGTTTCATGCACTTCAGTGAGGCATATAGGCTGAAAAGTGAAAAGTGAAGTCTCTCAGTTGTGTCCACCTCTTTGCAACCCCATGGACTGTACCCTGGCTCCTCCATCCATGGGATTCTCCAGGCAAGAGTACCAGAGTGGGTTGGCATTTCCTTCTCCAGGGGATCTTCCCGATCCAGGGGTCAAACCCAGGTCTCCCGCCTTGCAGGCAGATGCTTTACCCTCTGAGCCACCAGGGAAGATATAGGCTGAGGGGCCTTTAAACTTTAAAGCAGCCCTGGCCCTCCCACAATGTGCAGGCATTATTCATCTAGCAAGGGGAGGTTCCCTGTGGAGGTAGTGTGACAGGGAGGAAGCGGGGGACTAGATCATCCATCCTCTTCTGAATTTTCCGTGAAGTCTGAAATGTTGCCTTTGGCCCCACAAGAGTTTCCCTTGCCATTCTTGTTGTGATCTATGAACTGCTTAGGCTAAGCATGATTTATTTTCCTGTTTCTGATACACGGAAGCCCAGCCAAGACTGTACTGTGAGTAATGGCTGTGTTTCCTTGGGAGGGCACATGGGTAGGGGTGGGTAGTGGTATTTCAAGCCAATTGTAGAGGAATAGATGTTTTGTTATAAAAACATGTAGCAAAATATTTCACTTCAGTGTTTCTAGCTTCAGGAAATAAAAACTAAGTAACAAATAATTGCCTGACTTGTAAATTGTTCCTGTCAAAGCCAACTTTTAAACTCTCTTAATTTTTCAATTTATTTAAAAAACTAAAAAGTGTCTGGATTTTAATGCTGGTTGTCACCCCCAGATCTGGTTTTTGAATATCAGCTTAGCTGTGCCTAATGCAGTACCATTCTGATTGGAAGGAAAATTGCTAGAACAGTAACTCAGGAAGCTTATCGCCCTTAGCTTTTTTTCCCTGTTGAACCTTACAGGTACGACGGTGCCGGCCCACAGGGCCATCCTGGTGGCCCGGTGTGAAGTGATGGCAGCCATGTTTAACGGGAATTACATGGAAGCAAAGAGTGTTCTGATTCCAGTTTATGGTGTTTCCAAAGAGACTTTCTTGTCGTTCTTGGAATATCTATATACAGACTCCTGTTGCCCAGGTGAGCCATTGTACATGTTAGATGATGATGATGTTCAGTCTCTAAGTCATGTCCAACTCTTTGAGACTTCATGGACTGTAGGCTCCTCTGTCCTCCACTGTCTCCCAGCCTTTTCTTTGCTCAGATTCATGTCCATTGAGTGGACATGATACTATCTAACCATCTCATCCTCTACCGCCCTTTTCTCCTTTGCCTTCAATCTTTCCCAACATCAATGTTGGGCTTGCCTCATGGCTCAGTGGTAAGGAATCTGCCTGACAATGCAGGAGACCTGGGTTCAATCCCTGGGCCGGGAAGATCCCCTGGAGAAGGAAATGGCAACCCACTCCAGTATTCTTGCCTGGAGAATCCCACGGACAGAGGGGGTAGGGGGGGGCCTACACTCCATGGGGTCACAAAAGAGTTGGACACAAGAACTAAGCAACAAGAACATGTTAAATAGAATCTCATAATTCTTTCTTTCCTGATAATCCATTTTGAGACATTGCTTTCTATGAAACCTCTTTTCATTTAAGGTTTGTGGGAGCTGACATCATGGAATGTGCCAAGCAGGTGGAGGTGATGTTGGGACAACAGAGAATTTTCGTAGTCAGTTCAAGTGTCAGAGTGGTGATTGGGTGCCTCTTGTGGGCTCTCAGACCCTGGGATAAGTTCACGTGTCTCTGCAGCGCCGACTGCACGCTGATCCCTGCAGGCCCTCTGAGGTGGAGGCGTCTCATGGTGCTCAGCGGCTACTCCACTGCCGCAGATTAGGGCGGAACGCTCCCTAGACACTGTCCTTTCTTTCATGAGAACAGGGTTGGGCGGCCACTTTTATGGCTCTGACTTCTGATTGAGGCCCTTTTAAGAAATTTCAATATTCTGAGATTCCTGTGGTTGTCACTCTAGCCCAGAGGATGGCCTTTTTCCAACTTTTAATACTAAAAAGTCTGACTTTTTCTGACTTCTAGAATCATACTCTCCTAAAGCGGACTTATCCAAAAACTTTTCTTCAGTGGTTTAGAATGCCCAGTGGACTGTAGGATTTATTTCCCTGTTCACCGACTGTTGACTGGGAACTGTCTGTGGCAGCTGCAGAGTGGACCAGATTTTGGAGGTTCCCCGGACCTGGAGGCACTTTAGAGAAACTGCAGAGCCCTTGCCACAGACCCAGAGCCTTGGGATGCAGGCATGGAAGCCCCTTTTAACTAGTGTTTATCCTTTGACCACCAGATGGCTCCCACTGCAGATACAACCAGAATAAGCCCTGGTGGTGTAGTCCAGGAGTCTGAGGCCTTGGTTACAAGGACTGTACCAGACACCCTTGCCAATATAAAAAGAAAATACACCTTTCAAACCATACCTCTCTTCAGGCTTACTGCTTTAATTTTACATTCAGAAATGTTTGTTATTGAAATCTCCTAAGTTATAAATAAGTCATGAGCCCTCTAGTGAAAAGTTTTAGAAATTCCAGGACAGAAAATTCTTTTAATTGAATCAGTTCTGGTCTTGCAGCTATCTATAGAATGTTTTGGAGCCAGTTACAGTCGTTAGTGTTAGAGACTGGCTTATAATTGCTGTTTAGTAAAAATGAAAGCATTGATTCTCATCAGAATGTCTGTTACTGGGTATTTTATTATTTTGGCATTGGAAACATTTGTATATTAAAATATTTGACTGGATTTGGAATAATAAGGAAATTTGTTTTCTCAGTCATCCTCTCACTAGAGTAATCGAAGCTTTGGATTTTAAGTTTTATCTTACTAATTACAAAAAAATGCTCAGAAAAAGCAGCCGTAACTGTAAGACAAAATACTTTAAAAATGGTAAAAGGTGAAGTGTGGGGGGAATGAGTCAAAATGAATAAACCGAAAGTTAACCTGGATACTGGAATATTTGCACTGGGAAACTGCAGAAAGGAAAATATTCATTTTGATAAATATTTATCATACACACTATTCTTGGTTCCTTGCTACATTTAAAGAGGGACAAGAAAGAATTACATGAAAAAAATCGTTCGACATACATAGAAGTGTTTTAAAAGAAAAAAACTAACAAAAAAACACCTGGGTGACTGCAGGGATTTAGGGAAGGGGGATATTTTAGTGCTTAATTGGTCCAGAGTATCAGTTGAGGAAGAAGAAAGAAGTTTTGGAGAAGGGAGTGGAGGTGATTACTCACCAAAGTGAATATACTTCATGCCACTAACCTTTGCACTTAAAATGTAATGTTCCGTTTACACTTAAAACTTTTTGTTACGTTTATTTTACCACAATAAAAGCCAAACAAACCTGGGGACTTAAGCCAGAAGGAAAATTGCAAGGATTTAGTATACTTTCACTTGGAAAAGGAAATGGCAACCCACTCCAGTGTTCTTGCCTGGAGGATCCCAGGGACAGGGGAGCCTGGTGGGCTGCCGTCTGTGGGGTCGCACAGAGTCAGACACTACTGAAGCGACTTAGCAGCAGCAGCAGTATAGCTAACAGACAGAATTACCCAGTAGCCCTGGAGTTGATTATGAAGGGCAACGGTAGAATCTCTTTTCTCTGGAGAATTGAAAACAACAACAACAGGTTCACTTCTGAGTCCAAAAGCGTGAATGAACTCCACTTAAAATGGAGTCATCATTTGGCTTGCTGACTCAACTCCTGCAAGGCCTTTTCTAGGCATTCTCTGTGACACTGGTTGGTACAGCCAGCACTTCTTCGTTTTTGCTGCTGTTCTGTGGCGAGGTCAGAAAGGAGATGGTGTTATCGCCCATTGTCTCTTCTCTCCCTTCCTTGCGTCAGCCGGCATTTTCCAGGCCATGTGCCTCCTGATCTGTGCGGAGATGTACCAGGTGTCCAGACTGCAGCACATCTGTGAGCTCTTCATCATCACCCAGCTGCAGAGCATGCCGAGCCGGGAGCTGGCGTCCATGAACCTCGACATAGTCGACCTGCTCAAAAAAGCCAAGGTAATTGGCCCCTGCATTTCTGGTTGGTTGATTTTAAAAATAATAATAATAATTACAAAAATTATATTACTTCAAACATTTTGTTTGCTTGTTTCTCAAGAGTTGCATTTCCCTTAAGAACTAATGAAAAGTAGTGAAGAAAAAATTTGAAGAAGGCAGTGGCAACCCACTCCAGTACTCTCGCCTGGAAAATCCCATGGATGGAAGAACCTGATGGGCTACAGTCCATGGGGTCGCAAAGAGTCCCACACAACTGAGTGACTTCAGTTTCACTTTTTCACTAATGAAAATTAGTTTGGAAATATGGCTACATGACTTAAATGTGCCCTGACAACATCTCTGCAGAAAATTTTGGAGCATAGTGTTTTTGAGCAATCCTTTTCTAAGGAGACAGTTGCCAATATGGAATTTTCCCAACTGAATGGTGGTGGTCCTTGTTAGCGTCAGTCGTGTGTGATGCTGTATTGCTCTGTACAGGCAGTAGAGAAAATAGAACTTCCCTTGAATTTCCCTGAAATGATCCCATCTTAGGATTCCTGAGAGAAAAATGGAGTCATCGTTTAAACTGCCGACCCACTCCTTCAAGGCTTTTTTCTAGGCGTTCCCTGCGACACTGAATGATTCATACGTACTGAAAAGGGATGGTTAGTCTGAACTCATGTATTTGGTCATTCATTCTTTCATACGTCTGTTCACTTCTCGAGCATGTTTTGCAGTTCTGCTTGTTTGCCGGAGGTGTTGACGGACTTGTCAGTCTCTTCGAGCATCTTTCGTTGAAGCGTCTCAATGTATGAGGAGTTACTCTAGTATTCCATGGCCTGCCCTGAGACAGCCATCAGGGCACAGTGACTGACTCTGGACTTACATTAAGCTGAACCTTCTAAGTCTTTTTTTTTTTTTCTTCACAAAATTGTATTTGGTCCATCCTTACAGATGATCAGGACTTTGTGAAATCTGGCATACAACATATTGGTTGTCCCTATCAACTTTGACATCCAGAATTAGGAAAATATGACAAGTTTGTCTTCATCCAAGTTGCTAAGACAGAGCCACGTAAGGGGGCAAAGGACTGACTCTCTGACAACTAAAAGATTACCTCCATGCTGTGTTAGTCACTCAGTCATGTCCGACTCTTCGCGACCCCATGGACTACAGCCTGCCAGGCTCCTCTGTCCGTGGATTTCTCCAGGCAAGGACACTGGAGTGGCTTGCCATTCTTTCTCCAACCTCCATGCTGAGATGAATTCATTAATCCCTGTGTCCATTTCTGGGAATGTAAGGGAATTCATTTAAAGCATCTAGGTCTTCTCTTATCATCTCCATAGCTATTTTTCATTTCTCTCATAATCAAGTCCTCAGATAGATGTATTTAATATTAGAGAAAAAACAAATTAAAAAAAAAAGAGATTAACCCTTATCTGTCTTTGAGATAGAATTACATTGAGCTTGGGATTCATAGCTATTCTCTAGATTTAGGTTAAAAATTTTTTTTATTCTTCCTAGCATTTTCACATGCATTTTTGAGTATCATTTTCATACATTCTAACAAGTCTTTCATACTTTAAAAAAAAAATGTGCACAAGCTTTGTTTTCCTTATCTTGTAGTATCCTTTTACATAGTTCACGCATAAGAGAACTTTCTGCTTGGTTGCATTGATTTCTTTAAGTGCCCCTCCCTCAAACACAGACACACCACGCAGTTCCTCATGAAAATCATTTATGATTGTATTGTCAGAAATTCTTCCTGACCTATTTTCCCTGAATGTGCAGTTTCTGACTGTGTGAGTAGTATCCTTATTTTTCCTCTTGAATTTTTAAAGTCTAAAACACCAACTCTGCGTGAATTTTACTGTTTCTGAAGACTTTTCTGTTTGCTAGCATTAAGCCTGCATTTGCTCATTTTCCTTTAGTCTGTTCCTGGCAGTCCCTAATTTGCCAATATGAATCACAGAAACAGGATCAATTTTCTTCCCAGTTCTCTTTGAAGTTCCTAGGTTGAGGTTCAGCTTAGCCAGCCAGTCCATCTGTCGGTCAGACTTTGGTTGACCTTCCCCCCATTGCTTCTTTGACTTCTGTTGTTTGGCACAATTAGACTTCTAGTGGCTCTCTGAATAATTGAGATTTCCAATCCCTCTATCATCTCTGCTGGTTTTGTATTGTATGTCAGGAAAGCATCATTCATACTTTAAAAAAAATTTTAATAGAGAAAGGGGTCACAAAGAGTTTTAGGCAGGAGATGATTACTTGTGTTTTAAAACATATTTATTTATTCTGGCTGTGTCTGGTCTTAGTTGCAGCTTGTGGGGTCTAGTTCTCTGACCAGGGATTGAATCCGGGCCCCATGAATTGGGATCGTGGAGTCTTAGCCACTGGACTACCAGGGAAGGCCCACATCATTCGCAGTTTTGGTACAGATGAGAAGTTTTGGTATTCTCTCACTTCTGCTGGAACTTTCCTCTAACCTCTCTCAGTTCTTTACCATGATTCTACCTTTAGATTCATATATTTCCATCAGGTTGGAATCTTAACAATCAACAAAGGCTTTTATCCCCCCCTTAATCAGATCAGTTCCTTTAGATCGAGGTAGAAATGCCCTATTCCTCCTCTCCTTTAAACCTTATCTTGGCAGACTTTGGTGATTCCTATGAAGTCCTATTTATTCTCATATTAAAATGTTAAGTTCAACTTCTTATAATCTGTGCATTGATATTTGGCTTCTTCAAGCTACCATTTTTGTTTCTGACAGTTTCCTTGTGAGTTGGGGGCGGGGGGTTACTTTCTCCATCATTACTATTCTTCACAGGGCTGTTAAATGCTGTGGCATTTGCTTTATGGTATTTTTTAAAATGTGTTTAAAAATGCCATTATTTATTTCAGTTTAAACTGTCCTCTTGAGTCAGCACATATTCTTCCCAAAATGTAGTTTTTCCAGTGGGATGCATTTCATTTCTTGCCAAGAGCCCATAATTATAAAATCTTCAATCTTATTCAAAAATAAAATTCTGCCCTTGAACCATGTTTTTAATAGCCAGCTATTCATTTCTGTGATCTCCCTCTCTCTTGAAGTCACAGCCTGTAGGAAGTGTTCTAATCAGTGAAAACATAAAGTGAAAAAAGATTGTTAAAATGTGATATAGTATTAAATGAGCTATAAAGGAAAACTCAGCAGTGGCCACAGGACTGGAAAAGGTCAGTTTTCATTCCAATTCCAAAGAAAGGCAATGCAAAAGAATGCTCAAACTACTGCACAATTGCACTCATCTCACATACTAGTAAAGTAATGCTCAAAATTCTCCAAGCCAGGCTTCAGCAATGGAGTTCAGTTCAGTGAACCGTGAACTCCCTGATGTTCAAGCTGGTTTTAGAAAAGGCAGAGGAACCAGAGATCAAATTGCCAACATACGCTGGATCATGGAAAAAGCAAGAGAGTTCCAGGAAAACATCTATTTCTGCTTTATTGACTATGGCAAAGCCTTTGACTGTGTGGATCACAATAAACTGTGGAAAATTCTGGAAGAGATGGGAATACCAGACCACCTGATCTGCCTCTTGAGAAATGTGTATGCAGATCAGGAAGCAACAGTTAGAACTGGACATGGAACAACAGACTGGTTCCAAATAGGAAAAGGAGTACGTCAAGGCTGTATATTGTCACCCTGCTTATTTAACTTCTATGCAGAGTACATCATGAAAAATGCTGGACTGGAAGAAACACAAGCTGGAATCAAGATTGTCAGGAGAAATATGCAGATATGCAGATGACACCACCCTTATGGCGGAAAGTGAAGAGGAGCTAAAAAGCCTCTTGATGAAAGTGAAAGAGGAGAGTGAAAAAGTTGGCTTAAAGCTCAACATTCAGAAAACGAAGATCATGGCACATGGTCCCATCACTTCACGGCAAATAGATGGGGAAACAGTGGAAACAGTGTCAGACTTTTTTTTTTTTGGCTCCAAAATCACTGCAGATGGTGACTGCAGCCATGAAATTAAAAGACGCTTACTCCTTGGAAGAAAAGTTATGACCAACCTAGATAGTATATTCAAAAGCAGAGATATTACTTTGCCAACAAAGGTCCATCTAGTCAAGGCTATCGTTTTTCCTGTGGTCATGTATAGATGTGAGAGTTGGACTGTGAAGAAGGCTGAGCACCAAAGAATTGATGCTTTTGAACTGTGGTGTTGGAGAAGACTCTTGAGAGTCCCTTGGACTGCAAGGAGATCCAACCAGTCCATTCTGAAGGAGATCAGCCCTGGGATTTCTTTGGAAGGAGTGATGCTAAAGCTGAAACTCCAGTACTTTGGCCACCTCATGTGAAGAGTTGACTCATTGGAAAAGACTCTGATGCTGGGAGGGATTGGGGGCAGGAGGAGAAGGGGACGACCGAGGATGAGATGGCTGGATGGCATCACTGACTCGATGGACGTGAGTCTGAGTGAACTCCGGGAGTTGGTGATGGACAGGGAGGCCTGGCGTGCTGCGATTCATGGGGTCGCAGAGAGTTGGACACGACTGAGTAACTGAACTGAACTGAACTGAAAGTCTCTTCTCTTATAATTCAAAAATTCCGATTTTGTACAATTAAAATCAGGGCTTCCCTGGTGGTTCTGAGGTAAAGATTCCACCTGTCAATACAGGAGACACGAATTCAATCTCTGGGTCAGGAAGATCTCCTGGAGGAGAAAACGGCAACCCATTCCAGTATTCTTGCCCAGAAAATCTCATGGGTAGAGGAGCCTAGCAGGCTATAGTCCATGGGGTCGCAAAGAGTTGGACTCAGCTTAGCAAGTGAACAATGCCAACATAATTAAAATCAGGGACATTTGAATTTACATGTTAAATATTCCCACATTATGACTTAAAAAGGGTGGTACTTGAGTTTCTTCCTTAAGATTGGAGATTACAAATCTGTTTTCAATGCAGTATTACTTATTGCTTACATGATGGCTCAGATGGTAAAGAGTCTGCCTGCAATGCAGCAGACCCAAGTTTGATCCCTGGGTTGGGAAGATCTCCTAGAGAAGAGAATGGCTACCCACTCCAGTATTCTTGTTTATATACTATTTTTGAGTATAACAAGAATACTGGAGTGGGTAGTCATTCTCTTCTCTGTAAGAGAGCTGGGGCTTCCCTGATAGCTCACTTGGTAAAGAATCTTCCTGCAATGCAGGAGACCCCAGTTTGATTCCTGGGTCAGGAAGATCCCCTGGAGAAGGGATAGGCTACCCATTCCAGTATTCTTGGGCTTCCCTGGTGGCTCAGCTGGTAAAGAATCTGCCTGCAATGTGGGAGACCTGGGTTCGATCCCTGGGTTGAGACCATCCCCTGGAGAAGGGAATGGCTACCCACTCCAGTACTCTGGCCTGGAGAATTCAATGGATTACAGTCCGTAGGATCGCAAAGAGTCAGATACGACAGCGACTTTCACTTGAGATCTATTAATATATTTAGCCTAAAGGTAGAAACAACCTAAATGTTTATCAACAGATGAGTGAATTAAACAGATGCAATACGTGCAGTGAGACATTACTCAGCCTTAAAAAGGAACCAAGTTTGTGTGTATTGTGATGTGTGTGTGTGCTCAGTCATGTTTGACTCTTTGTGACCCCATGGACTGTAGCTCACCAGGCTCCTCTGTCGATGGAATTTTCCAGGCAAGACACTGTTGGGGGTTGCCGTTTCCTCCTCCAGGGGATCTTCCTGACCCGGGGCTCAAAGCTGGGTCTCCTGCATCTACTGGCAGGCCAGTAGTACCACCTGGGAAACCCATGTGTGTGTGTGTGTGTGTTTTAATTGGAGTATAGTCGCTTTACAGTGTTGTTAGTTTCTGCTGCGCAGCAGTATGAATCAGCTATTTGGATATACATATCCCTTTCCCTCTTGCGCCTCCGTCACCCACACCACATCCCAGAGCACCTAGGTCATCACAGAGCTTCCCGTGGTATACAGCAGCTTCCTGCCAGCTATCTGGTCTACACATGGCAATGTGCGCGTCAGTCCCAATCTCCCTATTCATCTCAGCCTTCTCTTCCCCGTGTGTCCACGTCTGTTCTCTACCTCTGCGTCTTTATTCCTACCCTGCAAATAGCTTCGTCAGTACCATTTTTCTAGATTCCATATATATGCATTAATATATGATCTTTGATTTTTTTTCCTCTAACTTAACTTCACTCTGTATGACAGGCTAGATTCATCCATATCACTGCCAATGACTCAGTTTTGTTCCTTAAAAAGTAATGAAGTTTTAATGCATGCTGCCACATGGATGAACCTCGGGGACCGTATAGAATAAAGTAGAATAAATCAGTCAGAAAAAAGACAAACAGTACGTAATTTTGTATAACCTATATGAGCTACCTGGAATAGCCAAACTCATAGACAATAGAACAGTGGTTGCCAGAGACTGCGGGGGGGAGGGTATGACAAAGGGGGAGTTATTGTTTAATGAGTACAGAGTTTCCGTTTGGGATGATAAAAAACTTCTGAAAATGGACAGTGGTGATGGTTGCACAATGATGTGAATATACTTAATGCCAACAAATTGTACAGTTAAAGGTGGTTAAAATGGTGAGTTTCATGTGACGTATATCTCACCACAGTAACATTGAAAGAACTAGCCTCGTGTTCCAAGTTGCCTGTCAGCAAGTTATTATAATCCGAATTGCGTGGTTGGATGGATTAGTCATGGGTTGGAGGTGTCACTGGGTTGGCACCAAGGTGATGATGTCATGGCCAAGTTTCTGAGTCTCCCTTTTACCAGCTGTTGGAACTCAGGATAAATGTGCTGGAAATCCTGCTCAGTGCAACCTACATGCCAGTTACAAGCAGCTATTCATCCATAACCTCACAGAAACACTTACATGTTGAAACTCATAGCCTTAGATCGATGACATTCCCTCCTCAAAATATTCTTTGCTTTTCTCTGCAGGTGAATTTGTTGAGATATGGCCAAGTGTATACCTTTATTAACTCTAATCCCCTCTCTGCCACACAGATATAAGTGTAGTTTGTGAAGGCCATGACCTTAGATGAAAAGCTTAAATGAAAATCCTCGAGAATCTCCAGTAGACTTTGTTACCCACAGATGTACTCATGCATCTGCTTAAAAGCCTTTTTAAGCTCCTGTGGCCACCGTAACTGTTTCTTCATTTGATTCGGTTTCTTCACTGATGTGATTTTATTATGATTTGTTAGTAAGGCTCCCTTTTCCTGCCTGCTGTCAGAGTGGGCTGAAGGTTGCATCGTGTACAGACACATTAAACATGGAATTGGGCCGTCCGTGAGTTCTCCTGGACCATTCCCTCAATCGTATCATCATGTTGACGGTCATTAGGTACAATATTGTTTCACTTTCCATTTTTCTTGCAGTTTCACCACTCTGATTGCCTCTCAACCTGGCTGCTTCATTTCATCGCCACTAACTACCTCATCTTCAGTCAAAAGCCTGAATTTCAGGATCTTTCAGGTAGATCGCTAATTAATGTTTTTTGGGGAAAATGATACTCTTTTTCTTAGATTTGAGACATAATTTGTAGGAATAGTAGTTTTTAAAAAATAAGTCAGTGTAAGACATTCCTTTTAAGTATGCAGTGTGGTAATGAGGATGCTTATAATACCTGTGTTTCATAAGAAGTTGACACATGTTGCACAAGACGCTTTCTAATGCTGGTTTCATAGCTCCCATCCATTTTTAAGTGCTTTTTTTTGTGTGTGAATTAGATAAAGTGGCCTCACATGGTATTTGGGTGTGATAAATGAGATTTGGTTTTAACCATCTAAGTCAGAACCAACATTTAAATAGTTCAGCTTTTTAAATTCTCTTCTTATAAAGAAAAATTTATCCCGACTTGTACTGGTTATCTCCTGTCTCTGTATACATCCATCATATTACTTGGCAATAATAATTTTTTTATTGATCAAAGAGCGTTGCAAAGTTTACTGAGCAAAGAGTATACTTAATGTGATCTTTTAAGGTAAATTATAGAGATTAAAACCAGTCAAATGGTGAGCTTCTGAGTGCTGCATACGATGAAAGAAAATGAAAATAGAGGAGTCATCAAGGTAGTCAGTTTGGATACAGTGGTTCATTCATGTTATTGCCTAGAAAAGAGTCAAGGAACAATCAAATTATTGATAAAAAGGAGAAGGTAAAGATCTCCCAATCAGGGAGTTTCAAATGCTAAGCAGAGAAATCTCCCTAGCAATGGCCAAAGGTCTTGCAAGGTGGGTGGGGGCAGGAGCGGGGTGGGCAACAGAGAGGAGGGAGGGGTAGGGGCCAGACCTTGTTCTTGAGCTCCTGGCAGCCGCCTTCATCCAGAGTACTTCCATTTTACCTGTAGAAATCTTCTATGTAAAAATTGGCTTGTAAAAGAGCATCTGATGCTAGATGTCCACCTGTTTTGTTTCCATTCACCTATTCATTACATAGTTAGGGAAACCAAGAAACACACAGTCAGTTTTGGGCAGATGTATTCAGCCAGTCAACACACATTGGATGCCTGTTGGGAGCCTCTTTTCATAGAATCTTAACAGTGCAGGAGAGGAACATAACACATCATAGCAGGAACAATAGATATTTACTGTTTACTTTGTGCAAGAACCAGAGTTCATTCTTAAACATAAGGCATACATCCCCTTGCTGTTAGTAGGGGGCATTCTTACACAGTTATTCTTTAATCAGGCAATTAAAAATGAAATAAATGGACATTTTGATTTTAGGGCCACCTTCATTCGTGAAAGACAAGATGGTTTTCCAATGACTGTTCTGTGTAGATGTATGATACACGTGTGCTTCCTAGGTGGCACTGGCAGTAAAGAACACGCCTGCCAAAGCAGGAGGCTTAATAAGAGACGTGGTTCAATCCCTGGGTTGGGAAGATCCCCTGGAGGAGGGCATGGCAACCCACTCCAGTATTCTTGCCTGGAGAATCCCATGGACTGAGGAGCCTGGCATTTTAAAAATTGAAATTTCTTACTTCTTTCGAAAAGTTGGAAGATCTGGTGCTTCTGGGCCTGTCTTCCGAGCTGGCAACACCCTGAAGTGGAGCCTGACTGCACGTGTATCTGACACAGTGCCACAGTCTCCTCTCTTCCCAGATGCCTGACTCCTGGCCTACTTCACATGGTCCCTTGAAATTGAAAGGCTTCATGTCACAGTCCCCTTACAGCTTCATTTTCAACCTCAAAAATTATCAGATTATTATTGGAATTACAAGAAATGTTTTCCCTTAACTGGGAATTTTTCTTTGTTAGAGGTGTTTAGAAATTGAAAAGTGAGACTGGAAAAGATCTTATGTTAATGCTGCCACTGATACATCATAACTCAGTGAAAGAGCTCATAAAATACTAGGTGTATTTTACATACCAGATTCGTATGAAAGCAAACAGCAATGCACAGGAATATGTTACCCTTGGCACTTATGGATTCATTATTCTGTTTAATTTATCTCAGTATTATGTTATATATTATAGCCTTTTTTTGGTCTTGTTTTGATTTTTGCTGGCTACCAGACCTCATCTATGATAAATTTTTTCTCTCTCTTTTCTTTAATGTTAACCAAGGCAGCAGTCTTATATCACTTTTGCTAAATGTACAATTAATTTCCCGGAGCAGCTAGGCACCACAGCCTGGATCAGGACCTTGCTAATCCAAATTATAATACATGGGGTCAAACAGTAGATGGAGAAGTGGAAAGTGGCTTAGCAGAAGGAAACCTAAATGCCCACAGAAGGGAATGCTGACGAGAAACAAGCTGATCCAGCCAGCAGAATACTGTAAAGCCTTAAAAATTTGTGAGTTTTTGAGAAATTTCAGAAAACAGAATGAGACTTGGGGCTGAAAGCCGCAGAGCTAGCTGAATGCTTTTGCTACGCTCTGTCCCACCCAGGCAGGGAACTGCTCCCTCGTCATCACAAGAATTGGGGGTTTATTCCTGGAAAAGTTAAAACTAAAAAAGCTAGAGAATCATAAACTCAGAGTGTAGCTGAGATTGGGGCAAGGAGCTGGGCTGAAAACACAGGGATCGCATGAAAGTACACACATTATGCGGGAAGCCTCCAGCCTCCTTCCCGCCTCCAGCCTCCTTCCCGCCTCCAGCCTCCTTCCCGCCTCCAGGTTCTAGAGTTTGGGCAGCCAGGTATTTGACTCCCACCTTGACTCTTCACCAGTCAGCAAGTCCTGCCCATGCCCCAAAGATTTCCAAACAGCTTTCTAGGAGAAGGCAATGGCACCCCACTCCAGTACTCTTGCCTGGAAAATCCCATCGATCGAGGAGCCTGGTGGGCTGCAGTCCATGGGGTCGCAAAGAGGCAGACATGACTGAGCGACTTCACTTTCATTTTTCACTTTCATGCATTGGAGAAGGAAATGGCAACCCACTCCAGTGTTCTTGCCTGGAGAATCCTAGGAATGGGGAAGCCTGATGGGCTGCCATCTATGGGGTCACACAGAGTTGGACACAACTGAAGTGACTTAGCAATAGCAGTTCTAGCATTTCACTTTTAAATATGAAGAGGTTAACTGAGGAGCAACTGATATTTGAGGCACTGTCCAATGGGAAAGATGAATACCGAAACAAAATGAAGAAAAATGGAAGAGAAGGAATTTGTAGGAACAAAGAGTAGAAGGAAATCTTAAAAAAAAAAAAACCCTGTAATTAATATCTGCAGAGAATAAGAGATACATGTTTGTAAAACATAGAGTGTGATAAAAGAGAAACAGCATTCATAGCGACTGAGTGTAGAATAGTGGTTGCTGGGATGTGGGGGAGGGAGGACAAGGAGTTGATGTTTGATGGGTGTAGAGTTTTGGTTTTGCAGGATGAGAAGAGTTCTGGAGATTGGTTGACAACAATGTGAATGTACATAACATGACTGAACTGAACCCTGTAAAACAGTTAAGGTGGTAAATTTTATGTTACATGTATTTTAGCATAATTAAAGAAAATGATAAAAGAACAAGATGTTGCTCTTGAAAATTAGAATAGGATAGCAAAAAAATAAAATAACAGAACAACCAAACAACTAAATAAATAAACGAGCAGAAAGGTCAAGGTAAGGAAATCTAGAAAGTAGGACAAAAAGGGACAGGAGAAAAAGGGTTTAAAAAAAAAAATCAGAGGCTCAATGCAGGAGTGAAGTATTTGGGTGATAGAAGTTAATACAGGAAGAAAGAAAAAAACACTGAGGAGGAAATTATCAAAGACATGATAGAAGAAGTTACCCCAGTACTGAAGAAACTGAGTCAGTGTATTAAAAGGCTCTGCTAAGTGCTCAGCTTAATGAATGAACAAGGTCCATCACTGGGCTGTGCAGGAACACCAACTTATAAATAGGAAAATCTAAATGTTTATAGAATAAAAAAACCTACAGATGACTTATCAGCGACTGTGAATCTGCATGGTAGTAGAGTTCTTAACAACCTTGAAAACTAGGAAGCAGTGGGGTACTGTCTTTAACATACTGAGGGAAGATTCCATACCAGACCAGATGATCTGTTGAGTGTAAGATGCTTCATCACAAACAAGGTCTCAAAAATACTTTATATGCTTGCCCCCCTTTCAGGAAGCTAATAAAAGTTGTGCTTCACCAAAACTAGAGAAAGCAGAGTGGAAGACTTGAAGTCTAGGAGCAGAGGGGAAAAGAATTGAGAGGACTTTAGAGTTCGGAAGGTTGAGTTAGCGACAAAGAAAACTAAATGAAAAACACAGAGTCCTTTATCTCCAGGAAAAAGAAGTCTTACTTGAGGGGGAGGCGGGGGGCAGGGGAAGGACGTAATCAAATACTACTTGATGAATCAATGACATGATGTATATAATTGTAAGTCACAGAATAGCGTGAATCCTGATGACCTATTGAGAGGAGGGAGGAAGTGTACAGCAGAGCGTGGATCTCATCTGTTGCACAGGAAGCCAGTACTTAATATTGAAAGTTGATCCCAAATAGAATATATTCAATTAACACTCTTTTTCTAAAACTTTTAGTGGAAGAACGAAGTTTTGTTGAAAAGCACAGATGGCCATCGACTGTGTACTTGAAGCAGCTTGCGGAATACAGGAAGTATATTCACTCCCGGAAGTGTCGTTGCTTAGTAATGTAACCTGGAGTTTTATACACATGCATTTTTTTTTCTTGTTATTATGAAGAATGGGTTACTTTTGGGTTCCAGGAGAATTCTTGCAACCGAAACCAATATGGGAGTTTAAAAAAATCACCATTCAGCTTAACGTGCTTATTAGATCTTGTTGGAAAAAACTACTATTGTGATCTTAAAAGGGAACAAAATATACTGTAGGTTAAAATGAAGACTTCACCCTAGCATATAAAGCTGTGTACAGCTACTTTTCCCTTTAAGATTCCTTCCTGGTTTAGTGATATGAATACCCCTTTCATCTAAGAAATGTTCAGATTTCTAAAAAATCACGTAGTATTAATGCAGAAATTTCATCATCTGATTAATTGCTCTGTTACAATAAGGGCCATTTAAAGACCCAGTTATGACTGTTTCTATAATGAGAAATCTAGGAGACTGATCAGACTGAGAAATTGTCCTGGGATTTTAAACATGAAATTCCACCTTATTCCAAATCAAGTGACAATGTTCAAACCATAATGAAAAAAAAATCTGTTTTTTATCTGAACAACCCACCTGATCCACCTTGCCTGTCTTCCATGATTCTTATTAGTCAGGAAATCTGTCTAGGGCTGGCTCTGTGGCCGTGTAGCCTGTGTGCTCACACAGCGCCCCCTGCTTAGAAGGGCACCATGCTTGGTCCACTACCCTGCGATCGCCGTCTTAAAATTCATGATGTTTGAAGGAGGGCCCTGCATTTTCACTCTGTACTGGGCCCCCCAGATTATGCATATCTCCTTGCAGGGTATGTTGTCTTGCTCAGAACATTATTTTCTCTGAAAGCAGAAAAGAGGCACTGACATCAAGCAAAGAGAAGGAAGCTTGCTGAGGAAAGAGATCACATGGGGTTTCCCCCAGGGGGACGTCTGTACCACCCAGGGCCTCTCTCCTCTGCCACCTCAACTGGCAAGCGAGAAATGCATTGTGTTGACTTCACTTTGAGACACTCGGAGTCCTGGCTCCACACAGATAAATACTTCCCTGATCATTCTCTAAGACCAGGATGTTGGTAAAAGTGACTGGCCGGTGTGACTTTAATATGCATTTATGAAAATGCTCGTAGGAAAAGATGCTTTCTAGAGAATTTACAATCAAAGGCTCAAGAGTTTTCTTTCTTTTAGTGTATTTGCTAACATTAAGACGTCGGTGGCTTGAACTGTGTGAATTCTCTCTGTGGACTGATAGGGTATTTAATGAAGAATAACATGAATCTTGTCCTTCAGGATTTTATCTTGTAAGTTCAAAGAAAGGATATAAATCAAGACTTCTTACATGGAAAGAAACAGGTACTAAGATAGAGGACAGAATTATAGTTTCTTTTGAATCACATGTCAGCAGAAACAATTACATCAGAAGCTTGCAAGCTGAGAGATGGAAAATCAGATTACTATTTATTGTTAGCATGCTTTTCATCTGTAATAAAGTATTGGAATATATTTTTATTTTAATTTCCAGTGACTTTAGAATACACATAGTTTTTAACCACCTATTCTAAAGTTTGTTTAAACAGTTTTATGCCATAGATTAGACACAATACTCTATAGTTAGTCCTTAAATATTTGCCAACACTGTCAGAATAAAACAGTAAAAATCCTCTACAAATATCTTACAAGAAACCTGTTTTTAATTGGATTGTGTTAATACAGATTACTGGAATGCATTTTTAGTTTTTGTATTTAATTCATTTGAATTAACTCTCCCACTTGACAAGGATTAGCATTGTAAAGAATAAATACTGAAGTAGATTTTTAGTAATTCATTCACGTTTAAGGCCTTTTGAAATGTAATGATAGCCTTTTGCTTTTCATAAGCATATCCTTACCCCTACATTAATTACAGCATTATGTCTTAGTAACTTTTAATCTAGGAAACTGAAAAATATAAGTGCTAAAGTAAAATATTTCCTTGAAGATACTATTTAACACATCTGTAGACTATAGATAGTTTCTAGGTCGTTGGACCTAAGCGGAAGTTGGGTTTGGGAGCTGCTGCCCTGTTGGCATTGAGCGCGTAGTTTTGATCATGAAAGGTCTTTGCCACCTGCGAGTGACTCAAACACACAAGTGTCACAGCTCTCCTGTGCTATCAGAACAGTAATCAAGTTAGATTTTAACCTAGACTCTTCAATACCTTTGGATTAACTCGATTTAAAGTAACAAAGAGGTTTTTTAAAAAAAACAAACTTACAAACTGTCTTGGAAAATGAGTTCTCTTTTAGAGTTTTTCTAATTGAAAGACTATTTCTAGAAGAATGTATGCTTTGTGCTGATCTCTGCTTCAATATATTTATCGGTCATTTCATTTAGAGAAGATACTGAACGGTATCAATAGAACTAAGGCCTTTTCTTTCTGGGCCAGATTTTCACCTTATATAACCCTTTATATACTTCTGACTACTCTGTGTTCGTATTGTAGCAGAGTAGGCGTATAATGTAGAAGATTTCGGAAACCTAACTGAAATTCACCCTGTCTAATCCAGCGCGGTGGTTTCCTGTTGGGCCAAAGCAGAAAACTGAAGAATTTGGTAAATTTGACTCTGTGGACAGCTGAACTTCTCAACTATAATTTTAAAAACTACACTACACTGATAGAGATAATCAGACAAAAATGTCCTCGCGTGTTTTATTTAATTTAAATCATCTGTTTAATTCTGTCTTTAATAATTTTGCAAAGAAGGGTATCTGTGTATTTTAATATAGCCTGACCTGAATTTATATGTTTTTAGTTTTAGTATTTAACACTTTTGTAACAAATAAACCTTTTTTTAAAACAAGCTTCACACAGTGTCGTGTAGTTATTTTCACTTTGGATGTGAATTGCTGAAGTAAATTTGGGAATCCTGCCTTGTATGTCTCAAGCATAATTATTTTGTGAAAACCGTTATATGCAAAATATTTAGAATGTTGATATGTTAGCTGTGATAAGATAAAGAAATTTAAATTTAACAACTGGTAGAATTTCTCTTAACAAAAATATATCATTTCTTTGGAAAAAAAAAAAAGCTTTGATAATTATGTAGCATAGAAACGAGCACTTATGTGTTATTTTGGGGGCAAGACTTTTGAGAAACAGAGGCAACGCCACATAATAGCGGGTTAAGAATTTGGGTCTTTCCAGCAAAATGAAAAGGCACCCTACTGACTAGGAGAAAATATTTGCAAGTTCTATATCTGATAAAGGGTTAGTGTCCAAAATATGTGAAGAACTCATATAACTCAATAGCCAAACAACAACAACAACAACAACAAATAAGCCAATTAAACAGTATGCCGAGGGTCTGAATAGACCTTTTTTCAAAGAAGACGTGCAGAAAGCAAGCAGGCACATGAAGAGACGCTCAGGATCGTTAACGTTCAAAGAAATGCCGATTAGAATCACAACGAGGCATCATCTCACACCTGTCAGAATGGCTGTCGTCAGAAGGACAGGAAACAAGTGTTGGCGAGGATGCGGAGGAACGCTGCGCACCGTTGGTAGAGATGTAACCGGCACAGCCACTGCGGGGAGCAGTATGGAGGCTTCACAAAAACCAGAAATGAACTGCCGTATGACCCAGCATTTCCACTTCTGGGTGTTTATCTGAAGAAAATGGAAATACTAACACAAAAAGATATCTGCCCTCCCGTGTTCATCGCAGCATTGCAGTCTTCGGGGTATTCGGATAACCTCAGTATCCACCCGTGGATGAATGGGTAAAGAAAACATGCCATATATATGTATGTGCACATACAGTGGAATATGATTTGGCCATAAAATATAAAATCTTAACTATTTGTGACAACATGAATGGTCCTTGAGGACGTTGTGCTGAGTGAAATAAATCAGAGAAGGACAAATACCATATGATCTCACATTGGTATTGCTGTTGTTCAGTCGCTAAGTCATGTCCAACTCTTTGTGATCCATGAACTACAGCACACTAGGCTTCCCTGTCCTTCACTATCACCTAGAGTTTGCTTAAACTCATGCCCATTGAGCCGGTAATGCCATCCAACCATCTCATCCTCTGTCATCCCCTTCTCCTCCTGCTTTGGATCTTTCCCAGCATCAGGATCTTTTCAAATGAGTCAGCTCTTCACATCAGGTGGCCAAAGTATTGGAGTTTCAGCTTCAGCATCAGTCCTTTCAATGAATATTCAGGGTTGATCTCCTTTAAGATGGACTGGTTTGACCTTGCTGTCCAAGGGACTCTCAGGAGCCTTCTCCAACACCACCATTTGAAAGCATTAATTCTTCAGTGCTCAGCCTTTTCTATTGTCCAGCTCTCACATCCATACATGACTACTGGAAAAACCATAGCTTTAACTGTCCTGACCTTTGTTGGCAAAGTAACGTCTGTGCTTTTGAATATGCTAAGTTTGTCATAGCTTTTCTTCCAAGAAGCAAGTGTTTTAATGGCTGTAGTCACTATCTGCAGGGATTTTAGAGCCCAAGAAAAGAAAATCTGTCAGCGTTTCCACTTTTTCTCCATCTATTTGCCATGAAGTGATGGGGCCAGATGCCATGATCTTAGTTTTTTGAATGTTGAATTTTAAGCCAGGCTTTTCACTCTTCTCTTTCACTTTCAGCAAGAAGCTCTTTAGTTCCTCTTCACTTTCTGCCATAAGGGTGGTGTCATCTGCATATCTGAGGTTATTGATATTTGTCTTGTCAGTCTCGATTCCAGCTTGTGATTCATCCACTCTGGCATTTCACATGATGTACTGTGCATAAAATTTAACTAAGCAGGGGGATCATATGTAGCCTTGATGTACTCCTTTCCCAATTTTGGACTAGTCCATTGTTCCATGTCTAGTTCTAACTGTTGCTTCTTGTCCTACACACAGGTTTCTCAGGAGACAGGTCAGGTAGTCTGGTATTCCGATCTCTTTAAGAATTTTCCATAATTTGTTGTGATCCATACAGTCAAAGGCTTTGGTGTAGTCAGTGAAGCAGAAGTAGATGTTTTCTTGAGTTCTCTAGCTTTTTCTATGATCCATCAGATGTTGGCAATTTAATCTCTCATTTTTTCTGCTTTTTCTAAATCTAGCTTGTACATCTGGGAGTACTGAATTCACATGCTGTTGAAGTCTAGCTTGAAGGATTTTGAGTATTACCTTGCTTGCATGTGCAATGAGCACAATTGTGTATGTATATGAAATATTAACCTAAAAAGCCCTCAAAAACTGAGCTTATAGATCTAGAGAACGTATTGGTGGTTGCCAGAGGCAGGGGGTAAGGAGAGTGTGAAATGGGTGAGGGAAGTCAAAAGTTATAAACTTCCAGTTATAAAATAGGTCATGAGACTATAATGTACTGCATGGCATCTATAGTTAATAGTACCATATTGTGTGTTTGAAAGTTGCTAAGAGAATAGATACTAAAAGTTTTCATCACAGGGAAAAAAAATTGTAACTAAGTGGTGACGGATGTTAATTACTCATTGTGGGGATCAGTTTGCAATATATGCAAATATCAAATCAGGATGTTTTATACCTAAAATGAATATAAAGTTATATGTCAATTATATCTCAGCTTTTAAAAACTGGAAATTTCCAGGGTTGAGGAGCACAGGTAGGGGGAGGCGAGAGACCAGGCAGCCATAACATGAGATGGAATGTGCACTATATATTACAGCCCCTCCCTAGAAGGTTCCCAGATTGCCAGTTAAGTCTCCTGAACCCATAAAGACCTCCTCAGTTCCATTAGAATTATATTCCTAACTCAAATCTGACCTGGGAACAAACCCTTCTAGAAGACTCCCAGTGCCTATTGAAGAACCTCCACAGTCTTCTGCCGGGAAGATCTTTCATAACCTAGCCTCACCTTTGCTGCCTTGACAAGTAGAAGTACCATCCAGACTGTGTTCTTGCTCATACTCCCTGTTGCCTTGGATTGGGTTACCGTTTCTTATCTACTTTGCAAGCTCCAGCATATCCTGTAGTGGAGGTCGTCATGCTTAGTCATGTCTGACTCTGTGACCCCATGGACTGTAGCCCACCAGGTTCCTATGTCCATGGAATTTTCCAGCAAGAATACTGCAGTGGGTTGCCTTTTCTTATACCAGGGGATCTTCCTGACCCAGGGATTGAACCCAGATCTCTTGCGTCTCCTGAATCAGAAGCCCCCATATCCTGTAGAGTCCCAAGTAAATAATGTATCTCTTCTGCTTTCCATGCCTCTTCCAGGAAGAAGTAATTCCATCTGCATGTATCTTTTCTTAGTTCGTTCTTTATGCCTTTCTTATGACAGTTGAGCTTCCCTGATAGCTCAGTTGGTAAAGAATTCACCTGCAATGCAGGAGACCCCAGTTTGATTCCTGGGTCAGAAAGATCCCCTGGAGAAGGGATAGGCTACCCACTCCAGTATTCTGGGCTTCCCTGGTGGCTCAGCTGGTAAAGAATGTGCCTACAATGTAGGAGACTAGGGTTTGATCCCTAGGTAGGGAAGATCCCTTAGAGGAGGAAATGGCAACCCACTTCAGTATTCTTGCCTGGGAAATGTCACAGCACTTAGTGACCGAGCCCGCACGAAGTTCATTGAGGCTGAATGAAGCCTGTTTCCTGCAAACAAGAAATGGGGCACATAGAGAGATTTTTGTGTCCTTGGAGCCCCACATGGTTCCTGCTTGGTTTCAGAACCAGATTCTTCCTTCAGAGCCTACAGAAGGAATCATCCCTGCTGACATCCTAACTGTAGCCCAGTCAGACTGATTTTAGACTTCTTACCCCAAACTGTAAGACAATAAATGTGTATTGTTTAAGGCCATTAAGTTTATGATCATTTGTTAAAGCAGTAAAAGGAAACAAATATACCCTTACTCATATAAAGATGACATGAATTATTATATATTCCTTGTTCTCAATCGATTTAAGGAGGATTGAGTGTCTTAATACCTTCAACATAGTAATTCATTAAACCAGTTGTAGTCAAGCTGCAGCTATCATCAAGTCATCTGAAAAGCATTTCTTTTTTCAATTTTTTAAGAGTTAAAAAAACTGGCCACACCCTGCAGCACATGGAACATTAGTTCGAGGACCAGGGGTCAAACCTACACCCCTCACATTGGAAGGTGGGGTCTTAAGCACTGGACTGCCAGGGAAATTCTGGAAAAGACTTTTAAAAACAGAATCCTGGGCCCCAGTTCCAGAATTCTGATCTTGTAGATCTTGTAGGCCTTGAGAATTTACATTTAAAACAAGTGCCTAGGTGATTCTAATGCTGCTGATCTATAGAATGGGCTTTGAGAACCCACTGTACAGCTCTGTATCTCTTGGGTCTGAAGCACCCAATTTCTCCAGGGCTCCCCCGTCCTCCTCCATTAGTTTGACGTGACTTCTAGACCCATGTCAATCTGCTGTCTACTTGAAAATTCTTCTGGCTCTTTTGCCTTCCCTTTGTTTTGCCAGTTCTGCTTCACAGGTTCAGTTCAGTTCAATCGCTCAGCCCAGTCATGTCCAACTCTTTACGACCCAAAGGACTGCAGCACGCCAGGCTTCCCTGTCCATCACCAACTCCTGGAACTTGCTCAAACTCATGTCCATCGAGTTGGTGATGCCATCCAACCATCTCATCCTCTGTCATCCCCTTCTCTTCCCGCCTTCAATCTTTCTCAGCGTCAGGGTCTTTTCAAATGAGCCAGCTCTTCCCATCAGGTGGCCAAAGTATTGGAGCTTCAGCTTCAGCATCAGTCCTTCCAATGAATATTCAGGACTGATGTCTTTTAGGATGAACTGGTTGGATCCCCTTGCAGTCCAAGGGACTCTCAAGAGTCTTCTCCAACACCACAGTTCCAAAGCATCGATTTTTCAGTGCTCAGCTTTCATTAGAGTCCAACTCTCACATCCATACTTGACCACTGGAAAAACCATAGCTTTGACTAGATGGGCCTTTGTTGGCAAAGTAATGTCTCTGCTTTTTAATATGCTATCTAGATTGATCATAGCTTTCCTTCCAAGGAGCAAGCTCCTTTTAATTTCATGGTTGCTGTCACCATCTGCAGTGATTTTGGAGCCCCCCAAAATTAAAGTCTGACACTGTTTCCATTGTTTCCCCATCTATTTGCCATGAAGTGATGGGACTGGATGCCATGATCTTAGTTTTCTGAATGCTGAGTCTTAAGCCAACTTCTTCACTCTCCTCTTTCACTTTCATCAAGAGGCTTTTCAGTTCCTCTTCACTTTCTGCCATAAGGGTGGTGTCATCTGTATATCTGAGGTTATTGATATTTCTCCCTGCAATCTTGATTCCAGCTTGTGTTGCATCCAGCCCAGCATTTCTCATGATGTACTCTGCATAGAAGTTAAATAAGCAGGGTGACAATATACAGCCTAGATGTACTCCTTTCCCAATTTGGAACCAGTCTGTTGTTCCATGTCCAGTTCTAACTGTTGCTTATTGACCTGCATATAGATTTCTCAGGAGGCAGTTCAGGTGGTCTGGTATTCTCATCTCTTTCAGAACTTGCCACAGTTTGCTGTGATCTACACAGACAAAGGCTTTGGCACAGTCAATAAAGCAGAAGTAGATGTTTTTCTGGAACTCTGGTGCTTTTTCAATGATCCAGTGGATGTTGGCAGTTTGATCTCTGGCTTCACAAGAGTTTGACCAAAAGAGCAGAGCTCCCCCTGAAGCTTGGACTTGTCTTTCCCAGGATGATTTCTGCTTGGGGGAGTGTTGATGGGGGGAGAGGGTTCAGAAGGTGTGGGCTTGACTCAGACACTAAGCCTGCAGTCCTCACCTCGCACTGCCATTGACTGACCTTCCAATCTCCTGTCATGCTCAGCGTTTCTTTAGGCTTACCTTGCGTGCATGCTGAATCATTCTGTCGTGTCTGACTCTTTGTGACCCCATGGACTATAGCCCTCCAGGTTCCTCTGTCCATGGAATTTCCCAGGCAAGAATCCTAGAGTGGGTTGCCATGCCCTCCTCCAGGGCATCTTCCTGACCCAGCGATGGAACCAAAGTCTCTGGCGGCTCCTGCGTTGACATGTGGATTCTTTACCACTGAGCCACCTGGGAGGGAAGCTTGCTTGCTCAGACGCCCAGTCGTGTCTGACTCTTTGCAACCCCATGGACTATAGCCTGCCAGACTCTTCTGTCTATGGAATTTCCCAGGCAAGAATGTTGGAGCGGTTTCCTCTTCCAGGGGATCTTCCCAACCCAGGGATCGAACCCACGTCTCTTGTGTCTCCTGCATTGGCAGGCGGATTCTTTACCATTAATGCCACCTGGGAAGCCCCACGCTTATCCTGAGTGCTAGTCATTTACCCTGTTGTCCAACAGATGACACAAGGCTGTGAATCCTCAATGAATTAATGTAAAATTAAATTCTGAAAGACTTAGAAAACAGCATGATATGCACTTTTAAACAGAAAATCTGAGTTTTCATCAATCTTTTAATAATGACAGATTTTACTAGTGTGTCAGAATATACTTTTTTTCCTGAAACTCTCCTACCTTTTTGTTTTCTTCTAATTTAAAAAAATATATTAAAAAAATACATATATATATATATTCAGCTTCCCTATAAAAACTGGAAACAGTATTGGAACACATCATAAATAATCGTTTTTAAACTGGAGACACTTGTAGGACAAAGTTTGGTGAAACCAGTTCTGTGAGGCCGGGGCATTCCTTTTGTAGGTAGCAGATAACCACTGCCTCCTTGCCCAGGCTTGCTTCCAACTCCTGAGTGCTTTCAGTCCTTTCCCCTGAAAGCAAGTATCTTGTTTTTGCCCGTAATTTTAGTAAGTTTCAGGCTATCAAAAAATAACTACAAATTCCTCAGTTGCAGTTTTCATAAAATCAGAGTTTATGTAGACTTTATTTTCCTAGAAATCTCCTGTCTGATTCTCTCCCCAGGGTCACCTGGGTACCCGAATGCATCATTTTTCTTGGGTCTTATGTCCCATGGGTTGGAAGAGGAGTAGGGTTGTTTTTCTGAATTGATAGTGACTTTCTCTGAGGAATGAATCACCTCATATTAAATTAGGACATTTTGGTCTATAATAAATACGTACCCAAATCCTCGAGTGGCCATGGATAAAACCCTTGGTCATGGGGTAGCAAGGCAGAGTCCACTGCTGCAATGCCCAGGTGAAGTTTAAATGCTTTCCTTGACTAGATGGAAAGAAAATGCTGGGATAATTCCCTTGGCAAGACTCAGATATAAAGAGATCACTGAAAGTAGGTACTATCAAGCATTGCCTGGGCATTTTCCAGAGCTGCACACTCATCACCACCACCACTACCACCAACACTTTCTCTCATATTTCTCACTGTTTTTAATGGATCTGGTCAGAAAGGCTGATCTGGTGTAGGACATTAGTAGGCACCTGACTTCTTGAATCTTACTTCATATTTATGTGTCTTTTAGCACCATTTCCCAAAACATAATAGTTGTTTCAGAAGTGTGTGTTGAATGTAATGGGACACAGTTGATGGAGAGCCTGGCAGTTGCTGGTCTCCAGGTTGACAGCATTGAATGGCCTATTTCTGCTTAAGGACCAGAGGTTTGACCCCAGTGGGGGACACAGAGGTCACTCAAGCAGGATGAGGCTCCAGCCTCCAAGGAGGGGCAAGGTTAGAAGGACAGGAGACACTCCAGAAGTAACTTTGGGAGATTTTGGGGCTCATGTTCTGCAGGCAGAGGTATAATCGAGTGAAATTTCTGCTGCCGCTGTTTGTGAGCTCTGTAAGCCGGTGAGGCCTGGGGGAATTGGAGGGTTGCCATTTCATCGTTACTGTTTATCGCCCTCTTGCTAAGTGCCAGGCATTTTGCATGTCATTTCCTTTCAGAGGAGAAAGTAATGTAGCCCGGAAAAGTCGTCTGATGAGGTGACTACACGCGAGGGACAGAGCCAGAGTGCCCAAGCCGGCCTGGACCGCAGCTCTGCCTCTTGCTCTGTGGTGAGCTGGGGGCTTTCTCTGGATTTCATCCGCTCATGTATAAAATGGAGCTCATGGATGTGGCGACCTCATGGTTTCACTGGGAGGAGCAAATGAGGTGACGCATGTATACAGGTGCTGAAACCGGGGTCTTGCACGGGCTAGCACCCTCTAATGCTTAGTATTTTCACATTGACCCAGCAATCTTGGGAGCCCAGCAGTGTCAGTATCTCCAACTCTAACAGGAGCTCAGCGAGGGATAGCCTAAGGCCACATAGTTAATAAGTGACCAAACTGGCTGAACTCACACCTGACAGCAAAACCTACAAGCTCTACCAAGTAGCAAACAGCCTCCATAAGCATTCTAAGAAAAATGTCAAATCATCCAGCTAAGGCAGGAACTGGTGCTCCCTTTAAATAACACTGCTGGCTCTGTGTGATATGGGAAGACAAATGGAGGCTGCACATGTCCCTGGCTCCAAGGTCAAGGAGCCATCAAGGTCATCCCTCCGCCCCCACCTTCATCTCCACCCTCCTCCTGGGAAACTTTTCCAAGGTCTAATCTGACCATGATTCTTCAAAGGTTATGATTAATTAATACACCACACTTGTGGTTAATGTTTGAAGCAAGTGAAAAATCTGCCTGTAATACGGTAGATCCGGATTTGAACTCTGGGTCAGGAAGATCCCCTGGAGAAGGAGATGGCAGCCCACTCCAGTGTTCTTGCCTGGAGAATCCCATGGACAGAGGAACCCGGCAGGCTACAGTCCATGGGGTTGCAGAGAGTCAGACGCGACTGAGCGACTAACACACACCCCCTGAGACAGATGACTGGAAAGCAAGCAGCATATCCTGATATGAGGTGTCAGAAAGAAAGGTAGCTGGTTGCAGGGTTCGGCCAGCCCCAATAGCCAGGCAATGAGGTTTCTTTGATAGTTCTCTCTTTTTTTTAATCGATTTTAATTTAATTATTTTAAATTCTCATAGGAAGAACCCAAGCTGAAGAGCTTTGCTTAGCCACAGGCACACAGCTAGGAAATGGCCTAACCAGGATTTTAATTCTATCCTTGTGGCTTCTACACCAGGAAAATCTATACTTGGAGCAGCAAGTACCCAGCTGGTCTTGGGCCAGTTCCTGTAGGAACTGAGCAGCTTGTATGAACAGTCTCTTGTTAAATAGTACAACTGAAATGGGTGAATTACATAAGCTATAAAGTATGCCTAAGTTTTTGGGGGGGAAACAGTGGAGACAGTGACAGACTTTAATTTTTAGACTCCAAGATCGCTGCAGATGGTGACTGCAGCCATGAAATTAAAAGCCCTTGCTCCTTGGAAGAAAGGTTATGACCAACCTAGACAGTGTATTAAAAAGCAGAGACATTACTTTGCCAACACAGGCCTGTCTAGTCAAAGCTATGGTTTTTCCAGTAGTCATGTATGGATGTGAGAGTTGGACTATAAAGAAAGCTGAGTGCCGAAAAATTGATGCTTTTGAAGTGTGGTGTTGGAGAAGACTCTTTAGAGTCCCTTGGAGTGCAAGGAGATCCAACCAGTCTATCTTAAAGGAAATCAGTCCTGAATATTCATTGGAAGGGCTGATGCTAAAGCTGAAGCTCCAATACTTTGGCCACCTGATGGGAAGAGCTGACTCATTTGAAAAGACCCTGATGCTGGGAAAGATTGAAGGCGGGAGGAGAAGGGGATGACAGAGGATGAGATGGTTGGATGGCATCACTGACTCAATGGACATGAGTTTGGGTAAACTCCGGGAGTTGGTGATGGACAGGGAGGCCTGGCGTGCTGCAGTCATGGGGTTGCAAAGAGTCGGACACGACTGAGCGACTGAACTGAACTGAAGTTATTTTTCAAAGAGAGGAGGAACAGGAAACTGGAAAAAGGAATAAAAGAAGGAAGGGATGGAGGAGGAAGGAGGAAACGTGAGTAGCTGGAAAAATGTTTTCTAACTGATTCAGTGACCACTGTAATCCTGTGACATGGGTACAGTGAAAGCCAGCAGAGCTGGATGAAAACAGGAAAAGTTTGTTTCTGAGTAAATGCTTGGCCCTCATGAATGTCTTGTGACCCATCTCCCCTGCCTCCTCCCCACACCCCCTCCCTGCCTCTGCCTACCACTTACAGCCTTGTGACGACATGTGATGAGCAAATAGAAACGCTTTTTTGTGTGTATGTTTGCTTTTGGTAAAGGCATACTTGCGGCAACCTGCTGAGTTTTACAGTCAGAGGACTGTCTGAAAGAGTGCTCTGTTAAGGGTGCCATTCACACAGTCGCTGATGCCCAGGGCTGTGTAGTTTGCTAGCACAACACAGGTGCTGCTCTAGCACCTCTAGAAGGGCTAAAGAGTTAGACTGGGCCAGGGGCCTGGTCACCCTCCCCTTCCCACCAGATGTAGCCCATTTCCCCGTCACCCCGCCAAGCTGGGGGCGCCCCTCCGGGAGGCTGTTTCCCTGCTATCCATCCTTTGTTGTCGTCTCCCTGTATCTCAGCAAAGGGAGAGAGATGAAATCATGTGTGTGTGTGTGTGTGTGTGTGTGTGTGTGTGAGGTTTGGTGAGTTTAAGAGCAGAGTTGTTGCTGTTCTGATAGATTTTTCTTTAGAGTCGTGTTAGCTTCACAACAAAATTAAGAGGAAGGTGCAGAGATCTCTCGTATACCTCCTGCCTCCACACGAGTGTAACCTCCCCCGATATTAACATCCACCACTCTACAGAGTGATACGCTGTCCACCATCAACTGATGAACCTACACGGGTGCATCGGTCTCCCAGAGCGGGCAGTTTGCTTTAGGGGTCCCTCTTGGTGGTGTGCATTCTAAGGGTTTGGATGAATGTAGAACGACATGTATCCCACAGAACAGGTTCACTTTCCTAAAAATCCTCTGTGCTCCGTGTGTTCCTCCGACCTACTCTTACCCCCTGGCAACCGCTGGTATTGCTGCTGTCTCCACAGCTTTCCCTTTGCTGGAACGTCAGAGCTGGAATCACACAGTATGTAGCCTTTCCAGGCTGCCTTCTTTCACTCAGTTTTACGCTTTGAAGGTGCCTCCATGTCTTCCAGGGCTTAACAGCTCATTTATTGTTTTTCTTCCCTCTGAAGAACTTCCAACATTTCTTGCAAGTAGGTATGCTGACAACAAATTCCTTCGGTTTTTGTTTGCCTGAGAAAGTCGTTATTTCTCCCTCACTTTTGAAGGGTCGTTTCCCAGTGTACAGAATTCTAGCTTGGTGCAAATTTTCCCTCAACACTAACTATTTCAGTCTATTCGCTTCTTACCTGCATGGTTTCTGAGGAGCAGTCAGATGTAATTTTTGTTTTTGCTCTTTTATAAGTAAGGTTTGTTTTTTTTTTCCCCCCTGTAGCTCCATCAAGATTCTTTCTTTATCTTTTATTTTCTGTAATTTGAAAATGACTAGTCTAGGTGTGGGGACTTTGCAGGTGATGCTAGTGATAAAGAACCCCCCTGCTAATGCAGGAGACATGAGACATGGGTTCGATCCCTGGGTTAGAAAGATCCCCTGGAGGAGGGCACGGCAACTCACTCCTGTATTCTTGTCTGGAGAATCCCATGGACAGAGGAGCCTGGCAGGCTAGAGTCCACAGGCTCACACAGAATCCCATGCTACTGAAGTGACTTAGCACTTAAGCAGTCTAGGTGTAATGGGGTTTTTTTGGCATTTTTTTTTTTTCCTTCTTGGTTTTCTCTGAGCTTCCTAGATCTGTAGTTTGGTGTCTGGGGAAATGCTTAGTCATTATTGCTTTAAATATTTCTCCTGTTCCTTTCTGTCTTTCTTCCCCTTCTGGTGTTCCTATTCTGCATGACTCTCGTTGCTGTCCTGTAGTTCTTGGATATTCTATTCTGGGTTTTTCAGTAATTTTTTTTCTCTTTGCTTTTAAGTTTTGGAGGTTTCTTTTGAGACATTCTTACTTACGCCTAGAGACTCTTTCCTCAGTCTTAATTGGTTTTGGCTGCTGTAACAAAATACCCCAGAGTAGGTAGCTTATAAGGGGCTTCCAGGTGGTGTAGTGGTGAAGAATTCACGGGCCAGTGCAGGAGACTTGAGTTTGATCCCTGGGTCGAAAGATCCCCCTGGAGGAGGAACATGAATTTGTGGGGGACACGCTCAGACCATACATAGCCCATGTCTCATGAACTAATGAGCCTGTCAGAGGCATTCTTCATTTCTGTCACAGTGTTTTTGGTCTCTAGCACTTCTTTTTTGGTTCTTTTTAGAATTTCCTTCTCTTTGCTTACTTATGTTGCCCATTTGTTCTTTCATGCAGTTTACTTTATCCATTGGAGTCTTTAGCATGTTCCTCATAGCTGTTTCTGTCTGTTTTTAATTTATTTATTTTAATTGGAGGCTAATTACTTGACAATATTGTAGTGGTTTTTGCCATACATTGACATGAATCAGCCACGGGTGTACATGTGTTCCCCATCCCAAACCCCCCTCCCACCTCCCTCCCCATCCCATCCCTCAGGGTCATCCCAGTGCACCAGCCCTGAGCACCCTGTCTGATGCATCAAACCTGGACTGGTGATCTGTTTCACATGTGATAATATACATGTTTCAATGCTATTCTCTCAAATCATTCGACCCTCACCTTCTCCCACAGAGTCCAAAAGATTGTTCTTTATATCTGTGTCTCTTTTGCTGTCTCGCATATAGGGTCATCGTTACCATCTTTCTAAATTCCATATATATGCGTTAGTATACTGTATTGGTGTTTCTCTTTCTGACTTACTTCACTCTGTATAATAGGCTCCAGTTTCATCCACCTCATTAGGACTGATTCAAATGCATTCTTTTTAATTGCTGAGTAATATTCCGTTGTGTACATGTATCACAGTTTTCTTATCCATTCATCTGCCAATGGATAGCTGTTTTAAATTCCCAGTCTGATCATTGCAACAGCCCTGCCTATTGTCTCTCTGTCTCATCCAGCTGTGTTGTTTGCCTTTTAATATACCTATAATTTTTTTTTCTTTTTTACAAAAAGGTGTAGTTGTTTATTTTTGGCCGGGTCTTCATGGCTGCATGCGGGCTTGCTCTGGTTGAGGTTTCTCATTGTGGGGCTTCTCTTGTTGTGCAGAACAGGCTGTAGGCACGGGGGCTTCAGTAGCTGTGATGTGGCTCAGTGGCTGCTGCACCCAGGCCCTGGAGAGGTGGATCTTCCCTTGACCAGGGATCAAACTGGTGTCCCTGGCATCGCAAGGCAGATTCTTAGCCCCTGGACCACCCGGGAAGCCTTAGTGTTTTCTTCCCCTTTGGCCATGTTGCCTGGCGTACCGGATCCTAGTTTCCCTGACCAGGGTTTGGACCTGTGCCCCTTGCATTGGAAACTCGGAGTCCTAACCACTGTACCCCCAGAGAAATCCCACTTGTCATTTTTTTTCCTGATGGCCAGAGACAGTGTACTAGATAACTGCTCTAAACAGGCAGTTTGCTCACGTGGTGGCCAGATGTGTGCAGCGTGAGGCGCCTCTAGTATTGCTGCGGTTAGGCCTCTTGTTAGTGAGCCTGTGGGCGTCACATGTGCTGCTCGAGCCCACGCCCTCGGTGGGGGCCTGTCTAAGCCAAGTAGGGTGACGTCAATGGAGCTGGGAATTTCCCTTTTCCTTGTGGAAGGCTAGAGGGGTTTGGAGTTGGGGTTTTTCTCTTCCCCTGGGTCAGTTAGGCTCTGATAACACCCCAGCCTGTTAGGCCCTAGTTAGATAGTTAACTCTTGAGAACAGATCTTGTTAAGAAAAACAGAATGCTCTGGTGTGTTTCCAAATAATTCCCTCTTCTCCCCGCCCCAGGTAAAGCATGGGGTTTTTTTCCCTCCAGCATTCACTGTGAGAACCTGGTTAGAACTCCAGGTGGTAAAACTCACAACATTGTGGGCCCCCGGTGACTGGGTCCCCCTGGAGCTTTTAGCTGTGAGCGTCATCCACGGGGAGCCTCAAGCCAGCTGTTGAGCACGGCTCAGGTTCCCCTCCTGCAGCACCAATTCTCCTGTCAGTTGAGATTCTCTGTGTTTGCGTGTCAGTCTCTCCTGTGTGGGGGCATCTTGCTTTTCTTACGGATCTAAGGAGAGTAATCAATTTCTCAGTTATTCAATTTGTCACTTTTTGTCAGGATGGAGGAGCAACTTCCAAGCTTCTTAGATGCCAGATTGGAAACTGGCTGTCCTCAGGAGCGTACGTTTTAAAAGTCGATCAGATAAAGGGCTGGGACTCTCGAATGAGTACATGACCTGCAGGCCAGAACACTGTGCAGCCCAGTGTTTGCCAAACGCATTTGACCATAAAGCCCCTTTCTTCATGTACCGTTTATCAACAAGCCCTGGAGCCGGTGTTCTGAGGAACCTGCTTGGAGGAACACCGAGCCCAGATGCAGTCCTTGCTGGAGAAATAGCAAGTCGAGGTTGTGGCTCAGTGCCCAGACCCCAGGGAGGCCCTCCATCAGTCATCCCATGAAACCAGGAAACACAGTCCCCTTTGCGGCGAAAGGCAGAGCAGTGGGAGTGTGTACCCCCAGTGCCTGCTGGGCTCAAGTCCTGGCTCTGCTGAGGGGCCCTGGGCAGCTTAGCTTCTCTGTGCTTTAGTTTTCCTGTCTGTAGGATGGAAGTGACGATGAGAATAGTTGGCTTATTGGGCTGCTCTGAGGCCCACGTGAATGAAAACATGCTCAAAACTTAGAAAGTGCTTGGCACCCCGTGTGTGTGCAGCTGGGTCTTTCCAAGCTCCTTCCATCAGTGTACCCTGCAGACTCTCATATTCACCTGTTTTAACCAATGGGGACACTAAATAGCCTCTTTAACAATGTCTAGGAAACGTGGGATAAAACCCTTGCCTTGGTTTTAACTATTATGCGATACTACCTGTATGCTAGCTGTTTTCCATGTTTTGATCTGTACAAGTAGGAAGACAGAGGAGGATCACTGTCAGCCATCTCTTTGGTACAAGGAAGCAGTCTCCAACATTGCCAAACTTGTACCCCCTCTTCTTTTTATATTAAAAAAATGGGATGGCCCACAGCCTCTCCAGATGTAGTCAGATGTAGTCATTGTGCTTCAACCATCGACTGAGACAACAGTAACAATCAAAAGCTGTTATGAATGTGAGGATGCTTTTTAAAAAATGTTTTGAATAGATAATTATATGTACATGCAATGATTCTTCACATGAATTTACATTTTATCCCTGCTGCTGCTGGCATCGGAGGAAACAGACCAAGAAAACCTTTGAACTGGGTAAAAACAGTGTTCATTTTTGTTAAAATATTAGAAAATCTAGATGCAGTGAAACACACCGTGGCCCCTCTTTATGTATCCCCATGGTAAATCAGAACATCTGTGTGTCTTCTCTGACCTTCTCAGTAACTCTGAGCTCCTTCCCCAGGTTCTGCGGGGTCCACTCTCCTGTAGTCAAAGCATTATCAGTGGAGAAAAGGGTCCTTTGACTAAAGACCGTCCTGTTAGTGAGAAACGCTTATCCCCCAGTCCACAGATTCTTATAAAGGAGGGATGCTCTGTCTCCTGCCAGCTCTGGATGTGTAAGGGAGTGCTTCAAATCTGTTGACCTATCCCTCATTTGGACGATGGGAATTTCTCAGGTTAAGAACAGTTTTCAGCCATGAGGCTGCACCTGAATGCAAGGGGTTTGGGGTAAATTGGCCTCAAATGTGGACCAAGAAGAGGGGTGAGAGAAGGACAGATTGGGAGCTTAGGAGTAACAGATGCACCCTGTATGTATATATTGGGTGGATAAATAGCAAGGTCCATTGTGTAATAGTACAGGGAACTATATTCAATATCCTGTGAAAAACAAGAATGGAAAAGAATATGAAAAAGAATATATATACATGTGAAAAAGGAATAGAATCAGACCATTAAAAAAAAAAAAAAACCAGTGGCCTGAAACCACATTGCACATTGCTGCCTGCCTCAGGCTTCCTGGATGAAGAGGAGAAGCGGGGCTCTCGCTGGTTAACCTGGGGGTTATCTGTCTGGGACCACCCACATTCTCCTCTTTCCGGAGGCAGCCTGAGACCCATCCTTTCCTCCCCTGACCCTCTGGTGCAGTCCAGTCATTCAGCGACTGTGTTTGTGACTGGGCTCTTCCAGGCAGTGAGCTAAGGGTACTCAGAGTTAGCTTTACACCCACTCTCTCCACACACGGGGTTTGTTCTAGATGTTGGGGGGCAGCCTCCAGTCTGGTCAGCTGAGCTCTCGAGTTTGGTCTTCCCCGGAGTTGTCGGTCCTCCATTCCTACCTAGAGTGGGTCCTTGGGTCCCCATGGTCTAACCAGGATTAGAACCCAGGGCAGATTGGAGTCAAGATCATCACACCTCAGCCCTCGGGATGCTTTGGAAGAGTCATCAGAAAAGGCAGTGCAGAATCCACACCATCCCACCTTAAAGACAACTTGTGGTTTTTGCACCGGCTATTCCAAGTTTCACAGGCACACGAGAGAAAAGTCAGAAGCAGCTACTCCGCTGTCTCCTGAAATAACTCAGCTGCAGGGTCCAGAGGCTCCAGCCCAGTGGGTGGGAAGGAAGACCCCAAAGGAGCAGGAAGGGCCACAAGGAATAAGACCCCAGGTGCAGCAGGTGAGGCCCCAGAGGGATCACACAGAGTTCTGCTTTCACTGGCTCTCCTTTCCCTCTTCAGCTCTGCACAGCTGGCCAGACAAGTCACCTGGGGACAGGAACTACAAATGGTGTGTAAATATAGACCCGTGTTTAAATATCACCTATGCTTAAAGGGACCAGGCCAGAATTCTCTTCCACAAATTAGTAAGATTAAATTCTGCCCCTTCAAATGTCCAATGTACTTAATAAGAAAAAAATCACTATTAATGTAACAAAAAGATTTGAATTAAAATAACTCAGGAGTGCCAAGTCGTTAAAATATTTCCCAGGACCCAGGTAAAATTGTTCCAGTACAGTGAATTAGGGAGTGTGGCTTTCTCTTACAACCAAATGTCATGATGATGGCCTAGTCATACCCACTGGGGATATAAATAGTGTGAGCTGGGCCACACTGATTCCCCCTGGCTGTTGTTTCTCCATCAGGACTGTCTTTGAACAACCCTGAATTGGGAAGAATGGCTGTTGGGTGTCCCAGTCCAGGAGCCAGGCTGGAAGGGGCAGACTGAAGGCAGTTATTAAAGTGAGACATGTGTAGGAGATTGAATCACTTGATTTTCAAAGGAAACTAAAGTTACAGAGCCTTGGCTGTAGGTTTTTTGGCTGGATACTCTTGTTTTCCTCTGCCAACCCCTTGTGCCAACTTCTTGATGCTTTTGGGGTGATAGTTCTTTCTTTTCCTGCAAATCACTCAGAATTACTCAGCAAGGAACAGACAGAAAATAGACAATTACGTGAGAGTCTGCACACTGATTGGGGGCTGCCAAATCCCTTTTCCCTGCTTGGCAGTGGGAACCTGGTGGCAAGCCCCACTCCCCAGCTGAGAAACTGAGAGACTGAACAGCTGAAAAGAGAAACGCCCAGGAGCTGACAGCTGGGTGACCTGCATCTCATCATTCATTCACTCATTCATTCATTCAGCCACCTAACAGAGACCTATCAAGTGCCTGCCACATACACAGTCTTTAAGTGCTGTAGATACAGCAGCGAATAAGGGGCTTGCAGGTTAGCAGTAAAGACAGATAGTGAATAAAATAACCAAATTATATGACATGTTAGTAATAAATGCTACAGAAAAAAAACAAGTGGGATAGAGCATGCCAAGTGAAATTTTAAATGGGGTGATGGGGAGGTCTTGCTGAGAAGGTGACATTTAAAAGGCTCTGTGGTGAAGCCTACCAGTTGACAAGGCCAATTCCTGCAACAAATCTGCCAACCTGGTTTGGGCCTCATACTTAAGTGTTTACACACAGCTCGGTCACAGATGTTTAGTGCAGAACGTTGGAAGGTCTTCCAGTTTCAGCAGAAACAGAACATAGGAACTCATAGAAAATGCTGGAATTGGAAGACCACTATTTAAAAGGCCCTAACTAGAATTAATATTCTATGTGAGAGAAAAGACTGCATCCAGAGAACAAGAGTAAGAAAAACAGAGGAAACAGCTGAGAACAAGGAAAAATTCTTGTTTTATGAAATAAGGAAAAAAATCACAGTTGGGAAAAAAATTCAGTGAAAGTATTTTTAGAATTCTCAATAAACTCAACAAGTACTGGGGCATTTACAAAGCAAAAATAATTCTAGAAGGAAAAAAGGAACACTCAGGCAGTATTGAAGAGCTATTAAAAGTTAAAAACATTATCAGAAATGAAAAATTTGATAGGGAAATAAGGAGATAAAAATGAGTAAGTCCTTCAAAACAAAAAAGTAGAAAATAGGAGAGAAAATATAGTGGAAATTAGAGGACAAGTCTAGGAAAGCCAGAATCCGATTCCTAGGAGTTCCAGAAAGGACACAGAGAAAATGGAGGGAAGGAAAACATCCATAAAATAGCTCAATAACAGTTCCAAAGGCCCTTCAAACCTCTAAGTAGCCCCTAAAATGTATAGAGACCCTCGAAGACATATCGCTGTGATATTTCAAAGGGAAGATTTTGCAAGTTTCCAGAATGTTAAACAGAGAAGGCAATGGCACCCCACTCCAGTACTCTAGCCTGGAAAATCCCATGGACAGAGGAGCCTGGTAGGCTGCAGTCCATGCTAAGGGTCGGACACGTCTGAGCGACTTCCCTTTCACTTTCACTTTCATGCATTAGAGAAGGAAAGGGCAACCCACTGCAGTGTTCTTACCTGGAGACTCCCAGGGACGGAGCCTGGTGGGCTGCCGTCTATGGGGTCACACAGAGTTGGACACGACTGAAGTGACCAGCAGCAGCAGCAGCAGCAGAATGTTAAACAAGGAAACCAAACAGGTTAACCACAAAGAATCAAGAATCAGGATGGCTTCAGACTTCTTAACAGCAGCACTGAAAGTAGAAGGCCATAAGCAGTGCCTTTAGACTTCCACAAGGAGATGACTTCCAACTAGAAGCTCCATCCAGGTGAACTACCAGTGAAAGTGTTAGCTGCCGTCGTGTCCGACTCTTTGCGATCTCTTGAACTGTAGCCCACCAGACTCCTCTGTCCATGGGATTCTCCAGGCAAGAACACTGGAGTGAGTTGCCTTTTCCTTCTCCAGTGGATTTTCCCGATCCAGGGATTGAACCCGGGTCATACTGGAACTTCCCTGGTGGCTCAGACAGTAAAGCATCTGCCTGCAATGTGGGAGACCTGGGTTTGATCCCTGGGTCAGGAAGATCCCTTGGAGAAGGAAATGGCAACCCACTCCAGAACTCTTTCCTGGAAAATCCCATGGACAGAGGAACCTGGTAGGCTACAGTCCATGGGGTCACAAAAGAGTCAGACATGACTGAGCAACTTCACTTTCCTTTTTTTCCTGCTACTTTGTAGGCAGATTCTTTATCATCTGAGCCACCGGGGAATATCAGTCAAATAAAAACACTTTCAGACAAGCAAGGTTTCAAAAAGTTCCCATCCTCTCTTTCTTAAGACCAAAGAAGGATATATGGTCCTCCAAAATGAAAAAGAGTATTGATAGCTTATGGTAAACGATGTTGGATTCGTGATCTCCAAAGAAGCGCTAGCTTTGGGACCAGAAACCAGCCTTGATCACTCAAGAGCTTTTGTGTACAGAGTTTTATTAAAGTGAATAAGGGACAGAAAAAGCTTCTGACATAGACATCAGAACGGGGATGGAGAGTGCCCCCCACTGCTAGTCTTAGAAAGGGAGTTATATACTTTTTCAGTTGGTTATTACACTAAATCAAAAGAATGTCTTAAGGTTGTAAAGGTCTTACCAGACCCACTCCCATAATATGTATTTTAAGATGACAGGATTAGTCAGAAGATTCTCAAGAAGGAGAAACTTGTCCTTAAGCAGAATCAGTTCAGTTCAGTTCAGTCACTCAGTCGTGTCCGACTCTTTGCGATCCCATGAACTGCAGCACGGCAGGCCTCCCTGTCTATCACCAACTCCTGGAGTTTACCCAAACTCATGTCTGTTGAGTCGGTAATGCCATCCAACCATCTCATCATCTGTCATCCCCTTCTCCTGCCTTTGACGTTGGTTGAGAAACCCAGGTGTTGGAGGTAGAGGCATCCCAGCTCGAGGAGACCCTTGGTAAGAACATGTGCCAAAGAGAAGGACCATCTTTTGGGTCAGTGAGTGAATCCTAAGCATATCTTGTCATGGCCCCTGGGAACCCAAAGGGCCAATCCACAAGAAACCCAAGACATCCATCAGACCTGTTATTTTGGGCAAGTTGGTCCATTTTTAATACTGAGTCAAAAGAAGCTGTTGACTTCCCTTCCCCTTTTATTGAGGTTAACATATTTCAGTAAACAGTTGCTGTAACTGGGTACAGTCACCCCAGGTCCATCCTCCAGGAACTGCTGTCATTATCTGCAATGCCATCCTGTCCCCAAGGGGGATATCAGCCTGGGTCTGCTCTGCTAGGGAAAAAAAACCAAAAACACAAAGAATCGGATCTTCTTAGAGCAGTTCCCATCATTTCTCTTTCATTATCAGAGCACTGACTCTCACCATTTAAACACAGTCAGTTGCAGATGGTTTTGAAATGCAAGTTGCCAGTGGAATACTAAGAGCATAATATGCTGAGGGACAATGCAGCTAAAGAGATCTGGCGAATACGGGGGACTCTAACACCCACCCCAGCCTAGAGGTCACTGGGGGGATGGTATTTCCCACTTTCCCTGGAAAGGCACAAGTTTTCTTTCATTCTTAATCTAAGCCTGAATTGTTAAAAAAAAAGTGTATCGAATAGGAAACATTTGGCACCACATGGGGTGAGGCCAGGAAGCTAACCCAGACAGACGCGGTCTGTTTACTTGCTGGGATAAAGCTGTAGAACTGTAATTCAAGATTTGTAAAACTGTTTGCTTTGAAAGGGATCGGTTATGCTTTTCAGGCCTTGTGTTTTCACTCCTGTGGCTTTTCTGAGTAATCCCTGCAAACTCTGTGTACTCATTGCTCAGGGGTTAATTATTAATTAGTGGGCAATAAATACCCTTCAAAGAACATTTTAATTTGAACACCCTACGTTTCTCCTTTGGCTTAAAATAAAAACAGTCTTTCCACGGATGAGTCAGTGGAATTGGCCTGGTTCGAAGCCGTCTTGCTCCAACAAGAGCTGCAGGGAGGGGAACCCATCAGATCCCAAAGGGATCTTGATTCCTTTCTGAAGGATCCATGACCCTGTGGTTTTCCATTCAGTCAAAGATCTCCTTCAGGTTACAACTTTAGGAAACTTTGGCTTGTCATATGGGAAGCCAATTGAATTGAGTTGGCTTCGCAGGGTGAATACAGGTACAGCAAAAATTACCTTGGTTTCACATTGCATCTAGGAGATTTCAGGCTGCTTCCCATGGCCTATGACCTCTGGCCACTGCCCACATTTGCTGCTATTAATACCTTCCCTTCTCACTGCCCTTCACGCAGTCTGCTCTTGCTTGCTTTTGGTTCCTTGAATATTCCATACTTGTCCCCTCAGGACCTTCCTACCTGCTTTCTATTCCTTCTGCCTGAAAAGCTCTTCTGCTTCATCATTATATTGTTGTCTCCGTCTTGTCAATCAGGTCTGGGCTTAGCCAGCCCCTCTGAAAAAGGGCTTTCCTCACCACATTAGCTCAGTTTGCTCCCTACCCCTCTGCCATGTTCTATCAGATTATTCACTTGTTTCAGGCATTATTTAACTTGTGTTTGATCAGTCTCTCTCTCTAGAATATAAGTTCCATATTATCCTTTTGTTCATCTCTATATTTCCAATGTCTCGTACAGTGTCTGGCCCATAGTAAGTGCTAAATAAATATTTGTTAAATGAAGGTTGGGAGAAAAGCTTTCCTCCTACTGATGCACTTTGTAAAAGGGAAACTCATACATGACATCGCAGTTCCCCAAATCACCCTTTGCCTATCTTGGGTGCCTTGCTCGATTGTAATAAAACACAACAGTAGAGTTCCGCCATCTGTCAGTGTTCCTGGCCCAGAGTCCCACCTGTCACTCACCTGTAATTATTGCAGGGCTCCAATTTGCTTTAGCCGTGTCAACAGTTCCCCTCTCTCGTGCATATTTACTAGATCAGTGCATCCACCTATGCACTCTTGACCGATGAAGACTCGAGGTACCTAAGAAAGCAAACAAGCCAGGACATTTAGGGAACTTCATTAGGTTAGATGCTTTTATCATTCTCTGAATATTCCGCGTGGTCTGAAGCTTTTCAAATCACTTTACAACGTCCTCATGTATACTCTTTCAAGTCAGAACTTTGTGAGAAGCATAACAATTCACTCAAGAATGCTTTTAAACTAAGATGCTTTTCACATGGAATGTTCTGTGTGAGATTGTCTAACTTGTCAAAATGATTTAAAAATTTCAATCTGCAGGAACACCTTTCCAGGAATGGGTTTTGGTTGGCTGCAGCCAGACCACCCTGATTGAATTCTGGTTTCTCTGCAGCTGGGACCACACGTGAGCCCTTAAACTGAACCATGGCAACCAGGAAGGAGTTTGTTTTTAAGTGCAGCTGGACAAGTATTTCCATCAGTTCTGTCCCTGAGTTTTAGACTCAGTTTATGAGAGTCGTCTCTCTCTTGTGAGCCCTGCCCTCAGCTAGGGAAGAGATGATGATGTCAGAATCACCTTCTTTGAAATGCCTGGCCCATCATAGGATGAAGTGCCACAGCTCTGGGAACAAAGACATGCATCTGCTTTGGTTTCCAGCTGGCATGGGTGGGTCTTCCAGGGCCGGTCAGACTGACACAGTCAGCTCTTTCTGCTGAGCACATTCATCTCGAGTCAAACTCAGGCTCCCTCCCTGCTGCTAGGTAAGGTGCATTCCAGGATTCCAGGGGGCTCTTGGAGGAGAAAGTCCTTTCACTGTGGCTCAGACAAGTTCCAGGCCAAGGGTGTTGCAGAAAGGCTGACTGGCAGTGAAGAAGCAAGCCCAGCACAGGCTCCCCGAGGGGTCAGGAACTACCGGTTCCTCTCCCAGAACACTAGGGATATAATAGAAGGGGCAGGAGAGGTTAAGAATATTTTCAGAGCTTTTGCTTTTCCTCTGAAGGCACAGTTACTCAGATGCATGTCTTTATGGAGGTATAGTTGACGTCCAGTATAAGTTTCAGGTGTACAATATGGTGATTCACAATTTTTATAGATTATATTCCACTTATTATAAAATATTGGTTATACTGTCTATATGGTAGAATGTATCCCTGTAGCTTACTTTTACATAATAGATTCAACCTCTTAACCTCCTACCCATGCCTTGCCTCTCCTCTCTCCTCACTAGTAACCACTGGTTTGTTCACTGTATTTGTAAGTTTCTTTCTTGTTATATTCACTAGTTTGTGGTGGTTATATTAGATTCCACATATAAGTGATATCATGCAGTCCTGTCTTTCTGACTTGTTTCACTCAGCAGAATGCCCTCTGAGTCCATCCACACTGTTGCAAAGGGCAGACTTTCGTTCTTTGTCATGACTGAGTAGTATCCCACTGTGTATACACACACCCTGTCTTCTTTATCCATTCATCTGTTCATGGACACACTCAGGTGACTTCTGCATCTTGGAAATTGTAAATAATGCTGCTATGAACATTGGGGTGCAGGTTCAGATGAATTTTTTTTTTTAAGGAAGAGAGTTGAGAAAAAGGGCTGAAGTATTTCAGATAAGTCCTACCATATTTCTATTAAGACGGGGATCTGGGCGGAAGTAGGCTTTACAAATTAAGTTGAAAGAATCCTGCACTACATTGCCTTGGCTGCGTCCTGTGTCCTGAGCAGGAGGAGCGCACAGGATGGTGTTCCAGTGAGGAAGCCTGGCGGTGCCCTCCTCAGCCACACACGGGGCCACCTGCCCCGCACGCCTGTGTGGGAGCTTTGCACATGGAAGTGACATCAAGGCCGCTTTTCTTTTTTAAATCTTAACCAGCTGAAAGAATTTGCAGAAAGATGAGCTCGAAACCTAAAGTTTCCCCCCTGGATCCTGGCGATTATTTTAGAGAAAATAAAGCACCTCTCAGATTGTTGGGGGCCATTTGGCTTCTGTCCCCCCAGGAACAGCTGGCTGTGGTCAGTTGCAATGGTAAAGAATCCTAATGGAATTCAAATAATTATAACACAGGGCTCCTTCTGTGGAAAGCATTGCCTAAGGAAGTAAAACTCATCTGAGCTTCAAATAAAGAAGCTTTCATTCTTTTAGTTTTTATTTTTTCTTTTTTATGTGAACCATCTTTAAAATCTTTTTTGAATTTGTTACAACATCGCTTCTGTCTTATGTTTTGATTTTTTGGACAGGAGGCACATGGAATCTTAGGTCCCCCACCAGGCATCAAACCCACACCCCCTGCATTGAAAGGAAAAGTCCCAACCACTGGGCTGCCAGGGAAGCCCCATGGAAGGGATGTGTTCATTCTTGAACTTGCGTTACTTTCGAAAAGAACTGAGTGATTGTCACTCCTCCTGTTGCTTGCCCCATCCAGACCAGGGGGTCTGGATTACATTAGTTGGAGAGAAGCCCTTGAGAAGGAAGGAGTCCTCCCCTTAGACAGCAGTTCTCAGACCTGAACCACGCATCAGACCTGTGGTGGGCTTGTTAAAACCTAGATTTCTTACTCCTCCCCACCCCACATTTATGATACAGGAGATCTGGGCAGGGGCTCAAGAATGTGCATTCTGACAAGTTCCCAGGTGACTCTCAAGGAGCATATTTGCAACCACGGGTTGGTGCTGAGGGCAGTTCCTTCCTCCCGGGGTAACTAACTGAGGCTTTGGAAACCCATAGCTCTACGGCAGCCCCCAGCCCCCGAAAGGCAGGCCCTGAAACACGATCAGATCAGATCATCTGGGCTGTCCCCAGGGCAGAGTTCTGTGCATGCCATCTGGCACACAAGCTGCTTGTGAGAGCTGAGAGCTGGAAGGCCCCATTGCCCTAACACCCCCTCCTCTGGGCTAGGGAACAGTGAAGACCACGGGAAAGCCCATCAAAGGTCCAACAAAGGTCCGTCTAGTCAAGGCTATGGTTTTTCCAGTGATCATGTATAGATGTGAGAGTTGGACTGTGAAGAAAGCTGAGCGCCGAAGAATTGGTGCTTTTGAAGTGTGGTGTTGGAGAAGACTCTTGAGAATCCCTTGGATTGCAAGGAGATCCAACCAGTCCATCCTAAAGGAAATCAGTCCTGAATATTCATTGGAAAGACTGATGTTGAAGCTAAAACTCCAATATTGTGGCCACCTGATGTGAAGAACTGATTCATTTGAAAAGACCCTGATGCTGGGAAAGATTGAAGGCAGGAGGAGAAGGGGACAACAGAGGATGGGATGGTTGTATGGTATCACCGACTCAATGGACATGAGTTTGGGTAAACTCCGGGAGTTGGTGATGGACAGAGAGGCATGGTGTGCTGCAGTTCATAGGGTCACAAAGAGTTTGACACAACAGAGTGACTGAACTGAACTGAAAGCCCTTCAGTTATCAGCTCCCTCAGAGGAAGCTGAACTTGCAGGCCCCACCGGATGGTGTGGGAGGCTGTGGTGGCCCAACAGGAAGCTGCTGATGCATCCGAGAAGGAAGAGAAGGCTCCTGCGCTGTGCCTCCCCTCCCAGCCCACCCCCCTCTTCGGAGGAACTTGAGTCTGTTACATTAAAGAAGTAGGGAACTGCCACCAGAAAAGCCAGCTTGGGAGTTCTGCGGCCTTCCTTCTCCAGCTTTCTCTAGCCTCAGCTGGGGTGGCCTCTTCTGTTCTCTGTACTAAGTCGCTTCAGTCGTCTCCGACTCTGTGCGACCCCGTGGACTGTAGCCTGCCAGGCTCCTCTGTCTATGGGATTCTCCTGGCAAGACTACTGGAGTGGGTTGCCACTGCCTTCTCTGGGGCTTGAACCCGCGTCTCTTATATCTCCTGCGTTGGCAGGTGCGTTCTTGACCAGCAGTGCCACCTGTGTTGCTGAGGCTGCTCCTCAGCTGATTGCCAGCTCTCTGCAACACCTCCTTGGCTGCTCCCTGGTACGGTTCCTTTCTCACTGGAGCTGGTGCCATAACCTCCAAAGGTCCCCAGCTTAAGTCCTCATCCTGGCCTTCCTGCAGCCTCTTTCCCCACAGCCGCTGGAGTGACCCTTTCAAAATCAAGCAGCATCTCATCTCCCGTCACATGCCCAGTCCGTGTGCCATGTGATGGCATGAACGGCCCTGCCTACCTATTCCTCATGATCTCAGACCACACCCGCTCCTAACTCACAATGCTCCACCCACACAGGCCTTCTCGCCAGGCAGGCTTCTACCTCAGGACCTTAGCACTTACTGTTCCCACTGTCTGGAATGTCCTACGCCTACACTTCTGCATGCCTTACTCCCTCAGTCCCTTTAGAGATCTGCAAAACCAGTGAGACCCTGCCAGCTCCATTTAAAAGTGTACCTTGCTGCCTACTGCTTGCCTCCCTTTCATACCTGGCTTCTCCATACCACACATCTCTTACCACCTTCCAACATACTACTTTATTTATGGCATTTACTAGAATGTAAGTTCCACAAAAGCAGGAATTTTTGTTTGCTCTGTTCAGTGTTCAGAAAAGAGCCTAGTACAGCAGGTGCTTAAAAATATTTGTTGTATTCGGTAAAATTATCCTTCAAAAGCAAAGGAGGAAAAGATGTCTGCACACAAGCAAAAATGAAGCAACTTTGTTGCCCAAAGTTCTGCCTTGTGAGGAATGTTCAAAGGCATCCTTCAGAGAGGAGGAGAATGACAGAGGTCAGGAAACTTGGATTTACATGAAGAAAGAACTTTCGGGAAGAATAAGTGAAAGCACTGATCTAGGGGCTGTGGCTATAGCAAAACCAAAACCAGTGTCTCCAGTTTGGTGGCCTGATCGAAGTCCTATGTTTCTGCAATCAGTCGAGTCCCACTGGGCTGCTGCTGTTCGCACAGCACCACAGGCATAGCAAGATAGCGACAGCGCTCAAGGTTTCCAGTCTCTCTGAACAGAAAACCTTCAGCGCTAGGGAGGATGAAGTTATATATCCTGAAAGGATTTGTTCTCCCCTTGGAGGAATGCATTCAGGACTCAAGAACCTGTGAAAAGTATCTTGAAAAATTCAAAAACAAACTTTGAAAGATCATTAGAAGAAAGTGTTAGCTGTACAGTGAATTGGGGTGGCGGTGGTGGGAGTTGAACGGTTGTGTGAAGAGGTTTGTTTTTCCTGCTAGAGGATAGCTGCTGCTGGTTGAAAGATGTGGCTCCCAAACCTTGTTGCAAATTGGAATTACTGTTTTGGTTTTTTGATGGGAGATACATTCTATTTTGACTTCCACATTTTTTGAGGTGTAACTGACAAACCTGTGTGTGTTTAAGGTGTACAATGTCAGGATTTGATATACAGATACACTGTGAAATGATTACTGCAGTCAAGTTAATTTACATATCCACGACCTCACAGCTACTATTTGCATGTGTGTGTGGTGAGAACACTTAAGATGTAATCATAGCAAATTGCAAGCCTACATTTCACCCCCAGCACTTCCTCCTCTTACAGCTCTGTGTTTGTATTCAGGTCCTGCTAAGTCACTTCAGTCGTGTCCGACTCTGTGCGACCCCATAGATGGCAGCCCACCAGGCTCCCCCATCCCTGGGATTCTCCAGGCAAGAACACTGGAGTGGGTTGCCATTTCCTTCTCCAATGAATAAAAGTGAAAAGTGAAAGTGAAGTTGCTTAGTCGTGTCTGACTCTTCGCGACCCCATGGACTGCAGCCTACCAGGCTCCTCCATCCATGGGATTTTCCAGGCAAGAGTACTGGAGTGGGGTGCCATTGCCTTCTCCAATTCATGTCCTAGGGATCTTTAAAACTACTGATGCCTGTCTGCCCCTCTCCTGTGGGATTTAATTGGCATGGGGTCTGACTGAGGCATTGAGAGGTTTTTTTAAGTTCCCCAGGTGATTCTGGCTTCCCTTGTAGCACACACAGTTGGTAAAGAATCAGCCTGCAGTGCAGGAGGCCTGGGTTTGATTCCTGAGTTGGGAAGATCCCCTGGAGAATCCCATGGACAGAGGTCCTGGCAGGCTACAGTCATAGAGGACTGACCCATAAGGGTCAGACACGACTTACAGACTAAACCACCCCCACAGGTGATTCTAATGTACAACACCTGTAAACTGCCCTCCCTGAGGGATCCCTCACATCAGGGGCCACAGCTGTACCCACACTGCCCTTTGGTGCTTAGGACCCAAGCATCCTGAATAGCTGGTGGTCCAGCCAAGCAACAAGAGGCCCTCTCATCATTGTGTTCTCTACTCCAGGACCTTCCTAAGACCAAGGGTCCTTGGCTCCCAGTGGGGGTCCCTGGAAGCAGTAGAGTTTTGCCTCCCTCTGCACCAGAATGCTGACTTCTGATTGGAGCGGTGGGCTTCCTCTTGAGAACCAAGGAAAAAACACCATCAAATCCAAACTAAACCTCAACTAGGACATGTGCACCTGCAAACACTGTATCCTAGAATGTGTGTCCTGAAAGGGAGCTGGTGGGACATGACTCGGCACCACGCTCCGACCCCGGCACCTGCGCTGATCTGGTGGCCTGGCTGGTTGGCGACCGCACCGGAAGCCCTGGGCGCTAAGGAAGAGGAAGTCCTTTCACACAGAGGAGAGAGGGTGTCAGGAGCCCCTGCTGTCTACTCAAAGCAAAAAGGACCATAGAGGTCTCCTCCGGCCTGGTGTTGCAGCCAAGGGGTACCCTGAGGGTCACAGGTGGGGTGACTTGCCAGGATCACACAGCAAGCCACTGAGAGCCCGGCCAGAACTCTGGCCTCTGATGTCCCTAACTCGACAGGCCTGGAACTATCCCCTCATTTAGGTCAAGGAGCCACAACGAGTCATTAGGTTGTTTTTTGTTTTTCTTTTTCTTTTTTTTCCCAGTGGGAGGAATGAGATAAGATACGGAAGAAGGAGAGAATTTAAGGTTAAAGAGAGCCCAGAGGAAAAGACTGAAGGAGAGCAAATGCCCTGTGAACCCGGAGGAAAGAATGCTCTGGGTTTTTGCTCAACAGCAGACACAGAGGGCTCACCCGTGGCCCCTCCACCCCTCCTTCCACCGCCCAGCCCTGCAAGCTCAGGCTGTCAGTGCTGAAAACAAAGACTGCAGAGCGCTCCTCGGCGGCGGCGATTCCGGGACACAGCTGCCCGCCGGCCCGCCCGCCTTGACGCCCAGCACGGGTCGGCTGCGCACCCGCGTCCCGTGGGCCGAGGTCCGCTTCCTATTCAAGGAAGCAGCTCTTGTCTCGGGCGCCCTCCCCCGCACCCTCTCAGAGCGACGAAGCCCTAGCGGTGTCCCCGAGGAAGGCACGGGCCACCCGTCACAGACAAAGGCATCTGGGAGCCTTCCCCCCTCCTCCCCTCGCCCCCCCAGCCTTTGGGCAAGAGACCCCAGGCTCACCGTTCTGGCTCCAGTGAGCTGCTCCAAGTAATCTTGAATCTCACTGGTGTTACTGGCGGCTGTAATATCGACAAATTCCAAAAGCCCTTGTTTGAAGGGCAGTTGGCTGAGAAGCTCCTGGGTCTTTCTGCAGTAGGGGCAGGTGGGCTTGATGAACACGACCACCTTCCCAGGCTGGATCTTGCTATTGACGAACGCTTGAGCCATGCCGCCTCCCTCCGGGGGGTACACACCTCCACTGTAGGTAGAGCTTTGGAGTAAAAGCGGCGGCTGGCCGACCAGCTGGCTCTCATTTTAAGGAACCTCCCTGGAGGAGGAGTTTGCCCCCACGGCGTGCTCGATTTTTAAAGGGCCAGCCCTGAAAGTCATTTCGGTTTGGAGCGATGCACCGGCTAGAGCTTTGGAGCATGAACAACTACATCCCGGGGGTGTCATTGTCCCCAGCCCTTTCAGGGGTGCCCTCTCTGGAGAAGAAAGCAGAGCCAGCTCGCTCTTCGGAGAAGCTTGAAGGGTGCAGACCAGCTCCAGGGAGGGAGCCTGAGCAGGCAGGCAGGCACCTCTTAGAGTCAGTTCTTAGTGCCCCTCAGGGCTTCCCTTGTGGCTCAACCGGTAAAGCATCTGCCTGCAATACAGGAGACCTGGGTTCGATCCCTGGAGAAGGGAAAGGCTACCCACTCTAGTATTCTGGCCTGAAGAATTCCATGGACTGTATACTCCATGGGGTCACAAAGAGTCGGACAGGACTGAGCCACTTTCACTTCACTTATTGTCTCTCAGAGACACGGTTTCTAAAAAAACACACAGAATCATTTAAGAAGCAGAATGCACTGAAATCTATTTAGAAGTGAAATTCAGATTTTGACTTTAAGTCTCGTCTTGCCTGCCCTGTTTGTTGTCACTGTTTAATGGAATTGCTCCACCACCTTCAAACATCTGGAGATTGCACAGAAGAATCTGGCCCTGCAGCCTCTCCCTGAAAAGTCAGGTCACCTTCATGAGAGGCAGCAGCTGGGGCTGAGGTGTGGTTGCCCTTTGGAGGGGACAGAAGCTGGCTCCCGGCTGGCTCACGCCTTCCAGATACCCGCTCTTCATCCATAAGCTTTTGAGTTTGTGACCCTTGAACAGCAATTTAGCATGGAGGCAAATTCTAGCACAAACCCTAATTTCAAACTGCAGATCCAGTGAGGGTGTTTTTCTCTGTTTGATCCCTTTGTTGTCACTGTTTGTGAGTCTGAGTGGTGTTCAGTTCAGTCACTCAGTCGTGTCCGACTCTTTGCGACCCCATAGACTGCAGCATGCCAGGCCTCCCTGTCCATCACCAACTCCCAGAGTTTACTCAAACTCATGTCCATTGAGTTGGCGATGCCATCCAGCCATCTCATCCTCTGCCCCTCTCCTCCTGCCTTCAATCTTTCCCAGCATCAGGGTCTTTTCCAATGAGTTAGCTCTTCCATCAAGTGGCCAAAGTATTGGAGTTTCAGCTTCAATATCAGTCCTTCCAATGAATATTCAGGACCGATTTCCTTCAGGATGGACTGGTTGGATCTCCTTGCAGTCCAAGGGACTCTCAAGAGTCTTCTTCAACACCACAGTTCAAAAGCATCAATTCTTTGGCGCTCAGCTTTCTTCACAGTCCAACTCTCACATCCATACATGACCACAGGAAAAACCATAGCCTTGACTAGACGGACCTTTGTTGGCAAAGAAATGTCTCTGCTTTTGAATATGCTATCTAAGGTCATAACTTTCCTTCCAAGGAGTAAGCGTCTTTTAATTTCATGGCTGCAGTCACCATCTGCAGTGATTTTGGAGCCCCCAAAATAAAGTCTCTCACTGTTTCCATTGTTTCCCCATCCATTTGCCATGAAGTGATGGGACCGGATGCCAGCTGTTGTCACCGTTTGCGAGTCTGAGTGGTGTAATATCTCACTTATTTCATGCTCACCCGAGTATTGTGACACATTGTAGGGCCTGCTGCTGTGTCCTGTGGGCCCACGCTCCTGAGTGGGGTGAGCGATACCCTTTGTTTTAGGGCCAGTTCTGAGCCCTCTCTGTGTGGTAAGGTAAATAAAACAGGGACAACCACCTCCTCTAAAAGTGGACTCTCCTTTTCCCCCAGGAAGTTTTACAGTGAAACTCAGGCTGCAGGCCAGAGCTATACACTCAGTGATTGTCATGTCAGAGTCCCAAGCATAGCGTGACTCAGAGAAGGAAAGAAAATTGACTCTTGGAAGCAGCTGTCATTATTCCTAGAATTAAGTGGCCAAACAGAAACCCAGGCTCTGAGTCACAGAGAGGGACTCTAAGTGATGTCTCTGTCACTGGAAAGAATGTGCTATGGGCCTGAGCACTGAGGCGACTGGTTCTTGTCCGGCTTGGGACTTCCCAGCCCACAGCTTCATTTTCTCTGGAATAAGCTCCCGGAAGAGTCCTTGTTGTCTGTCTCCAATCCCTTCTCTGCACTTGGACTCCTGCGGCCAGGCCCCTCGCTGAAGCCCAGGGTCTCCTCAGGGCTTACCCGCCCGATGGGCCTCAGCTTGCCCTGCGCCCAGTGTTTCCCCCAGGCCCACTCTCCTCTCAGGTCTGGGGTCACCTCTCCCTGCTCTGCTGGCTCCTTCTCCTCAGCGTGCGACTCAGGGCAAGTCGCTCCCTTGTTTCCAACCACCACCTTCTGTCCCCTTAAACCGTCCTGGCCTCTTCCCTACTTGCTGTTATGTTTGCCGTCTGGACTTCAGCCACGTCCCAGCTTCTCCTCTCCCCGATGCAATCTGACCTCCTTATCAGCCGTTCTGCTGAAACGCCCTTGGCCAGCCTTGATCATGACCGCCACATTGATAAATCACCTTGTGGCCAGGTGTCCTGCCTGGGACCATCCCAGAAGCGTGGGTGTGAAGGGTTTTGGTAAACTGGTGGAGTGAAGCTCCCAAAGGATCTGTTTGTGTAGGGTCCCTGGGGACTTGGTCCCTGGGGCAGAGATCAGGGTGCAGGGGGGTTGGTGGTGGGGGGGCTCTGTTGTCTGCCCTAGAGCTCAGGCCCAGGACAGATGGCCAGAGGACACAGCTCAGGAAGGCCTTTTCATGTGGAACACAAACATATGGCAAAGAAGGGGCTTCTCCACTTTGCAGACAGTGCTGTGGCTTCACCTCAGGGAGGAATTCACAGCACAGGCTATTCTATTGCCTTGGCATCGTGAAAGTCTGGAGCTCTGGCACTTCAGGAGATGGAGCCCGTGGATCCTGGGAACAGTTCAGGGCAGGCAGCCAGCACGGGAACTGCCGTCCTCAAGTGCCGTGGACATCAAGATAGGGTGTGTGTGGAAGAGACACAAGAACTCTTGGTGGGCCTGTGCTCGACACAGCTAGGCACTCCCAGAAACGCTGGGAAGCATGGGCTTTTTTCAAGGGAGTGGAGATGCTGCTCTGCAGATAGTTGGCAGTGAGCTAGTGATATATGTGAAATATGAAATTTTCTATTTGCTACTATTAATGTGATCTCATTTGTACCGCAGGCTGACGAGGGTGGGGACAGTTTGGCCTACAAATGAGCGTTTCTCAGGCTCTTTTGCTTACTTGCCACTTTGCAGGATTAGACTCTGTGGATCACTCTGCGTCACGCCTCTCCCCCTCCCCTGCCAGCTCCCTTCTTCCTAATATCATATGCAACTTGATCTCTTTTTTCTCCCTGTATCCCTGGGTATTCTGTGCCAGCTTCTGCCTCAGGAATTTCGCCTAACGTGTGGTTTGTCCCGGGGCTTGCACTCCTTTTCACTCGTGCACACCCTCTGTGGAAGATTTCATCTGCATGCACGGCTCCAGCTATCACCTTTTTGTTGATGAGTTCCAGGTTTACTTTTCTCGTTGAGAACACTTTCCTGAGCCTCAGGAATGGATCGTTCATTGCCTACTGAGAAGACCCACCTGGGGTTCCTCAGCATCTCAGCCTCAGTGGGAGCAAAATGGAAGCCACCCTTCCCTCTTCCAAACACGTGCCCTTCCTCCCGGACTCTGTCTTCTACCTGCAGGGCAGACACATGGGAAGCATCTTGACCGTGGCTTCCTCCCCTGCCCTCTGCTTTTGATTTATGCAGAGTCACCAAACTCTAACAGCTAAGTTGAATCTGAGCCATTGCCACGCTTCCACTGCTCGCACTGTCTTTGCCTTGAACCTGCTCCTCTCTCGGTCCAGAGTGGCTCTGACCTGTCTTTCTTTCTGTGCGGCTGACTTCTGTGGTCCAGCACTATCCAGATCATGTGTAGAGTCCTCTGGGAAGACCCCTGAACACAGCTCTTTCCCCCACTGGGTTGAGTGCCCCTCAGCTGAGTTCACACAACATGCCATACCCTGACTCATCCCATTCCATTGTTCTTTTTTCACTCCTTTTCTGTGAGCTTCCTGTGAGCAGGGAAAGGGCTTTCATCCCCATGCTACCGGAGCCCAGATGCACGCTGGTCCTTATCCACCTACCAGTGCACCCACCCCTTGGTTGCTGTTTAGTCCCTCAGTCGTGTCTGACTCTGCGACCCCATGGATGCAGCATGCTGGGCCTCCCTGACCATCACTATCTCTCAGAGTTTGTTCAGACTCATGTCCATTGAGTCGGTGATGCCATCTAACCATCTCATCCTCTGTCGTCCCCTTCTCCTCCTGCCTTCCATCTTTCCCAGCATCGGGGTCTCTTCCAAGGAATCAGCTCTTCACATCAGGTGGCCAAAGTACTGGAGCTTCAGCTTCAGCATCAGTCCTTCCAATGGACATTCAGAACTCATTCCCTTTAGGATGGACTGGTTGGATCTCCTTGCAGTCCAAGGGACTCTCAAGAGTCTTCTCCAACACTACAGGTCAAAAGCATCAATTCTTCAGTGCTCAGGCTTCTTTATGGTTCCACTCTCACATCCATACATGACTACTGGAAAAGCCATAACTTTAACCATCCTGACTTTCATCAACAAAATGATGTCTCCACTTTTCAGTACGCTATCAAGGTTTGTCATAGCTTTGCTTCCAAGGAGCAAGCATGTTTTTATTTCATGGCTGCAATCACTGTCTTCAGTGATTTTGGAGCCTAGGGAAATAAAATCTGTCACTGTTTCCCTTGTTTCCTCATCTATTTGCCATGAAATGATGGGACTGGATGCCGTGATCTTAGTTTTTTGAATGTTGAGTTTTAAACCAGCGTTTTCACTCTCCTGCAAACATTTATTAATCAGCTACCCTGGGCCAGACACAAAGATCCCACACAGCCCCAGCTCTTAGGACTTTTTAGCCTTGTGGTGGAGGGGAGGGCAGGGGGATACAGACATAGCAAGTAAACCCAGTGTTGAGAGTATTCTGCATGGTATAATAGAAGTCTGTATGGGCGTTAGGGTAACCAAAAGAGAGTGGTTATTCTTGCCTGGAGGGTGCTTAGGGAAAGGTTAATGAAAATGAGCTAGGCTAAATCTTGAGAGAGATGCTTTCGAGTCTTCAGGGTAGGGGAGTGCACTTCAGGCAGAGGCAACAGGAAACGCCAGGACGACACAAAGGGCTCTTGCTGTTGAGTGTAGTCACGTGTGGATGGAGCATGAGGGGTTTGAGGTGGGGAGTAGGAGAGAGACAGCTGGTGAGCGTGCGGATCGTGGGTGTCTTTTACCAAGCTGAAGAGTAAGGACTTTGCACAGAGGAATGAGGAGCCTAACAGGAGTATTTCAAGCACAAGTAGATCTGCAGTTCGGTGTTCAGTGAGATCAGCACATTGTGACATCTCTCTCGTAACACACTGAGTGGGAAAACACAGTTTGACCACAGGAGTGGTGGGGCTGCTTTAAAGCAGACAAACCTTTAGAATCCTTCAAGGCTCACCCTGGGACCCGTCCTGGCTTCCACAAGGCTTGCAGTTTGCAGAGGGGCAGCTCAGAAGGTGATGAGCCGCCAGGGTTCTGAGCTGCTCTCAAGACTTCTTAGACTCATCGCGGCTGCACTTGGCCCTGTCTGTCTGTATGCAGCTCTAAGGGTTCGGCTGAATGAGCCACGTTGCCAGCAGCTCTTTCCAACCTCAGATGCGTGAAGATCCTGGTTGGTGGCTGTGCCTGTTTTCAGAGTCTGATCTTGTCTGATGCTCTTTCTCTCTCTGGATCTCTCTAGATCTGACCACAGAGGACCAGTGTGACTCTCATTGTAGACTCTTACTCCCATTTGACCACAGAGGATTCTGGCTGACTCTAACCATGGTCCTTTTCATACTGTTCATGGGGTTCTCAAGGCAAGAATACGGAAGTGGTTGGCCATTCCCTTCTTCAGTGGACCGCGTTTTGTCAAAACTCTCCACCATGACCCGTCCGTCTTGGATGGCCCTACATGGCATGGCTCATAGTTTCCTTGAGTTAGACAAGGCTGTGGTCCACATGGCTTCCCTGGCGGCTCAGAGGTTAAAGCGTTTGCCTGCAGTGCGGGAGACCTAGGTTCAATCCCTGGGTCAGGAAGATCCCCTGGAGAAGAAAATGGCAACCCACTCCAGTATTCTTGCCTGGAGAATCCTATGGACGGAGGAGCTTGGTGGGCTACAGTCCGCGGGGTCAGACATGTGATCAGTTTGATTAGTTTTCTGTGATTGTGGTTTTCAATCTGTCTGCCCTCTGATGGAGAAGGATAAGAGGCTTATGGAAGCTTCCTGATGGGAGAGGCTGACTGAGGGGAAAACTAGGTCTTGTTCTGATGGGCAGGGCCATGTTCAGTAAATCTTTAATCCAATTTTCTGTTGATGGGCGGGACTGTGTTCCCTCCCTGTTTTTTGACCTGAGGCCAAACTATGGTGGAGGTAAGGAAGATAATGGTGACCTCCTTCAAAAGGTCCCATGCAGTTTCTGCTACACTCACTGCCCCCGACCCTGCAGCAGGCCACTGTGGAAACGCCAATACTTTGGCCACCTGATGAGAAGAATCGACTCCTTAGAAAAGACCCTAATGCTGGGAAAGATTGAAGGCTGGAGAAGGGGACGACAGAGGATGAGATGGTTGGATAGTACCACTGACTCGATGGACATGAGTTTGAGTAAACTCCAGGAGTTGGTGATGGGCAGGGAGGCCTGGGTGTGCTATGGTCCATGGGGTCACAAAGAGTCAGACACGGCTGAGCGACTGAACTGAACTGTGGTCCCTCACCTTCCACCTCTAGGGGGCGCTGCTTGGTACTGAACTCAGAAACACGGCAGCTCCCATTAACTATAGACCTACTGTGCGCTAGGCTCAGTGCTAGGAGATTTACATACAGTACTTCTCAACCTCACAGCGACTTTGAAAGGTAGATACTTGGAACCCCAAACCGACTGGAAGTTCAGCCATGGTCAGCAGTGGCTGCTCTCTCCAGCAGGCTCCACCACATACTTGAAAAGTCTCTCTGAAAAGTTGCCACCTTTTCTGAGATCCGGACTCAGTTTGGTATAATAGCACATCACCCACTAATACTGGTGCCCTCAGGGTCCCTAGTCCCTCTGAACTTTCTTGCTGTCATTTGAGCTCAAGATTGTATTATTCCACTTTTCCAGATGTTTCACCATAGGCAGTTCTTACTTTTTCTATTGGATTCACGGGAGGGCTTTTTCTCCTCTCATTACGCAGATCACATCAGGCAAATCTAACTGAGCTATTTATTAGATATGTTTATCAGGGGAAGCAGGAAGGAAGTGGCATGTTTCTCTCTCATCTCAGCTCCTGGTGCTAAAGTCACATATCTCACAGGGCGTCTGACCTGTCTCCTGAGGGATGGGTGTGCTGGAGGAAAGATGGAGGGTTAAGGACTCCCCTTGTGCTGTGAATCCAAGGGAACCCCTTGGATTCCCTCTAAGGGGTTCCAGGATACTTGGAGAGAAAGCACATAGATTTAGACTTCAGAGCATCATATAAACAAGCAGAACATAATACCCTAGTTTTTTTTTTTACAGCCCCAGCCTCTAATTAGGTTTAGCTGTTTGGATGTTTTAGGTACAAAGTAAGGAAATACCCAGTTTAAACTGGTTTTCTTCTCTCTTTTTTCAAAATATTTCTTTATTGATTGCCGGGTCTTCGTTATGGCTCGCGGGATCATCAGTCTTAGTTGCGGTGTGTGGAATCCTTAGTTGTGGCACATGAACTCTTAGTTGCTTCCTGTGGGATCTAGTTTCCTGACCAGGGATCAAACCTGGGCCTGGGCCCCCTGCGTTGGGAGCACAGAGTCTTTGCCCCTGGACCACCAGGGAAGTCCCTGAACTGGTTTTCATTAGAGGGCTTTGGTTTTCTTGGCTATCACTTAGTTGGAGGTAGGAAGCCGGCTCAGAGGCTCAGGGGCCCAGGGCCCTGGGCGGGTGTTTCTGAGATTCTCCTGGTCCTCCCCTCATGACTGCAGGTTGGCTGTAGCTGGTGCAAGCATCCGTCCTCACGTAACTGTGATCAAAGGTAGGAGGAAGAGGGTGGCCCAGGCAGGGGTGGGCCAGGCGGGGGTGACACGGGCAGGGCATCCCCCTCCACCCCCCCCCCCCGCCCCCAGCACCCTTCCCTCTGTCTGCAGTGCTGGAGGTGGTTCACTGCCCACCCCAGGGCAGCGGCTCTCTTCCCCAAGTGTACCGGCGTGTGCTTGATACCTGGGCTCTCTGGGCCAGCATGAGGAGACAGCGCACCGGTGGGTCATCGATCCGCCTTTCTCCGTCCCATGTGGACTCTGACTTTATTGTCTTCCACTCCCTTTCACCATCGAGAGCACGGCTCCTCGTTTCACTGGTGCCTCCTTCCCAAGGTAGCTGCACCAGAGGCGAAGGGATCTTCGGGACTGATCCATCACTCCTGTATGGGATGCCTTGGGCTGCAAGGAACAGACACCCCAACTCAGACTGGCTTAAATAATAATTTTAAAAAAAATCAGACTTCCTTGGTGGTCCAGTGGTGAAGAGTATGCCTGCCAATGCAAGGGACACCGGTTCAGTTCCTGGTCCGGGAAGATTTCCACGTGCCATGGAGCAACTAAGTCTGTGCGCCACAACTGCTGAAGCTGGCACCCCTAAAGCCTGTGCGTCACAGCAAGAGAAGCCACTGCAATGAGAAGCCTGTGCGTCGCAACTAGAGAGTGGCCTGTGGCAACTGGAAAAAGCCTGTGCACAATAGTGAGATGCCCCCCAAAATAAATTAATTTTAAAAATTAAAAATAATATTCAAAAAAATCAAAAGTCTGCAAGTAGCACAGCTTTGGAGCTGGCATGGTTGAGTGGCTTTGGCTCCACTCACCTGCCCTTGTCCACGTGATGGCTTCACTGTCAGCCTGGCAGTGGAGTCCCTCATCTCTGTGAACAAGTGTCCAGAGGAAGTGAGAAAACTTCTCATGTCTGAAGTTTTCCTACATCTCACTTGGTGTTGGTCCAGATTGCCCCCAGGCTCATTCTTGACCCATGGATAGACACAAGGAATGGAATGATCTCTGTGCCTCTCCAAAGACATCCACCTTGAAGACTCAGGCCCTTACCTGGAGTGGAGATGGTTTAGCCTCTCCTGAGGGAAGGGGCTGTGTTGGGGAGGACTGGACTCCTGGGCAAAGCTGGGAGGAGGAAGGAGAACACGCGTGTCAGGGAGGCAACCACAGCATTCACCACCAGCTCCCAGGACAAACCTCTTGGGAGCAGCAAGCCACCAACAGGGACTTCATCTTGTTTCAGCAAATGAAGCTGAAAACCCTGAAATAAAGGATGACAGCTTCTGCTATTGAATAGATGGTTTTAACCACTTCCTTCCAGTAGTCATGTATGAATGTGAGAGTTGGACTATAAAGAAAGCTGAGCACCGAAGAACTGATGCTTTTGAATTGTGGTGTTGGAAAAGACTCTTGAGAGTCCCTTGGACTGCAAGGAGATCCAGCCAGTCCATCCTAAAGGAGATCAATCCCAAGTGTTCATTGGAAGAACTGATGCTGAAGCTGAAACTCCAATACTTTGGCCACCTGATGTGAAGAGCTGACTCATTGGAAAAGACCCTGATACTGGGAAAGACTGAAGGCAGAAGGAGAAGGGGATGATAGAGGATGAGATGGCTGGATGGCATCACCAACTCAATGGACATGGGTTTGGGTGAACTCCGGGAGTTGGTGATGGACAGGGAGGCCTGGCGTGCTGCGGTTCATGGGGTTGCAAAGAGTCAGACACGACTGAGCGACTGAACTGAACTGAACCACTTCTTTGATACATGCCTTCTGAGCCTAAATGTTCTCAACAGTTTCAGATCTGCCGTTTCCTCCTTTCTGAAGGCAAATTGTCAGGATGATATTTATCTGATAAATATCCCCTCCACAGTAGATATACTACTTGCAGATAGGAAAGCAGCCCCAGGCAGGTTTGGAGGCCATCCATGGCTCTCCAGCTGGGAAGGGAGAGGCTTGGGAGTCAAGCCCAGGTGTGTCTGAGTCCAAAACAGATGCTCTGTGCTCCACCCAGCAAAGCCCACGGTCTTAGAGGGAGGCCAGCGACGGTCTGGAGGGCGCCTCAGAGGCACTTCCCTGAGCCCTGTCGTGTGTTGGCATCCCCACCAGGGCATTTCTCTGCTGTATTTTTGCAGCCTGCCCTTGAGCCCCTCCACGGAACAGGCAGGCATTGGAGTCAACGAAAGGAGTGCCCAGTATCTCCCTTGGAGGGTGGAACCTCTCCTGCCAGTGAGTGCCCACCTCCACCCCAGACACAACTTTCAAGTAAGACAGAACATTTTATAGATTATAGAGCCAGGACAAGGAGGAAAACGGCACGTGTGTTCGAGGACATAGTGGGAGAGACAGTCACAGCCTTGCTGGTGAAAGAGAAAATAGTGGTTCCAAGTGGGAGTGAAGATAAAATCACAATGCTGGGCTTTTCTGAAAGCACACCTGAGCATATTCTGCTCTCACATGGGACTTAGTGATGCATCTCCCCGCTAATGGCGTTATCCGAGCGCCAATTCCCCCCTTGAAGCTCAGCTTGACTCTACGAAGCTGATAAAAGCCCAGAAAGCTTAACTGAACTCACTGTAGGACGCAGATTTGACTTTCATTCCTGTTATCATCCAAGTTCTAGTCTAACTTATCTGGATACCTTTTTTTGTTGACACATATCCACTCCTGTGAATGGTCTACAAGCTGGTTGTTTTCCTTGCTAATTCCCCTGATGTCAGTACAAAAGAAAGCATTGGTGAGTGCTCAACTTGAATATCCATCCAGAGGCACTAATTTCGTAATAATATATGGCAATATGATGGAAGACTTAGGAAATGTTTTTTTTTAAAAAGAGGCAGACCCATGTGAACTGGTACGGGACAGTCTCTTGTTAAGACGCAGCAAGATGACTGCAGTTTGCTACCTTTTATCTAAAAAAACTACAACAACCACCTTTGTTTTTGCACTGGAATCAGGAGGCCAGAGCTGGGGGTGAAGAAGGGCAAATACTGCATTTTCTGTAGAAAACTGTCAACAGCTGGTGAGCCTTCCTTTTCAGGGCTTGCCGAACAATGATGGAACTGACCCTGTGATCATCAGCCTGCTGTCCCCACCACCTTTCCCCACCCTGGTTGGCCCAGAAAAGCATATTGGTGTTTTTCCTTTTCCCCCCCAAGCCAAATGAGAAGGGCTTCAAGAGAAACATTCTGAAAGATTGGCATGCCCCTGCAAAAGGGAGATGGGTAGCTCACTTGCCAATTGGACAGGCACTCACATTGTCAGTACCTGGCTCTGCCCTGTGCTGCTACCCGGGAGGGTGAAGAGCCTTGGGAGAGATGGGAGATGCGTGAGTTTCCCATGGGACCAATGTGCATCAGGGACGGTGACAGCGTGGATCTGGTCATAGTAGCGGCAGGAGCCTGAGGACGTTAGTAGAAGGCAGCCTGCAGCTGGCTCTGCCTCACTGGGGAGACTGTGTTTCTGTTCTTCAGAAACCCTCTCTGAAGAACTCACCTGGGTGCCCCAAGTGAAAGTGAAGTCGCTCACTCGTGTCTGACTCTTTGCGACTCCATGGACTGTAGCCCACCAGGCTTCTCTGTCCATGGGATTTCCCAGGCCAGAATACTGGAGTGGGTTGCCATTTCCTTCTCCAGGGGATCTTCCCCACCCAGGGATCGAACCCAGGTCTCCTGCATTGCAGGCAGACGCTTTACCCTCTGAGCCACCTGGGAGGCCCTGGGAGCCAGCCACTCAGGGGGCATGGCTGAGTGCCAGTGTTGGCCAGGATGCTGTGACCATTCACAGGGAGAGGACCACAATGTAAGCAGCTAAGAGACATTTGCCTTTCCTCCCTGCTGCCCCTCTCAGTCCTCAGCCTTGAAAAAGGAGGAGGAGAGAGATATCATTGAGCTGATCATGTGCCTGCTCCAAGGCGCGGAGCAGATATGGAGGTCCCTCCCAGCCAGCAGTGGAGGTGGGCTTGGAGCTGATATGAGATTGGAATGTTAAACTAGAGTAACTAAAGGTGAACAGAAAGCTATGGGGTCTGTTCATCTTCTGCCCACCCTGTAGAGAAGGGAGACTGGACAGAGTACAGCAATAAGTCAGCAATAAGTGAAAAGTAAAACACTCCAGGTTAGCTTTCTGCAGCTTTGTATATTTAAACGTATATAGACTGTCTCTCAGTCATGTCCAACTCTTTGTGACCACATGGACTGTAGCCCACCAGGCTCCTCCGTTCACGGGGATTTTCCAGGCCAGAATACTGGAGTGGGTGCCACTTCCTCCTCCAGACTATCTCTGGGCTTCTCAGCACGATAGTAAAGAATCAGCCTGCTAATGAAGCAGATGCAGGAGATGTGGGTTTGATCCCTGGTACAGGAAGACCCCCTAGAGAAGGAAACGGCAGCCCACTCCAGTATTCTCACCTGGAGAATCCCATGGACAGAGGAGCCTGGTGGGCTACACTCCACGGGGTCACAAAGAGTCAGACACGACTGAGAGCGCCCGCACAGAGTGTCTCTAGAGGGACACACAAGAAATGGTGAGCAGAGACGGACACTGGGGGCAAGTGGACAGAAAAGTTGGCCTGTTTCTCCTCTTTAAGGGATCAGGTCCACACTGAGGCGCAAAAGCCAAATTCCTTTCTGCCCCGGCAGGGACAGGGTGCAGGGCTGGTGGGGGCTACTCTGCACCCAGCTTGTTCCTGAGAAGCAGAAGAGGTGAGGATGAGCCTGCATGCTCACATACAAGCCATGTGCTGGAAGCCAGGGACAGAGAGTGTCTGCAGGGCACAAGCCCTCCATCTGCGCGTCCTGCACCTGGAGGAGTCTCTCACCCACACCCTGGATCATAAGGACATTCCAGAAGGCTTGGAAGCTGGCCTCAGTCTTCTCCTTAAATGGATCTCCTGCAAATGCTTGTCCAGAAAACCTCACCACGTGCAAGGATGAGTCATCGAAAAGGAGCCATCACGAGATCTGTGTACAGATGATGCCAGAAGAAAAGTCTGGAAGCCGGAAGAGAGGAAATGTCCACAGAGCATTACGAAGAGCACAAATGAGGACTTCCCGTGTGGTATTGTTGGTAAAAATGACAACTACCACCCTAAATCCTGGGAACAACCTGAACACTTATGAGTGGTTTTTTAGTTGCTAAGTCATCTCCAACTCTTTGCAACCCCATGGACTGTATGTAGCCAAGCTCCTCTGTCCATGGGATTCTCCAGGCAAGAATACTGGAGTGGGCTGCATTTCCTCCTCTGGGGGATCTTCCCAACCCAGGGATCGAACCTGCGTCTCCTGCATTGCAGGTGGGTTCTTTACTACTGAGCCACCGGAAGACCCTGAAAATGACCCAAACACTCATAAATAAGGAAGTAATTACACAAATCTTGATAATCTATATAAATGACTTGAAAGCCTTAAAAATAGCAAGTTATATATGTATTCCTAAAAAAAAGGTCTTTAAGATATATAATTTTAAGTGATTTAAATAGGCAATATGAGGACATATGGCAAAATTCTAATAATACAGAATGGTGTTAGTATACAATAAAAGGAAAGTTGCTTCTTCACCCTGAAGTCCCAGCTGCTAAGATCCTCTTACCAAGAATACAGCCACTGTTCCCAGAAACTTGTACCTGGATACATTAATGAACTTTTCCAAAAACTAAGGTCAGAACAGCATGTGATTCTATTTGCATAAAATTTTAAAGTATATATATATGCATATGTATGTATATAAAATATATCATATATGTAATGCATAATATGTATCTGTATACATACACACTGGAGAAGGAAATGGCAACCCTCCAGTATTCTTGCCTGGAGAATCCCATGGACAGAGGAGCCTGGTGGGCTATAGTCCATGGGGTCACAAAGAGTCAGACACGATGAAGTGACTAACACACACACACACATACATACACACAATACAGTATAAAAGCAATATATATTATTTTTTTGAAAAGCAACTCAGGACCCTATTAATCAATCAATCAATTAATTTCTACAGTCATCTTTAGGGACATGACCAGCAGTCAGATGAGGGTAGGGTAACTTGATCAAGTTGGTAGTATTTTACTTTGAAAATGTTTTCAATTATAAGACACATTCTGCCTTTAAGAGTTTTAAACAATATAAAATTATCTGAAGTCACAGTGATCACTATTCAGGTGACCGGACAGAAACATAGGATGCTGGCCAAGAACCGGGAAGGACTGGTGGCACTCAGGCCCCGGGCAGAAGTGCGGTGGTAAAGCTGCGGGAGGGGGTGTCTAAGCTGGCCCCGGCGACACGGGCCTCCTGGAGTGCAGTTCGGTCTCATGCTGCAGGGGGCTGACCTCTATGAACAGGCTAGAGTGGGGATGATGGGCATGACTTCGGACTTAGGACCTCCAGGGCACTGCGGTTCTGCCTTGCTCTCTCCTGCATCCGTCACTGTGCCTACAGCCACGCTGTGAGTCCCCCTCAGGCCATTCCGCGTACAAGTCCGGGGGGCACAGACCTGGTGGTCCAGTCCGCAGCTGTGGAGTGAGCCGTCTGGGGGGCGCATCTGGCAGCCGTGCTTCAGAGAGCTGCGGCTTCAGCCAGCACCTCGACTGCAGCCTCGTGAAGGCCCGGGCAGCCAACTGTCCATGGACTCCACACCCTCACACGCTGCGTGGGAATGATAAATGTCTGTGGTCACAGGCAGATACATTTGGGGACAATTTGCTGTGCTGCGATGGAGATCCGGTTAGCAGGCCTCGGCACCCAGGGCTCACCCCGCAGGCAGCAGGGAGGGGCGGGGGACGGGGCTTGATGTCTTCTCTGGCACTGTTTGAAGGCGGGGGTCGGGCTTCTGTTCAAGGGCTCCCTCCGGGTCAGTCAACGTAGAGTGTGATCAGCTTTCAGCCTAAAGGTCTTCAGAGCTGACCTGTGGAAAGGGGTGGGGTGGTCTGGGGCGTGCGTGCGTGCTTGCGTGTGTGTGTGTGTGTGTGTGTGTACAATGTGCATGTATGTTAATCAGCACTGAGACCTTTTGCCTTCCACAAAGCAAAACAAGAGCCTATTGTCTATGTCCTTTGCCCCCAGTATGACTATGAATCCTACTTTAGTTATGAGATCTTTTCAGTTTTCTTTTTCTCAATAGATTTTTTAAGAGCAGTTTTAAGTTTATCAAAAATAATTGAGAGGAAAGTGCAGATTTACCATATACCCGCTGCCCCTGCACAGACAGAGCCTCCTCCATTATCACCTCCCCACCACCACCCCCCGGGGTTTGTTATCCTTGTTACAACCGATGGACCTACACTGACACATCATTGTCACCCCAAAGCTCGTAGTTAACATTAGGGTTCCCTCTTGGTGTCATGGACTTCCCTGGGTAGCCAGCTGGTAAAGAATCCTCCTGCAATGCAGGAGACCCTGGTTTGATTCCTGGGTTGGGAAGATCCACTGGAGAAGAGGATAGGCTACCCAGTCCAGTATTCCTGGGTTATGCCTTCTACAGGGTTGAACAAATGTAGAATGACATGTATCTATCCGTCAGAGTCGTTTCACTGCCCTCAGAATCCTCAGTGCTCTGCTTCTTCATTTCTCTCTCCCAAGCAGGAGCTTTTTATTCCATGTTATACCTTCTTCACTGAATCTTTCCCATCTGCACATATCACTTCTATGTTTCAGTTCAGTTCAGTTCAGTTGCTCTGTCATGTACGACTCTTTGTGACCCCCATGGACTGCAGCACTCCAGGCCTCCCTGCATCACCAACTCCTGGAGTTTACTCAAACTCATGTCCATCGAGTCGGTGATGCCATCCAACCATCTCATCCTCTGTCACCCCCTTCTCCTCCCGCCTTCAATCTTTCCCAGCATCAGGGTCTTTTCCAATGAGTTAGCTCTTCACATCAGGTGGCCAAAGTATTGGAGTTCCAGCATCAGTCCTCCCAAAGAATATTCAAGACTGATGTCCTTTAGGATGGACTGCTTGGGTCTCCTTGCAGTCCAAGGGACTCTCAAGAATCTTCTCCAACACCACAATTCAAAAGCATCAATTCTTCAGTGCTCAGCTTTCTTTATAGTCCAACTCTCACATTCATACACCACCACTGGAAACACCACAGCCTTGACTAGATGGACCTTTGTTGGCAAAGTAATGTCTCTGCTTTTTAATATGCTGTCTGGGTTGGTCATAAGTTTTCTTCCAAAGATTAAGTATCTTTTAATTTCATGGCTGCAGTCACCATCTGCACAAAAGTATCTGCATAAAAGTATCATTTTTATGTTTCATTTTTTACTTATTTCAAGTAGTATTGGGCATTAGGGAGTGGAGAAAAGCAGTATAGAATAAGTTTAAAGAGCTTTGGCAGGACAGAGGGAAGTGAGGAAGACAGGGCAATAGCTTAAGGAAACAGCAGGGGAGAGAAAAAGTATCTTTAATGAGAAAAAGTATCTTTAATGATGGAGCATTGAGTACTTTATTTTTTTTGCACAGGAAGTCACCAATTGAAGGAGGAAAATATAGTGAGAGAGTAGACAGAGCTGAGGGTAGGGGACAGAGGGCCAATAGGAGGGACACGTCTTTAGGGGAATGCTGGTCCAGGTTGGGGGGTTGGTTTTGAGGCTGGCCGGGGGTGGGGGTGGGGGTGGGGGTGGTTGGGCAAGGCAGGGGCAGCTGTGAGAAGCCCAAGGGAGACTCCAGGCTCCAGCCGACGTGTGGCTGAGATAGCAGACTGTGGGCTCCAGGCCGGAGAGGAGGCAAGGGAAGCCAGGAAAAGATGGTGAAAGAACAGAGTGGGGAGGGGTTGATGTCAAAATGAAGATGAAAAACTAGCTCAGTGGCAAGGATTGAAAAACAGTAATTTTTTTTTTTTAAGCTATGCTCAGTAACAGGAAAGTCAGGCTCATCAGCAAGTATTATGGATGTTTGCATGACTAAATGTGAGCAGCAATGTCGGAAATACTGAAATGAGCTATAAAAGCTTTAAAACGCAGTTTCAAGCCTTTCTTGGGAAACAGCTTTCCTTTGGCTAACATCACACTACAGGTAACCTTGGTCTGTTTAGCCAGGGAGGCAGCACTGGAGGAAAACCATCAGGAGCCAGTTAGCTACCGACGCATCGACACGTTCATCACTTCAGATTACCAGCTGCCCACCACCTGCCTCTCACGGAGGTGGGAGCTCTATTCATGCACAGCTGGCTCTGAGAAAAACTCCTTACACATGAGCTGAGATGCTAAAGGAAAGGAATCACTCAGGGCTGCGGCACCGTGAATGGGAGTAGGCAGCTTGTCCCACCTGGAGACAGGCGCTGGGCACATGTATATGGAGCTGTCATTTGAAATGACTTGTCCAAAGTGCTTAAGGTGAGACTAAAAGAAGCTGAAACTGGAAGATAAAGACATGAGCTGACAGAAACCGTTGGACAGCATTCCTAGAGTGTTAGGAGATGAATCGAGAGACTCCAGCGTCTTAGCCATTCCTCGTTCTGGAAGCTTCCTTTCCATTTCTTTCTATGCCGCCTCCTTTCATGATTCCTCCATAGGCATGGAGTTCTGTTCAAAATAGAAAAATGTTCTTCAATGGACTTCTGATTAATAAATTTCCATCCAAATGCTGGAAGAGGATGCAGTTGTTCATAATAAAAGTATATCTGTCTATCTCTCTGTGCTAAGTTTTCTAGGGTCTAAAAATTAAGGTGCAAGAACTTCCCTGGTGTTCCAGCGGCCAAGACTCTGCCTTCCAATGCATGGGGTGTGAGTTCAACCCTTGGTTGGAGAACAAAGATCCCACATTCCACACAATGTGGCCAAAAATGAAAACAAATGAGTAAAAGTTGTTAAAAATCAAAGTGGACAACCATGTCTAATAGGACGGTCTCCCTTGTTTTCTCCGCCTCCGCTCCCCGCCCCCCCCAGCCCCCGCCGTGCTATGCTGTACTAAGTCACCTCAATCGTGTCCGACTCTTTGCGACCCCATGGACTGTACCCTGCCAGGCTCCTCTGTCCATGAAATTCACCAGGTGAGCATACTGGAGTGGGTTGCCATTTCCTTCTCCAGCTTATGAAACCAAAGTTTTGCACCATTCCTACAGCTCTCAAAGGCATCAGTTTCAGCAGCATGCTTGGATGTCACTCAAACTTCCATGGTGTTATCTGAAACCACCAGCCACTTACTCTGCCTTCCAAGGTTGTCGGGGGCGAGTCTCCTTTGCATGAATATAAAGATGTAGGGTCTGCGCTTGTGCTCTATGTGTGTGTTTATATAATATATTTGTATATGAATGAGATGGACCTTTATATCCCAACGTGAGCGTTTCCCAATGAAAAACACTTATTTTAAAAGTTACAAAATAATACCTAAATCTTAATATCTAAATCTAAATCCACGTATGCATGGATCCATATACTGTTTGTGGTGTAACTGTCCAGAAAGAAGGCTGGAAAGCCGTACAGGAAGCTGTGGGCCGTGTGGCCTCTTAGCGGGAGGGTTGGGGGAACCATGTTGGTTTTCAGCTTTGCTCTGTAGACTTCTGTATTGTTGGAAACTGGTACCATAAGGATGCATTTGTGTAAGAAGAAGAAAAAAAGAGGGACTCCCCTGGTGGCCCAGGGCTAAGACTCCATGCTCCCAATGCAGGGGGCCTGGCTGGGTCCCATTCCTGGTCAGGGAACTAAATCCCATATGCCACAACTAAGAGACCTGGCATGACCAAATAAACAAAAATAAATATTTTTTAAAAAGACCAAAAATGAAAATGATGTGTTCAACTCTTGATGCTCTGGTGGGAAATGAGAGAATCAGAGGGTGGTGACCCAGACATGAAATGACATATCCCAGTGACTAAGCAGAGCTTTGCTGGGAGCTGCCCGACAGAGGGACATGAAAGACAGAGGGAACAGGGCTTAGAGGGCCCAGGCCCCTCACTTCTGCAGGTTTGGGGGCCACCAGAGAGCTGAGAGCAGACTGAGCTTGAAAGTTCATCTCTGAATGGCATGACCTGTCAGTAGTTCCAGGGCAGCGGCAAGGGGCCTTTTAAAGGTCTCTGGGGAGTAATTTCTCAACACTTCTCAGAAGATGCAATTGTAGGGCTTCCCCTTTGGCTTCCGAGTTACTAAAACACAGCAGTGTCTGTGGAGAAGACGGACTGTCCCCCTGCGACTGGCCATGCCTGGGTGCTCCGGCCAGAGGCGGCCCCATGACTCTGGGACATGGGCCAGACAGAGACACGCGTAGGGACAGGCGGTCTCCTTATGAATGGAAACAGCAGGTGATCAGAAACCATGGGGATCTTCTGAGAATGAAGCTGTCACCCCAAAGGAAGGCACATGGGAATCTCAGCTCGGAGACCCAGCCTTCGAGGTCCTCCTTTTGCTCACGGGGAGCATGGTAACGGGGTTCCTGAGACCTTCAGGTGCCCAGCACACTGAGAACAGGTGGGGCTCATGAGTCAGTCATCTGAACCCCTGCCCTCCCACCAGATTTCAGGGAAAAGGTGTTTTCCCCAGCACGAAAGTTAGAAATCACTGATGCAGAAGATGCCCATGAAGGAGGCCAGAGGGGCACCTAACTACAGGACCGGGCCTGTCCATTTGTGGTAGGGGTGACGGGGCCACCATGAGTGATATCTCTGTTCTCAGCTGACCTGACTTGCCTGGAGCCCTTGCTAGGGCTTCAGGGCTCTGGGAGTCACCTGCCCGTTGTCTCGGGGTCAGGAAAGTGTCCTTGAACTCCCAGCCAGTGAGACGGGTGATGGAAGGGAAGAGAGATGAGGGGCTTGTCTCCCTCCGTGGATGAAGGATGTGCATTCAGACCCTGCCTTCTGGGCAGAAGGGCTTACAGCGAGGCCACGAAAACCCTGGACCCCTAATCTGCAGCTTCCCCAGGGCCTGCTGTGGCCTTGTTCTCCCGCATTGCCTCTGGTTACCGGGGCAAAGGGCCTCAGCTGTTACTGGCAGTGCCAGCCACGCCCCTCTCTAATGCCCAATAAAGGGTGACTGGGAGCCCCACCTCCAACATCCAGGATACCAAGGGAGACTCAGGAGGAGGAAGGCTCCCAACCCAAGAAGGGGGCCCCTGGCATTGCTGTGTGTTGGCCTGGAGTCTGTGGAGCATGAAGACTCTGAGCACACACAGAGCGGTTTACCTGAGGACCCACGATGGAGAGATGGAGATTGGGGTTGGCAAACCATCTCACAGCCCTGGGGGGATGTAAAGCCCAGGTTTGTATGTGATGAGTTTTCTTTCAACCTGTCTACACAGGAGATGTACCCAGCAGCTTTAAAAACACATGCCTGAATTCCACCCCCTAGACCTGCTGAATCAGAACCCCCGGAGTTCATGCTCCCACCAAAGACATTCCTTCCTTCGTCCTTTTCCTTGTGGAAGGCTAGAGGGCTTTGAAGTTGGGTTTTTCTCTTCCCCTGGGTCAGGTAGGCTCTGATAAAACCCCAGCCTGTTAGACCATAGTTAGATAGTTAACTCTTGAGAACAGATCTTGTTAAGATGCTTTGGCATCTTTCTGGGGAAGCTTACCTGTCCTGTGAGGGGCTATTTTACTGAAAAGTTACTCTCCTGTGGCATGAAACTGGGTCTCCATTATGCTGGCTAAGAAGTGCCCTTGCTTCCCTTTGGAAATATTCCCATGTACACACGGGAGCTATTTTCCCTTAAAAAGCACAAAGATTGTGCTTACTTCAGCAACGCAAATATACTAAAATTGGAACAAGACAGGGAAGATTAGCATGACCCCTGATGACAGGCAAATTCGTGAAGCATTAGGTATTTTTTTAGCTTCTTTTGTAACCCACTTTTCCTTCATGTTTTGCTTCAGAGAAGCCAGACCAAATAAAATATAATATCAAGGTCATTTTTTAAAAAAGGCTGAGAGATTTGTTGAGAGGAGGATGCGGCAGACTTGCAGGCTGAGGATTCCTGTGTGGAGTTTTCCCCTGCCCTCCTCACGGGAACAACGCTCAGGCCGTCGTATTCTGAGTTCCCAGATCCTTGCCTCGTGTGAAGAAGTGGCCAGTGTCCAACCGTTTTCTGCTTTAGAATGCAGATATGAATTTTGAAATATAAGGAGGCACTGGAGAGTGAGGGGGCGGGACTCGGCTTTGAGGGCAGGAAGTGGGCGTGGCCTGGCTCCCTGGCGCGGTGCGGTGGGTCCTGGGTAGCAGGGACCCCTGTTGCCCCTCGCCATCTGCATATCGACTGTGATACACCCGGGCTAAATCGGGTGAAAGAGGCCGTGGACACCTGGGGGTGAGGACCTGGGGGCCCGGCTCCTGGCTTTTAAACTTTTTCTTTTGTATTGGGGTTTAGCTGATTAACAGTGCGGCAATCCTTTCAGGTGAGCAGCGAAGGCACTCAGCCCATCCAAGTACACCTATCCATCATGGACTCTGAGAGTCCCCTGGACGGCAAGGAGACCCAACCAGTCATCCTCAAGGAAATCAGTCCTGAATATTCATTGGAAGGACCGATGCTGAAACTCCAATACTTTGGCCACCTGATGCAAAGAACTGACTCATTGGAAAAGACCCTGATGCTGGGAAAGATTGAAGGCGGGAGAAGGGGACGACAGAGGATGAGTTGGTTGGATGGCATCACCGACTGGATGGACATGAATTTGAGTAAACTCCAGGAGTTGGTGATGGACAGCGAGGCCCGGTGTGCTGTAGTCCATGGGGTCGCAAAGAATCGGACATGACTGAGCGGCTGAACTCAACTGAACTGAATTCTCGCCCAAACTCCCCTCCCATCCAGGCTGCCACATAACATTGAGCAGAGTCCCCTGGGCTGTACAGTCGGCCCTTGTTGCTTACCCATTTTAGATACAGCGGTGTGTAGATTTGTGGGATCCTTGCGCTGGAGGGTGATGGAGTGATTCCCACCACATGCAGCTTTGTTGGTAGATCATTGAGGAAGGGCGTTTCACCCAGTGGCTTTAAAGGAGGGGGTAGGATTGAGTTTGGTGCCTGGATAAAGAAGAACGGTGCCTGAGCAGGTCCAGCAAAGCTGGAAGTGTGATGGGGAGGCCGGCAGAGGAGAACCCCGCAGCAGGTTAAAGAGGGACGTGAGGACCGGAAACCTCCGCGGTTTGCTGTCGGGTGTGGATTCGAAGTCCTCTGCCGCCGCTCCAGGACACCTTGAGTGAAGCCGCACCTGGCTCCTGATGCTTCTGGGCGGCTGCCTTCTCCTCCCCCTCCTTCCTCTTAGATATGTTATTTATTTCTTTTGGCCCTGCTGGGTTTTCATCGCTGCGTGGGCTGTTCTCTAGTCTCGCGAAGCGGGGGCTGCTCTGTCCCTGCGGTTCGTGGGCTTATCCTCGTGGTGGCTACTCTTGCTGCAGCCCGCGGGCCCTAGGTCCTCCTGGGCATCAGTGGCTGTGGTTCCCAGACTCTCGAGAGCACAGGCTCAATAGTTGAGGCTCATGGGCTTAGTTGCCCTGGAGCTTGTGGGATTCTTCCCTGACCAGGGATCGAACCCGTGTCTCCTGCCTTGGCAGGCGGATTCTTTACCACTGACCCACCAGGGAAGCTCTTAGAAATGTTTTAAGGTAACTCTGGGTCACTGTTCCCGAAAGTCGTACAAAGAGACACTTCCTCTTGTTCCTGGCCTCAAGTTCCTGTCTCTGAATGCAGCCACAATTCCCTGGTTCCCTGGTTCTTGCTGGAGGAGATGGTTGTGTACTATTTTCTCTGAAACAGTAGCATATCTTCTGGCAGTTCTGCCCTTGTTGTGGTCACAGAAGCATTTATCCAGAGTGTATGGAGCTCCAGGGCATCTTTATAATGCTACTTTGTATTCCATTTTTTGAGTGGACTGTGATACATTTAACCGGTTTCCTGGGTTTGGGGTTGGTTCAGTCTAGCAGGACTGCTACAATGACTCTCTTTGTCCTTGGAGCGTATTCTTTCAGAGAACTCGGGGCACTCAGAGTGATCCAGAGCCCACAGTTGCAGAGACAGCCACAGGGGACTCAGAGGCGTGAAGTCAGAGGACCAAGAGAGATTAAGTGCCAGGGAATGTTAATATTGGAGAACCTTGGGGCTTCTCCCCACTGGGAACTGGAGATTTAAGGGATCCTGAAGAGATCTCCGGGAATTCCCTGGTGCCGCTAGTGGTAAATAACGCACCCGCCAGTGCAGAAGACATGAGATGTGGGCTCGATCCCTGGGTTAGAAAGATTACCTGGAGAATGGCACAGCAACCCACTCCAGTATTCTTGTCTGGAGAATCTCATGGACACAGGAGCTTGGCGGGTTACAGTAACACGACCGAGCGACTTAGCACACACGCCTACAAAGATCTTGAGGGCTGATCATTCAGTTTGTCTCTTCTCTACCTCCCAGGAATCCCTTGACTACCCTGATCCATAATGTGCCTGCAGTGGAGTCTTGAGAAGGAAAGCTCACCTTTACAGTCCCTGCACCACTTATTCATAGGCCCTCCAGAAAATCTGATTTTATTGAATCTATCTTATTATTATTGGGGAACAAAACTATAGCATCTGCTTCACTGTTGCTATTTTTCTTCCCCTGAATCTTCCAGTGAAGAGCTGCAGTCCTGGCAGACGCCTGCCATTTATTTCTGGGGATCAGCAGAGGGTGTTTCACAGGCACTTAGTAATAAGCCCTTTCAGCCGCTGCTCGATGTCCCTGGTACTTTGCACCTTCTTCCTGATGCTGGCTCCAGCTCTTTGGGGTCCTGCTGCTGTTTGCCTGGGCTGAGCAGGGTTCCATACTTTGGACATCGTTTCTGACATCACTTCTGACAGCTCTGTGCTGTGAGCCTTGCTCATGTCCTGTAAGTCCCTGCCATGTCACTCTCCCACACAGGCAAGCGCAGGAATTGTTCAAGTTCGGGTGCAGCTTCATCTTCCACAACTGGCTCCACGTTCAAGGATTATGAAACCTGGTACCTCACCCCTTCATGACCTAAAAAACCAAATGGAAATTCCCGTGGGAGGAAGAAGTAGGGGTGGCTGTTGTGTAGACACCTGCCGAGTCTCTTAATAGTTGAACATTAAGGTGAGCAGTCAGCTGACGCCACCTTAATGGACTTAATGGATGATGCAACTCAATGGACTGGAAGGGCTTCAATCTGACACAGTAATGCACCTAGCTATTGTTACTCATCCTTGATAAGTCCATCCATTGTGCAGGAAAAAAAAATTAGGAAGAAAGGTTTACCTCAGAGAAAGGAGAAAGAGAATTATGCAATCTTTCCTTCTCACCTAGTGGAGTTCTGTGGCAAACTAGCAGAAACACCAGGACTGGCTTCAGTTATGCTGGAATTTTCCAGCGTGCCGTAAGGAGCAGCAGTCACTCTGATTGGTCGGAGCCCATGCCATCTAAGATGTTAAGTATTTTAAATAGGTCTGGGTGTGTATTCTGAAAATCCTATTCAATATTACACAATAATTTTATATATGGAAAACAAAAAAGGATTTCTTTTGTGAGTCAAACTATGGGAACTGACTTTTGGCAAAATCCTTTTGTGGGCCACATGGGAAAATGCAAAAGATGGAATGGAGGGAAGGGACCAGTGGGGACCAAACCAGAATTTGGGGCAGTGGTCGTGTGAATTTTTCACTTGTCTGAGGGGCATGTGGATGAGGAAAAGTTTGAGAAACACTCAACTACATAAAATAGAGGTGACGGAGGTGATTCGGTTTAGGTACCAGTTGGGGTAATGTATGAAGTAAATCTATGATAGCCTTCCCTGTGTATGTTGGCTGTGAGCACGCATCGTTAGGCATCAAGCCTGAAGGCACTCAGGCCTGTGGTCATTGGACGTGCCCGGGGCTGCCTGTGTCCTTGTGGGGCCTGAGCATTCTTCCTGGATGCCTATTTGTTCTCGTCATTCTGTGCCTTTGGGCCTCCGTGCTGGGAAAGCACTTCCTGAAGCAGAGGTCCACAGGGAACCAGTGTGTAGAGGTTGAGAGCAGGACTTCAGGGTCAAGACGACCTACTTGCAAATCCCTCAGACCAGGTGGATTCAGGCAAGTGACTTCATGTCTCCAGCTCCAAGTTTCCTCTTTGCCGGATGGTGCTAGATGGGGTGGTGTTGGAACCACCCTCAGAGGGGAGGTGAGGATCACACGTTATGTTATCCTGCAGTATTTTCCATGGTGCCTGGCCCAGATAAGTGTTCTCGCGACAAGTGGTAGCTGCTACTGCTAATACACAGGATAGATACTAATTCACAGGGAGAGATACTACCAGTCTGACTTCATGCCGGAAAGAGGAGGCAGAAATGTCAGGAAGGCGCAGGAAAAGGTGATGGCCTTTTGGAACCAGGAAAAGGTGATGACCAGGAATAAAGACCATAAGAAAACTATAAGACTTCTGAATTTTGAAGTTCTCCCAGTCCTCAGTTCTAACAAAGAATAGAATCTGTTTCCTGGTTTTCAAGAACATCAGAAGTAGCTAGAAAGACAAGTCTGCCCTCTGTTCTAGGCCAGGCCAAATTTGGGAGCAGAGAAACTTCCAGGAAAAAGACAGAAAAATGAAAAAGCTGGTATCCTGGGGCCTGCAGGAATGCAGAAAAAGTAGCTGATAACCAAACAAGACTCAAAATATGGCTCTAGGGGCTTGGCTGGCCTGTGGTGCTTCCTGATACAGTGGCTCCTGGAAGCCAGTTTACCCAGGAACACTCCCTGCCTGTGCTGGGTCCGAGTTTGTGGCTTACTTGAAATAAACATTTACTTAGTGAACATATCAGTGAACAGGCAAGCTAGCTTTGCGAGCAGTCTCTGTTATTTAGCTGCTCTCCAGCCCACCAGAGGCATCGTGTATGCACTGTCTGATCAACACAGACAGCAGCAGAGAACAGCTGAGCCGATGAAGAGGGTACACATCTGTGGTTTCTGCCAAGGCAACATCCCTTCTTCCAGCAAAGATTCTGTCTATTCCTTTTGGGGAGCCACCCCTCTCCCTACTCTTGATTGGGGTTTCATCCTTTAAGACTCAGTTCTAGCAGGAGGTGACCTCTGCTAAATTCTTCATCCCAGCGGGGGATGGTCACGTGACACCGCTAACCAAGCAGAACCAAATCATTATGTTTAAGGAGGGACAAATGATCCAAGCCAAGACGAAGAGATGCAACTCCTGGTACCTGGTGTATTGGGACACAGATTCTCTTTTCCTGGAAGACTTTAAGTCTGTATGCCTGCAACTGTTGGCATTTTGCCTTCCCTCCGGGACAGCCCAAGTGAAGATGGAGCTGGTCAGCATAAAGTGGGCCCTCTGCTGTCCTGAAGCTACTGTGTGTGCGCATGCGCAGCTGCTCAGGTGTGTCTGACTCTTTGGGACGCTGTGAACTGCAGCCCGCCAGGCTCCTCTGTTCGTGGGGTTTTCCAGGGGGTTGCCTTTCCTTTAACTGATGACTCAGTTACTTTGCTGGTTCTAGGGATGTGCTTTGGGGTTTAGTCAGGTATGTGCATTGCATCTGAGGTTCCATGTCTTTGTTTCTGGAAAGAGAAAAAATCGTATCTCCTAATTGAACCTGAGAGGCAAAATACAAACTGGCTTTAGTTTTACGTGGTTCGACAAACGTGCTTTTATAACCTGTGGGTCAGATGAGATGTGGTCCTTTCTGGTCCCCTCACGGACACTCTGTCCTCCCTTCTGCAGTGTGTCCGGAGTGTACCCCACTGCTTGTGGCTCCGGGAAGGTCCCCAGTGAGCTTCAGTGCCCTCATCTGTAAAACGAGCAGCTTGGACTAGATCAGCGGTTCCAAGTTAGAGGAAAAAGCAGGGGGGTGCTTTGTTCAAAGCTTGTACAGAACCCTACCAGCTGGAGCTGCTGGGGCTGGGGTGGGAGTGGGGCGCTGGGGCTCCTCCTTTCCTGGCCTCCAGGGTGCCTCCCCGGGTGCCTCCCCCAGCCCCTAGAACTCTGAAAGAAAGTGAAAGTGAAGTCGCTCAGTTGTGTCTGGGTTACCATGCCCTCCTCCTCTCCAAGGCCCGATCTCTCTCCAGACATTTCAGCTCTCTTCATTCGCAGTGTCACCTCTGTTGTGAAAGCTTTTCAGTGCCCTGGCCCACACAGATTGCTTCTTTCTTTGTGGCCCTGTCACATTCATGAGTATATCACACACTCTGGCCTGTGTTTTTAAACTGGCCTAGGTATGGAGATCGGAGAAGATGATGGCACCCCTCTCCAGTACTCTTGCCTGGAAAATCCCATGGACAGAGGAGCCTGGTGGGCTGCAGTTCATGGGGTGGCTAAGAGTCGGGCACGACTGAGCGACTTCACTTTCACTTTTCACTTTCATGCATTGGAGAAGGAAATGGTAACCCACTCCAGTGTTCTTGCTTGGAGAATCCCAGGGATGGGGGAGCCTGGTGGGCTGCCATCCAGGGGGTCGCACAGAGTCAGACACGACTGAAGCGACTTAGCAGCCGTAGCAGCAGAAGGTATGGAGACCTGTTTTCCTTGAAGTGACTCAGCACTCACTTGGGAAGCTGAATGTCCTGAAAGAACTCCAGGGATGGGGACAGAAGCTTCGTTCAGGCTGTGGCAGGCTGCCCTCACCACAGGGCACATATCTGGGCAGAGCAGAGCTACAGCAGACCTCAGGCCCCCATATAAGGGTTTCCCTCATAGTTCAGTCGGTAAAAGCTCTGCCTGCAATGCAGGAGACCGGGCTTCAATCCCTTGATCGGGAAGATCCCCTGGAGAAGGAAACGGCAACCCACTCCAGTATTCTTGCCTGGAGAATCCCATGGATGGAGGAGCCTGGCGGGCTATGGCCCATAGAGTTGCAAAGAATTGGTCACGAATGAGCGACTAAGCGCGCGCGCACACACACACGGCCCACGTATGGGTCCTCCCGCTCTAGACCTTGCCGTAGCGCACGCGTCGGCCTGGCTGTGGTGGCTGGAAGGTCTGGAGGGGATCTGTGTGAGCTGGGTCGTGGCCTCACCTTTCAGCATCACTGGGCCAGCCCCTGAGGTAGGGGAATAAGTCACTTCCCGTCCCCCACCCGACCCCATGTTGGCTTGGTCATTTCCTTACCACTGCCTTCCCGAATAGAGCGGTTTACGGTTGTCAGCCTCACTCTGGGTCCTGTGAAAACTGAGAAACATTCCATGCAATGTGATTTCATTTCCTATCTTGCCTAACCTAGGGCTGGGGAACTGAAACCGGTTTCCGAGGCTCATAGAGACATCGTGGTTGGAGCACCACCTAGTGGCAGCACAGAATAGTGCTTGTGAGGAATCTTCCGGAAGGGTGGGTGGTGAGATTAAAGAGCATTCTCTATTTGATCTCCACAAACAATTTCATTGAAAATATGCTTTAAGGCAGAGTTATCCTGAACGTAATTTTTAGCCTTTTAAAAATGATTCCAAAGACATGTCTGCATCACCTTAATGAATACTTATTATTACGTGAAAGTCGCTCAGTCGTGTCCGACCCTTTGTGACCTCATGGATTATACAGTCCATGGAATTCTCCAGGCCAGAATACAGGAGTGGGTAGCCGTTCCGTTCTCCAGAGTAATCTTCCCACCCAGAGATCGAACCCAGGTCTCCCGCATTGCAGGCGGATTCTTTACCAGCTGAGCCCCCAGGGACTAGCGGTACTTATTATTATGCTGCTGGTAAGTCACTTCAGTCGTGTCCGACTCTGTGCGACCCCACAGACAGCAGCCCACCAGGCTCCCCCGTCCCTGGGAGTCTCCAGGCAAGAACACTGGAGTGGGTTGCCATTTCCTTCTCCAATGCATGAAAGTGAAAAGTAAAAGTGAAGCTGCTCAGTCGCATCTGACTTTTAGCGACCCCATGGACTGCAGCCCATCAGGCTCCTCCGTCCATGGGATTTTCCAGGCAAGAGTACTGGAGTGGTGTGCCATTGCCTTCTCCGACTTATTATTATAGAGTACTGTAAATATATGAGACTGGGAAAAATCTGTATGAAGTTTAACATCCCATTTAAGTTTCTATTTAAAAATATTTGGTACATCCAGAAATAATATACCATGTAACGATTTAAAAAGAAGTAGGTTGTTAATATAGAACTGGCTAAGAGATATTAAAAGAAGGAGGTACGTTATAGAACTGTATCAAAAGCATGCTGCAGTTTATGTGAGAAAAACATTAGAAAATAAGCATATAAACTTGGTCTACCCAGAACTTCTACTACTAAAGCGAGAGACTGATTCATTTAGCTCCGAAGAGCAAGGGACACTTGCTTCTTCCGGCCACAAGATGTTCTCAGATGACTTAGAACCTAGCAAAGTGTCTGAGGATCCATCCTCCTGCCGTGCAGCAGTCCTCTTGGGGACCCCACTGAAACCAGCAAGTAAATGCTGCCCTTCCAGGGGCCCCCAAGGGAAGGACCGATCTTAGTGCTGTGAGAACCCACGGTGTTTTTAAGACAGTCACAGAGAGACACCGAGGTGTTAGAAGAGTCTAACTGACCCAAGGGCGCAGAAGCAGTGCGCATTCGCTCCTTCACACTACCCTCAGAAAGCTGTTGGGATCAAATCTCATATCTGAGTTCAACCACTGCACTGATAATGGGAAACTTTTATGCCTCAAAGGCCGAACATTATGTCTAGGTTCGATCCCTGGGTCAGGAATATCCCCTGGAGAAGGAAATGGCAACCCACTCCAGTATTCTTGCCTGGAGAATCCCATGGATGGAGGAGCCTGGTGGGCTACAGTCCACAGGGTCTCAAAGAGTAGGATACAACTGAGCAATTTCACTTTTCAAGTACTTAATTGGGAATTAAAGGAAATCCTGCCCTGAAATGGCCACAATGGGGTTCTTTTGACCCTGCAAAGCTGACTTTTGTGTGCACAGAGAAAGTCAGCAGAGAGCAATTTCTTATCGAGGCTGTCAGTCAGCCTCCTGGATCCCTGCCTGCAGGGTCTGCTGGAAGCAAGAGTGGTAAGAATTTTTCTCTTTTCTAAAATTAGATGAGCCAGAGAAAGTATTTGTAGGGCTTAGTTCCTTGGATCCTTTGGCTTGAAAATTCTTCTGTGCTCAGTCACTCAGCCATATCCGACTCTTTCTGACCTCTTTGCCCACCAGGCTTCTCTGTCCATGGGGTTCTCCAGGCAAGAATACTGGAGTAGGGTGCCATTCTTCTTCATGGGATCTTCTCAACACAGGGATCAAAGCTGAGCCTCTTGCTGTCTCTTGCATTCTGAAGGCAGATAAAACGCTCATCTTAAAATGCTGTTCCTATTTTAACTGGAATGCAGAAGACTCTAAAGTCTTCAAAATTCCAAATTAGCCTTATCGAAAGATCTGTTCTAGAAGGCTAATGAAAGATTAAGGATATGAAAAGTACCTAAAACAAACAAAAGCTAAAGACTGATGTACTGGTCTCAGATGGCTTGCAGCGGCTTGAAGCAGGCTTTCAGTTCCTGGCCAGAGATTGACATCGGGTCACAGCAAAGAGAGCATCAGATCCGAGCCGCTAGACCAGGGGGTCAGGGACAAGGCCCTGGCCCTTTGGCTTTGCAGAAAAAGAATTTCCACAAAGACAAAGGTAGTGGAACACATGAAGTGATTATTGGGAGGAAAAACTACAGCATGTGTGGATAGAACACAAGCCGACTCGGAGAAAGACCGCTGTGCCCTCATGGTAGTTTACATCACTTCTATGTTTGTAAGTTTAAATCACCTCTACGGGGCATTTCTTCCAGGCCTCCTTTGGCCTGTCATTTTGATTTGCCTGGTTCAGAGTCTGTACCAGGTATGTCTCAAGAGTCTCCCATGTGTGCGTGCGTCTCTTAGTCAAGATGGGTTCTCCTGAAGAGGCTGTGGGTCGTTAGCATTGCCGAGCATCACTCCCCTTTTGACCTCCAAGAAGCATGTGTAGTCAGGGAGGTTTCCTGACTTTGAGAATGAGAACTATGGACTGGCTTATCTTCAGTCTGTGCAGGGCTCAGACGCCTGCCCTGCTGTTTGCCCTGGGGGCCCCATCTATCTCCTGCCTCGTAACTATCTATCTATTCCTCTCTATCCTTCATTTGAGTGCTCATTCTAGTAATCCTCTGAGTTGCCTGTCCACCCTGGACAGACTACTAAATGATTGCTTTAGAAATGGGACCGCTTGAGGCTATAGGCAGAACCCTTCAGCTCAAAGGCCAAGCCGAGGGCCATAATTGAAGAATTTTTTAAACCCAGGGAGGATTCTCAAAAGTTTTTGTAAATGGATTACCCAGATGTGAGGCTAACTGAACTCATAAATTTAGCTGATATTCTGAGTCCGATAGATTTTTTTTTTTTTTTGGCCTTCTTCTCCTGAGCTAAATGAGGATAAGAAAAATATTCCAACATAGTTTAATTAGTATGTCAGTCCTTTGATATCATTAAGGTGGCCACCCAGTTTTTTGAGGAATTAAAAACAGCTGTCCTTGTTTTACAAATCTCGTCTTTTCAGAACTAGAAGTGTGACTCCGAAAACAATTGGAAGCCTACCAATCCTTTTACCACTCCCCAAACCTTCCCTGTTTATCTTAAAAGGCCTTTAAGCATTGAGAAAGGTCAATAAAGTCATCAGCATTAAGTGTAATACTTGTTGTTATTTTGTTGTTTTTTAGTTGCTAAGCTGTGTCTGACTCTTTGCAGCCCTATGGACTGTAGCCCACCAGGCTCTTCTGTGGGATTCTTCAGGCAAGAATACTGGAGTGGGTTGCCATGCCCTCCTCCAGGGGATCTTCCCCACCCAGGGATCAAACCTGTATCTCGTACATCTCCTGCATTGACAGGCAGGTTTTTTACCACTAGCGCCAACTTTGGGTTCTGTCTGCAATATTACTGGTTTTAACCTGTGTTTTACAGGTGTAAGGAAGCCTTTCTCCTCAAGCTAACTATGACTGACAGCAGTTTGGTAAATTATAACTTTGTAAGTAAAATCAAAACTCTTTTCTCTCTACTGGATCCCCCCAGAAATTGGAAACACTTAGGTTTCCAGCAGCCTCATCAGGAAGGTGAATAAGAAAGGCTGCCTCCTAGCATGAGACCTCAAGAAGAGAGGAATCCACCCAAATCTAAGAGATACTGCAAGCGATTCTGATGGCAAGTCCTTGTTGTGGCTTTCCTGGCTTGAGAGGCATTTTACAAGTTCAGTTTGAGATTCTTTATAAAAAGTTCTAGCACAGCCAACTTCAAAGAGCCTGTATGATCAATTACACTTGTGTAAATGATCAGGCTAAGTTTATTGAAACCAGACTTATTTTGCAAATAAATTAGTCTTAACTTGGCTATATTTGGTAGAAATAAGCTTTATTCTAGAGGGGGGAAATTATATTCAGTGGGCATTAAGTAGCAGTGTTGTTGTTTTTTGAGAGTTTTTTTTTTTGGTATGTGTGTTTACTGCTTAAGATTCATTTCTCAGATGGCTCCTTGTTGCTCTGTTACCTTATTATAAAGTTTGCTTCTGAAGCGTAACACAATAATTGTATCTTTGGGGGACGATCAGATGCCCCGTGACCTGCAGCCAGAAGATTGTGCATGATCACAGCTATGCCACTCTCCCTGCTTAACTGCAGGACACAGTTCACTTTCAAAGGGGTTAAGGTGACGACTCCAAAGCATCTGAAGATACAGGGAAAGGGCTTGATGGCAAACACACGCACTTCATTTCCATTTAGAAAATATTCCTTGTGTGAAATTTTAAAGTGAGGAAATAAGGCAAGGCTGAGGGAAGAAGTGTAAAGGAAGGTTTTCTGGAACAGCAGCCCTTGCCTAGGAGGGATAACAACTGAGGACGTGTTTCTCACAGTTGGCCCTCACCAGGTGAAGCTGATCAAGGACCATGAACTCAGGGAGACCCTGGCCCACCAGCCTGTCACTGGTCCTAACCGAAGAGTCTTCCTTAGCAGCAAGGAATGAGGTTTGTTTTAGCCAACTGTGTTTATTTTTGTTTCCTCTTTTATTACAGTATAGTTGATTTACAATGTTGTGTTAATCACTTCTATTCAGCAAAGTGATTCAGTTATACGTACATGTGGTGATTTAGTTCACTAAGTCATGCCCATCTCTTTGCAACCCCATGGACTGAACCCAGCCAGGCTTCTCAGTCCGTGGGATTCTCCAGGCAGGATTACTGAAGTGGGTTGCCATTTCCTTCTCCAGGGGACCTTCCTGACTCAGGAATCAAACCCAGGTCTCCTGCATTGCAGGCAGATTCTTTACTGACTGAGCTCCCAGGGAAGCCCCTATACATACATATACATTCTTCTTATAATGTATTCTTCTATATTATGATTTATGGTAGGATATTGAATGTAGTCCTCTGTGTTTACAGTAGGACTTTATTGTTGATCTGTTCTGTTTATAATGGTTTACATCTGCTAAGCCCAACCTCCCACTCCAGCCCTCCCCCACTTCCCTCCCCCTTGGCAACTACAGTCTGTTCTCTCTGTCTCATCCTGTTTCACAGATAGGTTTATGTCACGTTCTAGATTTCACAGATAAGGGATATCATATGATATTTATCTATAATCTCTGGTTGCATCCATGTTGCTGCAAATGGCTTTATCTCGTGCTTTTTTGTGGCTGCGTAGCATTCCTTTGTGTATAAGCACAGTATCTTCTTTATGCATTCCTCTATCGATGGACATTTAGGCTGTTTCTGTGTTGTTAGCCAACTGTGTTTAGGCCTGTGGGTTCATTCCATCCTCTCCAGAGAGATCCAGAGTACTGGGTCTCTGTCCTTCGTTACCAATAACCGCAAGAAACCTGCTCCTGGCCAGCACTTTTTCCCTCTCAGTGAACTTCTACTTCATCGCCAGCTTATGTTCCTTTGTCTGATAAGTCAGTAGACTTAGCTTTTTATTTCTCTATTCATCTATGCACTCCTTCATCCATTTTCCATCCACCTCTTTGCCTATTATTTCTTTTTTAGCTCTGGTGGTCTTCATTTTATTTGCTGACAGGCATAAATAAATCAGTATATGTAAAGCACTGATAAGTGATAGCTATTATTATCTTTTTCACTCACTAGTATCTTGTGTATATGAGAACAGCATGTCATTGAAACATTTTAGTTCTGTGTCTTTGGAAGTAACATGAATGAGAGTCCTTGACTTCAGCTGACAGGAGGTTTCTAACCCAAGTTTGTAAGTGACCATGTAGTATTCAGGAGTGCCTCATCTGGTGTCTAGAAAGAAGCCTGGGAATATTCTGAGGCTTTTCAATGGGAGAGAGGCTGATAGATTCAGATCTAAATTCCAGGTCAAACACTGATGTTTGAAAGACTACTCGTTGTGATGCTAACCTAATGGACTTTTGAAAATCGTAACTCTGAACTCTTTAAGAAAACAGGTTAAAAGGTAGCTTGTTGGTGTACGCGTATCTGGAAGGCCTGTTTCTACAGCTCAGCCTGTGTCTGCACTTGCCCTGTGCACACAGCCTTGATCTCACACTGTAGACTCCAGCACAGCACACAAGGGTGGGCCCTTGGTACCAAGGAAGTGATTCTGTCTCAGAGCAAAGAAAGACCGAGGACACTTCTCAGTAAGTCACACAGAATAGGCCTGTTTTTTCTTGGACCTGCCGTTCTGTGTCCCCAGAAGCTCTTGTCCTGCCTCTGACGGCCTGGTCAGTCACCGCTGCAGCGGTAGTGGGCAGTCCAGGCCCTCCTGGTGAAGGCCAGCCCACGCCCCATCTTCCATCCTGCTTGCCTGGGCTGTTGTGGCCCACGTTTGAACCAGCCAGTGAAGGAAGGTCATGGGCAGTTTTGAACTAGCTGCCAAGTGCTACAGAAGCTTTAACCACAGAAAAAAAGGGGGGGGGGCGGTGGGGGGACTCTGAGATCAGGGCCCTAGATGCCACTTCCCTGCTTTTGCAGGTGGAGGGGCGGGGAGAAAGACCACTGGGGACTGCCTGACAAAGATGACAGTAGGGGCACTCGGACAGAGGCTGCAGTCCAAGCATCACAAGCTGGGAGCTGCTTCACGTGTGGGCTCCTCCTCTTCTGATCGTCCTTTTAGCTGGAATGAATTATTCACTTGCAATCTCCGCTTGCGCCAGTTGTCCAGCTGGTGTGGCCGCAGCTCCTTTCCGCAGACCAACACTGAAGAGCCTACAGAAGCAGGAAGGAAGCATGCATTCCAGACTGCTCCCCCACTGTGCTGCTTCCTGAGACCAGTGCCTCGAGCTCTCATGTTACTGTCAAGAGGATGTTCGAGTGTCCTTTCCTTCCCGTCTGTGATGCATCCAAGGCACCCAAAGGCCACCTGGTCCAGTTGCTTTCCGGTGAGCCCCATCCATGCTGCTCTGGGGCCTTGTGGGTCATGCCAGGAGGTGCACACAGGCCCTGCCCTGTGTTATGGTGGTGGAGGCATGGGGTGCAAACTCTCCTGAGAGTGGCCCGTGACTGGTCCACCAGTAGTGTGAGTGGGAGGAAAGGCCCTTCACCCCAGCCTCTTCCTGGTGTCACAGCTTTTTGTTAACATCTCTTTGGTGCATACACACACACACACACACACACACACACACACACACACAGAGCCATTGCTCCCAAGACATTCCCCTAGTTCAGGAAGGACTGGCTTTTCCTGGTTACAAAACCAGGTTCTAACAAACTTTTCTAATACTCTCAGACGTCAGAAGTCATTTATGGCCTAGTTTGGCAAGAATTAGGAACTCAGCTAAAGAGTTTTCCTGGCGTAACTGTCTCCAATTCTCAAACCAACTCTATTGCTGCAACTTCTACACTGTAGAGTCAGTGCTTCTTGCTAAATTAACCAGCATCCTGGGATCTTGCTTTATATCAGCACCCATCCCTCTCTGCTCATTGAAGGTATTTAATAGATGCTTCTCAAGATACCCTCACAGGCTACTTAAGAAGAGATTTTCAGTTTACAGTCACCCACCCAGTTATTCCTTGAAGGCTTGGATTCCTTTCTCTCATAGTTATTGCTTTAATCTACTGCCTTCCACTGAACCATGAGACAGCAGATTTTCAGCCTACAAGGCTGAAAGCATTGAAAGCATTATCTAAAGGTACAAAATGGATTAAGTTCCTACTGGGAAAAGAGAGCTACACAACAGACTGTTTTGTGCAAATACAGTTTCTGCCTCAGAGAACAGTCACTCAGGCAAGATTTTTAAACTGTACCTTTGTTTTACCTGATTGATAAAATGACACATAAATCCAGACAAAATGAGAATGTGGGAAATTTGAAAAGTAAGAACACAAAGGCAGTTAGACATAATCTCTTCATCCAGAGATAGTACTATTAACATTTTACTTCCTTCTGAGTATCTATTTTCACTTAACAAAAGCAACAGGTTTCATTTCTTAAAGGATAGTTTTAAGTTTACAGCAAAATTGAGCAGGGACTTCCCTGCTGGTCCAGTGGTTAAGACATCACCTTCCAATGCAGGGGGTGCAGGTTCGATCCCTGGTGGGGAGGCTAAGATCTCACATGCCTCTCGGCAACCCCCCCCCCCAAGAAAAAAAAACTCAAAACACTAAGAAAAAAAAAGGAATATTGTAACAAATTCAATAAAGACTTTAAAAATGGGCCACATCCAAAAAGTCTTAAAAAATAAACTGAGCTGATAGTAAAAATATTTCCCATGTGTCCTCCTTTCCTGGCCTCAACTTGCCCTGTACTAACATCTGTGCTAGTTGGCACAGTTGTTGCCACTGATGAAACACTATTATTATTAAGTACAGCCCAGCAGGTGCACCAAGTTTCACTCTCGTGTGGTGCGGTTCCTGGTTTTGACGCCTGCCTGGATCATGCATCTGCCCAGGCAGCCTCCACCCATCAGGCTGCCCACTTCCTTTCTATCTTGTCAGATCCAAGCAGCTCGCGCTTCAGCAAGCAGCTCCCGCTCCCTGCTTTTCATGTCGGAGCCTGACAAGACTCCTCTACCTTATTTGCCCTCTGCCTCTCCTTGTCGATAAACTCATAGACACCACAGGACGCATCAGCCTATACTTAGCCAGTCCCCTGCGTTCATATTGTGGATGGTTTTCCCCCTTATATGGAATATTTAAAAATCAGTTCATGGAAACAGCTTTCCGTGATCTCGACAACATTCAGGAACAGTTGAGGAAGGCGCAGTGCCATGTGGCGTGCTCCGGCACCTCCAAGAGATAGGTGGGGTTTTTTTTCTTTTTTGGTCTGAGGGCTTGAGGCCTGTGCTGAGTGCCAGTTCCCACCTGGCTACCTGCGCTGCGGCGGGGGATGGGCCTCCCTGGTGTCAGTGGGGAGGTGGGGGATCCCCCCCGCCCCTCCCGAGTCCCAGCTTCCTTGCTTCTCCAGAGAGGACCGCGCTTCAGCATCGCTGCCCTCTCACTCCCATCCATCCGCGCCCTTCGGAGTCTTCATACGGAAACCCGGCGCTGTTTCCTTTTGCTTTTCAGACTGGTTGGCCTCCTCGGGCAGTGAGCCCTGGCCCTGCTGGAAGTGGACTAGGGCCGTGTGGATGGCTTTAAGGCACATGCCACCTGGCTCACCTGGCTAGGACAGACTGCCTTCCGGAAACGGCAAAGTATGGAATGCTTTTGATGCTTTCGAACTGTGGTGCTGGAGAAGACTCTTGAGAGTCCCTTGGACTGCAAGGAGACCCAACCAGTCCATCCTAAAGGAGATCAGTCCTGAATATTCATTGGAAGGACTGATGCTGAAGCTGAAACTCCAATACTCTGGCCACCTGATGTGAAGAGCTGACTCATTGGAAAAGACCCTGATGCTGGGAAAGATTGAAGGCGGGAGGAGAAGGGGACAACAGAAGTTGAGATGGCTGGATGGCATCACCGACTCAATGGACATGAGTGTGAGAGAACTCCGGGAGTTGGTGATGGACAGGGAGGCCTGGCGTGCTGCGATTCATGGGGTTGCAAAGAGTCGGACACGACTGAGCAACTGAACTGAACTGAACTGATGGAACGGGAACGCTGTCCGAAAAGTTTTCACCCGCGGATGAAAGACTGGCAACATCTCTTTGCCCGTTTGCATGTAAGTGCACGTCAGAATTAACAAGAAGAATAGCACTTTGTTGTGGTGGCGGTGGAACTGTTAGAACCATAAAACTCTGTATCTGCAGAGCCTGGCCTCCTGCGCGGGTCATGTTAGCTGGAGCTCAGCACGGCGGGGGATGCTGTGGCCGCAATGCAGGGCCAAGGGGGGGGGGGGTCTCTGAAGTCTTCAGAGCTGGCACTGCCAGAGGTGGCTCCTTGCTTCTGTTCCAGGTGCCACAGCTGGTTTGTGGCAGAAGTGGACGTTGTAGCCAGGACAGCAGTGTCCACATCCCCCATGCAGGCACGCTAAAGCCTCTTTAAGAACAGGCCAGGCAGCCCTTCAGCCTGGGTAGACCCCTTTCAGAGATGCCTCTGCAAGCCTGACCTCATGTCTGGGGGTCCCCTCATGGGACCAAGAGCCCAACTGAGAGGCCTTGTTTGATTTTCCATCCAGAATCCCGCCTGTCCCCTGACCTCTTGCCCAGAACTATTTATTCCAACCATTCCTAGCCTGTTGCCCCGGCTCAAAGCAAAGTAAATGAAAGGTTACCTCAAGCCCTCGAGCCCTGCTCAGAGGGGTCAGAGAAAATGAGTCCTGTGGTCATGTGGTTGGTGAGTCATTCTTGCCCCTGAAACAAACACTAAAATAGACTCCAGTGCAGGGCCTAGGAGGGCTTTGAGAGCTGAGAGGCAGCAAACGCTAGAAATGTAGTCTTTGGGCCAGAGACACCTAGGTTTGAATCTGGTTCTGACTCCTCTGAGCTGTGTCACCTTAGGAAGACCTCTTAACCTCTTTGGGCCTTACTTTGCTGTTTTTTAGTCGCTGAGTCGTGTCTGACTTTTGTGACCCCATGGACTGTAGCCCCCCAGGCTCCTCTGTCCATGGGATTTTTCAGGCAAGGATACTGGAGTGGGTTGCCATTTCCTCCTCCAGAGGATCTTCCTGACCCAAGGATCAAACCCGCATCTCCTGCATTGCAGGCAGATTCTTTACCACACAGCCACCTGGGAAGTCCCAAACAGGGCTAATGATAGTGCATATCTTATACAGCAGTTGTGAGGATTACCTGAAAATAAACAAACAACAAACTCCACAAAGGTAAAGTACTTCGCCTGCTGCCTGGCCTGAGTAAGCTCTTGCATGCATGCTAAGTCATCTCGGACACGTCCAGCTCTTTGCGACCCTATGGACTATACCGCCCACCAGGCTTCTCTGTCCATGGGATTCTCCAGGCAAGAATACTGGAGTGGGTTGCCTTGCCCTCCTCCAGGGCATCTTCCCAATGCAGGGATTGAACCCGCATCTCTTTGCATCTTCTGCATTGGCAGGCAGGTTCTTTACCACTAGCGCCACGTGGGAAGCCCAAGTAAGCTCTTCAGTTCAGTTCAGTTCAGTCGCTCAGTCGTGTCTGACTCTTTGCAACCCCATGGACTGCAGCACACCAGGCCTCACCTCACTGTCCATCACCAACTCCCAGAATTTACTCAAACTCATGCCCATTGAGTTGGTGATGCCATCCAACTATCTCATCCTTTGTTGTCCCCTTCTCCTCTTGCCCTCAATCTTTCCCAGCATCAGGGTCTTTTCAAATGAGTCAGCTCTCAGCATCAGGTGGCCAAAGTATTGGTGTCTCAGCTTCAACATCAGTCCTTCCAATGAATACCCAGGATTGATCTCCTTTAGGATGGACTGGTTGGATCTCCTTGCAGTCCAAGGGACTCTCAAGAGTCTTCTCCAACACCACAGTTCAAAAGCATCTATTCTTTGGTGCTCAGCTTTCTTTATAGTCCAATTCTCACATCCATACATGACTACTGGAAAAACCATAGCCTCGACTAGATGGACCTTTGTTGGCAAAGCAATGTCTCTGCTTTTCAATATGCTATCTAGGTTGGTCATAACTTTTCTTCCAAGGAGTAAGCGTCTTTTTAGTTCATGGCTGCAGTCACCATCTGCAGTGACTTTGGAGCCCCTCAAAATAAAGTCTGTCACTGTTTCCACTGTTTCCCCATCTATTTCCCATGAAGTGATGGGACTGGATGCTATCTTAGTTTTCTGAATGTTGAGCTTTAAGCCAACTTTTTCACTCTCCTGTTTCACTTTCATCAAGAGGCTTTTTAGCTCCTCTTCACTTTCTGCCATAAGGGTGGTGTCATCTGCATATCTGAGGTTATTGATATTTGTCCCGGCAATCTTGATTCCAGCTTGTGCTTCATCCAGCCCAGCGTTTCTCATGATGTACTCTGCATATAAATTAAATAAGCAGGGTGACAATATACAGCCTTGACGTATTCCTTTCCCTATTTGGAACCAGTCTGTTGTTCCACGTCCAGTTCTAATTGTTGCTTCCTGACCCTCATACAGATTTCTCATGAGGCAGGTCAGGTGGTCTGTTATTCCCATCTCTTTCAGAATTTTCCACAGTTTATTGTGATCCACACAGTCAAAGGCTTTGGTATAGTCAGTAAAACAGAAATAGATGTTTTTCTGGAACTCTTTTGCTTTTTCAATGATGCAATGGATGTTGGCAATTTGATCTCTGGTTCCTCTGCCTTTTCTAAAACCAGCTTGAACATCAGGAAGTTCATGGTTCACATATTGTTGAAGCCTGGCTTGGAGAATTTTGAGCATTACTTTATTAGCATGTGAGATGAGTACAATTGTGCGGTAGTGTGAGTATTCTTTGGCACTGTCTTTTTTAGGGATTGGAAAGAAAACTGACCTTTTCCAGTCCTGTGGCCACTGCTGAGTGTTCCAGATTTGCTGGTATATTGAGTGCAGCACTTTCACAGCATCATCTTTCAGGATTTGAAATAGCTCAACTGAATTCCATCACCTCCACTAGCTTTGTTCGTAGTGATGCTTCCTAAGGTCCACCTGACTTCACATTCCAGGATGTCTGGCTCTAGGTGAGTGATCACACCATCAGGATTATCTGGATCATGAAGATCTTTTTTTATACAGTTTTCTGTATATTCTTGCCACCTCTTCTTAATATCTTATGCTTCTGTTAGGTCTGTACCATTTCTGTCCTTTATTGAGCCCATCTTTGCATGGAATGTTCTCTTGGTATTTCTAATTTTCTTTAAGAGATCTCTAGTCTTTCCCATTCTATTGTTCTGTTATTCTAAAGTAAGCTCGTAAGATACTGTAATTTTTATTATTCAATCACGAGGAAAATCCCGAAGCATCAGTATTTTGGGTCACTGGTGTCCCTCACACAGTCTGTGAACACTGTTGCCAAAGCAGCAGCACCCTTCATCTGACATCTTTGCCTTGTTTTTCAGGCTTCCTGCTTTCACAAACCCCCCTGGATTTAGGTCCGTAACCTCTTAGGCAAGAAAAGTTTCCTATGAGTGTGACATATATGAGCACAACCCTCAAGAGCCAGGGAGGTTCTGGCAAAACCACTCACAGTCTGTAAGTTTCCTGGGAGTTTCCCAGTACCCGCCACCTGGAAGCCTCTGAGCTGTGCCTGCAGACTGCTCCCTCCCGCAGCCAGCGGTGGTTGACTTCATCTCGCTGTCAGCCCTTGATCTGCTCCATGCTGACAGCCTGACCTGACCAGCTAGGGGATTATGACAAGCCTTTGTTTCCATGTGGGCGAAATCTTTGGAAAAGGGGAAAGCTCCTCAGTGAGCCGTCATCCTCAGACGTGGCTAGGTTATGAGTAATTCTACTAGCAGAGCCAGGGAGCTGGCAGTCCTTAGGTTGAGACTGTGTTACTAGTTGTACAGAGCAGTGGGAGAGGAACGGGGATACTTGATGCAAAAGCCTCTGTCAGCTGGGGAGCTGCTTACCAACCCAGAAAGGCATATGATGATGTCCACTCTGGGAGGTCAGTGCAGCCACTCCTGAATATGCAGCCTCGCTGTGTTCCTGCACACACGTGTGCACACACGTGTGCACACACACACCAGCCACATGCTATGGTGAGGGAAGGAGGGTGCGTGGCCTCGAGGATTGGTTTGGATAAAGGGTGCACATCCCTGCTAGTGTTCTTGTTCTCTTTCCAGAACAGACTGTAGCCGCCAGGCTCCTCTGTCCCTGGGACTCACCAGGCAAGAATAACCAGTTGATGAGGAAAGGGGGTCGTGTGGCCTTGAGGATTGGTTTGGATAAAGGGTGCATATTTCTGCTAGTGTTTTTTTTTTTTTTTTCTTTTCTCTTTCCAGAGTGGACTGTAGCCTGCCAGGTTCCTCTGTCCCTGACTCTCCAGGCAAGAATAACTGGAGTTGGTGGGGAAAGGGGGTCTTGTGGCCTTAAGGATTGGTTTGAATAAAGGGTACCTATTTCTGCTAGTTTTTGTTTTTCCCTCTTTGCAGAACAGACCGTAGCCGGCCAGCCGCCTCCGTCCCTGGGACTCTCCAGGCAAGAACACTGGAGCGGGCTGCTGGACCACCTCGGCGGTCCCCGGCAGGAGGCTCTGGGTCCGCGGTCAACTCGAGCCCGCCGCGCCGTCGCCGGCGTCCAGCAGGGGGCGCTGCGCCCCAGCCCGCCGGCCCTCTCTCCCCGGCCGAGGCCGCCGCGACGCCGGCCAGTCGGGGAGCGGGTCCGCGCGCGCACGTCCTCGGGCGGCCGCCGTGGCCAACGCGCACGGTGACACGCCGGCTGGACGAGGCCCTTTGTCAGAAGCCACGGGGACCTGGCGTTTCCGCACGACGGGAAAAACAAAGGGCTTCTGCCTGCCTGGCCGGGGTTGACATTGGCTCACCCACTGATCCCCGGGCTTTTGCAGGCAGAATGAGTTCGTGCGAGATCGCAGGACCTTGCCATGAGTCACACTCACTTTCTGTAAATCCAAGTCCACAGCACACTTCCCCTCACTTTGGGCCGTTGCTTGAAGTTTTAGGTCACCGGGTGCTGTTTGCGTTAACAAGAGACTCGAATATTTCACAAGTCCTTTTTTTTTTAAAAAGCCAAAACCAACTTGGGGGGCAGATTTGCAGTTGAAGAGTTTTGGTTGCTCTTAGCTCCCAAAATAGGTTGGCCTTATATATTATTTACATGTTTCAGAAGTCTGCCATGTAAGAATTCAAGGGAGACTTGCAAAATATTTTCTGGCAGGAGGCCCAGGAGGGGTTATTCAGGGAGATAAGGATGACTGGACCAGGCGTGGGAGCACGTAGGTGAGGAAACTGGCTCAGAGCTGCTGCTGCTTTTTTTTTTTTTAACACCTAGAAAAAAAAATTGTAGACACCTGGAGTTGATCTGTACTGAGGATTATGGGCAAATTTTGATATTCTGGGAAACAGACAAGATGGGATTAAAAGTAAAGAGACAAACAAGAGACCTGGGAGGATTTGGAAGGGTTTGAGCCAGTGAACAAGGAGCTTGAATAATACCATCAGGTGGAGCACCTGAAGAGAATTAACTTGGAAGGTGGTGGAGGCTCGGGGAAAGCTTTTCATTGGCCACTGGCCTGGAATCCACTGTACATCGGGTAGCTTCCCTGGGCCTTGCAAAGATGTTTCCCTCGCCAGCCTTTCCAGCAGGCTGCTCGGGATCCTTCTTCACCACATTTAGGGGGAAATGCATCCCCAAGAGCATATGAGGTGGCACTAGTGGTTAAGAACCCGCTTACCAGTGCAGGAGACACAGGTTCGACCTTTGGGTCCGGAAGATCCCCTGGAGGAGAAAATGGCAACCCACTCTGGTATTCTTGCCTGGAGAATTCCACGGACAAGGCTACAGTCCATAGGGCTGCAGAGAGCTGGACATGACTAAGCACACACACATCCCCCCAAAGTTCCCTGCACCCTCATTCCTAACTTTTAGCTAATTGCCACCTGCCAGGACTTTTTTCTGTTGAAATCCAATCCCCTTTCTCATCTCGTGAAATCTCAAATCTGATTGTCTCCTGAAAGTTCTCCTACAGAAAGCTCTATGCCTGGTGAAATTTGTGTGCTTTTTTTTTTTTGTATGTACTATTATTTTTAAAAATCCTTTTATGGTTTTATTGAGAAAAAGGATCTCTGGGGACCAGAGAAGGTAGGAAACAGTTTGTGGTCTCTTTTAAGTTCCCTTTTCCTTCCAGGCCTCGTGGGGGTGGGGCCTCCAGCTGCCCTGCTGACCTCTTGCTTTGGTGGGATTAGGGTCAGGGGCTGATGGGAGGGACGTAAGGACAAACACGGAGCACCTTTAGACACAAGGATCTGGACGTGTCAGGTAAGTGAGCAAACAAATAACCCTAGATAGTTAGAAAACCAAGTCCAGCAGAGTTTGCTGCTGCTGCTGCTAAGTCGCTTCAGTTGTGTCCGACTCTGTGTGACCCCATAGACAGCAGCCCACCAGGCTCCCCGTCCCTGGGATTCTCTAGGCAAGAACACTGGAGTGGGTTGCCATTTCCTTCTCCAGTGCATGAAAGTGAAAAGTGAAATGGAAGTCACTCAGTTGTGTCCGACTCTTGGAGACCCCATGGACTGCAGCCTACCAGGCTCCTCCGTCCATGGGATTTTCCAGGCAAGAGTACTGGAGTGGGGTGCCATTGCAGCAGAGTTTAGCCTCACCCAACCTACCCCTCGAGGCACACAGGAAGCGTGATGCTCCTGTGTGTAATATCTTCTCATGAATGTATGCAACCTTATGCACAATTCTTGGCTTGTAATATGAATTCTACCCTTTCCTTCTTTGCTCAGAAGAACATACTGGGGTTGAAGAAAATGAAAGGATTCGCATTCTTTGAGTGTGTGTGTGTGTGAATTTTATATATATATGTATTTTATGTGAGAGGGGGGATAAATGCCCACTGACACTTGGCTAAGTAATAGGTTATAATTGATCCCAGTACATCAGGGCAGTAGAGAGTGGTAAGGCTACACACACATACGTACATGCACACACACATGTTGTCTATTCTGTGTAATTTTGGAAATTGGGAAACAAATTCCTAGAGAACTTAAGTGAATCTCTTGAGACTGTAGTATGTCAGAGGTGCAACTGAGTCTTCCAGTTCATGCCTTTAAACTTCTGTCTTTTGTCCTTTGTGAGGTACCTGGGGATGAACAGGTGCCTGTCTGATACACGCCATATTCCGTTTTCAGAGGAGCTGAGATCAGGTATCCCCTACCAGTCCATCCTAAAGGAAATCAGTCATGAATATTCCTTGAAAGGACTGATGCTGAAGCTGAAGCTCCAATACTTTGGCCACCTGATGCGAAGAACTGACTCATTTGAAAAGACCCTGATTGGGAATGATTGAAGGCAGGAGGAGACGGGACGACAGAGGATGAGATGGTTGGATGGCATCACCGACTCGATGGACATGAATTTGGGTAAACTCCGGGAGTTGGTGAAGGACAGGGAGGACTGGTGTGCTGCAGTCCATGGGGTCACAAAGAGTCGGACACAACTGACCAACTGAACTGAACTGAACTGACAATTTGAGAAGGGTTGTGAGGACCACCATTCCCCAGTGTGCTGGTGAGTATCCTTCTCAGGAAGATGGCGCCTGGCATTCATGAAGTATGTGGGCCAGTGTATTGCTCAATCTTCTCAGGTTGACAGTATTGGTTTTCTGTAATTTGAGAGGAGTGTGGCATGTCAGCTCGGCTTTTCTCATGCACCCCTCATCTCTTCCTGAGGGTTGTTGGCCTTGTGGAGATTTCCTGGAAGTATTTTTAGTGTCTGAGCCTCTGTGTTTGCTCAGGTATCTGGGGCCATGGTTCAGCGACTTGCACAGAAGCACCTGATGGAAGTGGTGACTGGAAAGCCCAGGAATTGTCCAACAGCTCCCCTACTGCTTTCAGCTGAATTACCACAAGTTTTCTGATAACTGACCTTCCAGAATTACAGGGTTTCATTAGCTACCCATCTTCATGCTAAATCAGGGGGAAAAAAGGATATATTTTGGGGTAAAGCAAAGGAGATGGATTCAGTGAACATTCACGCACCACTTTTTGCCATGGTCCCTTCTCCCTGTCTTTTTTTTTTTCATGCCGGCTGGACTTCCCTAAGCCTTGCGTCTGTGGGCAAGGCTGCCTGGGGAAACAGCTGAGTCACAGCTTTGCTGCTTCTCTATAATTACAAATTTTATCACCTCATCTGACATAGAAAGGGTGTTGGTTGGAAATGAAATACACATTAGGAATAAGCTCTTTAGAAACAGCAAAAAAAAAAAAAAGCCTTTCATAATTATGAAAGGCTATTTTTTTAAGAGTCTGGAGCGAAGGTTATGACGAGACAGAGGAATCATCTCCCCTTCCTACCCCTACAATCATTCAGCCCAGAACATTCAAATCAACACTGTACTTTTTCCATTCTATCGACTCATCTCCTGGTTATTTTGCTTCATGTCCATAGCACACAGGTCCAGCTAATGCACCATACCAGCCACCACCAACCCCCTCATCTCTTCTCCCATCTTCTTTGCTGTCCAAGACTCTTCAAGATCACCTTCATTATGAAATCTTCTTATCCCCGCCCCACCCCCCAGCCCCCGCCCATAGATACTCCTTCACACTGTATCATTTTGCTCTAGGAACTTGAAAAGCAGTGTTCTTGGGTCATTCTCTGTGTCCATCACATCTCCAAAAGGTTTGCTGTTGTTGTTTAGCTGCTCAGTCGTGTCTGACTCTTTGTGACCCCATGGACAGTAGCCCCCTAGGCTCCTCTGTCCATGGGGATTGTCTAGGCAAGAATACTGGAGTGGGTTGCCATGCCCTCCTCCAGGGCACCTTCCCAATCCAGGGACTGAACCTGTGTCTCTTGTATTTCCTGTACTGGCAGGCGGATTCTTTACCACTAGTGGCACCAGCGAAGTACCTTTTTATTCTCCTTGTGGTTCTTCCTTCCACGGGGCAGTCTTCAGTATGATCTGATCTCAGATCTCCTTGTTTAAATCAACCAGGTGCCCTCCCAGCCAAGCTCAGAACAAGGCACCCCCTTCCCACATGTACATGTGAACCATCCCCCGGTATAGCCAGGGCCTGCCAACGAGTGATGTTTCCTCTTCCTCCTCTGCCCAAATGTGACCTTGCCGATACCATCTCCTGTTAGACGACCAGTCCGGATGTTTCTGTTGCCTGGTTGTTATTTTGCCACATGCTTCCTGGACAGGTTTCCAGGTAACCTTAATGGCTGTGCTTCTGGGGAAGGAGTAGAAAATAACTCACCTCTCCAGTAAGTGGCTTTCAAAATATAACAGCATTTAAAAGCTTTTAAAGAGCAGCTCTCTCCTTCCGGCCGCTCGGGCCCTGTTTGCTTTGTGATAGGAGTCCCCGTAAGGCTCCATGCTTGGCAACCTCTGACGGGGACAGAAGGCAGATTTAAAGGCCAGGGGACTGATTTTTCTCTGGTGGGCTTTTCCATAAGGGGCGTGGGAGGGGAGTCTTTAGGGAAGCGGTGATCAGTGAGATTTGCCACTCCGTCTGCTGTGTGAGGCTCAACACACTCTTTGTCTCCGCAAGCCAGCCCCAAAGCACAGAGCGGGGCAGTTTGTCCTGGAGAGGCTGAGACGACCAAGACCCGGAGGGTAAGAGGTTGGGGCCGTCACAGCCTCTCCTCCCACTTGCATTTCCATCCGAAACTTGCAGGGGAGACGTCCCTGAAATTGCTTGGTGTTTTGCTTTGATGTGGCCACAGTGTGGCCATCCAGGCTTACTGTGGTGCGGCTGGGTCCCGGGGCTCAAACATGGCCTGACTGTCCACTTTTGGAAACTGGGAGGCATTTTGGCCTCTGCCAGGGCTTGAGTTTCCTGTCCCTAGAGCCTTGAGCAAGACTCTCATGTTTACCAAATCCTAGCCTCATGGTTCCTCCTGTCAGGGCCGGAGGAGAAGCAGGCACATCATATCAACTCAACTTGCACCTTCTGTCCCTTCCTCTCTGCCCAGCGTGGAGTAATGAGGGGGAGGCTAGCTAGAGGTCGGGTGTCGGGGGTGAGGGGAGGGATTGGTCGTGTGAGCTCTGAAAATACCATCTGGAAATTCTCACTGCGAATCACATCATTAGATCTTCTGTAAACAGATTTTATATTTTTTTCAAAAGTGAAAGAAAGGGAAAAGTGAAAGTGAAGTCGTTCAGTCGTGTCCAACTCTTTGCAACTCTGTGGACTAGCCCACCAGGCTCTTCCGTCCATGGAATTTTCCAGGCAAGAGTACTGGAGTGGGTTGCCATTGCCTTCTCCAGGGGATCTTCCCGACCCAGGGATGGAACCCGGGTCTCCTGCATAGCGAGGCAGATGCTTTACTGTCTGAGCCACAGGGAAGCCCAAACTATTTTTTAATTCAAATTAAAAACCTACACTAGCTTTTAAATGCTCCAGACAATGTAGCAGATTTTTCGTTGTTTAAGAAATGCTGTTTTGAGTCCTCTGAAAGAGGTGCAGTCTCCACCTGGTTTATTTTCTGTGCAAATTTATGTATTGACATACCATATCCAAGCATTCTAAAATCAAATGCTCACAAATATTTGACAATATCTAATAGCTACTAGTGAAGTCGCTCAGTCGTGTCCGACTCTGCGACCCCGTGGACTGTAGCCCACCAGGCTCCTGTGTCCATGGGATTCTCCAGGCAAGAATACTGGAGTGGGTTACCATTTCCTTCTCCAGGGGATCTTCCTGACCCAGGCAGACGCTTTAACCTCTGAGCCACCAGGGAAGCCCAATAGCTACTAAATCAAGCCCAAATCTTCTCCAGATTTATTTCATCCTTTGGTGTTGCCTTGAGCAGAGAACTACTTAACAACAGTAGCTGCTGCCCATCCAAGTTCACATTCATGGACACAGAGATGGTGGGCTTTTCCACTTTAGTGTGTGAACTGCTTTTCCAGGTTTAGGGAGAGCTTGGTTGCATAGCATCTCCTAGGTCTTAAAATTAAAAAAAAAAATCAATGTCCATTTTATGTATTGGGTCTTAGGGGACCTAATTAAAATATGCACATAAGTCTTTCAGGAGACAGGAGAGAGAAGAGTCATGTACCGTTTTACATGTGTGAAGAGATAACCTGGTTTATTTTGATGTTCATCAACTCCTTGAAAATAGATTGCAGACCACCACCACTAAAAGTATAATTTGGCTTTAAAGACTGAATGTACTGCAGTTTCCTTGGGTTGTTGCGTGGAATGGTGGAACCAGAGGAGCTAAATAGTGCATCTTAAGGCAGATTGAGGTCCAACACGTCCCTGCTTCCAGCAGGATTAACTCCCTGGGTCACATCAGCTGTGGATGGAGGTTTCACTGGCAGCTGAAAACCAGTTTGTCAGATGTTAGACAGCAGGGCATGGTGATGCCTGTGGAGTTCCCACAAATCAAAAACATTAAGATTCATTCTCCCCTAGCATATATAATTCAAAACAAAGCCTGTGCAAAGCTACAACGTACATATAAAAGATTCTCTTATGGTAACTTCCCGATTGGTGAAAACACTTTGAATTCTTACTTGCTCTTTGGATCGCTACTGTCCCAAGCACACGCTCAGTCTTCCTGTTAAGCTACCTTGGCATACCTGGCAAGGTGGGAAGGGGCAGCTATGGAGATGGTCATCTGAGAGAGCGTAGGTGCGCGGAGAGAGCAGGGTCCCAGTCCAGTCACAGGGCAAAGAGAGGAAAGTGAAGACCCAGCATGGGCTCTGGAGTGGGTGGGTGGGTTTCAAAATGTATAGAACAGGTCCTTGCAGGTCCCGAGCCCTGGGGACTCAGTGTATGATCTGCGCACATTCATTTTCTGGCTGGGAGGCTGGAGGCAAACAGACAGCTCATTAGGAAAATAACCGAAGAGCTAAATATAATGGAGGAAGTAGGCAGCGGGTCCCAGGCAGATGAGTGTGGCTCACCGTCCTTCATGGGAGAGCAGAGACCAACGTGTCTGCCCCTCAAAGGTCAGTTGCCGAGGGCTTTGTCAGACCAGGAAGGGAAAGGAGTGTTTTCAAAGGGCCTTCTGTGGAACACACACAGCTCTGGCCCCTGAGAATCAAATCAAGATCTGGAAACCTGTGTAGCAACCGCTTATATCCACGATGCTTAGAAACCAGCCCGGGGCCTGCCATCCTTTTTCATTCTCCACCCACTCACTTTTCTTTTTCTGAGAGCTAAGATCTCCCTGTCATTGGGAAAGAGATCACGAAAAAAAAAAAAAAAAAAAAAAAAAACAGATTAAAAATCACCCAAAGCTGATTCCCTTAGTTTCGAATAAAATCAAAGACTGTCAAAATATTTTTGTTAGAAGAGATTATTCAGAAAACTCTATAGGAAGCATATTTTGCAAATTCGAGCATTACTATTTGTATCATAGATCAGACTGTTTAGTGGGTAATGTGATATAATGTTTCAGCCTATAGATTGAAATAAACCAAAGCTAGGAATAAATCAGCAATAAACTTGTTAAAAACCTGAAATATAAGGTAAAGTAGAGCCTCGATTGTTTTTGACTTCTAGTTTCTTTTGTTAGACCCTATCCTCCATGTGTAGTCCTGTTCCTTTCTTTTGCTTAGAGTGGTCAAGAATTCTTCTCTGTCCTTTTCTGTCTTCAAGGAGTGTTAGAAACATGAGGAAGACTCTCTCTCGAGAAAATGTGATATTTGCGCCTATATTTACAGGTTTCCCCTCCGCCCCCGCAGTACCGTTTTGTTTTCAACCAGCACACAGTTCTTGTTTTGTTTGCTTAGTTTTCCTAGATCTGCACCCTCAAGGGCTCTGGGCTCTTCAGATTTTGTGTTTTGAGAAGAAGCCACGCCCCATGGGCAGAAAGCTTAGGTCTCTGCACTGGCTGGGGTCCTGCTTTCTAGTCTAAGGCCTATGGCTGATCCTTCAGACTTTCGGAGATTCAGCTTTTGTCACTGTTTACAGAGTTGTTTTGGACATCGAACAAAATAATGACTGTAAAGGCTCTACTCAGATGCAAATTATGTATTGTTATTAGTGAAGTTTCTATTTTATTCCGAGACAGAGGAGCAGTGGTAGTCATTCATTTGGTATTTCTTTTCTTCCTGTCCCTCGTTTTACATGTTTTCCTCCTCTATTCCTGTCCCTGATTCTCGTCAAATTTCATGAGCTGAAAATGATGTCATCATTATTGAGTCATGACGCTGAGTCAGGCGTTGAGAATATGAATCAGCTGAAATTAAGGGAAGAGTCATCTCAAGTCCAGAAGGACCCAACACTGTGGAGTCAACTTCTGTTGAAGACAGAGAAATGTCTTTCATTGTAAAGTTCTAAGTGAAACCATAAGTCAGAGTAATAAGCCAGAACTTCTAGGGCAAAGAACTGGGGAACTCAATAGGCAATGAATAAAGAGTCAGAGGAATTGACAAATAGCTGCAGAGGGCAGTTTTGAACCTGTAGGCCTAGTAACCTATAATCATCCTTGAAGACAGGAATATCATAATCTTAGCAAGCTGAATAAAGGCGTCCAACCAGTGAATCAAGGCAGTAGTTATGCAATGGCTTGCCTTGCAGTTCCAAAGCTTGCTGACAATAGATTCTCTTTCTCTCCACCCTTTCATTGAAGTTTCTTGACCCAAGAGGGTTGAACACCTGGTAGGAGCCCATGCCTAAATCAGATTCCTTAAGCACTGATTATTATCATCCACCATGTTTCAGTTGTGACTGATGTATTTATAAGTCAGCAATTCAAGTTTGTCTGTGAAACTCTAGTGCACAGAGTCTCAATCTTTGATTTTAAGCCATAGCCCCTTTGGAAGTCTGGTAGGGCCTCTGGATCACTTCTCAGAATGATTCTGAAAAGTATAAAACAGAATACATAGGATGCTAAGGAAACCAATTGTATTGAAGAAGTGATAAAGTAACATAGATGCTCCTTAGTACATTACGTGAGATGTATTGGTGGGTTTAGTAAGTGTTGTACTTTCAAAGTAGTGATGAATGTTAATGATATTTTAAGATATTGACAACAATGGTTGGTGACTATAACTCTTATGGTTTGTTCCCTATTTCATAATTGAAAGAAATACTAAATTTCAGTAACAGGTTAGTGAAAATAAATGAAACTTTCCCTGATCCAAATATATAGATCCCTGGAATACCATATAGACGCCTCTATTGGATGCCTGTGGACCCAAGGTAAGCACTCCTACTGGACTGGCCTCTTTACCTCTGGCCCAAAGGACAGGGCCGCGGACTGAGATGAATAGCACTACTTGTATCTTCTTGGTGTATCTGCGTATAAACCCAGCTTTCACAGCTCCTCTCCAAATGGCATTCATCTGTTTAATGGCAAGAAGGAAACATAAAATGCATTTGGGAACTAGAGGCAACGTGTGCCTGCTTTGTGCTTTTGCTCAGGTGAGCAGGTATCCTTACAACAGGTAGTCAGGGTTTTAGCGTACTTGTCAAAATAAACTTCTGGAATCATCTTGACTTTAGGTGAGGGTTTCCAGGGACTTCAGGGAATCCAAGAAGGCTCGTACAAACGTGGGCTAACATCAGGATCAAGAAAAGCTAAGGCCCACACTGGCGTGACATAAGCAGGATCAGGAAGAGGCAAGGAGTGTTTGGGCTTGGAATAAGCCCAGGCTGGGCAGAGTTTAGTACAGCTTCAGGCCTGGGAGCTGGGGTAGCCGCAGAGTGTGGGCCAAACAAGCTGTTTTTTTAACCGGTTTCACAGTGAACACATTTTTCAGTCACTCCCCAATGTCAGTAGAAACAGAAACAACACCCACTATTTTGGTTTGGGGGAACTAGTTTTGTTTTAGAGGCTTAAAGAAGCAAAGAATGTACGAATGTCCACAGTTAGGCAATCTTGATGTAGAATGTGTGCTCCAGGAAGCAAGAGGATTAAAAGAGCTTAGAAGTAATGTGCTTTGACCTTTCAGTGACATAGGTTTTTATTTTGGCATCTTCTTTCTTTTTTTTAAAGGGGAGGATGTTACTACAGTGTTTTTCTTTTAACGTGTACAACTTTCACAGTAAGTTGTATGGGCATGAGCCAGATTTTATGCACTTACATGTGTTAGATGTGTGTGTGTGTTTGTATGTAGAAACTCCAGTACTTTGGCCACCTCATGCAAAGAGTTGACTCATTGGAAAAGACCCGGATGCTGGGAGGGATTGGGGGCAGGAGGAGAAGGGGACGACCGAGGATGAGATGGCTGGATGGCATCACTGACTCAATGGACATGGGTTTGAGTAAATTCCAGGAGTTGGTGATGGACAGGGAGGCCTGGCGTGCTGTGATTCATGGGGTTGCAAAGAGTCAGACACGACTGAGTGACTGAACTGAAGTCTAGTTTTTTTTTGTACGTGTTGTTGTCTGTTACCTGGATAAAGAAGCATTTGGAAAACAGCGGGAGAGTAAATCAAAGGGCTGATACCTGCATGCCCATTTACGTACTTCTTTGTTCCTGAGTCACAAGGACAGTATTTCCAAACAAATGTCAGAGGGAGCGATGCCTGCCCTGATAAATGTTGTGTCAAAACTGGATGAGGGAACTGCTACGAATAGAAAAATGGGCTTCAAGTAGTGTGGTCGGTTAGGAAATGAAGACATGAGGCCATACTCAGAGAATGACAGATTTACTTATGACAACACCTGCATTTCTGAAGCGTGTGCTGTCTGACCGGTGGACAGTCCTCAGGGTGATGGAGGAACTGCCGATGTGTCTGGCAGGTGGACCGGGTTGGCTGAAGGTGGAGATCTGGGGGCAGCTGCTGCTCCTTGTAAGCAGTGGGAATGCCAAAGGGGCAAGGGGCAGCTGTCCAGCTTAGCCTCGCGGGTATCTGGGCCCTTTGCTCGGGGGTGCATCCTTCGCGGCAACCTGAAGCCGCCCCGGCGCAGGCGCATCCTTCCTTTTGCTTTCTGTGTTTTCTGAGCAGCAGCGTCATCTCCCGTCTGCCCCAGCTCAGAAGCTCTCAGGCCACGCTACTGCCATCCTCTGCGCTTGTGTGTGGTGACTCTGGCCCATGGAGTCCTCTCCATTTCCCATCCCCTTTCTCAAAACAATGATGGGGAAAGTCCCAGCCAAGGTTCTATCCAGGGATGTGGGCTCAGAATTTAACTATAGGTAAAATACCACCTTAAATTTTCCCCAGAACTCAGCTTTGCAGGGTTTTAAATGGGATTGTGAACCACTTGGGGGTCCTTTGCACTCAAGAGAAAAGAATGTGTTCCCTGGTTTTCTTTATGGAAGCCATTTCCTTCCTGGAATATTAAACAAAACAAAACAAAATACTGCACACTGCGTTCTGGGCGCTGCAAGAGGATTAAGCGTGACCTTTAGCTGAGGAACCAGGCAGCCCAACTGCAGAAGAGTCTGACCCATTTTCTTTTTATGTGTATAATATTGAGCCTCTATGGAAAACACTGGCAAAGCCAGCCTCAAGCAGATGCTAAATATTCTCAGAGAAATGACCTTGAATTAGTAGAGAAATTGTCTAAGTACACACCAGTGTAAACCCAGTTCAAATCTGTTACAGGCCTCTCCCTCTCAAAGAAGAGGTTAGGATTTCTGTTTAAAAGACAGGATATAAGATAAAGTGTACATTATGGTAATACCATTTCCTTATACCAGCTTTATATTACTTGACAGCTGGTGGCTCAGACCAGATAAAGAATCTGCCTGAAATGCAGGAAATATGGGTTGTATCCCTGGGGCAAGAAGATCCCCTGGAAAAGGGAATGGCTACCCACTCCAATATTCTTGCCTGGAGAATTCCATAGACAGAGGAGCCTGGTGGGCTATAGTTCATTGGGTTGCAAACAGTCAGACTAATAGTTTTAGAGATAAGGTTTGTAGAGCAGTGATATAGTTGAGTTATACAATTATATAACAGCTGTAATAAACACAGGTTGATAAGAACATTCCTCTTTAAAACAAAATCTTCCGTTGTATTAAATAGTTAATATGACAGGACAATATGGTAATCAAAGGATGAAGCGTAATAAACAAGTAGAGTTAATTCAGAAAGAAAATAAACATTTATGAAATAGCTACTATGAGCTGGGCACTGTGTAGGGACTTTGGCCTGCATTATTCCACTTGATTCTGACAACAGACTGGAAATATTGAGTATTTGAACAAACAGAAAACTGATTTCATTGAGGGCATAAAGTAACTGTACCATCCGAGAGGTAAGCCCATATCTGTATTGAGAAGTCCATTGCCTTGTCATCCTAACCCCCTACCTCAGGTTACTCAGGATAAATGTGGTTCATCATTTCTTCTCTTTCCTTTTAACTTTTATCATGCCTTCAAAGGGCATGGTCACACTCTCCATAGTGCCTTTAAAAAAAAAATCATTTATTTGGCTGTGCAGGGTCTTAGTTGTAGCACGCAGGATCTTGTTAGTTGTGGTATGTGAACTCTTAGTTGTAGCATGTGGGACCTGGTTCCCTGACCAGGGATCAAACCCAGGCCCCCTGCATTGGGAGTGTGGAGTCTTAGCCCCCGGACCATCAGGGAAGTCCCTCCATAGTGGCTTTCATCATCATCATCACCGTCATAATAATGGTGACCATTCACCGACCCCGTTTAATGCCTTTAATTAATATTGTTGTTGCTTAGAGATATCTCATCTTACCCATGTTATACTATATGTTTCTTGAAAGTTGATCTGGAGTCTTGCTCATTTTTATATCTTAAGCAGCCTGTTACATACTGTTCTGCATCTCATATCTCAATATCTGCATCTCAATAAAAAATTTTGAATGAAACTAAAGCAAAATGAGTCCAGGAAGACAATTAAGTTAAGAGTTTGAAAACATAATGTTCTAGCTAAAGAAGGGTAAAGTTATATATTCTTTACCCCGTTCCATGAAACCTACAAAAGGGATGAAATGTAAAAGGATGAAATTTTGATAGAAAAAGTCCATTTGCAATGAAACTGGGAAATAGCCAAAATCTCAAACTCACATTATCTGCCAAAATTAATGAATCAGGACTGAGTCAAGGGAGGCTGTAGAGAGCTGAGACACACCTTCTGGGTTCCAGTTAGGAGTCAGATTCCTCTCAAAGCTGGAAGGGGCCCAGGTGATGCTCTTTTTTCCTCAGAGTGAGGACTGAAGGTGGGGTTGGGACACAAGAAAAATGCGCCGTTTGTGGGGGTTGTTCTTCATAGTAGGGAAGGGAGGATGGTGAGGCAGATGGAAAGACACTATTGGGCAAGACATATTTATTTCCCCCTCAATAGAATTCCTATCGAGGAGGCAAAGCAGAGAGGATGAATCAGTGGTAAGGGCAGCCAGTTTTGGAGTGGCTGATGAGAATCAAACAGGAAACTACAAATAGATGTAGACAACCAAACAAAAGATTCAAGGGCCACCGTCTCTCACCATCCTTCCTGACGTCGGGCTTAGGGGACCCCCTTATGAGGGAGGTCACAGAATACGATGACTGTGGCCAAACTACTCTTGAGTCTGTTGAATCAGACCCAGTGTGAAACCTGCAGCTGCCTTAGCTTACCCACGACTCCTGTCCATATTCACCCTCCTCTCCAGGCCTGATGGAACAGCATTCCCTTCAGAGCAAAGTCCAAGTCTCCATGCAGACTGAGGCATTCTAGTAAGACCAAGAGCGAATTTAAAAAGAAGTGAAAAGGAGGAAAGAAGCTCAACGATCAGAATGCAGATGAAGGCTGCTGTTCAAAGGAATTATCCCATTGAACCACAGAATCTCAAATGCACATTTATCTCTTCTCCCAAAGAAATAAAAGAAAAATACGTCTTTCAAAAACAATTTGAGAATAAAAAGAGGTCAAAGAAGAATAAGGAAAAATAAGTTCAGAAAACTAAAATCATGGCATCTGGTCCCATCACTTCATGGGAAATAGATGGGGAAACAGTGGAAACAGTGACAGACTTTATTTTTTGGGGCTCCAAAGTTGCTGCAGATGGTGACTGCAACCATGAAATTAGAAAATGCTTGCTCCTTGGAAGAAAAGCTATGACCAACCTAGACAACATATTAAAAAGCAGAGACATTACTTTGCCAACAAAGGTCAGTCTAGTCAAAGGTATGGTTTTTCCAATGGTCATGTATGGATATCAGAGTTGGAGTGTAAAGAAAGGTCAGTGCCGAAGAATTGATGCTTTTGAAGTGTGGTGTTGGAGAAGACTCTGGAGAGTCCCTTGGACTGCAAGGAGATCCAACCAGTCCATCCTAAAGGAAATCAGTCCTGAATGTTCATTGGAAGGACTGATGTTGAAGCTGAAACTCCAATACTTTGGCCACCTGATGAGAAGAGCTGACTTGTTGGAAAAGACCCTGATGCTAGGAAAGATTGAAGGCGGGAGGAGAAGGCGATGACAGAGGATGAGATGGTTGGACGGCATTTCTGACTCGATAGACATGATTTTGAGTAAATTCTGGGAGCTGGTGATGGACAGGGAGGCCTGGCATGCTGCAGTCCATGGGGTTGCAAAGAGTCAGACACGACTGAGCGACTGAACTGAATTTAAAGTGAGTTGAGAGTTATGAAAGAAATTGAAGATAATAAAAACATCCTAGAAATGAGAACCACATTAGAACAGATGTTGAAAACACATTCAGCAGTACAGAGGTCAGATTAGAGAGAATAAAATAGTAATTACAGGATTAAAAAAAACACACATAAATGAAATTAAGTAGAAGGAAGATAGCAGTTATTAAAGAGAGCTAACAGCCAGCCAGCATCTGGGGTAGTGGTGTCGCTGAAGTAGAGAAGAGAACAAACACAGCAGGAAATGAAAAATGTCAAGAACAAAACTCCACTGATACAAAGTATGATCTGATTTTGCCGATGAAGAGGTTTCAGAGGAGAAAAGCTGATAGCAGAATAATCAACGTAATGATAGAGTGAGTCAAGTTACTGAAAGCTAAGGACAATGTAAGAATTCCTAGGCATCTAGGCAGAAAAATCAAATTTCCTACAAGGAGGGAAAGAGTAGGCTGACCTCAGATTTCTCGACAGAGATACTCAATTATAGAGAAAAGTAGACAACACAATCTGGTTAGCCACAAGAGGAGTCAAAATTAAGTCTCAGGAAGGTGTAGTGTCAGAGGACTGAGACGGAGCCCTAAATCCATTTGGTGGAGCTAAACCAGATGCACGCAAAGTTACGGTTCAAGAACAGAATGTAATAACTATTTTAAATGCTAAACATATAAAATAAACATACAATGTAGCATATTATATGAAGTAATAGCCCAAAATTGTCAGTAGGGAGATTTGCATTTTTCTTCTCTCCTTATTCACAGCATTCAAGGTTGCTGAAATCGAGAAACAAAATATCCTTGATCATTTTTAGAAACTGCTGCACAACATTTAAAAGTTTTACGTTTGTAAATTATTTCTGAACATCCTGTAAACAGTCTTTGTATTTTATGGCTTTCTCATGCTTTAAGAGGATTTAGTGAGCGGGGGCAAGGTCGAGTTTTGTCAGGAGGGATACTGACCAGTTGAAAAGAGAATTTATCTGGCTATTGTTGGTAATGATTTTAGTTTTTCACTACCAGGAATAATCTGAATCTCAACCAGAAGTGATTAAATTATAAAATTCTGATAAAACAGTGGAAAACCATGCAACTCTTAAAAAGAATGAAAGACTTCAACAGGGACTAACTAACATGGAATGATGTTCAAGTCATCATGTTAAGTAAAAAAAATTAAGTTGCAGGCCTACAGTTTGATATCCTATTTGAACAGAAGGAGAAACTATGTATGAATATGTACTCTTCGCAGTGCCTTTTGGGGCTTAGAGCAGGGGAGTGAGGACAGGGGTCTTCTACTTTGTACATTATTTACTAGGTGCTGTTTGAAATTTTTGTAAAGGTATAAATGACTTTTTTTTTTTTTTTCCTCAACAAAAGAAAAGATAAAGGACAAGGTGATTTTTTGTTGAATGACCAGTTATGGTCAGTGAGTTAGAAAGCTATCTGGTGAAACGAATTTGCTTGAAAGTGTCCCTTAAGATTCTGTTGTCACTTAGGTGGGCACCTGGTCTGACTGTGATGGAGCGCACCCCACCTCTGGGCAGAATACAGGTGGAAAGGATGGTTGAGATAGTGGAGGAAGCCGGGGGCACCATCAGTGATCTGTGGAACGGCCCGAACTCAAGGGTGGGGTTAACAGAGCAGAAGGCTGGGTTTCAGAGAGCAGACTGAGGCATTTGCCTGGGTGGAGGGGCCCAGGCAATGGAAAATAGCTGGCCCAGAGCTCAGCTAGGGAAATGGATATCTTACACCCTGTAAAAAGAGGTTTACTCCAGGACTCTTAGAGGAAAACCAGTTCCAAGGTGACCTGGGGCGCCCGTGTCACCAGGTAAATGTGGGGGATCAGCACCAAGTCTGGGAGGGCAAGGAGCACTGGCAGGACGTGGGGGGCACTAGGGGTGTCAGCTGGGAAAGGCAAGAGTTGCGTTCTTGTCCTAGACATGATGCCACCTGACCCTCTGGCCTGTTCTTGGAGGGATGTCCCACTTCATGCTTTAAAGGGTTTAAGGGGAGGACTCGCTGAGGACCCCTGCGGAAGAGCCTGGACAAGGCACAAAGCGTTGTCCATTGTGAAGTGGGCTTTAAGCAAATAGCCCCCTCGCCTCCCTGCTTTACCTTATTTTATTGTCTGAAGCGCCTTTTTCAGCTTCCCTGACCTTTTGGGATCTCTTTCTCTCCACTCTTGTTTAGTATCCTGCTTGCCCACCAATTGCCTTGTTAGAGTCACACCACAGATGCTTTCCCTGACTGCTGACAACAGAGAGAATAGGCAGGCAGCTTCAGTAGTACGGATGTTATTTCTCTTTTTCCGCAGAGATGCCTCTGGCCGATAGGGCTCTGTCATCATGACCAAGACTTCTTGCCGTCACCCCAGATGCCTCCCCTGGCGGTGGGTACCTGCTGGCCTGGGCTCCCTGTGTGCTTGTTTGGCACCAGCCTCAGGGGAGACAGTGGGCTTCCCAATTCCTGGGAAAGGCAGTCACTGATCCTCCCCAGCCGACACCTTCCCCTGTGAAGGCTCATGGACAGGTTGGGGAGCCACTGGCCACTCAATTGGTGTCTCTCAATTTTGGAAACTTTTCTCAGAGCTTAGTAGCAGCAGGAGGAGGCCACCAGGAAGGAACGTCAAGTACTCAGACGCCTCTGAGCGGCAATAACCTCCAGTGGCTTCACCTCAGGAGGGAACCATGTACGGGCCTCTCTGGATGTTATCTCCCCAGAATCGCTTAGCACGGGCAAAGCTGCAATGGAGAGGACCAAGTTCAGCAACAGAAAGTTCACTTCAGTTACTCAGTCGTGTCTGACTCTTTGCGACTCTATGGACTGCAGCACGCCAGGCCTCCCTGTCCATCACCAACTCCCGGAGTTTACTTACACTCATGTCCATTGAGTTGGTGATGCCATCCAACCATCTCAGCTTCTGTTGTCCCCTTCTCCTCCCACCTTCAATCTTTCCCAGCATCAGGGTCTTTTCCAATGAGTCAGCTCTTTGCATCAGGTGGCCAAAATATTGGAGTTTTAGCTTCAGTATCAGTCCCTCCAATGAACACCCAGGACTGATCTCCTTTAGGATGGGCTGGTTGGATCTCCTTGCAGTCCAAGGGACTCTCTAGAGTCTTCTCCAACACCACAGCTCAAAAGCATCAATTCTTCAGTGCTCAGCTTTCTGTATAGTGCAATTCTCACGTCCATACATGACCATTGGAAAAACCATAGCCTTGACTAGACGGACCTTTGTTGGCAAAGTAATGTCTCTGCTTTTTAATATGCTGTCTAGGTTGGTCATAACTTTCCTTCCAAGGAGCAAGCATCTTTTAATTTCATGGCTGCAGTCACCATCTGTAGTGACTTTGGAGTCCCCCAAAATAAAGTCTCTCACTGTTTCCATTATTTCCCCATCTATTTCCCATGAAGTGATGGGACCAGATGCCATGATCTTAGTTTTCGGAATGTTGAGCTTTAAGCCAACATTCAGAATATTGTGGCTTAAAACAATAACTTTCAAAAGTTATTGAAATATCAATAACCTCAGATATGCAGATGACACCGCCCTTATGGCAGAAGTGAAGAAGAACTAAAGAGCCTCTTGATGAAAGTGAAAGAGGAGAGTGAAAAAGTTGGCTTAAAGCTCAACATTCAGCAGCAGAAAAGCAAGACCCTAAATGATGGGGCTTGTTAATGAGAAGCGATTTGCATGAACATGCAGTCAGTGAGCGATGCTGAAGGCCTTCTTCTCAGGGCCTTTCTGACATGTTCTCTCTTCCTGGTACTGTTTCTTCCTCATCCTTAGCCAGTTCCCCAGAAGGCCTTGCCCCCTTCCCTCACTGCCCCATGTCCCCTTTTTCCTCACTCTCAGAGATACCCTTTTATTTTGCAGCCTTTACCACATTGGAATGAAATAATTTGTGTAGTTCGCATTTGTCCTGCTCAGTGGTACCTTCCCACCACCTAGCCCAGTGCCCAGGTGCACATAACTTTGTTGGATGAAAGCGTGAGTTCTGTGGTGGAGGAACTCCTGTGTGTATATGACAGGGTTTAACACAGGACTAGTTCTGACAGCATGGGATGAAGTCACAAGACGATAGACGGCATCTACCCCCATGGTATAAAGCAAGATGCTGGGCTTATAGAGGAGGTTATCAGAAAACCCAGTCCTGTTCCCTGTAGCTCCTGGCCCCTCACTGGCAGAAGGGGTTGATGCTGAGAAGTCAGCTGACATGGGAAATCAGAGGCTTTCTGTGAAGAGTTGAGAGTGTGCTTCCCCTCCCCACGGGCTGAGAGTGGCTTCGTGGAGATCACTTAGATGTTGGCAAAGACACAGAGAAAAGGGAACCTGGTACACTGTTGGTGGGAATGCAAATTAGTGTTGCCACTATGGAAAACAGTATGGAAGTTCCTTAAAAAATTATAAATAGAACTACCATATGACCCGGCAATCCCACTTCTGGATGTTTGCCCAAAGGGATGGAAATTATTAAAAAGTTCACAGAGATACCTGCCCGCCCATGTTCATCGCAACACATTCGTGATAGCTGAGATAGGGAAATGACCTGGATGCTCACAGGTGAATGAATGGGCAAAGAAAATGCAGTGTGTACACACAGGGACGGATTCGTCGGCCTTAAACAAGAAAAGTCTTTCCATTTGTGAGAACATGAATGGACCTGGAGGACATTATGCGAAATGAAATCAGTCAGACAGAGGGAGACAGATTCTTTGTTTTCTCACTTGTATGTGGAGTCTGCGATAGTCAGACTCATAGAGGCAGAGTAGAATGGTGGTTACCAGGGCCTGGGATCGGGGTGGAGGTGGAGAGGTGATGGCCAGAGGCAACATGGCTTCGGCAATGCAAGAAAAGTTCTGAGATCCGCTACGCAGCAGAGTGCCTATAGCTAACAGTGCCGTATTACATAAAATTTGCTAAGAGGGCAGATACCATATTAGTTATTCTTATTCCATGCAGGTACACACACAAATGACTATAATAAAGGGGACAAGAGGAGACTTTGGGAGGTGATGGATGTGTTTGTGGCCTTGATAGCTTCAGCAGTGTACACACTTATCCTCAAACTCACTGAGTTGTACACATTAAATATATACAGCTTTTTACATGTAATCGCACTCCAGGAAAGTTAAAAAGAAAACTTGATTTGTGACTCTACAAGCCTAGGGGACACAGAGGGGGTTGGAAACTGATTTATGTCTGAAAACTCCCTCGGACCTACAGCAGAGGGGAGCTATGTGTTTGGAAGTCTCTGCGCTTGTGAAGGTTGCAGGGCCCAAGTGCTGATCTGTGTGTGTGGCTGGGCCGTGAGGGTGATTAGAGACCAAACACAGCACCTCTAGGTGGCATGTCGGTGTGGGTCTTGCGAAAGGGCTCTAAGCTGCTGGCTTCCTGCCTGAAGGAGTGGGCAGGGGTGTGCTCCTGGAGGGCTGGTGGAGGAGATGCTCTGAGAGCACTGGGGGAGAGGCTGGAGGGCCCGGTGGGGCGCTGTCCCAGGCCCCTGGGCCTGGCTCTGACAGTGCCTAGAGCAAGCCAAGGACGAATAGTTTCCCCCTTACACCTCCTCCCTGCCCTCTGCTTCTTCAACCCTGGGGATGGGGCTGGGGGGGAACTGAGAGGTGGGAGGAGGGGGACAGGTGCTGAGAAACATTTGGCTTCCCCCCTAAAGCAGGCATAAGCTAGCAGAGCGGAGAAGCGTTCATGTTAAATGCATTGCAGAATTTTGGCTGTGATAGCAGACTGGACTTCCTGGTTACCAACATGAAACCTACGCTGAAGGTGACCCCAGGGCTTCTCGTCTAAGATGCGCTGTCCTAGAGGAATTAGATCTGCCAGAGCTTTCATCTCTGGGGACAGAGAAACAGCCATGAAAGTAGGTACGTGGGACCGGGCCACCAGTCCCTCTAGTTGGAGGCAAGAATCTCTTACATCATCCTGAATTCACCATGGTACATAACCTTAATAACCATCCTTATGTAACCATTTCAGCCTTACATAACCAGGGTATCTAACCAAGTTAGATACTGTCCTAACTCACCGGGGATGACGGAAGGAAGATTCAGGACTGTAGGCGAGTTGTCCTGGGCGAGATGGGTAAATGTCAGAACCAGGACTTGGCCCTGGCAGGTAGGGACTCCATGTGCCACTCTGCTGTCTATATCACAAGGAACTTTAACTTCCAGAGTGTGCGAGTCTTGCTTGTCGGTTTGGAACTTCTACCGGTAAGCCGAGACGTCTTTCATCAAAGAGATAGGACGTGCAAGTTAGCAGAAGGGAGGAGCCAGGACAGATCACTGGGATGAGAACAGGGAGTTAAGGGAAGAGCAGGTGGGTGGTGATAATTGGCCATGGCGGCATAAAGCCTCGTCAACAGGGGCAGGAGTGGAAGGGAAAATGGGGAGAGACGGGAGGCGCTTTGCCAGCAGTCCCCAGTGCCCCCTTACAGCTGTTCTCAGCTGCAGAGTCTGTAGCTCAGGTGGCAGCGAGAGCCCTGGAGGCCCTCTTGGCAACCCCTTTGACAAGGCTGCCTTAAACTGAACTCTGATCCTTGAGAGGGGAAGGGCAAGTCTGCAGGCCTGAGAGAGTCGTTTTCTCAAGAGCCTTTTCCCCAAAGCCTCATAACCGAAATGAACTGTGTCAACCCCCTCTGGTAACTAGCTGATGAGAAGCACTTAGACTTGTATGCAAGGCTCTTTTTAAAAACTCTCCCCAATGAAAACACGTGGAAAAGAAAATTAATAGAGAGAATGTTAAAAGTGAAGCTTTAGTTTGGAATACACGCATCCGCACTGCATCTGAGAGACTGGTAGTCGGGATGTGAAGAGAAGCTAACGTGGTGCTTGAAAAGGTTCACCGAGAAAGCTTATTTTGCAGGGCACTCAGGAGCAGAGACTTTGAAAGAGCAGAGACTCTAGGTTGTGTTTTTCTACCACAGGAGCTCAGTCACTGTTATGCAAAAATCTAAGAGGGTTTTCAGTTCTGGCTGGCTGCTGGTTTGTCAGGTATGTTGCTATAAGACCCGCCCCCTCCCCCGCCCCCCCCCCCCCCCCCCGCCACCACCCCAGGTTGAAATAAAAGATGGAAAGAAATAATTAGAAAATAAGAGTTAGTCGCTTCAGTCGTGTCCGACTCTTTGAGACCCCGTGGACTGTAGCCCGCCAGGCTCATCTGGCCGTGTCATTTTCCCAGCAAGAATACTGGAATGGGTTGCCATTCCCTTCTCCAGGGGATCTTCCTGACCCAGGGCTCAAACCTGTGTCTCTTGCGTCTCCTGCATTGCCAGACAGGTCCTTTACCGGCTGAGTCACCAGGGAGGCAATTAGAAAATAAATAGCAAAAAAATAAAAAACCAACAGAAAACTTACTAGCTGCTGAGCACAGCTCTAGATATATATTATCACAACCCTCTGAGGCAGGTACTGTTCCACTCAGTGGGAAGCTGAGGCTGGATGGCTCTGCAGCTGGACTCCATGCTCTGGACCGCTGGTTCTGTGGCTTCTTGTTGGGCACTTTCCCCTCCTCCCTGTCTTCCCGTCACTTCCCAGCAGTGGATGCTGAGCTGTTCTTCGCCTCCCCAGGAAGAATGTGAGCTCCCAGGGTCTCCTGCTCTGGTGGCTGCCAGTTAAAATTTTCATCTACAAAATGAAGATGGTTGTTGGTTCTAGGTGCCTTGACAGGCCCAGCTAGCTCTGTCCTTCCAGGAATCCCAAAGTCCTTTGATTATTCTCAAAATGTCTACTGCTTGGAAAGTTATGTTATTGACAGGCATTAAAAAGGCCAGTAAAAAGCACATGTCAAATTTCAAGAAACATCAGTCTAGAGATGCTCAGACTGCCGGCCTCTCCCTGAGAAGTGGGAGAAAAGCTATTGAAATTTGGAAGTGAAGCCAGAACCTGCCAGTTATGGTAAACAATTAAGGTAACTTTCTAAACCATCTCATTTTATGTTCCAAACCAGTATGGGCCATTGAGATGTTCAAATTCCAGAGGTGACTAGAGGTATGAATGCCAGTGTTGGAAAGAGCTGTACCCTTTGAAGGTGTCCCGTTCGTTAATCATGGCAAAGGGATTCCCAAAGTAAAATCAGTCTGCCATCAGGAACTCATTCCTAAATGATGACTTTGGGATGATATAGTGGCAAGGCACACAAACCTGAATGATACAGCAGGCTTTTGCAGTAATCCAAGTCCTCTGGCCACATGGATTTTAAATGACATATATGAATAGCCTGCCTCATTCATTCTTTCAGTTAATTTCTATTGAGCACCTTCTATGTGCCAGGGACCAGGCTGGGAGCTGGAGACACACCTGTGAACAGGCAGTCTCTACTCTCATGGAACTTGTTTAATTAATAACATTGTTCAGTTCAGTTCAGTTGCTCAGTCGTGTCCGACTCTTTGCAACCCCATGGACTGCAGCACGCCAGTGTCCATCACCAACTCCCGGAGCCTACTCAAACTCATGTCCATTGAGTTGGTGATGCCATCCAACCATCTCATCCTCTGTCATCCTCATCCCCCGTCCCCTTCTCCCGCCTTCAATCTTTCCCAGCATTAGAGTATTTTCCAGTGAGTCAGTTCTTCTCATCAGATGGCCAAAGTATTGGATAGTTGCAGCTTTAGCATCAGTCCTTCCAATGAATATTCAGGACCAATCTCCTTTAGGATGGACTGGTTGGATCTCCTTGCAGTCCAAGGGATTCTCAAGAGTCTTCTCCAACACCACAGCTCAAAAGCATCAATTCTTCAGTGCTCAGCTTTCTTTATAGTCCAACTCTCACATCCATATACAACTACTGGAAAAATCATAGCTTTGACTAGATGGACCTTTGTTGGTAATGTTTCTGCTTTTTAATACACCGTTTAGGTTGATCATAGCTTTTCTTCCAAGGAGCAAGCATCTTCTAATTACTGCAGTCACCATCTGCAGTGATTTTGGAGCCCCCCCAAATCAAGTCTCTGTTTTATAATTGTGATAAACGCCACAAAGAATAAGATGAAAGAGAACATAGACCAGGATGACTCAAGTTAGTCTGAGAAGTCAGAGAATGCATCCTGGAGGAAGTGATGTTTAAGGGGCAACCCATGGACAGAGGAGCCTGGCGTGCTGCAGTCCATGGGGTCCCGAAGAGTTGGACATGATGCACGTGAACCCATACACACTTTAAGGGTGAGGAGGATGTAGCTAAGTGAGGGAGCGGGGGTGGAGGTGGGAGTGCAGAATGGACTCCAAGTACTAAGTAAAGGCTTGGATGGGAGGGGCAGGGGTTTCTGGAGAACTGAAGGCAGGTCGGTGCCTATCATGGAACAGATGAGACTGCTAGATCACGTGGCCTATTTACACCACAGTGGATTCTGTCAGCCCCCTGGAGTCCATGACGTATAGGAAAGTGGTCAGCTTTTTTTTTCCAGAAGCTCCAACTTTCGAGTTCAAACCTGGTGATCAATTATGTGGGCTCAATCTTTAGCAAGAACTCTATTTCACAGAACAGGTAAGGAATTCTTACCACTCATCTCCAGATGCCCAAATCGTCCCAAGTATCTAATTACAGTAAGGCAAACCAGCCCAGCCCCCACGGAATAAACCAGGCAGGAGGTGTCAAAAATATCTCCCCCATTGCATGGCAGATTCATGTGACCCCAACTTGAGGATTAGGCAATCACAAAATATCAGAGCCACCTACTGCTACGGCCCTCCTCCTGCCCCAGTCTCAGGAAGGTAAAACCAGTGGGGCAGGTCCATGTAGGTCGCCATTTAATAAAACCTCAAACGCTCCACCTTGAAACCTTAAGCTTCTCTCAACATTTGTCCCCTTTGCAATCAGAACAGACTCACCCTGGTCTGGGAAAATACTCAAACTCTCCCCTGTTGCATTCAGCAGATTGCTGGTTTTCAGAATTCCCAAGTGCTTTGCAAACGATAACTGAGCCTTTCCATACCCTGGTAAGAAGGCATATTTTCACTCTATAGCTGAAGAAAAAAGTTGAACTCAAAAGACAAGTACAATGTCCAGTGTCCAGTGGGGGAGGGAGGGCTGTTGAAATAATTATACCACTGGGAACCTCATTCCTCCCCGAGGCTCCTCATAAACCAAGTGGAATCATGGCTGGCAGGGACGATTCTGGGTGTTTAATACTAGTGCTCAGTGGACACTTGCTCCCCTTCCTCCTCCATTTCCTTCAGAAAACCTGGAGAAACTGCATGTTAACGGTCCAACTAGAAGGTTATGTCTGATTCACACTGGATTCCCCTTAGAGCTGGAGCCTGTTATGTCTCTGACACAGCCTTTTAATATGAAGAAAAAATGATGTGATTCTAGGACGGTCGCCCTGTTTCTTCCTTCTGCCTGCACCGTCCCCAGTCTCTCTCCAGTAGCACACTGAAGACGGTACACATCCACAAATAAAAAAACCCATTTCCTCAAAAAGTATCCTGGCCTTCTTTCAAATTTATCATTTCTGACAGAATTGACTCCCTGAGAATCAACACTCACATTCTAGTCTCCTTTGAATGGAGTCTAGCCTGCGGGGTGTTGCTGGAATTGTCACTTTGTGACAGTGACCCCACCCTAAATAGGCAGGACACACGGTGGGGGTGGGGGGCAGTATGGAGATATGGTTAAGAACACAGATTGTGGAATCAGGCGCCATCGTTTACTAGCTGTTTGTCTTACAGGCAAGTGTCTTAACCTCTCTAGGCCTCAGTTTGTTGTTGCTTAGTTGCCAAGTCCTGCTAACTCTTTTGCCACCCGACGGACTGTAGCCCGCCAGGCTCCTCTGTCCATGGGATTTCCCAAACAAGAATACTGGAGCCGGCTGCATTTCCTCCTCTAGGGGATCTTCCCGACCTTAGGATCGAAGCTGTTGTCTCCTGCCTTGCAGGCGGATTCTTTACCGCTGAGCCACCTGGGAAACCCAAAGCCTCAGTTTCCTTGCCTATAAAATAGGGATAGCGGGTTTGTGGTGAGGAGAAATGGGACAGTACATACAAAGTGGATAACCAACGAAGATCCTCCATAAAAGGTAACTGTTAATACTGTTCCCCTAGTAGATGCTGCCTTTGGAGGGCATGTCCTCCACTCGTGAAACAAGCAGCAGGGGCTCCTGAACCAAATACTCCGCGTTCCCACTTTCTAGAGTCACCAGCAAGTAACGTCTCTGTCCTGGGAAGATCAATTTACCTTAGGGCATCAGAGAGAACTGTTGTGGGATTTCTTTTCTTTAAAAAAAAAAAAAAAAAGACAAGAGCTTTGAAATGAGACAAAGGAAAAACGAGCACCAGAACTGCAAAGTTAACATTTTTATTGAACTGAAATTGGTGTAGAACAACAGGGGCCACCACAGCTGCTGAGCTCAGTTAACAACTGAAGAGTCCCTGCGACATCCTATCTTCTTAAAACGGTTTGGGTGGAACAACCGAAAACAGCGTAGATATATATGTATAGATTTTTTAACACTTCAAAATATTTTGAAATGAGCCTCATAGCCTTGTTCAGTTTTCAGGTTACAGAGGACACTGACAATATCTTCTGTGGCCTTCATTTAGTTGTGTCAGTTAATATCTTTTCCCAAGAGGTTCCTCTCAAAGCTGGCTGTTGATTTTTCCCCATCCGGTATACAAGAGAAGGCTTTAGTAACACTTAGGCAAGTGATACACTGTAAGAACCTTAGAAGTAGTAAAGGCAAAAACCACACATACGTGACTCAATACTCACGGGGCCAGCAAGACAAGGAAACTGGCTGGAGAATTTCAGCCAAGTTCCAGAAGCAAAGAACGCACTAGGGGAAGGGGCAAGGGAACCAAGCAGAGGGTCGGAACTGATGGACCGTTTGTGTCTAAACCTCATTTCAACACCTTGTTTCAAACATGAAAATATGCATTTGTTTGACAGAATAAAGTGAAATATTTTAAGGGGAAAGAAAACTCCTATAACGGTTAAAAGATCAGTCAGAGATGAAGGAAGGTTAATACTGGATTTTTATAATCAATGCCTGCAGCAATGATATCAACTGACGACACCAATTACTTCTGTGAGAGCACTTCTGAACATTCATCTCTACTGAGGATTAACCCCTCTCAAGTATTCCAAGGGAAATACATAACCAGCAAGGCAGGAAGTGAAATCCTCACATAAAACAAAAAAACCACATCTAGTTGATGCTATTTTTGGTTTGTATTAAATCAGCTGCTCATTCATTCTGGAGTTAATTTATGGGTGTTGGTAAAAATCTTCAAGAGTGCTTCAAATTATTTTAGGTGAAATGTGATGAACAAATAATAACTCATTGTCTCATCTTGACAATGCTATTTAACACTTACCTATTCCTCTCAAAAAACAAAACAAAACCTAAATAAATTCTACCAGAGTAACTACATGGCCACCCATTCCTGCAGCAATTATTTGAGAGAATCTAAAAATCTTGCAGTAGGAGATGAAAGATGGTTATAAATATAAATATTTTAATAGGCCTATGCCTATCTTTAAAAGAGATGCAGTCTCAGGTAACAGCAGATTCAGAGATTTACAACTCTCAAATTTGCAAGACAGACAGATACACATTTTGCAAGGATCTGCCCAATGTACACAACAAACATCTAAATTAAGGCTTTTATAGGTAGGTGGTCAAGTCTGTGGGTGTGCAATCCTGGATTTTCAGAAAGCATCTCCAGCTTCCATTGTTACCCAATTTGTAAACCAGAAGACGTGCTGATGGAGGTGGGTAGGAGCTCCAAGGGACAACAATTAACCAACTGGAAGGCTTGCCTTATTTGTAAACAAGTTTTAAAGTAAGAGCTGGCAGTGAAACAATTGAGGGTGCCTCATATGATGTTAAGAGGAAAAGTGATTTGCATCTGCTGAGAGATGAGCTTAAAAAAAAAAACCCAGCTGAATTTCAGTTCAAGACCTTGAGATTTAGAGACCTAAATGTTTAGAGTCGCTTCCAAGTCAAAGGTTCTCACACTTTAGCTTGCAGAAGTCACCTGGAGGATACTTATGAAAATGTGGCTATGTGGGCCCCATCTCCAGAGATTCTAATTTAGGGATGCAAGTGGCCCGAGCACCTTGCTTTTGAGAAACACCACTCACAGCAAGTAGCAGCACACGGTCTTTGATTAAAAGGCCACGATGTCTAAGAAATGACCTCTATGAGGTCATTACCTATGGAAGAATCCCTCAGGAGACTCCACCATAATGATGTGAGGACCAAGTTTATCCCCAGTTAAGTTTCTTATTTTTTTTTCCCCAACTGAAAGTTTGATATCAATGAACACAATGATTGTACCAATTCTGAGGTAAAAGGAAGAGCACCAGGGATCTCAATGCTTAAAAAAAAAAAAAAAAATCAAATTCCCTAGGAGGTCCATGCTATGTAGAAATCAAATTTTTGCAATAATGTATTAGAGTTATAGTGCACAGGGCCTTGTTGTAGTCTTTGTAATAATGTACTTTTACCATATTATTTACTCTTTCCTGTTAATGTTTTGGAACTCCAAAGACAAAATTCCATCTACATGCTCTCTCAGGTTTTTTTGGATACCAGCATTTTCTGGTTTACGATACACAACGAAGTTATATATTTTTTTGGATGCTGGAGACAAACATCTTTATTAAAGATACCACCAAAATTTTGGCAAACATTTCAAAACATATTTGTAAACATAATGCTTCCCTTTTAAACTGGCAGCACTTTGAAAAACAATACGATAAGACAACACAACTTGTATCAACATTAGTTCAAAATCCTTATATTTTTGACCACATAACTTATGTTCCCACATGATAAAACAAATGATAGTTTAAATCAACGTCAACAGATAAACTCCATGAAATGAAAGTTTGTGCTGTTTGATGAATCACAGTATGTTATGGTTAAATATATCCGCTCTGCTTTATATTCCTGGCACCCAGGATGAAAAAAAAATTCTTTAAATATACATTTCATGTAGGTAATAGCTTCTTTGCATATCTCTCTTCAAAAAATACTTTATAGCAGTATATAAATAGGTTACCTACACATTTCATGTTATAATTTTGCCCCAAAACTATAGATCTGTTTCATTTTCATAACATATCAATTTTGCCCAACATTAATAAAGCTGACAAACTGTTGAAATGGAAATGCTTTTTGTCTTCCATGATAGAAGTAGCAATTTGACAGGAAAAAAAAAAAAAAACAACAACACACCTACAGTAACACTCGTCAGTTGTTTCACCTGAGCGTTTGGCCGACTGAGAGTAGCAGCTTTTTTCCTCCATGCACGCTCACATCCACACCACCTCTGCACACACACAGGTCGCGCACACGCGTTCAGACGCTGGTAGGCCACAGTGTACTTCCCACTGCCCTAATCAAATGGGAAGCAGTGTAGCTAATGAGTAACCACACTAGGTACACAACTAGCAAACACCTTAAGGCAACCATTGCAATGGGGGGTTAACTTGCAGGGCGATCACTGTTCTAGATCAAGTCAGCCTATATATACACGTGTGTATACAGAGCTATACATGTACTCACACACCTTTCTATTTCTTAACCCTCCAAAACAATGTTTTAACTTTTTTTTGTATTTTGTGCAAATTTCTAAATGTTCTACCATTTAAGGCAAAGAGTTCGCATTAAGAAAGGTCAGAAAATAGGCTTATGTTTATCCAAAAGCATTTCACCTTGCATGTTACTGCCTTTTTTTTTTTTTTAAACATACGTAACTTTGAAGTATGGACACTGGATCCCCAATATCTTAAAAAAACAAAAAAATCATTTCTAATGACAAACACAGTTTTTAAGGAAAAAAGTTGATTTGAAGTACAGACACTGGATCCCCAATATCTAAAAAAAAAATTATTTCTATTGACAAACACAAGTCTTAAAGGTGAAAAAAGGACCAGAAAAAGCAGCTTCAAAAATGCAAGGAAGCAAAGTAAAATGGGAAAACAAGGAAAAAAAAAAAGGTAACTCAAGTTTACTAATACTGAAACTTTCAACAGGCAAAGTTTCATTTTTTAGAATTTTGAGAGCAACTCATTTGGAATTTTAAATAAATAAGCTTAAGTTTATTCACATCTTCTGGTCCAAGCAGAGCTCTAGTGCCATGATTCTGCTTGCTGTTGGTCAAATTCACCTATTAGTCTTTTGATGTGAGCTAGCTTGTTATGAAGATACTCGCATCGGTATTTTTCTTCGTGGTAATTGGGACTAGACTGTGGATGAAAAAAACAAAACAGGAGTAAGACTATGGAATTTGTAATACTTTCTCAATGAGGTCAGAAAACTAACAGTGATGATACCTACCTGCTTTATCTTCTGATATTCTTGTAAGACTTCTTCATGAACATTCTAGAAGAGTAATAATTAGAAATCAGAAGAGAACTTTTTTTCTTTGTGGTATAAACAGATAACTCGCAATTGGCAAGGGTGTGGGAAATATTAGTGATGGAATGTAATTTGGTGTACTCTTAAAGGAAGGCAGTTTAGCAACTGCCATTAAGATTGCAAATGCAAAACGGACTCAGCATTTATACTTTTTTCAGATTACTTGGACCTGAATGAAATGACACATGTTCAGGGCTACTTGCTGCAGCGCTGTGTGTAAAGCAGAAGAAAGTAAACACGGTCTAAACATCCACTAGTCCATACAAAGGAGTCCTAAGAGGCTATTAAAGATGAGGGGAGTGCTGTATGTGCTTACATAAAAATGTTCTCTAAGATATATGTTGTTCAGTGAAAAAAGCAAAGTACAAACAGTTTTATATAGTTTGGTATCATTTTTTTATAAGGGAGAAACAAAATATTATGTTCTGAGAATTTTTAATGAAACCAGATAATGTAATAAAGTATCTTAACTTACTGGAACATAAGACAACGGTGTATCTTATTGATGATGACATCTTAGGTTCAATTAAAGATGGTATATTTGTGAATTTACTTGTGTATATCTTATAATCACACAGCCTTCTGAAAGAATACACTGGGAACTGGTAATACTGATTTCCTCTAGGGAGGAGAATTGAGTTGCAAGGGAAGAGCTAACCTTTATGTACCATATGACCTGATATACTATGCATCTAAGCAGTTTCCAAATGCTTATATTTGTTCTGCATAGCTCTAACCATCTCACTCTATGGATGGGATTTTGAGTATTTTCAGGCAACCAAGTAACCTTCCCAAGGTCACACAAGTAGACCAGAGGTAGGAACCAAATGCAAGCTGCCTGGCTTTGGAGCTTGCTCCTAACCACTAAGCAATTCTTAGAATTACATTTTAGTTTAAATATAATTGTGGTACCCTAGTAAATAACTATATAGAAGAAAAAAAAAAAAAAAACCAAAAAACTCCTAACCACTGTATCACTAACTTCTTGCACTCCCAACCACCCACTCCTGTGGCTAAGTCTTCTATTACTTTAGGGAGCTTGTGTAAAAGGTGAAGGCCCACTGACAGAAGACACAGGGAGTCTCTAGGGCTTCCCTGGTGGCTCAGCTGGTCAAGAATCCGCCCGCAATGCGGGAAACCTGGGTTCCATCCCTGGGTTGGGAATATCCCCTGGAGAAGGGAAAGGATACCCACTCCAGTATTCTGGCCTGGAGAATTTCCATGAACTGAAGAGTCCACGGGGTTGCAAAGAGTTGGACACAACTGAGTGACTTTCACTTTCAGGGCATAGATGCTTTTTTTCGTGTAGGTTCCTGCTGGAACAACAGTGGACTATGATGGAGACACCATTTGTGGCTGTGAAGTGTGACAAACTTATCTGTCCTACACAAGGAGGGGAATTCCTATTTATACCAGTCCTTTGGCTGAGGGCTCTAAGAACACTGTGGAGACAGGTCAGGCTTCTTCTGCTCTGTGTCAGCTGTAGTAATATTACCACTTAAGATAGGCAAGTGAGAACGGATTAATACCTGCTAACAAATGTCAGTAGCTGGACTAGCTGGAAGCACCCAGCTTTTCTTCACTTAAACCCCAAACCTGAGTGGTCTTAGGCTCCCTTTAATATTCTATACCAGACTGAGGTTTAAAATAAATAAATTTACTCAAAATGGTAATTTTGGAAATAGCATCAGATAAGCTGAGTGCCAAAAAATTGATGCTTTTGAACTGTGGTGTTGGAGAAGACTCTTGAGAGTCCCTTGAACTGCAAGGAGATCCAACCAGTCCACTCTAAAGGAGATCAGCCCTGGGTGTTCTTTGGAAGGAGTGATGCTAAAGCTGAAACTCCAGTACTTTGGCCACCTCATGTGAAGAATTGACTCATTGGAAAAGACCCTGATGCTGGAAAAGACTGAAGGTGGGAGGTGAAGGGGACGACAGAGGATGAGATGGCTGGACGGCATCAGCGACTCGATGGACGTTTGAGTTTGAGTGAACTCCGGGAGATGGTGATGGATAGGGAGGCCGGGCGTGCTGCGATTCATGGGGTCACAAAGAGTCGGACACGACTGAGCGACTGAACTGAACTGAACTGATAAGAACTATAGTCTGAGTTGAGTAGGTAACGCAGTCAAATACTTTGATGAATTCCAAATCCAGCTTTTCATTTTTTCCTATTTAGTCACCTGTATTTTTCTCAGTACATGTTATGTCACGGGAAGTATATAAGTATATATTATACATTTTATACACATTATGTAAAAATGGTGATTTTTTTTTTTACATTGGAGGAATTAGAGGCTCACTGTGTTACTTATTTTTAAGAACTATTTCAAATATTTATTTTCCTAGCTAATTCTAAGTCAAGTCCAAAAGCTACATAGAGGCTGGTCTGTGAAAGGACCTGCTCTGAAGGCTAGCAGGACATCTGGGGATGGGCAGGGCAGAGAAAGGAAGAAGGCAAAATATGAAGACAGTCCACTGAGGAACACATGTGTTTACCTGATACTCTTTTGAGCCTGGAGAAAGGCGTTTTCGCTGTGCATCCAGTTTGATAAATCTTCTAGCCACAGTCTCCATCCTGGCATGCAAGGCCCTATATTCATCATACTCAGCATTGAAGTCATCCTTGTAATTCTGGCGTTGCTCATAGGAGACGATGGCAATATATTTTCTAATAAGACAAAAGGTAAATGGAGAGGAGCTTTGAACAAACACGACGCACAACATTGAAACCAAATATTTGGAAACCACATCTGTGCGTTGTCTCCCTAGGTTGAGTGTCACTCTACCACTGCTTGCGGCCTGCCACTCCTTCAAAGACATTCCAGGTGAAATTATCCCAGAGCAGAGTTTAAAAACCTCAGTGAAGGAAAGTAAATGTGGGGGGAAAAAAAAGCAAAAAAACCATGGTGGCAATGGAATTACAGTGCAACTAGAAGACAGCACTCACACAGAGGGAGCTTCCTAAAGCTTTCCATACTCGAAATGACTACCACGCTAGCGCAGAGGCCAGTCCGTCTGTTACGAGTCATGTGGAGAGAGCAGGGCTGGTGGGGGACCCTGAGACCTGGGGAATGTCACAATCCCCAAGGGCTGAAGGCAGAGCTCTCTCCAGACCCGCTGCCTTATGAGAGGGAGTCTCTGCCTTTGGCCTTTCACACCTGCTGCCAGCAAGGTGCCTGGGGCCGTTCCCTCTGCGCCTCTCCTCCCATTTCTGGCAAGGCAAACATAAAATACAAAAGGGGGATTGTTTTACCATTAAAAAAAAATAAGAGTAGGAAAAACAAAAAGGGGGAAAAAGGAATAATTCTCTAGTTCTTTTCAAACATTTACTGCCATACTATGTGTAACAGAAAGCCAGTTTATACCATCAGTTATTTTTTTAATAGAAAGGCTACACATATTTCACTTCAGGGCGTGAAGATCTCTAGGGATGCAGAGAATGAAGGTCATCTTCCCAGTGTCAGTCTGTTCAGTGGTGGTGAGAAAATCAACAATATTAAAGTTTATATCATTTGTGGATCTGGGTCTTTACAGTCTGTGCTCCTGTCATGGGATGCAGAATTCCCTTGATTTTTTGAGATAAAAACTGAGATTTTGAAGCAATTTCAAGCAGGCGCTTCAGGGTGCCCTGGGGGTACACATCTATTCTTTATTGAAGAAGATTTTGGGAGTTCAATCCTCTCAAGAATGGTTTTAGACAATCTCACCAGTTTTGTTTAAAATGTAAAATAGCACAGATGTCTATTTGCAAATGTGAGAAAAGTGATGCAGTGAGCAACCTTAATGTCCTCATTAATATTTTTATTCATGCTGAGTTAGACCGTGTGGAGGTTTAATTTTCTAAGTGTAATTGAGACAGTGGTAGTACGCTGATTTAAAGCCGCCCTGCTAGTGTACTTGCTATAAAAGGAACCTTACCAGCCAAGCAGGGAAGCCATCCTCTCTAGAAAGGTTCCTGGGGATAAGCATTCATAAGCAAAACAGCTTAGCTGAAACTCAGGTTCCATTTGTTATATAAAACATTTATTCCACTTTCTTCAAAATCATACCTGAGACCACACTCTCTTTATTTAATTTAATTACTCCCTCAGGGAAAAAAGTACCAAAGTGGCCAGCAGTTGTGTTGCTATTATAGAAGATTATTTGGTTATACTGACATTTTAATGAAAAGTATTTCAATATTTTCAATAAAAATGGTTACGGTTCTGCAGTTGGCTCTTAATGTAGTGATAGAATAAAATGTTAAATACTTTGGATAAGTCACAACCACAATCTTATTAAGAAGTGTTCATATTATAAAAAAATTGGGACTGTTGTGGTTCAGTATGAATTATTCAGAGGTTGGTCATTAAAGGTTTTATAGGATGTTCTTTGGTTTTCTTAAACAGGTTTAAGTTCTACATTTTTAGTGATTTTTCTGAAATTTCATGCTTTATCACCATTTTAAGAAAATCTGCAATATTTATATAAGATAGCTTTGGTTAAAATAAATTGCTTAAGTAAATTAAGCAATCATGGAGGTTATATATTTTCATGATTTTTAAAGGAGCTAGAAAATGACAAACATACAGAAATGCACTGAGGCAGATATCTGCAGCAGCCATCTGTAGATCAGTAAATTAAAAACAACTTTAAGTACAGAATTAATTGCTTAAGTTGACAAAACTCAGCAACATCTGAATACATGAGGGAAAGGTTACAATTACTTGAGTCTCCCCACATGATTTTGTCCTATGTAACAAATATACAGCAGTATTACTATTGTAAGAGGAATTCAAAATCCATCGAAAGAGAATGAGAGCACAGTACTGCAGCTGTTATTTGCACCTTTCACAAGACTTGAAAGGGAATGCATTTGGAGAGGTGACCCCCCACATCAGTGGAGCCAGGCACTGTCCCCCATCCATCCCTGACCAGGCCAATTCAGTGGCAGCAGCTTTTCCAACCCACCCCCCCCCACCCCACCCCCTGGCCCCAAACACAGACTTTTAAGATGAGAGAGTATTCAGCATGGTTTCCTGGATTCCTTTTAGTTAAGAGATGATAACCGGCTTATCATTCCATGCTGTATCATCCCCAAATAAGTATAGCTTTCACCACTACTGTTAAGCAAAGTAGCACATTTTTAGTGTAAAATGTTTTCTACTCTGGAAATGAACGTTTCATGAGACACGGAGCACTAAACCGCATAGTTTAACTTTGTACACCATGAGATGCTACTGATAAAGAAACAATGTTCATACAGCCCAGGTTCCGTTTTCCAGTCTACATGTAAGCTATCTGTTAATTTTCTAAGCTACTGGTGAGTAAATCTGTATGTTCTTTCACTCTCCATTTTTCTAGACTCTTGCAACTTAATTATTTTCTTCTTACAAAAGCCTTTTGAGTCTGTAAAAAAAAAAAAGCTAGAATTATGTGTCCAAGTTATAATTTCTGTGATGACCAGTTATAAGAAAGTCCCCAGCTTGGCATTTAGCAACTTGTTGTCACAACAAGAAAAACATTACAACTAGTATTAGAACGAAATGAGCAAGTTTTACTGCTCTCTCCTCTTAATTTTATGGCACAGCTTTATTTAAATCAAAAGCCATCTATCTCAGTGTGTATTAACTGCAGAGGTTTAAGCACTTTGTCAGTAATAAACTGTCCCTTTGGGGGTTGGGGGGCCCAAATGAATGACTATGCACTGATAGACTGTCAGCTTTGAAGAGTAATATCCCTGAAATCTTCCATAATCAAACGCTTGGCCTGGCCTCAGAACAAAGGACAGGCTTCTCTATACTTAAAGGCCACCAAACAGAGCTCAGGGCAGGGGCAGGCACAGCATGTTGAAGCCGACAAGAGTGGACTGCGGACGAACAGGCTTAATGGGAGCCTTTCAATTGCAGGGGTGGCTCCAGGACTCTATTTCTGGAACGTCTTACTGTTCTGATTTGCAAATTATGGGAAAAGAGTTTGCAAACTTTCTAAAATTGAACAGTTCTCCCCCATTGGCAGACATCTGAACTTACATCAAATAATCTGGGAGTTCAATTGTTGAAGAAGGCTCTGTGGAGGCAGTGCAATCTTCTTTAACTCCTGAAAAGAAAAAAAAAAAATTTTTTTTCAAGCGTTCACCAAACAGTATGGTTACAAAATGCCTATAATTCTAAAATAGATCAGAAACATCTGGAACACTTTTCCTCAAATTCTATTCTTCCATCTCAATAAGCAACAGTGAGCAAGGAATACAATTGAGCACGAACAATAGAGGCCCTGTGACCAGCTCCAGCAGAACCGACGCCAGGCATTGAAAGCACCCTGGCTACTGCAGTGTCTGCACAATAAAGGAATTCCATCTTAACCCAAGGTCAATCTTCTATTCTTTCAACAGTTGTGGCATCTGCCCAGCAATTCAAAGACTGTGGTGGCAGATGCAGCCAGACAATGGGAGATACAAATTTTATATCAACATCTACTTTTCGTAGGATTCAAACAAGGCAGATGAGATAATGAAGTCAGGTAGCAGACTGCTTCAATCAGTGTATTTTTGCTGCTATTCTTTTTGTATGCAGACAGTGCAATTGGGCAGGAAGTCTTCCCATCAATTTAAAGTAATTTAAAATGTTATTAGTGAACAATTTACACTCCTGTAATCTCTAACACTCATGGTACTACATGGCTTTTTCCTTACGAGTCCAAAATAAATAGGTAAATCAAGTGCCAGTCACTCAGAACTACGCTGTGAATCCCTCAGTGTTCCATTTGTTTGAATGTACCATTTCCAGAGGGGATGTTTAGATTTTTTATTAGGGTAATTTTTTTTATCATTAAAAGTAGAATTAAACTAGTAACTCAAACCCAAGCCCTGCCTGCTGGCAAAACATACATGTTCAATATAAAACAAGAGTGAGTATTTAATAATTTCTTGGTTTAATATTTTAAAGGACAAAGCACACTAAACAAATTATGCAGACTTTGTGGACTTACTGTGTGTGCCTATCTGATTCAGGCTTAGGTAAAAGCTTGTTTTCGCAACAGCCTGAGTCTTAAAGGAAAAGGCATTGAGTGCTTGTCACCCAGCTTCTCCTTTGCCACAGACATCAGATAAATTCCAATGGGTGCAGAGCATGTGGGTCTGAATCGGTCCTCAGTTTATGATAATCTCGACTGGCTGGTCCATCCTTAGTGAAGGATTTAGAGACTAGGTCTGCTTCTCTTGGCTTCCAAGTGGGAAAATAGTCAACCTCTGCTGTAGGACTCAACGTTCTGGGATCCAGTCCTCCCAGCAGATGCCTCTGTCTCGGGATTACCTTCTGATGGTGGTAAGTGTGGAGTGGAGCATACCCAGGAATCTGGCTCACTGAGCACAAAGTTTCATTATTCTCTTTTTTTTTCTTGATCTGGCAACTTCAAGTATGATAGTGTTTGAGGGGAAAAAGCTTACAGCTGACTCTTGGGCTACTATACACTACCATGATGATGTAAATATTTCAACAGCCATGCTTTGATGAGCAATATACTCAATCCACGTCAGTAAAGGCACTGAATCATACTATCCCCATAATCCAAGCTTCTTGTCTATGGTTAAAATGGTCAGTTAAATCTAAGTACCACAGGCTTTCAGTATTATGGGCGAATCACATCAAGATAAAACTCCTTAAAGTCTGATCACTGAAGTACGTTTTCTAAAGTTGTATTTTTCTGGGGAATTTTACCTTAGTTATGCTAGGTTTAAAACTGGTAGCAGTCCTAAATGATGAGCATGGATCTTCTCTATGGTGGTGTGTAAGACATTACGTTTTAAATATATGGAGTAAGAGAAATCTAATTGTGTCATTAGGTTTTAAAGATCGCTACACGTTAGGTAAGCAGTGTTTCTACTAACTGTTCTTCAGAGGTAAAGCATGATTTTAGGCTTCTTTGGGTCTCTAGATATTTGACTTTTAAAGCTTCCAGAAATGGTTAAATTTATTAATAACAACTGATGTTAGTTTACTCAAACAATGTTCTGAAAATTGGGGGGAGGGGGGAAGAAAAAAACCCCAAATCTATCAAGCTAGTCACCAACAGCCTTGCACAAGACAAACTGCTTTCACTCTGAATGAAGATGATGCTGTGGATCTCCACATGTAATTTTACCTCGCCTGTTTTATAAAGAATTTGACATTTCCCCTGTGCTATTATTAATTAAAGCAAGGTTGACCCTGTTTCTTTGGCAAAGAAGGAAATGAGTATTTTTGTTGCTAATTGTGTGTCTGGTTAAATCAGTTCAAGAATGGCATATAATAGGTCACGATGAGGTTGCACAATACTGTGACAGCTCTGGAGAAGAGCAACAAAGTCCACCTTGTCAAAGGGGGTCCCTGGAGGACCAAAGGTCTTTTTCAGATGTCACCATCTTATTAACACATACAGAAAACCATGGTTAATAGTTGGCTAAGAAGAGACAGAAAGTGACTACTGTAAAATGGAAGAGAAAGAATCTTGCTCCAAAGGACAATACTAAAATTAATAACTCAACAGGTCATTTGATAAAAAAGCATTACTAATTCTAAACAGCACACGCTCACACTCAGCACAGTCCCCTCTTCCTGTTCATTTAACCCACAGAGTTGGTTTTTACAAATGCAAAATACCTTCATTGGAATCCGGATTGGAGTCGTTCAGCTTGGCAATTTCCTCTTCTCTTTTAAGGTCCTCTTCCTTTTCCTCAATCATCTCAACGTCTTGCTTTTTTATTTGGTCCTTTTCCTTGTGTTTTTTAGACTTCTTCTTGGACTTTTTGTGAGACGAATGGTTTTCTTCCATAGGCTTTGGACACTTTAGTAGAACTGAACCAGGGGGTAAGGTTTCCAGAGAAGTCCTAGAGGTATATTTGTCTTGCTGGTCCTCATAGATACTACCATCTTGACTAAAACTGTCAACAGGTAGGTCTTGAGTCCCCCGGCCTTCTGGAGTGCTAGGGGAATTGGAGTTAGAATTTACAGTCTGAGGCGGGTTGGAGACAGGCAGGTGGGTTGAAGGCAGCGGTGGAGGCGTGGGGATGGCAGCTGCTGCAGGGGGCAGCGGGAGGCCTGCAGTGGACTTTTCACTGGTGGGATTCAAATGGCCATTCAATGTTGGCGGCACTCTATTTGTCAGGTGAGATATTCGAGCCTTTTTATTCATTAAAGGATCAATGAAATCTGAATCCAAAAGCCGTTTCTAGGGGTGGTAGTGAGGGGGAACAAAGGAGAAAAAAAAACCAAATGAGCCAGTTTGCACTAAAATGTAATACATGTGTCATTTGTTACCATATGAACTGAGTAATTTTATTCATACTGAAATTTATAACCAATTTAAATTCACCACCACTATCGTGTTAACTATTCTCTGAGCTTAAGCCACAACCTACAATAAGTTTTCATGTCTAGTGTAAAAAAAACAGAATCTGGAAAATATGGCTCTTTCTTTTTTTTTAAATTAATTTTTTTGACTGCACTGGGTCTTAGTTAGGGTATGTGGTATCTAGTTGCCTGACCAGGGATCAAACCTGGACTCCCTGCATTGGGAGCATGGAGACTTAGCCATTGGAACACCAGGGAAGGCCCCTAACATGTTTCTTGAAGAAATATATCAGATTATACTTTCTGATCATGCAACCCCACCCTCAGTTACTTGAGAGACTGCTGCTGCTGCTAAGTCGCTTCAGTTGTGTCCAACCCTGTGAGATCCCATAGACGGCAGCCCACTAGGCTCCTCTGTCCCTGGGATTCTCCAGGCAAGAACACTGGAGTGGGTTGCCATCTCCTTCTCTAATGCATGAGAATGAAAAGTGAAAGTGAAGTTGCTCAGTCATGTCCGACTCTTTTCGACCCCATGGACTGTAGCCTACCAGGCTCCTCTATCCATGGGATTTTTCCAGGTAAGAATACTGGAGTGGGTTGCCATTTCCTTTGCCACTTGAGAGACTAGGCCAATTTATGTGCATTATATCACTCAGGAAATGTATTAAACAGAGGTGGCCTCCTCCTCCTGCTGGCCACAGCTGACCTACTTATATTCAGTGAGAACCTTCTCTGAATATAACCAACCATTATTGGTTGTCAGAATCAACAGGGGTAGGAACAGGGCAACAAGCCTACACTTACTTGATCTCTATGAATGTGCTAAGATCCTGCAGTTACAAGTATTTTGGCTGTTACTTATTATTTCCCCTGTCTTAAGATGGGAACAACCAGCACTTTCAAAATAGTTTCTCTATAAATCTCTATCATTGCTGAAACACTATCCACTTCCTCCCTGGCCCCCCTTAAATATATCTCTTCACTGGATTAGAAGATAAGTCTTAACAACTGGTCCATAAAAATAATATGGAATTTCTGTTTCAAAATAGTAAAAAAAAAAAAACAAAAACATGCTAATATCATCCTAATCCAGGAACAATAATAACAGTATTTAAAATAAAAAGGGAAGTCAGTGAGTTGATCCCCACTTCTGTCCCATCTCCCTAAGCCTCAGGAGGGGGGCTCAGGGACAGGAGCCCTCTGTCTACAGCACTGGAAGAGACAGGTCGGTCTCACCGCTAGTCCCAGACCTGAGAGCGTTCGAGGTGGTCTGAGAAGCAGGTGGGCTTGAACTCTGATGCTGCTCAGGATCTCCACACCTTCTTCCAACTGAATCTTTTGGGGGAAACTCTAAGCTGGAATGGAGTCTAACTGGAATAGTCTGATTGGGATCTAGTCAAAAAGTGCTTTGAGAAAACATATATGGAAACGGCAGAACTTTTTATTTGCTTATATATTCAATTTTCTCTATAATCTAAGACTTGATATAGGGCTGAATAAATATTGTCTTCTAGTTAGTGATTAAATGGAAAAGTAGACAATCTCAACAAAATGAAAACTTAAAGAACTGCATAGCAAGGCAGATGTTAAGTACCTTAATGACAAACAGTGTCATGTGGCAGCAAAGAGTTCTGGGTTGGGAGCTGGGATCTGAATTCTAGAGTGAGCTCTGTCTGAGCTAGTCACAACTTGCTATGTGACTTTGGGTAGGGAGGCTACATAGCTTTTTCTGGGTCTCATTTCTCTTACGTGCAAATCGGACAACCTGAAAAAAATGGTACCTAAAGTCCATTTCAGGGCTATGATTATATAAGCTTATGCAATACCTGAGGAGAAGATGCAGGGTCTCTACTAGAACATACAGGAGATTCTGAGCGGCTGGTGCTGGCAGCATTCTGAGATGGGTTTAATTTTCTGTAAAGCACACACATGCCCCAGTTAGGGAGACAGTTTTCAAATGTTCATGATAGAAAGCCTGCCCTTGCTTCTTTTTTTCCATCTCAACCCTAAACTAACAATGACTAAAATAATTACTTATTTGCATCATTTTTAAAGGCAGGAAAAAAAAAAACAACTTACCTTGAGAGTACTGACTCTAATGACCGTCTGTCTATTTCATTGTATCCAGGCCAGTCTCTTTGAAGCTCTTTAAAAACATAATCCTTTAAGGTGTATGAGAGGTCCTTAGGATTCAGATTGGCTACCTGGAACATGGTGTGAAAACAGAACATTAGATCTTTTTGCTATTTCCTAGCCTAAAACAGGCCATCTTTTGGATTTATACCGAAAATAACTATACCAAATGGCTCCAAAGGGACTGCTAGCTTTGCATACGCCAGATCTCAATAAATACTGTTTGACTTCACTTGGGGAATTAAACAAAACTTTATATGCATATTAAAATTTTTTTTTCCTGGATGGCTGCTGTATGTTAAATAGTAATTATATCACTGCAAAAAGCGGAGGAAGGTTTTTTTTTTTAATATTTTTTTTTCCTAGTCAAAGGAATCTAAGACAGTTTTCTTAACAAGCTTCATTATTTATTTCTGGCTATAACTCCATCGGGGCTTTCCAGGTGGCTCAGTGGTAAAGAATCCACCTGCCAATGCAGGAGATGCTGTTCCATCCCTAGGTTGGAAAAATTCCCTGGAGAAGGAAATGGCAACCCACTCCAGAATTCTTGCCTGGAAATCCCATAGTCAGAGGAGCCTGGCAGGCTAGTCTGTGGGGTTGCAAAAGACTTAGGACTTAGCAACTACACAACATTAACTCCATTACTTTTGAGTCACCATACAAGTCCTTGGCCACTTGTGTTAAGTAGAAATCAAACAGTGCCTATATGCTGGTTTACAAAACTTTCCCTTCAGTAATCAACAGAAATTATCTTCATGAATAGTATCAGTTCTGATGATCTTTTTTTTAAATTTTAAATTAATTTATTTTAATTGGAGGCTAATTACTTTACAATATTGTATTGGTTTTGCCATACATCAACATTAATCCTCCACAGGTGTACACGTGTTCCTCATCCTGAACCAGTTCTGATGGTCTTGTGTGTCATCTTCTTGGCTTGCTAAGCTTGCTCCTTATAGCTGCCAGTACTCCTGAAGAACCACTTTTTCAAAATCCTTGAAATTCCCCCAAACCAATAAATGGAAACAGAAACCAAAACCACCCCCAAATTACTGTTATTAGTCAGCCAGTTTATTTGCAAGTATAATCTTTTCTTATCCTCTAACTACAATTCCTTGTGCGTCCAGGCCCAGGCTCCATTAACAACGTAAATGTATGGATTCAGGGGCTGAACCAAGAGTCATTTCCAAGGCTGGCAGAGAGGTATTCTTTTATTTTCCTACTGGAATGGTCTTTTTTAAGAACTTTACTTCTTTCCATGTCTTTTAAAAGTCCTATAAATTAGAATAGATATTTTATGCTTTTCTTACAGCTCAGGTGAATACTAACAATGTTGATATACAGTAGAAAACAATAGGCTTCTCTTAAAATTTAAAAACAAATTAAAATGAGATACAACCAGATTTCTCAAAGTGGAATAAATATAATCATTTTACAATTTACAATCTGCTAGCTCCTAATTTATAACTCCAGCTTCAGTTGCCCTCTGGCCCAGACCCTTACATGTAACTACCTACTGAATATCTGTCTCCATTTGGGTATGTCTAACAAACATCTTCCAAAGAGAGGGCATGTAGACAGGACTCCTGACCGCCCTGCACACAGGCGTTCCTTTTCCTTTGCTCCTCATCTCAGTCAGTGGCTCACGATCCATTCAGTTGCTCCATTTTGTTGTTCTGGGGCAAAGTCCAGGAACTGGCATTTTTAAAAAAGCTCCCTAAGGGATTCTAATCTGCAGCTAGGACTATGCTGCAGCCCTAGACTATGCTCTAGATTCTGTCAGGTAGTCAGCAGTAATGGCACCCATGTCTCACTTGCTCAGGAAGTAAGCACACCTACATTTAAAAATTATATACAAATACACCATCACATGCCCACTGACGCACATCAGTAGCAGCCTCCGTGTGAACTGCCTCTGCCATCTTTTTGCCTTCTCATCCTCTAACCTAGGAGGCAATTTACAACCTTTCTGAAAGTTCAGCCATGAATTATTTGGTGACTTATAACCTGAACCTCCCTCCTTCTCTAAATAAAAAACTGAATGCACATAACTATACCTTCATCCTCATTCATTCTTTCATCCTGTCTCTTGAGCTCTTAAAATTGCTATGTGACAGATGGATTTAAATTAAGTGTTTTCAAAAAGTACTCAAATGATTTAATAAGATCGTTGAGATTGCTCAAGATATCTTGGGGACTGGTTAACCCAGAACTGAAGATTATGATTTTACTCTTTCATGATATTTAGTATCATGACATGAATATAAGAGAAAATAGATGAAAAATAGACTAAAAAAGTGTTATTCCTTGAATAATAGATGGAAACCTGAGGGTGTATTTTATTTTTTAAAGATGAAATTTAAGAACTTTGAAAATGTTACTGCTTTAGAAAAAAAGAAAGCAGATGTGATTTACAGTGGATTTGAATGCTAACCAACATTTATGACCCAAAGTCATTCTGAAAAATACAGGAAGTCACAGCCTGAAGAACTGTTGACTTTAACAAAAGTAATGACCTACATTTATACGTAAGCTTGTTATTTTATGGTAACTGATTGGAGCTAATACTTCACACATTCATATCCTTTAATGAAGATAGGTGACTGATTTCAGCATATCCAATGGTAGAAAAAGGCTGAGTATTACATACAGAAAGAGCGTGCAGGGTAAGACATTCACAATTATTTAGTAAGTAAAAATATTCTAGCTTATACCAACCAAAGACCAATAAAATACACTTATAACTTCATCTATATAAACCAGTAAAAAGTATGGCAATAGTTTAGTACATTCAGTACTAAAAGCAGACAGCAAAAACTTAATTTTTTTAATGGAATTTCAAGCAAAATTTGTTTAATCCAGATGAAGATAATGACTTGAAACTTTTTTTCAATCATTCAGAAGCCTCTAACTTATAAAACCTAGTGTAGCTGTCCACATTTCAGTTAGTTTTTCATTAAATGTTTAAACCAAGATGAATTTAAGCTAATGTTCATATACCATTGATCAAAACGATCCTGAAATTTCTCTAACTCAATAATAATGATGACAAGCCTTCTTAAATGAACTCCCGAACAAGACAGTGGGCAGACGGAACTCTCTCCAGCTCTCCTCACCTGCTGCAGAACTGCTCCAAGGGAGTTCTTGTCTTTCTGATTGACACCGTCTTTCTGCAGTCGGGCCAGCAGCTCAGGCTTCTTATAGGCCTTCAGTGCCAGCAAGTGAATCACCCTGTCCCGATATGGCCGCTGAGAGACACTGTTGCTGCCGTGCGTCTTGCGAATTGTATTTGCAGGGTTCATGGGGGTTGACCTTTTCCTTTCAGGCACTGTATCTGAAACAGCTTGAGGAGCTTTCCGAATTTGCACTCTTTTCCCTAAAGTCCAGCAGAAACGACATTGTTAACACACTTGCAGGCAGTAACATCATGAGCATCTCAATTTCCATGACTCTGATTTAGGCATCTTTTCATTTCTGGAAGGAATAAAGACCTCATATTTCAGCTTTTGTTTTATAGAAAGGTAGGCAAACTGAAAGCATTCTGAGTAAATGGCCTAAAATATAGATTTGGAATTTTCTGATAGACTCATTTATTGGAATAGATAAAACTTATAGAAGCATTTTGGCCACTTAGCTACACAGCAACACACTGGACATTTTAAGGCTGTAGGCATTTGATGTTAGGTGGAAATAATTTCCATGCTCACCTGTGCTACTTACGGAACTTAAACCTACATATTGTATGTCGTTTCTTTGACAGGCATGAATACAACGAACATGCTAAATGTGAAAAATATGTTTGTCTCACTAACGACATACTCTCAGCTGAGCTCAGTCATTAGCTTAATTTCAGATTAAGAAGCCACGAAGAGAAGAGGCAGTCATAATTTGGGGTCAACCTTCACCAGGGTATTCACGAGTCATACTGCTTTTCAACAGAGCACAACAAACTCTGAGTCAAAAAACAAACAAAACCAACCAACCAACAACACAGTCTCAGCAGGCCAGACAATCGGATCCCTTCTCTGTGGTGCTGAGACGACCCAGGTGAGTTAGAGGAGTGGAGCAGTAAGGGGAGGCCCTCACCCCAGTTCTGCACAGGCCAGTGCCATGCACACAATCAACCCACTGTTGGCTTAAACTTGACAGTGACAAGTGTTTGGCAAGCGGCTGCTTCTAGAAAATACTGTGGGCTATGTGGATTCTCCGTGTGGGTGAAGCCATCAGGACATGGTTGGTCCCTGACAACACCTGGTGACCATTCCTTGCAGAAGAAACAGAAATGAGAATGAACCTGGGCTGACCCTCACTTTATGATTCCTGAGGTGAAATCTCAGAGTTCATTACAAAACCCTCCAACTCTATGCCCTTGGGTTAAAGAGAAGAAGAACCGGTAATGTCAGCCAGTGTGGAGCAACTGCACTGGGGACAATCCTAGCAATTAGAAACTATGGAGAAGCAGGAGCGGTCTCTTCTGTGTGACCTTGGGTGAAAGCAGCATTGCGGCACAGGAACTTTACTGAAAAGCGGTCCTGTCCCTGCTGGGTCCTCAAGGCCTGGCCAGAGGGGCTGTTTATTTGATGTAATCCTACCTAAAGGAAAAAGAATGATCTCACTGGCTCTTACATTTCTTTACAATCTGGACATAACCAATTGTAAATATCAGATCAAAATACTGACCAACAAAGGAACCCACATTAAAGGGTCACTGCCCAGGGATAAGAGAAGCTATTAAATTAAGGTACAATTAGGGTTCTGGAGGTGGATTTAGACCTGGTTTCTGTATTTTTCTTCAGAGATAGTTAGATCAGTGTCAGATGTGCAGGGAACTAACATTTATCTTGCACCAATTACGGGATGAGGGTGGGGCACTGTGCTAGGAACTTTACATATATAATATAGTCTCACAGTTAACCTGATGAGGTAGGCATCGGTCCCATTTCACAGATGAGAAAAGGAGAGTTTCAATGGGATAATCTCAAAGAGTAAAGTGCTCATTTAGTATTTGCAAGTTTCTGTGATTAATACCCAAGGTTTCCTACTTGTGCTTCTTTTATTGGAAAGGTTTTACGAACAAATGCCCAATGTCTATTCTTGACTCATGTTGGGCTGGCCAGCTTCCTGTAAACAAAGCTATGGCTGCTTTATCAATCAGATTTTGATGGCTCACAAAGTGAACTGATCAGCAGAGTATCAAAGTGAATGATAGCAAGAGAACAAGCTGATGGCAGAATCAAGGTGGCTTGTCCTGTGTCTTCCCACATTACCAGGCTGCCCAAGTTTGAAGACACCTTGAAATTTCTAATATGGCAACTGCAAACTTTCCAACTCACCATTTCTCAGTTGCAACAGTGTTAGCAAATAGCACTATTCCTTGAAATTTTAATAGGAATTTGTGGAAAGAAAGAATAAAGGTCACGAAAGTTTAGGAAATGATATAAATTCCACACTCCCCTCCCCCTTGAAACCTGCTTAACTTCCACTTCCCCAAACCAAGCTGACTGTGGATCCCTTTCCCACACTCTCTGGGGAGGGGGAGGGGCAGAGGATGGTTTTTAGCTAACTCACACTACCATGACTGGTGATTTAGAATGAATTCAGGCCAGCAAAGAAGGTAAATAAAATTAAAACCAAAAACAGGACTATCACTGTGTTGCAGGCTGCCCGACTCTTCTGTAGGTCTGACCAACCTCTGGTCCCCAGTCTCAGGAGAGCCCCCAAGGTCTCCTGAGTTTACCCCACCCTCCCTGACGTGGCTCCCCAGAGGGCAGCCAAATAAGGCAGGCTCACTCTGACCTTAACAGGGGTCTAAGTATGATGTCTGGCAAGAAATTAGGATCTGGTTAGGGACACAACTGCCTTGGAGTCTCAGCTGGGATGGAATGCTTGACTATCATCAGTCTGTGAGTCTCCTGCCCGCAGAAACTCACTTCACCTTTACCTCATTGAAACAGCCAGTCACAGGGTAACCCATTTCTTTCAAATGATGAAAGAAGAATGGAGCCACACTGGGCCACGGGGTTTGACACAGAAGTCACTGGCTCCCTGCCTCCCCATCAGTTTTTGCCAATTCAACCAGGAAGGAGTCCTTTGATTTAAGGGAAGACAGGCTACAGACAAAGAAAACATCAGTACTGTATGTAAGCAGTTACAGAATTGAGATGCCAAAGTTAAAAAAGAAAAAAAAAAAAGTAAAATAGAGCAGGAAAATGTCAGGTTCAAAGTGGGCAGAAGAAAGGCTTTATTTTTATTTTCTTACATTTGCCTCAGAAAAGTCCTTTTAATAAAGCCCGTGGGAGAACCTAATTCTCTTCCCAGACCCAACTGCTAATCAGTTCCCTGGGCTCCTTATATAAACAGCAGCAGCAGGTCCGACAGAGTTGGGTAATCTGGGACTAAATCTGAACTGTTTTGTTTCCTAACAAGGAGTCCACTTCCAGCTTCTCCATTTAATACGCTGGTGATAGGACTTATCCCTTTAATGACTCTGAGTAAACAATCTGAAAGGAAGGTGTTAAAGCAGACCATGGGACAGCAGCTGTCTTCTGCAGTTGTTTTTCTTTTCTGTGGAACCTAACCAGAAACCCTGGCAACACTGACCCGAGGCTTTAATAAAAATACTGGCAGGACCTCGACAGTGGTGTGACACTGTCATGGTTAAATACATCATCTACTGCAGTGGAAACCATTTCCACTACTTAGCATTTGGGATCACTTCTTCAAAAGGTTTACTATTAAAACATACATAAACCTCAGTTACAGAATGCTGGAACGACAAAGGACCTTAGATGCTAACCTAAGTTCAAAACCCTTTATTTAGTATCTGAGGAAATTAAGGTCTCCATGTTAAATGATTGTGTCCAAAGTCACTCAAATAGGTACTAACATCAAAAACAAGGAGGATGAGGGCAGAAGTTGGAAAGACTGGAAAAAGGATCTTAGAAATTACATTGGTTGGCTTATTTAATATACCTAAATAACTAGCATACTTAAAAATTTATGATTCAATAAATTTCCAGAATTTAGATAGGAGTCAGTGAGCAGACATAAGATCCCGGTAAACTAGAGGTGATAAGTGTTTTGTTTTAAACAAAGGGGATGGATCATAACACAACAGTGCTGATCACTGATATAAATGGCATGACTACAACTGGACATATTACTGACAAAATGATAACCATATTTTCTAGGTTAACGCTTCTCCTGTTCCTTTCCAGGCAAATAGGCTTTTCTTTTTTCTCTGCAGCCCACTGGAGGGTCGTAGAAGCTCACGTTCCTGGTTGCCTAGGCCAGCTGAACCCTAGGTACTCAGCCTTCCTTCCCTGAAGCTGGGCTTGTGTCCTAATTCAACTGTCAGAGGCCTGGCACGATGCCATCACAACCCACAGTGACGCCAGCGTTATTTCTATTTGTCTTCTACCCGGCTGACACTATTAAAAGAAACCTTGTTCTACAGGGGCTTCTAAGCTGGCAGAGGTCAACTTCTGTTATCATCTCATAAGACAAATTCAATTATGAACTAAAGAGGTACCTCCTATTGTCTTATGAAAAAAACCGCAACTTGTTAATGAGGCCAAACTCCTGGTTTTTTCTATTTGCTGATACCAACAGCTTCATATGTGAAATGGACAGGCAATGATTACCCACCTCATAGGGTGATTGTGAACTTTAGATGACTAACTACGTGCACAGTGCTAACCAGTCCCTTGTGCATCAGAGGCACTCGTTAAGTGCTGAGTAATGTTAGTACTGAAGGGTGATGGACAAGCATTTTAAAGAGCGCAGTGAGTCGGTTTTGAGATACTGGAAAAAGCAGGAGGATACAAACTGAGCTGCCTGGAAGGAAAGACACATGGTAAGGGCCTGGTACTGACAGGATTAAAAGAAAAAGATGAAAACACGCCATAATAAAGAAGAGTAAAAAAAAAAAAAAAAAAACAAATACAGTATAGCCAAGCTGGAGTCTTTTGCTCTACTGTACACAAAACTGATCAGTCCTTTTTTTTTTTTTTGATCAGTCTTTTCTTAAGGGTAGCGTGTGCAGTTTTGAGTTCTGAGGTGCAGAACTGGAGGCAGTCCAGAGGAGAGCAATAAGAATAATTAAAGGGTTGGGATGCGGGCCATATTAAGAGAAGTTAAAAGGAGCTGGGGCTATTTGACCTAGAGAGTAAAGGGCTGAGGAGGTTAATGACAAGACTGAAGGCCAGGGAGCACTGAGCTGTGGCGGTGTAGCCCAGGGCACGGAGGAGAAGGCTAAGAGCACTCTGCTGCCAGCGATGGCCGTCGGGGGAGCGCATGTGGCCTCATCTTCACAGGGCAGAGATGTAATCCGGTTCAGAAGTTTAGATCACCTCAAATTCTATGTGGTCACTCTAAAAAATGTATATACATTATTGGTAGTGCCAGTAAGAAACCCTGCAAGTTTCAAAAGTCCCATCCATTAGGGCAACTAGGTCTGTGTGATTCTGGGTGTTGAAAAGTCTGTTGTGTAAGCTGTGAATGAACTGTACCGACCCTACAAAACAAACAAAAACACATGAACACAGGGTACACCCAAGGATCTTTCCCTGGAAAAGTACAGTGATCACTGCCAATTTTCAAGCGTTAGAGTAAATCAAGGTGGAGGTTTTCGACTGGTTATACTGGGAAGAAAAATAACCATTTTGATGGCTTGAGTCTTCTATCCCTTTGTCAAACATACCAGTCACCTCACATTTTATAAACTGGTAGTGTTGGACAGAGTTAGAAAGCACTCTCAGAGCAACAGGGACAGTAAATTCATAGCTTGCACTTAAATTTAAGTGCAGATCTTGTACATTTTAGAAACAATTTGAGATTTAGCTTACTAAAGTCAATTAGGTTACTTGTAAGAAGAAAGAAAGGAGGTTGGAAGTTGTTACCTTATCAGGTAGGAAAGAGAAGATGAAAAATCTCATTGCTTGTAACTTACTGGGCAGGGAACTGGGCCCCGTGGGTACAGATACCTGGGGAAGCCATGAATTGTTGTTAAACCAAACTAAATGTATCTAAGCTAAGGACCAAGTCCCAGGAGCACTGGCTCCGTTCCAAAGAAATACTTATTAAGGATACTAGTGGAGCTTCTCAAAGCTGAATGCATTATAACTGGGGCAGCAATGGGCAAATACAGAAGTAGAATTATACCAAACTGTAGAAAGATGTTGATTAAGGGATTTGGTTATTCAAGAGACTTTTTGTGAGCATTTATGTTTTCAAACGAACATCCTTTCATCATTTACTATCCAGTGACTTGTGTTATTAAACTAGCCATGGCCTCATAGAGCTTATCCTCACTCTGGGTAATTCTATTACTACTGTTAATAGGCTCGTAAAGGAAAGACTCATCTGGCTGGTCTGGTCTTCCCTTTGATCTGAGGGATACTTGAGTGAGCTAATGATAAAAATGAAGGGAGTGGGGCAGTCTCTTAATTAATGAAGAGATGAGGACTCATAATTGAGATGATATCACAATTGAGGTACCAAAGAAGCATTATACTAACTAATGCTTGGCTATAAACACATTTTATACTTTTGTAATAAAAATCCCTTGTGCAAAGATCCTTTGACTCTAGTAGAAAACTCATAAATTCTACTAATAGAATTTACTATAAAAAAAATAACCCCACACAAGTGCAAAATAAGAACCATACTGTCCACCACTGAAATTACATCATCCAGTGACAAACACAGCAGTCCCACTATCACAATCTTACATAATAAAGTAACTTGACCAGATCCCCAGTATTGTAAAGTAATAATAAATGGCCAATAGAAGATTTGGGATTTATAAAAGAAGTAAAACTTCCATCTATTCCATCAGCAGTATGAAGAGGACAAATGACTTTTGACCATGTTTTTCAAAACATTCTTAGTACTAATTTCTGTGTTTTCATTAAGTTAATATTACCAATATTTACCTATAGTGATCTTGAATTATTCCAATTGATCAGCAAGAAGGAGAAATATATCTATACCAACCTACATATGGTCCACCGGGTTTGATAACTTTTGTGCTTCGGTTGCGGGATTCCTCCTCTGCCTGGGTCATTCTTTCTCGTGTCATCTGATACGAGTCATTTGTTGCACACACTGTAATTTTATCTTGTATAAATCCCAGGCAATTGAGCTGGGAGGCTCCAGAGCTGTCAGGTAAGATGGTGGCTTGTTAGAGATGTCCCACATTTTGCACAATAAAGGCAAGCAGGAATTGTATAATCCTACAATCAGCAGCTTTAATAATAACTTTAAAATTCAAAATAACTAATATTAATCATTTTAAAATGTAAAGCTTATTTTAAAACTTTTAAGTTTCTTTTCTTCATTTCATATCACGTATTTTTTTTTTTTCTGGATAGAGTGGGTGAAATGAACTCTCAGAGACTAAATCTGAAATTTTTGGGGAAAAAAAACGAAACCAAACAGTATTTGGAGTGAAGATCAGGGTCCTAATGGGCACTGAAGTTCTACTTTCATTTTTAAAAGAATTATCTACTACTGATGTGAGAAATGTTAAAAGCTTACTTTTAATGGAACCATAATGTGTATGCTTTAGCACTGACTAGCTGAAACAGATCCACCATAATAATTCCTTTTATTTTTAATAAGATTAATTTTAGGCAAAAATACTGACAAATATCATAGTTTGTTACTATTTACCAAAATACCCTAAACATTTGTAACTTTATATTTACATTTATTTTTTACATTGTTAAATGTCTATAAGATAGTCTGTTGGGATAGCATATATGAAAAAAATACTAGACAAGAGATTTTTGCAGAAGTATTTAAAAAAAAAGAAACCTTTTGGTTAAACAATCACAGATACTAACGCTGGCCAGGAAGACAGTTCTGTATTCAAAGTATCATACTGTATTAGGGGATCATGGTAAGTTATGCTAGTATTTTACGAAGAAATTACTATTGCCTTAGACTAGAATATAGAAGTAATGAAAATGTCACTATAGCCCTGATATTCTATTTCTAAACTTAACTGGAAGTAGCTTTGTTATGATGCTACAAAGTAAGGATTGACAAAATTTTTGTAAATTGCTAATAACTGTGTAAATTCTATTTTTAAAAAATCAGTTCATTCATCTCATGAATATTTATTGGGCAGAGACTGCACGCTAGGCAGTGTGTGAGGTACACAGGCTGTGACAAAGACTCACAGAAGTGGTCCCTCCTTGGAGGAGCTCTCTAATGAGTGACAAGGATGAACACACTGGGAATTATGATTCAGAGTGACAAATGACAGGGGGCAGGGACCTGCAGGAAGGTACTTCACGTGGACGAGCGCACAGGCAAAGGCTTCCTAGAGGAAGGGGTGCCCAAGGTGATCTAGAGGGATGACTAGAGAGAGGTGGAGGACAGAGCGTTCTGGAGGGATAACCAACGTGTGCCACCTCTCCTGGGGGATCTAGGAGCAGGTTTTCAGTTTGACCAGAGAGGTCGCAAGGATAATTAATGAGACGAGACTGAAAAAGGTGCAAGAAGTACATGACACAGGGCTTTGGAGGTCACAGTATGGATTTTGGACTTTATCCCAAGAATAAAAGAGACTGAAAACAAGAGAGAGAAAACATCTCATTTATACTGTAGAAAAGTCGATCAGGATAAGAACAGATTGAAAGGAAGGGGGCACTCTTGTGAAAGCTGGAGACCAGTCAGGAGGCTACTGACAGATTACAGCCAAGAAGTGATGGCTTGAGCCAGGGTAAGGGCAGTGTGAATGCAGAACAGTAAATAGATTTCAGAGACTGGGAGGAAGCAGCATTGACGGGATCTGGTCAGTGACTAGCCATGGGTGGGGCGGGTGGAGCGGGGGTGTTCAAGAGTGTGTCCAGGCTACTGGGGGTTACTGGAATACTACAGCTGGGAGAGAGAGAAAATGAGTTCAGTGCTCGACATGGTGATTTTGAAGAAGTAAGGAGCAGTCTCAGGAGGGAATGGACAGTGAATAACACTAATATTTAAAATAAGCAATAGGAAGATGAAAAGAAGACCACGAGAGACTGCAAAGGTACAGCCAGAGAGGTGGAGGGGCATCAGAAGAGCAGTGTGTCAAGTCATGGGAATAAAAAGCTTGAAGAATTAGGGTGCTCCACAGGGTGAAATGCTGGCAACAAGTTCAGAATAGTCAGTAAGCAGCCGCTGGGTTTATGGGCAAGGAGGTGAAGGCTCGCTTTGGGGAGCATAATCCAGTAGAACGGTGGGAACCCAACTAGACTTTGGGCCCAGAAGTGAGTGCAAGGAAGGTGGGTTTGGGTTTTTATTTTCTTTTTTAATGAGGCAGACTTGAGCTGAAAAATCAATGAAAGGAGGGGAAGGAAGTGGGAAGAAGAGGGGGGATGAGTAGGAAGAAAAGATTGCAACAGAGAAAAGACTGCAATATGAAGCGCTGGTGGTAGGAAGCTTGAATTTCAGCATCTCCCCTTATTAATTACTAAGTAATGTCCATAGTGAGAATAAGCTCAACCTATTGCCAGCCATGATGAAATGACAGTTTACATCATCCAAGGTTAAGAAACAGATGTTTACAGGAAAACAGAATACGGCTGTCAACACTGCGGGCAAGAAGACATTCCCCACATGCTCTGCTCGTCCCTTCTGAACTCAGTTGCCTTAAAGTTGAAATACTGTGACACGTGTTTAGATGTTCCTATAGTCTTTCTCTAGCCAAGCTTGCTGTTTTCTACACCTGAATATGCATTGCTTATAGAGCTGTGTTATATATTTTTACTAGGACTCTGAATGGGTAGAGTTAAGAAATTTTTCAAAGGTAATTTTTGACTGTGAGATTCTTGTATCTTACATATAAGAAAAGTGAGGCCCAAGGAGATTTTAAACGAAAGGTAAGAAAGAGACTAGTTAATATGGATTCTTGGAACAGCTATTTGTGCAGTCAGCCAACCCTTTCAAGACTGGGAAATGGTGTAAGAGAACTGCCCTTGAAGAACTTGCACAGCTGTAGAGACAAGATACACGGAAAACCAAAATCAAATTGAACAGAGAAAGTGCTGCCAGATTATACAGAGGCATTCTTGCCAGGTTGTGAACTGAAAGTTTGAGCGCTTCTGTTTTTATAATGGCAAATTTCAATGTACATTCTTACCACACTTGGATCATACTAATGGAGTTGTGACAGTTTTCTCACAGTAATGGTTTCTTTTCTGTTTGGCCCATCATGGATACTTTTGTAAAGTGACCTTAAATCCTTCTCCAAACAAACAAGGTAGAAATAAACACACAGGGTATTTATGAGGTTAGGGAGAAACCATATTACCTATGATGACAGGCCTGGTTTTGAAGAGGGAATTAAGTTCCTTAGTAAAATCCTAATTTTGGACAGAGTTCAATTTGATGTTGAAATGTTCTCTAGAAAAAAATAATTCACTGAAGACAAGTATTATAGGTGATGGCACAATTAGAAATTGGTGTGCCCTGTGGTCTGTAAAGAACGCCGGGGTGGGAGTTAGGAAAACTCAGTTCTCATTCAGTCCAGTCATTAACTAACCAGCCATGTAACATGGATAAGTCACCTGTGAAGTAACAGAGTGGAAGTACAGTCACCAAGGACCCTTTTACTTGGGGATGCCATAATCTAACACAACGCTGTCCTACAGACCTTTCTGCAATTTCAAATGTTCTGTATATGTGCTGTCCACCATGAGAGCCATTAGCCATGTGGTTATTTAGCCTGTAATATGTGGTTAGTATGAGTGAAGGACTAACTTCTACTTCACTTTTGTCATCTGAAATGTAAACAGCCACATGCAGCCGGTGGCTACCACAGTAAACAGTGTAGAAAAGCCTATATAACCTGAAACACATGCAACTTATACCAAAGTTTGGGGGAAGGCAATTTTTAGAAAGCAAAATTAACGTATACTTATGGAAAACGGCAGGTTAAGATAAAGCAAAAAGTTATTTAGTCGCCTTAAATGGGAGGAGAAACTCAGAGTGCTTTCAGTGCGGTGTCTTTTTTGTATCTCTGCCTCCTGAGCTCACTGGGAACATAGCTCTCTCCCCCACACAGTGAGCGCTCATGGCTTCAAGTGCTAAGGGAAGATACAGGGAGGGACAGCCCTGGGGAACTTTGGGCCAATGTCAGTGTTTCTTGCCGGGCTGGGGGCTCTAAGGCCTTGTCTTTATCCATAGCAGAACAAACTCCCCCTACTCAAGGGGCCCATTCTTTAGTCAGAAACAACCACAGCAAAGAAGAGTGAAACAAGCAGCTTATTGTTTACAGAGGACCTAAGCAGATAAGAGTTCCACGGGCACCCTGGGCTATGGGTGTGTGTTCTTGTCTTCCTCCCTCCATTTTCCCCTTAAAATCAGAAGGGACTGCTCTCCTGGGGTTAATTTCTAGTTTCCATTTTGCTGCAGAATAAAGATTTCTAAAAATCTATCTTCCAACACGCCTTGCACAGGGAAGGAGGAAGGGCATATATAAGACATGTGCATTTTCCTCCTTTATCCATGAGCGTGAGTCTTGAGGTTACTACCACAGTGGTCTCTAACCTTTGTGGCACCAGGGACCAGTTCTGTGAAAGACAGTTTTCCCACAGATCGGCGGTGGGGGTTGGGAGTGGGGGTTGGGATGGCTTTGTGATGATTCAAGCACATTACATTTATTGTGCATTTTATTTCTAATCTAATGCCACTGGCTGATCTGACCAGAGGTACCCAGTAGTGGCCTGGAGGTGGGGGACCCCTGTAACAATAAAGTACTCTTACATATATATTCAGTGATTAAGAGCTTAAAAACCCCTGAAACTTGTCTTTAATTAAAGTAAAATAAACCATCTTCTATAGGTAAAAAATCTATACTTTAAAAATTCCTTGAGGGCAAGAATCTTAAATTTTTTGTGATTGCATCCCACAGTGACAAATATAATTTCTAGCACATAGTATGTGCTCACTATTTCTCAAATAAATAAGTGAGCTCTGCAATTCAAGCCAATAAATATTTAAGGAATGACTATTATGTGTTTTATTCTTTAATTTAAGAAAAAAAAAACCCTCAAAGAAAAATTACTTTCCCTTCAGCATACCTTGAAACACACTTACCTGGAGAAAGTTTGCTGGATGCAGTCAAAGCTGCCCTGAGGGTTGTCTTTACCCACATTTGACAAATAGAAGTTAAAGGTGTGCACTTCGTTGAGGGGATCATTTTTAGGGATTTTGACAAGCTAAAAGGGGGACAAAGAGAGAAAGACCTCAAATTATAAATGTGCTATAGAATGATCTGATGACTGACTTTACTGTTTCTCAAATGACATTCATTTTTTACCCAAACCCTCTTGAGCACTTACACTTATACCATTTAAATAACTGAATCATTCAAGGAATCTGACAAGCATGTCTATAACTTACCACACTCTGATTTCAATTTTCTGCTCTAAAGTGTCAGTAATTATGCCGGCTCAGTAATTAGTCTATAAGAGGAACCCTCTTCTTTTCAAAGTAGAAATTGCTTACATCTCACATGGAAGAGTTATCAGTGAACTTGCTGAAAAGCTCTTCCTCTTCTGAGACACACAGGTTCTGCCTGTGGCTTCATGACCCCCTGCTAAATAGCTTCTAGATATTTAGATGGTCTCTGAGACAGAGTCTGTATCCCAATCCTTTCCTGTCTTATTACATACACATTTCATTTTAATTCTTACTTCTTAGAGTACTACTTTTGAAGAGTAACTAGCAGCATAAGGTGAATACCGTAATTACATTCACAGCACGACACAGGTGGGTGTTTCTCCCTCTTCCTCCTCCTCCTCGTGTCAGCAGCCCACAGAGGTGACTCTGCAGGCCCCCAAGGCCGAGCCCTAGGCAACACTATGGAACAGGAGGATGTCTTCCATGCTCTTGGCTCAAGGCTTGGCTCCTTTCCTAGCTGAGCGGCCCCAGAAGCAAAGGGACAGGATTGCTCTCGATTACTGAGGCCCTGTACCAGGCGTGTTTTCCTGGCACATAGTGGGGGCTTAATAAATACCTGTGAATACATGAACTGGAGATTTCCGTCTTTCAACTGTACCACTCTTCCCAGCTCCCAAGACCTTTCTTCCCTTGGGTATACAGGGGCCACTATGGTGTTAGGTGGTGATAATGAATGGGTTTTGTTGGAAAGAATGTAAAATCCTGCTCTCCAGCCTCCAAATATGTACGCTTGGCAATTTAGTAGACAAGCAAGGAGGGAGAAAGTGTTTTCTAATTCTCTTTCTTCTCCCCCAAATCTTTCCTTTCCATCAAGGGAAGAGTAAGACTCAGAGCTAACTGGCTGCTATGTGTATGTCCTCCTTAAGGTCTAGGACAGCAGCAGGTGGACAGGGAATGAAGGTATGAATGCTTGAGTGACATCCCTTCCTCAGCCATGACTCACTTAACCTCCACTCACCTTCCGCCTCAACCCTCCCTGCAGATCTGGAGAACCTGCTTGGGGAGATTTTCCACAGCAGTGGCCAACTGATTTTCAGGCCAGGTTCTGGCTTCAGTTTAGGCCTAAGGTCTTCCTTCTTACAGGGTTCAGGTCTGGGACTGCATTAAGTACTTTACCCATCAGAGTATGGAAGACTGTTCCTTTTGGGAGATTCTAAACTGCATTTTTAAAAAGTAGAATCATACAGTTTTTTTCTATTTTGCAGAAGTGATTAGAGTTTGTACTCAAATTCTATAAATGTTCAGTATTCTTTCACTGAAAACTTTTAATTACTGGAGCCCTTAAGTTCAGACATCTACTAAACACAACATGGCTTTTCCTATCATCTTAACTGTGATTATTAAGTAACATTTATACTTCTTAAGGTGAAAAATTATCCTCCTATACATTTTTTTTTTCATTTTTAAGCACACATATACACAGAAAGTCTTTGTGTAAACTAGAAGGGTTTAATAACAGAAATACCTTGAATGAATTAATTGCTGTGCACACCACTCAAAGCATTAAGGTCTGGCCTGATGGTGGACATAGAAAGCTTTCTTATTCTTTAAAAGAATATCAAATAGGAAAAAAAAAAAAGCTATAGTCATTTAAAAAATATGACAATGAACAGGATAGGAAAGAATCAGGTTAAAAAGAAACAAAGTTAAAAAAATACACAACCTACCCTATGAACCCATTAGTGTTTGGAAGCTTGTCAGCCTCAGGGCTCAGGAGAGCAGTTTTCGCCAGGGGGCAGTTTCGCCCCCTCCAGGTGACACTGGGTGTGGGAGGTTGCTGCTGGCATCTCCTGGATGCCAGGGACATTGCCCAACACGTCACAGTGCACGGGACAGCCCCCACAACAATGAATCACGCAGTCTCTAATACTGTTAGTAAGGCTGACACTGAGAAGTTATGGATCAGAGACGGATGTAGGTTAGTCTCTTAGAAGACAAGAGAACTCTGACTTCATTGCTTTTGATAATGAAGAATTAGAGGGGAAAATGGTATCTTTAAAGAAATCAAAGTACCCATTAAAGAAAAAAAAAGGGGGTAGTATCATGGAGAGTGACAGCAGGACTTCTCAAAGCTCCCTGCTGCCTGCTGCCCCACCCTGTGGTGTGTACGGGAAAAGGGTGCACTCGGGGGCAGGGGCAGGTGTCAGGGCAGATCATGTTTCTGAGGGGCATCCTGGGTGCATATCATGGTATTTTTCTCCAGCTGAGGAGCTGGGGTGGAGTTGGAGGTTAAGGAATGATGAGTTGCCACAGAGTTTCCACTACTGAATTTCTACATCACTTTTCCTTGGTGGTTTTCAGAGCAGGAGCAATGCAGATGGTACGTGCGTGCTAAGTGGTTCAGTTGTGTCCAACTCTGTGTGACCCCATGAACTGTAGTCAGCCAGGCTCCTCTGTCCATGGGATTCTCCAGGCAATCTGGAGAACCCACTGGAGGGGGTTGCTGTGCTCTTCTCCAAAGGCATGGCAAGATGGTACAACCTGACCTAATCTCAGGCTTTTCTTATAAAATATCTGAGAGCAAGATGTCAACCATGCAATTTTCTTATCTTTAAAATTTCAGAAGTCTACACTGTACAGTCTGTAGATTTAGTATATCTTATTTCCTGAAGGAGATTGTACAAATCAGATATACATTTTATGTGCATCAATATCTGGATGTATTAGGAATGAAATCTATGTACAAAGAGTACTTATTTTATACTGGTAAATGTACTTATTTATTTAATGATAAAGAGTACTTACTTTTTATACTGGTAAATGTGCCTAACAGTTTGGCTTCTTGGGCAAAGGCTCAATGGAAAAACAGGTTGTGTATGGCAACTAGAGCAGGCAGGAGGGGCGACAGAGGGGGGCGCATCAGAACTAAGCTCTGGGGGCCTCAGAGTGGACCAGAACCCGTGGGACTGCTAAGGGCCACAGCTAAAATGGGACCGGAGTCCTTGTCTGATCCAGGGCCATTTCAGAGACTAGATTTCAGAGGAACTTGGGGATACTCATTACTTCTCTCTCTAACATACAGGAACCTACTCCATAGCTTATCTAGATAGTGAAGTAGGAGTCTGTCTTTTCTTCCAGAATGATTATGAAGCATTTTCTTATAAACTGGACTTTGGGTTATGGACTATGACTAGGAGGAGATGAAAATGACTGTTATTGTTGGGCCTAGGATCGGCTTTTGAAGGCAGGGCTAATCACCATGGGAAAAGAAATTCCAAGGTCTGATTTAGAAACAATTTTGGAAGAGTATCCCTTTGTATGATAGGAACTTCTCAATTTTAATTATATTATTTTGAGCTTTTCCTACAAGTCAGTGGGAATACTTTTAGAACTTTAGGGACCCATGGTCTACTTGAAATTTTTAGGTAATGCCTTAAGAGTGAAATGTTATTTTAAAAGTATCAAAGACTATGATTCCAAGCAGTTTCTTATGCATAATGAAGAATATAAAAATATACTACCATGATCTGGGCAAGTTGAAAAGTAGATTTTAATTTTCATTCCAAATATGAGAGGCTGAAAATCAAAGGCTTAGGACCACAATCCACAACCCTCCTCCCAAACTCCTGGCTGTCTTTGATAAAAAGCTATGAAGACAAAGTTTCAGGAAACTTTCAGACATTTATAATTAACATAAACACTGTATACCAAGATGTGTAAGTCAAAGCTTCTAATTACTCTGAGACACAAGTTCAGGCATGTGGCACTGGAACACTGTCTGAAAGGTCATTTCAACATCGAGTCACAGACCTCCGTTTTACAAAAGGATATAAGGGCAGAAGCGCAGTATGTGTACTGCTGCAAATTTCTCATACGGGCATGCTAGTCTCTGCTTAAAAGCCACTGGTACTTTTGCTGCAGAGGTTTCTTCACTGGACTGGACTGAGGTACACACTAGCTTAAAAATAGAACCAGCAAGGTGTTTTTCCCCCCATTTATTTAATATAAACGCTTTGTTCTGTTGTGGGTATTACAAATTATTTAGGTTTACATAAGCTTTTATTTGGCAGCAATTCTCTAACTCATCAGCCTTTTCTACTAAGGTAACTGCAAATGCTCAGTGAGATGTTCATGACCCAGCAATACCACTGCTTATGACAACTCTCGGTCCTTAAAGTGACCTGCTGGCAGGGCCTTGGAGATGGTTTAGTTGAATGGCTTCATCTTACGGATTTGGAGCAGAGAGAAGCTACGTGACTTGCTCAAGGTTACATCTCTATTTCAAATTGTAACCCCTATACTTCTGACCTTCTGACCCTGGCCCCATGTTTGTCTAAAGTACTTAGTACCTGTACTACTTAATTTTGCTCATTGTCTTTCTCCCTTGGCTAGGCCTTCTAATCCTTAGATGGCCATGGGCTTTTGTCTGGTTTGTTCGAGGTATTGCCAGCATCTTGAATAGTATGTAGCAAAAAGCAGTCACTCCATATGTATTTGCTAGATAATGGTGAATAAAGCCTCAGCCACAGCAAGAACTGAAGTGTCTGCTTTCTTTCCACCAATATTATAAAGCGTGTTGAAATTTCCTTATATGAAAAAGGTTCTATCCTCAAATAAATTTGGGAAATGCCAGCTTAAACAAAATCATTTACTTTAAACTAGGTCCTTTCACTCTGAATAGCAATTTCCCAGTTTTTATGGCCTCAGAACCCACTTCCCTCCATTCCTATAATATCTTAGGAGGTCAGCTTGTCTCTTAATATTATTGGACTAAAATAGCTATTATTTTACTATATATAAACTATATATCTTAGTTTGGATACAAAAAATGCTACAAACATTTAAAGATTAGGATTCTCTGTTGTTCTCAAATCCTTTCCTAACTCTTAATGATTCTGTAATTTCCTAATAAGCTGGAAAATTCAGTTTAGCTAGAGAAATGTATTTGCATGGTACTGGTAAGGTTCCAGAGTTTAGGGGCAGAATAAACCTAGAATCAGAACAGAAAATAGAAACCTCAACCTGAAAGCCACAAAGTCCTATTTTTCAAACTAGAGCTGCAGTTATAACTTTAGGCCTAACATTATGGGTTTAGGGAAGAAAAAAAAGCTTCTCAGATCAGTCCAGATGTAGAAACCAATGCTGAGGTGGGGGTGGGGGAGAAGGGAGGGGATCTTTCACTGGCAGTAGAAAAAGTTTAGGTATTACAGAAATCAGTAAGAGATGAATGTTCCCACTGACAAGGAATGACAGGGAGTGGAGTGGAGTAGATCCCACACTTATAAACAACTGAAACTTCCACATGATAGAGGCTTTATTGAGAGTAGTACAAAATGCTAAATTTTTCTGCACAAAGGGAAATGTTGGCAGTTATTTAAAAAAAAACTCAGGCCATATGCCAATTAATAATTCAGGACAAAGTAAGTCCATTTATTTCCTTGCATTCTTACTCTGTAGCAAGATGTATAGTATTAAAGAAAAAGTAAAAGTGGACTAGCCTTTTCTATTCTTCTTCATAGAGTTCCTTAAATCCCGTATTAGGACTTAAACAAATCTCGTTGGAAGGGTACAGCAGGTCAGTACTAAGTTTCTTAGTTCTGTTACTTCCATAGGATACAGTCTTTAAATAGGAAAACCATTCCTTTGAAATTACATTCTCACCCCTAATATATTCTTTTACATTTATGGCTGTTCTGGGGGAAAACATCATTGATGACAACATATCAAAAATTAATTTCAATTGGTTACAAGTAAGCAATACCATCTACAAAAGTAAAGTGTTAATTTTTGACAGTCAAATACACCCAAGTTGCTGTATCACTAAAACTGAAAAAAACTACCTTGAGTAATTTTTGGTTCTCTTAATAAGGTTTCTCTTTAATATGAAACCAGCCTTCTAAATGTTGGTCTATCCAGTAAGATGATACTGACTGATTTGTTCATTTATTTCACTTATTCCACAAATATTAACTAACAGCCTACTGCGTCAGGCACTACTCTAGGTTTTTGTGACACATTAATGAATAAAACCACAATGATCCCTGCCATTGGGCACTTATGTACAGAAATTCAGAAGAGATAATGATGACTTCGACCAGGAGATGGGGAGAAGTGGAGGGATTCAAGATATAATTTGTAGGTAGAGACGGCAAAATTCCTAGACATGCTGTGAGGAATGAAAGAAATATCAAGGTTGATGCCAAGGCATTTTCCCCTGGAAGAATGGAGTTGTTTGAGAGTGTGTGTGTGTGTGTACACATATATACATACATGTGTACATATATACTCATATGTATGTGTATATATTTATGTTTGTATATTTATTCTTGGATATGATAATGAGTACCTTAATGTAAATCTGCTAAGCACATGGAAATACAGTTGACCAATGCTGGTTTCACCAGCTAAAAAGGGGCTTCAAAATGGGTTTTGTTATGACTCATTTTGTAGCTTCATGGCCAAAAATTATTGAGAAGGGCCCAGGTGGTTGGGGGTAGTTGGTTGGTAGCTGGGTATTTCCAGGAAAAAGGGGGAAGGTCAGTTAGTGGCAGGGGTAAGATGCAAATAGCAGATACTAGAGAACCAGGGAAAAGTATACAGACTATGGAGTGTGAGGAACAGAAAATCTGCATTTAAAAATGACTGCCAAATGGAGCTAAATGCCAAAGTAGCTTTCAGAAGAAAAGTGGCAGAGCCACCAAGAGAATCTGAGCAGTTTGTTCAAATTTCATAGCTGGGCTAATCCATATTGTCTCTTTGGTGGCAAAAACTAAAACTTTGTGTTCAGTTTCATAAATCTTATCCTAAAATTGCTTTTCATTTTATTAACCATTCCCTTCTGAAATTTAAATATATTCCACAACATCAATGCTTCTATAGAAAAGAATTCTCATGCTATTCCCAAGCCTGCCCACCCTGTCACATAATCTATCTCCTAGTTAAGAAACTACTAGTCATCTATTTTACTGAGGTTACTGGCATCCTGGGGAGTCAACTTTGGCTGTTCATTCCCCCATACCACTGCACACCCCTCAGCATTCAGACACAAGGCCTACTGCCTTTACTCCCCAAATTCTCTCTCAAATGTATGTTCTCGTGCCTTCCTCTGTTTGGGCTCAATATCACCTGCTTGGACATCTTGTGATCTGGCCTCCACTTTTTGTCTTCTCTTGATCCCATCCTCTAATCATTCAGCTGCCAAAATCAGTTTCATAAAATGCCAGTGTGACTATGTCAATCCCAAGCATCATAATTTCTTTTTGGTTCCTACTACTGATCTGTTGTGGAAGTAAGCTCCTGAACGGGAAGGACACTTGTGGTTCCTTTCCAACAGACCTGGGCCTCACTCTCCACCTTGTACTTGACGTCCCCATTTCTGTCTTGACCTGTGCTCACTTATCCTTTATCTAACCCTCAGTTCAGGAGCCTTTCCTTCCCCAGTGGAACAGGTTCCCTTTTCTGTCCTCACAGCCCCTTGGGCTCGCCTCTCCTGCTGCCCTCACTGTACTGCGTGCTGAGCATTTCTTCATCTGTCTTCCTTCCTATTAGACCAAGAGTTTTGGCGGGGGCAAGGACCATGGTCTTACTTTCACATATACTGGAACATAATAGATACTAAATAAATATTTGTTGGATCCATCTGAAGAAACTTAGAACTACATTAAATGCACTCTGAAGAAGACTTTTGCCAGGAATATTAAAAAATTAGATCTATATCTGAAATAGATCGCTTAAAAGAGTCAGTGGAAACCCAGAGCAGGCAAAAATAAATAGCAAAATGAAAGGAAGAAACAAACAAACAAACAGCAAACAGCAGGCACTGTGTGGTACAAACGTCAGGATGAAGAAGTTTCCTTGTGCTATGTTTAGCCCCAAGCCTAGGTCAAGTGGATGCCTGAGTTTGTAGAACTTAAATTTATAATATATATTTTTCTTTAAAAAAAAATTATCTTCATCTTTATTAAAATATTCACATGATACTCTGGCCTTATCAAATTCCATTTGAAAATATGATCTAGCATCTTTAAGACCACTTTGCATTTTAAAGAACTTAGGGAAACCACACTAAATAATTCTTAAACTTAGCAATTCTCCTGGTCAAGTAGGAAGCAGAATTTTTTAAATTCTGTTTTTTTTTTTTTTTTAAATGGCTTGTTTCTCAGAAACAAAGCCCAAACCTAATTTCTACAAGGAAAAACAATCTTTGATATGAATGTCAGTTTCCAAATTCATTGCTAATCTTCTCTCCTTGTTCTCCTGAAGTCTTGAAGAAAGCTTTCTGTAATATGCCAGGAGGCACTGCTGGTAAAACGTAGGTGGAACAGAAGTCATGTATGGCAGTCAGCAATGGTTGTGTAAACCTGGGGGGAGACGGGGACTTGGCAGATGTGAACACTCAAGAGTAAAACAAGTTGCTAAAAGTGGCCCAGGCTCTAGATTTTGCAAAACACATGGTTTTTCTAGCTCACTCAATCTTGCCGTGAAAACTTATCAGTTCCATAACATAAACGGTATTTAAGTCTAAAAAATATTTCCATAGATTTAAAAAGAAATTCAATTCTTAATTTTCTATTTTTCAACATTAACATATTTAAAAACAAATTAAAGCTACAGAATACTTTCTTCAAAATAAATCTCCTGGGGAAACCCACCATGTACTATAAATAGAGCCACTCTGGTTGAGGAAAGGGCGATGAGGGACTGGGACTGCTGAGGCAGCCACGCTGGTAACATCACAGAACCCAGGCAGGCTCTGGGGATCAAGGCCACAAATCCAGGCTCTGTGCTAAGGGAAGAGAAACAGCAACAAGATGTGCAATAGTCGGGGGATATTTTATTAATTACACTTCAGTCACATCTTAAATGACAGTTACAAAAGACTGTGTACAAATATGATCTCTTATGTGCCATTTCTTGATGGGAATTAGCAGCGAATATAAGGATACCAAAGGTAGAAATAGTGTCCTTCTGCCTTATTCCCTTTCCTTTTTAGAATGCTTTCTTTACTATTGGGTCTTTTTGTATTTCCAGTGCTAAGATGGATAAAATCCAATGGTTTGAGAAGAGGCAACCTGAGCACTTCTCCTTTACACACAGATGACAAGGGAACGGGGCGAGCAGATCACATCTGGTATGCTGGGTTACATATGCCAGGATCTGGAGCAACCATGCTGTTTCCAGCGTGGCCCTGGAATCTACCATCTGTGTTACCTTGGGCAAGCAACTTAACCTCATTAATTCTCAGTTTCCTCTGGGTAATGATACTACTCACCTCGTAAGATTGTTGGAGTTTAAAGAGATAACTCATCTAAAGGGCTTGGTACAATGTCCAACACACAGCATATGCCCTAGAGTGGTTGCTCTGATGACGTAAAGACAGTATTGGAGAGCTCCCACCCTGATTTCAGCCTGTTTGATTCATGTGCACACATGTCTCCCTCAGCAACAGTGATGTGTTCGATTTTTAAAGTAATTATAAAATGGTAATGGACTGATAACAGGCACCCTGTGGATAATCACAAGTTGATAATACTTATTCTGAATTCTTGGTATTTGCAAAAGTAAGGGGCTAGAAACCTTCAAGGTCAAAATTTAAGTGTTAGCTTAAATAAAAGCCAAAGAAGCTATCTGCAAAAACAAACAAACCAAAAGACTAGCAATATTTCTAATTGTTCCAAACTCAACATACATAGAGATAAGGTACAAGAATGAATCAGCCACAACAGGTGTCCGTGAAAGGCTGAAAAATTACAAACGCCTGCAATTACTCTAGAAGGGTATTCTAGAATGGTAGCAAACACTGCTTCCCGAGTGCCCTATCCATTGAAAAATAAAAATGCTGCCTTCAGAACCCCAGATAATAGCTACAGTGCACTGAAGAAACAAAACATAATTAAGAGTTCTCATGAGAATCACAACTTCATGATTTTAAAGCATTCAGTCTTCATAAATGCAAATCGTATTTTAAAGTTTGTGGGTTTTTTTTTTTTTTTTTGGTGTGTCAAAACTATATAGGTAGTCTTGAAAAATGAATACAATTTATTTTAATTTTTTAAAGGTCTCCTACTAAACATCTACCTTGAAAATATATTCCTAAGGTAGAGTCCGTTTCATAAAATTTATTTCTATTCAGTTTTCATAGATCAAATTCACTTGCTAAAATTTCCTTCAAGCCTTCAAGAAGTAAAACTATTTCTGATTTTACATGTATAAAGCTACTGACATGCACAGTGCATCAAGAACTAAATTAGAAACTGCAATTCTGATTTCTAAGAGACTTGGCAGGTCATATAAATAAGAGGGCCTGTCAAGTCTCTTAGATCGATTGATTTATTATTATAAGAAACACAGGACTAAGATGATTCGTTTCTAAGGATGGTATGCCTGGGCCATTGGTAAAGCCATCAAAACTAGCCCTTCAAATAGAGAAAGATATGTTGGCAAAGAAAGAGCTAAGATATTTTACATATGGACAACCAAGGTAATTACTGTATTTTAATAATTCATATCATAAAACTGTTGATTATATTCTGGATAGTTATTTGATTCTGCTAGGAGGCAGACAACACAGGTCCCTCTAGAATAAAGAAATTATATGAGGTAGCAAAACATTTTATCCTTTTGACAATAATTCATTGCATTGCCCCTTAAAAAAGATAACCATATCAGTAGACTTCAGGAGACATTTGGCTTCTTATGACTCAATTGCCTTATACATTTTTGGAAAAAAACTGTATATATATATATAGACACATATATATTTTACAGAATCTGAAATTGTAAAGTTTAAGACTTTATCCAAAATTAATCATGGATTCACAATTATCTTTTTTATTTTTCAAATTCTCAAAGGAAGGAACAGAACACTATCTTCCTGAAAAAGTAAAACAAAACACCAAGCATCCCTGGGAGGAACTTTTCTTCACTGCCAAATACAAAACATTTAAACAGCTGTGGACATATGTCAGCATCATCCTGTTGTTTGGTGGAAATGGAACACCTCAAGTTCTGCTCCTCCTTCCAAATCAGTGAAAACTGATTTTAATGAATTACCAATACAAACAGATTAAGAGAAAACTAAAAAAGCATTCTGGTTATTATTAAGGAAGAATTTCTTAGTGTTGATTAGTAGAGTACTACTACATTCATAAATATGGCTATATCTTATATTCTTACTCTTAAGATAACTTACTGAGTGATTATTAGACAATGTAAACTTTTTAAGTTCTATAAAAGATTGCCCTTTTCCTATGGCTGCTTAATTAAGTACTAACCCTTCAATACTGTGGGCCCAATTTAGCTATCTTTAATAAGTTCTCTATTGCATTCTGAGCTTTAGTGCCTGAAGTTCCCTAGGAATCTTATCTTTTGAAATTCAGCTGACTACTGCTTTTCATCCCCAACCACTGTTCCAAAATGCCTGCTCTTAATTCAGAAAGGAGAGTGGCCTCCGTCCCATGTTCCTGATAACACCAGCCACTCCGCCTTTACCTTCCTTTCCCTGGGGAGAAAGATCACAGAAGGGAGAAAACTTTCTTTCTCAACTGATAGATGACAAAGCAACTCATGAAGTAGTTGACTAGAAAGATATTCAGCTGGTGTCTAGGTATAGATAACTTCAAAACATGCTTTCTCTTTTCCTTGTTAACATTTTTTTGTTGTTGTTGTTAACATTTTTTTAAACCTTGAATATTTAGGCTTTCTCCTGAATATTCCTTTCTCCTTGAATATTCAGGCTTTCTTCCTGACACATTTAAGCTCAGCATCTCTAAACATTTATTTTATGCTTATAGAAAAATTAGGAAACATAGATAAACACATCTATCTCATTAGAAAAGCAATTAGTAAAGCAATGACATTTTGGTATACAGCATTTCAAATTTTTTGTAGGTTTATATTGCATTTGTGTATTGATTTTTAAACCTTCCCAGGTGGCTGAGCAGTAAAGAATCTGCCTGCCAATGCAGGAGAGGCAGGAGATGCGGGTTTGATCCCTGGGTCAGGAAGATCCCCTGGAGAAGGGAATGGCAACCCACTCCGGATTCTTGCCAGGAGAATCCCATGGACAGAGGAGCCTGGCGGGCTATAGTCCAGGGGGTAACAAAGAGTTGGATACAACTGAGCACACACATAGCACATTTATTGTTAAAATTAGTATAATGATATATATGACATCTTATTATTAATTAGGAAGAAGAAATGATGACTTCAAAAGCTTCTAACCTAAATCTATGGACAGACAGTCTTGCCATTTATCAGTTATATATTCTCTTATACCCATCAGTATTACAGCTCTTTAGATAGAATAACATGACTACATTTAACCTTTAACCTTTGCTACTTTATCATTTTTTCTTGCCACTGTTAAGATCATTTTTATATTGAAATTCCTAATTGTTAGTGCTTAGAGAGGCTAGTGATTTTTAAAAATTGTATTTATCACTTAGTGGGCATTTTCCATGTGCCAAAAACTTTGCTAAGTGTGAACATTATAAGACTTTGACCTACATGTTTTGACTTTAGTTTGGAGACAGGGCTAAAGAAATGGTTTAACAATAAGAATTTCAAAATCTACACTCATATACATACATACCTTTTTTTTGCTCCTATCTAAAACATATCTCTCCTCTGAGCAACTAGACACTATCTCTCCAACTACTTAAAGGCATTGCTCCAGCAAGTCTTCCTCTTTTGTGTATCAACTTTTGCTTTCTATTGGGTGAGGGCCATCAGTTTAGAAATGTTCCGCTATTTCTCCCATTTTAAAAGAAACTTCTCTTCATTCCACTCTACTACGTTTAAGCCAGTGGCTTTTAAACAGTTATTTCTGAACTGACCATGTTACTAAAGGAAATCCTGTATAAGTTTTTATAGTTTTTCACTTGGTTTATCTGCAGATGCAAATTTGTTCCCTCTTATCTATTATCCATAGCTTTTAATTAAAAATAGTTAATTTTCTTTTCCATTATATTAATGAGCATTCTCCAAAATATATTAAATTCTAGAGATGAGAGTGGCCATGTGTATTTTATTGATGTTGTTCAGTAACTGGCTATTAGCTTGATAGTTTTCATCATGTTAAGAGAGAATTCTTCTATTCCCACTTAAAGTTTTAATCTAGATTTAATATTGAATTCTTATCAAATGCCACCTTGGCATCTACTAAAATATGTTCTGGTTTTTCTCTTTTAATCCATGCAGATGACAGATTATAAATATACAAAGATATGTATTTACATTACTATATTTAAAGTTAATGATAACGAGAACTTTATGTAACATTTGTTTCTACACAACCAATACAGCTTGACAGTTATGAAGCCTGACAACACAGTAAACCCTGTGGATTCCCTGCCCAACATAGGAGAACATTAGCAATAACAGACCTACCCATATGCTCCCCTCCTAACCCTCCTGCCTGCCTTTCTGTACCAGAGGTAACAACTATTCTAACTTTTGTGATTACCATTCCTTTATTGTTTTTAATAATTTAATCACATGTGTACCTACACAATACAGTTTGATTTTGCCTGTTATTAAACTTTACACAAATGGTGGCATACCATATGTAGACTTCTGCCCACTTAAGAGTTTTCACTGCCATACTGCACAGAGCTCTAAGTCACTGCTTTTTACTTGTGTACTCTTTGATAATCAATATGCCACGGTTTATCTCTATTAGCCTGTCATTGTTCTTAACGAGTGTGAAAATTTGGCAAAAGGAGCTTCAAATTTCATAAATGTTAAGAATTAAAAGTATCAACACTTGTAAGTGTTCATAACTAAACCAGTTTGCCTAACAATTGAAAAAAGTAACTCTTTTAATAGACCTTACGTAACAGAATTCCACCTATTAATATATCTTTTTTTCTTCTCACTACTGGACTGTCAAGTATAATTAAGCACTATAAAACGTCTTTTCGAACTGTTTCTCAAAAAACCCATTTCTTCCAAATCCCCCATTACCAATATCTCCTGGACAGATCCATCTTGACAGAACGAGGTACAGAGTTATTATCTGAACACCTCATGGACAGCACGTCCTGAACCAAACACTTCATGACTTCTGCCTCAGTCTATTCTTTCATCTATTTTAGATCTTGAGTAATAGCCTCACCATTCAAAGAAATGCTCATCATAAATATGACATCATCCTTGATACCCTCCTTTCCTTCCTTGCCATATATAAGCAATATAAGGTAGCTACTGGATAAACAAACTAAAATGCATATCTGGTCACCTGACTCCCTGGCTAAAATTTCTAAAATTTTTTTTTAAAAAAAGCAAATGATAATTTCTTGTAGTGTTTTTTAAACTATAGATTGTAACCCATTGGAAAGTTATGACATAACTTTAGTAAGCTGTGATCAGATTCTTTTAAATTGAAACAGAATAGAACATGTCAGAATATATTGGTAAAGGATAAATAACGTGCTGTGAAACTTTTTTTAGCTGTTTGAATGTGTACACCTATATCTGTGAAGGGTCACATTGCAAAATGTTTTTCCTTACTGTGACTTGTTACTAAATGTGAAAGCATCTACTATAGTAGTTTTCTCTATTGGGGAACTTGGTGGTCCCCTTCAGGAAATGATGAAAGTTATGAACCTTGTCCAAAAAAACAGAATGTATGCATACCTGCGTCTGTGCATATTCTTTTAATCATCGACCCTTAGAGAGATTTTATAGATAAGAAACACTGATCTCCAAGGTGAAATTCAAGCTCCTTAAGAGGGTGGGAATATTTGCCACACCTCCCTACGTCTCTGAGCCCTCCCTGACTCACTCTCTTCCTGGCTGGGGAGATACTCAACAAATTTTTCTCTGAATGTGGGAATAAAATGCTCACTGAACATTTATTATAGGCAGGCAAGGCAGTGCAGGGATGAAAACAGGCTCTGGAATCAGATGCTTAGACTGTGTGCAGGTTCATTCATTCACTAATGCTATGAGCTTTATCAAGTGGTTTAACTTTAAAGCCAGAGTTAACACACCTGCAGGATACGAGTATGTGCTTCACGGGATCCTATCGAGGACTAAATGAAAATAACATGTGTAAAAGTGCTTAGACTAGGGGTCTTAGCACATGATAAATATTCAATAAATTTTAGTTATAAAACTACTGGAAAAAAAACACTGGAGTCTATAAACAAAATAATGGATGACTATGCATTTATGCTAAATATACTACAAATTATAAGACTAGTTAAGAGAGATTTTGAAAATTCCTAGCCTGGTTTATATGGGCTTTTTAAGTCTTTAAGTCAGTAAAATTCTTTTCTTCTAAACTTGTTTTCAAAGCAAATTACTTTTATAGATTCTAGTTAGATAAAATCTTACTGCAGAATACAGCAACTCTCTAAATATTTCTACTGCATTGCTACCGTTAATTGAATCTAAGGTGCCAGCCCAACTGTACGGCTATCCATGATTTTATGTACCGCTACATAACAAAATGCTGACAAACTGACACACCACTAAGATGCTGCTGGTAATGAGATGCGTTTCTAATTCCAAAGATGTTAAAGGTTAAGAAATGCCTTGCAATCAGTGATATATAGTAATTTTGTTGCTGTGTTAAATATTGCTTGAAATAAGATCTAAGGCTTCCACATATTCTGCTAAATTGTTTTTCCTGCATTAAATTTTGGCTTTTCTTTTTAATAGACCATGTTCTTATAAGGATAAGGCCTTGCACATAGTAAGAGGTCAAAAGAAATTTAAATACTGCTTGTGGTTCAAATCTAGGGGTGGATTAGCTATAAGAACTGTAGGTGTTATAGGATGGTTAAAGATGATTACTTTTCAAACGTAAATAAGTGAGTGCTGTTAAAGTGACTATGTCTGTAACATAGGCAACTAAATTTCACAAGTTTCAGTTTTTGGTGGGAAACGAAACAAAAAGGCAAAGCCATCAGTGGCAGATTTTATTGACAAACAGGGTGTCAGGAACAAGAGCTGGCATTTCAAGGTCCACACCCTGTCTACCGTGGTGCCTGGCACACAGCAAATATTCACAAAAGCTTGCTGAATGAAGACTGGAAGCTTAACTAACTGCTAATAATGCCATTTATGGTATTGGTTGCAAGTTCAGATTTCAATCATAGTTCCAATAGCTGCTTTCCAAAGTGACTTCAGTCTGATGAAGGACAGAGCTGGATGACTTAGTCTTCAGTTCCTTTGTGATCTCTGATATATACCAAAGTGAAATATTTCTTTCAAATTGGGTAATTTATTATTGTATTGACACCTTAATAAATTAACATATGGTTGCAGTGCGTGTGCTCAGTCATGTCTGACTCTGCAACCCCAGGTTCCTTTGTCAATGAATTTTTCAGGCAAGAATACGGGAGTGGGTTGCCATTTCCTACTCCAGTGGATCTTCCAGATCCAGGGATAGAACCCGAATTTCCTGTGTCTCCTGCATTAGGATTCTTTACCACTGAGCCACCCGGGAAGCCCAATGTGTGGTTAATGAGGTATAATTCAATACAGACATCAAAATGTTACCTACACATGTTAACCACTGTAATATTAAAAAAAAAAAAATTAAACCAGAACTGCCATTACAAAAGAATTTAATTTTAATGTTAAAATTAAATCTTTGTAGTATTAATTACATTTGGAGCTGAATGTGTAAGGGTAAGCTGTTAGTCAGCAACCTTTGAGCAGACTGACTAAACACAACTGTTGGCAAAACCAGTGGACCAGCCAAACCAAAAACAGCAAGGGAAAGCAGACTGCAGGCATATCATCGGAGAAGGAATGGCAGTGCTGAGGATTTATTTTTATCTTTGCTGCTGTTTCAAGCAGATAGTTATCTTTGCTTCCTGGGTATCAAGTAGATTAGAGAAGGGTAGTCTGGGGGAAGTATTTGCAGGTGGGTTGAAACTGCCTACTAATTTCAAATACTATATAATTTAGTTTTTCAAAACCAATCTTCTCTCCAGCCCCCCAAAAGAAAAACAGGTAATTAACAAAATATTTCTGAATGCTTTGCTGAGTTTGGAAGAAAAAAAAAATCCAACTCTGTTCTTTAGAGTTAATGGCTCTACTGCAAAAATTCTAACACCATTCAAGCCTTCAAAGTTAGTTCAATGCCGATTTCATCCACAGAAGGTCACTGTGCCTTTTTGGAAGGCATACATTTAAAACCTGTTTGGCTGGCTCTTTGTTGTTCCTTCTTGGTAAAGTGTGTGTGACTCAGTATTTTATAGGAAACATGACATGGTGGTACGTACAGAAAATATTTTTTACATTTTCAGTCATCTTAAGGTTAATTTCTAAATTACACATGCAGCTTCTACTTTCTAAAGCCTCTGGGATTGCTGAGTCTGAAGCAAGCAATTAAATTAGAATTTTGGAACAACATTCTCATAACAAATACTGAGTTAATACTGAAGTCTAGAATCCTATTTATTGTGACAAAGTTAACATTTTTCTCACCGCCCTGGGACAATTATTCCCTGCACAGGAGTCCCTGGTGCCACAGGTAAGTCCATTCTGCAAGGCTGCCTCAGGCCAGCAGATGTGGCCATTATTTGCTGTGGAAAACCTTACCATTTCAGATTCTGTCTCAATTATAAACATACCTTTTTGCCTACGAGGATGTACACAGATTTTAATAGACCTTCTGGAATTTTATAAACCTATTTCCAGGATACAGTATTTTGTTTTTTTCTGAAACCTTTGCTTTAAGATGCTGATTCATACCAAACAGAAATACATAAGCCTTGTTCCTGAGAGTCCCTTGTTTCCACAGAGGAGGGTCTGGATTAAGTCCTACATTATTAATTCTTTCCTTAGTATTAGTCTGTATGTGTTTGTCACGAGTTCCCTGAGGGCAAAGCCTGTATCTTACCCATCCCTGTATCTCTGCACACTAAGCACTTTAGCAAAGTACTTGGCATCACTAAGGACTAAAAGAATGTGTGTGTAATAACTAAGAGACAAATGGAACAATAAAGTTATTAGTGCACCCACTGATTAGGCACCTGTTTATAGTTTATTGAATAATTATGTTAGTAGATAATTGCATCAGTAACAACCGCCATTACTTGAAAATACTGAGTTAACTTGCTTCCAGCACCTCTCCTTTGAGAGCTGTGCAGTGTAGGGAGAATTCTCCCTGGCAGTGTAAAGACCTAGGCAGTACAGCTGTCTCCTTCAGCTGTGTGTCTTTAGATAAGAAATTTTCAACAAACATAAAAATACACAGTAATTAGTTTTTAAAATATTACTGGAACACACATTTTTGGAAATTTTTCATCTACCACGTTTTCAGTATCTAGTTAAAATACGAGATAGAACTAACCTGATTTGGATAGAGCTTGCTCAACAGTATGGACGCAGCTTTTGGAAACTGTGTGTGTTATGCCAATACACCCCTGTGAATGTTGCAACTTGAACATTTCAGTACTGTAGTGAATCTTACCAGCTTCTTTTTCTACCAATTAGAAAAGCTACCTTTTCTATCTTTTCCACAAAAATGCATAATTCTGTGCATTTACTAGGCAATAGTAAACCTTTAGTTATGAATATCCTAGGTATGGATTAGAACCATGAGGATAATTGGTTGAGCCATACTCTTAAAAGTCAACAAGGTATTTCAGGCTGATTTATTCAGCTCCTGATATTCATGAGTTTTAAAAACACAGTCAATTGCTCTTCACAGATATTTCGTCTCTTCAGAATTCATAAAATGCCTTCAACGACCAGTCAATTTCCTGAGTACTCTCTTCCACAGAGGGTAAAGGGTGAGATGAAGTGTGAAAGACACAATTTACATTTTTTATGCTGCCCAACTGTGATGATAAAAATCCAGGTAATCAATGATTCTCAGAATTTTCCTCTTTAAGACCATATTGCTATACTTTGTTTAATGGTCCAGTCTGTATTTTTTTTTTAGAGGAAAACTTTAAGAGAACATGTTCAGGCACAAAAGTAAATATGCTTAAAAGCTAACCTGCCAAGACCCAAATTCTGACTTTCTAACAGAAGAGGGAAAATCCTATAATTAGTAACAAGAAACAGCATAACCATGCAGTGCTTAGGATCAGGGATGGAGGAAATAATCTTGACACTAAATGTTCACTTTTAAAATGATGCATTGACAACATTTCATTTCTATTTCAAATATGTCTACACAGGACACTGTCATGATAGTTAATTTACATTTTCAATCACATTTGATGTGAAGACTGTACATTTGTTAGATTTGCCACATTCTTTCTAGGAAAACTTTCAAAGCGTCGGGAACCCTGTATTAGAAGACAACTAAAATTTCTCATTAAGAAAAACCCTTTTGTGGGCAATCCAAGTTAAAACCTTCCAATTTTGAGTCCTAAACATTTTCCACATAGGAAAACTCTCTAAGGACACTTCTTTAGAGAGTTTTTAAAGCAATCAGCACTGGCAATGTTAAATTACCATGGCTCTCAAGAAAAACAGAGGAACACTGTACAGAAGACCCTCACATTTGTGGCTCTGTGTCCTCCCTGTGGGCTGTGCCAACCCACTCCCTCCCCTGCAATGACTCTTTGTTTTTACCAAGTCCCAAAGGGACGGGGAGGGCTCTGCAAAGAGAAGGGGGGAGGGGAGGCTGGAATGCAGCTGCAGGCTCTGAAACAATGCTGAGTCCATATATTTTGTTCCCAGTTAGAATAATAAAAAGGGGACTGCGGCGGGGGGGTGGGGGATGGAGAAGACAGAGCCCAGAGTGCGCAAGGTAGGACCCAGTGTCCTCCAGCTGAGTGCCTTCTGAGGCACTCCCTCCCCCAACACTCCCAGCCTTCCAACTCCAACAACCATTCATTTGGTTAAAAGCTTATCTGTTAAAATTCAAATGCCCATTAAGATTTAAACCCATCAGTTATTTATACCTAAATTACTTTTATCAGTGAACTCTACTCAGACAATAGAGTAGGAAGAATGGAGCTTGCAGAGATAAACTGGGGAAGCCTGGAAAACTAGGAAAGTTTGGGGGAGGTGGGTAGCAGATTTCAGAAAAGGAAGGTCGAAGTTTCAAACAGAAACCGCCTGCTTGGTCATGGTGCCTACGGCCTGGGGGTAACAGGTATGCCATACAAGCCACAGTCCTTCTGAGACTGCTAAAACCTACATTTCTGAATCAAGAGCTTGGAAGCCTGCACGTCTTGGTTCCTCATTATTCAGTCTAACCTAGTCCCTCCTAAGAAAATATCCTTCACTTGCATTTCCCTGGCCTCCGCTTCCCAACTGGAAGAATTATGGGAAGAGGGAAGAAGCAGACACCAAACAAGCTGTCAGCTGCTAGGGAGGGAAAAAGGAGTTCAAACCCTCTTCTCCCTCCCCTGAGTATTGTCCTCTCTTCCCAGGTAACCCATCACTGAAATGGGCAGCCTGGCTGAGCTCAGGAATTCCTGCCTCTAGAACATCCCTTCAGATGTTACTGATGCCACTGAAATTTGTAAGAAAGTTCAAGAAGCCTTAAGTGAACAACCAAAACTAGTATCTCAAGACAGAATCAGCATGCAGTAAAGACCATCTAAAAAGCTATAAAACAAAATTCAGAAGAACAGTTGTTCCCATCAGGATCCCATTCATGAACACTCAGTTACTGGGGGAGAAAAAAAGAGGACTTCATTATAAAGCAGTCATGTAGAAGCAAACCGCTGACATCCACACACAAACATCTCCTTCACCTTAGGATTTCACAAGATTTAGAAGTACTCTTAGTTGGTGCTGAATGATACAATTAATCACTTGACTCCTGAAATGTTTTCAAGTTATGAAGTTTAAAAAGAGTCTATTTATTCACATTGAATTTTTGCGTTTTGTGACATAAAAATTCTCAAGCATATAGATATATAATAAGCAGGAACAGGATCTTCCCCCCTCAGGTTGCCCTTTCACTATAGCTCTAAAATCCATTTACAGATAGTCCAAATCTCCATACTATAGATAGTATTAGAGACAAATTTAGAAATGCATATTAATTTAAGTGAAGGAATGATTGAGTCTACCATTTTATTAATATTAAATAGTAATAATAATTATGAAATAATATTGACACTACTCTTGTGAAGTGTATCATCTATTACAAATACAAAATTCATCAGTCCATTTTATTAGGGGTTATCACTTATTATATTTTTAAGTGCAGCAATAAAACAGACAATACTTTTTGTTTATTCCATGTACTGGAAAAACTCAATTTTCTATATATACATTTTATTTCTTAGTATGTACAATCAAAGAAATAAAGTCCATAGACAACAAAAGTTTGTTCATATTTACAATCACATAGTCATAACTTGCCTAAAATTAATGATTCTTTTCAGTTGCTTGTGATAAATAAAATATAATCTCTTAACACTATGATGTATGTTACACTTCAAAGAAAAAGTTAAAAGATCAAGTAGCTATGACTTGGAAATAACTACTCTCAATATCTGTATCTGAATTACTTTTTAAATAAATCAAGATAACTCAAGTCTTAAAAGTATCATAAATTTACATTTAGTCACAAAATATGATTGACATTATTAATATATTAAGAGGCACAGGTGAAAACAAACTTTAAGAGTTAAATATAATACTGTGTAAGATTAGATTTTTGCTAAATAAGAGTACTCACCCCTTGGAGCCCTTGGAATTGAATTGAAGGTCGAAAAGGAATTAAATTCTATTAAAAGAAACATAAGAAACAAACAGATCAAACTTGGTTACTGGACACAGAACTAAACGTTTAAACTTTAAATCCATGCATTTGATCAGTGCTATAGTCTGTGAAAACCTTTCCATTACATACTTAGGTTTATATGTCATTATCTTAAGCTGCCTTGATAAATGACATTGCACTATTATTGACAGTACAACTGAGGTATCTTTTGGCAGTGTAGCTAATCAGGTTTTTGAAAATGACTAACATGATTTGGCAAAAAATGATTAGTGTACTAATTCAATTTTACATGAAAAAATATTCTTGCTTAGTTTCTTGATATATTTTTCAAAGAGGTGAAGGAAAGCTAGAGATAATTAAAGGAATCTTGCAAAACCTTAACAGGATGCTAGTATAAAATTAAAATATTTGAGGATGAACTGCGGTTTCCATTTTCTCACATTAAAAAAAAATTAAATTTATTTAAAATCAAAGGATAATTGCTTTACAGTATTGTGTTGGTTTCTGCCAGACATCAACAGGAATCAGCCATAGGAGTACCTATGTCCCCTCCCTCTTGAACCTCCCTCCCACCTTCCTCCCCATCCCACCCCTCTAGGTTGTTACAGAGCTCTGGTTTGAGTTCTGAGTCATATAGCAAATTCCCATTGTCTATCTATTTTCCATATGGTAATGTAGGTTTCCAGGTTACTCTGTCTGTATATCCCACCCTCTCCTTCCTTCATTTTCTCACATTTTACCAGCGATGAGTTTTTAGCTGAGGGTCAAACAAGTAACCAGTTCCACCACAAGCTTTTCATCAGGAGAATATAATTTCTAGAACAATGTTTTATTATGACTTTGCCTTCTTCCTAACTTTTAATATCTTCTCATAGAGCTATGTATTTAAAAGAAAAGCTGTAATTGTAAATATCTACCATAGTCTCAGGCATAATTTCCTATACCCAAAATCACCAGTATGGGACTGGTTCACTACTATGGGAATGCTCTCCCAAATTGGTAACAGAAATTCATGGGGAAATCAGATTTGGATAACATTTTAATAGTAACACATCAGCTAGTCTTCATACCCTCATATCCAAATTCAAAGCACAAAAACAGAAGCAGGGGTTTCTGGTCTCAACTCTACCTTAAAGAAAAATACAGAGGCATCCATGTGGCCCTCCCTAGCCCCTCCACATTAACTACTGATATCAGTTACTTCCCAAAACTCTGCAGATTGAAAAGTTTACTAATCAGTACCACAATAAACTAGAGAGAAATAAGTAAAGGATAAGTACTTTAAAAGATAGATCATCTGAATAGAAAACCAACTGGTAGCATTAACCGTCCTATTATTACTTATAAAAATAGATAAACATCTTCTTGGAGAAAACATAGTAGTTACTATCACCATTGTTCTACCACCATGAAGATAATTTAACTTTAGACTTATCAGCAGAATCAAAGTACTACTGCTTGAAAAAATTTATTTCTTGGTGTGGGAGACAATTTTTTGTAGTGATTCATTCTAATTCATGGTCTTTTATGAAAATGTAAAATATAGATTAATGCTAATTTGAATTTCCTTAGAGGGAGAAAGCCTCACCCAAATGGGCATTCCACAGCTAACCCTCTACCAGAAGTAATGGCAGTTTGCCTGCAGAAGCCCTGGGGAGGCTCCCTTCATGTGGGGAAGTAGGCGGTCCTCCAGTTTAGGTAACAGAGGTCCCGGTTCTAGCTTCCAGAATACTTAAATCAGCCCTGCCTCCTGCTCTCTCTTCAAATCACAAACATCTCCTCTGACACTTTCCTTCCTGACTCCTTGAAGGGAGATTATCTTCAGCTCATCACTGGAATTTGAACTTGTCTATCAAGTTCATCAATTCTTCTTGGTCAAACAAATGCTAACTTTCCTCTGCTTTCAAACTGCTCACTTCTCCACTGGATATCACAATTTCCTCACACTTGGAGACACCTGTCCTCCTAGCCCTTTGATCATGCCTTTCATTTCAAAACCTAGTGCCCTCACTTTCCTCTTGGTATATCCACTCTCTCCTGGAAGCTCACCCTGTTTGTTTGGTGATTGACTCTGAATCTCTTCAGGATTCCTCAACTTGGGATCTCTCCAAAAATTGCAACTTATCACTGCCCAGGATATTTGCATTAGAAACTCTCAGAGACAGTAAAATTGGCAAACACTAAACTACCCTGGGCTTCCCTGGTGGCTCAGTGGTAAAGAATCTGCCTGCCAAACTCTCCAGGAGACACTGATTGGGTCCCTGGGTCGGGAAGATCCCCTGGAGGAGAAAATGGCAACCCACTCCAGTATTCTTGCCTGGGAAATCCCATGGACAGAGGAGCCTGGTGGGCTACAGTCTGCGAGGTCACAAAAGAGTTGTACAGGACTGAGTGACTCAACTACAACAAGCTACCGCTGCCCCTCACCAAACTGGCACCTCTTTCCTACTTTCTGGTCAGGGTGCTTCTCCAGACTCACAACTGTAAATTTAACTTAAGAGTCTCTTCTCCTTCTCCTCTCACCATATTCAGTTAGGCAGTCACACACTACTAGAATCCCAGAATTCCCAATCTGGAGATAATCCAGTTGCTGCCCACCTACCTCCTGCTATATAACCACAATGGCCCATGTGTCACATTAATAACTAAGCTGGGACCATAATCTAGGACTCAATCTTCCTGTTTTGCCATACTATTTTTGCCTACTATCTTGGGCTCCACACACATCTGCTATGGCAGATCCAAAAGTTTGGGGGCTTGCTCCTTCAGGCACAGAGTTCACTTTTTAGTTGGAGAATGTTTGAAAATAATTAAATATTAGGTTAAGTACTGCTGGGAGGTGCAGTAAGGACTCTCAAAAAGGAGAAAAGTACGGGTTAGACGAGATACTAGAAAAGAGAAAAGGCTCATGGAAAAGATGGATCTTTTTTTTTTTTTTTTAGCAATGCTGAAAAGACAAACTCCAAGAAAAAGGAGTGCCCTAAGCGAAAAAGCTCCTTTTCCTTGGAGTTTGTGTTTTCAGCATTGCTTAAAAAAAAAAAAAAAAAAAAAAAAATGACAGAATGTGATCCACTGGAGAAGGGAATGGCAAACCACTTCAGTATTCTTGCCTTGAGAACCCTATGAACAGTATGAAAAGGCAAAATGATAGGATACTGAAAGAGGAACTTCCCAGGTCAGTAGATGCCCAACATACTACTGGAGATCAGTGGAGAAATAACTCCAGAAAGAATGAAGGGATGGAGCCAAAGCAAAAACAATACCCAGCTGTGGATGTGACTGGTGATAGAAGCAAGGTCCAGTGCTGTAAAGAGCAATATTGCATAGGAACCTAGAATGTCAGGTCCATGAATCAAGGCAAATTGGAAGGGGTCAAACAAGAGATGGCAAGGGTGAATGTCGACATTCTAGGAATCAGCGAACTAAAATGGACTGGAATGGGTGAATTTAACTCAGATGACCATTATATCTACTACTGCGGGCAGGAATCCCTCAGAAGAAATGGAGTAGCCATCATGGTCAACAAAAGAGTCCGAAATGCAGTACTTGGATGCAATCTCAAAAATGACAGAATGATCTCTGTTCGTTTCCAAGGCAAACCATTCAATATCACAGTAATCCAAGTCTATGCCCCAACCAGTAACGCTGAAGAAGCTGAAGTTGAATGGTTCTATGAAGACCTACAAGACCTTTTAGAACTAACACCCAAAAAAGATGTCCTTTTCATTATAGGGGACTGGAATGCAAAAGTAGGAAGTCAAGAAACACCTGGAGTAACAGGCAAATTTGGCCTTGGAATGCGGAATGAAGCAGGGCAAAGGCTAATAGAGTTTTGCCAAGAAAATGCACTGGTCATAGCAAACACCCTCTTCCAACAACACAAGAGAAGACTACACATGGACATCACCAAATGGTCAACACCAAAATCAGACTATTATATTCTTTGCAGCCAAAGATGTAGAAGCTCTATACAGTCAACAAAAACAAGACCAGGAGCTGACTGTGGCTCAGATCATTAACTCCTTATTACCAAATTCAGACTTAAACCGAAGAAAGTAGGAAAAACCGCTAGACCTTTCAGGTATGACCGCAATCAAATCCCTTATGATTATACAGTGGAAGTGAGAAATATATTTAAGGGCCTAGATCTGATAGACAGAGTGCCTGATGAACTACAGAATTAGGTTTATGACACTGTACAGGAGACAGGGATCAAGACCATCCCCATGGAAAAGAAATGCAAAAAAGCAAAATGGCTGTCTGGGGAGGCCTTACAAATAGCTGTGAAAAGAAGAGAGGTGAAAAACAAAGGAGAAAAGGAAAGATAAAATGCAGAGTTCCAAAGAATAGCAAGAAGAGATAAGAAAGCCTTCTTCAGCGAACAATGCAAAGAAATAGAGGAAAAGAATAGAATGGGAAAGACTAGAGATCTCTTCAAGAAAATTAGAGATACCAAGGGAACATTTCATGCAAAGACGGGCTTGATAAAGGACAGAAATGGTCTGGATCTAACAGAAGCAGAAGATATTAAGAAGAGGTGGCAAGAATACACAGAAGAACTGTACAAAAAAGATCTTCACGACCTGGATAATCACGATGGTGTGATCACTCATCTAGAGCCAGACATCCTGGAATGTGAAGTCAAGTGGGCCTTAGAAAGCATCACTACAAACAAAGCTAGTGGAGGTGATGGAATTCCAGTGGAGCTATTTCAAATCCTGAAAGATGCTATAAAAGTGCTGCACTCAATATTCCAGCAAATTTGGAAAACTCAGCAGTGGCCACAGGACTGTAAAGGGTCAGTTTTCATTCCAATCCCAAAGAAAGGCAATGCCAAAGAATGCTCAAACTACTGCACAATTGCACTCATCTCAAATGCTAGTAAAGTAATGCTCAAAATTCTCCAAGCCAGGCTTCAGCAATACATGAACCGTGAACTTCCAGATGTTCAAGATGGTTTTAGAAAAGGCAGAGGAACCAGAGATCAAATTGCCCACATCCTCTGGATCATGGAAAAAGCAAGAGAGTTCCAGAAAAACATCTATTTCTGCTTTATTGACTATGCCAAAGCCTTTGACTGTGTGGATCACAATAAACTGTGGAGAGTGAAAAAGTTGGCTTAAAGCTCAACATTCAGAAAATGAAGATCACGGCATCTGGTCCCATCACTTCATGGGAAATAGATAGGGAAACAGTGGAAACAGTGTCAGACTTTATTTTGGGGGGGGCTCCAAAATCACTGCAGATTGTGATTGCAGTCATGAAATTAAAAGACGCTTACTCCTTGGAAGAAAAGTTATGCTAGTAAAGTAATGCTCAAAATTCTCAACCTAGACAGCATATTGAAAAGCAGAGACATTACTTTGCCGACTAAGGTCCGTCTAGTCAAGGCTATGGTTTTTCCTGTGGTCATGTATGGATGTGAGAGTTGGACTGTGAAGAAGGCTGAGCGCTGAAGAATTGATGCTTTTGAACTGTGGAGTTGGAGAAGACTCTTGAGAGTCCCTTGGACTGCAAGGAGATCCAACCAATCCATTCTGAAGGAGATCAGCCCTGGGATTTCTTTGGAAGGAATGATGCTAAAGCTGAAACTCCAGTACTTTGGCCACCTCATGCGAAGAGTTGACTCATTGGAAAAGACTCTGATGCTGGTAGGGATTGGGGGCAGGAGGAGAAGGGGACAACAGAGGATGAGATGGCTGGATGGCGTCACTGACTCGATGGACGGGAGTTGGAGTGAACTGCGGGAGTTGGTGATGGACAGGGAGGCCTGGAATGCTGCGATTCATGGGGTCTCAAAGAGTCGGACACGACTGAGCGACTGAACTAAACAGAAGCAAAAAAACAAGGATACAGGAATGGGTGGTGTGTGGATGGAGGGCAGATCTCTGGATGTGTGCAGCTTCCTTTCACATGTGAAACAGGACATAAAGGTCGAGAATTGGACCTGGTGATCCCTGGCTAATCTCTTCTTGACGTCAAAATGTGTCTTCAGTTTTAACTTCTATCCACTAGTGCGTAAATAGGACAGTAATTTAAATTTCCAACCTGAGAATTTCATAGGTTTACCACCCTGTGAACCAGTCCTACCTTAACCCCCTCCATTACTCCTTTAGGGGTGGCCTTTAAGTCTTGCCTTTGACAGGATAAAGGACTGGAGGCTCTTCTGATTTTTGGAATAAGAAAGTGAGTTCCTAAAAGAAATTGCTTCAGGGAAAGCAGCTCTTTCAGTCACATGTAAGAAAGATAGACAGCGATGAATCTGGGCTAGGGAAAAGGATTAGATATCAGCTCGAGGGGATGTTTTATTTAGGAACACTCTGGTGATAAAGGCTTAAATTAGTATGACTTCATTTGGAGCAAACAGGAGATGGTGGAATGAGCAGATATTCCCAAGAAAGAATAAAATGTGCTGAAGGTCTGAATATCACACACACACACACACACACAGGAAGCAAAGGTGGCTCAGGGCTCTCAGTCATCATTTGGGGCCAACATGCCCCAGACTCTGAAGGAGGAAAATGACAACCCACTCCAGTATTCTTGCCTGAAGAATCCCATGGACAGAGGAGCCTGGAAGGCAGCAGTCCACAGGGTGGCAAAGAGTCAGACATGACTGAATGACTGAGCATGCATACACACGCATGCCCCAGACACCCTCAAATTAAGCTCAGTTCCTACTTGGAAAGTTTCTAGCCTGCTTCCAGGCCCCTATTACCAAGCAACTAAACAAAGGCCTTCCTCCCTTCCTTTAGTCAGTCAGTCAGTTCAGTTGCTCAGTTGTGTCTGACTCTTTTCGACCCCATGGACTGCAGCACGCCAGGCCTCTCTGTCCTTCACCAACTCCTGGAGTTTACTCAAACTCACGTCTATTGAGTTGGTGATGCCATCCAACCATCTCATCCTCTGTCGTTCCCTTCTCCTCCTGCCTTCAATCTTTCCCAGCATCAGGGTCTTTTCAAATGAGTCAGTTCTTTTCAAATGAGTCAGGTGGCCGAAGTATTGGAGTTTCAGCTTCAGCATCAGTCCTTCCAATGAACATTCAGGATTGATTTCCCTTAGGATGGACTGGCTGGAGCTCTCTGCAGTCCAAGGGACTCTCAAGAGTCTTCTCCAACACCACAGTTCAAAAGCATCAATTCTTCCCTTCCTTCAATTCCTTCCAAATGCTCCTCATTGAAATAGCTAGCAGAAGCTCTCTCAGATACCACTTTGCAGTGGTTCTATCAAAGTAAAACAAACTCCTCACATAGAAAGCAGAAGCTCCAACTATAGGACCAACGAGTCTCATCTTTTTTACTTCCCAACTGTGGCTCAGCACTGTTAACCTTTTTCAGTCTGTTTTGTAAACACTTTCCTATTCCTACTTCCTACCTGTTCCTTCAACCTGGCGTAACTTCCCTGACACTATTTTGCCAATCCACATTAATCACTTAATGTTCAAGTTTAAGATTAATTTCCTCAGCTAGGCCTTCCTTTGGATGAATCAGGAATCAAAGACTCAGGTAAGAGACTGGGTATAAAGCAACAAGGAGTGGCGAGTATTTGGGGGATGAATGCCCAACTGAGAAAGGACTCACATTTTAAAACATTACACACTTCCTCACCAAACAAGATACAAATGCCACCATTTTGCTCACGCTGAACTGTGCCCACTTTAACTACCATTAGCTATTGTTTTTCCAGATGCTTGTGTCTATGGTACCACTACATTAGGGTCTATTTTTGCATAAGTTGTCTTACTCCTGGTTGTTATGTTACAGAAGAGTCTAATACAAATTTAACTTACAAGTACTTATATACATTATGCTGAAAAATGTATTATAAAATCATGTTGGCTATGGTCTCTTTATATATGCAGTATCCAACTATACACATTATATACTTTACTATTTGGAGTTGTATAGAAAAAACAGTACTACTATGCTGTACATCAACTTTGGAACATTCAAGAGTAATTTTGACATTATCCAACCTTTTGCCTCATGACTAGCATTTAGAACCTTACCTCCTGATATGCTTAGAGTTCTAGCTATATTACTTGATTCCTCAATAAAAATGATAACTTGTTCTTGTTTACACAGTTTTGTAATGTACAGAGCATTTTTATACCATAGCCTCAAGGGAGGCCTTCTAAAACCAGCTGCGGGTGGGAGGAAGACATCATCACCTATTTCAGAGGGAGATAAATGAGTCTCCGACAGGCAGAGTTCATTGGTTGAGATCATCCAGCTAGTGGTTAGCACAGCTGGACCTCAAATCCTGGTTTCTGGATCTCAAATACAGAACCCTTTCCTTCTCTTGCCTCTGTAATAGGTTATCTCCCTGTGCTAAACATGTAAAAGCACTTAAATGCTCATTCAATTCTTCTGGCGCTTTGTTTCCAAGGAAAATGAATTTCATAAAATCACTGCAATTTTCAAGGTTTCTGACTAAATAAAAACTTAAAAAAATTAGTTTTTTTCTTTTTTTTTAACCCCCCTAAGGACCATGTATAGTAAAGGAACATATATAAGTATTGTGTTAAGGTTTTTTATTAAAAAAATAAAACCCTCGTCCATGGAGTAATTGTGGGTGTTTATCTAAACACAATAAACTGGGATTACTGTTACTGAAAAACTCCTTTAAGATACCTAACAAGCTTGAAGAGAAAAACATATGAGACCCTTAAATCCATTATCAATTTTAATCCCAATTTTAGACAAGAAGATGTTAGGTACTATAGTTCTTGAATTTTTTCTTTTTTTTAAAAGCAACAAGAGACAGCTAGAATGGTATACCACTTTTTATGCATCTGACTACTGTGTTAATAGGAAAGGGACCAGGAATAAGTTCTAAAAGTCAATACCATTATACGTCTCAAGTTCCTTTCCATCTAAATCTTTTTAGCCTAATTTTAACTGCACAAACATAACCTCAACTCATTGTATATTTTAAAATGCAATCCAGTTTTAAAAGATAAAGTAATTACAGGTGACCAAATATGATATGGCATGTTTTACAGTAATGTTTAACTTACTAAGTACATTTCCATTACGAATGGAATTTCAGCAGGACTTCAACTTTTGATTTTTAGCTTTAATTAAATATTTGCAGCAGGTAGCTCTTTTGAAAATCAAGTAACTCTAGGGTTTAACTGAATAGCAGTTGAGTTATAAATAAGATAGTGATCTGGTCTCTTCGTCCAGCCAAGAAACACAATGCAGACTGGTACTGACTAGGGTAACCCCTTTTGATAAATGCTTCAACAACCTGATAAAGGTGATGCTTTTAAGTCAAAGGGCTTCCCTTGTGGCTCAGCTGGTAAAGAATCCGCCTGCAATGTGGGAGTCCTGGGTTTGATCCCTGGGTTGGGAAGACCTCCTGGAGAAGGAAAAGGCTACCCACTCCAGTATTCTGGCCTGGAGAATTCCATGGACTATACAGTCAACGGGCTCGCAAAGAGTCGGACACGACTGAGCGTCTTTCACTTTCACTTTACAGTCAAAAGATTCTGTTCAACTCTTATTTGGTTCACTGCTTTTAGAGTTCCTTGAATTAACCCCCTCTTATTTATTTCTCAGGGAATGTAGGGCATTCTTAAGCTTAGAATAAAAGTGTAGACAATACTAAAATGCTCAAAAGTTTAGTTATGTTCTTGAAAACTGCCATTATAATAAGCCAACTACTGAAACAAAAACTGCTCTATGACCAAAGAAATCTATGTCCACTTATTCCCAGGGACTATTCCTTGCAATATAGCAGGACTGTAAAAGTAATACGTAATTTACTAAGTAATTTTACTATGCAATCTTAATTGTGATTGCAGCCATGAAATTAAAAGATGCTTACTCCTTGGAAGGAAAGTTATGACCAACCTAGACAGCATATTTAAAAGCAGAGATATTACTTGCCAACAAAGGTCCGTCTAGGAAGGCTATGGTTTTTCCAGTGGTCATGTGTGGATGTGAGAGTTGGACTGTGAAGAAAGCTGAGTGCTGAAGAATTGATGCATTTGAACTGTGGTGTTGGAGAAGACTCTTGAGAGTCCCTTGGACTGCAAGGAGATCCAACCAGTCCATTCTAAAGATCAGCCCTGGGTGTTCTTTGGAAGGAATGATGCTAAAGCTGAAACTCCAGTACTTTGGCCACCTGATGCTGAGAGCTAACTCATTGGAAAAGACCCTGATGCTGGGAGGGATTGGGGGCAGGAGGAGAAGGGGACAACAGAGGATGAGATGGCTGGATGGCATCACCGACTCGATGGACGTGAGTTTGAGTAAACTCTGGGAGTTGGTGATGGACAGGGAGGCCTGGCGTGCTGCAATTCATGGGGTCACAAAGAGTCAGACACGACTGAGCGACTGAACTGAACTGAATTTTAATTTCTTCTTTAAAATTTTATGCTTGGCTGTGCTGGGTCTTCATTGTCACATGCAGGTTGTGGTGAGGGGGGGCTCTTCTCTAGTTGCAGTGTGAGGCCCTAGTTCCTCTGGGCCTGTAGGATCTTCCCAGACCAGGGATTGAACCCATGTCCCCTGTATTGGCAGGTGGATCTTAATCACTGGACCACCAGGGCAGTCCCAGTAATTTAAGTTTCTGATAGGATTCTTTTAGGAGAGGAGAGAAGGGGCAAGGCTCTGGTTTCTTTGGGGATTAAATAAGAAGAGAGTAAGGAATCCCTGGTGGCTCAGCGGTAAAGAATCCACCTGAGATGCAGGAGACATGGGTTTGATCTCTGGGTCAGGAAGATCCCCTGGAGAAGAAAATGGCAACCTATTCCAGTATTTTTGCCTGGGAAATCCCAGGGACAGAGGAGTCTGGTGAGCTACAGTCCATGGGGTCGCAAGAGTCAAGACCAGCTTAGTGACTAAACCACCACAAGAAGAGAGTTATCCTATAAAAATCATTATAAACATCTCTTGATTATTTACATATTGCTCATCCCTCAGGAAAAATTAAATCTATGGTTACTTTTACTTTATCAACCACTATTGGTTTTGTCAACATACAACCATAAGAAATAGACTTCTGGCCTAGAAAAGAGTGATTTCTCTAAGAAACACATTACAGAGGTCTAACTTTATTCTCTAAGGTTAGAGATATACTTGAAATACCTTCAGTTTCCTTTTTGCATCCATCATAGAGCTTTGACTCAAGTTAGTTCTTGAATTATTTAAAATTAACCAATAGGTATTTATTAAATACTTCGCTTTTTATCTGAGTACCTAAGCCGCATTATAAGTCATGATAGAGACAGTAGAAAAAGAAAAAAATTCCCAAGTCAAATATAATTTTGGAACTTTGTCAAAACCAGAAAACTGACTATAAATGGTCACGCACCAGGTGACTGCTTTAAGTGAGATTGTTTTAGGAAATGATTATAGCTACCTAGTTACTATTTATTGAGTGCTTAAAATGTGTCAGGCCAGTGTAATCATTTTTACTATTACCTCTGGGAGTTCTCAGAATACCCTTGTTAGGTAGATACTATTATTTGCACTTCTCAAGAAAATCCTGTGAAATCACATAAGGTTGCACAGCTTTAAAAAGTGACTTGGAGCTCAAACTCTGGCCTGGGTCACTTTAAGAACTGTGCTCTTGCCCACCACTCTAGATAAGTTAGGTTCTCCTACTCCTCCTTAACAACAGTTATATAAAATGTGAAATATCTGAACGTTAGAGAATTAAGAACTGATAAGAATAAATAGCTTTGGGGGGATCACTGTTTTGGTTTTGCACTACAGCTTAAGAAAATATCACTTGGCACCTGAATTTGTTTTCACTTATGCAAATAAATAGTAACAAGTATTTATGACTTATCCTGGGATATGATTTAAGATACATCTCTCTTTCTTTCCTAAAGAGGTACTATACTATTTTAAGAACTTGCGGTTATAATCCTTTAATAAGTCATTTAATTCTGCTCTTCAAAACGTCACCTGATAGAATAACCAAAGATTATCCAATAATTCTATTTTTAACCATGGTAATGTAAAAGAAAAAAATCTAGGCAGGGAAAGAAGAGGAAGAAAAAAAAAAAAAAGATGGAGCTAAAGCAGAAAATCCCTGGCGAGGAAAATGGCAACCCACTCCAGTCTTCTTGCCTGTAAAAGTTCTATGGACAGAGGAGGCTGGTAGGCTGCAGTACATGGGGTTGCAAAGAGTCAGACACAATTTTGTGACTAAACAAAAGCAGAACATAGCACAGGAAATCAGACAGTTAATCCTGAAATCAAATATACTCAGCTCTTGTCAAAGGGGGTAGTATGTTTAGAATGATAGTATGAATGTGAAATTTCAGGGTAATCCAAAGCTATCTTCTTCTAAATGCCCCCACCACCACCCTATACCCAAAGAAAAAGAGAGAATCAAAGTTTCACAAAATCTGGTATTTTGCTTTGTCAAGTCGATCCAACTTTACACATAGGAGAAACTCGTTCTCTGCAGTTTTAGAAGAACCATATTAAAGCTTGTATGGAATAAAGAATAATGTTTTTCTAGCCATTACAGCATAGAGAAGAAGGAAATATAAAGGAGAGAATCAAAAGGGCAGTGAGAAATAAAAAAAATCTGATCTATTTAACACAATCCTTGTTTTTAGAGAGTTTCTGGAAAACTGTAGCTATCTGATGTAGGCCAAAGTGAAAAAAAAAAAAGTCTAAAACGTTAGTATTTTATACAACTATTTAAAGGAACATGGAAGGCAAAAATCCAAACTGAACAATGGCCTGAAAAGTTAGTTACTGTGAACCAGACCTTATAACAATATTTGAAGCATAATATCCCATCTTTTTTTCAAAGAGAGAACTTAATGTAGACTTTATAACTGTGTAAATAAACTTACACATCAAATCTGACTATAAATACAAATGAAGATTTGTTCCTTGTGATCCTGATCTCTAGTAAGGTATAAGGAGAAGCAGTAAAATAAGCTTGGATTGGAAGATGAGTATTATTTTTAAAATACTAGAAATTTATAAATGAAGCATCTAGAACAAAGGAAGCTATTAGAAACCTTGAAACTTGGAGACGACATGATCACATTTAAGTGTTTTAAACAGGTCCCTCTGGGTGCTGCACGGTGAATGGACTCCTGGAGGAAGAGTGGAAGCTTGGAGGCCAGCTGGCAGTCCATGGCACGGGTCCTCAAGAGAGATGAGGTTGGCTGGGTGTGGAGTGGTGGTGATGGATGCAGTTAGATTTCAGACATTCGAAGAATGACAGAACTGACTGTAAGGATCAATTAAGTCAAGAAAAGAGGAGATGAATCAAGGTAAACCAGGCAATTATTAGGCAACTGGGAACAAGTGCTGCCACCTACTGAAATGGGGAACACTCACAAAGATGTAGGTCTGAGGAGTGAAATCAAGAACTGTGTTTGGGACTGTTCCGTTTGAGATAACCTCTTACACTTTGATAAAGAGATGAGATGTTGAAAATTGGTGCCTGGAAACAGAGGAAGGTTGGAGCTGGAGATAAACATTTGGAGGTCATTAACATACAGATGACATTTAAATCCTCAGGACTAGATGAGCTCCCCTAGGGAAGTGAATAGAGAGAAAGGAACTGGGATCTCCAACTTCCACAGGCCAGTCAAGCAGAGGATCATCAGCAGAGGAGACTGAGAATGGGCAGGGCAGTGGGAGGAAAATCAGGAAAGTGTTTCTAAAAGGAAAGAGTAATCAACTGGACGGCACAATACTGAGGTAAGACAGGAACGGAGAGATTTGACACTGGATTTGACAACAAAGGACCTAGTCATGTGCAATCTCAGGGATGTGATGGACACAACACAACTGGAGTGGGCTGGGCAGGGGACAGGAGATTAAAAAGCCAACACTACTTCTCAGATGCATTCACAGCTAATCCTTCTCTCTTTAGGTGTCCCCTTGCACACAGACTTTATTGCACTTATTTAATTTTAATGTCTGCTTGTGACTACTAAGACATGAGTACTTAAGGTAGGGACCATCACTGACTTATCCAGTTCTAGTTCTATGCCTGCACATGTCAGAAGATAAACATTGGCTAAATGAATATTTGATAGTTCTAGAAATAATTCCTACTCCTACTTTAGTCTTTTATTAAAAAAAACAAAACAAAACATGTTTCAACTGCGTTTTAACCACAGGGATGTGTTTTCTGGTTATCTGAGGCATCATAGTTTCAACAATGAAAACCAAAAGCCGTGATACTAAGTAAATGTCTTTTTAAAAAAATATGCTAACACTTAAGTTTACAGGTAAGCATATTTAGATCCTAAAGCATCTCAGAGAATCTTATTAGAAAGTTCAAGCTTGGTTCCTTCCTTGTACCAGCTCACTGTTCATGAGAAAAGTCTTCTAACCAAGGTTATCTCTATGGACCACGAACCAAGTGATCATAACTAGTCTATAGAGACAATGTATATGTACACATGATTATTTTTTAGTTTGTTTTTCATAAACTGTCAAACAAACAAAGAGAATCAAAACATAAACAGAAATGAAAGTAATCCGGAAGTGAAAACCCTGACCCTTTCAAGGCCTTTAGGAATCATTTTAAAATGACGCGAGAGTTACTTAATGTTTCAATAATTACTTGCGACAGAAAGCACGGAAGGCCTGATCTTCATGTAAAAATCAAATTCAATTTTCATATTATCTGTACTCTATTACAGTCTTAAGTGAAATTTAGAGAGAAGGTTATTGAATAAAGGGAGCCTACAAAAATACAAAGTTTTAAAATACCTATTTAAAACCAAAATTTCTTCTACCTAGTAATTTCAACTTCCCCCAAAACATCACCAATCGCCAAAATTTCCACCCAAATGGAAAAGTTTGAAAACATGTAAATAGTATGGCATTGTTCTAGTCTAGACCTAGACCCAAATACTTCTCAGATACAGAACAGCTAATCAAACCTAAGTCTCCTCAACACCAAACAAAGGACTGAGTGAATATGGTACTTTCTCTCCCCGACCCTATTTTACCCTCCCAACTGCTTCCAATTTCTCTCTCTACTAAGGGTATCTTCCTAGTGCTGATGGCTAGAAATTTCAATTCAACCCTGTTCTTATAAAACCTGGTGTTACATTCCATAGATTCTACTCATCTATAGTATCTTGTCTCCCACTGTATTCCTAGTTCACATTCTACTCGTCTCTGATCTTGACCATGTACTTCTTCCTAACTTGTCTACTTCCTTCCAGATGCATTTTACATTCATCATGTGCACAGAGTCCAGAATAATCCTAAAGCATTAGCTCAGTCACCTCAACTTTCTAATCAGTGTCTCCCCAGTTTTGACAGAATAAATTCTAATCTGCTCCAGTTTCCCTTTCCTCTCTTTAATTCCATTATATTTTCTCCTGCACTCAAAAGTGAGAGGAACAGGGTCTTCCTTGCAATTCTCAAAGCCTGATTTAGCTTTTCTACTTTTGCCCTTTCCTTGCCTATGCCACTCTTTCTCCTGAAGATGTGACTCCCCCATCTAGACTCTGCCTGTTAAAACCCTTTAAGATCCAAAGCTGTTGTTTAGACCAATAACATATAGGAACCCCAACAAGAAAGAAACTTATGTTATCTGTCTAACAACCTAGTTATTAAACTAGTAGCCAAATGCTCTGACTACTGAGTTCTATTCAAGGTGCTAATTTGATTCATGAATCTTTAAGGAGCATATGCATGTGTGCTAAGTTGCTTCAGTCGTGTCCAACTCTGTGTGACCCTATGGATTGTAGCCCACCAGGCTCCTCTGTCCATGGGATTCTCCAGGCAACAATACTGGAGTGGATTGCCATGCCCTCCTCCAGGGGATCTTCCCGACCCAGGGATCAAATGCGCATCTATGAAGTCTCCTGCATTGGCAGTCGGGTTCTTTACTACTAGCACCACCTGGGAAGCCCTTAGCATACAGTCTAATTAATAAGATTCCCTCTTCTTATATCCTATATTAAACTGCTAGCTGTGAAATTCCAGGTTTGGCCTTTGCAGGCAAAGTATTAGTGGAGGCCCTTAAACCAGTTCTTCCTAAAGATTTAACGTGGCTATCAAGAGCCATAATGCCACAACCAAAATTGTAGATAGGTAGATAAACTGACAGGAGGGGAAGGGAGAAAGGTAAAGAAAAGAAAGCAATTTTCATGGTAAATCTGACCTGATTCATGCCATGTTTTTCCAGCTTAAACGTGGCTGTAGAGACAGTCATTAATTTACTGTATTCTGCTCCAGGCCTGCTTTTCGAGATTTCTGTATTAAGTCATGGGAAACGTCCTATGGAGCTGAGGTATGCAGGCAAGTCAAATGTGCTGCGGTCATACACATGCTGTCTTCCCTATTCTAAAACTCTACTCATCTTACACAAAGAAATGCCCATTTCATCACATTTTAGGGACATCTTCTTAAATACTCCAAATACATTTCACCCAAACTGGCAAACACTTAGGCTGAACACTGATGCTAGGCTCCTGATCCTCTCTGTAGTCGCTGCAAATTGTTAAAAATGACCCAGCACAGCTTCCATAGTTTTTTTTTTTTTTAAAAAAAACAAACGCAAATAGAAAGGTTCAATCTGGTGATTGTCCTTGATAAGCTTTCCTGTAAATCATTCCAAGGATTTTACACCCCTTTCCTTTTAAATTCTCTTCTTGAACACGGTCCAATCCTTCACATATGTTCTTTCTTCCTCTTCTCAATTCTGGTGCCAAGGTTCCCCGTCTATTCCTTCAGGCAATCTGGCCAGTGCTTTTCACTAGGAGTAGCACCCTTCTTTGCATTGAACACCTGATCATCTGAATAAACTTTTCACTTATTGCAAAATGGGGCACAGATTTGACTTTACTTGATACAAAGCTTTTTTCAGATGAAGTTCAGCCTCAAGATGGGTTTAAGTTAAAGTCAATAAGATTAACCTATTTAAATTAAAACTGGCTCTGTGAAAAAACTGCAACAGAAGGAATCTGCTAAGGCAAACCTCACTGTTTCACTTAGTAAGTGTGTCAGCAGCAGCGGCAGCTGTGTTGGCAGGTCTGGATGCTTGAGTGGTGCCCTTAAGAACAGGTCCTTCTGTATTTATAACAGCAGATTATTGAACACACGTGTACACATTCAAAATTGTTTGAGGGCAGGCACAAAAAAGGAAGAGACAGGAAAAAGTAAGGCATGTGTCTTTTTGTGCCTTAAACCACGATGAATCAAACACTGATATCTTTACTTGGTAAAAAGAAAGGAGAGGAGAGGATATCTCCTACCCCATGACCTGTGGGATGAGTGATTTCATAAGATCATGGAACACATTAAAGGGAGCTATGATGAAGAACAGTAACTTCAGAGGTTTAAATAAGACTTTATGCTTTGACTGGAAATAACAGAATCTGGTAATACTGAACAAGACTGAATTCCTCATACAAAATTAAATGTAAGTATATTTACACACATTTTCAAAACACTATCATTTTCCTAGAAGACACTCATACAAGCAGGAAAATTTATTTAAAGCCAATAACTGGGGTTAACAAAATAATGCGTTAACAGAACCCTTAAAGCATCTCCTTTCTCATGCTCAGGCATAGAGAATGAATGTCTCCTGCCTTGAGATGCATCTTTGCGAGACGTTTATGTAATAGTTGGACAAACATGATAGTATTATTTGAGCCACCACCTTTGAAACTTTAAGTAAACATTAAAAAAAAAAAATCAACAGGCTCAGCAATGGCAGATTCTGAAAACAATATTTTGATAAGGTTTTTGTTACTGCAAACTTACTCAAATGTCAAAATAAAGCCAGCTACACATTACTGAAGGAATTGGCTAAGGTAAGTTTTAGAATTCTGAGGTTTGATTTAAAACACTTTTAGGATATATCTGGGAGAAATATGTAATTATAGTAACATATAAAATGTATTTAAATGTATAGGGATTTAAAGTAAAATTAAATCATTTAAAATGTATAGGGATTATATAGACCATAAATTCAGACATGAATTTAGAATGACTATGAAGTTGTAATATGTGATTTTATTTAGCAACTTTAACTTCATTCAAAATAAACTATGGGGGAAAAAAGTAGCTTTGAAATATATACTAAATATCTATATCAGTATTCTGAGTTCATTCTGCAAGCCATGAAAATAACTTTCTAATTAATACATTTTTGTATATAATCAACTGGAAACTGTTTCTGTATTCAAACTGAGTGAAAAACAACTTTTAGGAGATATTTACTCCAGCTATAACTCCCATTCCTGAATTCACAATGTCTCTATCCCCCACCTAATCTGTTTAAAAGGTTCCCAAATAGCATTCTTCATTTCTTCTCTAAAAATAGAAAACTTGAGTAATGAAGGTCAATTAGGTTTGTTTGTCTTGAAACAGTGAGGAATTGTTTCCAATTAAAGATTCTGTTTCCATGGACTCTAATAATTTCAGATACTTGCCCAATTACATCTAGAGAACTTCTGTATTTAGCCTAAGTCATAGCTTCCTAAAATTCCTAAATGTACTTCCCTGAAGTCTTAGGTCAAGTAGGTTAATTTAGGAAAATCCAATACAAAATAATCTGGATAAAAATAACTCTGATGCTTAATTTAGGAAATTAACCTCTTGAAGTTTCTGGGTCTTAGAAAGTCATCACAAGAGGAGGAATAACAGTCATAACCTTGCATAGGCCAACACCTGGGAGGCCACTTGTCAAGCATCAAGCACCTTCCTATCAAGTACAGGAATGATAAAGTTTCACATAAGAGGTTAAAGCTATCCTGCCTCTCCTCCCCAGGAGAGAACAGAATTCCAAATGCAGCTACAATTTAAAGTTAGGAGCCCTACTTTGATAAGTGTGGAAAGTGTAACAGCCCAAGTATGTATTGTTCTCCTGCAGGATAAAAGCTGGGCCATCTGCCCACTGCTGGCAACTTTATGGTGATGGGGGAGCCCTGGTCCTGAGTCAGGAGAGGCCCTGAGGATACCTCTGTGGGAGGTTTGGCTGAACACACCATTTTTCAGCTGTCAGAAGTTTCCAGTCTCACCCCGATTCCTGCTTTTTCCAAGTCCCTTAAAGTGTTTCTGTGGCCAAAGTGACAGTCAGGCCTGGGGACAGAACTGGTTAAGTCAGAAACAAGGCTGGAACCAACTGCAACCGTCAAATCAGCTTATTTCTTCCTCCTCTCCCTGCATACTATATCACCCTTCCAGAAAAAAAGGCACCCAAGGACTACACTCAGAAAGGGAGAGGAGCTTGGAAAAGTCTTGTGCAGTTCCCTTCTCTGCCTCTGCACAGACTGACCGGGGCCTCTTAATTTGCATACACAGAGATGGAAACAGACAGTAATGATATTAATAGGCAATAGAAGTAGTCAGGAGTAAGGAAAGCCATTGACTTTGGTACCTTTGCCTATAAAGTGAAAATAAATCAAGAACTAAGCAGTGGGATGGAAGAATTTTTGATCTATTTCTTAAGACAATGGCATATAAATGTGGGGGCTTTTAGACCCAAACTTTAATCCCAAGCACAAAGTGCTAAGGTGTAGGAGGCAGAAACCAAGGGAGGAAAACAAATAGCACTCTCTTCTTGGGCCCCAGCAGCCATGCAGGTCAGGGAGCACTGGGGGCTCCTCTGTCACCTCGCTCTCCTGAGGGGGGTGGGGGTGCTCCTTCCCTGTGTGGGCCTCCTCACCCATCTCTTTCTTCCCTCTGATCCAGGGCCTGTCAATCTTACTGTAATCAGCTGTACAGTTTGCCAGTTGTCCCCCAAGACGGCTGGCCGAACTACTGCCCCCAGAGATGCCTCTCCCCACCCCTGTGTGTCAGCCTTTATCTGCTCCCTGGGTCTGTTTCTGACTGCAGGTTGGCCTCCTCCGGCGGACTCCTTCCTCTCTGGTTTCTGAACGTTTTTTTCCTCTTTACATACCCTGACCTACCTTCTTCCCTCTGTCATTGCTTCCACGCCCTCCCCTAGGAACAGAGAGAGGCTTATCTCTCCATCTTGCAGGGCTGAGTTTCTCTCGACTGTCTGCCCCTGTTCCTCTGCCTGCCTATCTGGCTTCCCGCACGCGGGGCCTCGCACTCCATGCTGGTGCTGCTCTCTCCCCTGCAGATGCACCTGTCTGGGAGTAGCTACTGACACAAGCAGTTTTTCTGTCTTTATTTCCTTGCCTTCCTACTGCTGGGTGGTCACTGACTTCCCAGTCATACTTGAGACCTTTTTCCCCTCTGAGATTTCACAGGTGTGTGCAAGGCTTCTCCTTGTGCATGCCTTCCTCCCTCCACTCCTGGATCTGAGGGTTTTTCACCTGTACAGTCTCTGGTGGGCAACACATATGCCCTGGAATGTACATCCATGCATCCACTCTGTGAGTGCCATCTGCGGGCATGTCCCTGAGTCTGCTGCTGTTTACATGGAAGGTGAGCTCAGGCACTTCTCAAGCTGTGCACACCCGCAGGCCTCCCCCTGTGCGCATCCTTAGGTATGGGGGCGTCTCTGAAGGTTGTCCCCCCTGGTTAAGGCTCCCAGGTTCACATCTCTCCTGCCATTTTTGCCTGCTGCTTTGGGCCTTCCTTCGAAGCATTTAAAGTGCCTGGCACTAGTGGGAGCTCAACAGATGTTAATTCCTTTCTCCACTTTTATCTGAAAAACTAACTGTGTGTGTCCGGGTGTCCTCCTGGCCTCTGCGCCTGCTTTATGAGATCAGTTAATCGGTGCGTGTTTCCGTGGCATAGGCTCTGCTCTTTGTCGGGATGCCCTGCGGGTTCTCTGCTCCACGGATGTCTCTCTTCTCCGAGCGACTGTTAAGCGATTTCTCAGATGATCTCTGCCTTCCCTTTCGCGATGCGTCCACTCTGCCTCCCTCACCCACACACGGTACTGCATGGCCATAAACGGCGTCCCCAAAACTCCGCTTGCTGCGTCCCTTCGCAGTGCCTTCCACGCTCTCTCTCACTTTTTTTCCCCCTAAAACCTGCAAACGCGTTCCTTGGTGTGTCCTCTACAATCGCTGAGTCTGTGAGCCTTCGCTGTGCTCGAGTTGTGTGTGTCTGTGTCCACGCTCTCTCCGGAAGGCGGAGCGGGGTGCGACACCCGAGTCTGCCCAGAATGCAGTGTAACCACCTCCCCCCAAGCCCTGCACCCCGACACCCCGATGCTGGTCTCTCTCTAGGTCAGTGAGTCAGCCCCAGCCGCGAGCGACGCGTCTTTGGGGGATGAGGAGCCACCGAGAATCCTTCTCTCTAGGGGACCGAGGTCCTTGCTCCCGGGTGAGCGCTGGGTGTGTGTGTGTGTGTGTGACTCCCCGGTTCTCTGGGAACGCCCGTGTGCCCTCCTCCACCCGCGTACGCGGAGCGCCCGTATCAGCCTCTGAGAGTACACGGTGGGCACCCACCCCACCCGCCCCTCCACGCCCCGTGCGCAGCCGCCCATGTGTCCCCAAGTCCCTGCGGGTAACAGTGTGTGTCCCACCTTCACACGCGGAGCGCCTGGGTCCCGGGCTCTCCGCGGCTCTACGGTTGGGACGCCCCCCACCCCCCGAAGCGGACGGCTAGTGCCAGCCGGTCCTCTCGGTTCGGCGTCTGGACGCTGCCCTCCTCCCATCCACCCCCAAACGTCGTGGGGGCAGAGGAGCCATTTCACTCATCTCTTCCCTGGTTGCCTCTCTCCCTCAGCGGGACCGAAAAGGCTAGAAAAGCCCCGCGGGCGCCGTCGGAAAGTCCCCGCAGCGCAGGGGCTGCGGCGGCCTCGGCCCCGCCGCCAGGGGCCGCCCGCCCGCCCGCTCGCCCGCTCGCCTCCCCCGGCCACACGCCCCGGCGCCTGGCCGGCCCCGGACGGCGGCGGCCGTCAGCCACCCTCGCCCGGCCCTGCCCTGCCCCGCCGCGGCGCGCGCGGACGGCAGCCGAAGCGAGTCACCGCTCCGCCAGCCCCGAGCCAGGTGCAGCCGGGTCGGACAGGGGGCGGCGCGGCTGGGCGGCCGGGGACGCCCTTTCCTCCCTGCTCTCAGCCGCCCGGCCTCACCTTGTGGCTCTGGTAGGTCTCGAGCGCGCGGATCGCCGTCTCGGTGAGCTTCACATGCAGTACGGTGATGTGGTCCTGTCCCAGCCTCCCGCACGACAGCCCGTACCGCTGCTCTTCCCGCAGACCCGCCGCCGCCGCCGCCCCCCCCGCCGCCATCTTAAACTCCCCGGGGTGCCGCCGCCGACGCCGCTCGGGCTCCAGCCTCCACTGCGGCCGCGGCTGCTCGGGCGTCTGCAGCCGCCGCCACAGCTACGGCCATCCCGCTGCTGACGTACTGTCATATACTGCGCGCAGGCCAGACCTCCGGCGGCCACCGCCGCCGCCCGCCCCGCCCTCCGGCCTCGGGCCCCGCCCCTGGCTCGTCTCATTGGCCCCCGGGGCTCCTCAGGACCGCCCTTATTGGCCACCTCCCACTCTCACGGGGCGGAGCCCAAAGTCGCCGGAGTTTTGCTCCCGGGACGGGACGTCCGAGAGGTGAGAGGCTGACGTCGAGGTGACGCACCAACTTAACCACACCTGACGTCACGCCTGATCGGCTTGCTTCACTGGCGGCTGTTGGCCAGGCTGGTTTAGGGGTGTGTGTGGGGGAAATCTCCTGCTAATTTAGGGTGTCCAGGTTGCCTGGTCTGACTCCCTGGAGGCCGAGCTCCGCCCCTTGTGGGGGTACTCAGAGCTGGGAGTGTAGTCGAGGAGACTCTCTTCCTGCGCTGGTGGTCCTTGGGGAGGGAGATTCCCTACCCCAAATTGATGGCCAAGTAAAGACTTCGTTCCCCGACGGCTGCTTTAGCCTGTGGAGTAGGATGTGTGCGTGTGAGGGAAGATCGCAGTCACTTGTGGAGAGTTGCTCCTCAGAACTCACCGCTTTGATGAGCGGCTGGAACTGGGGAGGAGGACGCTCTTCTTCGTCATCATTTCGCCCGAAGTTTGAAATTAGCGAGTTGGCCCCCGGCTTTGAAGAATTCTGCTAGATTGTGTGAAGCCTCTTAACGAACGTGAAACTAGTTTAGGAACCGGTACCTGAGGCTTTGGTGCGGTGGGCACAGCAGAAAACGGAAATTGAAGGGTTTTCCCACGCCGTGCCCGGTTGCCATCCCGGAGAAATGTATTCCGTTCCTTTGAAATTCTCCAAAGTAGGAGCAGGGTTATGTATAAATTATGCATGCACGCATGGGACTTGGGGCGGAACTTAGGGTTTTCCTTTCGAAGGGCAGTAGGAGAGTTTAAGTGGCCTTCACTTATATTGAGAGACACAGCGACATCATGCCCCGGTTTCGTCTGGGTTCTGTCCGTTTCATCTGACAGGGAGGTGTTTGAGCTGTTGCTGTTAAGTGGAGGAGACCGGCGCGTGAGGGGGTGAGGAGGCTGGGCGCACATTCAGTTCCTCGCGACTCTCCGTGTGTGGGCGTGGCTAAAGGAAGACGCCTAATCCCGAGCGCTTTTCAGCGCGGCGTGTGGATCCACTGGACAGGCTTCCGGTCAGACGATGAGTTAACCGGGGATCAGCGACATTAAAAAAGCAAACTATTCAAAGGCATGAAACTACTGCAAGGTCTTTTTTTTTTAATTACTTAGAAAAATTTGAGACGCTTTTTTGTTTCCCTCAGATTGTAAAACTCCGTTGCGTTTGACTGGGATGTCCCCAGGAAAAATGTATAGGCATTTAATCAGTGTTTCCCATACTTTTAAATTGGATAGTGCCATTATTTTTTTCCAGGCAGTTCCAAGTGGGAGTTTTCCATGATTCACCTCCCGCTTTTAATCAATCCTCTACCGTTCATGTACACTACCTCTTGTTTCAGACCCTTGAGCCTTACAGATGACAGAACAGATTACAGATTCGTTCTGTAAACAAATTACTGAACGAATCCTCCTTCCATAGAATATGGGTTAAGTGGAAACGCCTGTATTACGCCACAGGAAAGCATTTTTGAAGTGGACTTAATTTCAATCCACTAGATTCTGCTTGCTGTTAAGACATGATTAACACTTGTTAATCTAGTTTACTAGAGTGTTTAATTATCTTAAATTCATTAAATAAGCCAGGCAATCACAAAATAATTTAAAACGTAATTTTATTCTTGAATTATTCTTTTCTCCTGTTGGCTTTACTTTAATAGGGAAGGACTGACCACATATCCAAAGCTTTAATTATTTGGGGGTGGGGGTGGGAGAGACTGACCAGAACAAGTAAAACCTGTATACTATTCCTTTTTTGGTGAAGGTGGGTAAATCCCCGCCCACATGGCATCTTAACTTGGCCTCCTCTTACTCAGAACTTCTGATGACATCCACAGGGTGGGGAAGGAGCTAGGGTGGTTTTCACTATAGTTTTTAAATGTCTGACCTGCAGGCACTTAATAGAAATTGATTTTTTTTTCTTAGTTGTGATAAGAAAAAGTTTTTCTTGCTGTATTTTAGTGAGTAACCTAATCTTTCAGCGAGTACTACAGTATATTATTGTAGTGAGTTAATGTCTGTATTTTCTCCCTTTGGAGCATTTCAACTATGGAAGGAAGCAATGACCATGTGTTAATACAAAGTAATAGGGTAATCTAGTTGTGTGTTTCTTCACTGCAAAGTACACATTATGCCTGCCTGAATCAATTGGACAAGTTGTGATGCTGATAAGGGTAACTCATTCTCAGGGGGCTGATGAAAGTTGCTCTTTGGGAGGTTTGCTATTTTATAATTATTTTTAGTTTTTAGTTATTATTCAGTTTCATTAACAAACAATTATTGAATGCTAAATAAATGTAAAATGCTGTGGAAGATTTAAAAATTAAACAGCATAGTCTCTTATTTAAAGGGATTTTCTGTTTGAATATGGGGAAGGAACCAACAAACTCAAAGGAAAGAGATTAGAGAATTAGTAAGTGCTAAATTTGGGTGGTAGAGTTTATGAGCTTAAAGCTTCAAAGAAAGAGTCTGGAGAAGTTTTGTGGGGGTGTAGACCTTGAACATTTTTTGAGGTTTTAGTAGATTCTAGATAAGTAGAGCTGGTAAAGATGGGGAGGGGCCAGCTAAAAGTGATCTTGATGATGATTCTAGCTAAACTCAATCATTTATGAATGAGGAGGCTGAGACACCATTAATTTAAAAGCAAGCTGCCTAATCTATTACAACTAGGAGAGGCAGAGTCTGCATCAACTCTAGTCACTATTTACACTGAGGTAGCTATTGTTTAGACTTAATAACTGAGAATAAATCTCTTATATGATAATTCAGTGCAGAAAAAAAGGCTAAAAGGAAGTAACCTGGTTCAAGACCTGCTCTATCTCTCATGTCTAGTGTGCAGTGCAGACAGAGGTTGTGGGAACATTAAGGCCATCGCTGACCTTCAAGTGCTGGGTCACCCCTCTTTCTGAGTTGCCATGTATTTAATGACAGTTTCTCACTTCTCCTTTGAAACTGAGGTCACCAATTCAGGTGCCTTCAGGGACCATTAGGTACCCAAATAAGCCAGACGGTATGCCATAGGTACTGAGGGTGCTGGACTGTGGTGAGTTATGGGTGATTAAAAGGTTCAGTGACTTTCTGGTCTAGCTGTGTGCTGCTAGCGGCCTGCAGGGGCCCAATGTTGTCTGAGGTAATTTTTCAAGAAAAGCTATAAATCAAATATTTTTACATGAGCTTTCTAAGTTTATTTATTGGCACCTAACTGAAAATCTCAGTAAACATTTTGTGGACATTAGAGAAGTCTCTTGGCCTGAGTTAGCTCAACTTTCTAGTTTTTAATCTCTGCTATAATGCTTTTCAGTGCAGAAGGCCTTTCTGTCTTATATTGATACATGTCTTAGTACTTTTGTGAGTTATTTATTAAAGCCACTTATAGCATTGTTCCTACTAATGTGTTAATCCAATTTTAAGACATTAGTAGGAACAATTGTATAAGTGGCTTTAAGAAATGGAAACAGTGACAGACTATTTTCTTGGGCTCCTAAATCACTGCAGATGGTGACTGCAGCTGTGAAATTAAAAGGTGCTTGCTCCTTGGAAGAAAAGCTGTGACTAGCCTAAATAGCATATTAAAAAGCAGAGACATTGCTAGCAAAGCTATGTCTTTTCCAGTAGTCCAGTATGATTGTGAGAGTTGGACCATAAAGAAGGCTGAAGGCTGAAAAATTGATGCTTTTGAGATGCGATGTTGGAGAAGACTCTTGAGAGTCCCTTGAATGCAAGGAGATCAAATCAGTCAATCCTAAAGGAAATCAATCCTGAATATTCATTGGAAGGACTGATGCTGAAATTGAAGCTCCAATACTTTGGTCACCTGATGGGAAGAGTCAGCTCATTAGAAACCCTGATGCTGGGAAAAATTGAAGGTAGGAGAAGGGGACGACAGAGGATTAGATGGTTGGATGACATCACTGACTCAATGGACATGAGTTTCAGCAAGCTCTGGGAGATGGCGAAGGACAGGGAAGCCTGGCATGCTGCAGTCCATGGGGTTGAAAAGAGTTGGGCATGACTGAGCGACTGAACAATAACAACATCTTAATACAAGGCAGTAATTTCTGTTACGAAAAGAGAACACAGAACCTTACAGAGTTATAGCTGAGCTCTCTGGAAGAATATCCAGGTGGGAATTCTTTCCCCTTGGAATTCTCTGTTACTTATGCCTCTTTCCCTCCCATTGTGTTTGATCCCACAACATTGCACTGCTCTTCCTTCAAGACTTTACCCAGTCCTGTGCAAAAATCTCCTCCTTTCCTTGGACACAACTGAAATAGCAGTTTTATGGTTTTATAGGAACTTCACCAAATGTTCGTAGAGAATAAGGCTGCAGGACCTACAGGAGGCACATAAATATTTGTTGCCTAAACACAGATCCAACCAGTCCATTCTGAAGGAGCCCTGGGATTTCTCTGGAAGGAATGATGCTAAAACTGAAACTCCAGTACTTTGGCCACCTCATGCAAAGAATTGACTCATTGGAAAAGACTCTGATGCTGGGAGGGATTGGGGGAAGGAAGAGAAGGGGATGACAGAGGATGAGATGGCTGGATGACATCACTGACTCGATGAACGTGAGTCTGAGTGAACTCCAGGAGTTGGTGATGGACAGGGAGGCCTGGTGTGCTGTGATTCATGGGGTCTCAAAGAGTCGGACGCGACTGAACTGAACTGAAACACAGATTTTAAGCTGAACAGTTGTTTGGTTGTGTGTGATTATTTTTTACTCCATCCCATTCAAGTGTACCTGGAGAAGGAAATGGCAACCCACTCCAGTATTGTTGCCTGCAGAATTCCATGGACGGATGCTACAGCACAGGGGGTCGCAAAGAGTCAGACACGCCTGAGCAACTAACACTTATTCACGTATAAGAAATATCACAAGGCATTGTTTATCATCATCATTATAAGCTAAATCTGGCTCTGAGTGCCACCACCCCCCCCAGCCACCCTCTCCCACCCCCGCCATCTCACCATGTGATAAAACAATAAATCTACAGGTCTTTCAAAGGTCCCAGAGTATTTGGGGAGGGCTCTTTGGTCTCTGTCCTTTGATGTCCTTTGATAATCCATTAGAAGCTCAAGAATTTCCCTTTAGGATGGATTTGAATTTGGGTACAATGGGGATGGGAGGAACCAGGGGACACAAATTAAAACTGGGTTTGCATAGCAAGCATACTGGTTTTACTTTAGATTGTATGTTTATATGGCTGTTTGTATTGAGGGTAGCATTGATGGGAAGCTATCCCAGCTCTGGGGCTTCCCTGGTGGCTCAGCAATAAAAAATCCACCTGCAAATGCAAGAGACTTGGGATCCATCCCTGGGTCAGAAAGAACCCTAGAGAAGGAAATGGCAGTTCACTCCAGTGTTCTTGCATGGAAAATTCCATGGACAGAGGAGCCTGGCAGGCTACAGTCCATGGGGTCACAAAAGTCTCGGCAGGACTTAGGGACTAAACAACAAAACAAATCCCAGCTCTCGACTACTCTCAGTACAGTCTCTTAGTCTCCAAAGTTCTTTCCTCCTCCTAGGACCCTCTGGTTCTTTTCAAAAATTGTAATCTGGGAGTAAGAAAAATATATCCCTCTCCCCAACCCCTTCCAACCTTCTTCCCTCCAGTTCAGATACTTTCTTCCTCTCAGTGGTGCTGCGTAGGAGGTGAGGTGGGTAGGCGCTCTCTCTCATTCTCTCAGGTACAAGGGAAACACTACTCTAGCTTCCTAAGACAGGGATACCAGTCCTGATGGACACCTGTCTGGGCTTCTCTCCCTGTTTGTCCCTTGCCATTCCTCACTTGAAGAGCGGTCTCTAGGAAGTTAGGAAGTTGTATGTACTTTGAAAGCAAAATGGTTTAATTCTCCTGCACATGAAGAAGCCCTTTTCCTTCTGTATTGATTGAAAGAAACGTCCTGTCCACAGAACTGCACAATATAGTGACCAAAATTTCCCTTTCTCCCACATGATAGTTGGTTCTGTGGCTTTTCGGCATAGTGCAAAGTGCCCTGAAAGGTGTCAGATGAGCTTGAGAATGAGAAAGGTGGTAAAGATTGACCTCACAACTGTTTCCTTGTTATTTTGTACTGAAAAGGAGCACATGTATTTCTAAAGAAACGGGAAGACTAGAGGGGGCAAAATGCCAGTTCAGCTTTTCTCTTTAAAACATGGTAATAGTGGACCAAATGCCATCAACATCAAGAACAGTATTGATAGTTAGTAATAGCTGAATTCCTGATGGGACTTTGCATTTTAAAAACGGTTAAGTTCTGTTTTCTCTTTGAATTTTCTCTCTGTACTCTTTGAGGTAGTCATTGTTTTATATTCTTTTTACCTTTAAGTGATACACAGAGAGGCTGTGTGTCACCCAATTGGTAAGTGATAGAGCTTGGCCAGAACCTAAGATTTCCTTTTACAGATCTAGCTCTTCTTTGGTCATGGCTCTAAATCTGTGGAATTACTGAATGTGTTAGGTTATCACAGTAAATTCATAAAAATGAAATGGTTGGTTCTACTTTGGGGGGCAGCTTGGGAGCTGGTTTTGTTGTTGGTCTTAAAAGAAAGAGTTAAGTCATTTGAGTCACCTCTTCCACACAAACACCAAATAGTCTATAGAATAGTTAGAAGATAAATAAAATAGTTAGAAGATAAAAATAAATGATAAATAAATGTCACCTCTTCCACACAAACACCAAATAGTCTATTGAATAGTTAGAAGATAAATAAAATGATCCACTCAGCTTTGGTTTATTATAGCTAGCATACTGACTTTAGTGAGATTTATGAAAGCTAGTAATAATTGTATTTTTTATGTATGGCATAATTCGTGATATAGTAGAACTCTTGGTATAACAAATATGTGCCCAGGTGCCCATATGAAGGTGCTCATCTTGGAAGTTCCCTGGTGGTCCAGTTGTTAGGACTCTGGGCTTTCACTGCAGAGGGTGTAGGTTCAGTCCCTGGTCAGGAAACTAATAAGATCCTGCAAGCTGTACAACATGGTCAAAAAGAAAAAAAAGGAAAGAAGAAAATGCTCATCTCATGCTTTTAATTTATAAGGATTTACAGTTATTATATCTTTGCTTTTATTGAATGTTGTTCGTATCCAACATGTAATAAATGATTTTAAGAACGAGTCTCCAGTCAAAAGCATGATCCTCAAAGGCAAAATACCACTCCCTTTATACCATGGTTTCCAGAATGTATTATGGCAAAAAGTAGAAAAAATAGAAGCTTTTCTGTTTCTACTTAGAGAATTAGAATTATAATTGCCCTGATCCCATTTTGTTTTCAGTCATCAATTTATTCAAGTATCATGTTTACCATGTTTTGATCTGTTATGACCTACTATTTGGAAGCTTTTTATTTGGGAGATTTTGCTGTTGCTTTGGATTTTGGAAATTTAAGAACCAACATTACCTTACAGGGTAGAACATTTATAGAATTAGAAGCAGGGTAATATAGTTTAATAAGATTTAAGATATGAGAATAAGGGATCTTAGATGAGAAGCACCATTCAGGCACTAATTCAGTGGTATAGGAGTTGTGGATTGTTGGAAAATATTCAGCTCACGGTGTTTGGAAAAGCTTCATGGAAAAGTTAGTATTGAAACGTCAAAGGCTTGGAGCTGTGATAATGGGAATATTGAAATATTCTAAATTTAGGGATCTTCTAAGCAGTGGTTTGCTATCACAGTGTGTTTGGGGGAAAAGACCGTAATCTGGTTCAACTGCTCTATGGGACACATGAAGGTGGTTGTGACAGAGCCAGAAAGATGAGCTGGGGACAGATTATTAAGAGAGCTTTCAGTAGTGGGTTAAGGAGCTTGGACTTTTATCTGTGAGCAGTAGGGAACCTTTGGAGGCTTCTGATCAGGAAGTGGCATAATCAAATCATACGTTAGGACTCTTCAGGTAATAGCAGTATGAATAATGAGTTGGAATAGAGGGATACTAGAGAAAGGAAGTTGAATTAAGGGACAAAAATAATAAGCCTGGGGCAGTGGGGTGAATTGGGAGATTGAGATTGACAGATAGACACTATTCTGTATAAAATAGATAACTAATGATAACCTGCCATACAGCTCAGAGAACCCTACTCAATGCTCTGTGGTGACCTAAATGGGAAGGAAGTCTAAGAAAGGGGGGATATATGTGTATGCATAACTGATTCACTTTGCAGTACAGTGGAAATCAACACAACCTTGTAAAGCAACTGTACCCTAATAAACATTAATTAAAAATAAATAAAAATTAAAGCCTGTGTTAGGGTATTGACATTGTGAACAGAGAAAAGGAGGTGGCTATGAAAGGCTCTGCAAGGTAGAGTTGACGGATTTAACAGTTTTATTTGGCTAAGAGGTGAGTGAGCATGAGGAGCCACAAACAACTACTAGCTTCAAGTTTGGCTTACTGTATGATAGTATTGATATGAAAATAAATAAGAAAATCAGAAGCTGGTTTAGGTTAGAAATAGTGGTAGGATGTGTGTGTGTGAATGTTTGGCAGTAATTTGCAAATGTGGGTCTTAGGCCTCAGAGTCAATTCCATTGAGATAATAGAAGTCATGGGATTCAATGAGTTTTGTGAGAGAGGTTATGAGGAAAGAGGGGGAGAAAGGAAAGATCAGGAAATATTCCCAAATCACGCCCCACTGTAAGGGCTGCAAACCTCCTTCATTTAGAAGCACGGCAATGGTGGGTGGTATTGACAGGGGTATCTTACGTCTGACGTGTGTGTGTGTGTCTTTCTGTATGTTTCCAAGATTTTCCAAAGAGTAACATCATGCTCAGTCACTTGCATACAAATATCTGTTTTGAAATGGAGGAAAAAAGGGTAGAATTAACAGCTGCCTCTTGGGCATTAGACTTATTCAGTGTGCACCTCATCCATGGGGCATGTTATGACAGAAAGTAGGTATTAAAGGCCATAATGGGGGAGCCTGTAGGCACTTTGATCAGAAGTGAAGAGGGAACAAAAGATTACTCAGGAGAGAGTAAGCAGGAAGACCAAGGATCAGAGGAGGCTCTATATAATATGGGAATTCAGAATAGGGCACTATCAGTGTCAGTGGCAGGCATCCCCTGGTGGCTCCGTGGTAAAGAGTCTGCCTGCTAATGCAGGAGACATAGGTTCGATCCCTGGGATTCTTGCCTGGGAAATCCCACGGACAGAGGAGCCCGGTGGGCTACAGTCCATGGGGTCTCAAAAGGGTCGAACACAACTTAGTGACTAAACAGCTGTCTGTGGCAATAATAAATACTGTGAAGCTTAAGTGATTACTTGTAAAAAAAAAAAGCATTTAAGTAGAAGAGATTGTCGTACTACTAGTAGTCACATACTTACCGAATAAAGTTTCCCAGCTGTGCATTGATTATTGTCCATCCTGAATGGATCAAAATTTCAGTTCAATTGTAGGGAATAATGTACACAAGGAAAAAGAAAGGAATACATTTGTCTCCAAGGACTGATATTGTTGCACAGTACTTAAAGTGGTAATGCCCTCCTTAAATTGTTATGGCAAATTAATTTTAACAATGACTAATTAACAGATTATAAATGTGTTTATAATCTGTAATCTGATCTTGGAGGCAGGGCCATTCACCGAGAATAAGGAGACTTGCTGTCTGTTTCTGATTCTGTACCTCTTGATTCTTTTATCTTTGCCTTGAATAAATTACTTCTCACGTGTAAAATTGTTTTAGGTAATTTAAATACTCTAGTTATTTCAATTGTGATAGTTCTCTTCAATATTTCTCGACTGAGCCAACATAAAAAATATTAAAAGCATAAAGAGTAGTAGCCTCATATTACAATATAAAATATATAAAAATCAATATGTTGTATACCTTAAGCTCACACAATTTTGTATATCATTTATATCTCAGTTTAAAAAATTATTAGCCTCTAATAGGGATATTCACATTTCTCAACAACAACAACAATCCAGAATGTTAATGATCAATTGTGATTCTGACCCGTGGTGAAAATTTTGTGCTGGAGTCAGCAAATTGTATTAAAACTTCAGTAGTATAGAAAGCCAAGTAGTATGATTTAGCTTTGAAAATGTTGGCATTTCTTGTGTTCTGCATGGAGCAAGAGGTCTGTGCTATGTAGATTTTAATTGATGAGTATCTTTGTTTCATTTTTAATTTCTGGAATCTTAAAAAAAATGTTTCTGTCTTGTGGTTTTAAAATTAACCTATTTTTTACATACTAACTCTAAGCATATCAGTTTGAATAGATTAATTGAATGTTATTTTTGACTTTTCCAAAACAAAACATAGCATTGGAAATTTACTTTAAAAACAGAAAATTTGAAGGCATGTTTTTGGTTTGCAACCATGATTACAGAAGATTTACTGTAAACTATTCGTGTCAGTTCAAAACAAGCTCTTTAAAAGTGATTTTTAATTTATATACAGTAATATTTACTTCTAGTTTTATATATTTGACAAACAGAATAGTTCTATGACTTCTAACAAACTCGCTCATGCTGTTCCTTTGTAGTCAGACTCTTTTCCCTTCATTCTTAACCCCTGGCAACTGCTGGTCAGTTCTCTGTCCCTATGGTTTAGCTTTTTCAGAATGCCACATAAATGGAATCATGCAGTATGTTGGCTCTTTGGTCAGGCTTCTTTCACTTAGCATAATGCATTTGAGATGCACCCATGTTGTTGAATGTATCTATAGTTAGATCTTTTTTGTTGCTGAATAGTATTTCATTATGGATGCATCAAAAGTTTGGTTATCAGTTGAAGGATATTTGCATTTTAATTTTTGGTGATTCTGAAGAAAACTGCTATAAACATCCACAAGTGGTTTTTTTGTGAACATGAGTTTTATCTCTCTTTGTCAAGTACCTAAGAGTGAGATTAACTGCATATAGTAAGTATATATTTATTAATAACTTTAAACTGTTAAACTGCTTTCCAAAGTAGTTTTCTCATTTCCATTTCTCTTTTTTGAGAGTTTGGGTTTTTCTGTGTACTTACGAACACTTTGTATTGTTAACTTGGTTTTTTGTTTTTCATTTTAGTCATTCTAGAGGATGAATAGTAGTGTCTTTTTATGGTTTTAATTTGAATTTCCTGAATGACTAATGATGTAGGGTGCCTTTTCATAAATGCTATTCTCATATCTTCTTCTTTGAAGGGTCTTTTCAGATCTTTTGTCAGTTTTTAAAATTGGATTGTTTGTCTTCATATTGTTGAGATTTGAAAATTCTTTGTGTAATCTAGGTACAAGTTTTTTGTCAGGTATGTGATTTACAAATATTTTCCCCTAATCTCTAGCTTGTTTTTTAATTCTCTTAAAGGATCTTTTGCAGAGCAAAAAGTATCATTTTGTAGAGCAAAAAAGGTTTTTAGTTTTGATGAAGTCCAATTTATCAATATTTTAAAAAAGATATAGTGTTTTTGGTGTTAAATCTAAGAACTCTACCTATCTCAAAGTCACAAAAATTCTCCATATGTTTCCCCTACATTTAAGTCTGTGGCCCATTTTGACTTAATTTTTGTAAAAGATGTAAGATAAGTATCTCGATTCATTTTTTTCCCATGTAATACGCCATTTGTTAAAAAGATGGTCTTTTCTCCACTGCATTGCCTTTGCACCTATGTCAGAAATCAGTTAGCCACAGTAGTTATGGGAGTCTATTTCTGGACTCTTTTCTTTGCTGATCTATGTGTCTATCCTTTCGCCAGTACCATACATTGTCATGATTATTGTAGGTTTATAGAATTAACTTTATTTATTTATTTTTTTTTGTCTGTTGAGCTAATTTCTCATTTATTGGATATCAAGAGGATAGAAAGTAACTAAAGAACACTATAAAGAAGCTATAAAAACAATCCAGAAGACAATAACTGCCTGAAATTCTTTGAAAAGTCAGTGAAACAGAATAAAAATAAGAGGTGGCTGGGGGTCAGGGAGAGGGCTTTATAAGATTAAATGAGACAAAGGCTCAGCTCAATGATTTATAACTATTCTCATTATTCACATTTAAGTTAAATAAAACCATTTCTAATAGATACATTTTTTAAAAAAAAGATGGAATATGTCTAATAAATCAGGAAGTGAAAATGTTACCAATCTCTGACTCACATATACTTCTTTGGAGATGGATGTGGTTCACAGAAAGTTTGTTGTTACCTTCTATCCTAAAGTTCAGTTGATTTAATGGCCATGATTCCTAAATTTAAAAATATTTTTTACAAGTTTATTGACCCATACTAATCAAGTGTGTTCTCTCTTGCTTTCTCTCACTAGATCCTATTTAGACACAATTAGAGTTCTAATAAAGCACAAATGGATGATAGAGTGATCAAAGAACACTTGGTATCATTTTACTTAGGAAGTAAATAGATTAGTTTTCTTTTAACTAGTACTTAACTAATGACTTCTGACTAGTGTTTCTAACTAGTATTGACTGATATGAGATTATCCTTTTTTTAACTCACTAAATATTTTTATTACTATAATAATTTAATACAATTTGAAATAGGACATCTGATGCCTCCAGCTTTGTTCTTTATTCTCAGAATTGCTTTGGCTATTCAAGGTATTTTCTGGTTTCGTATAAACTCACTCACTCCTTAGAAGAAAAGTTATGACAAGCCTAGACAGCATGTTAAAAAGCAAAGATGGGAAAGATAAAAGGCAGAAGGAGAAGGGGAGACAGAGGATAAGATGGTTGGATGGCATCATTGACTCAAAGGACATGAGTTTGAACAAGCTCCCAGAGATGGTAAAGGACAGGGAAGCCGGACATGCTACAGTCCATGGGGTCATGAAAAGTCGGACAAGACTGAGTGACTGAACAACAAAATAAACTTGAGGGATTATTCTACTTCTGTGAAAAATGTCATTGGGATTTTGATAGGGATTGCATTTCTAGATTTTAGAATAAACTTAGATTTATAGAAAAGTTACAAAGATAGCTAAGAGATTTCTCATGTATGCCATGTCCACTTTCCCTACTTTTAACTTACTAATTTATAACATTCATCATAATTAAGTGTTAGTCACTCAGTCGTGTCCGACTCTCCATGACCCCATGTACTATAGCCCAACAGGCTCCTCTGTCCATGGGTTTCTCCTAGAATTAACTTTAGACATCTCTGCTAGGAAGAAACAGATTATAGCATTCTGGTCAATTTCCTTTAAACTCTTATTATTAAGCAAATGGATTATTTCTCAACAATTTCAATGTCTTCTGTCTTTATTCAGTTTATATATTGATATAAATTCAGAACAGGCTGTAGCCATACTTCTTATGTCCCTTACCTGGATAGAAAAAGTTCCCCACGGACTATGATATTTAACTCAAGTTTTCTCTGCATCACGATTGTTAGTCGCTCAGTCATGTCTGACTCTTTGCAACCCCATGGCCTATATATCCTGCCGGGGTCCTCTGTCCATGGGATTCTCCAGGCAAGAATACTGGAGTGGGTTGCTGTGCCCTCCTCCAGGGGATCTTTCTGACCCAGGGAATCAAACCCCTGTCTCCCATATTGCAGGCAGATTCTTTACCATCTGAGCCAAAAGGGAAGACCTCTGCATCACAGTCCAAATGCAAAATTTTGCAAAACAAGCAAACAAAAAAAACCCATTACTAAGTTACTACCTGCAAAAGTTCCCTAGATGGGCTTCCCCTCCTCTCACAGGCCCCCCACCACCACCCAGGCTGAGTTGCCTGGACAGTGACACCCTACCACCCGTTGACAACCAGCTTCCTGTCTGGTGGAGTGGAAGCCAGCTGTTATGATTCATACCATTTAAGATTTCTGCCTTTTGCGATGTGATGCTGATAGAGCCATGCTGAATGGTGTCTGATTGGGAGAGTTTTCTTTATGAAGGGGGCTTGATTTCCAGTGCCTTAGCAATAGAGCTTTTTTATTTTGGGGGGCAGGTACATTTCAATTTCTAGTTTCTGTGTGAGCTCAGATAGATAAATGTTTTCATCAAGTATTTGTGCTTGCTGTTGTTTCTCCCTGAAAAACAAATGAGCCTGGAAACTTCTGTAAAAAAGGTTTTTTCCTGTTACCGAGTCTTTAATAGTTTTATTTTTCAGGTTTCTGATGTTTTCCAAAAGGCAAAAAATTCTCTGCTTATGATAGGATTACATTTTGGATTTGTTGAAATAATTCTCTTATGCCTGAGGGGATAGTGTCATGTATCTTGAAGCCACAGTCTTTCTCTTAGGCTCCTGAAGCCAATTTCTTCCTGAGTTTATTGGTTTCTTTGCTCAAATTTTTGTCATTTTATTAGCTCAGTTAGACTTATTAATGGGGCTTCCCAGGTGGTGCTAGTGGTAAAGAACCCACCTGTCAATGCAAGTCAGATGTAAGACACGCTGGTTCAATCCCTGGGTCAGGAAGATCCCCTGGAGAAGGGAATGGCTACTCACTCCAGTATCCTTGCCTGGAGAAATCCCACGGGCCAAGGAGCCTGGCGGGATACAGTTCACAGGGTCACACAGAGTTGGACATGACTTAGCAACTTAGCACGCAGCAGACATATTTCAGTCCAGTTCAGTTGCTCAGTCATGTCCGACTCTTTGTGACCCCATGAACTGCAGCACTCCAGACCTCCCAGTTCATCACCAATTCCTGGAGTCCACCCAAACCTATGTTCATTGTGTCAGTGACACCATGCAACCGTCTCATCCTCTGTCGTCCCCTTCTCCTGCCCTCAATCTTTCCCAGCATCAGGGTCTTTTCAAATGAGTCAGCTCTCCACATCAGGTGTCCAAAGTATTGGAGTTTCAGCTTCAGCATCAATCCCTCCAATGAACACCCAGGACTGATCTCCTTTAGGATGGACTGGTTGGATCTCCTTGCAGTCCAAGGAACTCTCAAAAGTCGTCCCCAACACCACAGTTCAAAAGCATCAATTCTTCGGCACTCAGCTTTCTTTATAGTCCAACTCTCACGTCCGTACATGACTACTGGAAAAACCATAGCATTGACTAGATGGACCTTTGTTGGCAAAGTAATGTCTCTGCTTTTTAATATGCTATCTAGGTTGGTCATAACTTTCCTTCCAAGGAGCAAGCGTCTTTTAATTTCATGGCTGCAGTCACCATCTGCAGTGATTTTGGAGCCCAGAAAAATAAAGTCTGACACTGTTTCCACTCTTTCTTTCTCCATCTATTTCCCATGAAGTGATGGGACTGGATGCCATGATCTTAGTTTTCTGAATGTTGAGCTTTAAGCCATTTTTTTCACTCTCCTTTTTCACTTTCATCAAGAGGCTCTTTAGTTCTTCTTCACTTTCTGCCAGTGCAGTTTGGGTCATACCAATCATGGTACCAGTCTAGAGGTGGGTGGGGAACTTGTTTGCAACAGCCTTTCACAGGAGGGATCAGTGATGTTGGTGATATAGTGATGTTGGTGATATAGTGATGTTGGTAGCATCTCAACCACATGCTGAATCATGCCTCTAAATATGAGAAAGTCAAATTGTGACTGGAATTTTTCTAACACTACGAATGCTGATTTCCTGTAGCTTATTAAAGCTGGCTAAACGTTCAACATTTTATAACATTCGATAGTAACAAGTGATACCCTAAGGCAGAAGTTCTAAAACTCTGAGGTACATAAGGATCCCCTGGGGAACTTGTTAAAATATAGGTCCCTAGACTCCAGCCCTGAAGAGTTGAATTTAGTAGGCATGAGGAGTGGCCAAGAATCTGCATTTTAACCACAGCTTTACTTTGTTTGGCACTCTGAGTCATCTCCCAAGAAGTTACAAAATTCTCCTAACAAAGACTACTGTCCCTCAACTGAATTTTTAAAATACTATTTCACTTAGAACAGATAGGTGTTATAAAACCTAATGATTGAGCTTTAGCGTTCCAAAGCTGTTAGCAATAACTAGTTTAGATTCCCTACGTGTGGACTAAGATATAACATGCCATGAGCAGCATACAGAAGCTTGTTAGATTTCTTTCAATTAGAAGTTATTAGTTACACAATTTCCATTTCCAGGTCATCTGTGCATCCACAAATGGTATTAGATAACAGAGATAGACCAGGCATAGATACCTAGGGAATTTCACTAGGTTCTTTATAATCATTTATTGCCTACTGTGCCCTTAATGATGATACTCAGGATCCCATTAAGTTACCTGTGAAGGTAGTAATTGGTCCCTGGACAATAGCCAGAGGGTGTTAAATCCACCCCATTCTGGTCATGTTGGAGACAAGATAGAAATTGTTGCCTATAATCCTTTCTGGGGACAAGGCTGCCTGTGCTGTACAGAAGATTTCTTAAAACACACCAGGAGTCCCTAGAGAGTCTGCCTTTAAATTCAGGCTGATGACCTACTTTTAAAAGTGATTTGAAAATCCCATCAAACACAAGCAACCAAAATCTAGATTCTCCAGCAGGTATTCTGTAGACCTAACACTGCCTCCTTGATCTGTTTGCTTATACCAACAGCCTGAATATATTTTGTTTCGAGTTTTCCCCTCTCTTTACTGACATTTAGGTAATGAGAATTTCTTGTTTCTGGATTCAAAGCAACTGCACAAATGAATATGATGTGATGGAAATTGATTCTTCCCATATGTAACGAAGGGAAAGGAATCAGATTGGCTGATTCAGTGTTTAAATTCAGACAAAGCTCTGAATTAGAATTAGAACATACAAGCCAGAGGTTCTTTCTTCCCCCTTGGAAGCTCTGTGCTGTGGTTTATGTAGTACCTTATGAAATTTTTCTAACTTTGGCAAACAAAACTTTGATAAGGCTAAGAGATGCATAGAATCTTCCAGATTTGAAAGATATTTTAAAGAACATCCAATCCCATCTCTAATCTGTGAATCTCATCTTGCTTCTACTTTAACTCTCCCACTTAACTGGCAGTTTCTTAAGGGAGAAATTTCTATTTAGTTGTTGTTCAGTTGCTCAGTCGTGTCCGACTGTTTGCGACCCCATGGACTGCAGCACACCAGTCTTCCCTATCTTTCACCATCTCCCAGAGCTTGCTGAAACTCATGTCCATTGAGCTGGTGATGCCATCCAACCTCATCCTCTGCCGTCCCCTTCTCCTCCGGCCTTCAATCTTTCCCAGGATCAGGGTCTTTACCAGTGAGTCAGCTCTTTGCATGAGGTGGCCAAAGGATTGGAGCTTCACCCTCAGAATTAGTCCTTCCAATGAATATTCAGGACTGATATCCTTTAGTATTGACTGGTTGGATCTCCTTGCAGTCCAAGGGACTCTCAAGAGTCTTCTCCAACACCAGGGTTCAAAAGCATCAGTTCTTCAGCCCTCAGCCTTTATGGTCCAACTCTCACATTCATATGTGACTACTGGAAAAACCATAGCTTTGACTAGATAGATGGACCTTTGTCGACAAAGCAACCTCTCTGCTTTTTAATATGCTGTCTAGGTTGATCAGCTTTTCTTCCAAGGAGCAAGTGTCTTTTAATTTCATGGCTGCAGTCATCATCAGCAGTGATTTTGGAGTCCAAGAAAAAGTCCATCATTGTTTACATTGTTTCCTCATCTATTTTTCATGAAGTGATGGGACTGGATGCCATGATCTTAGTTTTTTATTCACCATGAGATTATATGAATAATCAAGTCTAGCTTCTTAAAGAAGGCTCTATTTTGCACAGTTGGCCTAAATAAATATTTGTGAGTTTGATCACTAAGTTGGCTTATTTTTCTCATTCCCTATTTTCCAGTTGCATGGATTTGACTGCTACATTTCTTCAGTTCAGATCCTTGCCCTTTCACTTGCTAGTTGTTTGATCCTGGGCAAGTTACTTAACTTCTCTCTGCCTCAGTTTTCTTTTCTCTAAAATTGCATTCGATAAATGATAGCATTATCCTGGTCACTACCAGCCAGACTAGCTCCCGTAGTTTTTATTGATTTAGGGTGTCTTTTACGAGATTTCTGTCATCACCTTTATTTTACTGATTCTTTTAGCTCTCCCGCAAATCAGTTTGCATTTTCTACACTTATTCATTTCTGACTGTATCTTCTGGGTATATATATTCTGGGCAAGAATGACATGGCAGTCCTCCAGTCTCTGGGAAGATAGCTCCAAGTGTTGTGAAACTGCATAGCTTACAGCAGGCTGTGTGCAGTCTGCCAATGTCCTGGATGCTTACTTCAGTTTACCTCATTAAACCTCAATTCCTCAGAAGTAAAATGGAGATGATGAGAAATAGTACCTATGTTATGAGGTATAGTGTTAAATGATTATGTAAAAGTACTCAGAATGGTGATTAGTATATAAATCACCATGCCTAAATGCCCCTCCAAGAGTCTGATTTAATTGATCGGAGTTTGGACTCAGGCGTCTGTATATTTAAAAAAACTCACTGAAACATGTATACTATCATGTAAGAATCGAATCACCAGTCTATGTCCAATGCAGGATACAGCATGCTTGGGGCTGGTGCACGGAGATGACCCGGAGGGTTGTTGTGGGGAGGGAGGTGGGAGGGGGGTTCATGTTTGGGATCGCATGTACACCCGTGGTGGATTCATGTCAATGTATGGCAAAACCAATACAGTATTATAAAGTAAAATAAAGAAACAAACAAACAACAACAAAAAAAACCCTCTAGGTGACTCTGAGTACTGAGAACCACCAAACTGGATTTTTCTCAAAGTCTAGCTTCATTAGCCTTGTTACCACCTTAAATGCTTATGCTTCTCATCCTTCCATCTTATTAAGTTCCATCTAGAAAATACTGTGGGAAGACAGAAGTTATTAGAAAGCTGTTGGAAGTAGGACATATTATTAGTTACAATGATTTAGTATATACGTACTGAATATACTTTATTGTGGTAGGTTCCCCATAATTCTAAGACAAGCAGTTTTTCAATTGAAAATATAATGAGTTTTCAGGCTGCCTCAACTCGCTGTCCTCCAATATAATATGGAAATCCCTGGTTTAAAAAAACAAGCTTGATGATTCAGTTAACAAAGTCAGGATATGTATGCTCATGTAGAGGAGTTAATTAATTGAGTGTTTGGAGTCTGAAAAGTTGTAATGAATTGGGTTATCAGGTTGTGACTTAATTGGGCTGTTGAATGAATTAGCACCCCTTAAATGTGAGAAGTTCGCACTTAGCTTTATCACTCCTGTTAGCGAACTGGTGGCTGTATCCAAAAGACCAAAGTACCTCTCTGAAAAAAAAAAAATCCGAGTTGTTCCTATCAAAGAATAATGAGTGTCAGAGGCACTGGGGCCCTACCATGTAATGTTGCCAATGTCCTGACAAACTGGGAAAATACAGAGGAAACAGTAAGAAGAAAACTAAAATCACCTGTTTTTCATACCCTAAGTCAACCATTTCTAAGAACTTGCTACAAGACAGTGAAGAATAAATGTGTGTTATTTCTGAATATCACTTTTTTATTCATAAATATTAATAGAGTATGGGTAATAGTTGAAAAAGGCAAGGACTTAAGTTTATTTTTAGTGAAAGCTCTGCTGGTCTGGGACAGGCATGCCTGCCACCCGCCTCGCCCTGAGATGTCTCAGGAGCTATGCAAGCCTTCCATCTGTGTTCGGACCCCTGCTGGGTCGGGAGGCCAGTAGCAATAGCTGGGTGAGTCCTGGGGGGTCGGGGTGAGGGGTTCTGAAGTGCCCGGGCAGCTGAGAGCCCGTCCCAGTGAGGCAGGGCAGTGGGCTCGTTGGTAAGCTGAGGCTCCAAGCTCCGAGTGCATGTGCTGTGGTCTCATAGGACTTCACTAACAAAAGACAAAGGCAAAGGTCAAATTATTAAGAATTTCAAGACAAAGTACTAAATCTCCTGGGGTAGGAGGGTCTTCTGAGCCAGTACCCTGTGTGACTAAACTGGCCGCACACCAGTGAAGCAGACTCAGGCCTCTGGAATAACCTATCTGATACTGAAAGGAAGAAACGTTTGAAAGAGTGAGGAATACTTGAATATTACTTTTGTTTCTTGTACAGCAATCTTTAGTGTTTAAAGAAATCATCTGAGGTTCTTGTTAAAATGCAGATTCTAATTTAGTAGGTCTAGGGTAGGGCCTGAGATTCTGTATTTCTACCAAGATCACAACTGATGCCAAAGCTGGTCTGGGAACCACTCTTTCACCCTCCCCACCCCCACCATTAAAGCACTTTATCTTGAAAAAACTATCGACTCACAAGAAGTTGCAAAAATCGTTCATAGGCTCCTATGTAAGCTTCACTCAACTTCCAATGATGACATCTTGTATGTGATACAATAGGTAATAAGATTGTAATATAATGTCAAAACCAGGTGATTAATATTGTATAATAGTGTTCACTATACTACAGACTTGATTCCATTTTCATTATATTTTACTTGCATACATTTGAGAGTGTGTGTGCATGTGTGTATGGGATGCAGTTTCATTCCATGCGTATGTTTGTGTACCTGCCATTGTAATCAAGGTATGGAACTGTTCTCGCAGGAGAGAGAAACTTCTGCATGCTACCCCTTTAATTCATGCCCCCAAAGATGTGTACAGTACATTGGAGATTCTCAATAATTCGTATAATAATGATGCCTATCCTTTTCTTATGGTGAGAATTGTCTCTAGAATGCAGCAGACCATGGAACTTCAGTGGCGGTTCCAAGTGCACTGAAGCAATGAGGTAAGATGAAACTGAGGGTGAAAACATAGCCCTGGCCATTGGAGAGAAATACACCATTCCTTGTGCTAGTGTTAATACCATCCCCTCAATCTGGACCAATTTCAAATGCATATTTGGGAGAATTGTTTTACTCAAAGGAGCCATGATGAAAATACGAACCAGAGACACCCTGTAGAGCTCCAAGGCTTAGTATAGAAGTTGAAATATAGAAATTGACAAATATTAATTGATAAGGATGAAGTAAGATGTTTGTCATCATAATGTTCAGAGGACATGCTAATTGCCTTATCTGTGCATCAGACAACTTCCAACTTCACACAAGAGATAAAGCTTGTCACCCAAGAAATACCCTGTAAAAAGGCAATATATGTCAGAACTTTGGTAAATATGACTCATAATTACCAGCTGTCCCAAGAGACTATGCTTGCTTCTCTTTGTGTGTTGGTGGTATAGGCTAGTGGTTAAGCATATTACTCTTACCGGCTGTGTGACCTTGGCTAATTGACTTAACATTTCTGTGCCCCAGTTTCCTTATCTGTAAACTGAAGGTGATTGGTTAGAGCGCCTAACTCAGGGTTGCTGCAAGGGTGAAGCCCTTAGAACAGTGCCTTACAGAGAGAGTGTAAATGCTCAGTGTCAATTGATATTTTATCATTCTTACTAGGACTGGGCTAACCTTGAGTGTCATCTCCCAGTAACTGCCCCTAAATTTTGGTTCTTTATATCAAAACTCTTAATATCAGTCACTTTTGTATGGAACATACATAGATTTTTAAGGACAGATGTTCTTTTAAATGTAACCCTTCACTGTGCAGACTAAGGTTAAGCACATAGGCTTTGGGTTCAAGACTCAACCCTTACTAATTACAGACTAATTGTGCAGCTTGGGCAAGGAAATTCCCTAAGTCATAGTTTTCTTATCCGTAGTCAAGGGGTTAGTAAATAGTACCTTAAATTTGTTGTAATGATTAAATGAAATAATTCATGTAAGGTTCTTGGCACATAATTAGCAGTTTATTGATATTAGCTGATTTTGTTGTTCAGTCGCTCAGTCATGTCCAGCTGTTTGTGACCCCTTGGACTGCAGCACGCCAGGCTTCCCTGTCCTTCACCATCTCCTGGAGCTTGCTCAAACTCATGTCCATTGAGTAGGTGATGCCATCCAACCATCTTGTCCTCTGTTGTCCCCTTCTCCTCCTGCTCTCAGTCTTTCCCAGCATCAGGGTCTTTTCCAATGAGCTGGCTGTTCAAATCAGGTGGCCAAAGTATTGGAGCTTCAGCTTCAGCATCAGTCAGTAAGTGTAGGTAGCTCACGAGTTCTAGGGGTACTTGGGAGAAGGGACATTGAACCAAGTACAAAAGAGCCCTTCTCCAGCCCAGTGACCAGTCACGCCTGAGGACAGAGGACTTGGAGCAAGCACCTAAAGATGTGGATTCCCAGGTGCTGCAGAAACTACTAATTGCCACCCCCCACATCTCCATCCTCTTCTTCCTTTTAGTAATTGAACCCTGCCACTTGCCAGTGAAGAGGACACATGGCCAGCAGAATCAAAGCCACACATTCCCAGTATGCCTTGTAACTAGCTGTGGCCATATTTCTTCTGGCAATGGAATGTACACAACTTGTGCACTTGGCTTTCCCTCTACTTGTTTTTCCCTTCCCTTTGCTGAAAATGTGATAGTCCAGGGACATGGTCAGGGACCAGCTTCTACCATGCCTCATAGACGAGCAGAGCATATTTGTTTTGGAGTATAGCTGCCTTCTCTACATTGGCCAGCCCATGCTGCTCTGAACTGTTAAATGAGAAGGAAGTAAATGCCTATCTTGTTGATGCCACTGTATTTTGTAGTCTTGGTTACAGTAGTTTAGACTGTATCCTAATTAATTTATCAAGACCATCTCCAAAGATGCTGAATGCTAGGAAATGTGCATTTTAATAAGATCCTCCAGTAACTGTGATGCTAGCAATTTAGGACTATACTTTGAAAAACACTACCCAGTGTGCTCAAAAGATGTCTCTTTGCCTCTAAGCAAAATGTAAGTTTTGGGAAGCAGTCTAGGATTTAGAAGATAGGATCATCCCTTGTTAAAATTTTATTGTATTGCAACTAAATTTGTTCAAGAATTCTGAAATAATTAACGTGGCACTTCATTTCAGTTTACATTAACTGTATGATTACTTTTTGAGTGAAAGTAATTGATTTATGAAAATGAATGCCCAAGATGTTCTTTATAATGTTATTCATAATGGCCAAAAAGAATGAAAATAATTTGATATTAGGCCATTTGTCCAATTCTATATCATGGAATTAAAAGGATGAGGTAATTCTCTATATATTGACTAAGATTCCCAAAATATAGTAACCTAAAAATAAATTAATATTGCAAATAAAAGAAGCAAGACAAAAAAGAATACATATGGTATGACTTCATTTGCATTGACCGCTGAGGGCTTTTTTTATCTCTTCTTGCTATTCTTTGGAACTCTGCATTCAGACGCTTATATCTTTCCTTTTCTTCTTTGCTTTTCGCCTCTCTTCTTTTCACAGCTATTTGTAAGGCCTCCCCAGACAGCCATTTTGCTTTTTTGCATTTCTTTTCCATGGGGATGGTCTTGATCCCTGTCTCCTGTACAATGTCATGAACCTCATTCCATAGTTCATCAGGCACTCTATCTATCAGATCTAGGCCCTTAAATCTATTTCTCACTTCCACTGTATAATCATAAGGGATTTGATTGAGGTCATACCTGAATGGTCTAGCGGTTTTTCCTACTTTCTTCAGTTTAAGCCTGAATTTGGTAATAAGGAGTTCATGATCTGAGCATCACGGACTCGATGGACGTGAGTCTGAGTGAATTCCGGGAGATGGTGATGAACAGGGAGGCCTGGCGTGCTGCAATTCATGGGGTCGCAAAGAGTCAGACACGACTGAGCGACTGAAATGAACTGAACTGAACTGATGACTTCATTTGCTTAAAAAATAGGAAAAGTTATATTTCCTTAATGATGTGTACTTAGGTGGTAAAATGAAAAAGAGAAACAAGGAATCGATTACTCTAAAAGTCTGGATAGTGGAAGGCTTTGAAACGGATGATGGGAGAGGGCAGGGATTAGGAGTTGGTAAGGAGGGCTTCTGAGAGGCTGGCAACGTTTTACTGTTCAGTCTGGGTGGTAATCTCAAGGGGATTCACTCTGTCATTTTGGATTCTTATCTATCTATATATATATATTGATTTCACAAATAAGTACCATATTATATATTTTTTATACATTAAACATATATATTCTATATATATTCATATGAGTGTTGGGTATATGTATGTATATGTATGTGTATTCTTGTGTAGTCATAGAAAATTTCACAAAGAGAGCACATACACAAAAAGAACCGAGGGCACATTTTATTACCTTTGGGTAGAGGGAATGTGGGATAGGGAAAATTTCACTTTGCATTTTACAGTTTGCTTTTTACCATAATTTGCATTTTCTCCAGAATCATGTGTTACTTTGTTTTAAGATCCTCCCTCAAATAATCTATGTGAATATGATTATTCCATTTCTATATGCTTCTGTGTTATTTGAAGTTTCCTCATAATCATGTGTTAATTTAAAATGCTTTCTCAAAATTTGTGAATGTGTATACATCTGTATATATATATTTATATATGCTTGGAGAATTCTGGCATAAAATTCTATAAGTCGTCACCTCTGAACAGTCTACTTGGGAATAATACATTAAGAGAGAGGAGAACTTTCATATTTTACTTTCTATACTTCTGAGTTGTTTGAATATCTTCTTCTACAATGAATATGTACTATTTTTAAATTTATAGCACACACTCAAAATTGTAATGTAGTGTATTTCAGCATATTTTGTTTTATAGGCAGAATAGATTTGGAGAGATAAGAAGTGTTCTGTTTAAAAATGTGTGTGATTTAGGGATGGAGTGGGTGTGGGGAAAGGCTTGTCTGTAGGAAAGGATACCCGGGGATACAAAATTATGCCCTTACTCCAATACATAAATTCCAGAGCCTCTAGTAATGGGTTACTCTGATGGCATCTTTGAAATTAAACCACCAAGATAGGAATCCTCAAAACCAAGCGCAGGTCCTGGCCTATGAAAGGTAATCAAGAGTTATTTGTTGAGTTTATTAAAAAAATAGTACAATGATTAAGTGATATTTCACTTACTAAAATTTCATTGCTTGGTAATGCTATATGCTTTGTAATATGTTAGTTTTTTTCTTTTTTAGTGAGAGGATTGAGAGGTGGAGAACATTATTGATACGATACAAGTGAGTGATTTAATCTGCTTTTAAAAGCTTGGAATACTTTCCAAATGGTTAATTAACAATGATACATATCCTAATCATTCTAGGTAGCTTGGGATAAATGATCTAAAATTCAATAGGAATTACTTAGCCAGACAAGAAAAATTCACTTGAAGACTAGGAAAACAGCACTAATATTAATCAAAACTCTGATACTGAAACTCTATGAGTAGTCTAAATAGATTCAGCACTTAGTTGTTGATAATTAGATATTGCTAACAAATGATAATCAACAATAATGTTTTGTTGACAGCAGAGTCAATCAAGTATAGAGATGCAGAAGTGAGTTACACAGTGAAATAGAGCTTTTCTTCAGACAATGTCCGGCACTGATATAAAACTTTGCTGCTCAAAACACTGGCAATTATTCACATGTGGCTCTGGAACACTTGAAATGTAGCTAATCTGAATGAAGATTTTTTTTTTTTTTTGTCAAATACACACTAGATTTTGAAGACTTAGTTTGAAAAATAGAATATAAACTATTAATGTTAAATTTTAATGTTTTAGTGTTGATTACAGGAAGCATGGTAGCTCAGTGGTAAAGAATCCTCCTGCCAGTGCAAGAGACCTGGGTTCGGTCCCTGGGTCTGGAAGATCACCTGGAGAAGGAAATGGCAACCTACTCCAGTTTTCTTGCCTGGAAAATCCCACGCACATTGGAACCTGGCGAGCTAAAGTCCATGGGGTCTCAAAAGAGTGGGACATGACTTAGTGACTAAACAACAAACAGCAACAAAACAAATGTTGATTGCGTGTTGAGATGATAATATCTTGGCTGTGTTGGGATGAAAATATTATAATTGCCTTCACCTTCTTTTTTGTTTTTTAAATATGGTTATTAAAAAGTTTAAAATTATGAATGTGGCTCACATTTGTAGCTCAGTTGTGTTTCTGTTAGACAGTGCTAGTACAGGAAGATTTGAATTCAGCGTGAACCAAGAACCAGCGTTCTCATCTTCCTTACTTTTCAGACAAGGAAAAACTTTGCCGAAACACGCGAAAATGGTTGGGAAGAAGTGAGCAGCAGAGCCTCCAGCTTTTGATTTTCTGTCTCCTGTTTTCTAGCTTATACAACCAGCCCTAATAGAAAATATGAGGCCAGGGAAGCAAAGTTATGCACACTGGATACAGTGTTTCTTTAATGTTTTAAGAGCTGCTGCTGCTGCATTTTAAGAGCTGCTGCTGCTGCCGCTAAATCGCTTCAGTTGTGTCCGACTCTGCGACCCCGTGGTAGCCCACCAGGCTCCCCTGTCCCTGGGATTCTCCAGGCAAGAACACTGGAGTGGGTTGCCATTTCCTTCTCCAATGCATGAAAGTGAAAAGTGAAAGTAAAGTCACTCAGTTGTGTCTGACTCTTAGCGATTCCATGGACTGCAGCCTACCAGGCTCCTCCGTCCATGGGATTTTCCAGGCAAGAGTACTGGAGTGAGTTGCCATTGCCTTCTCCATTTTAAGAACTAGACAATGATTTTTTAAAAAATTTTAGGAATTTTTAATGCTTCCCTGGTGGCTCAGCTGGTAAAGAATTTGCCTGCAATGTGGGAGACTTGGGTTCGATCTCTGGGTTGGGAAGGTCTACTGGAGAAGGGAATGGCAACCCACTCCAGTATTCTGGCCTGGAGAATTCCATGGACTGTATATCCATGGGGTTGCAAAGAGTCATGACTTTCACTCTCAGGGATTTTTAATAGGATTAAGAGCAGAAAAAGGTTAGAAGGTTTTAACATTTTACTTTACATACCTCTGTGTTCTTTTTAAGCCTTGGGCATATATTACTATTATAAGAAAGGTGGGGGAAGGCCTGGGGTGAGGACAGGGAGTGAAGTAGACAGATAAGATTCAAAAGAAACCTTGGCTTGTAATTACAGTCTGGAGATGTTTGAAATGACTTTTTCCTATCATTATCTTCTTTCACATCTCTAACATCCTTAGCTAATTCTTTCTGCTCTCTTTGGGGTGTTTTGCTTTTTACATTACTAAAGCAAAATCTACTGGTCCTAATTTTTGAATCTGCAGCTGTAGCTCAAAAAACCCTGTTTTCTTTACTTTTGTAAGCAGCAGGCCACAGGAATGATTGGTAATTTTGCTTCAAGAGAATTCAAGTCCTTCCTTCTAAAAGGCACTTGCCAACAGTCTAGATGTTTCTATTTGAAGCCATTTGCTACAATAATCCTTGAGGTTTTTTTGCTTCTGGCTTTCAGAGTTGTTACTTCTAAAGGCAGATTCTTAGAACACAAGTTCATTTAGCTGCAGAATATACCCAGCCTCCTTATTGGCGCAGCTGTGCTGAGTTCCTAAATAGAGAGATGATTTCCATAGTGCATTTTATAGCACATACCATTGCTGAGGATAATCTAAATCACAAATTATTTTTATTGCTATTTATTGTAAGAGAGAGAAGCATACTTGGCTAGTCTGAAAGGTAATGTTGACAGCAGCATTTTCTAATTTTGTGGCAATTTCCTTCTCATCATTGACTTTCTTTTCAATCCCTAGAGCTTGATTTAGTGGTCTCCTAACCTAGGATAAGGATGAATACAGGTTTCCAGTGCTTATCTGGACTCTTGGAATACATGAGTATGGTATAAATTCCTCTGCTTAACTTTTGGTCAGTATTCTCATTTTTTCTTCTTATTTTATCATTTTCAAGCCTTTACAACCCCTGAAACAAAAAATACAGGCATACCGAAGAGATAACACAGGTTTGTTTCCAGATAACCACAATGAAAGGCTTCCCAGTGGCACTAGTGGTGAAGAACTGGCCTGCCAATGCAGGAAACATAAGTCGTGAGTTTGATCCCTGGGTGGGGAAGATCCCCTGGAGAAGGGCATGGCCACCCACTCCAGTATTCTTGCCTGGAGAATCCCACAGATAGAGGAGCCTGGCAGGCTGCAGTCTATAGGGCTGCAAAGAGTTGGACATGACTAAAGTGACTTAGCATGCATTCACGACCACAATGCAATAGATGGAGTCAGATGAATTTTTTGGTTTTCCAGAGCATATAAACACTATATTTACACTATATTGTAGGTTAAGTATACAATAGCATTATATCTAAAAAAAAGAAAAGCAAGATAGATACTTTAAAAATTCCATATCACTAAAAAAAAAAAAAAATACTAGCTATCATCTGAGCCTTCAGCAAGTTGTAATCTTTTTGCTGGTGGAGGGTCTGGCCTTGACGTTGATTGTTGTTCATTCACTCAATCATGTCCCAACTCTTTGTGACCCTGTGGACTGTAGCCCGCCAGGCTCCTCTGTCCATGGGTTTCTCCAGGCAAGAATACTGGAGTGGGTTGCCATTTCCTTCTCCAGGGGATCTTCCCAACCCAGGGATCAAACCCAGGTCTCCTGAGTCTCCTTCATTGGTGGCAGATTCTTTACCACTGAGCCACCTGGGAATATGATGCCAGTCTTAAAATAAGACAGTGATGAAGTCTGCCACATCAATTGACTCTTCCTTTCACGAATGAGTTCTTTATATCATGCAATGCTGTTTGATAGCTTTTTACCCACCATTTTACCCTTTGAAAAAGTAAAATTGGAGTTAATCCTGTCAAACCATGCCTGTTTATTTATGAACTAAGTTTAGGTAATATTCTAAATTCTTTGCTGTCCTTTCAACAGTTTTCTCAACAACTTCTTCTACCAGGACTTCTACCATAGAATCTACTTCTATCAGAGTAGAATTCTTCTCAAGAAGCCACTTTCTTGGGGAAGTTCCCTGTTGGCCTAGTGGTTAGGATTCAGCACTTTAACTACAGAAGCCTCATTCGATCCCTGGTGGGGGAACCATTCCACAGGCTGCACAGTGTGGCCAAAGTACAAAAAGAAGGAGAGAAAGTAACCACTTTCCTTGCTCATCCAGAAAAAGCAACTCCTCATTTGTTCAAGGTGTTTTTTTTTTTTCCTGAGATTGCAACAATATATATTCAGTCTCCAATTGTAATCTTAGTTTCTTACTGTTTTCACCACCTCTATAGTTACTTTCTACACTGAAGTCTTGAACCCCTCAAAATCATTTATGGAGGTTGGAATCAACTTCTTCCAAACTCCTGTTAAGTTGATATTTTGACTTAACCTATGAGTTGCAAATGTTCTTAGTGGCATCTAGAATGGTGAATCCACTAATGTTTTTAGCTAGTTTTTCTGGATAATTTGCTACAGCGTCTGCATTAGCGCTTGCTATTTCACCTTGCACTTTGATGTCATGGAGATGGCTTCTCTTCTTTTAAACCCCATGAACCAACCTCTGCTAGCTTAAAACTTTTCTTCAACAGGTTCCTCACCTCTCACAGCCTCCACAGAAGTGAAGAGAGTTGGGGCTTTGCTGTGGATTAGAGTTTGGCTTAAGGGAATGCTGTGTCTGGTTTGATCTTCTATCCAGACCACTAAAGCTGTCTCCATATCAGCAATAAGTCTGTTTTGCTCTCTTATCACTTGGTGTTCATTGGAGTTGCATTTTTAATTTCCTTCAAGAACTTTTCCTTTTCATTTACAACTTGGCAGAACTTTTCCTTTTCATTTACAACTTGGCTGACTGTCTTATGCAAGAGGCCTAACTTTCAGCCTATCACAGCTTTCAACATGCCTTCCTCACTGAGCTTAATCATTTCTAGCTTTTGATATAAAGTGAGAAATATTCATCTCTTCCTTTCCTTTGAACACTTAGAGGCCATTGTATGGTTATTAATTGGCCTCATTTCAATATTGTTGTGTTTCAGGAAGTTGAGAGGCTTGAGGACAGGGAGAGAGAGTGGGGAACTTTGCATCAGTGGAGAAGTCAGGACACACACAGCATTATCAGTTAGGCTTGCCTTTTTGAATAGGCATGGTTTATGATGTCCCCAAACAATTACAGTAGTGACATCAAAGATCACTGATCACAGGTCACCAAAACAATTGCAATAATAGTGAAAAGGTTTGAAATATTGTGAGAATTACCAAAATGTGACAGAGACCTGGAGTGAGCACATGCTGTTGGGAAAATGTTTGCCAACAGATTTGTATGACACAGAGTTACCACAAAGCTCTGATTTCTATAGGATACAGTTATCTGCATAGTACAGTAAGAGGAGATATGCCTATAACCCTGCCCTGGAGCCTGACATCATCTTCTCCACCTACTTTTGTGAGTAATGTGTAAAGGTTCTGAAGGGACTTTTTACTTTCCTTTTTTAAAAAGTTATTTACCAAACACATATTCAGATATCTGAACCCATCCAGAAGCTGAGTAATCTGTCTCTTGAATTGCAAAACCTGCTTCATTCATTTCATAGTCATAATTTTAAGCACATACTATGGGCCAAAGGTAAAATTATATCTGTTAAGTATGATGTTGACAATTCATCACATGGCGAGGAAAAATTTTTTACAGCTATTAATATGTTTGGTGGTCATTTTGTAATATATGCAAATAGTGAATCATGTTATAATGTTCTTTGTCAATTTTCTCTCAATACAACAACAACAAAAGTATCTGAGAGAGTGAAAAATACTGCACAGAAGCCTTGGATCACTCCTGAGGACTTTGGAGCAGTGGAAAGAGGGGATAAGAGAAGGTGATGCTGACAAATCTGGAAGAGCCAGATATTCCCACCACTGCTGCTGCTGCTGCTGCTAAGTCGCTTCAGTCGTGTCCGACTCTGTGCAACCTCATAGACAGCAGCCTACCAGGCTCCCCGTCCCTGGGATTCTCCAGGCGAGAACACTGGAGTGGGTTGCCATTTCCTTCTCCAATGCATGAAAGTAAAAAGTGAAAGTGAAGTCACTTAGTCGTGTCTGACTCTTAGTGACTCCATGGACTGCAGCCTACCAGGCTCCTCTGTCCATGGGATTTTCCAGGCAAGAGTACTGGAGTGGGGTGCCATTGCCTTCTCTGATTCCCACCACTAGAAGAAGTCAAATGTCACACACTCCTAGCCTTTGCTGCCTTGGGCTTCTCAGTTGCTGCTTAGGATTTTACATCCCTTAGTTGAGCTTTCCTGTCCTTTGCTTATTTGTTGTCCCCAGGGAACCAAAAACAGCAGCATTTACATGTAAACTTATGCTTGGGTCCTTGTCTCAGCTCCATCAAAACACCAGCTATGTGACCTCACCCTAGCTCAGAGCAACTGCTCTTAGTCATTTACTTTGACCTGCAGAAGGAAAGTGTGGGACTCTTTTTAATGTTAAACTGTTGACCATGTTTAAGAGAAGAGATAGATGTAGAATTTCATCGCAGCTTCCTTTAGGAAATGGTTGTCTCCTACTAGGAGGCCTTGGTCATACTGGTGGTGGTGCATAGTGAAAATTTCAGAGGTATGCACGTGCCTGAACCCTGCCTCTAACAATTACTGGGTTATGGAACGTCAGTCAGTTCAGTTGCTTAGTCATGTCCAACCCTTTGCAACCCCATGGACTGCAGCACGCCAGGCTTCTCTGTCCATTACCAACTCCTGGAGCTTGCTCAAACTCATGTTCATCAAGTCGGTAATGCCATCCAACCATCTCATCTTCTGTCGTCCCCCTTCTCCTCCTGCCTTCAGTCTTTTCCAGCATCAGGGTCTTTTTCAGTGAGCCGGCTCTTTGCATGAGGTGGCCAAAGTATTGGAGCTTCAGCTTCAGCATCAGTCCTTTCAGTGAATATTCAGGACTGATTTCCTTTAGGATTGACTGGTTTGATCTCCTTGCAGTCCAAGGGACTCTCAAGAGTCTCCTCTAACACCACGATTGAAAAGCATCAATTCTTTAGTGCTCAGCTTTCTTTATGGTCCAACTCTCTCATCCATACGTGACTACTGGAAAACTTTGACTACACGGACCTTTGTTGACAAAGTAATGTCTCTGCTTTTTAATATGCTGTCTAGGTTGGTCATAGCTTTTCTTTCAAGGAGCAGGTGTCTTTTAATTTCATGGCTGTAGTCACCATCTGCAGTGATTTTGCAACCCAAGAAAAGAAAGTCTCTCACTGTTTCTATTGTTTCCCTATCTATTTGCCATGAAGTGATGGGACCAGATGCTATGATCCTAGTTTTTTTTTGAATGTTGAGTTTTAAGCCAGGTTTTTCACCATCCTCTTTCACTTTCATCAAGAGGCTCCTCAGTTCCTCTTCACTTTCTGCCGTAAGGGTGCTGTCATGGAACTTGGGGGTGAGTATTTCTGAAAAGCACACCAGCTGATAGCTAACCAATGTTGGGAACCATTGGTAGTGAAAGCATCAGGCATTGAGAGGGACAGACATGGGTATAAAATCCAGAATTTACCACTTACTAGTTGTAAAGCCTTGAGCAAGTCATTTTTTCTCTCTTAGCTTCAATTTCCTTTCTGAAAAATGGGAACAAAATTGGACCTTCCTCAAATGTAGTTTTGAAGCACATAATAGATACTCAGTGAATGGTAGTTACTGAGATGAGTCTAGAGCTGTTCTGTCCAAATGATAATCATTAGTTTATGTGATGGTTTAAAATGAGAAAGTTAAAGAGTTTGTTCCCAGGTCACACTAGCCACCTTTCAAGTGCTCAGCAGACATGTGTGGCTAGTGGTTGCTGTATCAGACTAGGATGTTTAGCATCCTATCCTTCATCCCTGAAAGTCCCTTAGACTGGAAAATGATAGCCTACAGGGTCTGTTTCACTAAGAGCTAAGTTTACTTGATAGAATTCATTTTTAATTCTGGTCTGGAAAGCCCACTACATTTGTTTCTCTTGGGTAAGCAACAGGCCTTTTGGCTTGAGCAGAGATGTGAGGGAAATCCATGAACCAGCTCTTTTGTGGAGACTTTTTCTCTTATTCCTATATACCTGTAAATGAGTTTACCTAGAAGTAAACAAATAAGTGGGAGAAGATCTAATCAATTGTCAAATAAGAATCTCTCTTGCCCTCCCTACCCCAAAGGCTCTGAGGCCACACTTAGCATTTAGTCCATTTTTTGAATTAGAATATTACTTTTTCCTCTCCTATTTTTAAGTACCATGGATACTATTAGTGAAGATGTGTGTATGTGTGTTTGTGCATGCATACATGTGTGTTATGGAAGAGAAAGGGGCCAAGGGGGAAGAGTTAGCACTGGTAAGAGACGTCACTAAATATCTGTCAGTGGGAAAAGAAAGGCCATAGATGGGATGTGTTTTATGATTTTATTATCAGTCATGTTTATTTCAGGCTTCCCTCGTGGCTCAGTGGTGAAGAATCTGCCTGCCAATTCGGGAGACACAGGTTGGATCCCTGGGTAGGGAAGATCCTCTGGAGAAGGATATGGCAACCCACTCCAGTATTGTTGCCTGGAAAATCCCATAGACAGAAGAAACCGGGAGGGCCACAGTCCATGGTGCTGCAAGAGCCTGACTTAGCAACTAAATAACAAGAACAATGTTTATTTCAGGTATTTTTGTTATCTCTTCCATTCTAGAAATTCTTTGGTGTCATTTTAATTTGCCCACAGTGGGTAAGAGCCACAGACTCTGAAGGCAGACCTCATGAGTCCGAACCATGCTCCAGTATTTAATTGTTGAATGACCTCAAGGCTCAGTTTCTCCATTTACAAAATGAATATAAATTCAATCCTTCATAGGATTATTTCAAGGTTTAAAGGAAAGAATACGTGTAAAATTCTTAGTACGATGTCTAACACTGGATAGATGCTAAGTGAATTAAAAAAATTATGTAGAGAAAAGAAGGATATTTTATTGTCAGTAAACAAATGATGTGATGCTTTTAACTTCAACAAGTGTAAGAGGTATCTTCCTCAACAGGAGTTTTAAAAGGTAATGCTCTCAGCCCTTAGTCTTATCTTCTAGAATGAGTAGACCTCTTTGTTTCTCAAAGAACATTTATAGTTTCTGTGTTACATAAATGTTCCACTTGTTCTACTGTACTTGCTTAGTTAAGCACAGGCCTAGCAGCTTGGGAAGTGTCAAAGTCTGAAGAGCAAATGAGTTGTTGATTTGAGCTACTGTGTGTTAAAAATTGCTAATAAAACCAAGCAGATTTACAAACAAGGGAAGCAGTGGTTCTTGAAGGGAAAGGGACCACAATCTACCTCTTAAATTCACTTTGTATTTGTTTTGTCTTCCTGCAATGATGTTTTTGTTGGCAAAGTTAGTTTATTATTTTTTTAAATCTGAAAACATAGCATGGCTTTGGGTTTTTTATTACTTAGATATTTCACACTCTTTGGTTTTGTTATGCAGTGTGACATACTTTAAAAAAACTTAACTCCCCAGAGAGTGGAAAGTGTTATCATTTATTTTTAGTAAGGAAGCTGTATTGGTTCATATGGCTGCTCTCCCAGCTGAAATAATATTGCAGATTGGTGCTGTTTGAATACTGTTAATTGCTTAAAGTTCTTAAACTAAGCCTGATTAGCTAGAATCCAAACAGTAACCCAAAGAGACCAGACTTTTGATAAGATAAACACTTAACTAACCTTATACATTCCCTCTGGATTATCTTCCAGTGGTATGAAATGTTACACTAAAAATGTTTTTTATATTGAGAAAGACTTTAGGAAAAATTATTTGGGGTATTTGAAACCAAGTTAAAGGTTGTTATATCCAATAGATGATTAATAGATAATTATCAGTAACTTTGGCCTTATATCATTTAGTTCATGAGAGTTTGACAGTAAAAGTGGACCAGTTCATAACAGAAAGTCCTCATTTATAAAATCACATTGTACCCTGTCGTTTCTGTTTGAGCAACTACAAACAAGCAGGAGTAACTCGAACAACGGAATAATGAGCTTTTAATAAATAAAATGTAGTGCATGCTCTTTAATCTTAAATCACACATCTTAAATCTCAAAACTAAAAAGCTTTCTAGGGTAAAACTCCACTTTTACTCAGAATTTGATTTAATCATTGGAAAAAACAACACTAAAATTTCTTCTATTTCCCAGATTCTAGGGCATCTATATTAAAATTAACCTTGCTTGAGTTGTTTTATATAATAAATTTTAAACTGTTTTAAGTAAATATTGTTCATGTGAACTATGCCATCCCCTTAACCACAGAAATAGAGTCTGGGACACAACAAAAATGATCAGTATGTAGTATCATATCCAACGAGTCAGAATACAATCTCACCATACAATAGAGTACTAACAACATACTTTGTGTACTTAGACAAATATTTTAACTCTCTGTGATGTCTACTGATAAGGAAATTTTCTTATCAATGAAGTACAGAGGGTCAGCTAGGTTTCTAAAGTTTTTTTTCCAGCTCAGAAATTTAATAATAAGGTAAATTTTTATAAAATTAAAATGTTTTTATTGTTTTCTTGCCTCACTATTAAAATATAGCAAGTAAGAAAATGAAGAAGTAAACAACTCTAGTCTCACTAGCCACCAATAAGATTATGGCATATTAACTTCTAATCTTCTGTACTTAAAAAATAAAGTGGAACTCATACAGCATATACAAATACTTAGTATTATAATAGGGCTTCCCAGGTGGCTCACTGGTAAAGAATCTGCCTGCCAATGCAGGAGACACAGGAGACATCGGGTTCGATTCGTGGGTGGGGAAGATCCCCTGGATAAGAAAATGGCAACCCACACTAGTATTCATGCCTGGAAAACCCCATGGACAGAGGAACTTGGCAGACTATAGTCCATGGAGTTGAGAAGAGTCAGACATGACTTAGCAACTAAACAACCCCGCCACCAACAGCAATATTATAATGCTAAAAGCTTTTCATAAAATCATTTTTATTTATTTAATTAATATATTTATTTTTGAAATATAGTTGATTTGTTGTTGTTGTTTAGTTGCTAAGTCATACTCTTCTGTGACCCCATGGACTGTAGCCTGCCAGAGTCCTCTGTCCATGGGATTTCCCAGGCAAGGATACTGGAATGGGTTACCATTTCCTTCTCTAGGGGATATTCTGGACCCAGGAATAGAACCCATGTCTTCTGCATTGCAGGTGGATTCTTTACCGCTGAACCATCAGGGAAACCTGATAGTTGATTTACAATATTGTGTTAATGTCATGTGTACAGCATAGTGATTCAGTATTTTTTATAGATTATATTCCATTAAATGTTATTACAAGATAATGGTTATAATTCCCTGTGCTATATAATATATCCTGTTTTTAAATCTATTTTATACATATTAATTTTTATATTTTAATTCCATACCCCTAATTTGCACCAGCCCCTTTCTCTCTCTACTGTAGCTACTTATTTGTTCTCCACACCTGTTACTATGGTTTTGTTCTGCATATACATCCATTATAATTTAGATTCCACATGTAAGTGATATTATATGCTATCTGTCTTTCTCTGCCTGACTTATTTCATTAGGCATAATATTCTCTAGGTTCATCCACACTGAAACAAATGGCAAAGTTTCATTCTTTTTTGTGACTAATATTCCATTGTTTGTTTATGTACCACATCTTTTCTCTATTGTGTATTTTTGCCTCCTTTGTTGTAGAATAATTGCATAAACATCCTTTTTAAATGGCTGTGTGAATAGAATTATTTCTTTTCCTATTGGGCATTTAAGTAGTATTTTCATTATATTATAAAAAAGTGCTGTAGTAAAAATATTTGATTAAAGGGTAATTCTTCCCTCTGACTCTATTTAGCATTGTTTTCATTGGATAGAGTATCTAAAGTGGAATTAATAGGTCAAGATAATAGTTTTAATGCTCTTGTGTATTTGTGTTCCAAAAGTGTTAACAGAATGTATTCCCATTTAAAATCTATTACTCTACAGAGAGTTATGCCCATTTTACCACAATGTGGACAACATTGAACAATTTTGTTAAGATTTGAATGTAATTCTCATATGTTTGATCTTTTAGGATTTGAAATTTTAACCATATATAAAGTCATCAATTTCATGTAGTCAAACTCACTGACTCACAAAGAAAAGTCTGTTTCTATTCAAACTGTGTATTCATTGTTGATGAATTTTTTAAGATTGCAGGTTGGCTCAGCACAGATAGTAGTTATGATTCTATTTTAAGGGTATTTTAAGGATAATAATATAAATTTGTCTGTCTACATTTCCCTGTCCACCTTTAAAAGTATTGAGGCAGTGTTAGGTTCTGTTTTTAGTAATGTCTGAGTTAGATCTTACTGAAGTGACCTTACCCAGATAACAACTGTACACTCTGGAACATATGAGTAATAATAATAGCAACAATAATGTCACTTCTTGAAGGTACAGGGCAGTGAACTGAAATACATGCTTAGAGGAGGTGAGAGAAATTAAAGAAGACCTAAATAAGTAAAAAGATAAACAATGTTTATGGGTTGAAAAACTCCATGTTATTAAGATCGCAGTTTTCCCCATATTGACATGTGGAATCATTGGAATCCCAATCAGTGTCAAATAGGCTTTTGAAAAGAAACTTGACTTAAAGGTTAACATCATTAATGATGCCATTCTTAAAGAGATGGCAATACCAGACCACCTGACCTGCCTCTTGAGAAATCTGTATGGAGGTCAGGAAGCAGCAGCTAGAACTGGACATGGAACAACAGACTGGTTCCAAATTGGGAAAGGAGTATGTCAAGGCTGTATATTGTCACCCTACTTATTTAACTTCTATGTAGAGTGCATCATGAGAAATGCTGGACTGGAAGAAGCACAAGCTGGAATCAAGATTGCCAGGAGAAATATCAATAACCTCAGATATGCAGATGACACCACTTTTATGGCAGTGAAGAAGAACTAAAGAGCCTCTTGATGAAAGTGAAAGAGGAGAGTGAAAAAGTTGGCTTAAAGTTCAACATTCAGAAAACTAAGATCATAGCATCCAGTCCCATCACTTCATGGCAAATAGATGGGGAAACAGTGGAAACAGTGGCTGACTTTATTTTTGGGGGCTCCAAAATCACTGCATATGGTGACTGCAGCCATGAAATTAAAAGACGCTTACTCCTTGGAAGGAAAGTTATACCAGCCTAGATAGTATATTGGAAAGCAGAGACATTACTTTGCCAACAAAGGTCAGTCTAGTCAAAGCTATGGTTTTTCCAGTGGTCATGTATGGATGTGAGAGTTGGACTATAAAGAAAGCTGAGTGCCAAAGAATTGATGCTTTTGAACTGTGGTGTTGGAGAAGACTCTTGAGAGTCCCTTGGACTGCAAGGAGATCCAACCAGTCCATCCTAAAGGAGATCAGTCCTGGGTGTTCATTGAAGGGACTGATGCTGAAGCTGAAACTCCAATACTTTGGCCACCTGATGTGAAGAGCTGACTCACTGGAAAAGATGCTGATGGTGGGAAAGATTGAGGGCAGGAGGAGAAGGGGATAACAGAGGATGAGATGGTTGGATGGGATCACCGACTCAATGGACATGGGTTTGGGTGGACTCCGGGAGTTGGTGATGGATGGGAAGGCCTGGCGTGCTGCGGTTCATGGGGTCTCAATGAGTCAGGCATGACTGAGTGACTGAACTGAACTAAACTGTAGATAGTAGGTCTCCCCTGATATTATGTGATGAGAAGTGTGATGCCAGGCATTAGTGTGGCATGATCCCAGTCTAAACATGAGAAAAACAATTTGGGGGACATTTTACAGAATACCTGACCAAATACTCCTCAAGACTGTTAAGATCATATGTGAAAGACAAAGAAAGTCTGGGAAGAGAGAGGGGAAACATGGTGATTAAAAGCAATGTGGTATTCTATGTTGGATCCTGAGACAGAAAGAGGATATTCATAGAAAAAAACCAATGAAATTAAAATAAAGTCTTTCGTTAATAGCAATGTACCAGTGTTGGTTTTTTAGCTTTAATAGACATACTGCAATCAACCCTGAATGTTCATTGGAGGGACTGATGCTGAAGCTGAAGCTCCAATACTTTGGTCACCTGATGTGAAGAGCCAACTCACTGGAAAAGACCATGATGCTGGGAAAGATTGAAGGCAGGAGGACAAGTGGGCAATAGAGGATGAGATAGTTGGATGGCATCATCAACTCGATGGACATAAGTTTGAGAAAGCTCTGGGAGGTGTTGAAGGACAAGGAAGCCTGGTGTGCTGCAGTTCATGGGGTGGCCAAGAGTCAAACACGACTGACTGAACCACAACCTCTGGAAACAGGAACTGGGTGAGGGGTAAGTGGAAGCACTCCATAATATCTTTGCAACTGTTTGCAAATCTGAAATTATTCAAAACCAGAAAGTTTATTAGAGAAAAAAAGAAATGGACAAGATTGTTCTAAGATGTGTGGAAAGGCGAAGGACCTAGATTAGCTGAAACAATTTTGAAAAAGAATGAGGTAATTAGATTACCTAATTTCACGATTTATTTTAAAACTATACTACTCAAGACTGTGTTTTATTGGCATAAGGCTAGAAATATGGAAATGGAATGTAATAGAGAGCTCAGTAATAGATCTCCGTTTATAAGGTCAAGTGATTTTTGAATAATGTCCCAATGTAGTGCAATGGGGGTAAGGATAGACTTTTAAACAAATGGTACTAAAACAATGGGGCTTCCCGAGTGGCACCAGTGGTAAAGAATCTGCCTGCCAGTCCTGGAGATGAAAGAGACAAGGTTCAATCTCTGGATTGGGAAGATCCCCTGGAGGAGGAAATGGCAACCCAATGGCTAGAAAATTGAATATCTATCTGGAAAAAATGAATTTTGATTCCTACATCAATCTTACACAGGGATTGACATGAATTGTAAACCTAAATATAGGAGCTAAAGCTACAAGACTGCTGAAAAAAAAAATAGTTGTGACATTGGGTTAAGCCAGTGATTCTCAACCAGAAGCAACTTGTCCTTCAAGGGACATTTGGCAAACTCTAGAGACATTTTTGATTGTCACAATTGGTGGGGGGGATCCTGCTATTGGTATTTAATGAGTATAGGTCAGACCTGTTAATAAATGTCCTACAATGTATAAGACAACCTATGTAACAAAGAAGTATCTGGTCCAAAATGTCAGTAATACAGAGGTTGAAAAAGCTTGGATTAATCAAAGAGTTCTCAAATCATAAAAAATCTGAATCATGAAAGGAAGCATTTTACAAAGTTGACTTTGTAAAAATTGAAGACTTTTGTTCCATGAATGACACAGTTAAGAAAATGAAAAGGCATCACAGACTGGTTGGAAGTATTTGCAAAACATATATTGTGACAAAATGCTTGAGTTTAGAAGATAAAAATAACTCATAATCAATACTAAGAAAACAAGCAACTTAATAAAAATAGGCAAAGAATTTGAATAGATACTTCAAAAAAGAATTTAAAAGCATGACCAATAAGCACCTGTAAAGATACTCAGCGTCACTGGTCAGCAGGGAAGTGCAAATTACTACAAACTTGGTAGAATGGTTAAAATTAAAAAGCCTGCCAACATCAAGTGTTGAAAAAGATGTGGAGTAACTGGAACTCTTTCATCTACTGATGGTGGGATTGCAAAATGGCTCAGCTGTTTTGGAAAAGAACTTGACATTGTCTTATATGTGTAAACTTACCGTAGGACTCCTACTTCCTAAGTATTTACCCATGAGAAATGAAAATATATGTCCATACAAAACTTGTATGTGAATGTTTATAACCACGGTATTCATAATAGTCTCAAATGAAACAAACCACTTGTCCTTCAACTGGCTAATGGATAAACAAGTTGTGGTATAACCATACCATGAAATTCTATTTGGTAATTAAAAATGTAATGAAATATTGATACACAACAACATGAATATATTTCAAAAATCTTATGCTAAGTAAAAGAAGTCACATAATTATGTTCTGTGTGATCCCACTCACTTGAAATTCTAGAAGGGATTAAACTATAATGACAGAAAGTAGATCAGTAGTTGCCTGAGGGCTGGTGTCAAGGGAAGCGATCAGCTACAGAGAGGAAATTTTTTAGGGTGCTGAAAATGAGACAGGCCGGGCCTGGGACCTGGGACTCCTTGCTGCAGTGCTTGCACCTGGACGGATGCCTGCTGGAGCAGCAAAATGCAAAGAAAGTATAAGGAACTAGACAAACAAACAAAACAACAAAAACCAAACAAAATGAAAACTGTGTGCATGGGCAGTTGGGGCAAATTATGGACAACAGGACACGAAAAGACCAAAACAATCCAAACGACACTTCTGAAGAGTCAGGAGCAAAAACACATGCCATCTGCGCTCAACACCAGCAAAGGGGTGGGTAAGCCACCCAATCCACCCTAGCTAAACACATGGACACACCACACAGAAGGAATCAGCTTGCATGTACCTCTGGAAGCAAACAAGGGAAACTATTACTTGTTTTCACTCCCCGCTGCAACAGTCGGGGCCCCAATAAAACCTTTCCTGAATTTCTTGTCTGGCCTCTTATCAATTTCTACTGATTGGGGAAGGCCAAGAAACCTGATCAGTATCAGAAATAGTCTATAATTTGATTGTGGTGACAATCCGTAACCAATTATATACAATTGTGAAAACTCATCAAACTGTACATTTAAAGGGACTGAATTTTATATTAAATTTAACCTATAGAAATATAAATTGAAAAAATAACTTGAGACTTTAGACTTACTAACTCTATTAAGAGACTATCAACCAAATAATAAAAATTTAATTATATCAAAAAAACAGCTAAAGGTAATTATTGCAGTTGAGCAATAAATTTAGCTTCAAGGTTCCTGGTAGATGATAATAAAAAAATAAAAACTGCATGTGCTATATACTTTTCATTATATGTCATAAATAGAAGGGTACTTGCCTGTCAGAAGACAACACATTTTTACAAGTAGGAGAGTAATTTTCTGTAAGAATCTTCACTTAAGAAGGTTAAGTACCACAATGGGTAATATTTTCTAAAGGACTTTAAAAAGTTAGAAATATTCTTCATATGGTTGACTTTTATAATGATCCCGAAGAAACCTTTTTTTTTTCTTTCTTTTTCTGGAAACAGAAGTAAAATACATAGCTTCCCATTGTTCTACCCTCGGACCAGCTTTTTCGTTGTCAGTAACCTGACCTAGACAATTGAGATGAGCTCAAGAACAAAGGAGGTGTGGTTTAAGTGCATGGAGATGGAGTGAGGTAGGAGCTAAAAATGAAGCCTTGTAGGTGTTGATGATTTTTTAAGAATAGAACACCCACCCCGGTGGAACTCATCCCATCCCACATAGGGTTTTATGTGCTTAAATGTTTGGACAAGCATTGTGTTAAATTCCTTAAATTTTATATCACAAGCAGAAAAAAACAAGTTCCATTGATAAATATCAGTGGTTACCAGCTGCTTCTATAGAACTGTAATATGAATCATGTACAATGTTTTAGTTTGAGCTAACTTGCAGCCTGATCAACCTACCAAGTTATCTTTAAGATATAACCTCAGATAATTACATTAGTTGACCTGTTGAATGATTTAGTATTTGCCATCTGAGTGCTGCTAAAATCTGTAAGTGGAAAATGAATATTTGGGTCTTGGCATGCATATTGGATTATTCATTTCTGAAGCAGCTGATCAACAGACTCAGTTATTTCTTGTGATCTTAGGCCATTAACAGAGGGGAAGATTTTTGCATTACTTTTTACTGTGCCATTTCAGTTGCCTTAGGTATGATTAAAGGAGAAGGGACTTTGGCAATAGCTATATTAAGTCCATTTGGGGGTTAGAATATTGGCTGTGAAGTGCTCATCTCTTCCTACTGCAAACACTTCTGCAGTGGACTGAATGTTTATGTCTTTCCAAAATTCATATGTTGAAATGCTAATCCTCAAGGTGATGGTATTGCCAGGTGAGGCCTTTGGCAGATGATGAGGGTAGAGTCTACTTGAATGGGATTGGTGCCCTTATGACAGAGACCACGGAGAGATCCCTCAGCTGTGTGAGGACACAGGGCAAAGACAATCTAGGAACCAAGAAGTGGGCCTTCAGTTCAGTTCAGTCTCTCAGTCGTGTCCGACTCTTTGAGACCCCATGAATTGCAGCACACCAGGCCTCCCTGTCCATCACCAACTCCTGGAGTTTACCCAAACTCATGTCCATTGAGTCAGTGATGCCATCCAGCCATCTCATCCTTTGTCGTCCCCTTCTCCTCCTGCCCCCAATCCCTCCCAGCATCAGGGTCTTTTCCAATGAGTCAGCTCTTCGCATGAGGTGACCAAAGTATTGGAGTTTCAGATTTAGCATCAGTCCTTCCAATGAACACCCAGGACTGATCTCCTTTAGGATGGACTGGTTGGATCTCCTTGCAGTCCAAGGGACTCTCAAGAGTCTTCTACACCACAGTTCAAAAGCATCAATTCTTTGGCGCTCAGCTTTCTTCACAGTCCAACTTTCACATCCATACATGACCACTGGAAAAACCATAGCCTTGACTAGATGGACCTTTGTTGGCAAAGTAATGTCTCTGCTTTTGAATATGCTATCTAGATTGGTCATAGCTTTCCTTCCAAGGAGTAAGCATCTTTTAATTTCATGGCTGCAATCACCATCTGCAGTGATTTTGGAGCCCCCCCAAATAAAGTCTGACACTGTTTCTACTCTTTCCCCATCTATTTGCTATGAAGTGATGGGACCAGATGCTATGATCTTCGTTTTCTGAATGTTGAGTTTAAGCCAACTTTTTCACTCTCCTCTTTCACTTTCATCCAGAGGCTTTTTAGTTCCTGTTCACTTTCTGCCATAAGGGTGGTGTCATCTGCATATCTGAGATTATTGATACAAGTGGGCCCTCACTAGATGCCAAATCCTCTGGGGCCTTCCTGTTGGACACAGCATCCAGAGCTGTGAAAAATATAGTGTATCTGTTGTTAGTAAATCACCCAGTTTATATTTTCATTATAGCAATCAGAACAGATGAAGACAACCTCTTACATTCTATGTAAGACTCAGAACTGGACAGTAAGAGTGCTGCACACCCCTGGTGACAGTATGGAACAGTAGAGCAGAGTGGCAAACGCCTCAGGCTCTGGAGGTAGGCATGTGACATTCGTAGCAGCTTAAAATGTTCTCCAGCCATCTACTCCATGTTTTGATAGTTCCCTTCATTATGAATTTCCCTTTCCCAAAGTAGCATAAAAACAAAAGCATCCTCCCCTGTAGCTAATGAAGATACGTGGCTTGAACGATACCAGTTTGCTGCATCCAGCAAGACCTTGACTCAGATATGAGCTAAAGGAGGATACAGGCTGGTTCCAAAGTATCTTTCTACTGGTTCCAGAGTGAATGGCAGAAGCCAACTGTTTTTAGGATCAGCAGTGGCAACAACAGCTTGATTTATCCAGTTCTTGATTGTGATGCTTAGAAAATCATGACTCAGACAAAGCTTCAAAAGTGGCTGACTCAGCTTAAAGGTCTGGCTATAAGACCTAACTCAGGTGTTTCCTCTATGATACCTTTCCTGATTCTGGTGGATCAATTTCATCCTTTGTGTCCTCCTTTAACAGTGATCATTATTTTCATGATATTGATAATTTTATACTGGTTAGAAGCTTATATGTAAACATTATCAGCACTAAGTATTATATACAAGGGGACTCTGACACATAATTGGCAATAAATCTAATGGAGACATCTTTTATTCTGCTATATTTGTTTATGATGCAGGTCATAAACATGTATGTAAAAATTCCCTGTAGAACTTGTTATAGTGTATATTCTGGAGCTCTGCTCAGAGGTTCTGTTTCATTTTGGCTGAGGGGGTGCCCAGGAATCTGCATTTAAATGGCCCTTCAGGTTATTCTGAGTGCAAGTGGTCCACTGGCCATACTTTAATAAACACTGAAGTATATTTGAGCTCCTCACACATCTTTCATCCTTTTTTATTTCATTCATCATGTTAGCCCAGTGCCTGGTATATGGTATGTACTACGTTTTCATTGTTCAGTTGCTAAGTCATATCCAACTCTTTGTAACCCCACAGACTACAGCACACCAGGCTTCCCTGACCTTCACTGTCTCCTGGAGTTTGCTCAGATTCATGTGCCTTGAGTCAATGATGCTATCTAACCACCTCATCCTCTGCCACCCTCTTCTCCTTGTGCCTTCAATCTTCCATGATCATGGTCTTTTCCAATGAGTTGGCTCTTTGCATCAGGTGGCTTCAGCTTCAACATCTTTCCTTCCAATGAACTGGAAGGAATTCAGGATTGGAGCTTCAGCTTCAGCATCAGTCCTTCCAATGAATATTCAGTGTTGACTTCCTTTAGGATTAACTGGTTTGAGCTCCTTGCTGTCCTAGGGATGCTCAAGAGTCTTCTCCAGCATCACAATTCAAAAGCATCAATTCTTCGGTGCTTGCCCTTCTTTATGGTCTCACTCTCACATTTGTACATGACTACTGGAAAAACTGTAGCTTGGTCTATATGGACCTTTGTTGGCAAAGCAATGTCATTGCTTTTGAAGATGCTGTCTAGGTTTGTCATAGTTTTCCTTCCAAGAAGCAAGCATCTTTAAATTTCCTGGCTGTAGTCAATGTCCTCAGTGATTTTGGAGCCCAAGAAAATAAATTCTGTCACTGTTTCTACTTTTTCTCCCCTTTGCCATGAAGTGATGGAACCAGATGCCATGATCTTAGTTTCTTGAATGTTGAATTTTAAACCAGCTTTTCACTGTCTTCTCTCAACTTCATCAAGAAGCTCTTTAGTTCCTCTTCACTTTCTGCCATTAAAGTGGTATTATCTGGATGTCTGAGGTTGTTGATATTTCTCCTGGCAATCTTGATTCCAGTTTGTGATTCATCCAGCCTAGCGTTTCACATGATGTACTCTGTATATAAGTTAAATAAACAATTTGACAATATACAGCTTTGATGTACTCCTTTCCCAATTTTGAACTGGTCCGTTGTTCCATGTAAAGTTCTAACTGTTGCTTCTTTACCTACATACAGATTTCTCAGGAGACAGGTAAGATGGTCTGGTATTCCCATCTCTTTAAGAATTTTCCACAGTTTGTTGGAATTCACAGTTGAAGGCTTTTGTGTAGTCAATGGAGCAAAAGTAGATGTTTTTCTAGAATTCTCTTGCTTTCTTTATGACCCAACAAATGTTGGCAATTTGATCTCTGGTTCCTCTGCCTTTTCTATATCCAGCTTGTACATCTGGAAGCTCTTGGTTCACATACTCCTGAAGCATAGCTTGAAGGATTTTGAATGTAACTTTCAGTTCAGTTCAGTTCAGTTCAGTCGCTCAGTTGTGTCTGACTCTTTGCGACTCCATAAATCACAGCACGCCAGGCCTCCCTGTCCATCACCAACTCCCAGAGTTCACTCAGACTCATGTCCATCCAGTCAGTGATGCCATCCAGCCATCTCATCCTCTGTTGTCCCCTTCTCCTCCTGCCCCCAATCCCTCCCAGCATCAGAGTCTTTTCTAATGTAACTTTACCAGTATACAAAATGAGTGCAATTGTGTGATAGTTTGAGCATCCTTTGGCATTGCTCTTCTTTGGGGCTGGAATGAAAACTGACCTTTTCCAGTCCTGTGGCCACTGCTGATTTTTCCAAATTTGCTACCATATTGAGTGCAACACTTTAACAGCATCATCTTTTAGGATTTGAAATAGATCAGCTGGAATTCCATCACCTCCACTAACTTTTTTTGTAGTAATGCTTCCTAAACCCCACTTTACTTCACATGCCAGGATGTCTGCTCTAAGTGAGTGACCACACCATCATGGTTATCTGGGTCATTAAGACCTTATTTGTATAGTCCTGTGTATTTTTGCCACCTCTTCTTAATTTCTTTTGCCTCTGTTAGAGCCATGCCATTTCTGTGCTTTTTTGTGCCTATCTTTGCATGAAATGTTTCCTTGATATCTCCAATATCAAAGTACACATCATAAGTACGTACTGGAAGTATTTGCTTAATGACTGAATTTGTTCATTGCGTGATAAATGGTAAAGGACAGAACTATTGAAAACGGTGACACTATCTATTTTCTTCAAAAAGCTGAGAGTTCTTTGGAGCCAAAGAAACAAATAATACCCTTCTATACAGTGATTCAGCAGCTTCTCTAAGGGTCAAACTTCTATTTCAGTGGGTTTCCTACCAAAGCTACGATTCATTTTCCATGCATGGTCAAACATAAGATACTACATACTGACTTTTGATTCACATTTATTGAGGGAAAGTATACCCTTCTGGCATGTTAATCACTAATGAGGGTGTCTTTTTCCAGAGCATTAGTGCTTGTCTTCTGGCAGGACTTCACCTTCTAGCCCTCCCCTCTTTGACACCATCTCTTGGTCAGAGGAGCTGAAATTTGTGAAAAACATTATTTTTGAAATAGTACATTCTAAGACACAATTATGTATTGAAGATGTGCAGATAACAACCACAGGGCTCAAATGAAAGCTCAGTTATTTGCTTTTTGCCTGAGTTTGAGTAGTTAGCATGATAACAGAGCCAACAGCAAGTGAACATGGTTTGGCAAGAAAAGAGAAGGAGCAGGAACAAAGATCTGATGCTCCCAGCACTCAGAGTAGATGTACTGCACCACTGGGCTGGCCAAGGAGGTCTTGTACTGTTCACTTCCTGGTGTGGGAGTTCTGACTTTGACGCAGTGTCTTGTTTCGATGACATCTCTTGAAGAAAGATTTTCTGTTTTCTCCCATCTGCATCCAGAAGGATCTTGCCATCGTCAGAACCTCTATCTCATGGTTGTTTGTGCAAATCCTTTTTTTTTTTTCCCTGTAGAACTGTTAGCATTCTGAGGGCCAGGGACCCCTACTGAATAAGGGCTCTATAAAAATGTGAATGAGCCATTGTCAAAGGGTGCATGTTTCTCTGTGAATTGAAGGACTGGGACAAGTGTGTTAAAATTTAAGTGTGTTAAAATGTATTTTGAGAGAGTTTTGGTGGGGCTTGGGGAAAGGTGAGACTCTTAAAGATCAGGAGAATAGACAGCTTCTAGTAATTAGTGCTGTATTCATTTAATGGAATACTAAACGACAATGAAGAGAAGAATGTTTTCAATGGGTATAAATGGACCGGTGATCCAGTCACTTGTCTTTTTCAAAAACAACATAGTGAAATACATTTTACATATCAAAACTCATCCATTTCAAGTGTACAATTCAATGATTATTAATAACTTTACCATATGGTGTAACCATTGCTATAAATCCATTTTAAAACAGTTTCATCCTCCCAACAAGATCCCGAATGCTTGTTTACGATTATCTCCATCCTTAGGGCCAGGCAACTATTAATCTGTTTTATGTCTTCCAGTTTGCTTTTTCTGGACATTTCTTATCAGTAGACTCATACAACAATATATGGTTTCTTGTATCTGGCTTCTTTCTCTCTGCCTAATGTTTTGAGTTTCTCTGTAAGGTATCTTGTGTTGGTATTCCTTCCTTTGTCATGTTGAATAGGATTCCATCATATGGAAATACACATTCTGTGTATCTGTTTGCCTGTTGACTGACCTTCAGGTTGTTTCCAGTTTAGGGCTCCTGTGAATAATGCTCCTGTGAGCTTTTCTCTGCTAGGCTTGGTATAGATGTATTTTGTTGTTGTTGTGTAGATATCTAGGAGCAGAATTGGCTGGTTCTTCTGCTTAGCTTTAACAGACTGCTAAACTGTTTTTTACAGTAGCTACCTGATTGTATATTCCCAGTAACAATGTATGAGGGGGTCTCATTTCTCCACACCTCACCAACATTTGTTATTGTCTGCCTTATTTATTATAACTATTCTAGTGGGTGTGAAATGATATCTCATACTTGTTTTAATTTGCATTTCCCCAATGACTAAAGATGTTGAACTTCTTTTCATATCTTTATTAACCATTATCTATTTCATATCTTCTTTCGTGACATATCAGCTCATACATTTTGCACATTATCAAGGGGATCATTTGTCCTTTTATTATTGAGTTGTAGGAATTCTTTATATATTTTGGGTATAAATCCTTCATCATATATGTTTTTATAAGGATTTTCTCACAGTCTGTAGCTATTCTTTTTATTTTCTTAATAATGTCTTTTGTAATGCAAAACTTTTAAAGAATGATGAGATCCAATTTATCAATTTTTTTATGGAAAGTGTGTTTGGTGTCTATCTGAAAAAAATCTTTGCATAATTTAATATCTCAGAGATTTTCTCCTATATATATTTTTTCTATTTAGCTCTTGTATTTAAGTCTCTGATCCATTTGAGTTAATTTTTCATTTATGGGATGAGGTGAAGATCTAAGTTCATCACCTTGCATGTGATATTCAATTGTGCTCACTTGTCTTAGAAGCTGACATCTACTGAATAAGTGGCTTTGGGGTAGGCACTGGTGATACAAAGATGAATGATACAATTTCCAGCGTCAGGTACAGTCTTGAGAGGTATATCTCCATAACCAAAGGACGTAAAACAGAGGGGCACACCAGCTCAAGATTTGGTGACTTCAAGAATGATGACTCTGAGGTGATGTCAAGTGGGTGGTGTTGGTATCCTCAGGAAAAAGACCTGTACGCATTAGTCTAGTCTAGTCTAGTGTGATGGTTTCAGCTTGTTTGGTATCTTACTCGCTCGTTTGTCACCATGTGTTCTAAGGCATATCTCTAAAATCTTAAAATTAATAAAAATTCACATACTAATGTTTGCTAATGATCATTAGAAAAAACCAAAACAAAACACTTAACATGCTAGAGTGGGGGCTACAGTGATATCTTAGAATTGACCACACATCGGTCTATGCCCTGAGAACATCTCTCCTAGGCACACGTTAATTAAAAATAGCTGAAAACTCTCATTTAGTGGATGAACATTATGGATCAAGAAACTTATTCCTGGGGTTCCCATTATTGGCTTTGTGTTCTTAGAACATTGCTTGACATCCCAGACCCTCAATTCTTCTTCCACTATAAGACAGCAGCTCATTTCTAGCGTCTTTTCCTTGGAATGCTCTACTTGTTCATTCAGCCAACACTTATTGAAGACTCACCCTGTGCTAGACTCTGAGGCCATATCCCAGAAAGGTAAGACAAAGATGTCAGATGGACAGGGATGTGAGAACAAGTCATTAAATGATTGTGTTGCACATTTATTGCTAGTTCTGTGATTCCCTGGGTCTAGAACTGCCTACCTCTTTTGATTGAGGGATTAACTGAGGAGAATGAAGCAAGAGGGAAAATGATCCAAGGATCAGCTTACAGAATGTGCTCTGCAGGAGAGAATTCACACATCAGACAAGTGACAGGAATTCCTGCCTATACAGTTGTAACCAAACTTTGGACAATGACTTTTTTTTTTTTTTCACATTGCAAGAAAAAGATTGTCTTTCAGATGCTGAGTCACATACTCTAATACATTTTATGGACTTTCTCTTTTAATGTAGCACTTTCAGACTTGAACCGAAATAACCTGATAGTCTTTCATGTAGTGTACAGACACCGAGCCTATGACTTCTGAAGCTTTTCAGACTGGGGGAGCCTGTGCTTTTTTGTTTTGAGTTCTCCGTCTGATTTCCCCCACTTTATCTCCACACACTTCATTTTCTCTTCTTGAAAACAGACAGTGTGGGGCTGCTTATATGTGAGTAGTAGAAGTCTTTGCACGGTTATAAAAAGTAAGCTAACATTACATTCTTGTAACTTTATAATCTTTATTTGGTGGATGTGCCATTTAGGAGCAAGTGTTGTTCAAGTGTACTTATATATACTTTAGTTATACACTGCATTTGGAAAAGGCCTTGCCTTGGTCTGTTAGTCAGGTTGCTTTGTTGTGAGTGACAGAAATCCAACTCAAATGAACTCAAGCAAAAAGAGAATTCATTGCCTCTTGTAACCAGAAGGGGCTTTGCAGGTGGCACTAATGGTAAAGAACTTGCCTGCCAATGCAGGAGACACAAAAGATGTGGGTTCAGTCCCTGGGTGGGGAAGATCTTGTGGAGGAGGAAATGGCAACCCACTCCAATATCCTTGCCTGGAAGATCCCATGGACAGAGGAGCCTCGGGGGCTGCTCCATGGTGCTGCAAAGAGTTGGACATGACTGAGTGACTCGAGCGCTTTGACCAGAAAGTCCAGGGGTAGAGCTGACTGCAGTACAGCTCTGACCGCAGCACAGCTCAGACTGCAGCACAGCTCTGTGTAAGGACGCAGCAGAATTCCTGGCTCTCTTGCCTCTGTCACTCAGTTCAGCATTCCTCTGGGTACCGGTATTAGTTTCAGACAGATTCTGTGTGTGCGGTTGTTAAAGATGGCCATTGGCACCTCCAGACTTATTTGTTCTGTATAAGTTGAGATCAGAGGGAGAGCCATCCTGTGTGCTGGGATTTCATCAGGGGACTCTGCTCCTGTTTGAGTCCTACGTTTACCCTTTGCACCAATCTCTGCGAACAGCAGAAGATGGTTTAAAGATCTCCTGGCCCAGGAAGTGTCCCAGCTCACGAAGCCAGAGCCCAGTAAGACCCTCTGATTGACAAACTCCCCAGATCCACATGGGGTAAAAGAGGAGGAGCAAGCGCCTAATGGATGCCAGGCAGACACAAACAACAGATGTCCACGGCATTTGGTAAGGTGTTATTTAACACTTTTAAGTGAAAGGAGCACTGGGTTTTATTTGCCACAAAAATGCAAAGCTGCTATTAATAATATTGCTGCATTTATTTATCTTTGAAAGCATCTCAGATATTCTAGGAATCTATTTAACTTATGCTTTCTTTATCTTTCATATGGTAATGTAATACCTTTTCCCTGAATTAACATTCGGTGTCAATTTTCAATATCACTTTTTGAATTTTATCAAGTTTTTATAAGTATTCTCATTGTGATTGTTTGCACAGACTGTCTTTCACAATAAAAATGACAATTGTCCTAGTTAAGAGAGATCATTTAAAAAGTAGTTCCTCTTTGATAACCTAAGTATGTTGATGGTGTTCATTTATGTAGAGTTATACTTTTTTTTTTTTTGATGAAATTTGTCTCAAATTCTTACTGAAGACTAGAAGACAGTTTCTTAGTGACCACAGTTTTAAGCTTCAGGTAAACCATATTTTCCATGTATAGAGCATTCTCAATTCTCAGATCTTAGTCTTGATAGACTTTCTGATAGGGGAAAATTCCAAAACACATATGAAGAAGAGAATTACATTCAGGCGTTTTAAATAGCAAGTCCAAATACAGTAATTTTTTTTCATACTCGTAAATTAGGACAGCTCCAGCTTTTAAAATAGAGTAAGAAGAAAGGGTGGCATACGCACAGAACAAACCAACATTTAAATATAGCACATTTAAAATTCTTTGCATATCAAAGGCAAGTAATGAAATGTAAGTTGGTTTTGGCTTTGAAAAACATGATGGATGTTGGCTGGTTATGCCAAGTTGCTGTCTTCTAGAGCTTGGCATGGGGTCTGTGTCATAGGAAGAAAGAAGAGATGAGATCACTACAAAAAGGCCCTGCTATATTGTTATCATTAAATCTCGTTGGACTATTTCCAGTGTAGATACATTATATACAGGATTCTTATGCACATGGCTAATTTTAGCAAGAACATATCTTGTTCCCTTAATCTATTGGTCATAAAATTAGAAGCATTATGTGATAGAGGGACTTGCTTTTAGGAAATACATGCTAAAATATTTAGTGATGAAGGGCATGATGTCCCCAACTTGCTCTCAAATGGTTTACAACAATAATAACATGATGTTCTACTAGCTAAATGTTTAATAATTTATTTAATCAGTCCTTGTCGTTGTTCAGTCTCTAAGTCATGTCCAACTTTTTGCAACCCCATGGACTGCAGCATGCCAGGCTTCCCTATTCTTCACTATCTCCCAGCATTTGCTCAAACCCATGTCCGTTTAATCCATGATGCCATCCAATCATCTTATCCTCTGTCTCCCCCTTCTCCTCCTGCCCTCAATCTTTCCCAGCATCAGGGTCTTTTCCAGTGAGTCAGCTCTTCGGGTGGCTAAAGTATTGGTGTTTCAGCTTTAGCATCAGTCCTTCCAATGAATATTCAGGACTAATTTCCTTTAGAATGGACTGGTTTGATCTCCTTGATGTCCAAGGGACTCTCAAGAGTCTTCTCCAGCACCGCAGTTTGAAAGCATCAATTTTTTGTTGCTCAGCCTTCTTTATGGTCCAACTCTCACTTCTGTACATGATTACTGGAAAAACCATAACGTTCTCTATATGGACCTTTGTCAGCAAAGTGATGTGTCTTCTTTTTAATATGCTGTCTAGGTTTGTCATAGCTTTTCTTTCAAGGAGCAAGCATCTTTTAATTTTGTGGCTGCAGTCACCTTCCGCAGTGATTTTAGAGCCCAAGAAAGTAAAATATGTCATTGTTTCCACTTTTCCCCCATTTATTTGCCCTGAAGTGACGGGATTAGATGCCATGATCTTAGTTTCTTGAATGTTGAATTTTAAGCCAGCTTTTTCACTCTCCTCTTTCATCCTCATCAAGAGGTTCTTTAATTCCTCTTCACTTTCTGCCATTGGAGTGGTAGCATCTGCATATCCGAGGTTATTGATATTTCTCCTGGCAATCTTGACTCCAGCTTGTGATTCATCCAGTCTAGCATTTTTCATGATGTACTCTGCATAAAAGTTAAATAAGCACAGTGGGAATATATAGCCTTGATATACTCCTTTCCCAATTTTGAACCAGTCCATTGTTCCATGTCCAGTTGTAACTGTTGCTTCTTAACCTGCATACAGATTTTTCAGGAGGCAGGTAAGGTGCTCTGGTATTCCCATCTCTTTCAGAATTTTTCACAGTTTGTTGTGATTCACATAGTCAAAGGCTTTAGCATAGTCAAGGAAGCAGAATTAGATGTTTTTCTGGAATTCCCTTGCTTTCTCTATGCTGTTGGCAATTTGATCTCTGGTTCCTCTGCCTTTTTTCAATCCAGCTTGTACATCTGGAAGTTCTCAGTTTACATACTGCTGAAGCCTAGCTTGAAGAATTTTGAGCATTACCTTGCTAGCATGTGAAATGAGTGCAATTGTGCTGTAGTTTGAACATTCTTTGGTATTGCTTTTCCTTGGAATTGGAATAAAAACTGACCTTTTCCAGTTCTGTGACCACTGCTGAGTTTTCCAAATTTGCTGGCATATTGAGTGCAGCACTTTAACAGCATTGTCTTTTAGTATTTGAAATAGATCAGCCGGAATTCCATCACCTCCACTAACTTTGTTTATGGTAATGCTTCCTAAGGCCCATTTGACTTCACAGTCCTGGATGTTTGGCTCTAGGTGAATGACCACATCATTGTGGTTATCATGATCATTAATACCTTATTTATATAGTTCTTCTGTGTATTCTTGCCACTGCTTCTTAATTTCTTCTGCTTCTGTTATGTCCTTGCTGTTTCTGTCCTTTATTTTACCCATTCTTGAATGCAATGTTCCCTTGCTTTCTCTAATTTTCTTGAAGAGATCTCTAGTCTTTCCCATTCTGTGGCTAATTACATGTGAAGGTGAATGAGAAAGCTGGATAACTTCAACTCCAGTAACTGGGTTTTCTTCAAATAGCTTTATTATTTGGCTTGAAATACTATACATTCTGAAATTTTAGACCATATTCCAAAGACAATATACATGCTATTAGAGTGAATAATTGATTTGACTATGCACTTAAAATACTACCTCAAATGACTTCTGATAAAATATGGGGATGGTGTCATTAACAGAAAAGAGATTTCAACACAATTTTACAAGCTAGAAAGCAGAGATGCTGGAATATGAATCTTCCATTTGAAAAGGTCCATTGGGTGCCTAGCACAGTGAATGAAAATAGACCCTTATAAAGAAAGTCCTCATAAAATTTTAGCACCCTAGGATTAAAGAGAAAATCCTGGAAGACCACAGCATGTATTATAGGAAATAAAATGGCACAGTACATCTTAGCAAAAATTTTGGAAGATAGAAAGCATGTCACTAGAAGTCTGAGAAAAATTGGTTTTCACCTTAGAATTCTATGCTCAGCTAAGTAATCAGTTGTGAGAGTAAAGACAATTTTAGGTAAGTTTAAAAAAAAAAGCTTCCTTGAGCCTTTTCTTAGGAAGATCTATTTCAGCAAAAATAAGGGCACAACCCAAGAAAGATAAAGTCTCAAGGTCCAAGGAACAGGGGATTCCTGTACAGGAGATTGGTAAAGGAAGTCTCAGCTTTGGCATCAGACCTAGAGTCACCAATTACAGGCTTGAGCAAGAAGGTAGGAGGTCCTTAATAGAAATGGGGAAGAAATGAAATGGATGGATTATCTGGTAACCCTAGACTGCTCAGAAAATAATGTTGATATGTCTGTGATAAATCTGATGAAGCATTTGGAAAAAAAAATCAGAATTTCTAATATTGATGAACTAAGGAATTTTAGTATTAATAGGTTACTTAAAGCTCAAAGGTTAAACAAATAGAAGAAATAGCTATATAGATGGAAGTATTATTCATGGGGAAGAATAAAGTAAGTGCTGATAAATTTGATTATCAGCTTTTTAGTACCATTTGATTATATTGTCATGGGTATCAGTTATACTGATTAAGAATCAAGTGGAAATAAAAGTAGTTCAAACTAAAATAAACCATTGAAAAAAGTTAATAGTGGAAACTGGGGATGGGTTATATGGGAACTCTGTCTTCACATTTTTCCTATCTCAATCTATTTTGAAAAATAAAGTCTCAATAAATTTAATTCGAGAAATAAAAAAGATAAAGCAAAGAAAAGAGTACAATATAATATGTACTATGTCACATATTATATATAGTATAATAAAATTAATGAGCACCCAGTTCAGTTCAGTTCAATCGCTCAGTCGTGTCCGACTCTTTGAGACCCCATGAATCGCAGCACGCCAGGCCTCCCTGTCCATCACCAACTCCCAGAGTTCACTCAGATTCACATCCATCGAGTCAGTGATGCCATCCAGCCATCTCATCTTCGGTCGTCCCCTTCTCCTCCTGCCCCCAATCCCTCCCAGCATCAGAGTCTTTTCCAATGAGTTAACTCTTCACATGAGGTGGCCAAAGTACTGGAGTTTCAGCTTTAGCATCATTCCTTCCAAAGAAATCCCACGGCTGATCTTCAGAATGGACTGGTTGGATCTCCTTGCAGTCCAAGGGACTCTCAAGAGTCTTCTCCAACACCACAGTTCAAAAGCATCAATTCTTCGGCACTCAGCCTTCTTCACAGTCAAACTCTCACAGCCATACATGACCACTGGAAAAACCATAGCCTTGACTAGACGGACCTTAGTCGGCAAAGTAATGTCTCGGCTTTTGAATATGCTATCTAGGTTGATCATAACTTTTCTTCCAAGGAGTAAACGTCTTTTAATTTCGTGGCTGCAATCACCAAATGCAGTGATTTTGGAGCCCCCCAAAATAAAGCCTGACACTGTTTCCACTGTTTCCCCATCTATTTCCCATGAAGTGATGGGACCATATGCCATGATCTTCATTTTCTGAATGTTGAGCTTTAAGCCAACTTTTCACTCTCATCTTTGACTTTCATCAAGAGGCTTTTTAGTTCCTTTTCACTTTCTGCCATAAGGGTGGTGTCATCTGCATATCTGAGGTTATTGATATTTCTCCTGGAAATCTTGACTCCAGCTTGTGTTTCTTCCAGCCCAGCGTTTCTCATGATGTACTCTGCATATAAGTTAAATAAGCAGGGTGACAGTATACAGCCTTGATGTACTCCTTTTCCTATTTGGAGCCAGTCTGTTGTTCCATGTCCAATTCTAACTGTTGATTCCTGACCTGCATACAGGTTTCTCAAGAGGCAGGTCAGGTGGTCTGGTAGCCCCAACTCTCTCAGAATTTTCCATAGTTTACTGTGATCCACACAGTCAAAAGCTTTGGCATAGTCAATAAAGCAGAGATAGGTATACAGAAAATAAAGTTAATTTTATGATTGATTTTTCAGAGTAAACAATTGAGATAAAATATTGCATTATTTTTTAATAAACATTGCTTGTACATGAATGTCTTATATTTTGAATTATCTAGTATTTCCAGTCTATTCTTCTACATGGAAACATATATTTTAAATAACAAATGAATATCCATGTTTAAATTAAGTGACTAGCATTTTTACATCAGTGGATTACTATAGATTTGGATTACTATTATTTCAGTTCACTTCTGTCCTATTTAATCATCCTGAATCACTAAGAGCAGAGCACTTTGGAAGTTGTGTAGGACTCACTGGGAGTAGAGTGGTCAGTGAGCATATGTGGTTAGACCACATCTTCAAAATATTGCGCTTTTGTTGAGCATTTTGCTTCCCCTACCAGTAGAATGGGGCTTAGAAATCAAGCCTCTGATGCCAGGAGCAGGAGTGTCCCGGATCACCAAAGATACGTGGAGTTCACTGTTGCTGTCATCAAGACAGGCAGTAAAGTTGGAGGCCTGAACTCTAGGACAGTGAGATTGAAGCAAAACCATGGTGAGCATACCGTGTTGGATTGAGCCTTCTAGCAAGTTTTAAGGCAGGTTTACTTTTTCTTTATTATAATTTTCCATACTTTTAAAATCTCTTTTTATATGTTGAAAACTCGTCATTGCAGGAAACTCCTCTCATTCTTTGTTTTCTCTCTGTAGATCTAGCAAATGAAAATGACAGCCCTGCAATAGCTAAATATCTAAGCTTTAAAAAACATTTTAAAAGCCCTAATTGGCATAATAACCTGTAATTTTCTTCTCTATTTGGCATTACCCATTTTATATCTTGTACTTCCAGTTTCCCTCAATCACATAATTATCAGATATTCTTGTGGATTGTAAAAGGTGGTTTTGGTGTCATATTCTTCAATTAATTGACCAGTTTGCTTCCATTTTCTGTAATATGTTGTTACTTCAGCTTTCTGCCCGTGGGACATAGTTTATTTAGTTAGTTCCCTTTCAGGCTTTTTCCCTTGATTTGTTTACTTGTATACTAGTTCCTGGCCCAAGTAAGAAATCTTAGAGGTGCTACAGAGAATGTTTTTCTCATTGTATATGCACATTAAGCTTCCTTAAGAATAATGCTATTTCTGGGTGCAAGACTGAATTGAACATTTGTTCTGTTGATTTTTATTGTGTGAATAGTAAGTATATTTCATCCTTTTGGTCATTCCTTGACTTTTGAACTTGGTTACAGTTCTTTTGCTGCTGGGTATACACTGAATGTTTGTGTTCTCTCAAAATTTGTGTGTTGAAGCCATACCCCATAATTTGATAGTATGTGGACGTAGGGCTTGAGGAAATATTTAGATTTAGATTAAGTCATAATGGCAATGCCCCCATGGTGGAACTAATACGCTTACCAGAAGAGACACAAGCGCTCTCCAGTAGCACATACGGAGGAAAGACCATCAGGGCACACAAGGAACAGGCCTCTGTCTGCAAGCCAGGATTGCCCTCACCGAGAACCAAGACTGCCAGCACCTTAATCTTGAACTTCCTAGCTTCCAGAGCTGTGAAGTAAATGTTTGCTGTTTAAGCCACAGATCAGTCTATGGTATTTTGTTATAGCAGTCCAGATGTCTAACACACAGGCTTGTCCAACTTCTCCAATTTGGGAGTTCATGAAGAGAAAAAGGCAATTAAATTTTAGCCAGTATTGACCATGTGGAGTTTATATTCTCCTGCTTCCTTTAGACATAACACTAGTTCATTCGTTTTTCCTAGGATCATGCTCTAAAAATATGAAAATATAAAAATATAAAATAAAATATACATACATATAAAAGTAAATTTTCTTTAGAGACAATATCTTTATGTTTCTAAGTGCCTTTTATTTGACCATGCTGAGTATATTTTGTCAACAACCTAAATGACTGCTACAGTGCAACTATCTCATTTTAACTTTCTCTGGTGTCCATTCCCCTACAACCTGGTTACAATGGTTTGTTTTCTTTGGGAAATTATGTTTCCCTCTTCTTACTTCCTAGTCCATGTGGTTAGATGGAGGCCTATCTCATTCACGGCTCCAGACATGAGTATGTTATTCAGACAGGGACATTCAGAGAAATACATTCTCCTAACTCCACTGATTGGTTCTGAAAAGAACATGTGACTTATTTCAGGCAGAGAGCAATAAAAGATAGGTCCAAGTCTTTCTCTAAAATCACTGGGTCAGAGGTTCAAGCCCATACAGAGGAAAACGATGCTCAGAGGTAGGCAGAGGGAGAGCGCTCAGAGGGTAATTGTTTGTTTACTTGGAGCCACGTGTATCTGAATCTATGCTGGACTCTTTGATCATGTGAGCCAGTACATTTCCTCTCTTGTCTTAGGTCTGTTTTAACTGGATCTTTATTAATTATAACTGAAAGAGTGCTAAGTAGCATGATTACTAAGTTCACAAACAGTAAGAAGCATGAAGAAATAGAGAAATAGAGACTGAGATAGAGAATAGAGATAGATGACAGAGTCAAAACCCAGAAAGATCTTGGCTGAAAGGAAAAGTAACAACTAATACAACTAAAGTGTAATAGTGATAAATGTAAAGTCCCATGCTTACTTCAACTCATCAACTGGGCAAAACAAGGATGACACTGAACATGGATATAGTTACCTTTGTAAAAGAAATTATTGATTTTAGTGAACTCTCAGGTCAATCCCAAATTATTAATGTGATGAATCTGCCAAGAACACATTCCCTTCTGTTCCATTAACCTATTTGTCTATCCTTGCGTCCATGCTGTGCTGTACCATACTGTCTTGATTACTGTAGCTATATGGTGAGTCTCAAAAATCAGGTGTATCTCTCCCAACTTTGTTCTTCTAAATGGTTGGCCCTTCTATGTCCTTTGCATGCGTGTGTGCGTGCTTAGTCACTTCGGTTGTGTCTGACTCTTTGTGACCCTATGGACTATAGCCCGCTAGGCTTCTCTGTCCATGGGATTCTTCAGGCAAAAATACTGAAGTGGGTTGCCTTGCCCTCCTGTAGGGGATCCTCCTGACCTGGAGATTGAACCCACGTCTCCTGCATTGTGGGGGATTCTTTACCCTCTGAGCCACCTGGGAAGCACATGTCTTTTGCATTTTGATATAAATGAAATATTGTGTTTCCTTAATTTATAATGAATTATGTAAGAGTTGCATAAGTTTTCAAGCTGATGGGTCTTGAAATTATGAATTGTTTTTTAAATGCCATTTGACACTTTAGTTGGTTAAAAAAAAATCTGTTATTTTTTAACAGTCCTATGTGAAAATAAGTATTGAAATAGTCCAGGTCTTTATCTCCATAAACCTAGGATGCATGTTATATTTATGGAGTAACATAAGATACTGCTAACAGTATTTTGCTCTGGTGCAGGGGGAGGGTAGAATTGGTGTTTGGTTAAAAAAAAAAAAAAGGCATCTTTTGTATACCCTTGAAATCTTTTAAATTAAAAAAATCTAATAACAAATTTCAAAATAAATATATAATACACATTATTACTCATGTATGTTTGAGATTTATCTCTAAGTCAAAATTCCTTTGTCTGCATGAAATCTGTCCATATTTGTGACTGTAGGTGCTGTTTGTAGTTAATGTCATTGGTGTTTGTCCTCCTTATTCCCTCAGTCAGCCAGTCATCTCGACTTTAAGGAAACTTGACTTGATCAATCTCTTATGTATCTTTGATGTACCTCCTAAGCTTATTACGACTATTCTTTATTCAAAATAAACAGTTATGCTTTAGGGCTTACAGGTCTTTTTAGGTACTTCCTGTTGCTGTTCAGCTTATCTTACAGTTTATTGTGTATTCTAACTTTTATTTATCCTGGCGTCAGTTGCCTCATCCATGAGAAGTGTTGGGTGAAGTGTGGTCCAAAGTTCCTTCTCTTCCTGTGAGTTCCTAAGCCTGCCTTCCGTTTCAGTCCATTCCATTTACGATCCAGATAGACAGCCATGACAGAATCTTCAAGACAAAATGTCACGAAATTTCATAGAGTTCAAACTTGAGGGAAGGTAGGACACTCTTCGCTACTCCTTAGGCCGGTGTTTCACAGTTCTAGCTTTAGAATGGTCAGGATGTTTGCAGTTACCAGCAGGTGTGATGTACTGAACCACGGGCGCCTCCCTGCAGCCACACTCCTGTCATGACTTTGTTGTGGTTGGAGTGCACTTCCTTAACACTTGGCTTGCTGGTTTAATGGCATGTGATCAGCAGTTGTACCATTTTTCAGCGATGGACTTGAGAGGTTTTACACAGTTCCAGCAGTCATCTTATGCTTCTATTTCTGCTGGTTCAAGGAAAATGAGAGTCATGGGGGAGCAGACTCACAGGTCCGAGTGAGAAGCAGGGCTACCCTAGGTACTGAAGCCTGAAGAAGGATCTCTCAGTTGAGCCTAGGTGGGATCAGCTGAGTCCCAGCTGACCTATAAATCTGCAAGAGTAAATAATTATTATGTCTTGTCATGATCAGTGACAGCATTTTTGTGACAACTAACTGATCCAACAGGCAACATGGAATTACTTCTAAAAAATGTATTTTTATTTTATTTATTTTGAAAATTTGATTAATTTATCTATTTTTAGCTGTACTGGATCTTCTGTGCCGGCTTTCTCTAGTTGCAGGAAGCGGGACTGTAGTTGTGATGTGCAGGCTTCTCATTGCAGTCACTTCTCTTGTGGAGGCCGAGCCCTAGGGCTCAAATACTTCAGTAGTTGCAGCACACAGGCTTAGCTTCCTCCTAGTATATGGAATCTTCCTGGACTAGGGATCATATTTGTGTCCCCTTCTTTGGCAGGTGGATTCCCAACCACTGGATCACGAAGGGAAGTTCCAAAATGTATTTTTAAAATAGGAAACACATCCATACAATTCAAAAGTAAAAATATAAAAAGATATACAGTAAAATGTTTGCTCCAAGCCCTGTTCTCCATTCCCCTGGGTCCCATCAATGTCCTGTCACCACAAATTTCTCATTTTCTTTTTCTTTTTTTTTTGTATCCTTCTAAAGTTTCTTTATCTAAATACAAATAGACATGAATTTATAATCTTGGCCTCCATCCTCATCTTTTTCACATTGTTTTATGCTTTTCTTTTTTCATTTAATATACTTTCAATATATTTACATATCAATGTACAGAGAGCTTCCATATTCCTTTATATAGCTACATTGTATATACCTTGAACATACTGTATGTTTAGTTCCAGACCGCTACAATAAACCAGATATTGCAATAAAGTGAATCACATGATCTTTTTGGTCCCAGAGCATATAAAATTTCTGTTTATACTGTGTTGTAGTCTATTAACTGTTCCATGTCTAACAAAACAAGGCATATACCTTAATTTAAAAACACTGTATTGCTAAAAAAAAGATGCTAACCAGCATCTGAGCCTTTAGTGAGTTATAATATTTTTGCTGGCAGAATCTTCCCTGGATATTGATGATTGCTGACTGATCAGGGTGGTAATTGCAGAAGGTTGGAGTGTCTGTGACAATTTCTTAAATAAGAATACAGAGAAGTTTACCATGTTGATTAATGCTGTTTCATGAGCAATTTATCCGTAGTATCCATTGCTGTTTGATAACATTTTACCCACAGTAGAACTTTTTCCAAATTAGAGTCAGTCCTCTCAAACTCTGCTGCTCCTTTATCAACAAAGTTCATGTAATGTTCTAAAATCTTTGTTGTCATTGCAACAATTGTCACAGCATCTTCTTCTGCCAGGAGTAGAATCCATCTCAAGAAACCACTTACTTTGCTCATTAATAAGAATCAACTCGTCATTGTTTTTCTCATGAGATTGTCAGTCACATCCTTAGGATCTACTCCTAATCCTAGTTTTTGTATTATTTTCACCACATCTGTAGTTACTTCCTCCACTGAAGGCTTGAGGGCCTCAAAATCATTCATGGAATCAATCAATCAATCAATCCACTCTTCCAAACTCCTATTAGTGTTGATGTGTTGACTTTTCACACAAATTACAAGTATTCTTAATGGCGTTTAGAATGGTAAATGCTTTCCATAATGGTTTCAATTTACTTTTCCCAGATTCATCAGAGGAATCACTGTCTATGGTAACTGAAGCTTTTTAAAATGCTCTCAAAAATAAGACTTGACGGTCAAAGTGACTTCTTGACCGATGGGCTACAGAATGGAATGGAATGGGCTACAGAATGTTGTATTAGTAGGCATGAAGTCAACATGAATGTCATGGTACATCTCCATCAGAGTTCTTGAATGACCAGATGCCAATGAGCAGTGGTATTTTTAAAGAGATTTTTTTTTTTCTGAGTAGTAGTTCTCAGCAGTAGGCATAAAATATTCAGTAAAACATGTTGTCAACAGATGTACTTTCATCCAGGCTTTATTGTTCCATTTATAGAAAGCAGATTTAACATAATTCCTAAAGGCCCTAGAATTTTAGGAAAGGTCAGTGAATACTGGCTTCAGCTTCCAGTCACCAGCTGCCTTAGCCCCTAACAAGAGAGTCCTCGGAAACCTTAAAGCCAGGCTTTGACTTTTCCTCTTGATGAAAGTCCCATCGGACATCTTTTTCCAATAGATGAAACTTTTTCCAATGTTTTGTCTACACTGAAAATCTGTTGTATAGTGTAGCCACCATCCTTAATGTTCTTAGTTAAATATTCTGGATAACTTACTGCAACTTCTACATCAGCACTTGCTGCTTCACCTTACACTTTGATGTTATAGAGAGAGCTTCTTTTTTTAAACCTCCTGAGCCAGCCTCTGCTTGCTTGCAAATTTTCTTCAGCAGCTTCCTCACCTCTTGCAGCCTTCATAGAATTGAAGTGAGTAAAGGCCTCACTTTGAATTATGGCTTGGCTTAAGTGAATGTTGTGGCCAGTTTGATCTTCTATCCCGACCACTAAAACTGTCTCCATATCAGTAATAAGTCTGTTTTGTTCTCATCATTTGTGTGTTCACTGAAGTAGCACTTGTCATTTCCTTCAAGACCTTTTCCTTTGCATTCACAGCTTAGTCCTTTGGTACAACAGGCCTAGATTAGCTTATCTCAGCTTTCAACATGCTTTCCTTACTAAGCTTAATCATTTCTAACTTTTGATTTAAAGTGAGACTCTAGTGTGACTCTTCCTTTCCCTTGAACACTTGAAGGCCGTTATATGGTTATTAATTGGCCTAATTTCAGTATCATTGTGTCTTGGGGAATAAGGAGACCAGAGGAGAGTGAGACTTGCCTGTTGGTGGAGCAATCAGAGCACAGACATTTGTCCATTAAGTTTGCTGTGTTATGTGTGTGTGGTTTGTGGCACCCCTTCCCCTCTCCCCAATTTATGGAAGTAGCATCAAAGATCACGGATCACAAATTACCATAAATAATAAAACAATAATTTAGAAGTTTGGAATATTGTAAAAATTACTAAAATGTGACACTGAAACATGAATGAGCAAGTGCTTGTTGGAAAAATGGTGCTAATAGACTTGCCTTACGCGAGGTTGCCACAAACTTTCAATTTTTAAAAGATGCAATACGTATGAAGCACAGTACAGAGAGGTGTGCCTTATATATAGGATGGATAAACAAGAAGGTCCTACTGTATAACACAGGGAACTATATTCTGTATCCCGTGATAAACCATAATGGAAAAGAATATATATATATAACTAAGTCACTTTGCCTCACTTAGAAATTAAATACAACATTGTAAATCAACTATACGTCAATAAAATAAAACAAGGGAGAGGTGTGCCTGTATCCATAGTAAAGAGAATCCTCTTGTTGGCCACTTGGTTTGTTTTCTGTCTTTCACTGCAGTGCAATATGCAATATGCAATGATATGTATATTATAAATTCTCAGGAAAAAAAGATATATGCAAATGGAATTTTGACAGTTACTACCAATTGTCCTTCACAGTGGAACAAATAAAATTTAATTTGTAAGAGATATTGTAAATGGATATCTATTTATGTAAATATATATCTATTTAAATATCTATTTGTAAATAGATATCTAAAAAATAGCCTTTTTCTTTAACCTGGAGGAAGAATGTAATATTTCATACAGGAAACCATCCCATTGACCTTCCAGGAGGACATGAAGTGATCTTTTCAGAGAGCTGACACCAAATACCAGAAAGTTCTCAGCACTTTACAGGTATCAGCTTTTTAAATCCTCAAAACATCCTCTGAAAGAGGTACTATTACTCCCCTCATCTTAAAGATGAGATTTCTGTGGAAGGAAGCTGAGTGACCTGCTTGAGTTCACTCAGCTAGAAAGTAATAAAACTGGGATTCTAACTTAAGTAGACTTACTCTAGGGTAAGACAGCTAAGCCATAAATTCTCTAAAATTGCTTTTAAGATAAAAACATAATTAAACTAATATTACTATAATATCCTAAAATATTTTTTCTCACATGTCCTGTTTTAATAATAGCTTTCAAAAAGTGATCCATAAATTGTATCTCTGTGTGTGTGTGTGAATTTGGATGTTATTTGACCATGTCTATAGGACTCTGGGGGAAATTCTACTTGTAAAGCTGAAGGTATATTAAGATATATTAGAAGCTGTTATGAGCTGGCCTCATTTTTAGAAGTCTGTGATTTTAATTATTGGTACTAAAATGTTTTGGAAAATGAGTATAAGTTTCTATAATTTGCTAAGTAGCTAACTTGCCTTTGGCACAGTTTTTAAAAAATCACCTCCTATATATTTAATATTCATATCACTTCTGTAAATTGTAGGTATTAATATTCTGATTGTATGGATGAGAAAATTGAAGCTCAGAGACAAGGGTTGATTTGCCCAGTTCGTGAGATGCTACTGATGCTGGGTAATGTTTACTGAGTATTTACTCTGTGCCAGTCACTTTGCTAGGTCCAGTTTACAGGAGCTATTTAATCTTCACAACAATTTCAAGAGTAGTTATTGTTACTCCTTTCATTTTACAGATGATAAGATAAGGATTTAAAGAAATTTAGAAGCTTTCTTGAGGCCACGTAGCTAGGACGTGGTAGTTAGGCACTTAATCTAGGTTTGTTTTGATGGTCTGTTTAACGTGTGTGTTTAGCTGGGCTATGGTCCCCACAATAATACTCAGTTAACACTGGTCTAGGTGTTGCTATGAAGAGTAGAGGTGATTAAAGTCCATCATCATGTGACTTTAGGTAAGGGAGATCCTAGATAATCTGTGTGGGTCTGACTCAACCAGTTGAAAGGTCTAACGAGCAGAGCTGAAGCTTTCCTAAACAGGACATTCTGCCTGTGGACTGCAGCTTCAGCTGTCTGCAAGTCTAGACTGCCCCTCCTAATGGTTTGCCCTATGGACCTCAGACTTGTCTAGCCAGTCCCCAGTTCTTTGCAATAAACCTCTTAATATAAATTTCCTCCTGGATCTGTTTCTCTGGTTGAACCCTGACTGATCCATTTGTCCAAATCCAAAGCTCAAGCGCTAACCAGAATGCTAGTGAACCCAGGTCCCGAGCTTGTGCTGCTGTGCATCTGAACCACACATTACACTTATCACACCCTACTTCATACTGTTAGCATTTATATTTTGTACCCTCAGTCATGGGGTCTGTGGGGTCTCAAAGAGGTGGACACAACTGAGTGACTGAACAACACCAACACTCACAATCATGATAAGCATATTGAATAAAGGCAGACACTAGATTTCACTTATCTCCTTGCACACGAGACCCACAGCTCTGCTGTCAAAATGATTTCTGTCACGTCTGCACACAGCCATTTGTCATTAGCCTTCTTACTTTTGTCTGCTCTCATATTTGGAGGCCAGTGTTATTTTCCCTTTTCTATCTTTTCTCTCACTTTTCTATTTTAATTCTTAGCTTATAAGCTTTTAGTCAATATTGCTGTGCCCTGTCTTATCAATTATTAGATAATATAAAACTTTAAGGGAACAAGAGGTGATATTCTCTGAGTTGGGTGATGACTTGATTTAGCTGTTTAAACCTGTGCTATACTTTCTCCTGTGCCAGGCTTCTGACAAATATCAATAAGTCAAATTCAAAACTTTTCATTCCTTAATGAGTTTAGTTGAATGGGAGGAATATGTTCCTTACTATAGATAAGCACTAATTCCATGATCAAAATGTTATAAGAGCAGATCCTAAGGGCTGGTTAAGTGATAGATCCCCAAAGACAACACTTTTCTGTTTTTCTTCTTCCCTGTTTGTATTTTATTTAAGTAACATGGAACTCTCATCAATGTTATGTGGCAGCCTGGATGGGAGGGGAGTTTAGAGAGAGAATGGATACATCTAGATATATGACTGGAGAAGGCAATGGCACCCCACTGCAGTACTCTTGGCTGAAAAATCCCATGGATGGAGGAGCCTGGTAGGCTGCCGTCTATGGGGTTGCACAGAGTCGGACATGACTGAAGTGACTTAACAGTTAGCAGCAGATATATGACTGAGCCCCTCGGCTGTTCAGCTGAAACTATCACAATATTGTGAATTGGCTATACCCCAGTACAAAATAAAAAGTTAAAAACAAATCCTTCTTTAACATTTTCTCATCTCCTGTCAGTTAGGCTCAAAGTAAATCCTTTGCTAAGAGTATTAAGATGTCTTCCTCAGACCTTATAACTTAGCTAGCCCATTTTCAGTGGTAATAATTTCATCAACTTTTACGTTTTATGGTCACATTTTCCATAGTTTTTAAAGATATTTCTGATATTAAAATTGATAATTTGCAGTTACATACACTTGGTGTTATTATCATGAATCAATAAAGCTTTTCTTCAGGACTTCAGAAAAAAAGACCTGTGTGTTTGTTACTATTGTAAAGATTAAGAAAACAAGATATAAAAATAGTATGTCCCCTCTTAGCATTTACTTCAGCCATAATATAATTAAGACTAGAACTTAAATTTTTGATTCTGATTAGAGACTGTCATTAATTTTATTCATTTAGATGAATAATAGCCTGAGCCACAAAATGTGGAATGTGTCTCACTTTCCTAGGTTTACAGAAATTTATATTAAATTTTACTTAGGATACATTTCTATTTTAGATAGAAAGTAAAACCATATACATGTTGTTTTGAAAAATCCTGAAGTCAGCATAAAAACCAAGGTAATTAAGTTTACTCCAGGTAAGTTAGTTGCTGGTATTGTGTGGCATTCCTTACTTTGCCCTATGGAAAAAGTAGGTATCTATTTAGACGTCTTAGATCTCTTGCTAATCTTGCTTTTCTTCTGCAAGAATTTTGTAAGGAACATTACCCTGCATTGGAGTCATGCAGAAGATATGTAAACATCCAACACACTTCTACAAATCTGTGAAGTATAACGTTGGGAATGTTCCGTTCCTCCCAGTAGAAGCTACCAAGGAAAACATGCAGAAAAAAGTATTTTGAAATCTAAATCAGTAAGATCCAATGCAAACTATCAAAAGAACCAAGAAGGAATCAAACCTCATTTGTTTATTTTCAAGTAATTTAGGGCTTCCCCGGTGGTGCAGTGGTAAAGAATCTGCCTGCCAATTCAGGAAACCCAGGAGATGAGGGTTCGATCCCTGAGTTGGGAAGATCCCCTGGAGAAGGAAAAGGCAACCCATTCCAGTATTCTTGCTTGGAAAATTCCATGGACAGAGGAGCCTGGTGGGCTACAGTCCATGGAGTCACAAATAGCTGGACACAACTGAGGGATAGAGCATGCACAAATTGCTTAATAAGGAAGCTTGTTCAAATTAAATAAGCATAGACATGTGCTAGGGATGTCAATGATTATTATTGCTGAGCATATAAGGTTATAGAACACTTCATTAATACTAAAGCCAATTTCTTTTCTTAAAGAGATTCCATTTGTGTTATTCCTAGACAATGCAAAAGGCCATAGAAAATAAATTAAAATGATTCTTCTGTGTTGTTCCCATTGGTATTAAATGTAACTGCTAACCCCATGACTTGTACAAAGGGCAAGACTGCCTTCAAAGTTCATAATTTCTCCAGCATGATCGCATTTAAGCAAGACCTGGTAAAGAAAACTTTTGCAAGCAGAAAATGAAACTTTCCAAAGGATGTGGCCCACTTCTGTCTTTCCTTACTCACTCTCCTTGGTAGGCACACAAAACTTAAGAGATTTCTCTAGTCCTTACTCTGAACTCATATTTTTAGGATGCCCGAGTTTGAGTCCTGTTCCCAAATTTCTAGTTATGTGTTTTGTGGCAAACAGTCATTAGGGCAATTCACTAATATTCTGGTCTCCTCCTTTGGACACATGGTAGGTTTGTACTTCTGCTCATTGAAATAGGTCATGGCCATATGACTGAATGGAAGGAGTCAGGGCATAAGTCACCACCTTTTTCTTCTCCAGGCATGGCAGCCAGCTTTATTTCAGACAGCAGACACTCCATCATTCTACAAAGAGCACAGCCCTTGCCACATCACATGAATAGGCATCATCAACGAAAAATAAAGCTGTTGCCTTAAACCACTGAGATGCTAGAGTTGTTTGTTGTTGTAATCTCATTTACCTATCCTTACTAAGAAAGTGGCTTCACACAGCTACCTAACCTCTGTTAGTTTTCTTGTCTGTAAGGAAATGATAGTTGTACCTACCCTGGGTTTTGGCATGAGGATTACGTGGAATTATCTAGGTAAAACACTTAATGTGGTGTTTGGCAAGTGATAAATCCCCTATCATTGTTGGCTGCTATTGTTACAATCATTATCATTATCCAGAATCTTTGGGGCAAGATTATTATTGTTGTTGTTGTTCAGTCACTCAGTCATGTCCAACTCTTTGTGACCCCATGGACTGCGGCACTCCAGGCTTCCCTGTCCTTCACTGTCTCCCAGGATTTGCTCAAACTCATGTCCATTAAGTCGGTGATGCCATCCAACCATCTCATTCTCTGTCCCCTTCTCCTCCTGCCTTCAATCTTTCCCAGCATCAGGGTCTTTTCCAATGAGTCAGCTCTCTGCATCAGGTGGCCAAAGTATTGGAGGTTCAACTTCAGCATCGGTCCTTCCAGTGAATATTCAGGGTTGATTTCCTGTAGGATTGACTGGTTTGATCTCCTTACAGTCCAAGGGACTGTCAAGAGTCTTCTCTAGCACCACAATTTGAAAGCGTCAGTTCTTTGGTGTTTAGCCTTCTTTATGGTGAAAGTCACACATCTGTTCATGACTACTGGAAAGATGATTGCTTTGACTATATGGACCTTTGTCAGCAAAATGATGTCTCTGTTTTTTAAAACATTGTCTAGGTTTGTCATAGCTTTTTTTCAAGGAGCAAGTGTCTTTTAATTTCATGGCTGTAATCACCGTCCACAGTGATTTTGGACCCCAAGAAAATAAAGTCTGTCACTATTTCCATTTTTTCCCCATCTATTTTCCATAAAGTGAAGGGACTGGATGTCATGATCTTAGATATTATTATTATATATATTATTATATATTTATAATTTAAATATACTTATTTAATTATATATAATATATATTATATATTTATTCCCAAAGTTTACCTTCTTTAAATGCAGCCTCTTTTTAAGAAATATTCTATTTGCATACATTTCTAAAAAATATTAGTCTTTTCTACCTTAAATAGAGTTCTTAAGGACTTAGGTTCATCGTTATTGTTGTTTAGTTGCTAAGCTGTGTCTGACTCTTTTGCAACCCTGTGAACTGTAGCCTCCTAGGCTCCCCTGTCTGTGGGATTGTCTAGCCAAGTTTACTGGAATGGGTTGTATTTCCTTTTCCCGGGGATCTTCCTGACCCAGGGATTGAACCCCCATTTCCTGTGTTGGTAGGTGAATTCTTTACCACTGACCCACCAAGGAAGCCCAGGTTGATTGTTATGAATGCCGATTATCGTACTATAGTGTGATTTAAATAGACCTCCCAAGGACTTAGGGTCACCATTATAAATGTCAGCTATTATGCTGTAATATGATATAGTTCAGGACACTTTGAGGTGTGTAGAGCATCTGCTATGGTGTTTTGGGTTTTTTGTGTATTTTCATAGCATTTTTTCTTCTCTGTCACCTATTGGCTATTCTCAGAAGATCCTCAAAGTCTTCTTTCTAGTCCTATTGACCTCTTAATGTACAGCTGTCAATCTGCTGCAAAGTTTGGGAGGAATTAATCAGTTTTATTAGGATTATATGTAACTTAAAGGAAATTACCCTGAGGGAAGTGACCACTTGTTGAGTATGTGTTACTGTAATTCCTTGCAGTGGCTCACTGATACTTTTTTTTTCTTTTAAGAAAGAATCCTATAGAATTCTCTGCTACTATTGGGAAGGTTTCCACTTTACTGTAGTTGGGAAACTAAACAGAATCTGAATTGGATAGTGTTGATGTTATATCAGGGGCTTCCCTGGGAGCTCAGCGGTAAAGAATCCACCTGCAATGCAGGAGCCACAGGAGACACGAGTTCGATCCCTGGGTGGGGAAGATCCCCTGGAGGAGGGCATGGCAACCTGCTCGAGTATTCTTGCCTGGAGAATCCCATGGACAGAGGAGCCTGGGGGGCTACAGTCCATAGCGCCGCAAAGAATGGTTCTTAACTGAAGCAACTTAGCATGCAGCATGCATATATTATACCAGTTTCCCCATCTATCAGAGGTAGGAGATGAGCATCACTAGACCTCCAGTGTAAACAAATAAGCTTGAGTGTTTGTGGAGGTTCAGGGAGCTGCCATTATTCCCTGCCTCTCAAGCCCATCCAAGCTGAAATTTGTAACTGGAAGATAGTGCCACCATTCCTGCCACTTTTAGAAGCCAGGGTGGCAAAGACCAGTAAAGAGGAGAAAAGAGGGTGGCTACCACCCATATGGCAGAAAAAGAAGAGGAACTAAAGAGCCTCTTGATGAAGGTGAAAGACGAGAGTGAAAATGCTGGCTTAAGACCCAACATTCAAAAAAACTAAGATCATGGCACCCAGTCCCATCACTTCATGGCAAATAGATGGGGAAAAAATGGAAATAGTGATGGGCTTTGTTTTCTTAGGCCCCAAAATGCTGTGGACAGTGACTGCAGCTATGAAATTAAAAGATTTTTGCTCCATGGAAGAAAAGTTATGACCAAACTAGACAGTGTATTAAAAAGCAGAGATATCACTTTGCTGACACAGGTCTGTCTAGTAAAAGCTATGGTTTTTCCAGTAGTCATGTATGGATTTGAGAGTTGGACCATAAAAACAGTTGAGCACCGAAGAACTGATGCTTTTGAACTGTGGTGTTGGGGAAGACTCTGGAGAGTCCCTTGGACTGCAAGGAGATCCAACCAGTCAATCCTAAAGGAAATCATTCCTGAGTATTCATTGGAAGGGCTGATGCTGAAGCTCTAACTCCAATACTTTGGCCACCTGATGTGAAGAACTAACTCACTGGAGAAGACCCTGATGCTAGGAAAGATTGAAGGTGGAAAGAGAAGGGAGTGACAGAGGATGAGATTGTTGGATGGCATCACCGACTTGATGAACATGAATTTAAGCAAGCTGAATGAACAAGTGGAAACAGAAATCTATCATTACCCCTTCTGGGTGATAACAGCTTATTTGGGACTATTGCACAGTCACCCAGAATCCTAGGTTCTCTACTATCATTGTTAGTGTATCGTGTATATTAAGCATTAAAGAAATTACCTAGTTTCTGGCACTTATTTTCTATCTAATACATGTGATTATTGTGAATTATCAGGGCATATGATTTCCGAAAAACAGTAAAAGGCAGTACTCTTATACATATAGGGAATCTGTTTTCTCATTTTCACCCCTTTCTCCTGCATAACAGCCCTTGGACTTTGTTTGTGGGGGACATAGCAAACATGACTGGAAGTTCTGCTTTCCTTCAGCCAGTCTAGACTGCTTAGATGTTATCTCTTGGAATTTGAAACATGAGTGACAAAATGACTGAAGCGATTGGAATGGAATCAGCAAAATCCTGAAAAGAAAAGGCAAGTCTGTCTAGACCTCTAGAACTGCCTGATTCTTGATCTTTCCTGTGGCTTCTGGGGGTATCACACCTTTCCAGAAGTTTGTTTTCCATTTTAGTCTATTTCTGTTGCTTATAACAGGTTTTGTATTTTATGTTTCACAGTGATGATAAGCCTAAACAGACATTTTATATATTACTTGTTTTTAAAATATTTTGAGCAAGAAGAGCTGTTTTCTTAGAATAGAAGTTTAATGACTTGGGGTAAAGACAGTTTCTTAATTATGAAGATAGCTACCATTTATTGAGAATACAGTATTTGCCAAAACTGTGCTCAATGCTTTATGTATATAATGGGTGTGTGTATAGTTGCTTGTTTTTAAATATATGTATATGTATAAAGCTTTATTGGCCATTATAATGACTCAGTGAGTAGGATATTACTGTCCCCAGTTTACATATGAAGGAGCTGAAGCCTGGAGAGGTTAATTTGGCAAAGTCACACAGCTGGAAAGTGATGGAGCTAGATCTGGTTGCCTTAACCACCATGATATATTGCCTCTGATATCAGAAATAGTGTGATTTTTTTTGGTTCAATCATAAGCAAATAACTGCTCAGAAATTAGATATATCTTCTCTCTCTTTTTAAAACAGGGCTCTGAGAGCAAAGAAGACTAATAAAAAACAAGCAGCAGATTTATAACACATCTTAAAAGTTAAAATGGTTGTAAATAGATCAGTCCTCTAGTCTTGTATATTACTACATTTGCTTCACATTTTGTTTTTAAAAGAGAGATGCTTAATTCAATGACCCTAGATGATTCTAAGATTAGTCAGAACTTTATGTTTAAAATTTTGTTCACATTTTAGTTGAATTAGAATTTCACTTCCTATTTTGTTAGGGTCTGGTATTTTTTCCTGTTTCTTTATAAACTATTACAAATCTAGAATGTGCCTGACGCAATATAGAGCAGGGAAGCAAGTGAGATTGTTCAGTTAAGAATCATTAATAACTTCAGTATCATGGAATCAATGGAGAGAATTCTGTCAGTAAAACTGAGTGTTTTCTGAAGTTCCTAAACATTTTATGATGGAAAATTGGCTAACATGACATTTTTCAATAAAAGAATAATTAAAGATTATAGCTGCCTCCGTGTATTTAGGGTTCTAGAAGCATGCCACAGAAAACCAGCTTTATGCATAAAAGTCCAATTTTTCAGCTGTTAAATCTAGTATTACTTAAAAGATCCCTGTTGATTATTAGTATTTTCTACTTTTACAATTCAGTTTGTTTTTGAAGCTTGTACAAAATTTTCTAGGAAACGGCTTTGCATATTAAAAGAATGGGTAAGTTTCAGTTAACTTTAATGATCTAATTCAATATAATTATATGAAAAACACCTATACCCAAACACTATTAAAATGAAATACTTACAAGCTAAAATATATGTCATACTGTCAAGAATTATGGGTTTATATAACAAAAATAACTAGTTTGTATTATAAATATTTGTCCAAAAATTGAGGCATATTTATGAGACCTTGCCAGTAGTACAAATACAATTACATATTTAAAACAAGGTTTAAAAAAAAAAAAAGCATAGGAAAGTCATCTGTCTAATGCGGTAGTGGTCTACATATACATAGTCAAATATGGGATAAATCTGTGTTCTGGCTTCTTCCAGGAATCCTCCCAGGTATTAAGCATAGTTCTTAGAACTGTAGTTATCCAACCTGAATATGCTTTTCTGTTCATGACTCCTCTTAACTCACAATATACAGCCCAATAAGGAAGGAGCAGGAATGAAATAAGGTTCTGTACCTGTCAGGGTTCTTCAGAGAAACAGAACCAGTATGTGTGTTTTACATGTGGGTATGTGGTGGGTGAAAGGGCCTTCCCTGGTTGCTCAGTGATAAAGAATCCACGTACAATGCAGGAGACTTGGGTTTGATCCCTGGATCATGAAGATCCCTTGGAGAAGGAAACAGCAACCCCCTCTAATATTCTTGCTTGGGAAATCCACAGAAAAGCCTGTGGGCTATAGTCCTTGAAATCTCAAAGAGTCAGACATGACTTAGTGACTGATCATGAACACTGTGTGTGTGTGTGTGTGTGTGTATTTATTTATAGGCTAGTTGGAAACTCAGTCAGAAGTTGATAGTTTAGTCTTCTTTCTTCTGGAAACTTCAATTTTAGCTCTTAGGCTTTCCAACTGATTGACAAGACCCACTCATATTATTAAGGATAATCTCCTTTACTTAAAGCCAACTGATTGTAGATATTAACTAGATTTACAAAAATACTTTTACAGCAGCACCTAGATTAGCATTTGATTAGATAACTTTGAACTAACTATAGCATAGCTAGTTGACAGGTAGATCAACCATTACCAAGTGGCAATTGTGATGGTGGAAGGAAGTCTCTGGAAGTTTTTCAGATGTAGCCCAACCTGTTCAAGGGTAGCTGGGAAAGGGAGGGAGAACAGGTGTCATCTCTTGCCCATTCTTCCCTCTGGCATCCCTCACACTACTTCCCTAGTGACTGTGTGGTCATGACGGTAAGCAAAGGGGAGGATGTGCTCTAGATAAACTAGGAAATGACATTTTAGTCACTTTTCTGAAACCTAGGTGTACCGGGTCAGTATCTAGATGATTTTATGATGGCTCTTGACAAATAGCTCTTGTGGGGTCAAGATGAAGGGCATTATTTTTTTTGGTGAAAATGATGTTCTCGGTTTCATTTTACTAATGAGAGTCTAAATAAGTTTTTACCTTGAAACGCCACTTGTGGAAGCTGTTTGGGCCTCCCTTCTCACCCTGGCCCAGTAATAAATTAATGTGTTGTTTAGCGGCTAAGTCATGTCTGACTCTTTGCGACCCCATAAACTGCAGCACGCCAGTCTCCTCTGTCCTCCACTATCTCCTGGAGTTTGCTTAAATTCATTTCCATTGAGTTGGTGGTGTTAGCTAACCATCTCATCCTCTGTCTCCCCCTTCTCCTTTTGCTTTCAATCTTTCTCAGCATCAGGGTCTTCTCCAGTGAGTCGGCTCTGCATCAGGTGGCCAAGATATTGGAGCTTCAGCTTAAACATCAGTCCTTCCAATGAATATTCAGGGTTTATTTTCTTTAGGATTGACTGGTTTGATCTCCTTTCAGTCCAAGGGACTCTCAAAAGTCTTTTCCAGCACCACAATTTGAAAGCATCAATTTTTTTGGCATTCAGCCTTTTTTATGGTCCAACTCTCACAGATGTACATGACTACTGGAAAAATCATAGCTTTAACTATACAGGCCTTTGTCAATAACGCGATGTCTCTCCTTTTTAATCTGCTGTCTAGGTTTGTCACAGCTTTCCTTCCTAGGAGCAAGCATCTTTTAATTTTGTGGCTGCAGTCAGTCACCTTCCATGGTGATTTTGGAGCCCAAGAAAATAAAGCCTGTCACTGCTTCCACTTTTCCCTTCTATTTGCTATGAAATGATGGGACTGGATGCTATGATTTAAATTTTTATAATGTTGAATTTCAAGCCAGCTTTTTCACCCTCCTCTTTCACCCTCTTCAAGAGACTCTAGTTCCTCTTCACTTTCTGCCATTAGAGTGGTATCATCCACATATCTGAGGTTAAGCTCAAGACTAGTGGGGTGATTTGAAGTTTCCAAATCTCTCTTGCTTTCAGAACCTCTGAAATGTGTTTTTTTTCTTTGGGCTGATTTACGCTAAAAACCTGTGAACTGGGACACAGAAAATAGGAACAGTAATGGAAAGACTGGGTCCTGAATAAGCATAAAATTATTCTCTATTTAAAAGTCTTGAAGGTATAATCCAAAATATGGGTCATGGAAATTTTTAAGGACATAGCAATGTTATGAGACAATCTTACAACACTATTATGTATAATAGGCCAGTTAAATAATGAAAGGTAGGAAGAAAAAATAAGACAAGCAACATGATAAGGAGAAGAAATTTTTCCTCCAACTTTATCTTCAGAAACATGGATATTTAATAAAATCCCTTGGAAGTTACTTTCCTGGCTCCTCCTAATAAAACTGACCAATGAGAAAATGCAGTGTATAACCCGCTAATGAAATAGTTACAAAATAAACACAGACTTTCCTTTATTTCAGGGTAATTTCAGCCAAGAAATGAAATAGCTAACAAAAACCACAGAATTATTATCACCCACGGAGGCAAAGTGTATACTAAAACCATAATCCCTAAAGTTAACACTAACTGAAAATACTGCAGAAAGATTGTCCAGTATTTGCCCCAAGTGACTTTTTAGCAGCCTATACCTCTAGAATACAATCAAAGTTTATATTATTATTTTAAAGGAAAGGATTTCAATTTGCTACTCATATCAGAACCAGCACTTAACAAGTTCAGTCATTTCTTTATTTACCCGTGGTTGAAAAGTAACTGAAAACACAATCCAAAGTTGCGGGGGGAAGTGCAGAAAGGAAAGAAAAGCATACTCACATGATGCTTTTGAAAAGGCAAATAAGTTAAGACATTCCTGAACTTGAAAATGATTAAAACATTTTAATAACCTTTCATTTCCCAGTTGAAGCCAGGTGGGAAACAATATGGCAGTACTATTTGGAATTCCTGGGGATTGGACAAGGCTTCAGTAGGATGTCTTCCTTGACTTGTCTCAACCACAGAGAAGAGTGCTTTGTTTGGTCTAAAGAAAACTTAGAAGCTCAAGAGAAACATCTGCTGTTTTACAGCAGATCAAACTACTGAGGTGTGTCTCTTACAGCTAGAGGCAAGGTAATAGTTACTAGTACCTCTATTTCCATTGTACTACCTGATGAAAACAGATGAACTATGCTCTCTACTTCTAGCATATTACTTGATTTAAAAATGTTAATGCTATTTCTCATGAAGTAAAGACCTCAAAGCAATTTTGATCTTGTTTTTGTATGAGTAAACAAACAAAAAAAAAAGTGTAGATTTTTTTCCCTTCTGTTTCTAAAGCCACACAGTTAGGGTGAGCAATACATGCTTTCTCAGAACTCGATGGTACACTATTTTTGCCATAAGAAGTTCATTGATTACAAATGGAGGTCAGGCCTTCTGGCATGAGATATTTTTGCTAATTTATTTCTTAACACATTTCTTTGCTCCTAAGTCTCATTTAGTAAAGCTTCTGATTGAGCCGACGAACCAGAGCTTGCTCATTTGAGTTTGAGCAGAATCTGATGCTTTCCCATATTTCCGTCAACTAAGTTTAATAAAATCCTTCTTTGCTCTTCAGCCCCTTTGGGTAGAAAGTTCAGTTGTTTGAGACAAATTGGTCTGTGCCCCCAGGCCACATGGACACTCAGTAACTCATGAGAATGAGGTACCCCGTTGGCTGGATCCATCTTGACATTTCCATATGTCATTGCTTAAAATAGATGAAGACTTAAAGTGAGAAAAAAAATCTACCTACTAAGAAACTTTCACTGCTAATTCAACTCAACAATGGTTATTTTGTGGATTGTGATGTCAGTGTCCAATTATTATAGTCCAATTTTGCTGTCTTTCTTTTTTTTTCAGTTCAGTTCAGTTCATTTCAGTCACTCAGTCATGTCCGACTCTTTGCGACCCCATGAATCGCAGCACGCCAAGCCTCCCTGTCCATCACCAACTCCCAGAGTTCACTCAGACTTGCGTCCATTGAGTCAGTGATGCCACCCAGCCATCTCATCCTCTGTCGTCCCCTTCTCCTCCTGCCCCCAATCCCTCCCAGCATCAGAGTCTTTTCCAGTGAGTCAACTCTTTGCATGAGGTGGCCAAAGTACTGGAGCTTCAACTTTAGCATCATTCCTTCCAAAGAAATCCCAGGGCTGATCTCCTTCAGAATGGATTGGTTGGATCTCCTTGCAGTCCAAGGGACTCTCAAGAGTCTTCTCCAACACCACAGTGCAAGGAAAATTGTGTAAAGAGACAGGGACCAAATATCCTACAGACATGTATCAGAAAGCAGAAGAGGTAGGAATCTATATTAAAGTTTGGTCTGTAGTCCCTAAATATTGGGAGTAGTGAGAAAATGGAGAGAGACACTTTACCATCATTCTTGGTTCATCTAGTTTATCAAGTTCTCAGCAGAACCAGGATGAAAGTCATTCTATAATAAACAAATGATTTCATGGTAATGAAGTTAAATTTTGCAAAAAAAAAAAAAACAAAAAAAAACAAAAAAAAAAACAAAAAAACCAAGACTCAAGAAACTTTCTGGAAATATTTGTTTGTGTTTCCCTGGCTGCTTGGTGTCCAGGTAAAAATGGAATGCTGAGGATAAATCCTAAGCTATCTAAAGAAATGTGATCATATTAGAAAATGTATTTTTTAGTTCTCATGTCAGTCAGTGTTCAGAATACTTGATTTAGGGAAAATACACCTATTGCTAAAATTAGTCATGCTCTGTGTCCAAACTTAAGATTTGCTAAACCAGTGAAAATATTCCTGAGATTGTTGTAATGCAGTCTGCCCACCACAAAGCCAGTCTTTTTAGTGCAGTATTTTTTCACAGCTTTGGGGAGAGTTCACTGGAGCACAGGTGCTTAGGTGTAAACACATGATGTGAAATCATGTCGGGAGGCCAACTGGAGTTTACACTTTTTTCCAACATAAAAAAAAATAGAGGGTATTTGAAGTAGTTAGTGTGGGAAAACTTTCCTGATGTGATATTATTAAGCTGAGATCTAAAAGGCAAATAGATTTTTTTTTTTTTTTTAGCTGCATGATCGACCAACGTCTAAAGGCAAGAAAGAAAACAGAATGTAAGATACAGCTGAGTGGCTCCCAGTTAATTAAATCTTGAGTGTCTTCTATGTGTGCAACTTGGGCTAAGCTCTGGCGATGTGATAATGTGCTAAAACACACTCAGACACGGTCCTTGTGTCAGTTCTTCTCTGTGGAGGAGACAAATGCTCACCAAATTATGAAATGAATATAAAATCCTTGCTCTGTTATATAGAACTAGATGCTAAGGGGGCACATCCAAAGGGGATTGGAACTAATTGGGGCTGCCAAGGAAGGCTTTTCCGTGGAAGTTAACAACTGGGCTGAGATCTAAGTGAGTCTGAGAAGAGGAGAGCACAGTGTTTCAAGACATGGGAACAGCATGTACACAAGTGTGATGGCCCCTCCTCACTAGAGGGACTTGTGCTCTTCTCACAAAGAATGTTGTAGAAGTTGTGAGAGTCTGAAGAACTTGTTCAGCTCAAATTCTCAATACATGGAATAGCCGAAAGACTAAATCAATAAGTCAAGGCCTTAGCTGAGCTGAGGGTTGGGAGCCCTGATTTTGAGGTGCACTAAGGCAGTGGACTAAGAAAGGGGGAGAGAAAAGATGGAAAGATGAGCTCAGTATCCTGCTTGGATCTGGGAAAACGAGGCTCTGGGCTCGATGTGGCAGAGGACCCTCAAATCACAAATATATACAATACTTAATAAGTTTTTAAGTGCCAGCAGGCCCTTCTGGCACTAAACATTCATGCTTGCGACTGCCACTCATTAGCAATTGCATCCAAATGTTATGAAGTATTATTGGTTGTGCTACCCTCAATGTAAGAAAAGGAGAAAGCTTCAGCCGTCCAGAGAGAGTCTGAACAGCAGAAAACTTAAAAGAGAGAAAAGATAAATTAATTAACTTGTCAAATCCTTTTCATAGCATGAATATAATGGGTACTTGCATTATGAAGTTTCATTTCCCACTAGTGCTGAGCATCCATTTTCTTCCTTCTCTCCATATAAAAGCAATTCATGGTTCTGGACTTACTCCATATTTGTTTAGTATTTGCAGTTATTGCACATGATGGCTGAGGAATGTTTTATAGTATTAAACAATTTATATTATTCCTAAATTTGTATGCGTCTGTGTCTAAATATAAAGAATGATACTAGTTCTTAACATCGGCAACTAGATGGACATTGAATGTGAGAGATGCAAATAGTTTTATTTTTGTAAAAATGTTTAATAAGATTAGTTAAAATTTCAAATATTAAAAAATTCCAAGATTATTTAATTTCATTTCATAATTTGATATTCATTACAGTTTGTATTTTACCTTCTAAGTTTAATACTTGTATATATTTTAAAAGAGAAAGAACTGTTAACACATGAAAAGTTTTCATTTTTCTGCATTCGAAATTTACTTTTTGAAAAATTTTTGTTTTTTAAAAATATTTATTTATTTTTGGCTGTCCTGGGTCTTTGTTGCTGTGTGTGGGCTTTCTCTGTTTGTGGCATTCAGGGATTACTCTCTGGTTGTGGCGTGAGGGCTTCTCACTGCGGTGGCTGCTCTTGCTGCAGAGCTCAGGCTCCTGAGGGCTTGGATTTCAGTAGATCTGGCATGTGGGCTTGGTAGTTGTGGCTCTCAGGATCCAGAGCGTGGTCTCGTTAGTTGTGGTACATGGGCTCAGCTGCCCCACGGCATGTGGGGTCTTCCTGGACTAGGGATAGAACCAGTGTCCTTGCATTGCAAGGCAGATTCTTAACCTGGACCACCAGGGAAGCCCTACATTTTTGATTAAAATAATCGAAATTTTATACCGTTTAAATGTTAACATTTACTTTTAAATCTTTTAAATCATTGAGAATGAGGGCAGGGAAAGAATAATTATGATAGAAATAAAGCTGGGGAGAAAAAAGAAATAGAAAAATTTCAAAGAAGAGTCCTGGGAAGTGAAAGGGTTAGTCGCTCAGTCGTGTCCAACTCTTTGTGACCCCCTGGACTATAACCCACTAGGCTCCTCTGTTCATGGAATTCTCCAGGCAAGAATACTGGAGTGGGTTGTCATTCCCTTCTCCAGGGGATCTTCCTGACTCAGGAGTTGAACCCCAGTTTTCTGCACTGCAGGCAGATTCTTTACTGTCTGAGCCAACAGGGAAGTCCAAGAAGAGTCTGCTTAGTTTAAAATAAAAATATTGGAACAATGGAAATGAGCAGACTTCTGCTGAGTATGACCCAAACAGAATTTGCAAATAAGAGATTACAAGTTCTTATTTAATGAGGATTTAACCACTAATCAAAAGAATGCAAATTAACATGAACATTATTCTCATCAAATCTACAACTTAAGTGGGTCAGATAAAAAAATCCTTGCAATTTTATATACTCTATTAAATGAAGATTTAATGACTAATTAAAACAATGAGAATGAAAAAGAATCAACTTTATATCACTTTCATAACTCAGAAACAACAAACATAACTCTGGCCTATCCTTTAGAAGATTGGAGGAACAAATCATCTTAAAATCAGCAAATACAGGAAGAAATCCAATTTGACTGGATGTTCTTGGAAATGGTGACACCATGTCCTTTTGACAGTTTGAATGTTGCTAGTAAAACGCATTTAGTTTCAAATTAATGATTATGATTTTCCATTGCATGAACATGGCAGAATTTTTGTATTTCATTTTATTCTGAATTTCTTTCAAATAGAAGGTGATTTTAGAAACTAGCTTTTATATTCTCTCTTTAGAGACTGTTTTGTTATCACTGTTAACATATTTCACAATCAATCTTTATGATAGATTTCAGCCAGTGAATGTATTTGTAATAAGAAGCACTTAAATTCTCAATTAAAATGCCATGAAATGTCCTTTGCACACAAAAAATACGGATGTAATTACTAGAATTGAAAAAGGAGACAAGCAAATAGCAGACTAATAATATTTCACAAGTAAAAGTAAATGTCAACTAGTACATGGACATAATCTTTTTTACAGAATAATTGTGTGTCTAACATTCAGCCAAGTTTAGTGATGCCTTTCATGGCAGAACAGCAAAATATTGATAGAATTAATGGTAAGTGTTTAGGATTTGTAGAAGTGGTTTTGAAATTTGATGAAAGAATGACCAAAAGCTTAAGATGAGTAAAAAATAATGAAACAAATGGTAATTCTCTAGTAAGGAGAAATAAAAATGAAATTATTAATCTAAGAGATATTAAAATGAGATAAAAAATCATCTCCCCAATTTTAAAAAGGAAAGAGTATTCAGTTCAACTTTGTTGCACCAGTATCCAAAGTCTAAGTGCCATGTGCTCAGCCACTAACTCATATCCACCTCTTTGTGCCTCCATGGACTGGGGGGACTGGAGACCCCCAGGCTCCTCTGTCATTGGGATTATCCAGGCAAGAATACTGCAGTGGGTTGCCATTTCCTACTCCAGGGCATCTTTCCAACCCAGGGATCAAACCCATGTCTTCTGTGTCGCCTGTACTGCAGGTGTATTCTTTACCTGCTGTGCCACTGGGAAGCCCCAGAATCCAAAGTATTGCTACATATATAACATTTATTTATTTATGCATTGGTGACCAGGAAAATAAAGGAAGGAAGTTTAAATTAATGAATCTCTCATTGGTTTCTAAACTGTTGTAAAAAGTGCAACTTTTTGACTGAGGGAAGAGTCAAAAAAAAACCTTCAATTTTAGACTCAAATTTAAAAGATTGTTGACAGCAAATCTGTGTTACTGATGGTAACATGGTTGATAACAACAAAGGTAAAAAACAACAACAACAACAACAACAACAAAGGTGACTTTGGTGACAAGTCTAGAAGGACTCTTCATGCCATTTACACTACATGGTTTAAATTTTCTATGAAGAGACATAGTCCCAATACCTCTGATATTATTGACATTCTTTGGAACAGTTTAAACATTATATATAGTATTTTCAGGGTTCATCCAAAGGTGGAACATCTTGAGAAAAACATAGAATTTGACCTAATAAATACTCACAGATAAACAATGGGAATGCTGATCAAATGCTGCTAAAGTGGTTAGATTTAAACAAGATTCAAAATGTCTTAGGACAGTCAAGTAAAATAACAGAAAGTTTCTCAAATAGTAAATTGTGGTTTTTGGCAGAAAATAAAATTAATTTTGAGTATGTCTAGTCACATATTTATTTTCTATTAATAATATTAGCAAAAGCTTAGGGAAAAAATCTAAATTTGGTTACTTTTAAAAGGATTGAAAAAGTCTTAGAATTTAAAGAAGTGGTTTTTATAAATAGAAAGAAACTACATATGCAATAAGTAGCAAAAATGACAATCCAAAAAATTTAGAAAATTTAAATGAAATAAAAATGCTCATATGACTCCAAAGGAGAAAATTCACATAAAGAAAAACAAACACTCAAACTCACTTCTATAAAGGCTATTTTCTGACCATTAGAAACCAAAGAAAGATTTGAACAAATGAAGAGCACTACAGTTTTAAATTTTTTATAATATTCTGAAATAAAAAAATGTGAAAGCAGAAGAATTGAGAATTATTGTATGAATCTGAATATTGTCTTAAGAGATCCCAAAGAATCACATTGTGATAGCAACCTATGTGATGAAATTAAAATACTTTATAACATTTTTTGAGATGATAATTTATCACATGCAAACCCTTTACAGTGTTTGAGTCTGAAATGTGACATGAATGTTCACTTCTGAACTGAATGTTGCTTTGAAAATTTTATTGACAGTTCCATTTGCTACTATCTCAGCAGAGCTAAGTTTTTTCCGAAGGAAATTAATAAAAAACTGCAGTAATTTCATTCCAAGAAAGGTCATCTATTTGGCATTTGCTGTCAGAATTCAAATTATGTGAAAGGGTTTTTTTTTTTTTTTTTTTTTGCTGTGCCACACAGCTAGCCAAATCTTAGCTCCCAGACCAGGGATTGACCCTGGTCCCTCAGCAATAGAAGTGTGAAGTCCTAACCACTGGACCATCAGGGAATTCCCTGAAAATCTTGATTTAACAACATAATTAATAACTTTGTTGAGCCAAAGGCAAGAAAAATGTATTTTATAGAATAAATGTATACTTTATAAATTATAGATGTCTTTATTACTCATCCAAATATCACTCAGACAGGTGCAATTATTCCCTTTAGTAGTCTTTGTAATTTTGCTGATTTTCAGTCACATAAAACCCAAAGCTTCTGCACATATTTGGAAAAATTTTTGTTGGTATGAGAATGTCAAGGTAGGACGCTAAGACATTTTAGCTAACAATTTTGTCAGCCTGATTTGTAACTTTTAAATATGGCTCTCCATTTGTGTTCCTGCTCCTGTCCTGCAGATGTTAGAGGGAGACCTGGGTAAACTGCTTCTCTCGTGGGGCTGAGGTTGACTCGATAGAAGGCAATGGACCTGCCTGTTAACGGTAACCTGGAGGCCCGTGCTGGGTCAGCCTCGTTTAGGTTAATGATTGGTGGGATGGCCTTGTGGACAGATTGGATTTAGGTCATAAGGATGTACAGCAAGCAGCAGTATCTGCAGTCCCCTGACAGATTTAGAGCAGGATGGAGAGATCTTAGGAATACCAGAGTCCTGGGGATGAAGGTACGGAGGAAGAGGTTACTTTTCAGTGGTTTGCTTCACCACCTCTCCTCCTCTTCATCTCCCACCCCCATTCTGGACTTGCTGTATGAAAGACAAGTGCCCACGTGCTAGATAACATTACCCAGGTTTAGTTCTCAATGTTTACAGAAACCACTTTTGTACTTATCTAGCCTATCTGAGTTCCCTCGTTTAGAAATTGTGAGTTGGAGTATTAACCTATTATACCATTTTGCTTTGATGGGTAGTAGGTAAAAATAATGAAAAATATACTTGGCAAAAAGAAAGCCCAAATGAACATGCTGTGGTAATGTTGGTATTCCTATAATATCATGTTATGACCTGTTGGCTATATTTCCCTTAGGTATTCATTCCTTTCTTGGAAATATTTTTATATGGATGATTAAGAAATTATCACAGATTTAAACGAACTTTCTTTAGACCTAATTATAGGCTTCTTTTCCTAGAGCATGACAAAAAAAAAAAAAGGAAAAGAAAAACAACAACAAAAAAAAACTCCACCTTGGACTGAGGAAAATTCAGTTCCACTTATTTTTCTCTCTCTGGGTCTTCTGGTGGTAATTAACAGAATTACTTTGTTTTCTAGTTGATAAACCAATGAGCAAACATGTGCTTCAGCTTTAGCCTGAAGACAGTTTGTCATCAGAGGCCATATGTCAGTTTGGCACAGCATTGAGCTGGGTTTACAAAACCACTTCTCCTGCCCACTTGGTAGGTTATTTTATTTTTCAGTCATACTGGTTCAAACATCAAATGTAGATATTTACCCTCACTATTTAGTTGAAGTGACCTTGCTCCGCTGCTTTTGTTCTGTTTTCCATACCAGTCCTTGATAAAGCAAAACAAAAAGTTAACAATGTTTGGAAAGTGTAACAAAAGTCTTTTAAAAATACTTCATTTATTTATTTATTTTCGGAAAAAAAAATCTTACTTTTTGTTTTTTTATCTCAAGTGACTGTGGAATGTATCAATGTAATAGAGGCAAATGCCTACTGTGTTTTGTTCTTCAATCCATGTGTTAGAAACCTGTACTAGTTACATATTGTTGTATAACAAATTACTACAACAATTAGAGGCATAAAACAATATATTTGTTATTATCTTACAGTTTCTGTGAGTCAGGAATCTGGGAGCAGATTTGCTGAGGGGCTCTTACTCAGGGTAGCTTATGAAGCTGCAGTTAAGAGATCAGCTGGGACTGCAGTCATCTGAAGGCTTGACTGGTGCGGAAGGAACTGCTTCCAAGATGGCGCATTCCCAAGCCTGTTGGCACTCCCTACCTATGTATGCCTCTCCATGAGACTGCTCAAGTCTCCTCACCTCATGGGAGCTAGATTCTCCCTAACCTATCTTGGAAGTTACTCATCAGTGTGTTTTCTGTATTTTATTGTTTATACAGACCAATTTGATATAATTTTGGAGGAGGAATATCAGAGCATGAATGCCAAGAGGTAAGGTCACTGGGGTCAGCTTGGAGACTAGTGACTACAAAGAGAATAGCGTTCTGGTGTCAGCAACTAGAGTTGAAGACAAAATACATCCAGGAGAGGTTGTGTCATTTGAGTTTTTCTTGAACATTCCCTAATCTTTGAGCTATGTATTGGTTACCATTTGAGGCAATGCTAAAAAAATTTTGGACATAGGAGCCAGAAATGTCAGTCCAAATTCTAGTCTTTGACTCAATCTTTGGAAGAGGTTTGATCTAAAACCGACTCTCTTAGCTTTTCTTTAAAATGGAGGAAGTAATACACATTTGTCTATTCTAATAGATTGTAAACAAGATAAAGCCTTAAAATATAGCACCACACATACAAGAGCTAAACAAATGCCACTTTCTTTCTCCTTCCCCGTAAGGTACTTTAAAGCAAAATTTCCCAACCATTGTACTATGAAATGCCACTTTTCATCTTGCCATCCTTCTAAACCCCCTGGATCTGTTGCTTCTGGTTGACAGTGGCCTCCTCCAGTGTGCCAAACAAGTATTAACTCTTAATGTATTTATCACCATGAGAAACTTTGGGATGCTCTTCTCCAAAAGATTCCTGTAAAATAGCCATTAGAAAAAACACCTAATAAGATATTCATGATCTAATTATAATGACTCGTCCCTTAGAGTATTGTTTCAACATAGGCATGAAAATGTATTTAGCATCTTAAAACATTTTTCCCTAAAAGCAAAGATTCAAATCTAGATAAGAATATCCAAGGGATGGAGGTGGGAATTGAAGTTTTCACAAGACTCCTAACATTCTTGAGCCTAGGAAATTGCTTCTGTTTAGTTGCTAAGTCATGTCTCACTCTTTTGTGACCCCTTGGAGTATAGGCCATCAGGCTTCTCTGTCCATTGGTTTTCCCGGATAAGAATACTGGAATGGGTTGCCATCTAGGAAACACTACATCTGGTAAATTCACCTCTGGATAGTATAATGTGGAGAGTTGGCATAGAGGGGTTGGGCACTTAGAGAGAAGTGTTGAAATTTTCTTATTTAGGAATTCTAGCATGGTCACTGATTTAGTGTTTCCATGTCTGTGTGTGTATGTGTGTGTATGTAAACAAGGGGAGTGGGGCAGCTAACAATCTGTGGCTGCTGTATTTGCAATTTGTTAATTGCAACTCATATGTAGGATGATGACTTCTGATGTTTAAGACATCTTACTATGTAATGACCTCCCCACCCCTGCTTAGCTACTCCGATGTGATAAATTGGGCAAAATAAGTCTCCTTTCCCACTCTGCCTTTGATAGTATTACTCTCACTGTAACTCAAATGGGATTCTCAGGTGGCACTAGTAGTAAAGAATCTGCCTACTAATGCAAGAGAATAACAGATATGAGTTTGATCCCTGGGACTGGAAGATCCCCTGGATGATGGTATGGCAACCGACTCTAGAATCCTTGTCTGTAGAATCCCATGGAGAGAGGAGCCTGGGAGGCCACAGTCTATAGGGTCACAAAGAGTTAGACACAACTGAAGTGACTTAGCAAGTACACTTAACTCATATCTATCATGGCTGGGAATGAAATTGCCTAGTTTAGCATGACAGATAAAAAGATCTCTAAGTCTAAATTCAGTGAAAAAAGCAAGATAAAAAGCCACATGTATAAAAGTCTGTTGTTTAGTTGCCAAGTCATGTCTGACTGTTTGTGACCTCATGGACTGTAGTATGTCAGGCCTCCCTGTCCCTCACCATCTCCTGGAGGTTTCCCAAGTTCGTGTTCATTGAATCGATGATGTTATCCAACTATCTTATCCCCGTCACCCCCTTCTCCTCCTACTTTCAATCTTTCCCAGCATCAGGATCTTTTCCAAGTAGTCAGCTCTTTGCATCACGTGGCCAAAGTATTGGAGCTTCAGCTTCAGCATCAGTCCTTCCTATGAATATTCAGGACTGATTTTCTTTAGGATTGCTTGGTTTGATCTCCTTGCTGTCCAAGAGACTCTCAAGAGTCTTCTCTAACACCACAGTTCAAAAGCATCAATTCTTTGGTGCCCAGCTTTCTTTATGGTCAAACTCGCACATCCATACATGACTACTGGAAAGATCGTAACCTTGACTAGATGGACCTTTGTTGGCAAAATGATGTCTTTGCTTTTTAATACACTGTCTAGGGAACCTTCTTTCTCTAGACTCTAGTGGCCCTTCTTGGTGAATATTTAAAAAGACGTATCCTTTTATTGTTTTGGCAACTTTATTTATTTTTTAATTTAAATTTATTTATTTTTATTAGAGGCTAATTACTTTACAATATTGTATTGGTTTTGCCACACATCAGCGTGAATCTACCACATGTGTACACGTGTTCCCCATCCTGAACCTCCCTCCCACCTCCCTCCCCAATGTTTTGGCAACTTTAATTACTGTGTGTTGTTGTTACTGTTGTTTGGTCACTAAGTTGTGTCTGACTCTTTTGTGACCCCATGGACTCTATCACGCCAGGCTCCTCTGTCCATGGAATTCTCCAGGCAACAATATTGGAGTGGGTTGCCGTTTTCTTCTCCAGGGCACCTTCCTATCCCAGGAATTGAATCTACATCTCCTGCATTGGCAGGCGGATTCTTTACCACTGAGCCACCAGGGAAGCTTGCAGGTTAGCAATGTATATTTATAGACACAGTTAATATTTAGGACCCCCAAATATTCTGACCTTAACTATTTGAAATAAATTATTCTTAGCCTTGTTTATTCTATTAATTTGTTAGACAAATACTTTGTTCATTATCTCAAGATAAACTTAAACCCAAGCCAAGTCAAATTATTTCAGATTTAGATAAAATGAGTACACAGTGGTGAAACTTAAATATATTTGTAAATAAAATGAGAGCAAACTGTTTTCAACGAGAGGTAGGAAATAAGAGTAAAGAGAGGAGGGGAACCGGGAATAAAATAGAAATCCAAATTATCTTCTCTTGAAGGAAAAAAAAATAGGTGTACCAGCTTTCTTGAATCTGGTAATCTAATGTGGACACTTACCTCTTCTGAAAGTGATTTTGGCTTCTTTCCTCACTGTGTCCTCATCTCCCTCAGCCCCACCATTTCTGTAACTCCCAGAAATTTATAGTTCAAGTAGAAAGGCAACAGTTTCCACCCCTGGTAGGATGGAGACCTGCGTTCCCCACATCTCCGTAAAAGTGCCAATAGAAGTTTAGATTGTCTCAAATGTAGAAATATATTTCCCACCATGACACTAGGAAATACTTCTGGTTTCTGAATTCTTAAACATTCTGCCACCTGAAAATTCTACTCCAAAGTCTACTTTGCCATGACTCATTGTTAGGCAGGCAACAGAGTTATTCAAGACAAATACTTCTGGTTTTGAACTGAGACTATTATTTTGAGAAAGCTCGCTGTTTCTATGGAGCAATGTTTCTGATCAAAATGTTACCTCAAGAGCCCCAGAAGTTAAATAACTTTATTGGAGAAGAAAAAGATTCATTAACAGTTTTGTCACATATGTCTAGATAAATGATTTCTTCTGAGTGATAAAACAAGAAAATCATTACCATATGCTGTTTACTAAAACTCATTCTAATTTGAGAGTTAATATTGCAGCTGATAGATTTTTGCATCTGTTTCAGTTATCTTTTACTGCATCACACCCTCTGCCCCAAAATTTAGTGACTTAAAATAGCAGTTCATTGTTATCACAGACAGTTCTGTAGATTGCCTGGACTCTGCTGAACTTGGAATTCTTGCTTGGAGCCTCTCATATAGTTGCATTTGGATGGTGGCAGAGCTAGAGTAATCTGAAGTCTCGAGTGGGTTAGACATCTAGGATGGCCTCTTGGTTCACATATTTGGCTCCTTAGCTAGAGTGGCTAGATGGCTGGAAGAGCTAGAAGGTGGGATCTCTCTGTTAACACATGACTTCTTCATATGGCTAGTTTGGGATTCCTCACAGTACTACAGTCTCACTGCAGTTAGAAGTTTAACATGGTGGCTGTTTCTCCCAGAGTAAAGGTTCAAGAGACTCTTGCAGAAGCTACAAAGCTTTTGATAACAGAGCTTTGGAAGTCATATGGCATCACTTGTTTTATTCAATTAGTAGAAAGCTAGGGGCTTCCCCAGTGGCGCAATGGTAAAGAATCTGACTGCCAGTGCAGGAGATGTGTGTTAGATCCTTGGGTTGGAATGATCCCCTGGTGGAGGAAATGGCAACCCATCCAGTATTCTTGCCTAAATTTCCATGGACAGAGGAGCCTGGCGGGCTATAGTCCATGGGGTTGCAAAGAGTCAAATACAACTGAGTGACTGAGAATGCAAGTCACACACAGGTGCCAACCAGTAGAACTCCCAACAGCCAAAGCAAAAATGATTTGAGCAATAAAACAAATACATAATATTGGATTATCACCAAAGTATAAGATAGGGATCCAGGGCATCCATACTGAGAGAAAGAAATGATTAAATTAATAAATACATGTGAGAGAAAAGACAAATCTCCCTTGAAGAACTCCAGATAACATATGTGTGTAGATATTTCACTGCAAGAAGGGAAAGCATGAATCCCTAATTTACTCATTTTGACTTCCTTCCAAATAGCACAGAATAGAACAGGGTAAAGCAAGGGTATCTCGGCCATATGATCAAGGTCAGTATCAACAGTGATGTCATGTTAACAATATTTATTCTTGATATGTTGTGATAAAAATGGCACTTCTCTGCTGGTCCTTCCAAAACCCATGAAAATGAAAGTGTTAGTATTCAGTTGTGTCTGACTCTGTGTGACCCCATGGACTGTAGCCCACCAGGCTCCTCTGTCCATGGGATTCTTCAGGCAAGAATACAGGAGTGGGTTGCCATTCCTTTCTCCAGGGGACCTTCTTGATCCAGGGATCGAACCTGCGTCTCTTAGGTTTGCTGCATTGGCAAGCGGGTTCTTTACCTCTAGTGTCACCAAAAACCCATAACCCCGGTCTAATTATGAGAAACACATCAGACAAGTTTCAATAGAAGGAAATCCCTCAAAATACTTAGTATATATTCCCCAAAACTGTTAAGGTCATCAAAAGCAAATTTTGAAAAACTGTTACAACCAAGATGAACTAAGGAGACAGTGACATGTAAATGTAATGTGGTATTCTGTATTAGACCCTGGAGCAGAACAAGATGGAAACTAAGGAACTCTGACCTGCCTCTTGAGAAACCTGTATGCAGGTCAGGAATCAACAGTTAGAACTTGACATGGGACAACAGACTGGTTCCAAATAGGAAAAGGAATACATCAAGGCTGTATATTGTTACCCTGCTTATTTAACTTCTCTGCAGAGCACATCATGAGAAATGCTGGGCTGGAAGAAGCACAAGCTGGAATCAAGATTGCCGGGAGAAATATCAATAACCTCAGATATATAGATGACACCACCCTCATGGCAGAAAGTGAAGAGGAACTAAAGAGCCTCTTGATGAAAGTGAAAGAGGAGAGTGAAAAGGCTGGCTTAAAGGTCAACATTCAGAAAACAAAGATCATGGCATCCGGTCCCATCACTTCATGGGAAATAGATGGGGAAACAGTGGAAACAGTGGCTGACTTCATTTTGGGGGGCTCCAAAATCACTGCAGATGGTGATTGCAGCCATGAAATTAAAAGATGTTTACTCCTTGGAAGGAGAGTTATGACCAACCTAGACAGCATATTCAAAAGCAGAGACATTACTTTACCAACAAAGGTCCATCTAGTCAAGGCTATGGTTTTTCCAGTAGTCACATATGGATGTGAGAGTAGGACTATGAAGAAAGCTGAGTGCCAAAGAATTGATGCTTTTGAACTGTGGTGTTGGAGAAGACTCTTGAGAGTCCCTTGGACTGCAAGGAGATCTAACCAGTCCATCCTAAAGGAGATCAGTCCTGGGTGTTCTTTGGAAGGACTGATGTTGAAGCTGAAACTGATATTTTGGCCATCTGATGTGAAGAACTGACTCATTGGAAAAGACCCTGATGCTGGGAAAGATTGAGGGCAGGAAGAAAAGGGGACGACAGAGGATGAGTGGTTGGATGGCATCACTGACTCAGTGGACATGAGTTTGGGTAAACTCCAGGAGTTGGTAATGGACAGGGAGTCCTGGCATGCTGCAGTCCATGGGGTCACAAAGAGTTGGACACGACTGAGTGACTGAACTGAACTGAACTGAACTGAAGGAACTCTGGATAAACTACTATGGACTTTAGTTAATAATAATGTGTTAATAAGTTTTTATTTATTATAATAAATATACCATGCAAATATAAGATGTTATTATTAGTAGGAGAAATTCAGGGAGGGGGAATGTGAGAATTGTGTGTACTATGGCCTTATTTTTCCGACAGAACTAAAACCTTTCTTAAAAATTTTTGTTTTTGTTATTCAGTCACTAAGTCATGTCCAATTCTTTGTAACCGCATGGACTATAGCACACCAAGCCCCTCTGTCCTCCACTATCTCCCAGAGTTTGTTAAAATTCATGTCCTTTGAGTTGGTGATGCTATCCAACTATCTCACTCTCTTTTGCCCCTTTCTCCTTCTTTCCTTAATCTTTCCCAGCATCAGGATCTTTTCCAATGAGTCGGCTCTTCGCATCAGGTGGCCAAAGTATTGGAGCTTCAGCTTCAGTATCAGCCCTTCTAGTGAATATTTAGGGTTGATTTCCTTTAGGATTGACTGGTTTGATCTCCGTGCAATCCAAGGGACTCTCAAGAGTCTTCTCCAGTGCCACAATTTGAAAACATCAATTCTTTGGCTCTCTGTCTTCCTTATGGTCTAAGTTTCACATCTGTACATGACTAGTGGAAAAATCATAGCTTTGACTATTCAGACCTTTGTCAGCAAAGTGATGTCAGTGCTTTTTAACATGCTATCTAGGTTTGTCATAGCTTTTCTTCCAAGGAGCAAATGTCTTTTAATTTCATGACTATAATCACCACCGGCAATGATTTTGGAGCCCAAGAAAATAAAATATGTTACTTCTACTTTTCCCCTAATTTTTTGCCTTGAAGTGATGGGACTGGATGCTGTGAACTTAGTTTTTTGAATGTTGAGTTTTAAGCCAGCTTTTCTATTCTCCTCTCTCACCCTCATCAAGAAGCTCTTTAATCCCTCTTCATTTTCTGCCATTAGAGTGCTAACATTTGCCTGTCTAAGGTTGTTGATATTTTTCATGGCAATTGACTCCTGCTTGTGATTCATCCAGTCCAGCATTTCACATGACATGCTCTGCATATAAATTAAATAGGCAGGGTGACAATATACAAAGGTCTGTTTTTAAAAAAGCTAGCTGGAGGCCCCAGATTTGAAGGGAGAGAACTATCAGTTCAGTTCAGTTCAGTCGCTCAGTCATGTCAGACTCTTTGTAACCCCATGAATCGCAGCACGCCAGGCCTCCCTGTCCATCACCATCTCCCGGAGTTCACTCAGACTCACGTCCATCGAGTCCGTGATGCCATCCAGCCATCTCATCCTCTGTTGTCCCCTTCTCCTCCTGCTCCCAATCCCTCCCAGCATCAGAGTCTTTTCCAATGAGTCAACTCTTCGCATGAGGTGGCCAAAGTACTGGAGCTTCAGCTTTAGCATCATTCCTTCCAAAGAAATCCCAGTGTTGATCTCCTTCAGAATGGACTGGTTGGATCTTCTTGCAGTCCAAGGGACTCTCAAGAGTCTTCTCCAACACCACAGTTCAAAAGCATCAATTCTTTGGCCCTCGGCCTTCACAGTCCAACTCTTACAGCCATACATGACCACAGGAAAAACCATAGCCTTGACTAGACGGACCTTAGTTGGCAAAGTAATGTCTCTGCTTTTGAATATACTATCTAGGTTGGTAATAACTTTTCTTCCAAGGAGTAAGCGTCTTTTAATTTCATGGCTGCAATCACCATCTGCAGTGATTTTGGACCCCCTCAAAATAAAGCCTGACACTGTTTCCACTGTTTCCCCATCTATTTCCAATGAAGTGATGGGACCAGATGCCATGATCTTCGTTCTATAAAAGTTGTGAAAAACAGGCGGTGTGGTTCATTAGCACTGACATTTGTTTCACTGATTTTCTTCTGAGGACCTACCTCTCTACATTTAATTTCAGTTCATGTGGCTGAAGCCTCACTCTGGTGCTAAAGGTTGAGCCAGCAACTGCGGCTTAAGGCAACCAGTGAGTTTTATCTTCCTCACCAGAATCTCCTTGCTGTGCTGTGCTATGCTTAATCGCTCAATTGTATCTGACTCTTTGCGACCCCATGGACTGTAGCCCACCCGGCTTCTCCGTCCATGGAATTCTCCAGGCAACAATACTGGAGTGGGTTTCCAGTTCCTCCTCAAAGGAATATTCCCAACTCAGGGATTGAGCCTGGGTCTCCCACATTGCAGGCAGATTCTTTACTGACTGAGTCACTGGGGAACCCAGTGTTCTATGAGTCCACTTTAATATAAAATAGCTTTTAAAGAACAGTAGCCAATGCTACTGTTTTAATTGTAACAGGACCATTTTCCTTGCAAGTAAGAAAATCTAATTAAAATAGTTTTTTCATCCTACAGGTCTGGAGGCAGGGTGGCTCCTGGCTTAGTGCTATAATGATTGACTCAGTTTTTTTTCATCTTTCATCCAGCTCCCTCCATGGTCAGGAGATGGCTGCAGCAGTTCTGGCTAAGATAATCTCACACAACTGTCCAGATAAGAAAAGAGGGCCTCTTCCTTGTGTGTCTTGGAAGACGTTAGTAAGAAAGCTTGTCAGAAGAAGCACCTTTCCACTGTTCCAGCCTGCACAGACTTCTCTTCAAGTCTCATTGGCCAGAACAGGGTCACAAGGGAAATAAAAGTACCAGATTTGTTTGGGTGACCTAAGAGTCACCTCTGGGGACTGGGGTTGGAGCAGTTGTCCATGTGGATGAGTACAGTTAGTTGTCAGGATGAAAGAAGAGAGGAATGGGTGCTGAGCAAGCAAACAAAAGCCTTCTACACTGACAAGCACCATTTCAAATAATCAGAAAAAATGATTCAATTATGAAGATATAATATTAAATTATTATGCAGTAGTTAGAGGGAATAAGTGAATAGCAACATATGTAGGTCTTAAAAGCATAGTATTCATGGAAACAGTGGGAAAGAGAACACAATCTATTGAATAATATAGTTATTTATGTTGCTTAAAAATACATGAACACTGGAGCTTTGACCTGCTGCTATGACTGTAACGTGGTACAACCATTTGGGAAAACTTTTGAACAGAATCTATTAAAGCTAAACAAAAGCATGCCTTACCTCCCAATAAATTCCTCTTCTAGGTATATATACATGCATGCCTATGTGCTCCAGACATGTCTGAGAGTTTTTATAGCAACACCATTTATAATAGTCCCAAACTAGAAACCAGTCACCCAAGCGTCCATCAGCTAGAAGAATGGGTAAATAAATGATGGTGTAGTTTCATGCTAGAAGACTAACTGAATGTAGTATTCACTGGAATACTGTACACTCATGAGAATGAATAAATGACTGCTCCATGCTGCAACTAATGAAAGAAGTCTGTTACAATAGGGTACTAACTATATGGGTCTATTTACATAGATTTTTTAAATAGACACAATTAACCTATAATGATAGGAGTCAAGATAGTGGTTACCTTTTGGGGAAGGTCAGAGTTATTGGGATGGATTTCTGGTGAACTGCTCATATTTCATTTCTTAATAGGGATGGTAGTTTCATGGATTTTATTGTGAAAATTCACTGAACTGTATATTTATGATGCTCATTTTCTGTTAATATATGCATGTTATACTTAAAACGTTTTCTGTAAAAAAACTACATGCATGCAAAATAGCATTTATTTAATGAGTAAATGGGGATAAAAAGAACACTCAGTCCCTGCCTTCGTGAAGCTTAATTCTAATAATAAAAATAAATGTAATAATAGCAGCAGCAAGTAATACTTAATTAGTGTAGATTGTGTTCCAGGTCAGATTGTAAGCATATGAAATAGATACTATTATCATCCCCATTCTAGAGTTTAGGAAATTGAGACACAGGGCTGCCTACTGAAGACTGCACTGTAAGTGGTAGAGTGAGAATGCAGGCCTCGTAACCCTGTCTCTACAGTCTAGCTTTTAACCAGGATGCCCTACTGCCACTCATGCTAGTGAAGGAGAGAGCCAAAATCAAAGATATGTACAAAAATATCTCAGTTCAGTTCAGTTCAGTTCAGTCACTTAGTCGTGTCCAACTCCTTGTGACCCCATGGACTGCAGCACTCCAGGCCTCCCTGTCCATCACCACCTCCTGGAGCTTACTCAAACTTATGTCCATTGAGTCGGTGATGCCATCCAACCATCTCATCCTCTGTCGTCCCCTTCTCCTCCTGCTTTCAATCTTTCCCAGCATCAAATGAGGTCTTTTCAGATGAGTCAGCTCTTCTCGGGTGGCAATAACTGCAACTGAGTAAAAGCAAAACACAGAGGCGGAAGTTGATAAGAAGGAATTGCTGTTTAAAATAGGAGGGCTAGGGAAAATTTTCTTCCCTCTAGACTTCATGCTTGTCAAAAACAAAGCGATGTTTGGACAAAGACATGAAGGAAATGAGTGAGTCAGATCGACCTGTGAGCAACGAGAATGTTGGGCAGAAAAAAACCAGCAAGAACGGATGCCCTGAGGTGTGCATAGTAAGCTCAAGAACTGGCTAGGAGGCCAGAGTGGCTAAAGCAGAATGAGATAGGGGAGAGGAAGAGATAAAGTCAGAGCCAGAGACACCAGACTGTGGTTCCTTTTGGGCCAATGTTTGTATTTATAAGGAGACACATAGCCAATCATTTACATAGTAAACATATTAGAGTGTACCTTTGGGAGAGGAGTGGCCAAAGGAATCTTGACCAAAAGAAATAGAGATACAAGAGGGGGGACATAGCACCAATCTATTAGACCAGAGTATCATGAGTTATTAACTCAATTCTGCACCTGAGTTGTGGGGCAGAGGTGTAGCTTGTTGTAGTTTTAACCAGAAAGAACTCTATATTCCATCTCCACATCACCATAAATTTTCCAAAAATTAAAATGCTGGCACCAAGCCTCTACTTCAGAGAAGAGAGATATACCCTCAGTGTGTTAAGACTTTTCTATTTCTGATGATTCATTCCTATACAGGCAGCAGTATTTATAATGGACGATACTGCCTTTGGCCTGCAATGTGCAAAATACCTCTTTTTCCTTATGACAAAGCATCTTACCAAAAGAGTAATAAGACATAGTTTCTACAGACACATTAACATTAACCTTCTCAAAACTATATGATTTAATGGCTTAATTTTTTCCTGGAAATGTCAGGTATATTGAAAAACTACATGAATTGATGCCTAAAACATTGTGATTTCTTCAAAATAAACATACTACATGCACACCAGTAAACCCCAAGAAGGATCAAGCCTCATTATTTGTATTTAAACTTAAATAGGTTATTTTTTGTCCAGAAAAAAGTTTATACTTCTACTGGTAATATGAAAGATATTGCTTTAGGTTAGAGAGATTTTTAATCAGGCAAATTATTGCAAATTCTGCCTCCCTCTTTATTTTGGGGATCTCAAAGCCCAGAAGAATATCTTTTAAAAAGGACAATTGTCCTGTAACTATTCAGATGAAATAATATGTAAAAACATTGCATCCTGGGAGTTCAGAAGTTGAAGTTTTGACTTTTTCAAGGACTTTCAAAGAAAAAAGGGTAGCAAGAGACTCATCTTCTGTGATTTGACTCTCATATGAGCTTCTAGACTTCATAGCTATATTAAAATCTAATTGTAATAGGGGTGAGGACTCTGCATGTTAATTTATGATGCGTTTATTAATCTGTTCTCTATTTATTGAATGTCTCCTGAATATCAAACGCTGTGCTAAGTGCCTGGGGTATATTGGTGAGGGAAAACAGACACAGGGCTGCCTTCATAGTGCTAGGGGCTAGTAGGGCTGCAGACATTAGTTACACCAGCACATATAAAACTGCAAGTGTGACGCGTACTGTGCAGAGGAAGCTCATGACACAGTGAAAGCCTGTGCAGAGGACTCTGGACTAGTCAGGTTGGCTAGGGAAGGCTGCTCTGGAGACATGATGGTTACCTTCTGATCTGAAGGGAGAGGGTAGGAATTTTAACCTGGAGACGAAGGAAAGGAAGAGAGTGAAAAATGGAGGGGAAACCCTAGTGATTAGAGGGAATAGAACTGAAGTCAATTCTAGAATTCTTAATTAGAGAAAGGGAGAGTATAGATGAAGGTTATATTCATTCATTCATTTAATTAAAATGTATTGAGTAACTACTGTGTGCCAAATCTTGTTCTACAGGTTGGAAATATTGAAGAACTTTTAGTTTGTCATATAAGGAAAGACAAGACATTAAAAAGTTTTAATCATGCAGGGATGGAGGTGGAGTGGTGATGTGATCATATTTGTGTTTGGCAAAGTTAACTAGCTCCAAAATGGAGAATGCATGAGAAGAGGCCAGAGAGTATTCTAAGGGGCTCTCCCAGAACTCCAGGGTAGCTTGCATGAGGAAAGTGATGCTGGAGATGACCGGCATCATTGGGTGTGGACAGTTTTGAAACAGTTTGCTGTTGCTGCTGCTGCTGCTGCTAAGTCGCTTCAGTCGTGTTCGACTCTGTGCGACCCCATAGATAGCAGCCCACTAGGCTCCTCTGTCCCTGGGATTCTCCAGGCAAGAATATGGAGTGGGTTGCCATTTCCTTCTCCAGTGCATGAAAGTGAAAAGTGAAAGGGAAGTCACTCAGTCGTGCCCAACTCTTAGCGACCCCATGGACTGCAGCCTACCAGGCTCCTCTGTCCATGGGATTTTCCAGGGAAGAGTACTGGAGTAGGGTGCATTGCCTTCTCTGTTGAAACAGTTTAGGAAGCAAAATAGCACATTGTGATAGACTGAGGCGGGCAGAAAGGGAAATGTCAAGGATATGTCTGTGGGTTCTACTTGTATGGCTAGATGGGTTGCATAAGATAGTGGCGATAACAATAATCAGCATTACTAACCTCTTTGATCTGAGTTTTGGGATGGTGAGGGGCTGTGGGTGAAAATTACTGAGGTGCAGTCTTTAGTCAAAGTGGAGTCCTTTCTCTAACTCACCATCAGTGACCAACAGCAGTTGCCTCAAATTTCTACTTTCTTTTTTTCTGGACGGAGTAGACATGTTCTAAGTATGTTAGGACTTCACTGGTGATCCATGTGAACAGTGGACTCTCTCATGAGCTCTGCTTCTTTGACCATGCAGTGTTACCAAGAGTCCTTTTTTCTTTAGACACAGTATCTTCTGAAAAGAGCAGTAAGACATGATTTCCCAAAAGCAAAGAAAATATCCCACGGAGAGGTAAAGCAAGGTGTGGAGAAGAACCAACCCTGGATTCTCAGTTGGGAGCCAGGTCAGCTCAAAGCCCAGAGTGTGGAGATACGGTCTGTACAGCGGGAGCCTAGGGTGGGGCATGTGGCAGGAGATGAGCCAGAAGTGCAGGCTGAGGTGGCATCCCAGAAGACCCTCTGCACTTTACTGAGGTTTGACTTTACCCGAAGGGCAGTGGGGAGACTTTGAAAAGGTTAGGAAAATGTCAGGAGTAAGATTAGATTTGCATTTTAGAAAGATGACTTTATAATAATTTAAGCTGTCCTTATTTTATGAACTTTTTCTGATTAGGTGTTATTTTCACAAGAAAAATGATTTTTAAAAAAGGAGAGCTGATTTTTGTCTGCTATAGAGACTGGATTAGACTTGGAATGTGAGACAAGATAGAAGGAAGCCTGTTAGAAAGCCATCGCAACAGGAGGTTGCTAAAGTAGAGCAGAGGCTGTGGACTCTGGAGCCGGGAAGACTTGCATTTGGATGGACCCTGCCTCTGCGTCTTCTCCACTGTGTGAGCCTGGCCGGCTGGTTCTCTTCTCTGGGTCTCAGTTTTTTTCATCTGTAAAAATATCAGTAACAGTACATCTGTATCTTATTTTCCATTTTGTATATTATGTATGTTAAGTTCTCAGTATCTAGTATTCTCTGTAAACTTAGTTCTTATTTTAATGATGAAAAGGGGCTGAATTAAGGCAGAAGCAATGGGAATGGAGAGGGGAGGAGAGATGACAATGGTGTTAGGTAGGTTGATTGTATAAGCCTCAGGGACTGATTGAATGGATGATGGGGAACTGCCATCATACTTCCCAGGGATCCCACTTGGGTAGAATTAGGCAAATGGTGATTCCAGTCTCTTTGAAAGAGAAGTCAGGAGGGCCAGGTTACTGGTTTTGGTGGGGGTAGGTTGGGAATGAGGGGGATGAAGAGCTCGGTGTGAGCCTTGGTTCACACTTGAGATGCCCTGAAGACAGTTGGCTATGTGGGTCTGTTCCTCTATGAGGAGGTGGGGCTTCGGAATGGATATTAAGGAGGTGGAACTTGCTAAGGAAAATACGCTAGAGTGATGAGTAGAAGGCCAAGTTTAGGGTCATGGGGAGAGGAGCATTTTAAGAGGACAGCAGCAGAACAGGAGACAGAAAATAGGGGGGATGAGAAAAGGTAAAATGTCAGAGAAATGAAGGGGAGGAGCAATAATTAGAAGTCAAAAGAGAAGAGAATTTCAGGAGGCAGTGGTTAATACTGCCAACTGACACAAATAAGTCAGCTAAGGTTTTCATGGCAAGGAAAAAGAAAAAAATTTGATTTAGCAGCTTAGGGTGGAGTGCGAGGGTGGTGTTCCAGTTTTGCCAGAGCCCCTTGAGTAGCGTGTTGGGAGTGGAGTCCAGATTGCAGTCTGTGAAAGAGCAGACAGGAGGTGGGAAGTGGATATGGGCTGGAATTGTCCTCTGTTCTCTTTGTGAGGGGAAAGAGAAAAATAGGGATGGTAGAGTTTTGTTTGTGGGTTTTAAGAATGAACACTGGGGTGTGCGGGGAAGTAGCCAAACTAGGGAGAGAAAGAAAAGGGGTGATTATGCACTATGTGGGAGGGGTGGACTTTGCCGGCACAGGTGAAGGAATTAGCCAGAAACCAGAAAAGGGAGATCACTTCCTCCGGAATGAGAGGAGAGCTGGCATGGCCGGATACAGATAAAAATAAATAAAAGCGTGGGATGTAGAGGTGTGAGATGTTGAGGAAGTTCACACTGACGATCTCAATAGTCTCTGTGAAGAGAATGGCGTTGGCCACAGGGCAAAAAAGGGTAGGATCTTGGTTCTACTGAGCTGTTTGTGGGGCCATGAGTGGTTGGTTGCTCAGCGGTAAAGAATTTGCCTGCAATACAGGAGATGCAGGAGATTTGGTTCAATCCCTGGATTGGAAAGATCCCTTGGCATAGGAAATGGCCACCCAGTCCAGTATTTTTGCCAGGAGAATCCCATGGACCGAGGAGCCTGGCAGGCTACAGTTCCTTGGGGTCTCAAATAGTCAGATGGAACTGAGCAACTGAGGCTGAACACTGCTCCTGTCCGGCTCTGGCTCTGTAGGGCTCCAGAAGGCCCCGTTGAGTAGTACTGCAGTTCCTGCAGGCTGGCTGTCCTCTGCCGAAGGGCCTCATCGCAGCCTTGAGGAAAGCGGTTTCAGAAACAAAAGGGCTGAGCAGGGATGGGAGGGCAAGGCTGAGTGCATGTGAGAGCTGACTGGGAGCCAAGGTGGACGGATGCGCCTGGATCCAGAGAATGTGGACCATGGTGGAGTGTGGTGAGGACTGGGGACTGTGTGTTTAGGAATCTGAGGCCGTGGTTTTAGCAAAACGCAAAGCCTAAACAGTTAACACCTGTAAACTGATCAGAAGGGTGTAGGATGGGGGCGGGGCGGGGGAGGCTGTGGTTCCCTACATGGCTGGTTTTTGTCAGATGGACCCTAGCTGGTGGTTCTGTTTTTCTCTTTCCTGAGTGGAGGCAGCAACTTTAAAAAACGGAATTAAAAAGAAATGATTGCTGTAATTTGAGGTCTTTGGACAATGGTATCGCCAGAAAAGATTGTAAAATACTGATGAGACCAAAGCAGGCATTTATACAGGCATTACAAACAGCTTGGTCCATAGTCTAAATTTAAAAAAAAAAATCATTACAAGACAATGCATAGGTTATTCTTTCTTTTCCTACATTGCTTTAAATCTTTTATGTCATATCTTAGTGAGAGGAAATAAAATGGGCTACAGGTATCTACTGAAACTGGATTTTTCACTCAGGCTACTGTGTGTGTCTGTGTGTGTTTACCCATCAAGGAGTCCATCTGTGCATTTTTGGAGCACTCGGTGTCAAATATTAGTGCTAAACAAGGTTATGTATTGGAGTTAATATCAGTAGCTAAAACTCTCTTTGCAGTTGACTTTTTAAAATAATAGGAATAAAGTATTGAAATCAAACTGTTCAGGAATTTATCTTTCAAATAAAAATATCTTTAAAATTCTGGCAGGTGGGCAAAGTAAGCAGCCAGCCTGAGATTGGAGGTAACAGAATAGTTCTAGAAGGGGCCAGTTATAGCAATAAGTGTTTGCTGCCAAGAGCTGTCTTTTAAAAGGAGTGCTTGCCCCTTTCGTGAGTTCCCTCCCTTGAACTGGTCTGCTTGCAGAAGGGAGTGGGGAGAGAAATTAAACCTTAAAAGGGGAGCCCATCAGTGATTCTTGTGGGTGATGGGGTTAGTGTGATGGCAGTCAGATTTCCTGCCAAAAGTCGACTTGGTGCTATAAAATATGAGGAAGAGTGTGCATAGTACCACTGTTCTCGGCAGCCCAAAATGGAAGCACGAAAATGCCGACTATAGGAGAATAGATAAATACATTGTGATTAATCCTCACAATGGAATATTTACTTGCCATCAAAGAAAGTGCAGATAGACAAGACACTCAGACGAATCTATCACAAAATGTTGGTGGAAAAAGAAAATGCCCCCCAACTATTTATAGTACAATGCTACTTTTGTAACATTTAAAAACAAGCAAAGGAATAAATAAACACAAAGCTCAGGATAGTGTTTACCCATGAAGTGGTGAGGGTGGAGGACACACAGGGGATGGTGTGGGGAGAGCACATAAATAGATACTAGCTGTTGTTAGTATCAATGCGTTAGATGGTGTATGCGTGTTTATACATTATCTAAAATAAATAAAAGAAAGAGAAACATGAATGGATTGATGGAGAAAGGGCATCAGAAACCAAAGAATTGTATGTATCCAGCAGAATGACATTGTGGGCAACAAGTATGACCATAACTTGGGCCCTGTTGACAAGCCCAGCCCTTCTCACTGGTGAACAAGACTGAAGAGCCTCTTCCCACAGAGCTTTACCTTCTAAGTATGAGGATAGTCTGCAAACAAAGAATTTGAGAAAGTAATAAGTTCTTTGAGAGAAAAATAAAACCAAAAACATTATAATATCTCCTTGTATAGGTATGCGTGGATATGTCTCTAGGCTAGGTGCCCGGAAATGGATTAGTTGGATGGAAAAGTATGTACATTTAAATGTTTGATAAATACTGCCAAATTGCTCTCCAAAAGAGGTTGTACTAATTTATATTTCTACAACCTTCTTTTCCCACATTCTTGCCAACACTGGTGATTATCGATGATTATCAGTCTTTTGGTTTAGCCAACTGGCAAAATATGGCATCTTATTTTTTCTTCAAACAACCAATTTTTAGATGAGCTTTTGGCAGGAGAGTCATTAGTGAATTGAAGACTCTGCATATTTCTTTTCCGTTATTGGTGAAAGTAGTCAGTTGTCAGTCAGCTGTACTTGTCAGTCAGTTCAGTTTAGTCGCTCAGTTGCGTCTGACTCTTTGCAACCCCATGGATTGCAGCATGCCAGGCTTCCTTATCCATCACCAATTCCCGAAGCCTACTCAAACTCATGTCCATTGAGTCGGTGATGCCATCCAACCATCTCATCTTTCCCAGCATCAGGGTCTTTTCAAATGGGTCAGCTCTTCGCATCAGGTGGCCAAAGTATTGGAGTTTCAGCTTCAGCATCTGTTCTTCCATAAATATTCAGGACTGATTTCCTTTAGGATGGACTGGATGGACCTCCTTGCTGTCCAAGGGCTGTAGTTGTATTTGCCTAAAATTTTTCTGGGGAACAGTTGTGCTCTGTGTTTAGAGCTATTACTCTCTAATCCATTTGGTCAGAAGTAGTGTTTCCCTAAAACACTTGGAGGGATGGAAGGGGAGAGAAGGGAGATTTATTCAGTGCTTTTATGTGGCATTTTTATGTGGCATTAATGCTTTTAGGTGCTTTCGTATGTTCTCTCTTTCAGTTTCTGCTTCATGGCAGCCCTTTGAGGAAGTTGGGGGACTCAGGATTGAAGACTTGCCTTAGTTATGGAGTTAGGAAGTGTTTCAGCTAGCTCTCACTTCATTGCACATACTCCCCACTCCACCCCACCCCCCTTAAACCTTACAGAAGATAGCATTATTTTAAGGATTTAGTCCTTTAACGCTTCTATTCCAGTTGTTTCCAACCTTGGCTATATATTGAAATCTCCTGGGGAACCTGAAAAAATACTCACACCTATGTTCTACTCCCAAAGATTTTGATGTAGTTCATGTGAGGTGTACCCTGGACATTACAATTAAAAAAAAAATTTACTGTTCAGCCAAGGTTGAAAGCCACTGGTCTAATTCTATGATCTCTTTTTAGACTTGTATTCATTACCTATAATGCAATTTTGTGCTACCCTTTTGCCATCTTATCTCCTAAAAGTTTTTCAAGTTTTTTTTTTTGGCTTGAGACTTTTGGAAAAATTCCATAATAGGTTTTGGAATAACTGCAGATATCCTGTTGTGAGATGGGTAGAAAGACTGCATTACTAAATTGAGGTTGGGAATTGCTGAACAAATTATTTCTCAGGTCTTTATTTTGCAGTTTTTAAAAATCAGCAAACCAACTGCAGCATGACATAAGCAGTCTCATCTTGAAGAAGAGTATCAGCAAAATATTAGTATCACAACTTTTTCATGAATACATTTTCATCTCTTACTGAAGATAAAATAGCACAGAACAGAGCTCAAGAAAGGAAATATGTCAGCTACAATAAATGAAATCTCATTCAAATATTATTCAGTTTTTCTGGGATTATTTACCCACTGCCCTATGAAGGTAACTGCTGCTGCTGCTGCTGCTGCTGCTAAGTCACTTCAGTCATGTCTGACTCTGTGCGACGCCATAGACAGCAGCCCACCAGGCTCCTCTGTCCTTGGGATTCTCCAGGCAAGAACACTGGAGTGGGTTGCCATTTCCTTCTCTATATGAAAGTAAGATACCTACTGATTGTCTACCCCATAGATAATGAGCTTAGAAGTAAAATAATTTCTCCTATCTGTGATATCATGATGCTCCCCCCAACCTGTAGGACATTTTTAGAAAAGCTAGACATAATTATTTTGGCAACTTAAATGGGAATAATCATGCTTTTTACCTATTCAGTTGTTGTGGTTTATCCTTAATAAATGTTGATCTTTGATAGTGATTTTCTTGGTGTTGTGGGCTATAGTTATAGGAGGACTATGTGGAGACTTTAGCAGAGACCTTGTTTTTTTTCTTTCCAAAGCACTTATTATGGTTGTTGCTGTTAATATATTAACTTGTAGGTTTTTTTTTCATGTAATTCTGACTATGGAATCCTATTTGATCTCTGCATGTCCTGTGATTTTTTTTTTCCTTCTCCTCTGGTTTTCTTTTCTATAAGTCTCACTCATCATGGCCTTGTCTTGAGATCAGCTTTGCAAAGACCACACACCAGGAAAAGGGACTCAGCATGGTAGCATGGGCCAAGCCAGACTTGGTAGACTTTGCTTTTAGTTCCACATCAGTGATTTCCTACAGAACTTTAAGTTATGCTATGTCATAATTTCCTAAATCTATAAAATGGAAATAACAGTTCCCGAGAAGTAAATAATAGACTGTATGTGAAAGCACTTTATGAGATAGTCAGTACTATTTATTTTTAACTAGTCCATTTTCCTTCTAATGTCCGTAAAATAAGCTGTTCTTGAAGCTGCTCTCTGGTGTGTGATGAGTGTGTAATATTGGAGTTAAAAGACCTGGTGTGAATCAGGGCAAGTCATTTAGCCTCAGCCTTAGTTTCTGTCTTTAAGATGAGAACAGTAGATAGATGCTTCCTCAGGTGGTAGATGGGTTAAATACTATCATCAGGATGAAAGTACTTTGTCAAGGGCAAAGCACTTCACAAGCATCAGCTAATTCCTCATTTAAATTTGGGTGCATGACCCATCCTTCCAGTTATGTATCTTTTTCCTCTGCACCACAGTCCAGAATCTCAGTGCTACCTCCAGAATTCCCATCTCTCTCCCACCTTACTGCTCCTTCACTAGGGCCTTCCATCAGGGCGCCTCCACATTTTGACCTTTTCTTCTTTCACCTTCGTTACTCCCATCCCTCTCCCACATTGTATTGGCATTTTCTTTCCCTAGATTTCACTTTCTTCATTATAAAATTATCCCATGGACAGAGAAGCCTGGTAGACTACAGTCCATGGGATTGCAAAGGGTCGGACATGACTGAGCAACTTCACTTTCTTTTTCTTTCTTTCTATTAATATAGATTAGGATTACACTTACTTTTGACAGCTGATTTACTGCTGCTTGGGGCTAGCGTTTTAGATGACTAATCTGTTGATTATCCCAAAATAAGTGTTACTAAATTGTGTTGTTCTTTCAGAGAGTATACTGTATTTTAGCCGTGACCAGAGTACCAGAACCCACAGTAATAACAAATATAAATATTTCAGATCTGTGTTAGATCTGACTACATGTTCAGGAATGTGCCTTTTGTTACCATCCAAGGTACTCCTTATAGTCAGCACTCTAACTGGAGTGCTGCTCTGAAATGGAAAAAAAATCCATCCCCCATCTCCACCCCCCCCCCCCCTTGTTTTGGCCTCACCAAGCCACTTGTGGAATCTTAGTTCCCCAACTAGGGATCAAACCCGGGCCTTAGGCAGGGAAAGTGCAGAGTCCTAAGCACTGGATCTCCAGGGAACTGCCTTTTCTGGATTCAGATGAAAAGTTATTTAATAACATCTTGATTATATTTTAAACACTTTTAACAATGTCATATAATAATATATATTTTAATTCTTTTGTTGAACTTTGATTCAAATGGATGATAAACTTTTAAAATATTATACAAATCCCCTGAAACACGTGTGTAACATAACATACCTGTCCTTAAGAAAGTTCCAGTCAGTTCTGGTCCTGTCCTAATAATATTTGCAGTCTACAGTCTTTCCACCACCCCCAGAGTTTCCTAATGTCTCCTTTTTTAAGAAAAGTCATCATTTTTAGGTGGATTTTTTTTTTTTTTAGCACAGAGTTCCTAAAGTCAGCTGACTTCCCCTAGTCATGTATACCTAACGCAGAGCAATTGATTTTTGAAACTTTTCTGTGAACTCACAGGAAAAGGTTAAAAATGAGTTAAAAAAAAACCAAGCCAAACACTCAGATTATTCTAGAGATTTTTCTTCTTGGGAGTTCTTTATCTTTTGCTTTCTTCTGGGTGTTTTACTAAGTCATAAATTTTAACAACAAACAAATCTTCTACAACTACTCTGTATAGCCACATAAACACACACACAAATTTGCTTTTAGATAACTAATAACTTTTAAGTTGTTCTTGATAAAAACAATGCCTCCTTCCTTTGGGCTGTGAGACTGCTTGGGCTGAAAGAGATCAAGCGATTATTTAGCCCCGACTCCTGTATTTATTACCAGAAGGGGAACTGGGCTCTAAGGAGGTGACAGTTTAATTGAGTTCACATGATGACTCAGTTTATTGGGGCGTTCTTAAGAAAGAGTATGGATAGGCATATCTATATAAGAGATAAAAAACATCTGAGTTGTATTGGTTTACTCATGAGCTGTTGGCCATTTCATCTTTCAGATGTTATTTAGCCGTTCTTCTGTACTCTTGGTAAGGGGAATACAGAGGCAGGGTTCCTGCCCTATGCCTGAGCTTGGAAGTTATAGGTAAGTAGGTAGATAGGCAAATAGCTGGTTAGATAGATGTTCAAGGAGGAGTGAAGGAAAGTTAGCCTCTCTTTTTGAAATTTACTTCTCCAGCCTTGTATGGTCTTTGTTAATTCTTGACCTTAGAAAAATGAGATTTTAAAGGGTATGTCTGGGGAGGAGGACCCCAGCATCCCTGAGAGGAGCCTTGGTTGAGGCACTTTCAGGGCAGGGCAATTCTGGCTCTGTTGTCGAACAGCTCTAATTGTTTGAAAATTTTTCATTATATTGTGTTGAAATAGTCCCTGTAATTTCTACCCACAAATCCTAGTCCTTTCTGGAAAAACTCAGACCCAGTATATTCAGTTGACTTCCTTCCTCCTCATGGAGGCCTCTTGTCTCTGGAGTAACCACTCCCACACCCTTCAGCTTTTCTCCATAGGGCATTATTTTCAGACCTCTGATTGCTATTCTTAGGGCTCAGTCTGGTTTTGAATTGTGTCTTTTAAAATGTGAGGTTGAGAATTAGTATCTCTCCAGATGTGGTTGTCTCTCCATTATGGAATGTATGGCAGAACCATAACATCTGCTAGCAACTACATTTCTATTAATAGAGACTAAGTGCATTTGCTTTCTTGGTAGTTGCCTTTGTACTCTTGACACATATTAAGCTTGAAAACAACTAACACCCCTGGCTAATTTCTGCGTAAAATGTTATCATATCAGTTCTCTTCCAGTCGATGTTTGTGCAGTTAAATATTTTGAACCGAAGTTTATCTATGTTAGAGGTTATATTATGGTTTCACTGGAGTGAGAGCATCTCAATTCTTGGCCTTGTCCTTGATTTAAATTATTTGTGTACTTTCTTTGTAGTAAAATAATAGTTTTCAGCATTTTGAAGGGAGGGGTGCTTATTTTTCTTAGAGATACCTAGCGAAAGAAGCATTGTTACTTGACCTTAACATTAGAAAAAAAAAAAAAAGGTGTGTATGTAAAGGTGTATGTATGTATAGTATAGGGTTTACACTACATAGTGAATAGTATGGTGTGTTACGCAGTCTTCCCCTTCAGAACCAAGTCACTAGTAACTGGGAAAGGGTCCTCTCTGGATGTTGTCCTCAGGCAAAGGTTTATCTCACATAAATCATGCTACCTTCCCAGGGGCCGCCTACATACAGTGACTGGTCAGGCAGGAGAAAAAAGACTCAGTTTCTTTGCTTTGAGGAAGAGCCATCCAGCTCTAGAGATTCCCAGAGTGACAGCTGAATCCTTTATTGTGAAGGCACTGAAGTTCAACCTTCTCTCTGTTCACACCTGCTTCTTTGACTCCCTCAAAGGTGTGGACCCCAAATATACTGCAATAGACAGCCCTGTTGTGTGGTCTTACTTAGTTGTGGGCTGTAGCAGGTGCTCATATGCCTTATTTTATTTAATCCTTTTATTTAATTTAACCCTGAGAGGTAGCTACATGTCATTCCCAAGTTACATAGGACAAACTGACACAAGAGAAAGTGAGGTGTGTTGTTGAATGCGTACAAGTGTTAGCACTAACATTGGGATTGGAGGTCCATCGTTCTTCCTCTTACTCTACTATGCTTTCAGAGGCTGTCAGAACACAACATGTGCATGTTTTGCTGGAGGCTTCTAATCTACCCTTAGTTTGAGCTGATTGTGTGAGACTGTCGATGAGGTCTCCCAAGCAGTGCATGATCCATCCATAAGTTTACCTATAGGAAAGCTAGTTTAGTGGTCATTGTGGTTTGTTCTCTGATGGAGAGAAGGGAGTAATTTTACTTGGCAACTTCTTCAGGGTGGATACCTAGATTTGTGTCTCTTATAGGCCATGAGAATAAAAAAAGAAAATGGCAGCCAAGGAACAATAGTTTTTTCTGCTTTGACCCCAGTGTTTCTTGATACTATCGACCAGGTAGTAATTGGAAGCCAGGCTTGGTGTTTTGTTGCCATGAACAATAGTGAATGTTGAATAGAGATTATGTCAGAGAGTGCAGAAAGTTACAGACCCTCATAAACTCAGGGAAGATCTCAAGCTTGTATCTAAGTTTTTTTCTTATTCAAAGCTAATTTTGGTTCTGTTGTGTAGCAAATAAATTTGGCATTAGAGTACTGCAGGCACCTGTTGAGTGGTGGGCCGAGGAATGTAATTGCAGCTCTTAAGAAGATTTCAGTCTTGTACTTTCAGTAAGTTGATAATGGTTAAATTGAAAAACTGCTCCTTGGAAGAAAAGCTATGACCAACCTAGACAGCATATTACTTTGCCAACAAATGTCCCTCTAGTCAAAGCTATGGTTTTTCCAGCAGTCACATATGGATGTGAGAGTTGGACTATAAAGAAAGCTAAGTGCAGAAGAATTGATGCTTTTGAACTGTGGTGTTGGAGAAGACTCTTGAGAGTCCCTTGGACTGCAAGGAGATCCAACCAGTCCATCCTAAAGGAAATCAGTCCTGAATATTCATTGGAAGGACTGATGCTGAAGCTGAAAGTCCAATACTTTGGCCACTTGATGTGAGGAACCGACTCACTGGAGAAGACCCTGATGCTGGGAAAGATTGAAGGTGGGAGGAGAAGGGGACAACAGAGGATGAGATGGTTGGATGGCATCACCATCTCAATGGACATGAGTTTGGGTAAGCTCTGGGAGTTGGTGATGGACAGGGAGGCCTGGTGTGCTGCAGTCCATTGAGTCACAAAGAGTCAGACATGACTGAGTGACTGAACTGAACTGAACTGATCCTTTACTAACTGCAGAATGTGCTTCAAACATTGACCATGGGGGTAGATATTATGATGAAGTCTCTCTGTGCTGTCTGCCTATAGCTTATTGCATTTGTGAAACTTCTCTTCATTTTGCCTGATTTTTACCAGTGATAATTCTTGACTGTGGTTTGTATTATGTGGCCTAGGGGAAAAAAAGCCAACTGCTTAGCTATTTAAATAGTCATAAGTCTATAGTTTCCTGAAATAACCCAGTCTAATTTTCTTAGAAAGGTGTGAAATTCCCTTTTCTGGGAATTGTTTTTTTGCTTCTGATTCTTGCCCTCAGTGACATCTATGCTGGTATTTTATTTCCATGCTAAGTAAGGTAAAGTTGAAGCCTAAAAATTAACAAAAGATTCCACAAAAATATAGCCAGGGGACTTCCCTGGAGGTCCAGTGGATGACTCTGTGAGCTTCCACTGCAGGGGGCACACGTTCGATCCCTGGTCAGGGATCTAAGATCCCTCATGCTGGTCAAAATTAAAAAAAAAATGTGTGTGTGTGTGTGTGTGTGTGTGTATATATATATATATATGCTATGCTAAGTCACTTCAGTCGTGTCCGACTCTGTGCTACCCCATAGACGGCAGCCCGCCAGGCTCCCCCATCCCTGGGATTCTCCAGGCAAGAATACTGGAGTGGGTTGCCATTTCCTTCTCCAACGCATGAAGTGGAAAGTGAAAGTGAAGTTGCTCAGTCGTGTCCAACTCTTAGCAACCCCATGGACTGCAGCCCATCAGGTTCCTCCGTCCATAGGCTTTTCCAGGCAAGAGTACTGGAGTGGGGTGCCATTGCCTTCTCTCTCTCTTTCTCTGTATATATATATAGCCAGACCAGATGACCCCTTTGCTCAACCCCCTTTGTCCTCTTTGCACTGACCACACATGTTGGTATATATTGGGGTATGTTTCTGACTTAAATTTTTTAAAGGCTAATAATTGTCTCCTGGTACTTGTTATTCCTATTGCCAATATTTCTTAGATATGATATTTTTCTAAAAATATATTTTTTAATCCCTTATGAGTGCATTCAAAAAGCTGGGGTTTGATATGAGGGATAGGACAATTTTTCCTGGTGTAAACCAGGAACACAATAATATTTTTGTGCTCTTTTCCATCACTGTTCTTGGAACTTTGAAAGCACATCAGTGAATCAGCTTTCCCAAATGTCAGTGGATTGAGCATAGCTGGGTGTTATTGTTTCTAACTTTAATTTTTATTTAAAAAGTCAGTGGAATGAAGAAAAAAAATTATTGAGAGAAGGAGCACAGGAGAGTCTTTTGGGCTCGAAATGCTATATATCCTGACCCTGAGTGGTGGTTATATTCACTGAGCCGTGTGCATAAGAGCTGGGCTGTACCTTGTATGTATATTATTCTTAAATAAAGCAAACTGATATTTCCTATTTTTGAAGAGTCTTTTATTTGAAAGCATTTAAGACATGAAATAAAGTAAGAGAAAGAAGATTTTAAAATATAAAGCACCGTGGAACTAAAAAATACCATGTTCTAGAAATATAACTAACAATATTTGTTATGCACAGTGGGTAGCCCTCTACCTTCCAGCCCTAGATCTTTGTATTTTTTTTGTTTAACTATAGTTGATTTACAGTGTTGTGTAGTTTCAGGTGTACAGCAAGGTGATACACATACATACATGCTACCTGATATCTCAGTGATAAAGAATCCTCCTGCCAAAGCAGGAGACATGGGTTTAATCCCTGGGTCAGGAAGATCCCCTGTAGAAGGAAGTGGCAACCCACCTCAGTATTCTTGCCTGGAGAATCCCATGACCAGAGGAGCCTGGTGGGCTACAGTACATGTGGTCGCAAAAGAGTTGGATATGACCTAGTGACTAAACAGCAACAACAAATATATATTTAGAGACACACACACATACCCTTAGCCTGAAGCTTTTAGACTGTTTCAGCCCCTTGGCCTGGTGCCAGAGAGGAAGTTCTCTTTGTGCCAGATGGTTCTTACGTCTGCCCCTGCTGTGGGATTTAAAGGGTTAATTCTAGGGCAATTAACCTGCAGCTCTTTTTCCATGTCTGTGATCTTACTACAATGTAATGAAAGAGCAAATATTGTCCCTGGGATGGTCATGCACAAAGTTTCCAACAGTCAGAGGGGAATTCAGTGAAGTCAGGGGTGGTGTTAAGAATATCTGTTATAGAGACAGGAAGCGTCATGAGTGTAATGATGATGAGAACAGGCTGGAACACTTCCATTCCTGTTAAGACTTTATTAAGCATTTGCGGCAGAAAACTGCTAGTGCCGGCAAAATCAGGAAGAGAGAAGGAGGAACACGGTTCTGTGAGTTCCAGGCTAGGTCCATCATGAAAAGAGGTTTGAATGTCACTGGGACAGTGTGGAGTTTGTGCACGCTTTCAGCGTGAATCCTGCGGAGAGAAGGAACCTCAGCAACAGGGCCCGAGAGCCAGCCTGGTTGTGTTTGGCTGTTCTGGACCTTCTCTTAGGATTTGGGACTCTGTTTTCCCCTCTGACTATAGTGTTCTGTTCCTCCCCATAGCTTACTATGTGATCATAGTTTCTCTACTGACATCTGTTTCTCTTATTATACTTCACTTTTTACCTTTTCCCTTCTATTTTTGAGTCCCATTCTGGACATTTTTAAAAGTAGCTTGGGTACAAATTCTTGGTTCAGCAGCCAGTTCAAGTTTTTATTTCTCTTGCCACTTCAGCTGTTATTGGTTTCCCTTTTTTTGTTTTGCTTACTATCTGTTTTTTTTTTTTTTTCCACGTGGCACACTATAATTTCTGACCTTATTTCACAAGTGGTTCATATGACTTATGAAGAAGAATGACTTCTTCAACTTCCTTGGAGGGAAAACATAACCTTTATTTTGTTTCCACTTCAGGGGATAGCACATTACTTTAGAAGTATCAAGTAATCAAGATATATCTGTTATTGTTCAACTGCTAAGTCATGTCTGAGTCTTTGCAACCCCATGGGACTGCAGCACACCAGGCTTCCTTGTCCTTTACTATCTATTGGAGTTTGCTAAAACTCATGTCCATTGAATTGGTGATGCCATCCAAACATCTCATCCTCTGTCACCCCCTTCTCCTCCTGCACTCAGTGTTTCCCAGCATCAGGGTATTTTCCAGTGAGGTGGCTCTTTGCATCAGGTGGCCAGAGTATTAGAGCTTCAGCTTCGGCATCAGTCCTTCCAATGAATATTCAGGGTTGATTACCTTTAGGATTGACTGGTTGGATATCCTTTCAGTCCAAGGGACTCTCAGGAGTCTTATCCAGCACCACAGTTTGAAAGTACCAATTCTTTCAAACTCAGCCTTCTTTATGGTCCAACTCTCACACCCTTACATGACTACTGAAAAAAACCATAGCTTTGACTACAGACCTTTGTTGGCAAAGTGATGTCTCTGCTTTTTAATATGCTGTCTAGGTTTGTCATGGCTTTTCTTCCAAGAAGCAAGCATCTTTTAATTTCATGGCTCCAGTCACCATCTGCAGTGATTTTAGAGCTCAAGAAAATAAGACCTGTCAATGATTCTACTTTTTCCCCATCTGTTTCAGTTCAGTTCAGTCACTCAGTCGTGTCTGACTCTATGTGACCCAACTTCCCTGTCGTCACCAACTCCTGGAGCTTACTCAAACTCAAGTCCATTGAGTCAGTGATGCCATCCAACCATCTCTTCCTCTGTCCCCTTCTCCTGCCTTCATTCTTTCCCAGCATCAAGGTCTTTTCCAATGAGTCAGTTCTTTGCATCATGTGACCCAAGTGTCGGAGCTTCAGCTTTAGCATCAGTCCTTCCAATGAATATTCAGGACTGATTTCCTTTAGGATTGATTGGTTGGATCTCTTTGCTGTCCAAGGGACTCTCAAGAGTCTTCTCCAACACCACAGTTCAAAAGCATCAATTCTTCAGCACTCAGCTTTCTTTATAGTCCAACTCTCACATCCATACATGACAACTGGAAAAACCATAGTTTTGACTAGACAGACATTTGTCAGCAAAGTAATGTCTCTGCTTTTTAATATGCTGTCTAGGTTTTTCATAGCTTTTCTTCCAAGGAGCAAGTGTCTTTTGATTTCATGGCTGTAGTCACCACCTGCAGTGATTTTGGAGCCCACTCTTTCCATTGTTTCCCCAACTACCCCATCTGTTTACCTTGAAATGATGGAACTATATGCCATGAACTTTGTATTTTTAGAGTTGAGTTTTAAGCCAGCTTTTTCACTTTTCTCATTCACCCTTATCAAGAGGCTTTTATTTCCTCTTTGTTTTCTACTGTTAGAGTGGTGTCATCTGCATATCTGAGGTTATTGATATTTCTCCCAGAAATCTTGATTCTAGCTTGTGATCTACCCAGATCAACGTTTCACATGATGTGCGCTACACAAAAGTAAAATAAGCAGGATCATAGTATGCACTTTTGATGTACTCCTTTCCCAATTTTGAAGCAGTCTGCTTCAAAAATTTTGTTCCATGTCTGCTTCTAACTGTTGCTTCTTGACCTGCATATAGGTTTTTCAGGAGACAGGTCAGGTGGTCTGGTATTCCCATCTCTTTATTTCCCAGTTTTTTGTGATCCACGCAATCACAGGATTTAGTATAGTCAATAAAGCAAAAGTTGATGTTTTTCTGGAATTTCCTTCCTTTTTCTATGATCGGACAGATGTTGGCAATTTGATCCCTGGTTCCTCTGCCTTTTCTCAATCCAGTTTATATATCTGTGATTTCTCAGTTCACATGCTGTTGAAGTCTAGCTTGGAGAATTTTGAGCATTACCTTCCTAGCATGTGAAATGAGTGCAATTGTATGGTAGTTTGAACATTCTTTGGCATTGTCCTTCTTTGGGATTGGAATGAAAACTGATCTCTTCCAGTCCTGTGGCCACTGCTGAGTTTTCCAAATTTTCTGGCCTATAGAGTACAGCAGTTTAATAGCATCATCTTTTAGGATGTCAAATAGCTCAGCTGGAATTCCATCATCTCCACTACTTTTGTTTGTAGTAACGCTTCCTAAGGCCCACTTAACTTCACACTCCAGGATGTCTGGCTCTAGATGAGTGAGCACACCATTGTGGTTATCTGACTCATTAAGACCTTTTTTTAAAATAGTTCTTCTGTGTATTCTTGTCATTTCTCCTTAATCTCTTCTGCTTCTGTTAAATCCTTGCTATTTGTGTATACTTTATTGTGCTCATCTTTGGATGAAATGTTCCCTTGGTATCTCTAATTTTCTTGAAGAGATCTCTAGTCTTTCCCATTCTATTGTATTCCTCTATTTCTTTGCATTATTCACTTTCTTATCCCTCCTTACTATTGCCTGGAACCCTGCATTCAGTTGGGTATATCTTTCCCTTTCTCCCATGCCTTTCATGTCTCTTCTTTTCTCGGAAAAGAAGACCTTCTCAGACAACCATGTTGCCTTCTTGCATTTCTGTTTCTTAGGGATAATTTTGGTCACTGCCTCCTGTACAATGTCATGAACCTCCCTCTGTCCATAGTTATTTAGGCACTCTGTCTACCAGATCTAATCCCTTGAATCTATTTGTCACTCCCACTGTACAATCATAGGGGGTTTGATTCAGGTCATAGCCGAATGATCTAGTGCTTTTCCCTACTTTCTTCAACTTAAGCCTAAATTTTGTGATAAGGAACTAATGATCTGAGCCACAGTCAGCTCCAGGTCTTGTTTTTGCTGAAGATGGAGAAGAGCTTCTCTATCTTTGGCTGCAAAGAATATAATCTATCTCATTTCTGTATTGACCATCTGGTGATGTCCATGTGTAGAGTCTTCTCTTGTGTGGTTGGAAGAGGGTGTCTTCTATGACCAGTGTGTTCTCTTTGCAAAACTCTGTTAGCCTTTGCCCTGCTTCATTTTGTACTCCAAGGCCAAACATTACTCCAGGTATCTCTTGACTTCCTACTTTTGTATTTCAATCCCCTGTGATGAAAAGAATATCTCTTTTTGGTGTTGGTTCTAGAAGGTCTTGTAGGTCTGCATGGAACTGTTTGATTTCAGCTTCTTTGGCATTAGTGGTTGGTGCATAAACTTGGATTACTGTGATGTTGAATGGTTTGCTTTGAAAACAGACCGAGATCATGCTGTTGTTTTTGAGATTGCATCCAAGTACTGTATTTTGGACTCTTTTGCTGACTAGGAGGGCTACTCCATTTCTTCTAAGGGATTGTTGTCCACAGTAGTAGATATTAGTGGTCATTTGAATTAAATTTGCCTATTTCCATTCATTTTATTTCCCTGATTCCTAAAATATCAGTGTTCATTCTTGCCATCTTCTGCTTGACCATGTCCAATTTATATATGTGGAATGAGCAAATAATGTATTCATGGTTTCTGTAATATTAGGTACTCAATCTTTTGTTTAAAGTTAATGCCTTGTAAAAATGAGTCCATAGGGATATTATTTTGAATCTCAAATAATCTCATTCTTAAGGTTGCAGTCTTTATTTTCTTTTAATTTTCCTTTTGCAAATCTATCTGACAAGAGAGACTATTTGTGTGTGTAGGAAATCCTTTGCCCAATTTAGGCTTCCAGTAAACACAAGTTTTAAATAATGCAACATGGATATGGCTCATTTTAGTCTCTAAGTAATTACCTGGACCCTTCAGTAGGGAAATAACTTTTCAGACAGATCATTAGAAGCACATTTGTGGTAGACTTTTAAGGCATTAATAATCATAGAGATTGTCTTAATTGCTTTTGGAGTAAAGAATTCTTTTATAAAAATGAAGAAATACTTTCTCATTCATCTGTTTTGCTAGGCTGGGCTTTCTTAAATTGGCTTGCTTTAAAATGGGCATACTTAAGTTTAAAAAAGCTCCAGAGACCTTCCATCCATTTACAAATACAAAAATAGCAATAATGACTGACAGAGACACCCCTTTTCGCCTGTCAGTTATGGGGACTATTTAAGGTTCTTTCTTTTTCATGCTCTAGAAGTAATGTGAGGTTTAGATTCAACTCCCTTTAATCTGAAACACTGACTGAGCTCCAAACCACTTAGCAGCCTGCCATTTTTCAATGGGCGGGGAAAACAGCGATATAATTTACTGTCCACATTTTATAGTTTTCCCTTTAAAAAACCTGCTTACACAGTTCCTGTATCTGCAGAAACTAGAGAGTTAGATGGCTTTTAAATGCAGCCCTGGCTGGGCAGTGCTGGGAAACCCAAAGCAGCTGATGGGCCACTCTAGCTGGTGCAAGGTGCTGAGAGATAAGGGGCTCTGGCAATAAAGTCAGGGGAAGTATGAGGGAAGATATAGGCATCATCAGGTTGATGAGCCGAAAGGGGAAGCAGTGTTCGGGAAGGACAGAGGGTCATGGCTGGGCTCCACCGCTGAACTGAAGTGCACACCGAGATAAGAGTCATGTCATTGTTTTAGTCAGGCAGCAGCATTTACTGGGCACTGACTCACTGCTGGGGAGTTTCTTCTCCGTTACCCTATCTGAACCCTGGTCTCTTAGAGATTCAGCCAAAAGAATCTCTGGCCTCATGATGCTTTTATTATTGAGCAGGCAGTGTCTGCCCTGGGCCTTGTCTAGGAAAACTGGAGAAGAGGTGGGATTCATGAGGCCTCACCAGCAAGATGGAGTTCTACCCACCTGGACTTACCCCACTGTCCTTGTCCCCAGGCTATGTTGCCTCACATTCTTCAGCAGTTTTCGTCTTCTTCTGTTCACTTCCAGCTCACTTCTTCATGAAGCAATTACTGAGTACATACCATGAGAAGACAAACACTGGAGACATATTGTATTCACCAGGGTTCTCAGAGAAACAGAATTAGTAGGGTATCCTATGTATGATATAGCATTTAGATATAGATATAGGTAGATACATATATGTGTGTGTGTATCCCTGTCAATCTATCTATCTGTCCATCTGTCTCTACAGTTGACTCTTGAACATGATAGGAGGAACATTAGGAGCACAGACCCCTGCACAGTTGAAAATCCATGTATAACTTTGCACTTGGCTCTTTGTATCCAGGGTTCCACACTCAACTGACTGCAGATAGTGTAGTAGTGTAGTCTGGATTTATTGAAAAAAACTCCATGTATGAAGGGACCTGCACAGCTCACACTGTGTTCACACAGTTCACACTGCTGTTCAAGACCTCGCTCTCTCTCTCTCTCACACACTAATAGGATTGATCAATCTGTTTTTCCATCTGTCTGTCTATCTGAACATCATCTATTTAGATTTATTTTAAGAAATTGGACTATGGAGAATGGCAGGATCAAAGTATTCAGGGTAAGCTGACAGGCTGGAGACCCAGAGAAGAGCTGATATTGTAGCTCAAATCTGGAAGCAGTCCAGAGACTGCCTTTCCTCTTCACTGGGGGAAGTCAGTCCTTTTTTTTTTTTTTTTCTGTCAACATTTTCAACTGATTAGATGAGATCCATCTAAATTATGGAAAGTAATTTCCTTTTCTCAAAATTTGCTCATTAAAAAAAAAAATACTTTCACAGAAACATCTAGACTAGTGTTTGACCAAATATGTGTGTACCATAGCCCATACAAGTTGACACATAAAATTAACCATCATGAGTCCTATGTATCTTACAAAGGAAAGTAATATAGGCCCTTGTCTGCAATGAAAATATGTTTAATAAGAGAGATGCTCACATAAGTAAGTGAAGTGAAGTGAAGTGAACTGAAGTTGCTCAGTCGTGTCTGACTCTTTGCGACCTCTTGGACTATAGCCCAGCAGGCTCTTCCGTCCATGAGATTTTCCAGGCAAGAATACTGGAGTGGGTTGCCATTTCCTTCTCCAGGAGATCTTCCCTACCCAGGGATTGAACCCGGATCTCCTGCATTGTAGGCAGACGCTTTACCGTCTGAGCCACCAGGGAAGTCACATAAGTAAGTAAATAACTATAAATCAAGCCATGATCTTTGTGATGAGTTCTCTATCAGCTCTCAACAAAGAACTTTGGGAATCTAGAGCAAAGGATAATCGATTCTGACTGGGGCTCATCAGAAAGGTTTTATAAAAGGAGTGTGATTTGCAGTGGATGTTGAAAGCTATGTAGGAGTTTGCTAAATGAAAAAATGTAAGGACAAGTGAGGGGAAAGCAGTCTAAGTTCAGTAAAAACAGAATTTGTCCATGAATTCATATATTCTCTAAAAATTTATGAAGCACAATTTCCATGCCTCTTGTTTAGGTACTTATATTATACAGCAGAGAAGCATCTCTGCTCAGAATGAATAATGATAATGGTCACTACTTGTTGGATGCTTTGTTTATATGTATTATCTCAAGTACTGTCCCACCACCTGTGGGAATGGTTCTCGTGGTGAAGCTCAACAGTAGAGTACAGTATCTGTGAACTGGGAAGGGTCTACTGAGCACACACCTGGGACTAGGAGGACAGGGAGTTGCTGGCCTAGGAGGCTTGGGCTGAAAGGCATAGTCTTTCCATTGCGAGGCAAATCATGAAACAGGCAAGTCTTAAGCCCAGCTTTTCCTCACACCCCAGGTGACTCTACAGGTGTTCTAGAATAGCTGGAAGCTTGTGTGACAGTATCCAGGGGAATGGAACCTATAATAACCGTGTCTTTGATTCTCTATGAATTTTACTTCCTCTAAGGTTAGTTTTCACTCCAACTCCAAAGAAGAGCAATGCCAAAGAATATTCAAACTACTGTATAATTGCGCTCATTTCACATGCCAGCAAGGTTATGCTCAAAAAAACTTCAAACTAGGCTACAGCAGCATGTGAACAAAGAACTTCCAAGATATACAAGCTGGGTTTAGAAAAGGCAGAGGAACCAGAGATCAAATTACCAACATTCATTGGATCATAGAGAAAGCAAGATAATTACAGAAAAATATCTACGTCTGCTTCCTTGACTACACTAAAGCCTTTGACTGTGTAGATCACAGCAAACTGTGGAAAATTCTTAAAGAGATGGGAATACCAGACCACCTTACCTGCCTCCTGCAAAACCTGTGTGCAGGTCAAGAAGCAGCAGTTAGAACTGGACATATGGAATAATGAACTGATTCCAAACTGGGGAAGGAGTACAACAGACTGTATATTGTCACCCTGCTTATTCAACTTATATGTAGAGTACATCATATGAAATGCCAGGCTGGATGAATCACAAGTTGGAGTCAAGATTTCCAGGAGAAATACCATCAGCCTCAGATATGCAGGTGATATGACTCAAATTGCAGAAAGTGAAGAGGAACTAAAGAGCTTCTTGATGAGTATGAAAGAGGAGAGTGAAAAAGCTGGCTTAAAACTCAACATTCAAAGAACTAAGATCATGGCAACTGGTCCTATCACTTCATGGCAAATAGAAGGGGAAAAAGTGGAAACAGTGGCACATTTTCTTTCCTTGGGCTCTAAAATCACTGGGGACAGTAGCTGGAGCCGCAAAATTAAAAGACACTTATTCTTGCCTGGAGAATCCCAGGGACGGGGGAACCTGGTGGCCTGCCGTCTGTGGGGTCGCGCAGAGTCGGACACGACTGAGGCGACTTAGCGGCAGCAACAGCATTCCTCGGAAGGAAAGCTACAACAAATGTAGGCAGTGTATTACAAGCAGAGACATCACCTTGCCATCAGAGGTTCATATTGGCAAAGCTATGATTTTTCCAATAGTCATGTACAGATGTGAGAGCTGGACAACAGAAAAGGCTAAGTGCGGAAGAATTGATGCCTTCCAGACTGTGGTGCTGGAGAAGACGCTTGAGACTCCCTTGGACAGCAAGGACATCAAATCAGTCAATCTTAATCAATCCTGTATTCATTGGAAGGACTGATGCTGAAGCTTCAATACTTTGGCCACCTGATGAGAAGAGCCAGCTCATTGGAAAAGATCCTGATGCTGGGAAAGATTGAGGACAGGAGGAGAAGGGGGTGAGAGAGGATGAGATGGTTGGATGGCATCAGTGACTAAATGGACATGAATTTGAGCAAACTCTGGGAGATAGTGGAGGACCGAAGAGCCTGGTATGCTGCAGTCAGTCCATGGGGTTGCAAAGAGTCACACATGTTTTAATGACAATGGAAACTGAACCTAGAGAGATTAAATGAATTTCTCAGAATTCCACAGTGATTAAGTTGAGGTTTAGCCACTGGCTGCCTAACATCAAAACTTGTGCTGTTTCCACTAAGCCATAATGCCTTAACACCCATGCTAATGGGAAAAACAGTGATTGTTATAGTCTGAATTTTTGGATTTCCCCACATCTAAATTCATATAATGAAGTTCCGATGCCCAATGTGATAGTATTAGGAGGTGGGGCCTGTGGGAGGTGATCAGGTTATGACAGTTGAACCTCTAAATGGGGTTAGTGCTTTTATAACAGAGATCCATAGATCATGTGGGGATACAATGAAAAGCCTGCAGTTCAGAAAAAGGCCCTCACCTAACTATGCTGGCACCTTGATCTCAGACTACAAGTCTCCGTAACTAGGAGAAATAAATATCTGTTGTTTGTAAGCTGTCTAATCTGTGGTATGTTTTTTAATAGCAGCCTGACAGACTAGGAGAAATGATTCTAATAAATGACTCCAAAGGAGTGGGGTCAGTGCTATCATGGAGGTATCTTTAAGGTTCAGATGATGGAGATGTGAACAAAGGTGTACACACTGCAAAGTGTGCTGAAACAAGAGGGCCAGGAGTCTCTGCAGCTGATAAAGCCAGAACCAAGGTAGAGGCCCTGGGAAGAGGAAGGAGGGACTTGGCATTAGATTAGCATTCAGTAAGTCTAGGAGACAAAGCTTAGTAACTGATTTTGGGAAAGTGGAGCAACTTAGGTATTCAGTTCAGTTCAGTCGCTCAGTCATGTCCGACTCTTTGTTACCCCATGAATCGCAGCATGCCAGGCCTCCCTGTCCATCACCAACTCCTGGAGTTTACCTAAACTCATGTCCATCGAGTTGGTGATGCCATCCAGCCATCTCATCCTCTGTCATCCCCTTCTCCCCCTGCCCCCAATCCCTCCCAGCATCAGGGTCTTTTCCAATGAATCAACTCTTTGCATGAGGTGGCCAAAATATTGGAGTACAGCATCAGTCCTTCCAATGAACACCTAGGACTAATCTCCTTTAGGATGGACTGGTTGGATCTTCTTGCAGTCCAAGGGACTCTCAAGAGTCTTCTCCAACACCACAGTTCAAAAGCATCAATTCTTCAGTGCTCAGCTTTCTTCACAGTCCAACTCTCACATCCATACATGACCACTGGAAAAATCATAACCTTGACTAGATGGACCTTTGTTGGCAAAGTAATGTCTCTGCTTTTCAATATGCTATCTAGGTTGGTCATAACTTTCCTTCCAAGTAGTAAGCATCTTTTAATTTAATGGCTGCAATCACCATCTACAGTGATTTTGGAGCCCCCTAAATAAAGTCTGACGCTGTTTCCACTCTTTCCCTATCTGTTTGCCATGAAGTGATGGGACCAGATGCCATGATCTTTGTTTTCTGAATGTTGACCTTTAAGCCAACTTTTTCACTCTCCTCTTTCACTTTCATCAAGTGGCTTTTTAGTTCCTCTTCACTTTCTGCCATAAGGGTGATGTCATCTGCATATCTGAGGTTATTGATATTTCTCCCAGCAATCTTGATTCCAGCTTGTGCTTCTTCCAGCCCAGGTTTTCTCATGATGTACTCTGCTTATAAGTTAAATAAGCAGGGTGACAATATATAGCCTTGACATACTCCTTTTCCTATTTGGAACCAGTCTGTTGCATGCAAAGGTATACCCTCAGCTAATTGAAGTGGAAGAATTATGAAAATATGTTTTCTAGGTCGTGGGATTTCCAAGAGGTCCAGAGAGTCAGGATTGGGAGCCATGCAGCCAGGAACCATGCTCGCACCACACCGTGGGGTTGCTACAGTAAAGAGTCCACTGTTGGAAGCACCGGGCACTATGTGTCACATGACAGATGACCACTGATGCTGGGCATGGGATTCTAGAACCTCCACCACTGCCTGCTGCAAACTGCGTACCTCTACTTTCAACCTCATGAAAGTAGATACTGTGCAACCCTGGCTTCCTTCCTGCCTTGCATCCTGGTTACCAGGGAGACAGGGAAAGGGGCATTCAGCCTTTTCTGCTTTTGAGGATTTGAGGAATTCCTCAAATTTGGAATGGATGCTCAAAAGATGCTGGTGGTCATCAACATGCCTATTCCAGGTAGAGAAGGAGAGGGAGGGCTCAGAACTGACCCCTATGTTTCCCACTTGGTGATTAGAGATACTGTGACTAAGATCAGGGGACTGGAAGGAGGAATATGTTTGTGGAGCTAAAAAATTTAGTTTGTCTTCAAATAGATTGAATTTAAGATATCTGAGCATATCAGTGTGGTGATGGTTATATAAAAAGCAGTTAGAAATGTGGGTCCCGGGCTCAAAATCATCAGTGCATATGATGTATTTCTGGGAACCAGTTTGCAGATGTGGGGGCTTCCGAGGCGATGCAACTGCCAGTGCAGGAGATCCAGGAGATGGGGTTCAGTCCCTGGGTCAGGAAGATCCCCTGGAGTAGGAAATGGCAACCCACTCAACATTCTTGCTTGGAAAATTCCATGGACAGGGAAACCGGGGCGGGGAGGCTATAGCCCATGGGGTCACAAATTCATACACAACTGAGCACGCAGGTGAGCATATAGATGTGGGAATGGACAAGGTTGATGGGGGGTACATAACCCTGGTGAATGTTGCCTCTGAAGGGCAGATAGGAGAGAGGGAAGACCCACTCAAAGATTTTGAGAGGTAGAAGGAGAATCTAAAGACCGAAAATTAGAGGGTCATAGAGCTCAAGGTGCACAGGAAGAGGACGGTGCTCAAGAGAGTGAAATGCTTGATCAGAGAAATGGATAGAGTCAGGGTTAAGAGTCACTGGGTCTCTCAGTTAGGAATTCATTGGTGGTATGTAGAAGTTCTTTTACTTTGGGCCAAGACCGTAACGAGTTTAAAGGTGAACACTCATATACCCTATACATTTCTTTAGCTATCCTATATACAGCTTTCCTCCCTTTGTCCCCATCTGGTCCTCAAATTTCCTTCTCTTAATCCTTCCACTGTCCCCTTTCAAGACCAGCTTACCATACTTTCCCTACTAACAAAACCTCTCCGCAACCAGGATCCCACTTTAATCTCAGTCCCCAGCTATGCCTTTCCCAGCCTCACTGTTCTGTCAGCTTCCACTTTCTTCTTCTGTGTCTCCAGTCTGTCTCTGTTTCCTTTGATGTTTCTTCGATTGCAGCGTCACGCATCTAGCACCCCACGTTGGTCCCTAGGCCCGACCTGGCCCCCTAACTCCTCATTCTGAGTGGACTTCCCGTCCACCAGTGGGCCTCCCATTTGCCCCAGATTCTGCCAGTACTTCACGTACTAGAGCCTTCCCCTACACCCACCATTTTCTTGGCACTGGAGTTGGTCTCATTCTTTGGAGACTTTCCTGGCCAGCCATTGCCCTACTTTTCTCTGCCTCTCTCTCTCATTTCTAGTCCCTTCTCTCACTTTGGATGCTATTTTTTTTCTCTCCAGACTATGTGCTTTTGTACTTTGTACCTGCCCTTTTCCTTGATCTGCTAATTTTAGACAGAAGTATACCTAAAGAAGTTCCTTACCTTACAGAGGCCAACACTGAGGCATTTATTGGTGCAATGATATGATGACTGGGGTTTGATTAAAAATGTTGGGGATGGGGTTTGGTATAAATGGAGAAATGACTGGTTATGGATTGATAATTGTTGAAGGTGAAGAGTACCTAAGGGGCTCCTTATGTTACTCTCTATTTTTGTATATGTTTAAAATTTTCCATTAAGATGTCTTAATGAAAAAAGCTTAAATGTTTATAAGTAAGTGCATGTAAGTAAATAAACACTGTTAAGTAGTACTAGTATAAATATGACAAAAATATGATTTGGCAAAAATTATGAAGGTGATATTTGATTGCCTGAAGTGGGGAGAACACTAAGATAATAGACAATGAGCTTAGAATGAGTGGGGATATAGAGAACTTGAGGAAAGAAATCTCAGCAATTGCATCATTGGGGCTTGACCCTCTTGGTGAATGGGTCCATATGCTCTCCAGGGAATGCGATGGTGGGGAAGTCTGTAAGACTTGAGTGAGAAATTCTCAGACAGTTTTTGTGGGGAAGTGGAAGGAGCCAGCTAGAGATACACTGCAGCTGAGTTTAGAGAATGTGCTTCTGCAAAGGCCCACTCACCAGTATCTTAGCAATCTAAATAGTCTTCTTAGTGACTCTAGGAATCCTCATGGGCTTCATGAAGGGGAACTGAAGAGCTTCTTGATGAGGGTGAAAGAGGAGAGCGAAAAAGCTGATTTAACTCAACATTTAAAAAACTAAGATCATGGCATCTGGTCCCATCACTTCATGGCAAATAGAAAGGGAAAAAGTGGAAAGAGTGACAGATTTTATTTTCTTGGGCTCCAAAATCACTGTGGAAGGTGACCGCAGCCACGAAATTAAGACTCTTGCTTCTTGGAAGAAAAGTTATGGCAAACCTAGACAGCATATTAAAAAAGCAGAAACATTACTTTGCAAACAAAGGTCTATATAGTTAAAGCTATGGTTTTTTCCAGTAGTCATGTATGAATGTGAGAGTTGGACTATGAAGAAGGCTGAATGCTGAAGAATAGATGCTTTCAAATTGTGGTGGTGGAGAAGACTCTTGAGAGTCCCTTGGACTACAAGGAGATCAAACCAATCAGTCCTAAAGGAAATCAACCCTAAATATTCACTGGAAGGATGGACGCTGAAGCTGAAGCTCTAATACTTTGGCCACCTGATGTGAAGAGCCGACTCATTGAAAGAGACCCTAATGCTGGGAAAGACTGAGGGCAGGAGAAGGGGACGACAGAGGATGAGATGGTTGGATGGTATTGCCGACTCAATGGACATAAGTTTGAGCAAACTCCAGGAGATAGTGAAGGACAAGGAAGCCTGGCGTGCTGCAGTCCATGGGGTCGCAAAGAGTCAGACGCCACTTAGCGGCTGAACAACGACAACAATGGATTCTTCAGGTTTTCCGCAGAAGAAGAAAAGTCTTTTCTGTGAAGACGTAAACTGCCTGTAGAACCTGTTTGTCTAGACAATCTGTTTTACATACTGAGTTTCAGGGAAGACATTTATTGCAACAAGTTCCACGGCTAAAATGAAGTTAATAAGCATTGTCTCTGGCATAACTATACTTTCTGGTGTATTAAGCACTTGTTGCTTCTTTTCTTGTAGATGTTAGTGGGATACACTGTAGGATCATGAATATTTGAGTCCACCTGAAAGGGAAGAAACATTATTTTTTACAATTTTTAGTTAATTTATTCATTTCGGGGGTTTAGAATTTAAATTTCCAATTTTAAATGAATTTTTATTAGAGTATAGTTGCTTTACAATGTTGTGTTCATTTTTTGCTATACCGCAAAATGAATCAGTCATACATTTACATATATCCACTCTTAAGGGAAGAGAATTTGAAAGTGGCTGTTGCTCTTTGGAGTGGCTCACAGGGGTTTATTTGCTCTCTCTTTGGTTAAAGCAGTGGTTTTCGACCTACATGTATGCATGAACACACACAAACACACAATCAATTTCACATATAATTTCAAGAGTTCAAAGATCAGAAATCCTAGTTAAATTCCTGGATCTGAGCCACTTGGCTGGAAGATTTAATAGGGAACATGTCTGTTGTGTTTAACAAACAGAAGGCTCATTTCTGACTCAGAAATGATGAGCAATATTGTCACTGAGACTGTTTATTCTCCATGCCTCAGAGGTCAAAGCTTGACCTTCTTACCTTAACCCGAGATTTACCAAAAGTTATTCGTTTAAGTCTACTCAGCCTGTTATCCCTTTGATGTCACATAATTGGCTAATATGCAAAACACTTATAACAATATAACATGTCCACATAGCACAAGTTGTATTTTATTTTGTAATTTAAAAAATAACCTGGCTTCTGAGGTGGCTCAGTGGTGAAGAATCCACCTGCCAAGCAGGAGACACAAGTTTGATCCCTGGGTTGGGAAGATCCCCTGGAGGAGGAAATGACAACCCACTCCAGTATCCTTGCCTGAAAAATCCCACAGACAGAGGAGCCTGGAGGGCTACAGTCCATGGGGTCACAAAGAGCCGGACACGACTGAGTGACTAAGCAGCGGTGGCAGCACGTGTGCGCAGACTAAAGCAGTGGATCAGTAGCTCTCCTGCCACATTTAAGACTGAGAAGGAAGAGATCTAACGTTTATTGCGGATTGAAGACACATTAGTTCCTCTGTGAATAACTTACTTAGTCAACACAGTGTTGCCATTAGACAGATATTACTTTTTCCCTTTGCATGATACAAAACCTGAGGTTTGGTAAGTCTAATAAATTTCTCTAAGATGACCAGTTAATGAGCCAGCATTGAAACCCAGGTTTCTTGTAAGTCTTTACTTAACAGAGAACACGGGATATTTGTTGCTCTTCGGCTACTTGTATTCATCTCTCTCTTTCTGGAGAATAGTTCTCCTGTCCCTCTCTGCTGCCCCAGTCTATTCTATGATGTGTCCTTATAATTAGTAACCAAGTTACCCTGCCTCAGGACTAAAGCTAGGATAATCACATCCTCTTTGGTTTGTTTGAATCTTGCATGGAGAGACTCGAAGACTGAAAACTTTGTTAGAATTAATTCTTTCTAGTATTAACATCATGAATGAACTAACTGTTGACTCCTGTTGCCTACCCACCCTACAGCTACCCTGTTGGTTCTTTAGAATTCTTTTTGTTTCTGTGAGCTATTCAGTACCTTTTAATAAACTTATTTCTTCTGTAGTTCTCTGGGCTGAATTGTGCTCCCCAAATTCATATATTGATGCGCTGACCTCTGGTGTGATTGTGTTGGGAGATGAGGCCTTTGGGAGATACTTAAGTTTCAGTAAAGTCATAAAAGACTTCCTTGACAGCTCAGTGGTAAAGAATCCGCCTGCAATGTAGGAGACATGGGTTTGGGAAGGTCCCCTGGAGGAGGAAATGGCAACTCACTCCAGTATTCTTTCTTTTTTTTAGTTAATTTATTTATTTTAATTGGAGGCTAATTACTTTACAATATTGTGGTGGTTTTTCCCATACATCAACGTGAATCAGCCATGGGTGCACATGTGTCCCCCTATCCTGAAGCCTCCTCCCATCTCCTTCCCCACCCCATCCCTCTGGGTTGTCCCAGTGTACCAGCTTTGAGTGCCTGTTTCATGCATCAAAGTTGCACTGGTCATCTATTTCACATATGATAATATACATGTTTCAATGCTATTCTCTCAGATCATCCCACCCTCACCTTCTCCCACAGAGTCCAAGAGTCTGTTCTTTATATCTGTGTCTCTTTTGCTGCCTTGCATATGGGGTCGTCTTTACTGTCTTTCTAAATTCCATATATGTGTGTTATTATACTGTATTGGTGTTTCTCTTTCTGACTTACTTCACTCTGTATAATAGGCTGCAGTTTCATCCACCTCATTAGAACTGACTCAAATGCATTCTTTTTTTATATCTGAGTAATATTCCACTGTATATGTATATGTACTACAACTTTCTTATCCATTCATCTGCCGATGGACATCTAGGTTTCTTCCATGTCCTGGCTATTGTAAACAGTGTTGGGATGAACATTGGGGTTCACGTGTGTCTTTCAATTCTGGTTTCCTTGGTGTGTATGCCCAGAAGTGGGATTGCTGGGTCATATGGCAGTTCTATTTCCAGTTTTTTAAGGAATCTCCACACTATTCTCCATAGTGGCTGTACTAGTTTGCATTCCCACCAGCAGTGTAAGAGGGTTCCCTTATCTCCACACCCTATCTAGCATTTATTGTTTGTAGACTTCTGACTGGCGTGAGATGGGACCTCATTATGGTTTTGATTTGCATTTCTCTGATAAAGCCACTCTGGTATTCTTGCTGGGACAATCCCATGGACAGAGGGGCCTGGTGGGCTATAGCTGTGGGGTTGCAGAGAGTCAGACAGGACTGAGCAGGCACGCATATATGCAAGATCATGCATGAAAACATCTCAAACCACTCCTGGCACACTCTAGGAAAACACACTTGATAAAGGTGAGACTTTCATGATAAGATTGTCTTCATAAGAAGAAACACCAGAGAGCTTGCTTTCTTCTCTCCCTGCCATGTGAGGACGTAGTGAGATGGTGACTGTCTGCAGGCCAGGAAGAGAGCCCTCATCTAGGAAATGAATTGGCCAACACTTTGATCTTGGACTTCTCAGACTCCTGACTCTGAAAAGTAAATTCTTATTGTTTAAGCCACCTGGTCCTGGTGCAGGAGACTTGGGTTCGATCCCTGAGTTGGGAAGATCCCTAGGAGAAGAAATGGCAATCCACTCCAGTATTCTTGCCTGGGCAATCCCATGGACAGGGGAGACTGGCAGGCTATAATCCATGGGGTTATATATGGATATTTTCTGTTGCTTGCTACCAACGAATTCACTACTTTATAAAATGGCCAGTGAGAAGACATAGGTTTAACTCTCAGTACTGTGATTCTGAGATGAAAGAGAAAAAAGGACAGAGGTCACACCAGCAAATTTAATGACTTACTATCGTTTCTAGGAGGAAAAGTTTTGTGAATAAGACAGGAGTTGAAACATTTAACAGTGTAGGATTTGCAAATTATTCTGGATTATGCTATGCTTACTCTCACTTTATCTCAGTTGCATGTTCCTCGATTTTAACTTGACTGTGATTTAGCCCTCCATGGTGATAAACCAGTGCAGAGTTAGAAAATAAATTGGCTCAGGTTAGCTTTTCCTTTAGGCTGCAGAATTGGGGAAATGAAAACTAATCCCTAAAAAGAGATCTGCCAGGAAGAAAAGCTGCACTGAAACGGGCACCTGAATTTTTCCTTTCTACTTGTTTGCTTTGGTCTTAAAGAATGTAAGAAATTCTTACTGCAGGAATTTCTTCACTGGCCCCTGGTCACCTCTTCCTTCATCTTTTACTTTTAGAGCTTTGTTTGGATCTATATGTCTTTTACATCTGAGTAGTACCTTCCATGAGATAATTCAATTCTGAGAAATCAAGTCAGGAGAAGATGAAATGTAAGGTTTGCCTCACCTCTGCTATACTTTTTGTCTGCTTTTAAGGTTGACAAAATTTAAAGTTTTAAATTTCCTCCAGGATTTCTTGGCATCATCTATATTTTTTCCTCCTAGTTACAGAACATTTTAAGTTTGATGGTATCCTAGCAATCATGCAGCCCACCCTTCTTATCTTACAGAAGAGGAAATAAAGGCCTAAAAAAGTATTTGGCTTGTCAATAATTATATACTTAGTGACTGAACAGGGACTTGAACACAGTTGTTCAGATTTCCAGTTCTGCGTACATTCCACTTCCACAACCAGCCAACTAACTGACCAAGCCCAGAGAATAAAAGCAATTACCATTCAACCTAAACTAAAGAAAAAAATATGGAAAAGAAGAAATAAAATGTTCGAAGTATTGAGTTTTACTAGGCAAAGGGGAAGATTTTGAGCCATGTGGAAGAAAGAGGCAGAGAGCTATTGGTTTTTGGAAGGATTGCTTTTAAGCCCACTACCAGATTGCGTAATCCTCTGGGTAAGTGCCTGAATGTTTATTTAATGGGTTAAAGGATCCCTTCAAGGTGAATGAATGAAACACTGTCTCATTTCTGTGTGAACAAAACTTTTAAAAAGAATTTTTTTCCTCTTGGGAGTTTGTCACATTAAATCTGCTTGGTTTGAACATCTATGTTGAAAACAGGCTAAGAGAACTTCATCTTATTTCTCTCATTGGCTTCTTGCCTTCCTGTCTTGCAAGAAGTGACGCTGTCTGGGCACCCTGTTCCTTCCTCAGCTCGAGACTGAACGTCCACTGTCCGCTGGGTAGCTCGTCTCTTTCTGGGGAACCACACCCTAGGTCAGGATGGTTTGTTTTCACTATAGGGCCAGCTGTTCCAAGATTACTTTTTCAGAGTTGGAAACCACAAATTTGAACCCTGAGGCAAAAGGCTGAGAATAAAAATGTAAAGAAAAATGTCAAAGAACTTTTTGTCAGACTGTCACCTTTCTGTTCAGAACTGAGTCTGTCTTTTACTGTTATTCAGTATCCCTCCTATAAAGATATTGCTCTAAAGAACATATGATGAAAAGTCATGAGTATAAAGGGAAAACACACGTCCCTCTTCTTTCCTCTAGGCAACAAAAGCAAATATTAAGAAGGAGTAGAATAGTTGGAATTTATACTCTTCCTTCTGAATAAAGGGGCATTTCTTGATAACACGATGGGTTTGGGCTCTGGGGTTGGACTCTCCAGTCCTTCGTTGTGTAATTAAAAGACAGTGATCAAAGCCAACATTTTGGTGAGGGAAACAACTTTGGAGCCATCCTTACCATAATGGGTTGCTGAAGTTGAGTAATTAGTAGCTACAGAATTTAGAGCAGGGTTTTAGGAAGTCAGTCTCTGTGGTTGAAAGCATATGCCATGTCATGAGAATTTACTGTACCATAAAAATATTCAATGAATTCTTTAAGCCAAAGGAAAAAGAAAGAGATAAATATCAAGTTCAGTAATTGAAGCTTGTTGTGTTTTGGAAAGTAGGTTATTTTTTCCTTTGTATTTAGATTACACTTAGAAACTTTTGAATCATAAATCCCTGTGATTTTTAATAAAGGTCACCAACAATATAAACACACATTTAAAGACAATTCATAATCACATTTCCACATTTAATGATACATATTTTTACATATTAGTTTCTATAGTTCTTTGCATAGGCCTATGTGTTTTATATTTTCAACCACACTGTTTTATATTATGCTTTTTAAATATAATATTCTGTCTCACTATTAAAATTTCCAGTTTTTAAAAATCATATTAACAGTTACTATTTTAAATGATTGCATAATAATATTTCATATTATCTATCTTAATTTGCTAACTTCTACTGTTCAACCTTTAGCTAGCTTTATTTTGGCAATTAGATGTGTGTTATAGATAACATTGCATTGAGCATCTTCTTGTTTGTAGGTATTTATTTTATTAGTGTTCAGTTTTTTTCTCATAATTAAATTCCCGCAAATGATTGTGATTATAAGCATCCTTATGGTTCTTGCTGTATAACATGATATGTTGTTTTCTGAATTGTTTATGTAACATGACCATATGACATCCTCGACAGTGTTACGGTATGTTGGATATTGTTATCATTTCTTTGTTTTAATTTGCATTTCTTTGATTATTACTGGAATGAACATTTTCCTTTGTGGATTTCCTTTTATTGTTTTTGCCAGTTGTATTTATTTGAATGTGCACTGTTTATGACAGTTCAACAGCCTATTTTTTCCTGTTTAATAGCTTCTGTGAGGAACAGTATACTTTGATCTCTGGACACTTGACTGTCTATTCTAAAGTGATCTTCAGGCCGGGAACATTAGAACACTTTTTTCTTAGGTGAGATTTATCTGAAACCATCGCACTGCATTTTAACTGCAGTAACTATTTGTACCATGAGGAAACTATCCCACTTTCTCACTGTGTCCTCTGAAAGAGAGGGACACCTGTGGTGACTCTTCTCATACAGCATTAACCGCATCATAGAGCTCCACCTTATGACCTCATCCCACCCTAATTACCTCCCACAGGCTCGATTTCCACGTATTACCACACGAATTTTGAGGGGACGAAACATTCAGTCCCTATACTCTCTTTCTCCCTCAGGTCACTCCAACCTCTACCCAAATACACATCTTCTTAACTAAGGGGAACTTGATGTGTGTTAAAGACAGAAGTATTAATAAAATTTCAGGAACACTTAATTGAGCTTATAAAAATTTAATCAGTAGATATAGAAGAAAATGAAATAAACAAGCAAAAGAACTGTGTGGGAGGAAATGGGGCATTTTATATCAGGGCCAGTCTCGAAGCATGATTTGCCTTGTGGGTATCGATGGCAGCGTGTGGTTTTAAGAGTCCATTTAGAAGAATATTTTCGTGTCTTGTAACTCATGCATTCTGAAGTTTGAGTCTCAGTCATGAATGACAGGAATGGAGCTTCACGATACAGAGATCTCAACAGCACTAGCAATTACCCCTTGGGTGCTTCCACTCCTCCCCTCCCCCCCCCCTTCCCTTCCCTTCATTCCATACCCACGGCCCTTGCCCTAAGCTCCCACATACCAACTGGCATCAGGCTAGTTACACATCTGGCTATTTCTTTATTTTCTTTTGTGAGTCAGAAATGAATCAATATCCTGGCAAGGAGTTAAAAAGGCTAGTCTTTACGAAGTGCTGTTTTGTGGGTAAATACAAACACGATAATTTGAGTGTTTAAAAACTTAGGCTTGAATAGTTATTTTAGGATTTAAAGAATCTCATTATTGATCATTAAAAAAATTCAATTAGCTTGTAGGATCTGAATAAATCTTATTTGTACATGGCAAAAATACAAGCATTAGAAAAAGGTATACAGTCAAAAACAAATTTCCTTCCCATTCTACAACCCCAGTGCCTTTGTCTCTCTTTTTCTCAGAAGCAACCATTACTAATTTCTTGCTTGTGCCCTATGGAAACACTCTCTGTATAATCAAACTTAAATGTTATTTATATAGTCCCCCTTAAAAACTCAAATAGGAAATACTGTATACACCTTGTGTTTATTCTTATTTTTTCACTTTTAACTATGTTTTGCTTCTTGGAAACTGGTCTATATCAGCACATATAGTTTTATCCCATTCTTTCTACTGGCTGTATGATGAGGATGTGTTGTAATTTATTAAATTAGCCCCCTACTAATAGGTACTTAGGTTATTTCTAGTCTTTTAAAAAACAAACCCTAATGCATTGTAAAGACTTGTGTGTTTGTGCAAGTATGTTTGTAAATATATTTGCATGCTGAATAATCACATGAAGATAAATGTGGTATTGTAGTGATTAAAGCATGAAGACTAGAGTTTTACTATCCGCTACCTGCTTACCACTTACTAACCTAGGGACAAGTTACCTAACTATCTGTACCTTAGTTTCCTCATCTGTAAAACTGGTATAAATACAGGTATAAATAAAGAGATATTGGAGATATACATATTAAGGGTGCTAATACAAGTACAGCACTCTGACATCAGCATAAAAAGTGGTCTCTATAAATTTTCTTGTTGGGATCATTTTTTGGAAGCCAAAACCTTATCTTTTAGAAGTATCATTGCTATTACTGGAGAATACCTTTATTCCCCTCAACTTTGACAAAGAAGAGCTCACTTCTAAGCTTGTCATAAGTATTTACATAATTGATGCTTAATTTTGGTTCAGAGAAGATGGTTGGGAAGGTAAATTGAGAGTAAGAGTTCCTGCTTACTCTCAGGTAGAAGCAGGAGGTTGAATTTAGTCTCATTTGTTTTTGAATGTTGGGTTGAAAGTCATCATTTTGGGCCTCAGTGTCCTTGCCAGTTATATGCAGGGATTAGATAGATGATTCCTAAAGTAACTTCCAGCTCAAACAGTTTTGTCTGTGCTTATTCCAGTCTCAAAATGAGGTATGATTTATATGACTTGGGCAATTATGAGAGAGAAGTTTAAAACCTGACTCATAAACAGTGTCACTTTGCACATGTTGTTCCCTCTGTGTGGAATGACCTTCCCCCATCTGACTGTGTAGCTGAGCCCTGACTCATCCTCATAGACTTAGCTCCAGCTGGGTTTTCACTGTGAAGCCCTCCCTGGGTGCCCCAGCTCAGTTAGGCTGTCTCTCCCTTTGAACTGTCTTGGCCTCTGCATTATGTGGTGGGGTAAGGAGATCCAACCAGTCCATCCTAAAGGAAATTAGTTGTGAATATTCATTGGAAGGACTAATGCTGAAGCTGAAACTCCAATACTTTGGCCACCTGATGTGAAGAGCTGACTCATTTGAAAAGACCCTGATGCTGGGAAAGATTGAGGGCAGGCGGAGAAGGGAATAATAGAGGATGAGCTGGTTGGGAGGCATCACCAACTCAATGGACATGAGTTTGAGTAAACTCCGGGAGTTGGTGATGGACAGGGAGGCCTGGCGTGCTGCAGTCCATGGGGTTGCAAAGAGTTGGACACAACTGAACTGAACTGATGAGTTTTTAATTATTACCTGATAGATTTATTTGTCATCCCAGACTCAGCCTTGGTTTTGCATCTTTGATGCATCAGGGTTGAGATGACACAGTCATTTCTTGGATTTTAAGTTCAATCAAAAGTCTGGGCCCTTCAGAGAGGGAGAAGGTACATGTACATAGATAAACCCACCACCAGGAGAACACATGCTGAGCAACTAAAGCTCCGATTGCACCAGAAGGGAGAAAGCACTCTGGACAGGAGGGTGCCAGGGGTGAGGAGACGCTGTGGCCTCCAACAGAGGAGTGAAGCCCCCTGCCTGGTCCTCTCACCTGGTCCTTTCCCTGAGCTCAGCACAGAACTAAGGGGAGTGACAGAAATACTCCAGAGGCATGAAGAATCTGAGCCCAGAGGGAAACCACGTTTCTTTTCCTTAAGAGCGCCCAGCGAGGTGGGAAGAACCCAGAGTGGACATGGCCATGCACAGTACCCAGGTGCCCAGGCCCTAGGGGGCTCACAGAGGCTCAACAGTGTGGCAAGGTGTGGGAGCAGAGTTGTGACATCCTGTGCTCCATCAAAGAGGGGCATGGGTGGAGAAGGGCTGAGCCAGGTTTTGCTGTATCTCCTGGGGCCCTGTGTGGTATGGGAGCCACCAAATGGTCCTGTGTACTGTAAAGGGGCAAGGGGATTAAACAGGGTTGGGCCCCAAGGTACTTTAGACCGGGAACATGGACAGAATCAACAGTTCGACCTACATGGCCCAACTCTTGAAGACCAGATGGAGAACAGTTCAGTAAATACCTGGACTTGTTCACCCACTCCCAACCTGCCCCTGAGAAATGGTAGAATCCCTATTCAACTGAGATTCAGTTTCCATAACCTGGAGAAATAGGAACTCCATGAAGTTTGGTGGAAATGGATGCTTTTGAACTGTAGTGCTGGAGAAGACTACTGAGAATCCCTTGGACAGCAAGAAGATTAAACCAGTCAACCCTAAAAGAAATCAACCCTAGGAGGACTGATGATGAAGCTGAAGCTCCAATACTTTGGCCACTTGATGCAAACAACTGACTCATTAGAAAAAAACCCTGATGCTGGAAAATATTGATGGCAGGAGGAAAAAGGGATGGCAGAGGATGACACGGTTGGATGGCATCACCGACTCGATGGACATGAGTTTGAGCAAGCTCTGGGAGTTGGTAATGGACAGGGAAGCCTGGCGTGCTGCAGCCCATGGGGTCCCAAAGAGTCAGACACGACTGAGTGACTGAACTGAACTGAGAAATTTAAGATGTTTGATAAAGATTCCAAGGACTTCTAACTCTTCCCTATTGTCTCATAAATGTTTGATTCCTTATCTGCGTTTCTGGATCATGAACTCTTTGAGGGCACTAAGTCTTCGGACTTCCCAGGTGGTAAAGAATTGGCCTGCCAGTGCAGGAGATGCAAGAGACATGGGTTCAGTCCCTGGGTCAGGAAGATCCCCTGGAGTAGGAAATGGCAACCCACTCCAGTATTCCTGCCTGGAAAATTCCATGGACAGGAGAGCCTGGGGGGCTAGAGTCCATGGGGTCTCAAAGAGTCGAACAGGACTAAGCTCGAGCACATTGTCTGTATCCTCTATTTTATTTTCCCCTGTGCTTTGCAAGTGTTGACACAGAGAAGGCCTGTAGTCAGCTTTTGTTGAATAAGTAAATGGACCTTTATTGGATGGCTCTTCTGTGCCACAACCTGTCCTAGCTGCCTTCAGAGCCCTGTGAACAAGATGTTATTATCTCCATTTCACAATTGAGAACACTGAGGCACAGGAGGTGATGTAACCATCCCTGGGCAGTTGGGAGGCAGATCTCATTCACACTCTAGGCCCTCTGACACTCGACTGCTTTCCTAAGCAAAAAGGATTCTTTTAGAGTCTGAATATACCTATGGAATTAGGATGAAAATTAGTTTTTCACTTACTGTAGTAAGTTTTTTTTTTTTTTTTTAACCTATTTCTCGATTACTTTGAAAATAGCAGGGTGTTCTTCTCATTTTACTTTTCTTATTGATTACAAGTTAGAAAAAAGTACCTATCACAGTATAACTGTGATACTATATGATACTATAAACATAATAAAGGTATGTGTGTGCTTAGTCGCTCAGTTGTGTCTGACTCTTTGTGCCCGTATGGACTGTAGCCTGTAGACTGAATCCATGGGATTCTCTAGGCAAGGATACTGGTGTGGGTGGCCATTCCCTTTTCCAGGGGATCTTCCTGACCCGGAGATCGAACCTGGGTCTTCTGCATTGTGGGCTGATTCTTTAATGGCTAAGCCACTAAAGCTTAATATTCTTGCTAACACTGCTTTGTTTCTTTATAAAAGAAATGTAGGTTTTTATAGATGATATGTAAAATTAGAAAAGTACAAGAAGTTAGAATTCACTTATGATTTTACTTCCTTACAGATACTCACTACTAACCTTTAGTTATATTTCACCCTGATTGAAGAAAAATTTAAAAAATTGATGCTGACACTTTATATGTCATTGTATCAAGAATGTTCTGCATAGCATGGTGTGTTTAATGTTCACTGAACCAAATTTATTTGGACTCTAGTGAACAGTGGGAGAAGTTATTAGAGTTATGACTTCACAGGTAAATTGAGATATTCAATATGCAAATTCTTGCTTAAGATACTCTTCTGGAAAACTTAAAATTTCAAGGAAAGTAAAAAAGTAAAAAATATATGTATATATACATAAATGTATATATATGTAATTTAATAAGACTATCATGACTATAATAAGCTTTAACTGCAATTTCAAAACCAAGAAGATGATAAAAATCACCTAATGAAACTGGTTTAGAAGTGGTTTAACAGTTCTGTGGGAGAGAGGAGGGGCCACATGTCCCGGAGGACACAGAGTGCAGTAACATCTCCCTCCACTCCCGAGGTGGTGAAACACTGGATTACAATAGGGAGTAAAAGTTTAGGACTTGATTTACATTTCAAGCTTTCTAAAAAATTAACATGTCCATTTCAGGCCAGTTAAAGAAGCAAGGTGCCTTCCACTTAAGGCATCAGAATTTTTTCAGTATGAATGGAAACTGCTATAGGATTGTTTTGGCTTGTGTCCATGGAGTTTAAGAAAGAAGGAGGCCTGGAGGGCAAGCTAAATTGACTTGATGTTTTTAGGTTTTTGACATGTGGGGACTAATCTTATTTCCATGTCAATGGACCCTGTCAGCTGCTGCAGATTAAAATATGATTAGCCCTTCCCTTTAATTGGCCATGTAATAAACTCATCATCCTCAAAGCATGGCTTGCTGGTTCAGAGCACAGACTTAGAACTGGAATCCTAAATTTGCTCTTTATGGGCTTTGACACTTGGGGCAATCTGATGAAGACCTTTATGCCTCATCCTGTTTGTTCTTATCTCACAGGGGTGGTTTATAAGGATTAAATGAGTTACAGCACTTTGAATAATGCCTGGAACAGAGTAAGAACTCAAAACTTGTTAAATAAGTAATATAATTAGGCTCCCCATTTGTGACTACTGGTGAACCAACAAACTGGGAGTGTGCTGATGACATATGGCTGACTTGGAAATCTCATAATAATGAAAAAGTGGCCATGTTTTTGTGGCAAAGTGGGTGGGTATTTCAGCAAGAAACTTGCGGGTTCAGGTTGAGTACTGCAGGGGTCTTCAACTCAACTGGGTTGCTTCACTAAACATGGTGTGTTGGGGCTGTCCTGGGGAGTAGGTGGGACAGCTGGGTTACTTTAGGAACAGGATGCATATTTGAAAGGAGGATTTGCATTTCTCAGATTATTTACCTGGATTGGGTGAGGTAAATTGAATCTGGGGATAGGTTGGAGATATCCAGGGTTATTCTTTCTTGCTAGATTTTTTGATAAATCAGATAGAATTTTAATCTTCAATTCACTGTTTCTGTCAGTTACCATTTGTTGGCTACTCTCACATAAGCAGAATTGAAGTAGAGAAGTAGCTTATTGCAAGCAGGGAAGCTCAAACAAGCAAGAGGAAAGTCAAGGCAAGAGGCTTAGAAGGGTCAGAAATTGTGGCCATTGGGGGTCTGGAAAGCAGGGGCTGCTGCTCTTGTCCCTTGTTCATATTCCAGAGATGAGAATCTGATCAGCTTTGCTCCATCCAGGTACCCACCCTTGGCTAGAGGGCAGGGCGTCTAAACTGGAGGTCACACTTGCCTGTATCTGATGGAACAGTTCCTCCAAAGAAAAATCAAGATGCTATTTCCAGAAGAAGAAAGAAAGGCAGCAGAGTGGACAAAAACAGCAGATGTCTATCACGTTACTCTGTATTGCTTCAAGCAACTGATAAGGAAGTCAAAAGTCATAAGGAAATAAAGAGGCACTGGTTTTTAGTCTTTCTCACCTATCCCAGCTGCCTTCTTCTCTGACCTTGAAGCTTGCCTCCAAAGCCTGGACTTACACCAGAAGATATCCTCTGATTCTGATAGAATTGTCTCCTGATCCTACTTCAGTCTGATTGAAAGAAAACAGCTTAAAACATCATATGGATTTTTATCAAAATGGTGATAGTTGTTTTTCCATTAAGCACTTATTGGGTATCTACTATCTATCAAAAAAGGCAAAGAGCCCTGTCTCCTGCATTTTAGAAATTTATAGTCAGGGAAACAAGACAGACAAATTACATGATTACAATGTGGTGTGGAGAATAGCATAACAGAGAAACAAAAACCACACAGCCTAATCTGCTTAGGGGCTTCAGTGGAGGTGGTATTAGAACTAGGTCTTGAAAACTGAATGAGCATTTACAATTTTAAATTGAAGCATTTAGTATAAAGACAAAATTGTGGCCCCAAATTATAAACATTATTCACATCGCTGTCAGTGGCACCAATTTCATCTACTGGCAGCAAAAATATTGTTCTCTGGTCTTCTAAGGTTAAGAAGTGAGCTCATCAAAAGAAAGTAAAAAACTGAGGAAAAAATATGCTGTTGCATTCTTAAATTATAACAATTTTTAAACAAAGCCCTACTCCTAATCACCGTAGTTTCATGAACTTAACTAGATGTAAAACGTGCCAGGTCCCTCCAGGGCTTCTGGAAGCCCTCAGCAGCTGTCACTCACTGACTGCACAGCTTGAAGGTCAGAGCCCATCCTGGATGAGGCAGGGGCCTTGGGTCAGCTACTGACTTTTTAGTAGAGGCGCTGCTTATGCATTTAACATTCATATCTTGGCTGGAACTCATCTACAGTATGCTTTTGGGTTAGCGATGTGTCTGGATTTCAAGCTTCTGTAGAGACTGAAATGAGATTCAGGATATAGTAGTTAAAAAAAAAACTGAAAATGCACATGGATAAGAAGAATCTCATCACAAAATAGAGTTCTAAAGCCTCACAAACTAGCAGTTTATTATTATTTTTTTGCTTTTATATTCCCTTCTATTATGGGTTATCACAGGACACTGAATATAATTCTCTGTGCTATAGAGTAGGACCTTGTTGTTTATCTATTCTGTTTATAAAGGTTTACGTCTGCTAACCCCAACCTCCCACTCCATCCCTCTCCCAACCCCAGAACAATTCCAAGTCTGTTCTCTATGTCTGTGCATCTGTTTCTGTTTCATAGGTAGATTCATTTGTGTCATAGTTTAGATTCCACATATAAGTGATACAATATGGTATTTGTCTTTCTCTTTCTGACTTACTTCACTTAATATGATAATCTTCAGATCTATTCATGTTACTGCAAATGGCATTAATTAGTTCTTTTGCATGATTAAGTAGTATTCCATTGTATGTATGTAACACATCTTCATCCATTTGTCTGTAGATGGACAGGTTGTCTCTATGTCTTGGCTATTGTGAATAGCGCTAGCAGATTATTCTTAATTAGTAAAACTATTGTCTTATGTCTTCCATTATAATTTCTTATAATTATAATTTCTTATAATGGAAGTGTGTTTTCCTATGCCAAATGAATATTCCTCATGCAAAGAGTTGACTCATTGGAAAAGACTCTGATGCTAGGAGGGATTGGGGGCAGGAGGAGAAGGGGACGACAGAGGATGAGATGGCTGGATGGCATCACTGACTCGATGGACGTGAATCTGAATGAACTCTGGGAGTTGGTGATGGACAAGGAGGCCTGGCGTGCTGCGATTCATGGGGTCGCAAAGAGTCGGACAGGACTGAGTGACTAAACTGAACTGAACTGAACTGAACTGAATATTGACGTGCATGCTTTACCTTGTTGCATCACATGTGTCTCTATAAAACTACCTCAGGTCACTTTTCAGACCAAAGTGGGAGAATAAAGAGGAAATAAATGACTGTAGGAATAAACAAACTCCAGAAATAAAGTCTATTAAAAATTGCATTAATTTTCTAATGTGAGTTAATGAAACTGTTCAGAGTCCTATAAAATGAAAACTGTTCAGAGTCCTATAAAATGGTTCCTTTAGTCTCATTCATTTGCAACAGGTTTATAAGAAGTTAGAATACCTGAGTTTTGTCTTGGCTCTACACCTACCAACCTGTGTGAATTTAGGTGAAATACTAGGAGGACCCTGATGGATGAATTGACCTGTGAGGAACTTCCGACATGAGATGGTTAGCACTACCCTTTGTAATCTCTTTAAGTCACTTTACCTCAAGTCTTACCACTACTTAAATCAACTGAATTCACATAATTCATGTGGTTTAGTCCGGACATATTTGATTGAGGTCTGCTTTCATTTTAGTAAACATTCCTGCCATCCATTTTGGTTAAAACCTCTCTGAAATAAAATTTAATTTAAAGGACATGCAGGCAAAAATAGCATCTCTAAAGGCTGTTGGTGGGCAGGAAAAGCTTCTAGGTGACCTGTGGATTTCCCATTTGTAGGAATGTAGAACAACTTGCTCAGCAGTTATATGCTTAGGTCTCATATGACTACTGTAATTGATAGTTTTCCCTGAGTTTAGTGGGCAGACATCCTTAAGCATCACATGTTGATGGATTCAGTTTAGGTATTGGATTGCTTTATTATCAGAGGTTGTACATTTCCCCAGAGTCATCTCAAGGTATATCACATAAGAGAACTAAGAGTATATGCACATTTTTAAAAAAGATGTATTCCACCAAAAACTTGGAAGACCAGTCTTCTTAGGTGAAATTTGATTTTCAACTTAATTATTTCCTTCGGTCAGGATTCTACATTTTCTCCATCTTTCTAGTTTTTCTTAGATTCTTGCTCATTCTTGCTCATGGAAACTTTCTCTATATCAGAGGTACCTAATAGAGAAAAGGCCCAGCAGAATGGAGGAAGAGAGATAATCATAGAAACCCACATTGAGCTAAATGATCCCTGGAATGCAATTTGAAGATGAATGTTCCAAATTACTTTTTCTCTGTCTAGTTGACAGACTAATAAAGAAATCCATCAATCAGTCAATCAGGCTCAATCAATGAGAACTGGAGTGAAGCTCATCTGAATAGTGATGGATGATACTTAAAAGTGAATTAGTGACTGATTTGGAGAGATTTCAGAGGAGTACAGCTAACAGTGGCAAATCAGGTTAACTCATATGTATTGCTGACAGGATGTGGTCTGGGCAACAGAAAATTCTATCCAGCAGCCTCCAATTGCCTGTGAAGCTGACCTGGAGACTACTCCACATCCGATGAATTGAAACAGGTCCATCTGAAATAGTTTTTTTTCAGCCTCGTAATTTTTATAATAATATGTATCTAGCCTAGAAACCTACATTTAAGTATCTGAATACATCTGCAGGAGGCAAACAATTCCCAACAATGCTCCATGACAATGTGCTATTAGTTGCTAATTGGGAAAAAGCACAAATAATAATTAGAAGGCATTCTGTTGCTTGCTGGGGGAGTGGGGTGGTGGTGGGGGGCGGCTCCTTCCCTCAATGATTAACATATTCAGCTCTATTGGGCAACCACCTGGTTTAAAAATCTTCGACAGGTGGTGTGAGCAATGCATATTTATTTGTTCACGTCATATCTGTGCAAAAGCTCAAAAATCAAGACCAGCTTTGAACAATCATTAATATGACCACTCTTGGGACCTCATCACTTCCTCTAGAGATAAAGTTCCTTCCATGTCAGTTCACCCTCAAAGATCTTCTAAGCCGCTGTCCTTTCTGTCTGTCCTCTGCAGGCAATGGTGCCATCAGGAATTTTTCCCAGGTGTTGATAATTAACCCTTCAGCAAGGTGATTGCCAAGTAGCGGAGGAACATTCTGTAATGCATCCTGAAAGGATGTCAAACCCAAGCTTTTAGCAGGTTCAAATAAGTGAAATGAAGACAAAGCGTGTGGCTCATATCCTCTTAGCCTTTGAAGCCCAGGGTCCTGGCCCAGATCCTATAGTTTTGACTGGATTGCCCCACTGGATGGAGATACTAGTGTTGCGAATCCATTAGGGGTTTATTCACTCTAGAAGATTTTTATATTGGAAAATAAACTGTAGGCTGTCCCATTTTCTGCTATATCCATTTCCCCCTCATTTCAGTAGTTAGAAGTTGTTCAGTACTTGGCAGTGTCCCTTTAGTCTTAAGTTTCTGGTGTATTGTCCCTCCCTCATGTAGGTTTCTAGTGCTCCTGCTTGCGGCAGGCATTCTCTTCCTGGCTCCCAGTTCACCTGGCCACTTTAGGCAGCAGGCTGCTGGGGTTACCTGGATACCCAGGGGGCACTTGTGTGGCTCTGATTGTCCCCTGGTGGATCGAGCTGATTAGTCACAGCCAATTGCTTATTTTCAGGGATTTTCCTACTTTGCCAACATCATCTAGTTGAGGACCAGATGCTTTTAGTGAGCATCTTCTGCAGTTTAAGAATCTCCAAAAAATCTCCCGTTACTCTGGGAATCTAGTGCCCAGGCCTGAACAAATAGGTTTCTCCTCTTCTCTCTGAAGGAAGGATGTGATTTTTAAAGGGAGCAGGTGAGCATATGGGTGCTTTTCTTTTCAACACAGGATGGAACAGTGTTTCGGAGACAGTGGGGGAACAGGTATAAGTATACACTTTAAGAACTATAAACCGGGTGTACACTTTTTTTGGAGGCTATAATTTGATTCTATATCTACCAAGATTTAAAACACAGATACTCTTGACTGAGGAATTTTACTTCTTACTGTGTATCCCCAAAGTATACTGGCATGTGTTCAAGGGCAAATATATATTTATACAGTATTGTTTACAATAGCAAAAGATTTGAAGCCGTCTACATGTCCACTTAATGGGAAACTAGTTAAATGATCGCACATCCACATAGCAGATTCTTTGACCAATTGTTAAAAAAAATGAAGCAAGTCTATGTGTACCATTGTGGAAAATTTCCAAGATATGCTGAGTATCTAAGAAGGGACAGACCATGATAAGCATTTATGTAAAAAAAAAAAAAAAGCCATGTGTACACATGTGTATATTTGTGTATGTGCAACTTATTTTGATTATTAGCAGTTGACTCTGTTGAAGGAACTGGGGAGCTGAGAGCCTTTTTATAAAGCTTTAAGTGTTTTCCTCATACATGTAATTGCTATTCCAATACATAGGTAATTAAACAAACAAACAATAACGATGTCCGTTTTTAAAAATCTCGTATTTACGATTTCTTCTCGCTGCTTGCTTTCCACAGAAAGGATCTTCTTGCTGGTCATTGAGATCAGAGAAATCTGTAGCTCTGGCCCCCACTGACTAGTTGTGTGATACTCAGCAAATTACTTGGTATTGTCCAGAGCCTCACCACTTTTTTTCTCCTCCAAAAAGGATGAATAATATCTCAAGACTTGTGAGGCTTACCTAAGTTCTCTTGCATCATACCTAGGACTCCATCCTTGATGGGGCCTGAGTAAAGGAAGCAATGCTGGTGGGTCAGGTATTTCTAGCACCTTACTTCAGGCAAAAATCTTTCCTTTGCCTTTGTGGGAAGCAAGTCTTCTCCTCATAGGACACTGAACATTTTGCGGCGTACTAGATTAAAACCAACAACAACAACAACAACAACAAAAAACGAGGAGAAGATACCATAAGCTAAATAAGCCAAACCCCTTCTCTACTGGTGTTATGATTCAAAACAGGTCTCTCACGAGGACTTTAGGCTGGCATTAGAGCAGGTGGGGCCATGGTCCCACTAAGCCTGAAGCATCCTCCCTAGGGCCCCCGGAGCTTTATGGTTCTTTGCGGCTGTGACCCTTAGAGGCTCCTCTTGGGTCCTCTTAGTTTGGCAGCTGCTCTGTCAGCCTACGAGGACCAAACAGCCACTGAGCTATTCAGTCTTTTTTCCCTAGTCTCCTGGGGTCTTAACTTTCAGGAAGAGGTTTTGTGTGTTTTTTTTTTTTTTTCTTTTTTTGCATTCTATTTATTTTTAGTTTTCAAACATGTTTAAAATATTGTTTCTGTTTTGGTAGGAAGAGGGACTTTTTCAATAACCTACTCTCTGGGGGAACTGCTGTGGCAGTGGAGTGTGTGTGTGTTTGTGTGTGTGTGTCTTTCGGAGATCAGCAGAGAATCTGAAGCAGGGGGAGTGTTTTGTCTTGGTCCCGCCGTGGCCTTGGTCTAGTTGTAGATTACCACATCCTGGGTAGTTTTACACATACCAGCTTCATACGCTGCTGAAGCCAGAGGCCTGGCTTTTTATCCACAGAAAAAGACCTAGTTCTTTTGAGCTCTGGTGAGAGACCTGATACCCAACCATTTATTCCAGCTTTTGGAATTTGTGCTGGTTGCAGGTTCACAGGTACATCTTAGTGAGGACGGATACGTCTGTGAGAAGCAGAGACCAGAGTATTTGCACCTGTCTCTGTTCCCACACATCACGTCAGTGTGCATGTGGGGCTGGGGTGGAGAGTGTTGGCTTTGGAGGTAGACTGACCTGGGTTTGAAAGCCCAACTTGCTACTTCCTAGCTGGGTAGCTTTTGCTGTCTTAGTTTGTTTCAGCTGTTCTAATAGAGTACCATAAACTGGGTGGCTTATATACAACAGGAATTTTTCTTACCATTCTGAAGGTTGAGAAGTCCAATATCCAGGCATTGGCAGATTTGCTGTGAGGGTCCATTTTCTTATAGATTGTTCCTTCCTGCACATACCTCATATGGCAGAGGAAGAAGTGAGGAGTTTCTCTGTGATATTCTGTAAGGGGACTAATCAGATTCTAATCACAGGCCCTGCCTCCTAATACCATTGTAATGGAGGTTACCATTTCAACATATCAGTTTGGGGGGGGACAGAAAGGTTCAGATCGCAGCACTGGGGTAAGTTATGGAAACTCCCCAAGTCTTAGTGTCTTCATCCGTGGTACAGGGATAATAATGGTAGCTGCTTCTTGGGGATGGCGAGCTCAGCACAGTGCCCAGCACGCGGTGAGTCCTCAGTCAGATATAGTGCTAATGCAGACCCTGGTTGTCTTTCCACTCCCTGATGAGTTCTCGTGGGGCAGACACTGTGTCTTTCCCTTTATTATTTTCCAAGTGCCCAGCATATTGCCTAAGCCCTTGATGAATGAATGAATGAAAAATAAATGCATGCACTCAATCCCCAAAGCCGAATCATACTGTGACTGATTTTGTGACACATTTGCCAGTCTTAACTAGCATCCATGGAAGAACTCCTTTTAACTTCATTTCCTTCTTGACTACTCCTCTCCCCTTGGAAAACTCTTCTGCCTCTATGTATTTATCTATAAATTATTTTTCACAGGTACCTTACGATAGTTTGTTTTCTCTTTATTTTGTCTTAAAAAAAAAAAAACTTCTCATTTTCAAGATGAAAAGGAAAGAAAAAAGATCTCAAAGATTTATAGCAGATTTTGTTAGTATTTCTTAAAATATACATTTGGCTAGAATATAGGAGAAATATTTGTTTTTCAGGATTTTATGTAGGTCTACTCTGTGGTACTCAACATGTATCCTTAGAGTCTTTCCTCTCCAAACTCGAACTGGGTATCTGTTAAATTTTCATGTAACTTCCTGATGTAGCCTCATCATACCCAAATTCAAAAGTCACAATTACTGAGTTGATTCTAACTATACATTATAACTTTCAACTAGTGGAAACCAATCAGTTACCTGTTTTGTATTTGACCTGAAAATTCTTATATTACTTAATGGTGGTGGTGGTTTAGTCACTAAGTCATGTCTGACTCTTGTGACCCCATGGACTGTAGCACACCAGGCTCCTCTGTCCATGGGATTTCCCAGGCAAGAATACTGCAGTGGTTTGCCATTTCCTTCTCCAGGGGATCTTCCCAACCCAGGGATGGAACCTGCGTCTCCTATATTGCAGGCACTTTCCTACGCTGCAGGCGGATTCTTTACCACTGAATCACCAGGAAAGCCCTATACTACCTAATAAATGGAAATAATTTGATATGAACTTTCCCCCAAATGTTAATATTTTGGTTACAAAGAGAAGGCACTAGAGTTTTTCTATTTCCTGGAGAGAAACCTCTTTCCTTCTGCCTTTCAGACATGGCCAAATAAGGCTCTGATACCTTGCTGGCAGCTTTATAATCATGGAAAGAAAAAGCTGGAAGAGATCATAGAGGTCACCCAGTCCAACCCCTTCATTTTACAGAAACGCTGTGGCTTAACTAGGATCACAGAGCTGGTGACAGGGTGGTGCCTAGAAGCTGGATCTCTTAAACCATTGTTCAGTGATTTTTTTCTAATTCATGCAATGCCTGTTCTCTTACACTCAAGATTTAGAAGCTCTAATGATTCACATTCTGATGTTGTTATTCTTAAGTTTGATAATTTGGGGATTGATGGCAGAAGATTGATTTCACTGAGGAAATTCAACAGATAGTGATGAGGGTGTGCCAAAATATCCCATTAAAATGGGAAAAAGCAAAGATGAGGGATTGAACAAAATGTGCTTGGGGTCATATTGGATATGAAGACCAGCATTTTGTGACCTAATTTATTATCTAATTATCGAGATGAGTCTAGTGCTCATGTAATAAGTGGTGAACAATAAGCAGATGGTTTGTGAAATGATAGATTATATGGTGCAGAGAAGATGTTAAATGAGTATTGTGGGAGTGAAAGAAGGCCTCGTGGAGGATGGAAGCTAAATCCAAGTCCTGAAGAATGAGAAGGGTTAGGATTAGGTAGCTGGCGAAGCAGGGCATTTTGTACAAGAGCAAGCAGTGTGTGTGCAGCAGCGGGAGGCACAGTGAAGCAGTGTGGGTGTGTGGCCTGTGTGTTCATGGGAGATTGGCGAGGAAGCCAGTCTGACTGGAAAGTAAGGACAGGTTGGTAGGGTGGAGTCAGATTATAAAGGACTGCTTATCATGCCCGAGAGCTCAGACCTGTAGACCACAGAAAGCTCACCTTGCATTTTGTTCCCAAGTGTGACTATACAGACCTGTTCGAAATGGTCACTTGGGCAGTTTGGTTTGGAGACTCTGAAACCCTAGTTACCAGGCACTTGAGTATAAAGGCAGGAGATGGTAAGATGGCAGAGCAAGTAGAAGTGGAAAATAAGAAGAAAATATACAGGCTCTCAAAGGGATAACCACTGGGGTATAGATTTGGTAGGTCGAGAGAAGAAATTGTTCAAAGTTGGGTCCAAGGGTTTTATCCTGGGTCACCAAGCTCAGAAAAGTTTGTGTTCCTGAATTTCTTTTCTTGCCAAGATTAGAGTTTGAGCTGATTTGCTCTAACAGATCCTATTCCTATTGGCCTGTCTTTCTCTCCCTACATCTCTTTGCTTCTTGTTTCAGGTTATAGAGCTGTTATGTTAAAGGCGTGTCTCATTTTCCTTAAGGAAAAATAATATTTGTAAAAAGGTTCTTGGTTCCTTGCACCCGCCCTCTGATTATTGTTGACTTTGCCACTTAGGTATCTCATGGTTAAATATATACAGAAAGATCCCTGGAGCCCATTAGTTCACTGCAGGTGAGAATGTATTTAATCTATGGGAGAAAACAACATTACTTACCTGGAATGTTTGTTCTCTGACTAATAATTTAGTCACATTGATCCACCCTCTATGCCCAATGAGTTCCCAAAGGATTTGGTATTGAAGGGGGCATAAGAAACGGTTGAATTTACATATATAACTAAGGAGTCAGTTGAGGGATCTTGGATATACTCACTAGGAGACTGATGAAGTTAAAAAAATATATAGTGCATAGAGGCCTGAAGATATTCCATAACAGAGTGATACTTTTTTTCTGGTCTGAGAGACATCTCTTTCTACCACTGCCATATCCCCTTCATCCTGAGAGAGACTGCAAAGTAGGCGCAATAGAAGAGGATGGTGCTACAGGTTTTCCTAATGCCAGCAAACATTTACATAGTACACGTATTTATTCTTGCTATTACTTAATCCTCACTGTAGTTATCATTCTCATTTTACAGATAACGATACCGAGAAAGGCTGAGAAATGATACTGAGATGAAAATGAGATGGGTGTTAAACCCGCTCTCTGACTTTAAATCCTAGATTTTTCACTCTGCTTGTGGAGAGCATGGGCAGGAAGTCAGGCTCACAGAAGCTGCCAGCTTGTTTACATGTTTTATTTTTCAATTATGTGACACCGGTTCTTTATGGATTGTTTGGACTTGTCTATTACAACAAGTAATTCAGAGGGTTGTATATTTCTTTCCACCAGCTATTAGCTCCTGGGAACTAATTATGCTACAAGAGTCATCCTTACAGCTGTCTAAATTATCCAACAAATCCAAAGCCTTGTTTTGCTTTTTTTGAGGTCCTGCTTGACTTGGGAAAAACTGGGTATTCCATTTCTCTCACTATATTTAGCTGTCTGGCATGGTAACTTCTACCTGCTCTTTGGGGGTCTGGCTCAAAGCCAAGGTGTTTGGGCATGGGGAGGGTGAAGTGGCTAGTTTAGGCTACATCTTGGGTCAGCCATTTTTACAAGGGCAGCATTCTGAGAAAACTGTCACCACACGGCTGAAGGAAATGCTGGTTTGGAAATATATTTGATGTGGTTTTCTATGAGTTTACTCATTTTTTTTTTTTTCTCACCTCATTAGGCTTTCTTGATCAGCTTGTCTTTTGCCCATGCGTTACTCTAAAATAGAGTTCCACGAAAAGTGACATGTCCTTTCCTTGAATATGTGCAAATCATCAACATCACTCCTTTTAAATTCCAAGAAGATATCCTAGGTACCAAGGAAAAATTAGCTTGGATTTTTTTCTGCATGTGATATAATCATTGCATTCCTTGACTGGAGGAGACCTTGAGAAGGCCAGCTTATGCTCATACTTTCTACCTTGCCCCTATCTTCTTGATATGGATCCATTAAAAACATCCTTGGGGAAAGAATCACATTGTATTAAACCCCTAAAGAGAGTCCAACTTCTTTTTATTATTCATTCTACTGTTTAGCATTTAGACTGTGTTTAAATAACAGAAAAAAGCAGATGGTGACAAAGCTGACCAACTTTGTGGCCATCTTCCTGTTTGTTTTGGCCGCTACACAGCCAGTTGAGTTGATTGTGTAAACGGCAGCTATTCACATAGAAGAAGATTGGAGTACGTGACACTCAGGTCACAAAGAAAGACCTAACCTTAGTGTCAGTAAATTCGTCTTTGGGGGGATGTTATTTAAATAAATCTCCCATGAAGCTGCCCTAAATGGAGATAGGAATACCTTCCTGCCACCTACTATATAGGAAACTTCCATAGGTACTGGAAGATAAGATAAAGAAGCTTTTGGGTTCTTAGAGTAAATCATCAGAGACCTCTTTGTAGCTCAAGTCATCCTAGGGACCTAAAATTGCTCATTAAATAAATTGCTTGTAAACAGTTTAGCACAAAGTCCAACATTTTATAGATTTGGCAAAAATTAGCTATTATTCTTTAAAGAAACCAGAGCTTAAAATGAGCCCTCCACACAAATGAGTACAAAGGAAGGTGATAGAACAAGTTGAAGGTGTTAGAACAGAACCAAGCCATTGGCCTAATAATTCCCTCTGAACAATGGTCATAACTTTAGGGAAGAGACACTCTCACTCCCTGCCCAAACATGCCTCTGTGCAGTACTATGGCATTGCTTCCATTTCCTTTAACCACTTAGTAATCTGTTTCCTATTTATCCATGGCTGATCTTGTCATCTATTTCTGCTTTATTGGCTATGCCAAAGCCTTTGACTGTGTGGATCACAATAAACTGTGGAAAATTCTGAAAGAGATGGGCACACCAGACACCTGACTTGCCTCTTGAGAAATCTGTATGCAGGTCAGGAAGCAACAGTTAGAACTGGACATGGAACAACAGACTGGTTCCAAATAGGAAAAGGAGTACATCAAGGCTGTATATTGTCACCCTGCTTATTTAACTTCTATGCAGAGTACATCATGAGAAATGCTGGGCTGGAAGAAACACAAGCTGGAATCAAGATTGCCGGGAGAAATATCAATAACCTCAGATATGCAGATGACACCACCCTTATGGCAGAAAGTGAAGAGGAACTAAAAAGCCTCTTGATGAAAGTGAAAGAGGAGAGTGAAACAGTTGGCTTAAAGGTCAACATTCAGAAAACGAAGATCATGGCATCTGGTCCCATCACTTCATGGGAAATAGATGGGGAAACAGTGGAAACAGTGTCAGACTTTATTTTTTTGGGCTCCACAATCACTGCAGATGGTGACTGAAGCCATGAAATTAAAAGACGCTTACTCCTTGGAAGGAAAGTTATGACCAACCTAGATAGCATATTGAAAAGCAGAGACATTGCCAACAAAGGTCCATCTAGTCAAGGCTATGGTTTTTCCAGTGGTCATGTATGGATGTGAGAGTTGGACTGTGAAGAAAGCTGAGCACCAAAGACTTGATGCTTTTGAACTGTGGTGTTGGAGAAGACTCTTGAGAGTCCCTTGGACTGCAAGGAGATCCAAACAGTCCATTCTGAAGGAGATTAGCCCTGGGATTTCTTTGGAAGGACTGATGCTAAAGCTGAAACTCCAGTACTTTGGCCGCCTCATGTGAAGAGTTGACTCATTGGAAAAGACTCTGATGCTGGGAGGGATTGGGGGCAGGAGGAGAAGGGGACGACAGAGGATAGGATGGCTGGGTGGCATCAGCGACTTGATGGATGTGAGTGTGAGTGAACTCCGGGAGATGGTGATGGACAGGGAGGCCTGGCGTGCTGTGATTCATGGGGTCGCAGAGTTGGACACGACTGAGCGACTGAACTGGACTGAACTGGTCTTGTCATTCTCAGGTCATTTTGTTTGAAGACTCTGGCTTTAAGACCCTATTCCATTACCATCTGCAGCAGAAGTGTCTGAAGCAAGAGGGCCTCTTTCATCGAGTGGGGCTGTGCCTGCTTCGGTCCAACAGATCCCTAAAGTACCTGGTCAGGTAACATCGGATAAGAACCTCACACCCGTGCTCTGAGCAGGCCAGTGTCATGCACCTCCATCAGAGATGGCAGAAGGACGCAGCTCTTAGGGAATATTCCCATCAATGGACTCCTGTCGGCAGTGTTTTGCATGGGTTCATGAAGATGAGTCACACAGATCACCAAAATTATCCAGGACACTTAAGGAAACCACAATTTCCTGTGCCCTACCACCTGATATTTTGATCCTTTAAGTTTGGGACAGGACCCAGGGAAAAATTCTAGAAGCTTTATAAATGATCCTAGAGGCCTTTGATCTAAGTAATTGAGTTTTTCCAAAGGGATGATTCATCTTGAATGAATGGGGAAACTCTTTGAGCTTTAACAGTTCACTCACCTGTCTACAAATGTAATGTTTTATATGGGGTGGGGGGTGGCTGTGCAGGGCTCTGCTTTAATTCTGTGATTAGCCCTTACTGAATTCGTTGTGCTTTCTACAAAGTTCATGGCATCACCAAGGTCTTCACTGGGATTTCAAGGTAGCAGAGGCCTTCTTAAGTCACCCTGAGTTTCTGAGGCATGGGCAGGTGGACTGCATGAGGGGTAGCAGTGTCTGGTCAGCCCATCTTCCCAGGCCCCCTGCTGCAGGATTAACCTCTTCACTGTCACAGTCTTGCCCAGGCCTGGAAGTAGCCTTAGCCTTAATTTCCTGGGCCTGGCATGAGTTCTGCCACATGCACGTTGTATCTCATATGCCAGATGTGAGTGCCGTGTGACCTCTCTGTTGGAGCCTGTCCTTCCTCTAACATGCTGGCTTCTGCCTCAGTTTACCAGCCTAACTCTCCAGTTCTTCCGTGGGTCTTCAGCCTACCTTGAGCCTTATCCACTGGCCCAGCCCCCTACCTTTCTGCCTAGCTCTTGCCTCTTCCCTCCTGTGGCCTGCTCTCTGGATTCCCTACCGACTGATCCTACTGTGCGTGGAGTGGAGGGTCCTGTGAGGCTGACAGTTCATCTTCAGACTTAAACCACCTTGCATTAGAAGCTTGGCCTGAGCCCCTTCTAGCTGGAAGAGCTTGGGCAAGTCACCGAACCATTTAGTTTCTTCATCTTGGTCTCTTTGTTTGTAAAAAGTGGAGAAATTATAGTATCTACCTCACAGAGTCGTAAGAATTAAATAAGACAATGCACGTAAAATACTTTAAAAGTGCTTAAGTGTAAGCTGGTGTCATCTTGTTGTTTTTGGGTTACTTGGACTCATGAAACTGTTGCCTGCTCAATCACAGATTTTGTCTGCTCTATGAAGTTGTATTCACCGCACGCTTTGGCCATTGCTCTGCCCAGCACATGAGTTCCCAGCTGCTTATCCTCCCCTGTCCCCCAGCAGTGTGAACTGGGTTCTGGGGGACCCTGCAAATATCTCGCCCAACCAGCCTCATTTATCACAATTTGTTCTCGTCAATTGTTCTCTTTTTCTGGACTGAACTGACCAAGTTCCTCCAAATACATAGGTTTTAATTTCCGGTCACTCAATCCATCCTTCTGCCTCTACTTCAGCCTTTTCCAAATTCTTTTCTCATTTAGTTGCTTCCACCAAATGCCATTTTTAAAAGGCTACACACTAGACGGAGGGTAACGGAAAGTCTATCTTGGCGTTTCTACTTGCTTCCCCTGATTCTCCCTTCAGGAACATGCTAACACAATGAATCTCAGAATGCAGCTGCGTATGTGTTCTCACTCATAACCTAGAATTTTCTGTGTTTTGTTTCATTATTTTACAAAAATAAATAAGATCTCCTCAGGAAACTGCCCATCTATTATGGGAGGCTTAGTGGTAGGCTGCTGCCTCTTTTTCCCCCAGCCGATGCTGAGGATATGGAAATAGTGATGAGAGGAGAAAGAGCAGGACACAAGACACTGAACATTCTTCAAGAGATGGGAATACCAGACCACCTGACCTGCCTCCTGAGAAATCTGTGTGCAGGCCAAGAAGCAATAGTTAGAACAGGACATGGAACAACAGACTGGTTCCAAATTGGGAAAGGAGTATGTCAAGGCTTTATATTGTCACCCTGCTTATTTAACTTATATGCAGAGTATATCACACAAAATGCCAGGATGGATGAAGCACAAGCTGGAATCAAGATTGCTGGGAGAAATATCAATAACCTCAGATATGCAGATGACACCATTCTTATGGCAGAAAGTGAAGAGGAACTAAAGAGCCTCTTGATGAAAGTAAAAGAGGAGAATGAAAAAGCTGGCTTAAAACTCAACTTTCAAAACATGAAGATCATGGCATCTGGTCCCATCACTTCATGGCAAATAGGTGGGGAAACAGTGGAAACAGTGACTTTATTTTTTGGGCTCCAAAATCACTGCAGATGGTGACTGCAGTCATGAAATTAAAAGATGCTTGCCCCATGGAAGAAAAGCTGTGACCAACCTAGACAGCATATTCAAAAGCAGAGACATTACTTTGCCAACAAAGGTCCATCTAGTCAAGGCTATGGTTTTTCCAGTGGTCATGTATGGATGTGAGAGTTGGACTATAAAGAAAGCTGAGCGCCGAAGAATTGATGCTTTTGAACTGTGGTGTTGGAGAAGACTCTTGAGAGCCCCTTGGTCTGCAAGGAGATCCAACCAGTCAATCCTAAAGGAAATCAGTCCTGAATATTCATTGGAAGGACTGATGCTGAAGCTGAAACTCCAATAATTTGGCCACCTGATGCGAAGAGCTGATTCATTAGAAAAGACTGATGCTGGGAAAGATTGAAGGCAGGAGGAGAAGGGGATGAAAGAGGATGAGATGGTTGGATGGCATCACTGACTCAAAGGACATGAGTTTGAGCAACCTCTGGGAGTTGCTGATGGACAGGGAGGCCTGGCATGCTGCAGTCCGTGGGGTCGCAAAGAGTCGGACACGACTGAGCGACTGAACTGAACTGAACTGAGGACACAGGAGACAGAGGATCCAACTTTTAAAATATTTCCTTCCTAATTACCTAGATAGAAACCCCATTTTCTCTCTCCTGTTATCCCCCAAAACTACCTTTTTTTTTTCCACCAGCCTTCCCACCTGAAGAATCCTTGTTCTTCACAGTTGCCCTCTCTTAGGAAATATTTAATTAGTACCATTTTGTGCCAGGCATTGGTCTAGGGGCGAAATTCACTATCAAAAATGGACACAAAATAAATAATTGTGTTTTAATAGAAAATATAAAGATTTGGAGGATAGAAATATTTTAAGATGTTTTAAAGTTTAAACAGATCATCAGGGATTGGGAATTATGACATTTTATAACATACTTTGCAAAATACAGATGCTAGTGATGTTTGAATTAGTAAATGATAAATATAATAAATAGTAATTATGTAATTACTTTTATTTATTTATTTTTTTTACATTTCAAAAGCAAAACTGTATAATTAAAAGTACATAATTTTATTCTGGTGATCTGGAATCTTCTAGGAAATGTTGATAAGGCTCTAAGGTAAATTGTATGTGGTAAAATTTACAGATTTGACAGTGGTCAGCCATCCTCTATGAGGGACTGAAAATTTTTTGGACTTAAAAAATCAGATCTTCTTTATTATGATTTTCTGAGTAGTAGAGGTGGCAGCGTTCCTATCTAAGAAGAGTTAAGGATGATGGCGGCAAGAGTAGGGGGAGTGCAGGTGTGAGAGCGGTTTAATCATTTTCTTCTCTCATCTATGTTTTTAGGTTGTCTGGTGGATGTCGGGGTTACTTCAGGACACTCAGGGGGCAGCAAAACTGACGGAGGATACGGAAAAGAGAGAGTAGTCCCTTCCAGCCTTTAAAAATACAAATTGCTTGGGGGAAGAATCATATCTTAATTCTTTTCGAACTAACATCTTAATGTTATAGGAAGCAAAACCACATGTAACTGTGTTTTGGAATGGTTCTGATATTTTAGTATATTTACATTTACATATTAAAATATTAAATAGAAAAAAAGCACAGCTCTTAAAAGAAGTAGAGTGGAAATTTAGAAATTCAGAACAAATTCAACACACTGTTATTGAAAATCCAGCCTGTATCCAGCTTTTTGCCAAGGCTCTGTGAATACAAAAGTTGGCCAAGACACCTCTCTAATTCTCAAAGAACTCACAGTATGGTAAAGGGGGAGGGTGAGACAACACCAAATAAATACTATCCAATGTTGTAGATGGTCTAGATTGCCTCAAATTACAGTGGGATGAGGAAAGGCTGGTTCTAGGGGTCAAAGTATCAGCTTTGCTCTCTCTTTTTACTTTTTTTTTTTTTTAATCTTTATGGTTTGATTATGTCTGTGGCTTTATGTGCAATTCATCTCAAGTTCTTTTAAGTAGGAAATGTCCTTTAACAGTCAATCAATAAAGATAATCCTCTGATAAAGTAAAATGTGAATACACAAATTATATTAATCTTAAGCCATTATATAAAAACACCCTTCAAACAAATAGGCTGTTCAGAAAGAATTGCAGAATGAATTACCTGGAGGATTTATCCAAGGTCATGGTTTTTCCTGATTCAAAGAGATTCTCCCTAGGTAATTTCCTTGCATTCATATAACATAAATCTCCTGTTCTTTTTACTGTAGCTGAGGCGCAATGAATCTGGCCAGAATAGGAAAGAGAGGGCAACTGTGAAGAAGGAGTGTTCTTCAGGTGGGAAAGCTGATGGGAAAAAAAACAAACAAACAAACATAGTTTCGGGGGGTGGTAGGAGAGAGAAAATGGGGCTTCTACCTAGGTAATTAAGAAGAAGATGTTTAAAAAGTTGGATCCTATCTATGTCTGATCTCAGAAAGCAGGTTGAGAAGTTAAGATTTCACCGAATATCCCCAGAGCACAATCAGATGTGCTTAGTCGCTCAGTCATGTCTGACTCTTTGCGACCCCATGGACTGTAGCCTGCCGGGCTCCTCTGTCCATGGGGATTCTCCAGGGAAGAATGCTGGAATGGGTTGCCATGCCCTCCTTCAGGGGATCTTCCCAACCCAGGGATAGAACCCAGGTCTTCGGCACTGCAGGTGTTTTCTTTACCTTCTGAGCCACCAGGGAAGCTCAATCAGATGAGTATAGCCTTAGTGTTTCCAATTCTAAAAATTAAGATAGGGAGAAATTCTGGGTGTGAGAGGCAACACTGAATTAAATTAAGCAAGTAGTGACAGGTATCAAAGAGTCATGTGATGGAAGGTACCAACTTATTTGTGTGACCTTATTTTGTGTAGTTTTAAGAATATTTTACATTGTTTATAATTAGCAGTGCTAATGAGTAGCTTCTTATTTATGTTTTTAGCTTAGTAAAAGCTTCTTTTATATAAAAATCGACTCAAATGTGCGCTAAATATTCTGAGAAACTTGTCTGAGGGAAAGCCAGCTGGAATACATGACATGATCCAGACTCCACTGTGTCCTCTACTGTCAACAATGCAAATTGAAGGCATAGGAATCCTGCCCAGGAAGAAGTAATACTAGCCTTGCAGATCCAAACCTGCTAGTGACAGGAAACAGCAAATCATGGCAGGGATCGCTTGATGACCGCTTTAAATCAAGAATGGAACATGCTACCTTGTCATTGTGTGTGTGCGCAGTTGCCCAGTTGTGTCTGACTCTTTGCAACCCCATGGACTGCAGCCTGCCAGGCTCCTCTGTCCATGGGATTTTCCCAGCAAGAATACTGGAGTGGGTTGCCATTTCCTATTCCAGGGGATCTTCCTTAATCAGGAATCAAACCTGTGTCTCCTGCACAGGCAAGTGGATTCTTTACCACTGGGCCAACTGAGAAGCCCATATTGCATTAGCTTTTCCTGTATTTCCCATTGGGTGATAAGTTTTGTGAGAGCAGGAACTGTATTTGATTTATTTAAAGTTACATCTCTAGAGCCTGACAGTATATGATGCATAGTTTGTATTTGAGAAAAGTTATTAAATAAATGAGACACTAGGGTGAAGGGTAAGGAGAGAAGGAGAAAAAGGAGATAGGAGGACCTCAGTACTGAACTGTATTTATTTTCCAGATTTGCCTGGAATCCCCTTTGTCTTTTCCCATGAGCCTAGATGTTTAACTCCATCTAGAAGGGCTTGTCTAGTACTAAAAAGAGTCTTTATTTTAGTTTTCAAAGTATTGATTTGTCTCTATTGACAGCATGTTCTTTAATAACTGTGTTAGTAATTTGATTTCTAGTTGTTTTGTAGCCTTAAAACTAAGAATTCAGGGCAAAGATATGAGATTTCAGACCAAAACTTATTTTCCGTGCAGCCAACTGAATAAGATGATTGTCTCCAGAGAATTCTCAGCATGCAGGCCTGTCTATTTTATAGAGAGCTGGTAATGTAGCACCTTTATGAAAGTGCCGATTTAATTCATCCAAATTAAGTGGGAACAACAAACAGGAGAGATTTAACCACAGAGATAAAGTAACCATCTGAGTTACAAAGCCAAGAACCAGTCCAAGTTAATGGACACACATTAGGAAAGACTTGGGAGAGCCCATTAGAAGAGGCACTGCAAAAATACAAAGTGAGGTCTTACAAAGGATCTTCTCCATAAGGATTAAGGATTAGTGCTCTGAAAATACGATAACACATAGAAAAATAGCATTAGGAACTGAAAAAAGCCATTTTCTAAAACAGCCGTCCTCACCCCGAGTGCAAAAGACGCCTTTCAGCCAGAGCGGCTTTTGCCATTGCTGGTGCCAGGGAGCTGCAGCATTGGCAGGCAGCTTCACACGGCTCCTTCCCCGCAGGAGTGCCAGCAAGGAGAGGCTTCCAGAGCATGTCTGCACAGGAGACCAGAGGGCTCAGGTTCCTGAAGCTCTGAATAAGGAGATTCATTCTGACTAAGAGTCTTCCTGAGTCAATCCTTAATGACTGCAGAGACTGCAGTCCTTCACGTTTCATTATTTTATTTAAAGGAACATATGAAAAATGTTAATAGGACCCCATGACTAACCATTGTACCTGCATTGTAACACAAGATAAGGTCAGTTTTCCATACCCTCTGTCGTCATGAAATCTGTTTGATGAACTGCAAGTCAGACTCCATAGCTCTTCCTAGAATGTCAGTGAACAATTCCAGACATTGAAGAAACATTTTTTTTTTAATTAAAAGTACGGGTTTTCAATAACTACCATATGAAAATAAAAACAGTTTGACCATGACCTCTCGGCAAAGGTACACCATTTTTAGACGGTCAATAAACAGAACGTTGTTTAAGGTGCAGTAAACCTAGGCAAGGAAGAGTAGTCTGGAGGTGAGTGCAAGAGCAGGAGGGAGGGGAGAAAGGGAAGAGAAATCCCGAAGGTAGTTCTGCAACCCTGTGACTCCGCTGTGCTCTGGGAACCAGGGACATCTGCAACAACTGGCGGAGTCTCGGGGCCCCTTGTCGCCCCTCCAGTCGACTGGATGTTAGGAGGATTCCCAGGTGACTTGAATGCACACACTGAAGTTCGAGAACTTGGCTCTGGGAGAACTGAGAGGCTGGGTTCTGAGCAGTAAATCTACAGTTCCTAGGGCTTCTCAAACTTTGTTATGCATGAGAAACACCTGTGGAAATTGTTAACCAGGCAAGTTCAAGGCCCAGACCAAACAGGTTCTCATTCCTTAGGCTTCTGGGGTACTTAGCAAAGCTGTATTTCTAATACATTTCCCAGGGGGATTTGGCACAGATCGTCACTGGAACACGCTTTAAGAAACTTTTGCCACTGATATCAAAATCTGGCAAAGTAAATGCTTACTAAGTCTATTGAAGCAGTGTGCGTGTTATTTGCTCAGTCGTGTCCGACTCTTTGTGATCCCCCCCTGGACTCTAGCCCGCCAGGCTCCTCTGTCCCTGGGATTCTCCAGGCCAGAATACTGGAGTGGGTTGCCAGTTCCTTCTCCAGGGGATCTTTCTGACCCAGGGATTGAACCCCGATCTCCCACGTTGCAGGCAGATTCTTTACCATCTGAGCCACTGGCAAGTCAGCCTTGAAAACATCCTGTCTGGGAGTAGAAATGGATTTCCTTGTCTGAGACATGATAACCAGTGGCGGTACCTCTAAGCGCTCAGCTTCCTTGTTTGATCAGTGTTCTCTACCTGTGTCACGCTGAGCTCTTTGCTCTTTCCTAAGATTCTGTGAGCTTTGACACCTGAGTCTTTGCTGCAGGTTTTTTTTTTTTCCCCTCTCTCTGAGCAGGTTTCAGAGTCTGAAAGGCTGTGTTTGGATTTTAGCTTAAGGCATGCACTAGGTTGGTAACCTTGGAGAAATGATCATAATCTGTTTCCTCAAGTGTAAAATGGGTACTGTAGTACCTGGCTTATGGAGTTATTGCAACAATTACAAGAGAAATGGCCTGTGTCAGATTTACAGCACAGTGCGCAGCATTTAGCAGACCTCAGTGCTTGACCACAGCTACTGTTTGTACTACTTTCTGCGGGGGGATGTCTGGAGAACCCCCCTCCCCCCTTTTTTTTCCCAAAGCTTGCTGCTTGTAGCGGTCCTTCAAGAGCTTCCTTTAATTCCTTCATGGATTGCTCACACATCCACATTCTCATAGTACTTAAAGATGTCTCTGTGTCCCTTTTTATTATGTATTATTAATTTGTTCTCTGTCTTTTCGCTGAACTGTGAGCTCATCAAGACAAGCACACAGCAACCATGGAAACAAACTCCTTCTTACCCTCGTAGTTTTAGCACCTTGCATATAATAATTGTGAAGGCAGGGTGTTTGTTTATGTGCTACACCCTGTTCTAAGCACTTTTAATGGATTAACTCATTTAATCCTCAGAATAAGCCTATGAGGTAGATGCTGCTATTATCTCCATTTTATAGATGAGGAACTGAAACACAGAGGGTTAAGTAACATCCAAGGTCATGCTGCTAAGTCGTAGACTTGTAATTTGAACCTAGGCAGTATGGTTCCAGAATTTAAAACTTAGCAGACCCCAAACAAATGCTTGCTGAATTTCATTATATAGTGAATACATTGACTTTAGGTAAGGTCTTCTTCAGAAAATAATGTTCTGAAGATGAAAAGTAAGCAAGTCAAATCATTGCTCAGTTTCTGAGGTATCTTGTTATCTCGAAACAATATTAAAACAAATCATAGACATGAAATGGCTAGTGAGTGCCTTCTGAAAGGAAACCTCAGATCTAAGTACTATGAATGTGATGATCAGTATTCAGATTATTTCTAAGAGCAAGATTTTGTCAAACAGCAGGAATAAATAAAGATTTCCTAACAAACACTGAGGTTTCGTTTTTTGCTGCTGCTAAGTCACTTCTGCTGCTGCTGCTGCTGCTGCTGCTGCTGCTGCTAAGTCGCTTCAGTCGTGTCCAACTCTGTGCGACCCCATAGATGGCAGCCCACCAGGCTCCCCCATCCCTGGGATTCTCCAGGCAAAAACTCTGGAGTGGGTTGCCATTTCCTTCTCCAGTACATGAAAGTGAAAAATGAAAGTGAAGTCGCTCAGTCGTGTCCGACTCTTCACGACCCCATGGACTGCAGCCTACCAGGCTCCTCCATCCATGGGATTTTCCAGGTAAGAGTACTGGAGTGGGGTGCCATTGCCTTCTCCGAGGTTTCCTTTTTTAGCTTTATTGAAATATAACTGAGCTATAATAAACTTGCTCATTTGAGTGTACAGTTGGATGAATTTTGGTAATTATGTGTAGTTGCAAAATCCTCACACTGTCAAGATATAGAAAAATTCCATCATTCTAGAAAGGACCCTTGTGGCTCTTTGTAGTTGATCTTCTTCTCTGACCCCTGGGTCCAGGCAACCATTATCTATTTTCTGTCACTATAGTTTTACCTCTTCCAGAATGTCATATAAATGGGATCATATGATGTGGTAGTCTGTTGTATCTGGATAGCTTTGCTTAGCCTAAAGCCTTTGAGATTTATCAGTGTCATTATTTTTATCAGCAATTTTTCTTTCTTATTGATATGGAGTGCTTCATGTTATAGCTATACCGTGCTTATTTACCCATTCATAGTTGGTGAACATGTGTGTTGTTTCCAGTTTTGATTATTATAAATAGTGCTGCTATGAATATTCATGTACAAGTCTTTGTGGAAATCTGCTTTTATTTCTCTTGGGTAAATATGTAGGAACAGGGGTGCTGGTCTGCGTGGTAAATCTATGTTTAACTTCATACTATCCCACCACGCTGTTTTCCAGGTGGCTGTAATTGGAATACTCTTCTGTATCCCCTGCAGCAATGTACTAGAGTTGATAGAGTTCTGGTTGATTCTGTCTTGATGTTATTTGATATTGTCAGTCTTATTAATGTTAGCTATTCTAGTAGCTTATTGTGGCTTTAATTTGCATTTTCTTGATGACTAGTGATGTTGAACATCTTTTCTTGGTCTGTTGGCCATTTGAATATTTTGTGATTGTTCACATCTTTTGTTCATTTAAAAAATTTAGAGTATCCTTTTTATTGATGTATATATATATCTTTTCAAAAAAAAAGAATACTGTTAATATAATCTTTTGTTAAATACACGGTTTGCAAATGTTTTCTCATAATCTATGGCTTGCATTTTCATTTTCCTAATTGTGCCCTTTGAAGAGCAAACATTTCACATTTTGATTCATTTCATTTTATCCATTTTTTTCTATTTTGCACTTTTATGTCTTGTTTAAAAAAATATTTTTCTAACTCAGTGACACAAGGATTTTCTTCAAGAAGGCCAATTATTTTTGCACTTAGGTCTACTGTCATTTCATGTTAATCTTGAGTCTGACGTAGAGATTGAAACCCTCTCAATAGAAATGCTCTCACTGGGGTCCTCTTTTCATTATTTGTTAATTTAAAAAGTGTATATATTTATTTGGCTGTGCTGGGTCTCCATTGCTGCACAGGCCACTCTACAGATGCGGTGTGCAGGCTTCTCACTGCGGTGGCTTCTCTCGTTGCTGAACACAGGCTCTAAGGTGCACAGGCTTTCGTCGTTGCGGCTTGTAGGCTCAAGAGCACAATCTCAATAGCTTTCGTGAACAGCTTTAGTTGCTCCGAAGCATGAAGGATTTTCCTGGACTAGGGATTTAACTTGTGTCTCCTGCATGGGCAGGCAATTTCTTTACCACTGAGTAGTGTAGAAAAAATGAGAAGAAAATTGCTCACAGTAGATATGGTAGTTAAGAAAATTTTAAAAATCTTTAAACTTGGGGTGGAGAGATATGTTTGAATCAAAGTTAACTAGCTAAAATAAGGATGACTGCTTAGGACTCCAAGTTTTGTTGAATTTTCTAAATATTAGGCCAAGTGATATTGTTTTGCTTGGTTTTTCCTTTTCTGCCCATTTCCAGGAAGCACAAAGTTTTTATTTAAAGAGAACAAACACTTTTCTTCTTGCTGCAAACCTGCTTGAAACAGGGAAGGACCAGTCTCAGGAAAACTTTTCAGCTGATGTCTTTTTTCCTAGCCTGCCTTTTGCCCAAAACCACTCCCACACACTCTGTTCCTAAGATAGTCTGAAGTTTCAAAATGCCAACAAAAAATTCTCTGTGTTTAGGTTGTTTGGGATTGTTAATTATTGGTGGCAATGGATGAGTGTTCAGCACCTTGGAACTTTTGCAAAAGAAACTTAATAAGGATACATTTGCTGTAGTTGGAAAAGTATTTGATGAACAGCTGACCTTTCAAATGTTTACATGAGTTGAATCTCTGAACTGCTAATGTTAGGAAGGTCCAAGTTCTAATTCAGACTCAGACACTGAATCTCTTTGTAGGGAAAGCTTTTAAATATCTTCAGTTTTCTCATTTGTTTTTTGAAAAAAAGGCTGACTTCACTCACTCATTAATTGGTTAATGCTTGTGAATGTTTTGAGAGGATGAAAAGCACTTTCTCAGAGCAGTGCCCTATCATTCCCTCTCATGATTGTGGTTTGTCATCCACCTGAAGTAAGTGGGTAAGTCATGTACCAAATTTGCATTGTAGAAAGGAAATGATTCTACAGATCCTTAACCACGAGAGGAAAAAAAATATGTTTCTTTCACGTGGAGTTGGTGAATAAAGCTTCCACTGTTCTGAGAGAAAAATGCAAAAGGAAGTCTGCTTGTGTGGATTAAGTCACTTATGAATACTTTTAAAAATATTTACATAAATCTCTACTGACTAACCAATTCTCTGAGCACATTCCATAAAAATTTCTTCTCAAGCACTTTCTCTTAGAAATTCACACATATATGTATTTTGTCCCTTGTGTCTTGCATGAGACCGTTTACGGTGCTCAATTGACTAAAGAAGCCAGTGCACACAGCTAAAAGTCCTAGGGAGATGGGCTAAGGAGGAAAGTGGGGGCTAAGGAATTAGGAAGGGCTTCCTTTCTGCTGTGGCCTTCCCCGCAGCCATCCGCCACCCACCCCCCGCCCCCCTCCACGCCCCCCCCGCCCAACCCCCTGCCCTCAGCCCCTGGCCCAGGTCCTATTTCAGCGTAGTTTTTTCCTTAGGTTCAGTTGCTTCATTTCTCAAGTTCCTCAAGTTTTAGATGACCTGTGTTCCTCTGCACGTGTCCCAGTCAACATGGCTGTCTCACCCTGAAGCTGTTCAACAACACTCCCTTTGTGGTTCTGGACATTATCCAGGGAGCAGTGAGGTGGTGCTTCCAAATCTTCATCAAACATGTCATCCTGAAATTGTTCTGAAAGCGTTGATCATTTTGGTTGCAGCTGGAGTATGAAAGGAGTTCTTGGGGAATCCATGTCTTTGCCAAGTCCACATCTGGTTCCCATGAAGGGAAGAAAGAATTGTGGTTGTTAATTTTGGAAACAGAAAGAAAAGAAATGCAGGCATCTGCTCATCTCTGTTAAGGTTTGACCACACCTTGATGCAATGAAGAACAGAGGTCACATTTAGGTTTTTATTTTACCTATAGAGTATTGAAAAACTGAAAAACAAACAAAAAACCACACTAACAACAACAACAACAAAACCCAAACTAAAATTTCCAGCATTTAAAAATCTAGGGGCTTCATGTAAAAATCTAGAATCTCAGCTTCTTTTGAAAAATCGGAAAGTCTGGCATCTCTGGATCTGCATCCTGACACGGCAAAGTTGACTAGATTGGAGCATCGGCTGCCCCCTTGGGATGTCTAAAGTCTCATATCACCAGCCTGTCCTCTGGAGACATGATCTGTAAGGTTTTACATATTCAGATCCAAACATATTATTTTAAAATTGTTCTTTTCACTCTCTAGATAAGTTCTTTTCTTTTGAACAGGAAATAGACATGACAAAGTAAGATAAGAGAATGAATGACGTTAGCATGTTTTCCCATGTCTGTTTCCTGTTCTAAGAGTAGGAGTTACCTGGAAAGAGTGAAAAGAACGATTTAAAAGTATATATTTGGACCTTTATTCAGCTGTTTACAGTTAGCAATTCACAAAGTTACCCCATAATTCAAATTCAAATATACTGATTTAAATATGCATGCTTTGATTCTTCTGAGAGAAAGCTATACATGTGTTATATATTGTTTGGCTTAAAAAAATTAAATTTCTTTCAAAATATTTTATCTAGACATTTAGGACCTTTTAAGCAAAAACCTTCATGTGACTGCTTGACAGCTAAATAATCTCCACTGTAGTCTGTTGAGTACCAGGGTTATCTTTATATCTAGAAAGAGTAAAATGACAATTTTACTGAAGATACCTTTATACTGAAAAGTATGTGTCAATTTATGAGACCACTTTTATTCTGAGCTATCTTTTGTCTATAATTCTGCTTTTATCCATCAGACATAAATTGCCTTGTAGGCTAGGTTTCCTGGTGTTCATTTGTCCTTCCTAATAGCATCCTGATTTCCTTTTGGCCTGTTGTCTCTCTCCCATGTAATGCAACCTTGGGAGTCTGGGTCTGATAGTGGTAAATAAAGCTTGGTTCTTAGTCTCTATTGCTGAGTTCAGTTCAGTCGCTCAGTCATGTCTGACTCTGTGACCCCATGAACCGCAGCATGCCAGGTCTCCCTGTCCATCACCAACTCCCTGAGTTTACCCAAACTCATGACCATTGAGTCAGTGATGCCATCCAACCAACTCGTCCTCTGTCGTCTCCTTCTCCTCCTGTCCTCAATCTTTCCCAGCATCAAGGTCTTTTCAAATGAGTCAGCTCTTTGCATCAGGTGGCCAAAGTATTGGAGTTTCAGATTCAACATCAGTCCTTCCAACGAACACCCAGGACTGATCTCCCCTAGGATGGACTGGTTGGATCTCCTTGCTGTTCAAGGGACTCTCAAGAGTTTTCTCCAACACCACAGTTCAAAATCATCAATTCTTTGGTGCTCAGCTTTCTTTATAGTCCAGCTCTCACATCTATACATGACTACTGGAAAACCACAGCCTTGACTAGATGGACCTTTGTTGGCAAAGTAATGTCTCTGCTTTTTAATGTGCTGTCTAGGTTGGTCATAACTTTCCTTCCAAGGAGTAAGTGTCTTTTAATTTCATGGCTGCAATCACCATCTGAAGTGATTTTGGAGCCCAGAAAAATAAAGTCAGCCACTGTTTCCACTGTTTTCCCATCTATTTGCCATGAAGTGATGGGACCGGATGCCATGATCTTAGTTTCTGAATGTTGAGCTTTAGGCCAACATTTTTACTCTCCTCTTTCACTTTCATCAAGAGGCTCTTTAGTTCTTCACTTTCTGCCATAAGGGTGGTGTCATCTGCATATCTGAGGCTTTGATATTTCTCCCGGCAATCTTGATTCCAGCTTATGCTTCATCCAGCCCAGTGTTTCTCATGATGTACTCTGCATATAAGTTAAATAAGCAGGGTGACAATGTACAGCCTTGACATACTCCTTTTCCTATTTGGAACCAGTTTGTTGTTCCATGTCCAGTTCTGTTGCTTCCTGACCTGCATACAGGTTTCTCAAGAGGCATGTTGCTGGGTATGTGCCAATAAATGGGCATGTGACTGAAACTTAGAAATCTGAAGTCGCCTGGTTATTTGAATCTTGAGCAGAGTGGTGCAAAGTCAGAAGCAACAGTTAAAACTCATGTACTCCAGGAGTATTGCTCTGATGGTCATAGTTTCTAGCCTTATTGTTGTCCAGTTCCTAAGTCTCGTTCTCCAAGGCTCCCTGTCAGTTTCAGGAAATTCCTCAATATTCTGTTTCATTTTCTTTTCTTTCTCTTTATTTTTGGTTGCGTGTTTTTCTCTTGCATATAATCAGAGAGCTCTAACTGATGGAGCCTGTCTCACCACTTCCCCGGCTACTTGCCCTAGTTTGTTCCACATTCCATACCATCTCTTGCCTAAAATGCTCAAGTAGCCTCTTCACCAATTCAGGCAGATGTATGTATCTGCTTTATATGCATCTGCTAAAACATTTTCTAAGTCAAATCAGGTCATTTCTCTACTCAGAACCTTCCAGTGCTTGCCCACTTCACTCCAAGTTAAGACCAAAATACTTGATGGAATATAGGCTTTGCAAGGGCACATAGCATTCACTTCAGTATCCTCACCATATAGAATAATCCTTGGCATGTTAATTTGTTGAATAAATGATGTGCTCCTTGGGAAAGCAGTTATGTTTTATAATTTCACTTAAATACTTAATATGTAGCATGGTGCAAGGCACGGAATAGGCACATAGTAAATATTTGTTTTTGTTGTTGAGCCTAGCTGCTTTAACTATTAGAAAGGACAGAGTCATCAGAATCTAATCCTTTCATGATTTCACTCTTGTTGAAACTATTGGTTTGTAACAATCATGGGGACTAACTCCACCTAGTATTGAGCTTATATTCATTTTGATGAAAAACAAAACAAAACATTAATGGCAACCTGATCAGGATGGAACTTGCTTAAAGAAAGGCTCAGATTAGTTTCAGCAAGTTGACATAGTCAGCATTGTGGAGGTGAAGCTCCGAGGTTGAATCAAGCCAAGAAATACAATTGATCCTCCTAGTCTGCAAATTTCATTTGCAAGTTCAATTGAAGTGTAAGTAGAATGGGATCATGTTATTAGTTCTCTTAGAGGCACAGATTTCCAGGATAGGGAACTGTGTGTGTGCTTGCCTGGTGAGGCTGACATGGACTGTCAACACAGTGTTCCCAGGAGCACTCCTTGGAGTGGCAGCAAGGACATATTCTTAGTAAGATGTTTGATGCCTCCATCCTCTACACACGTCCCTCTTCCCAGCACACACCAATTAGACCAAATGGTTTTAGTATTGTGACAAAAAGATAAATATAATTCTAATCTAAATTAAGTCTATTCTTTCAGTCAGACTATTTCTTTTCTTCCCTTTGCAATTAAGCATTCTAATTTTCTTTTCCTACTGCAGAATTGTGTCTTTTTAGGTTGGCAGGGCTTCAAATGGTTTTGATCATAATTTCTAAGTATTTAAGTTATTTCAGTGATTGAAGAGAACTCCTATGATTATAGGACACTGTTGAATAATGGATTCTTCCAAAATCTCCTCGGTCAGTTTCAATTTAGTTAGGAAAAATAATCACAAAAGCAGAAGTATAAATTTTGAGAAGCTACCCTTCTTAGTTTTGGAGAACCACTAGATCGTGTTTTTCTTGTCAGAAGTAGAGGAAAGGTTTTGCTGCAAACTTGGGCAAATACTGCCTAATAACTTCCTTATAACATGATGAGAACTTTTCCTTTCTGAGTTTCAGCAATTTTGAAATGCTGAGATACTTTCATTTTTCCTTTATAACTCAACTCTGGAGTTCAGAGTTCTTCCTTGGATTGTGAATTCCCAGAGCTCAAGAGCATTTTGAATTTCTAAATTTCTTTTTAATAACATAATAAAATGGTACTGGCAATATTTCAGTTCAGGTCAAGTCCATCTTGTTTGAAACCTGCTATTCAAATCAAAACCAGCTGGGGCCAGGGATGGCTCTGTTGTGCCTGCATATCCAAGCAAATAAGTATGGAGCCCCATTAATGGGTGGTAGACAGTTGACTCTCAGCCTTCATCTCCACGTATCAGCTGAAGATATAAGGCCACTATACAAACCTTGAAGCAAGACTTTACTGGGTTTTTTTGGGGGGTGGGGGAGGCAGAGAAAGGAGAGCATTGTTTGCTTTTTTGTTTTAGTCAAGTTTACACATTTATAAAAGTGGAATTTATTCTGCGGGTTTTTAATGGATATACAGATACAGCATCAATTTTCCACTTTTATTTTGTGTCAGCTTCAAAAAATGTTCTTATACGTGTGAGGTCAAATAAAGTAACTATCCAGATGGTGTTATTTTTTCATTATTTGTGATAATGTACATTTGTAGTCAGTGGTGCAGTTGTAGGTTCCAGATTGCTGGGCCCATTCTTATTCATTTTTCCATCCTCAGAGCCTCGCACAGTGCCCAGCATATAGTAGGTGCTCTATACCTGCTTAATATGAATTAACTGAACTAATGGAGTGGTTTGTTACTATAATCTTATCTTTTTGACCTATATAAATAGCATCTATTACTACTGATACTCTGTTCTCATTATGCCATTTAGAAGTTCATGCTGCTGCTGCTAAGTCACTTCAGTCATGTCCAACTCTGTGCAACCCCAGAGACAGCAGCCCACCAGGCTCCCCCGTCCCTGGGATTCTTCAGGCAAGAACACTGGAGTGGGTTGCCATTTCCTTCTCCAATCCATGAAAGTGAAAAGTGAAAGTGAAGTCGCTCAGTCATGTCCGACTCTTTGCGACCCCATGGACTGCAGCCTACCTTAGGATACATATATTACGCTTATAGTAATAGATCCTTGAATTTGAATAACTTTATGAGAAACAATAATCGTATTGATTATTTTAGCATGTTCTTACCACATCTCTATGAAGTCAGGAGGCAGAAAAGCCTGGAGATTAAGAGACTATTCATCATTCTTTATTCTGACTCGTAGGCCAGTTTTCCTGTTTTGCTAGCCATGTGGTGGGCATAATGAACACATTATTAATTTCTAATGAAAGACTTCCTTTCTAAAAGCTTGTCGGTCTATACTGTTAAAATCCTGATGCAAGGGGACTTCCCTGGTGCTCCAGTGGTTAAGAATCTGCCTTGCCACGCAGGGGATGTGGGTTTGATCCTCGGTCAGGAAACTAAGCTCCCACATGTCCTGGAGCAACCAAGCCACAACTGCTGAGCCTGCGTCCCAGCTGGAGAGTTCACTTGCCGCAACAGAGGTCCCCCATGCTGCAACTAAGACCCCAGGTAGCCAAATTAACTAATTGATTTAAAAAAGCAAAATCTCTTAAAAAAATACTGATGGGGAATTCAGAAATCAAGCTTCTGACACCTTTACATTTTTGGCATGAATTTAAGTTTTTTTGTTTTTGTTTTTAAGTAGCTATTTTCCAAAACTGAAGTTCAGCATGATGGAAAAATCAACTGTGGGTTACCTTGAGAATTGTTTACTTGGTGGATTAGACAGTTGTTGGCTTATTCCAAATTTGTATTCACACTGGGGGTCCCTGAAGGTTGATATGTGCTCCCAGATTACAAAGTAGTTTAAATAGCAAATTCAACATAATGAAATGTCTTCTGAATTATTAGGCTGATGTACCCATTTAACTCCCCAATGGGGAGAATTGAGAGATGTTTTTGTGAATCCTTGTACATTAAAAATCTTACTTAAGTTTTGTAAACATTTTAAAAATGGGCTGTTTCTTTCTTAAAATTGTTTGCTTAATTTCCCCACCCCAGCACCGCTTTGCCTGTTTCAAGGTCTTTTTTATTCTCCTCTCATCAGAGTATGAAGGCCTCTGGTTCTATTCAGCTGCCTCCTCTTTCGGTGAGTAATTTTTCTAGTTGGTACTTTCAATAATACAAGAAATATTTATTTGATTGGTTGATTGATTTCTCAGAATCTTATATCTGTAAAGTATTATGTCTCCCCCCACAATGTACTCATCCTGATTAACAAGGTTGTCCTTATGTGTGTTCAGACCAAACTCTCCCCATTTCCTAAAAATTTTTATTAATATAAAGCTTATTATTACCATAAAAACTTATTATTATTATTATTTTTAAAAAGCTTATTATTAACTTAAAGGAGACCATAGTCTTTTGTTTTGCTCTAAATGACCTAATCTCAAATCTTTAAACATTTTTTATTCCTTTTCCCTTTTTATACTCTTTAAGTATTTTCAAGTATATATCCAACTATAGGGCTGACTCAAATTTAACTGGAATTCATTATAACCTTCAAATTTTTTTCATCTAAATGTGTAAACCCTTAAGGGTGGAGACCATAAAGACCTTACTTATTCCATATTCCACTTTACGTTCTTTTCCTATAGGAAGTGCCCGGTACCTTTAGACAAGGAGCATCATGCGTGGTTATTTGCTTAATGAGCAAATGGATAGTGGTTCATATTTGTATTTCTTAATATCAACAATAAGCCCTTTGAACGCTGATCTCATATAAATGTTAGACAAGTTATAAGAGTGGTAACAAAACAATGCAAATTGTTTCACAGAGCTGACAGTTATGGCAGCTATTAATGCGTGATTGTGTGTACTGAAGATATCGGTAAAGTTGTCTCAGTCTTATTTTATTTTATATCCTATCCCCTTGCTTACCCTGTGCTTTGATGTTTGAACAGGACATCAACTGACTTTAATGACTAGTCTTACATAGTTATGTTCTTTTCTCCCTTGTTTAATTTTAAAGGACTATCCCCATTCTTAAAATGTCACAAAGATGTGACAGTTTATGGGCATTGCAACTGTCCATATCTGACCAAATCAGGCTCTGATTCTATGTAGATTATTCTGAGACTGTTAGTTAACTAGGAGGATTTTGCAGCCTTTAAGATGATGTTTGGCTTTTGCTTAACATTTTACATGGTACCTAAAGTGCCCTTATATTTAAAGAATGAAAATTTGAGTCACTAGCCCAGTGATTAAGAGCTTTATAAAATGTCACATTTTATGGATAGATATGAATAATTGCAGTTTCTAATTTATAGTGACCTCAATGATTTCCCTCAGTGGTGGGGCAATTAGCTCTTTAAAGTTCAAAGCTGACTTAGACAGTGAGATACTGGGTCACGTGTGTGAGTGGAGTTTTCTTCTGATGGGAAGCTTTATGAGAGAGCTTTGGGGTTAGACTGACTAGTCTGGTGTTGACTCTTGGTTTTGCCATTTGCAAGCTGTGTGGAAGTGCTAGCAAAAGATTTGACTTTTGTGTCAAAAGCAGAAAGGTAATAATAATAACAGCACTTCCCTCATAAGGTTGTTGGGTTTCCCTGGTGGCTCAGATGGTAAAGAATCTGCCCGCAATGCAGGAGACCCAGGTTCTATCCATGGATTGGGAAGATCCCCTGGAGAAGGGAATGGCAGACTGCTCCAGTATTCTTGCCTGGAGAATTCCATGGACAGAGGAGCCTGGTGGGCTACAGTCGATGGGAGTCGCAAAGAGTCAGATATGACTGAGTGACTAACACTTTCACTTTCACACTTTCATTTAAGGTTGTTATGAGCTTGAAATGGTATACTTAGCTTAAAGTGCTCAATTAGCACTCAGTAAAGGTCAGATATTATTCTCTGTCTATGAAGTAGCTCACTTTTCTTTCCTTTTTTCTTTGGTATTGGCATGCCTTTGGCCAGGAATTATGGGAGGGGCCCTGAGGACTAACTATTTCAGTATCTACTCCTCAGGATTCCCCCTTTCTTCCCCTTCTCTTCTTTCCTCCTTTCCAGACTGGCAGTGCTGGGGAAGGCAGTTTTCCTAATTTGTTGCCCCTTTCATTTTCAGAGTTTTGATATTACTTCCTAAGAGAAAGCACAGTTTAACAACCATGGTGAAGTGATAAAGCTTAAATTCAACAGAGTTCTTACAGCCTTGATCCCTGGCGTGATATTTGCCTCCCTCACAGAGATATTTCCTCTCGTTTAAAGTATTTAATGGCAAAAGCACCTGCTTTCTCCTTTCTCCATGACTGCCCCCTCTTCCAGAAAGATGAGTACTGAGGGTGGTGGGCTTTGTGTGAGGTGAGATTCATTATTCTCTTTTACGTAGGAATAGTGCTGTGGGGGAATTCTTTGCAAACCCAGCACAAAGTCTATTATGTAATTAATTTATCCAATTCAAAAAGTGCTTCTGATTGCTTACTATGGGATTTCTGATTTTATTTAAAAAATGTGTCACTGCAGTTTAGTGGGAAGTCTGTACTGGGAAAGTCTGTGAAATTTATCTTTTGTAAGGATATTGTTGAAGATAGTTTTCATTCTTTGTTGTCCTCTTTTGGAAGACTCTTGAAAAGAAAAATTCCTATTTTGTTTTCAGTTCAGTTCAGTCGCTCAGTTGTGTCCGACTCTTTGCGACCCCATGAATTGCAGCACGCCAGGCCTCCCTGTCCATCACCAACTCCTGGAATTCACTCAAACTCACATCCATTGAGTCAGTGATGCCATCCAGCCATCTCATCTTCTGTCGTCCCCTTCTCCTCCTGCCCCCAATCCCTCCCAGCATCAGAGTCTTTTCCAATGAGTCAACTCTTCTCATGAGGTGGCCAAAGTACTGGAGTTTCAGCTTTAGCATCATTCCTTCCAAAGAAATCCCAGGGCTGATCTCTTTCAGAATGGACTGTTTTGTTTTAGTGTCAGCTAATTATTGATTTATTTTCCTAAGTAATTGTTCTATCTTAGGAATCACACTTTTTTTTTTAAATTTATTTTTTAAATTTTAAAATCTTTAATTCTTACATGCGTTCCCAAACATGAACCCCCCTCCCACCTCCCTCCCCATAACATCTCTCTGGAATCACACTTTTTGTGTTCACATTTTGATTTAGTGACTTTGTATTTCAAATATCTTTGTAAGCTACCTTAAATGTTTCCTGAGACCAAGGTAATATATAAAAGCTGTCATGATTATAGGTATTAAAATTATGGTATTCTAAACATCCTTCATCTCCTCAGAATTACAGTAATCATTTGTTCATTTCTTTGTGTCACAAATCATGCAAAACACTTTGTAAATTATCTCTCCGAATCCCCAAGACAGCATTACACAGAGGATATTTTTTTTTCCTTTTTATAGGTGAGAAAACTAAAGTGTAGAGAGGTTAGGGTCATAAAATTAGTAAATTAAGAAGCCAGATTTTGAACTCAGCCAGGCTGAAACTTGAACCCTAGTTTTTACTATTTTTAATTACTTGAAAAAGATGAGTTGGTCTTCCATGTTTTCATTGGCAATCACATTTGAACAATTCAATGTCCTGTGCCTTTAAAATATGTTGAAATAATTTAGCAGTGTTATCAAATGTCAAATTACAAGTTAAAGAGGGCATAATAGACATTTTTGGACTTCCCAGATGGTGCTAGTGGTAAAGAACCCGCCTACCAATGTAGGAGACTTAGGAGACATGAGTTCGATCTCTGGGTCAGGAAGATCCCCTGGAGAAGGAAATGGCAACTCACTCCAGTATTCTTACCTGGGAAATCCCATGGACAGAGGAGCCTGGTGGGCTACGGTCCATGGGGTCACAAAGAGTCAGACATGACTGAAGAGACTTAACACTCACACAATAGACATTTTTATTTGTAGTCACGTCCAAGATTATTTTACTTGAGTTGCTTTAAAATTTGTAGATGGTGGTAGGTCACTAGAGATCTTTAGATACATTACTACAGATTATGTTTTTTTATGAGACTGTGGAATTCAATAATTGCTCACATGAAGACAGGTACTCTTAGGGATCAACTTTCATTGTTGTTGTTTTAAAAGTAAACTGTAATATCATCTGAAAATGAGCTAATGTACTTGAGGTTGCCACTTGCAGAGCCTGAAAGCTGGAGTGATTATCTCAGCCACACCTCTGAGTTCTACTGATGAATTGCAAAGAAGAGAAAGGAAGGATTGTTTTCTTCAGCCCTTGATTGAGAAGTCCAAAGCTCTGTTTTCTTTATTTCTGAGTACCCTTTATGGTCTTACTCCAGAATATTAAATGACAAGAAGAAGGTTCCCCGCCCCCCACCCCCTTCTCAATTCCTTTTATTTTTTATTTTTTTCCTAACAGTTTTGGAAAGCATCCTCCTTCCAGGCATTTAAAAGCTTTTTTGGCATCTTATGCTGCCAGTGTTAACACTGGCAGTTGGTACAATTTACAATAGTGCATTAAATATAAATCTCATTTTTACATCACTTGCTTAAAGTTGATTTGTGATACACCTTTACTGGTAATGATAGATATGTATGATGAATTATTGCATGTTTAGCCCATGCACTTAAACTACATGGAGGTAAGCAATTACACATTTATTTCAGAAGTATTAATGCATTTCTACAGCTTAATTTTTGTCATGTCTCTGTCAGCTTTGCAAAAGGCCATGATCAGTTTTTATGTCCTTGAGTTAGGTCATTTCCGTTCTGGGAAAGAGACACTGAGCAATTAGAATAAATGATTTTAAGCCTTTTTTAGAATTTTAAATTAACTTCTGACATAAACCTTTCTCATCTGGGTGACATCTAGGCCTTGAGAGTTTTTGTGGCATGCCTTATTGTCTTTGTGAGATTAGAACATTGTTTGTAGGATATGTGAGTGTGTAGCAGTTTATTTCAAATGTTTTGGGGCCCCTTGAGAAGGACAGAAAAGCATAATATTTTCTAAGCTTTTTCCAGTGTGTCTCTTTTTTTGAATGAGAGCATGTGTTTTGGTTTCAGCTGCACCCGTATTTGATTTTAGTCTAGCTGATGTTTCCTCCACCCTGGCCTCTGCAGAGTTCTGTTTTCCTTAGAGCACTCACCTTCAGTGAGTCTAACTTTTCTCTTTGAATCCTTAGTTCTCTAGAGACTTTCTGGCTTCTGGCTTATTTGTTATTGTTGTTTTAGGGTCTCTGCCTTTACCAAATTTGATCTTTCCCCCGATTTGACCTTGCTTTTTAAAATAGAAGTTGAAAGTGATACTGTCCTCCAGTCTTTCTTAACTTGAGCTGACTTTATGTGAGAGAACTAAGCTCTACTGAAATTGATTTGAGTGGTCATTTTTTTAAGTCTCCCAAGAGACTGAATGCATTGGAAAGGAGTTCATTCATTTCATCCAATGGATGCCTTTGGGCATGAGGACTTAATTCCCTTGTAGAACCCCAATTTAGAAGGACAGTAAGACTATGCTTTTTCCAGTGGTCATGTATGGATGTGAGAGTTGAACTATAAAGAAAGCTGAGCACTGAAGAATTGATGCTTTTGAACTGTGGTGCTGGAGAAGATTCTTGAGAGTCCCTTGGACTGCAAAGAGATCCAGCCAGTCCATCCTAAAGGAGATCAGTCCTGGGTGTTCATTGGAAGGACTGATGTTGAAGCTGAAACTCCAGTACTTTGGCCACCTGATGCAAAGAACTGACTCATTTGAAAAGACCCTGATTCTGGGAAAGATTGAAGGCAGGAGGAGAAGGGGACAACAGAGGATGAGATGGCTGAATGTCATCACCAACTCAATGGACGTGGGTTTGAGTGGACTCCGGGAGGTGGTGATGGAGAAGGAGGCCTGGCATGCTGCGGTTCATGGGGTCGTGAAGTGTTGGACACTACTGAGTGACTGAACTGAACTGAACTGAAGACTTGCTTTGAATGTACATCCAGCAAGGGGAGGGGCAGGGTGACTGACACGCGTTCAGTGGCATCATTGCCTTGGGGTAATGCATGGGGACCTTCAATGCATTACCTCATTAAATATTAGAGTTTTCTTGAAGAGCTGTGAAATTAATCAGGGCCACTGATAGTTCTTCTATTAGATCTTTCCTGATTTCTTTTTAAGGCTTACAGAAGACCCAGGCTACACTGAGTATATTTGGTTCCTCTTGGAGCAAAAATAATAAAACAAAGATCCAGAGGATCTTGAGCTGCCTGATAGTAGGAACTGTGTCCATCTGGACTCTTCTCTATCCTTAGCACTTGGAGCTAGCCTATTATAGGTGTACAATAAATGCCTTTCAATAAAAATTAGATGTAATCTAGGCCAGATATACAGCACACATTTATTCTTAATCTCCTCTAAGATAGTTCTAGATGCTTTTATTTTACATTTGTAGAGGTTATGAGTCTGGTTATGGTCTTCCTGAACCCTCTCATCTTCATTGAAGTGTCAATCTCTCAGTCACGTCTGACTCTCTGCAACCCCGTGAACTGTAAGCCCACCATACTCCTCTGCCCATGGGATTTTCCAGGTAAGAAAACTGGAGTGGGTTGCCATTCCTTTCTCCAGGGCATCTTCCCAACCCAGGGATTGAACTTGGGTCTCCTGCATTGCAGTCAGCTCCTTTACCGTCTGAGGCACCTGGGAATAAACCCCTGATCTTTATTAAAGTGAATAAAGATTCACAGAATGCTGATGTGACTTGATTTGTTTTGTGAGCATGTGGTTGAGAGAGGCAACTGTCAACAGAAGCACATATTTTTCACCAGAAATCTGTTTTGAGAAGCTGGGATGTCCTCGTTCCCAGGCCTCTGGCTGCTGCTGCACCAGCTGAGACAAAGCAGAGATTATAGCAGGACATGCCTTCCATTAGAGGCTGTCATGAATCACTGCTTTTATTGGGAAGAAATTGTTCACGGTAATATGAAGACCTTGATACAAGAGTGACCATCCCTGGCACAGGAATACATGAAATAAAGATCTTGGTACCATTTCCATACCCATTTGAAAATAATTAGGCTTAGAATGACATCAGAGATGTTTTTCTACATTATATGTACTAAAACCAATCTGACTTCGGTGACAGGGACTCTGGAGAAAACATGAAATCATTTAGAAAATGTAGCAAGGCTTTGATAAGTAGAAACATTTAAACAAGTTCAAAAACAAACTATGACGCTGTTTCTGAAAAGTAGTCTTTGTTTTCGTCTTGTCTTGATTGTGTCGTTGTCTCTGTCTTTTCCCCCAGAGTGTGGCCTTGTAAGGTATTCCTTACAATTAATTTGTTGAGTTCAGTATGCCAGTCTTGTGACAATGACCCAGTGCCATTCAGTTCAGTTCAGTTCAGTCACTCAGTTGTGTCTGACTCTTTGCGACCCCATGAATCGCAGCACGCCAGGCCTCCCTGTCCATCACCAACTTCTGGAGTTCACTCAGACTCACATCCAGTGAGTCAGTGATGCCATCCAGCCATCTCATCCTCTGTCGTCCCCTTCTCCTCCTGCCCCCAATCCCTCCCAGCATCAGAGTCTTTTCCAATGAGTCAACTCTTCGCATGAGGTGGCCAAAGTACTGGAGCTTCAGCTTTAGCATCATTTCTTCCAAAGAAATGCCAGGGCTGATCTCCTTCAGAATGGACTGGTTGGATCTCCTTGCAGTCCAAGGGACTCTCAAGAGTCTTTTCCAACACCACAGTTCAAAAGCATCAAGTCTTTGGCGCTCAGCCTTCTTCACAGTCCAACTCTCACATCCATACATGACTACTGGAAAAACCATAGCCTTGACTAGATGGACCTTAGTCGGCAAAGTAATGTCTCAGCTTTTGAATATGCTATCTAGGTTGCCATTAGTTTGTACCAAATAAGGAAATAAACATCTATTTCAAAAATGAAAGGAGGAAAAATGAAATGAAGGATTGATTGAGTTAGTGGAGGCAGGAGATTGGACATAAGAGGCAGTAACATAAGATAATGATGAAATCCTATGCCCTTGAGAAAAAAAGATAGAAATCTTGGAGAGATCTAGAGGGTTCAAGGATGTCATGCCTACATATCAAGAATTAGGGAACCTTTGCTGATGTCTGGGTAACATTAGCCAGCATCTTGTTATTCTCCCAGTATTGCAGCAACGTCTCCCTCCTCCCTATCCAAACCCTCATCATACAGCCCACCAACATAACACCAAAACCTAGGAGTCAAACTTGACTCTGCCTTTTCCTTACCTCCCACAACCAACCTATCAGCAATTCTGAGGTTCTTTTTCCAAAATAAACTTTGGAACTATTTAATCATCTCTGATTGTACTGCCAGTCCTGGTCTTAGAATACTATCATTTCTTTCCTGGACAACTGCCAGAGAATCCTGATCTTCAATCAAACTACTCTTTTCTCATTCTTGTTGTCTATGCTCCTTCCTTCCACAGCAGAGAGATAAAAGAAAACTAAAGAAAATCACAACAAACTGTGGAAAATTCTTCAAGAGATGGGAATACCAGACCACTTGACCTGTTTCTTGAGAAATCTGTATGCAGGTCAGGAAGCAACAGTTAGAAGTGGACATGGAACAACAGACTGGTTCCAAATCTGGAAAGGAGTCCTTCAAGGCTGTATATTGTCACCCTGCTTATTTAACTTATATGCAGAGTACATCATGGGAAACACTGTGCTGGAGGAAGCACAAGCTGGAATCAAGATTGCCGGGAGAAATATCAATAACCTCAGATATGAAGATGACACCACCCTTATGGCAGAAAGCAAAGAAGAACTAAAGAGCCTCTTGATGAAAGTGAAAGAGGAGAGTGAAAAACTTGGCTTAAAACTCAACGCTCAGAAAACTAAAAACATGTCATCTGGTCCCATCACTTCGTGGCAAATAGATGGGGAGACAGTGGAAACAGTGGTAGACTTTATTTTTTTGGGCTGCAAAATCACTGCAGATGGTGACTGCAGCCAGGAAATTAAAAGACGCTTACTCCTTGTTATAACCAACCTAGACAGCATATTAAAAAGCAGAGACATTACTTTGCCAACAAAGGTCTATCTAGGAAAGTTATGGTTTTTCCTGTGGTCATGTATGGATGTGAGAGTTGGACTATAAAGAAAACTGAGTGCCGAAGAATTGATGCTTTTGAACTGTGGTGTTGGAGAAGACTCTTGAGAGTTCCTTGGACTGCAAAGAGATCCAACCAGTCCATCCTAAAGGAAATCAGTCCTGAATATCATTGGAAGGACTGATGTTGAAGCTGAAACTCCAATACTTTGGTCACCTGATGAGAAGAGCTGACTCTTTGGAAAAGACCCTGATGCTGGGAAAGATTGAGGGCAAGAAGAGAAGGGGACGACAGAGGATGAGATGGCTGGATGGCATCACCGACTCAATGGACATGAGTTTGAGTGAACTCTGGAAGTTGGTGATGGACCCGGAGGCGTGGTGTGCTGCGGTTCATGGAGTCACAAAGATTTGGACGCAACTGAGTAACTGAACTGAACTGAACTGAAAGAAAATCAAAGTTCCCATTTGTTAAAAATGCACCAGTGGGTCTTCTTAACGCTGAGGATGATTCAAACCCCTGCAGTGCTGGGGGAAGCCGACCCCTCACCCTGTGCCACCCACTCTCCACAGGCTCCAGCCACACTCCTTGCCTATGTTTTGGGTCCCAAGCTTCCTCCTGCCTTAGGGCTTTTATTCTTGCCTCCTACACACATCTTTTCCTTCTTGTCCTGTCCCTGGTTTCTCATCCTTCCATATTGATTCAGATATCCCTCCTTGGGGATATCGTTCTGTTCCATTCTACAGAAAATTGTCCCCATTTACTGCTGCTAAGTCACTTCAGTCATGTCCGACTCTTTGCGACCCCATGGACTGGCTTCTTCACCCATGGGATTTCCCAGGCAAGCGTACTGGAGTGGGGTGCCATCCCCATTTACTACATTGCCTTATTTCTTTCACAGCACTTGCTAAGATCTAGAATTTGTTTATGTTCTTATTTCTCTTCCTACCAGAGGCAGGAACCTGTGGCTTTTTCACAACTGCTGTAGTCCCATTGCCATTGTTTAGTAAGCACTCCATAAATACTGGTTGAGTGAAATAATTCTTTATTCAGATGTGCTCTTTCCTTATGGCTAAGAGAGTCCTTGAGACTTGATATCTTGTATTTCAACTTTCACACCCCTCTTTTCTGTTCCCCTCATCAAGCGATCCTCCTACCAATCAATTCATTGCCCACTCCAGTGCAGGGTGGGCAGCAACCCCTCTGGTCATCAAAAGGATCCAGCCATGGCTGAGTCCCACCTAGTAGGGGCACAGCTTGGGCTGAAACTGGGCCTCACTTTTTAAAAATTTTGTTTTATTGAAGTATAGTTAATTTGCAATCTTGTGTTAATTTCTACTGTACAGCAAAATGATTGCTATGCATATGTGTATATATATATATGAATATATATGTTCTTTTTCATATTACTTTCTATTATGGTTTATCACAAGATATTGAACATAGTTCCCTGTGCTGTAATGTAGGACCTTTTTGTTTATTTATTCTATGTGTAATAGTTTGCACCTGCTAATCCACAAATCCCAATAAACGTTTATATTTCTGTGGTATCAGTTTTAATAGTTCCTTTTTCATTTAAAAAATTTTTATTTATTGAGTTTTCTTTTTCTTTTTTCTTGGTAAGTCTTGCTAAAGGTTTATCTATTTTGTTTATCTTTTAAGAAGTTAAGCATCACATAAGTCTTGATATGTTGTGTTTACATTTTCATTTTTCCCAAGATTTAAAAAAATCTCTCTTTTGATTTCTTTACCCACTGGTTATTCAATAGCATGTTGTTTAATCTTCACATATTTGTGAATTTTCTAGTTTTCTTTTTTTGTGACTGATTTCTAGTTCCATACTAGTGTGATTGGAAAAGAGTCACTTAAACTTATTAAAACTTGTTTATTAAAGCTTAACTAAATTTATTAATAAATTAATTTATTAAGGCCTAACATATGATGTCTCCTGGAGAACGTTTCATGTGCACTTGAGAATGCTATGTTTTCTGCTGTCGTTGGATGGTATGTTCTATAGATGAATGCTAGGTCTGTCTAGTCTAACACAGAGTTTAAATACAGTGTTTGCTGGTTGATACTTCTGTCTATCCAGAATGTCTCTCCAATGTTAAAGTGAGTTACGGACATCTCCTACTATTGTTATATCACTGTCTGTTCCTCCTTTCAGATCTGTTAATATTTGCTTTGTATATTTAGATCACCCCCATGGTGGCCCAAACGGTAAAAAATTTGCCTGCGATGCAGGAGACCCAGATTCAATCCCTGGGCCGGGAAGATCCCCTGGAGAAGGCAATGGCAATCCACTCCAGTATTCTTGCCTGGGCAATTCCATGGACAGAAGAGCCTGGCGGGCCACAATCCTTGAGGTTCAAAGAGTCGGACATGACTGAGCAATTAACACTTTTGTATATTTAGGTGCTCCAATGTTAGATGCATAAATATATATGAATGCTTTATTCTTTTGATGAATAAATTCTTTTATCATTACATAATGACTTTTTTTTCTTTGGTCTTCCCTGGTGGCTCAGAGGGTAAAGTGTCTGCCTGCAATACAGGAGACCTGGGTTTGATCCCTGGGTCAGGAAGATCCCCTGGAGAAGGAAATGGCAACCCACTCTAGTACTCTTGCCTGGAAAATCCCATGGACAGAGAAGTCTGGTAGGCTACAGTCCGTGGGGTCTCAAAGAGTCGGACACGACTGAGCGACTTCACTTTCTTTCTAATGACTTTTTTGTGTGTCTAGACTTTGACTTAAAGTCTAATTTTTTAATTATATCACTTTAAACCTGAAAGCTGAGATAGGTCTCTGGTAGACAGCAAATCACTAAATCTTGTGTTTTTAGCCATTCAGTCATTCTTTTTGATTGGAAAATTTAGTTGATTTACATTTAAAATAGTTATTTATAAGCATGAACTTACTCTTCCAATTTTGTTCATTATTTTCTGCCTGTTTTATAATTTTCTATCTCTTCCTCTTTTATTCTCTTCCTTTGTGATTTGATTATTTTTGTAGCGGTGTACTTTGATTCCTTTTTTCTTTTATTTATCTGCTATAGGTTTTTACTTTGTGGTTACCATGGGGCTTATATTAAAAAAAAGCATATTAGTAACAGTCTGTTTGAAGCTAACAACAACCTAATTTCAAATGTACTTAATAACTCTAAATTTTTATCTCCCTCTCATTTAATGTTTCTCACTAACAAATACTGCAGTTGTAAATATTTTCAATACTTTTGTATTTCAACTTTATAATAGGACTGTATTACCACAACCATTACAATATTAGACTATTCTGAATTTAACTATATATATCTTTACTGGTGAGTTTTATGCTTTCATATGTTTTCCTGTTACTAGTTAGCATCTTTCTAATATAGCTTTGGTTTTATCTTTATTTATATTTTCATTTTGATGGCATTCTGAAAGAAATTTTACTTGAGCATATTTTGGATGACCTGGAAACCTACTTTGTAACAGTGGCCTGTAGCAGCCTTGCAGTATGCTCATTTGCATTTCTGTTTGTGATTAATCTATACCAAGTAAAGGCCAACTGATATTAGTTCCATTGAAAAAGAGATGTTTTGCAATAGTTTAAATAGAGTTGTGTTCCTTGACCTTTGTTTCCAAATACGTATGCCTACATTACTCCTGTGTGATAAGCTGTCACAGAATGTTGATTTTCTCAGGGTTGCAGTGGCAGTCCTCAGGGACCCCTGGAAAAGCACAGTGGGGAAGTGGGGTGAGCAGAACTCTACTCTTTCTCCCTTGTACCCACCCCTCCTATCCCCTCATGCTTGAGTCACTTTAGTGCTCAGTCACTTTAGTCTTTGTGACCCCACGGGCTGTAGCCCGCCAGGCTCCTCTGTCCATGGAATTTCCCAGACAAGAGTACTGGAGTGGGTTGCCATTTCCTCCTTCAGGGGGTCTTCCTGACCCAGGGATCAAACCCATGTCTCCTGCACTGGCAGGTGGATTCTTCACCACTGGCTCACCTGGGAAGCCCTCCTGCTCTCTCCTATATCCCCCTCAGCAAAGTGACCTTCTTTTTCTATTTTGTGTATCAGTCTTGTTTATGACAAGTCTGTTGACCAATGGTTTCATGCTCTCAAAACAAGTGTTTTTTAAACCACTGGCCTAGACCGTTGCAGCTTCAGGAGAGAATTTAAAATATTATAGGAATTTGTAATAAAAAACAATTGGCTAAAATTTGACTATAACCTTATTTTCAGAAGCAAAATATGGGAAACTCAGAAGTATAAATGCAAGTAAGTTTCCATTTAAAACAAAACAGAACACATTTCAGTACCATGAAGCATTGGAGTGGGATACTTCACGTTTCTCACGTTAGAATTTCGTAGATAACTTCAGGACCCCTCAGTGAATCAGAGGCAGAGCCAAGACTAGAACAGACTAGTCTTGTTCTAACATTTTTTCCATTATTCTGCCTCTTTCTCACACTCTTATCTCTCAAAACTACTTCACTTAAAAATTCTAGGGAAAATTAAGCTTTTCTCATGAGTGTTTTGAGGCGTGAGGACTGAAAGTATCCTTTGAACCAGAGTGAATACATTTGCAAATCTCTTAAGTTTCTTTTTGTCTGATGACAGCTTGTTCTTTTCTATCCTCCCTTCTCTTTGCTGCAGCAAATGCCGTAGTACATATAAGGCTTTGGACTGTAGCCCACCAGGCACCTCCATCCATGGGATTCTCCAGGCAAGAATACTGGACTGGGTTGCTATTCCCTTCTCCAGGGGATCTTCCCAACCCACAGACTGAATCCAGGTCTCCAAAATTTCAGGCAGATTCTTTACCATCTAAGCCACCAGGAAGCCCATTTAGGTATAAGTAAGGGTTTTTAAACATTTTCTGTTCATTTGTGAGATCTTTTGGAGTTAAGATGTATAGGTATGGTTGAAAAAGAAAGCACTATAATTTTACTGCCCCTGGGGCCTGATTCTTGCCTGTCAACTTCTTAGTATCTTGGATGCTCTAATCTGAAATACACTGATATTCTTATTTGGTATGTAGACTGCTCTTTACCCTGCCCCTTGTAGCATGTCATCTTTGGTCCACTTGTCTAGAAAACTGAAGTCAAATGGGTAGGCTTCAAGCTTACTCATAAAATTCACATTCTGGAAGTTTACTATGACTGGGACATATTTTTCTTCTATTTGCAAAATTGGTGCTAACCAAGTTGGCTATAAAACTGTAGTGTTACTTCTATTTATTCTTTTAGTCTACAGAAACTCTAGAAGTTCCTCCTTTTAATGTTCATATCTTCAAATTTCAGATTAGCTAATTTTCTATTGAACATTTGCATTATTCTCCTTACTTTATCAGGTAGCTCAGCTGGTAAAGAATCCACTTGCAGTGCCGGAGACTCTGGTTCAATTCCTGCGGCAGGAAGTTCCCCTGGAGAAGGGATAGGCTAGCCACTCCAGTATTCTTGGGCTTCCCTGGTGGCTCAGATGGTAAAGAATCTGCCTGCAATGTGGGAGACCTGGGTTTGATCCCTGGGTTGGGAAGAGGGCATGACAACCCACTCCAGTATTCTTGCCTGGAGAATTCTCAGGGACAAAGGGGCCTGGCAGGCTACAGTCTATCGGGTCGCAAAGAGTCAGACATGGCTGAGCGACTAAGCACAGCCTATTTTTCTATTGAACATTTTCATCATTCTCTTTACTTTATTTCTAAGTAATTTCCTTTCTCTTTCCCTCTCTCCTTCCCTCCCGTTCCTCCTTAAAACACAATTATTGACACTGCTCTGTGTCAAAGAGTGTACGATTATAACTATAGCCAAAAGTTTAATAATTAGATTGAATAGCTCCAGATGCCATCTTCCATCTGTGTTGCTGAATGAAGTTTTGACTGTGTTGAGTATGGAGGAAATGGAGCCATTGGTTCTCAAGTATTCTAGCTTTTCTCTTTTCTGGTCCCCCTCCCCCTAGATTTACCCAGCTGTGTTTGTGTTTATTCGTTATACCCTGTGGCTCTTGCTGACTGCACTTCTGATTTCAAAGATTGCCCATGTTTGTTGATGTCTCCTGGATTGAATTTATTGTTTCTGGTTTTCTGCTGTATGGTTTCCTACTTACATACACTGGACTTAATTTTATTTTTGAAAATGCTGTTTCTCTGAATCATCCCAGCCAATCTGAACCCTTTTTCAACTCCTAGAAGCTTAACAATTGTACCCCAGTGAAGACAAATACCGACTGACTGTGCTTCTTTCTCTCATGTAGGTCACTGATAAAAATTAATAATTTGGTGCTTTTTCTCTTGGTGTAGAAAGTAGGTTACTGTGGGCCCATAGAAAACATCTTATTTTGCTGTGTTACAGTGTTGCTTGTGATCATGCGAGTTGTCCTGGCATTCATTTGCTTCTTTATATTCCCCAGTTACAAGTAACATAAGACAATCATGCTCGATGTTTTGTTTTATTTTATTTTAGAATATGTGTGTAAGAGTAATGAGACTAAATCTAAAGCTCCATCTGACTCTTTTGTTGGTAGCATGTTATCAGCTAGGTGTGCAGTTTGCCAAAAATATTTCAACATAAAGGCACATTCAGAGGCTTTTTAAAAATAGTTTCACACCATGCATACTATACTGTGGTTTTCTTTTAGCACTTAAAATAACATTATTGTATTTCTCCAGATGAACAGATATGCATTATGCTTTCTCTATAGCTGCATATGTTCTATAATACAGATATACTATAATTTATAGCCATTACCCTATTGATATACATTGATTATTTCTAATTTTTTTGCCACTCACTAAAAATATTGTGTAACAACATTAAAATGTTACAGTGATAACCGTTATGCATACATATGTTTTTATTATGGTGCTTTTACTGCTAAAGGATAGACTCCCCAAAGTATAGTTGGTAAGTCAAGGTATATATGTTTCTTACTGGAATAAATATTGCCACATTACTTTGCAAAAGGCTGTAGCAGTTCATGCTTCCATCAGCGATGTAGGAGTGTCCATTTTTCTGTATCTTTCTGAACACTGGATATTTTTACTCTTTTAAACATAGGCCAAAAACTGATGGTTTAGAAACAATATGTTTTATTTTCTGTTTCCCATTGTCCACTGATAAGGTCAATGTTTTTTGTTTGTTTGTTTAAGTTTTATGGCCATTTGGCTTTCCTGTGAGTATCCTGTACATAACCTTTGCTCAGTCTTATTTTGAGTTGTTTATTTTCTTCTTGTCAATTTGTAGTTCTTTATATTTTAGAACTAGTAATCTTGTATTTGTGAGTTTTTAAAAATAAACTTTTAATTTTAGGGCAGTGTTAGATTTGTAGAACAATTGTGAAGAAAATCCAGAGAGTTTCTGTGTTTCCCTCATCCTCCCTGCCCCTAGGTCCCATATTGGTAACATCTTAACATTTGCCACAATTAATAAGCCTACGAAATACATATTAGTAACAACTTAATGCTTATCACAGTCAAAGAACCCATAAAACACATCATTATTAAATAAATCTCATACTTTATTGAAGTTTTTGTTGTTGTTCAGTTGCTAAGTCACATCTGACTCTTTGTGGCTCCATGAACTACAGCACACCAGACTTCCTTGTCCTTCACCGTCTCCTGGAGTTTGCTCAAACTCATGTCCATAAAGTTGCTGAATGCCATCCAACAATCCCATCCTCTTTTGCCCCTTCTCCTCCTGCTCTCGATCTTTAGCAGTATCAGGGTCTTTTCCAAGGAGTTGGTTCTTTGATTCAAGTGGCCAAAGTATTGGAGCTTCAGCTTCAGCTTCAGCATCAGTCCTTCCAATGAATATTCAGGGTTGATTTCCTTTAGGATTGACTGGTTTGATCTTCTTGCTGTCCGAGTAGCTTTAGTTATTATTTTCCCTAATGTTTTTTTTTTTTTTCTTCTGTTCTGGGATACTATCCAGGGGACCACATTGCTTTAAATTGTCTTATTTTTTTAGGTTTCTCTGTGCTGTGAAAGTTTCTCAAAATTTCCTATTTTTTGATAACCTTTTCAGTTTTAAGGAGTACCATGCAGGTGTTTGTTAAATGCCTCCACAGTTGAGGTTTGTGTCTGTTTTTCTCATGATTAGACTGAGTTTATGGGTATTTGAAGCACGATCGCAGAAGTAAATGCCATTGGCATTGAATCACATCAAGCGTACATTCCATTAACATGAGTTATGATCATGTTTTGTTGGTGATCACCTTGATTGTTCGGCTGATGTAGTGTTTGTTGTGTTTCCTCATTGTCCAGTTATTCTTCCCTGGCCTCCCCACTTTCCATACTAACTGCACTCTGGAAAGAAGTAGCTATGTGCAATCCAAACATGTAAGGAATGGGGAGTTATGATCAACCTCCTTTGAGGGTGCAGTATTTATGTAAATTATTTGTAATTCTGCAAGGGAGATTTGAATCTTTCTCCCTACTCTATTTGTTAATACTCCTATCATTGTTTGTTTGTTTTAGCAAGAGTACTTCCTTACAGTTTCTACAAGATCCTCCAAGCTCGTCTACTATATTTCCTGCCATGGTCCTAGAATCAGCCATTTCTTCAAGGGACCATGATTCCTTTACCATACAATATTAGAAAATAATCTGGCTCTACCTAAGATGACAAATTCAGCAGACAAGGCAAGGGAATGTATGTGTATACATTTCTATACAAATGAATATATCCTTCTATATGTAACTTTCTGTATCTATATTACGCTAATAAGTTCATTCTGATATCTCCAACTCTCATCCATTACCACTGGATCATTCTAGTCTCCTCTCATTTATTTGTAACCTCCAAAAGAGATGGGAATACCAGATCACCTGACCTGCCTCTTGAGAAATCTGTATGCAGGTCAAGAAGCAACAGTTAGAACTGGGAATGAAACAACAGACTGGTTCCAAATCAGGAAAGGAGTCCGTCAAGGCTGTATATTGTCATCCTGCTTATTTAACTTGTATGCAGAGTACATCATGAGAAACCCTGGAATGGATGACGCACAAGCTGGAATCAAGATTGCCGGGAGAAATATCAATAAGCTCAGATATGCAGATGACATCACCCTTATGGCAGAAAGTGAAGAGGAACTAAAAAGCCTCTTGATGAAAGTGAAAGAGGAGAGTGAAAAAGTTGGCTTAAAGCTCAACATTCAGAAAACTAAGATCATGACATCTGGTCCCGTCACTTCATAGCAAATAGATAGGGAGACAATGGAAACAGTGAGAGATTTTACTTTTTGGGGCTCCAAAATCACTGCAGATGGTGACTGCAGCCATGAAATTAAAAGATGCTTGCTCCTTGGAAGAAAAATTATGAGCAACCTAGACAGCATATTCAAAAGCAGAGACATTACTTTGCCAACAAAGGTCTGTCTAGTCAAAGCTATGGTTTTTCCAGTAGTCATGTATAGATGTGAAAGCTGGACTATAAAGAAAGCTAGAGTGTTGAAGAATTGATGCTTTTGAACTGTGGTGTTCAAGAAGACTCTTGAGAGTCCCTTGGACTGCAAGGAGATCCAACCAGTCCATCCTAAAGGAAATCAGTCCTGAATATCATTGGAAGGACTGATGCTGAAGCTGAAACTCCAATACTTTGGCCACCTGATGCGAAGAACTGACTCCTTGGAAAAGACCCTGATGCTGGGAAAGAATGAAGGCAGGAGGAGAAGGGGACGACCGAGGATGAGATGGCTGGATGGCATCACCGACACAATAGACATGAGTTTGAGTAAACTCCGGGAGTTGGCGATGGACAGTGAGGCCTGGTGTGCTGCAGTCCATGGGGTTGCAAAGAGTTGGACATGACTGAGCCACTGAACTGACTGAACAAGTAAACCTAGCTCCCCCCACTGACTAGTCATTTCCTTATTTGTACCATTGTGTATAAATTGTTAGGACTTCCCTGGTGGCTCAGATGGTAAAGCATCTGTCTCCAATGTGGGAGACCCAGGTTTGATCCCTGGGTTGGGAAGATCCCCTGGAGAAGGAAATGGCAATCCATTCTAGGACCTACACTTATTTCTAGGGGAGAAGACTTTGTCAGCATGAATTCAGCTTTAGTCTTGTAGATTCTGCTCATTTCCATTTGTTTAGGTCAGCACCTTTTGCCTTGGTTCCCTTCTGTGGGGCTGTTTCTCGGGCATTTGTAATGCTGTTAGAATGTTTTTTCGCATTCTACATTCCTTCCTGAGGTTTCCTGACCTACTAAATTATGTTCTTAAAATTTGTATACATTAAGGTTCACTCTTTTTGCTGTAAAAGGCTATGGATTTTGGCACATTCATAGTGTCATTTATCCATCATTACTATAACATACAGAATAGATTCAGTGCCCAAACTATTCCTGATGACTCACTTATTCACCTCTTTCTCCTTCCATAGCATTGATCTTTTTACCATTTCAGTAGGTTTGCATTTTCTGGAATGTGATACAACTGGAGTCACCGAACGAGGTGCCCCTTCACACTGATTTCTTCCACTTAGCAGTATATATTTAAGATTAACATGTCTTTTCATATTTTTCTAGATTATACCTTTTTAAAGTCACTGAAAAACTTCATTGTATCATATTTTACCTATCCACTCACTTTTGGGGGAATTTCCTGGTGGCTTCCAGTTTTGGGTGATTGTGAATACAACTGCTGCAAGCATTCACGTGCAGGTTTCTGTGTGGACATTAAGTTTTTAGTTCTGTAAATACCTAGGAGAGTGCTCACTGGGTCATATGATAAAATGAGGTTTAATCTTGTAAGAGTTGCCAAAGAGCCTTCCAAAGTAGCTGTGAGTACCAGCAAGAGTGAGAGTTCCTGTTGATTTGCACTCTAGTTCCCAGTTGGAACTGTGTCAGGTTTAGGGATTTAAACAAATATTCATAGGGTTTTATTCATAATTGCCCACACATAGAAGCACCTGAGATGTCAGTAGAGGAAAAGATCCTACTGGGTACATTCAGGCAAGGGGATGTTATTCAGTGAAAAAAAGAAATCAACTGTGTATCTATAAGGAAATTTGCAGGGAACCGTAAAGGCTTATTGCTACTAAATGAACGGAGCATCTAAAAAGGTTACACACTATATGATTCCAACTACAGAGGACATTCTGAAAAAGACAGAACTATGGAAACAGTAAAAAGATCAGTGGGTTGCCAGGGGTTAAGGTGGAGAGAAGGAAGAACCCAGGTAGGTGTTTCTCATCCCAGGACTCCTGGAGTCTTGGTAGAACTGAGAGCCTGGGAGATCTGGCTTCCTCTGAGAAGAGAAGTCCAATGCCTCAAGTCATGGTTCTGCCATTTTTCAAGCTGCCTGTGATTGCTTCCTGCAAGGTTTTTTGTTTTTGTTTTTGTTTTCCGCATGATAGCCATTTTAATAGGTATGTAGGTGTATCTCATTGATGTTTTATTTGTAGTTCCCTAGTGACAAATTATGCTGAGCATCTTTTCATATATTTATTTGCCATCTTTGGTAATCTGCCACGTCTTTTGTCAGTGTTTTATTTGGGCTGTTTGTTTTCCTAGTGTTGATTTTTAAATGTTTGTGTATTTTGGGTATAAGTCCTTTATCAGATATGTATTTTGCAATTATTTTCGCCTAGCCTATAATGTGTCTTTTTGTACTCTTCACAATGTCTTTGCAGAACAGAGTTTTTCACTTTAATGAAGTTCCAACTTATCCATTTCTTCTTTCATGAGTTGTGCTTTTGGTGTTGTGAATAAAATTCGCTACTAAATCCAAGGACACAGTATTCGCTTATGCTTTCTTCTGACTTTTATAGTTTTGAATTTTACATTTTGGTCTGTGATCTATTTTGAGCTTACTGTTGTGAAAAGTGTAAAGTCTATGCCTAGGGTGTTTAATAATTTATTTTTCCACATATGAACATCTCCTTGTTCCATCATCATTTGATGAAAACTATATCCTTTTAAAATTAACTTGTCTCTTCTCCTTCATCAAAAATTAGATGATTATATTTGTGAGGACCTATTGGTGCACTCTCTGTTCTGTCCATTATCAATTATTTTTCTAATACCACGCTATCTTGATTACTGTGGCTTTATAGTAACACATGAAATTGGGTAGAGTGAGGGGGGTTATCCTTGTTCTGAATCTAAGGGAAAAAACAGCCAATTTCTTTTCAGTAAGCATGGTGTTATTAGGTTGGTGCAAAATAATTGTGGTTTTGGACCGTGAATTTTAAATCATTCTAATAAGCTTTATTAATTAGTCAAAATAGAAATCATTACAATCAACACATTTTTGCCAGCAAGAAGTAAGTTTGCTTATTCCCGTGACATAAAAATCTGTGCTTCAGGATTCTATGAACTCTTGGAAAGCATTTTATGCATCCTGCTGGTTGTGGAAGCATTTTCTCTGCACAAAGTTGTGAAGATGCTTCAGTAAGGGGTAGTCAGTTGATGAGAGATCAGGTGAATATGGCAAATGAGGCAAAAGTTCATAGCCCTGTTCATTCTTGTGTGACGTGTGATCAGGCATTGTCGTGGGGAAGAACTGGGCCTTTTCTGTTACCAGTGCTGGCTGCAGTGTTGCAGTTTTCTTGGGTGCATCTGATCGATTTCCTGCGCATACTTCTCAGATGTAGTGGTTTCACTGGGATTCAGAAAGCTATAGTGGATCAGACTGGCAGCAGACCACCAAACAGTGACCAGGACCCTTTTTTTTGGTGTAAGTGTGCCTTTGGGAAATGCTCTGGAGCTTCTTCTTGTTCCAGCTACTAAGCTGGTTGTCGTCAGTTGTCATTTAAAATCCACTTCTTGGCGCACATCAATCCAACTGAGAAATGGCTCATTGTTGTTGCATAAAAGAAGATAACACTTTAAAATGATGGTTTTTTTGAATTTGCAGTCAGCTCATGAGGCACCCACTTATCAAGCTTTTTCACCCTTCCAATTTGTTTCAAATGCCAAATGACCAACCGTGGAATGGTTGATGTTGAGTTTTACAGCAACTTCTTATGTAGCTGTAACAGGATCAGTTTCAATGATGGCTCTCAGTTGGTCGTTGTCAACTTCCAAAAGCCAGCCTCTGTAACCCTCAGCTTCATGGCTCTCATCTCCTTTGCAAAATTTCTTGAACCACCGCTGCACTGTATGCTCATCAGGAGTTCCTGAGCCAAATGCGTTGTTGTTGTTTGTAAGTGCTTTCCACTGCTTTTTGAACTCAACTAAGGAAATTGCTGGAATTTGCTTTTTGTCTAACATTATTTCCCTAGTCTAAATGAAATATAATTAATTAGACTAAACTAGACTAAATAAGTATAAATTAAATATAAATAAATATAAAATACACAGCAAGTAATAAATAATTTGCAAAAAGCATAAAGCGAGAAATGCACATTAAAGTGATATATGACATAACCACATTTATTCAGAATTGCAATATATTGTAGTATCAAATGGCAAATTTCAACAATGCAAAAACCGTGATTACATTACCACCAACCTAATAGTTGTAGGTCTTTTGTAGATGTTCTTTATCAATTTGAGAATGTTCTCTTTAAGTTCTTAGTTTGCTGTTTGTCAAAGATTTTGCAAATATTATCCCTAATCTATAATTTGTATTTTGTTCTCTTTTGTTGTCATATACACATCTTACACTTGTTTCCCAAGATTATTATATACAGTGAAAGTGAAAGTCACTCAGTCATGTCTGACTCTTTTGCGACCCCATGGTCTGTAGCCCCTCAGGCTCCTCTGTCCATGGGATTTTCCAGGCAAGAATACTGGGGTGGGTTGCCATTGCCTCCTTCAGGGATCTTCCCAACCCAGAGATCAAAGCCAGGTCCCCTGCACTGCAGGTGGATTCTTTACTGTCTGAGCCACCAAGGAAATCCAGCTCTCAGATAAACTTCGAGCTTCTTTGGATCATTTTCTTTCTTCCTTTATGTCTCTCTCCGGTGCCTAAGACTTCTTAGTGGTCAAGCATGTGGACATAGGGGTCAGATTTTCCTGGGTTCATTTCCTAGATTTCCCTGTACTAGTTGTCTGACCTTGGGAAAAATTATTTTACCTCTCTGAGCCTTAATTTTCTCCACTGAAAAAGTTGGTATATTACACCTTTCTCAAAGCATTTTTGTAGCATAAGTACTCAATAAGTGGCTGCTTTTATGGAGAAAGTAAATGTATTTTTTTCATTCTGGAAAACATTAAGATATCCAGTCGTATGACATTTCTAGGCAATGAAAGTGACCAGATTAGAGTTGCATTTACGCAACTGTTTTCTTCTGTGAACAGAGAAATATCTTGGTCAAATTCTAGATCCATCCATGCTATGTATCGCTATTATAAGTAAGTAATCTTCTTCTAATTACTAGCCTTAAACTGGGTAATAGAAGTGTAGTAAATTTTTGTTGTGGGGAAACTTGATGGGGACAGTCTTTCATGGATGTGTATAAAATGTGGTGGCTATAACCTGGAAAATTGACTATTTAAATGCTTTACAGAAATTCTAAATCAATGCAAAGAACATTATTAACAAGTTGCTAATACACAAAAGAGACTCCTTGGTAGATTATTACTTCATTATGGCCACTCAGATGGGATTTGTGGAACCTGTGCACACAGTTGGGAGCAGGGATGAAGTTGGTGACAGCTGTATTTCTTTATCACAGTGCTGATTTTGTATTTCTCAGATTGACATCACTAATTAGGAACAACTTGACTAGAAATAGCTAAGGTTCTCCTGGGAAAAGGCTTTAATTAGGAATGTGCTCTTGGAATTTTTGGATTTGGAGAAGTATGATTGTTGAAAGCACACCAAGTGTTTGGAAAGTAATACTTGCCAACCATGTAAAACCATCATGAATCCTGGGCTAGAAATTAAGCCATTTGGGTGCTGGGAGCCCATTATTTGCCTCACTTTAAATTACTTAACCTTTCTTGATTTCTCCAGTTATAAAATAGTAATCATACTTTCCATTATTTAGCTCACAGAGTGTTATAAGAACAGAACAGAAATAAGATTCTTCATTTGTTTTCCATTTCTTATAGGCTGTAATCCAAATTCCTTAGCAATATCATAGTGGCTGAAAACACAGGTTTTGGAGTCAGACAGATATCGTGAGCCCAGATTCTGGCTGCCACACACAGTCATGTTCTTGGACACTTTACTTGACCTTTCTAAGCATCAGCTTCCTCATCTATAAAATAGAGATAGTAATTATTTTTCCCCTTATAAGGGTTGGTGTGAGAATTAAATTGGGTATTGTGTGTGTAAGGCAAGCACAGTGTTTGGTACATTTTATGTATTCAGTAAATGGTGGCTGCTGGCTTTCGCATCATTGTGTCATACGAAGTTTTGCTGGCTGGTCTTTTGAAACTCATCTTCCATCACTGACTCCCTAAATTTACCCCATGTTTATGCTGAGCCTGTTTTTCTATTACAGCACACCCAACTTATCTCCTGACTTTTGTCTGTCATTAGACAGTATCTCTTTGATGTCAGAAATGTTAACCTTGTCATAGTTGAATACTCATTAGTTAACATAAGATGGTAGCCAGTTTACTTAAGAAAACTGTGCAGAATTAAGCTAGTACAGGGATAATCATAAATATATAAGAATTGGTCAGTTAAGTATATATTCAGTGCATTAACAATAAAGTGAATAAAAATCCCTGTGTATATGAGACATCTTAAACCAGTGGTCAATGGACCAAACTCGGTATATGGAGTTGTTTTGTTTGGTCTCTTGTGATGTTAAAATAAATCAGAGGAATTGACAACAAGAGTTTGAATTTCAGGCTTCTCTTAAAAGGATTGGAGATGTAGAAATTGAACCTCCATTGCTGCGTAGGAATGGTTGGGGTTCTCCTGTTAGATTCACTCTTCACTCAGGAGATAAGCAGTATAGATACTTCGCAATAGACACTCTTTGTTCGACTATTAGTAGAGAGTTCATATTCTCCTCCAGAAAAGATACTTTGATTAATGCAAAATAGGGAAGAATACTGCTTCTTCTTCATTCCCAGATAAGTAGGGCATAACTGATCTACTTGAAGAAGCAACAGCGGCCACCCCACACTACATCCCAGTTTCAGTTCAGTCACTCAGTTGTGTCCGACTTTTTTGTGACCCCATGGACTGCAGCACACCAGGCTTACCCTGTCCATTACCAACTCCTGGAGTTTACTCAAACTCATGTCCATTGAGTCGGTGATGCCATCCAACCATCTCATCCTCTGTCGTCCCCTTCTCCTCCCACCTTCAATCTCTCCCAGCATCAGGGTCTTTTCAAATGAGTCAGTTCTTCGCATTAGGTGGCCAAGTATTGGAGTTTCAGCTTCAGCATCAATCCTTCCAGTGAATATTCAGGACTGATTTCCTTTGGGTCAGACATCCCAGTTTACCTAACTAAATATTCTTTAAAAATGTTTGATCTTGATAAAGCCCATATCTTTATATGTGTATAATTTTGCTGCTGAAAATCCATTGAAATCGCTGTTGTTGTTTCTTCTGAGAAGTCCTACAGTGTGTAAGGATGAGTCTGAGTAATTTATAGAGATGCCTTGTTTTTGATGAGCCCAGTTCTTCTGCAGCTCTATGACAGTGGCAGGTGGTGACAGGCTCCGGGGTCCCATGCACTCCTATTAGGAGGCTGTGTAGAAGCATTTGACCTGGGCTTTAGGCCAGTTTACAAATTTTGATCACTTGAGTAATTAAATATCATCTCTCATGGCTATAAGTACATCCCATAAATTCCCATGGTTGGTAGAATACCCACAAAGAACAAAGGGAACCAATTTAGCAATAATATAGTTAATTTAATGTAGGCACCCCAGTTGACTATATCATATTCTGTTTTGAAACTTGAATTGTGCACTTTTTTTTTTACACTGACTAAATTGAGCATAAAATTATCAGATCACTTTACTCCATATTTTACAGATACAGCCTAAAGGCCTAGATTAAACAAAGAGATAGTATTTTTCTCTGAGCAGAGTGTGGGAATTTGAGGTTCTTATCAGACTTTGAAACCTGTGAATGTTAAATGATCCTCAGTTGGCACTTCCTGCTTTTACTTGTCATTGAATTTATTTTCTTCCTCTGAAGCCCAAAGCAGACTTTCAACCGTATATCCTTCTGTGCATTGGTGTGGGAAGAGATGAGGTAGAGTTGCAGCTGGGAAAATATTTAAAAATTTAATCAAGAAAATTTTGTATTATTCAGCTCAAGTACAGGAACAAACATGACTTGTGTAAGATCTGGCAACCTCTCATTCCTCTTTCAGAATGAAGCACATCCAGAACACCTTCATGAGGCACGTACTAATTGGCTCTTGCTGCTTGCTGGTTATTGTGTGATTACCTAATCTTATCCATTCAGATGTCCAAAAGGAGGCCCATTTACAAGAGACAGTATGATTCAGTGGATTAGTACAAACCCTGAAGCTTAATACTCTGGTGCTGCTGACTTACTTGTCAGACTCTTAGGAATATGGGTCAACATTACAATATCTGAGTTTCCGTAAGGAGCATAATGGTTTTCTTTCCCCACCTCCCACATAAAGATATTATAATGACTTCAAGGTAAATTGCTGTAAAAGAAAATAATGCAATTCGATGAATGTGATAAGAAATAATTATGTGAATATAGACTATATGTATGTTAAGTTAAGTTGCTCAGTCGTGTCTGACTCTTTGCAAGCCCATGGACTGTAGCCCACCAGGCTCCTCCGTCCATGGGATTCTCCAGGCAAGAATCCTGGAGTGGGCTGCCATTTCCTTCTCCAGGGGATCTTCCCGACCCAGGGATCAAACCCAGGTCTCCTGCATTAGAGGCAGACGTATGTTAGGGGATGTGATAACAGAGTAACTTAATTTTCATCCCCACGTGACTCAACCACGCGCATGATCTTTCTTATATAAGCAGTGGTTCTACACAAACACTCTTTACTTCTTGTCTGATCTGTGAAATGGGCTTGATAGGTTAACTTAAACTCCACTGAGATGATGGTAGTGTCCCCTCAGGTATTTACTTTTGATATCTGGTTAAAATCTTCTATGAGAAGTCTTCTCCAAGTAATCTCCTCAATCTTATCTCTTGACCTATTTGGATTTGCTCTCTTATAGGTAATACCACGTTTCTTACAGAAGTTGTGACCCAGAATTCCATCTTTCAGTTTCGCTGGGGTCTGTTCCTAAAGAGAGTGTCTTGAGGGTGGGACCCAACTTCTCCACCTTTGTATCTCCTAGGACAGGTAGAGAGTCTGGTCTCTAGCTGTCTGCTCAACGTATGATTACTGAACGGATGAATCTATCCAATAACAGTAGTGCTATGACAACCATTTAATCTAACAAGGTTAAGTTACTGCAGCTCAGTAGACCTCAGACTTTTCTCTCTGTGAAATAAAGATTTGGACTAGCTAGTAAAAAGAAGTTTCCTACAGCTCCAAAATTTGACTCTGTGATTTTATGTATTGTATTACATGGCAAATATGCATAATCTAGAGTGTTTCTGAGGCCCTGGTATGAATAGTGCAGGAAAACAGAAAGATTTTGAGTTTGATTTATTGAAGTATTACGGTTTAATTTTAATTAATTGGTTTATTTATGCTCGTTTGTATTTCCAAAAGCATTACAAAATAATTAGGTGACCAAATGCTTGGGGGACTCTTTGTTTATATACATTTACTTAATGGATTAGCCATTAAAAATTGTAGTAAAAAATGAACAATGACTTAAATAATATACTTAAAGACAGTTAAATCATGAAAATAAATTAAAACAATAAGATATAATTTAGTATCTTAACGGCCAGCAAACATCAACCATGACTGTTAGCATATGACTATGTAAAAATTGAATCAAGAAAATTTTGTATTATTCAGCTCAAGTACTTTTTCTAAGTGAAAATTTGTCCTGTCTACTGCCTCTTGAGAAATCTGTATACAGGCCAGGAAGCAACAGTTAGAACTGGGCATGGAACAACAGACTGGTTCCAAATAGGAAAAGGAGTATGTCAAGGCTGGATATTGTCACCCTGCTTATTTAACTTCTATGCAGAGTACATCATGAGAAATGCTGGACTGGAAGAACCACAAGCTGGAATCAAGATCGCCGGGAGAAATATCAGTAACCTCAGATATGCAGATGACACCACCCTTATGGCAGAAAGTGAAGAGGAACTAAAAAGCCTCTTGATGAAAGTGGAAGAGGAGAGTGAAAAAGTTGGCTTAAAGGTCAACATTCAGAAAACGAAGATCATGACATCTGGTCCCATCACTTCATGGGAAATAGATGGGGAAACAGTGGAAACAGTATCAGACTTTATTTGGGGGGCTCCAAAATCACTGCAGATGGTGATTGCAGCCATCAAATTAAAAGACGTTTACTCCTTGGAAGAAAAGTTATGACCAACCTAGATAGCATATTCAAAAGCAGAGACATTACTTTGCCGACTAAAGCCCGTCTAGTCAAGGCTATGGTTTTTCCAGTAGTCATGTATGGATGTGAGAGTTGGACTGTGAAGAAGGCTGAGCACTGAAGAATTGATGCTTTTGAACTGTGGTGTTGGAGAAGACTCTTGAGAGTCCCTTGGACTGCAAGGAGATCCAACCAGTCCATTCTGAAGGAGATCAACCCTGGGATTTTTTTGGAAGGAATGATGCTAAAGCTGAAGCTCCAGTACTTTGGCCACCTCATGCGAAGAGCTGACTCATTGGAGAAGACTTTGATGCTGGGAGGGATTGGGGGCAGGAGGAGAAGGGGACGACAGAGGATGAGATGGCTGGATGGCATCACTGACTCGATGGACACAACTTTGAGTGAACTCTGGGAGTTGGTGATGGACAGGGAGGCCTGGCGTGCTGCGATTCATGGGGTCGCAAAGAGTCGGACATGACTGAGCGACTGAACTGAACTGAGTGGATATCTTAATGTTTGAAAGTTTTTTCATCAAGAGTTTAGGTATATTAAATATTCCCCATAGAGGGAGGCTTCTGTATATATGGAGTTGACTTTGATTTAAATCCAGGTGACACCTCTTATGACATGACTACTTATGACCTTTTCTTATAGATGTGAGGGACTAGCCAGGAAGGAGTGAGACCTTTCCTTTCTTTAGGTCCTTTTAAGTTGCTAAAAGTTTTGTTTCTCCTCTGTGTAGGCCTGACTTGCCTGGGGCAGCTCAAAGCTGCAGGGCCTGTTTGGCTGCTGCTATTTCCCTGTGCTGACCAAGGGTTATATTCTGGTTGCTTATGTTGAGAAAGCAGCTTTGAAAAAGTCAGTGATGTCTATTCCAGGAGGGATTTTTAGTTGAAATTCTTGCTTACTACTCATTCCTCTTCATTTTGGTCTCTTTTTCTTTCTTTGTCATGACTCTCCATTTTTTCACTCATAAACATATACTGGACCCTTTCTATACCAAACACCTTGCTGGGTCATGAGAACAGAGAGCTAAAGATATGCAGATACGCTTCCCAGCATCTAAGAGCTTATTGCACAGTGTTTTTTTTTTTTTGGGTGCAAGTTCTTTGTAAGATTGGTCCTTTGTTATTTATAACCATTGAGCATGTACTTAAACTTTGAATGCTTAGCTTTTGATTCTTCACTTTAAATAATTGTTTCCTAAATTCTGTTAAGTATCTAAAAGTCAATCAGCCAAAACTGTCTTTAGCCATCAGTTAAAAAAAGATATGGCCACCTAATATTAGTTTTCTTTCATTTGCACATGTCTCTTTTTCAATGAGAATTTCAAAACCAGGATAACTTTTTTTTTTTTTAGTATAGCTTTAAGCTTTCTGATAACTAGGTTCTAATTTTGCTGCTGCTGCTGCTAAGTCGCTTCAGTCGTGTCCAACTCTGTGTGACCCCATAGACGGCAGCTCACCAAACTCCTCTGTCCCTGGGATTCTCCAGGCAAGAATACTGGAGTGGGTTACCATTTCCTTCTCCAATGCATGCATGCATGCTAGGTCGCTTCAGTCGTGTCCGACTGTGTGCGACCCCATGGACGGCAGCCCACCAGGTTCCTCTGTACAAGGGATTCTCCAGGCAAGAATACTGGAGTGGGTTGCCATTTCTTTCTCCAAGGTTCTAATCTTATTGGTTACTAAATTTGAGAGTGGATGTTGAAAGAAAATTTTTACATAAGTTACAAAATCTGAATCCTCCATTACACTTTATTGAAAGCCTCCATTGAAGCTATAAACTTTCTGCTTCCAGTTTTTTTGTTCTTTCTCCTAACAGTTATGGATAGAGGAGACAAAATGCTTAGATTTCTGTTTGAAATTTGTAAGGTAGTTAGTAGAGAGATTATTACAAGCTTCCAAATTTGAGGCTGGAGAAGCTACTTAAGGTTATTATTGTAGCTAAGCTGAAGAAGAGGGAAATATTAGGAAAAAGCCATTATAAGAAACCATAGGAGTGAGTTTCTTTGAGCCAAAGAATGCTTTAATTCTTTATTGCTTCATAACTCTCTTCTTCCCCAAAACTTGGTGGCTTAAAACAATGGCCATTAATCTCCTAATTCTGTGGACAGGGTTCAGTTGCGTGGTTCTTCTGGTTCATATGAAGTCATCTGGGGCTGCAGCTACTTTGGATCTCAACTGGATCAGAGCACCCAAGATGGCATACTTAGGTAATAGAGATGCTTGTCCATCAGCTGGTAGCTCAGCTAGGACTGTCAGCTCAGGGTCTTGATTTTCCTCAAGACTTCTTGAGTGTCTCCTTATGACTGTTTAGGCTTCTGTGTAGCATGGTGGTTCGATTTCAAGAGGCAGAAAGTGGAGGCTGCCAGTCGTCTGAAAGGCTAGCCCTGAAGTGACACAGCTTCCATTCCGCTATATGCTACAGGTCAAAGCAATCACAGGCCCAACTTATATTCAAAGGGGTGAAGAAATAGACTTCACTTCTCATGGTGAGGGCAGGGAAATGACAAAGAAATAGCAGTTAACTTTAACCAACTATAGTAAATCTATGTGTAACTAACAATGTAAAAGCTAGTGTTTGAAAAAAAGAGAGGAGTATAAAAAAGACTAGGTATCTCCTGAATGCATGTGACAAAAATGGGGAAATTAGCTGCTCATGATCACATTCGGTTGGATTTTAAAAAGTTTACTTTTAGATCATTCATTCTCAAACTTGAGTGTTCAGAATTTCTAGAAGGGCATGTGAAAACACATACTGCTGGACTCCACCCCTAGAGTTTCTGATTAAGCAGCCTGGGGTGGAGCCTGGGAATTTGCATTTTTAACTAACCATCAAATGAATGCTGATGCTACTGGTTTTAGGAACCATGCTTTGAGAACCACTACCTTAGACACCTGGGGGGCCAGAAAAAGAAAATAAAAAAGGAGAAAAGAAGGAAATATATTCTTTTCCTCTAGCAGTATCTTTAAAAGCCAGGAGTAAGTTGCAGCCCACCATGAACACATCAACATGGGGCCTTTATGTTTGTTTTGGTCATTGATCCTCGGGCTGCACCATCAACCCTTGAAATCTCATTAGCTTAACACAACAAAGATGCATTCTTACTCATGTTAGGTCTAGTGTGAGTCAGTAGCTTTCCTCTGTATGTCCCTACAGCATCTGGGACAGGCAGCCCTCAGTATTGCTCAGGAGGGGAAGAGGAAAGAGAGATGAACAAGGCACATCGGCTCTGAAATGCCTCAGCCTGGAAGTGACACAAGTTATGTTCTCCCAGAGGTGATTGGCCAGAGCCAGTCACATGACCTCCACCTAAATGCAAAAGAAGCTGAGAGATGTTGGGAGCACATGGTTAATTAGCAAACCCTGACCATCTCTGCTAAAGCATGCAACTAACTTTAATGTCCCGTATCCTGTGATTAGGCAGGTCTGGAAGTGGAAAGACTCCCACAGGCCTTCAGAACCATATTAAACCTCTGCTTACAATCATTTAAAAATTATTATCAGGACTTTAAGATACTTGTTCTCATCTATGGGTAATTTCTGGTTTTATTCCTAATTTTCTGTGTGGAAATAAACAGGAAGCCTAACGACATCCTTATCTTAAAAGAAAAATCTGTTGTAACAACTCCAGTATTACCAGTAACTTGGTAAGTCTTTGTTCTAGGCCATTTTAGTTGTTCTGTTAAAGCGTAGTGAATGCTATCTCTTTTTCTTCACTGATTTCCCCAAGCACATGATTCTTGAGGTAATTATCAGGTGATTGCTTTATGCTGCTGAAGCCTGGACAGCTTGTGCTGATTGGCAACAGGGCATTAGCAGGACTTTAAAACCATCTTGTGGGCATTTTTGAAAACAAAGAAATGGAATCTATTTTTGTCCTATCTATACAAATCCCACTGTTAGCCAAGTATAAGATAATTCAGTACAGAGTGTTGTCAGTGAGAAACAAAACACAGATTGGGTTTAGTTTCTTCATCAGCTTCCCTTTTTCTGCTGTTGCCTACCTTTTCTTTTTTTTTTACAGTGCCTCCACAAAAAGTGATATTGGTGATCAGAACTCCAGCCACACCGAGATTATTTGGTCACGGGAAAGCAGACCTACCAGACCTGCTGGTAGGAAGATTTTAATTGGCAGATAAGCTTGTTTAGTAATGTGCTACGCAACCAGTCTCAGTAGCTTTGAGGCAAATTTCCATTTCAGTTTTGTCTCTTAAATTCTGCGGGCTTAATTAACACTTCTGGTACGTTCAAACAGTATGATGATGAGATGATTTCTGTAGGAACATGCTTGACTGGTAGTCACCTGTCTTTGTTTGGTAAACTAAAATAAGGTATGTCACAATTGTTAGAAAGCATCTGAGTTGTGTCCTTTGATACTTTAGTTATATGGTCTCTATATATAGTTTATACTTAGAATCTTTATAGAATTTCCCCCACTGCAATTATTTAGTAGCTACCAGATGGACAGCCTCTTTAAGTTAATAAGTGACAGATCAGCATAACTCTTCTCACTGAACAGATGAAGAAACTGAGACAGTTTCATGACTAGCCCAAAGTATCCTGGTGAGTCAGGGGCAGATTTAGTATTAAACTTTAGTTCATGTGCTCAGGGCAAAGCACGTTGTGTAACTCTGATGTTGAATATCTGGAGGCAAGGACACTCTCATTTTAATGTTTACTAGAACAAAAAGATGATATGTAGTTAAAAAAATTGGAGACTATTTAAATCAAATTATGTGATTCATCTTGGAAGCGTGGCTATATGTGTCTACCCCAATGGGCAGAGAAAGACTTGAGCACAGACAGAAGACTGCCTACTGTGGTGGAAAGAGTGAGGCACTACAGCTGGAAGAAGCATATTCCAGTGAGAGCTGTGTGACCTTGGCCATGTCACTTGACTTCCCAAGAACCTCAGTATCTTCGCTTGTAAAATGTGAGGCATCAGGGTAGATGTTCCCTAAAGTCTAAATTTCTATTGCAGATATTCAAAGCTGTTATGTTTGTGTTAGAAAGTATCCTCCTTAGGTGAATCTTAATCCAACCAAAAATCCCTTTCTTTTTTAAGATTTATTTTTAAGTGCAATTGCTATGAGAGAGAGTTTCCTTGGCTCTGGCTTGGCATCTGGAATCTTCTTTCTGTCATCAACTCTGCTGAAGAGCACAGAAGGGAATTGGGGAGTGAAGCTTGGCTCTACGGAGGCTGAGTGTACAGAGCAAGCACAGACTTGTAAGGCCAGGCTCTCTTCACAGCCCTGCTTTCCATTTTTCCCAGAGTTGGAGGCTAACCTCTAAACCACCTCCTGCTACCCATGGTAACTAACTGATGGACAGAAGGAATCTTGGCATGGGGAGAGTGTTTGCCAGGTTATTTTGGTAGCAGCTCTGGTATTCACCCTCACCGCCATATGCTTGGTTGGTTTGCCATGGAAAGAGCCTCAGGGAATTTGCTTTTTCAACTTTTTCCTCTTCTTCCATCCTTGTGCCAAGTGAGAAGAAGAATGTGGTGTCAACCTCATTGCAATACAGTGGTACCTCCCTACTTCTCCATCTGCCCCTGTGGAAGGGAGCTTGGTGACCCTCATCAAGGGCAGAACATGGGGGTTGGAGTCCCTTTGAAGACCTCTGCAGAGGTCCAGGCTTATTTCTGAATATCAATTCACCCAGAGGCCAGTTTCACATCCTGCAAAAAAGCTTCTGAGAGGATGTGTCAGCAGAACTGCCATTGCATGTCTAGACAAAGAATTGATATTAGCATCATCAGCCAGCATCCAATCTGTTAACTCTTGTGTAAGCATTTGCTGTCTGTGCCCCAGGCATTTTATTTTTTGGCTTAAAATGAAAACTGTGGTTCTAATATTTAGACTTAGGTCTTTCCAGAGGTTCTTTCAAGGGAAGGAATCACAAAGTACCTTACTTCAAGATCAGATATTTTATTGAGTAATATAGAAATCCCCTCTTTGTTTTTTTTTTCTTCTTCAGTAAAATGGTGCCTGTGCCATCACTATCTTTATTGTATTATATGTCCATTATCTTAAAACATATATTTATTAAACAACCTCTGGAAACCGATGCGGACATTCTGCTAGGCTCTGCTCACACAGTGGTGACTAGATCAGCTAGTGTCCCTGCCCCTCTGGAGTCTGTAGCTAAATGCAGACACTGAACACAAACAGGAGTAACAGGGTGTTTCTGTCTCAGTTTCGACTGAGGCACCAAAGAACAAAGAAAAGGTGTCGAGTTCCTTGGCTTTCTCATTTGAGGTTGCAGACTACCTCTGCAGGATTTGCAGAAAGGGTACCTCAGAACTGGTTCTGCCAGCCTGACCCATTACCCACCTCCAGGGCACTGATGAGAAGGCTTAGTGTTCTTGGAGGCTCCAGTGCTGGTAGGGAGAGTGCCTTTGAGGAGAGCTGTCACTGTGCACCGTGGGGGTTTTCCTCACCTCGGGGAGGGGCTGTGTGTCCCCTCATTCAGATCTCTTTGGAAGAAAGAGTCTAGGGATCACTGAGAGAGAGTACTGTCCTGTGTTCCCTGGAGTTTGGGAACTTGGTATCTAACATCTGTGGCATCTCAAGGCAGAGGCCAAAGTGGAGGCAGATGGGACCTGGTGATGTGGGTCACAGCAGAGAAGAGGTGGCTGCGTTGGGAATGCCAGCACTTTGGCAGTTGACTGGGCAAGAACAGACTCTGAAGGAGGAACAGATCAAGTCACCTTGAAAGTAACTTGACAAGGAGGACCATAGGGAGGGGCTAGGTGACTTTAGAAAAAAAAAAGATAGGTCTTTAGACTGGGGCTTCCCTCATAGCTCGGTCAGTAAAGAATCTGCCTGCAATGCAGGAGACCTGGGTTTGATTCCTGGGTTGGGAAGATTGCCTGGAGAAGGAAATGGCAATCTACTCTAGTATTCTTGTCTGGAAAATCCCATGGATAGAGGAGCCTGGTGGGCTACAGTCCATGGGGTCACAAGAGTTAGACATGACTTAGTGACTAAACCAACCAACTAGACTGGGGCAGCTGAGTGGGAATGAAGGGGAAATTTCTAATGGACAAACTGCAAAGGGCTTTGCCCAGCAAAGCTGCTGCAAATGAGACATTCGGCCTGATGGGAGTGGCTGAAACCCCACGAAGAATGGGCTTGAGAAGCTTGGTTGCCCGCCAAGTTCAGAGGCACCAACCCCAGATTACAGTCATACCTGACAAGTGTGATCTATTTCCCCTATTCCAATCTACCCCCTGCCCCAACCTGAAGGAACTGAATCCACACAGCGAGGTGAGAGGAGGGAGTGTGAGGAGAAGTTTGCCCCACTGAACAATCCTCCAAGCCTGAAGCAGTCTGAGCTGGCAGAGGGGAGAAATGGCAGGTTAACTTAGGTTTAGGGTTTTGCCATTAAAATGACTCCGGAAAAGGGACTGCTTGTTTATGATCAGAAACTGACTAGAATGGCTACGGGACCGGTGGGAAATGTCCGTCTGAACCACAGGGAAGGACGCGTGGAGGGGCCACATGTGAAGTAGCAGAAGGAGAGAGTAAATGGCTTTCAGCTCTCACCATACTGATCCTGGTTCCTTTAACAACTGGGTAATGCCGTAAGTGAATAAAATACAGAGTTACAAAAATCTGTTCTTAAAAGATAGTGGGGAGAGGGATAGGGCGGTGGTCTGGAGCCCATTTAGAGAGCTCGACACGGGTGACCTCTCAGGAAATGGTAGTGAATGAGCAGGAGTCAGCTGTGCTGTGTTTGGTGTGAGCCGGGGGAAGGAGGTGCCTGTAGGGTCCAGACCGAGGAACAACGTTGGTTAACGTTCATGTGGAGTCATATGATCGGCATCCAGCAAACATTCGAGTGGCGTCAACCAAGGCTCCGCTCATTCTTTGCACAGGGCACTGAGCTGAATGCTGTGACTGCAAACAGGATAAACAGCTCCTTCTCAGAGGTTTAAAGCTTAACTGCTCAACACTGAAAACAAAACGAAAAACGAATCACGATAAAAGGTTGAGATCTGAAGGCTGTGAAGAGCAGAGAAGCTCTTGCCCTCTGCCCTCCAGCTCCTGACGGCCCCAGATAAGGTTCTCCCCTTTTCGGAGAACTGCCATCATAAACAGCCTCTCCTAGCGCACTGGTGACCTTTTATGGTGTGTAGGGGCACAGGGTAAAGAGACACAGAGCTCCCTGGCAGTCCCAGGAGGGAGGGAAAACCTCTGAACATGTTCTTGGGCTCTGTTTATGTTTGAGATTCAGAAAAGATTACTTGTTGTAAGCGTGCCATCCAAAATAACAGAGGTGAGATGTCAGCATCTCTGTCGATTGGGTCAGATACAACTTCTCTCATTGACACAATGCTTGGAAAAGTGGCTCGCCTTCTCTGGCATAAGTTTGTTCACTTAGGGAATAAAAAGAGCAGAAAGCTGAACTGGTGGCCGGGCCAAGGCCTGGGGAGAGTTTCTGTCGGCACGTGGACTCATCCACTTAAAGCTCAGATCCCGGGCAGGCCTCAGACAGTGTGAGTGTAGAGGGCACTTTCCCAGGCCTTGCTGGGGTTCCAGTTGGCCCTCAGTCTCCACCTGGAGACAGAGCATCTCAGGGCAAGGAGCAGAGCACCAAGGACTGTGGAGGCTGGGGAGACAAGGACGGACAGCCACAGCTTCCAAGGAATGCCCTGGCTGGGAGATAGAATGGCCATTCTCAAGACATCTGGTGGACACAGGTACAGAGCCAACTCAAAAGGAGGTGAAAAAAGAGGTGGAATGTGCTTCCTGTGAATACAAGAAAAGACAGTGCAATCTCAATGACAAGAGCCTTCCATGTCATTAGCTTTTGTCTGTTCACTTTCCTGATAACACGTTCTCAACAGAGAAACCAGCAAGTGCATTCAGAGTGCAAAATCAGTTATGTTCATTTTACAAGAATATTTTGTAAATAGAGAAACACTTCTGGAGTTTGGAGGCGAGAGTTTATGCTGTGTCTGTCCTCTTTTCTCCGTGGTGGGGAGAAGGAATCTGTCCCATGAGAACCTGTGCCTTAGAGAAGAGTCAGTCTCCAAACAGGCAGCCTGGTTCTCAGAAAGTTCTCCACAGATATATTTAAAAATCAAAGTTGATGGATTTAGGGATCTAAAATTTCAATTAAAATTCTTTTTAAATTAGAGTGCTTCATGACTAGTCTGTCTTGTCAGTACTATACGAGAATATCAGACCCTAAGATGTGTTGACACTCTTTAATTTACAACACAATGTATTTCAAACACCAGTTTTCAAGTAGATATTGCAGTCCTTGGGTGTACTTTTCTCTTGGCAACACACAATAGGAGAAAGCGCATGAGCATTTGAGTCAAGCAAACATGCGATTCAACATCAGCTTTCCAACCCGTGGGGCTGGAGTCTGGGACCCTGCTCTAGATTCCCTCTTTGGAGGGTCCTCTCTGACCCTGTGGCAGTTGCAGTCCTTCTCACAGAGAGAGAAGTCCAAAGGGCTGAGTACACATGCCGACCGGAACCCTCTGTCAGTGTGCTTTCAGGACTTGAATTCCCTGGGCAGGCAACTGGGAACACACTTCCAAGGACTGTAGGGGCCCAGGACAGGCTGGCTGGGCTATCCACCCTTTGGAGGATGGGGCCTGACCAGGGCAGGTGTGGGGTGAGGAAGAGGAGGATGGGGCAATGGGTTGCGGACTTCCACGTGTCCTCTGTATTGAGTCCTGAAAGTGTCAGGGATGGGGCCTTTGCGTCTGAGTCTGGGTCATATTGCTTGCAAGCAACTTGACTTTCCTGAAGCTCATTTTTCTCCTTTGAAAATGTGCATAAGAATTCCTATCTTACAGATATTAGGGATCCATTCAGATTATTATATAAACATAATTGTATGGAACATTGTAAATGATAAATTCTTATCACTGCTACCAATCATGGTGAGAGTTTCAGGCTGAACTCAAAATGTCTGCTAAATCACACTGTTACAACTGATACTCACTGCTAATTGTATTATTAGCACCAACAGTATTTCAGGTACATATGGTCTCTTATCTAAAACCTTTGGGGCCAGATATTTTCAGAATTCATAAATTTTTGGATTTTAGAACTATGTATGTAAATCGTATATTGCATCATGCTTAGAGTATTTGAGACAGGCCCATGTTATCAAATACATTAGTATTTTTATAGTGAAACCTATTGAGTGAATATGTGTGGTAAATAAAGACTACACATGGCCTCCTGTCAATTCAGGCTGGTTGTTTTAAAAATAACTTTTAAAAATTTAGAACAGTTTCATATTTATAGAAAGATTGTAAAGATGATAGAGAGTTCCCATATTCTGGTGTCCAGTTTTCCATATGGTTAGCATCTTACTTTCCTGCGTTATATTTGTCACAGCTAATGAACCAGTACTGATATATTATTATGAGCTAAAGTCCATACTTTATTCAGATGTCCTTTATTTTTATTTACTTTCCTTTTCTCTTCCTGGATTCCATCCAAGACACTCCATTACATTTCTAGTTGTTAAGATTCCATAAACTCGTATTGGCTATGACAGTTTCTTAAACTCTTCTTGTTTTTCATTACCTTGGCAGTTTGAGGAGTACTGATCAGATATTTTCTAGAATGTCCTTCAACTGAGATTTGTCTGACAGTTTTCTCATGATTAGACTGGGGCTATGGGTTTGGGGCAGGAAGACCACAAAAATGCCATTCTCATCACATTTGTAGGGTACATACTATCAGCATGAATCATCACTGTTGATGTTGATAAGTCACAACTTTATCACTTGGTTGTGGCAGTGTTTTGTCAAGTTTTCCCACTGAAAAATTGCTCTCCTGTTTTTTCTTGCCTTTTCATTCTGTACTTGTTGGAAGTCGCTTTGCATGACCCATACTTCAGGGAATTAAGGCCCTCCTCCTAGAGCGGGGAGTATCTATAAATTGTTCGGAATTCATCTGCATGGGAGATTGGTCTCCTCTTTTCATAAATCAGATTTTGTTGCCAAATGGGTTAAGAAATCTTCTATTTTTTCTTTCTTTAAAATCTTTGGTATTGTGGATAAAGGATTATGGACCAGAACCAGTATTGTATCTAAATTTAAAAAGTCTCACAACATGCTTGCTCACTGTACCCCCTGGTGACAGAAGAGCCTGATTTGTGGTTCCTTATAGGAAGAAAGAATGAAGGGGACTAGTAGGAAAGGATTGGTGGCCTGTTTCCAAGAGCCTTGGATGGCCCCCTCCCATCATACCAGGCTTGGCTTTCCATTTCTAAATAAGAAGTACATTTGGTTGTTTCCATACCTTTTAAACAAATTTATCCTGAAGGGAAATACTGGGAGATATGATGATGACCGAGTTAAGAGTGTAAGTTTTTAAAAATAAGACAGATTTTCCGCTTTGTGTATTTGTGAGACCCTTTAAAATACGCATTTTCATAGAAGCCCTTAAGTTGGAATTATTTTTTTCCTTGTACTTACTAGGAGAGGTGTGTATAGAAAGAAGTGTAAGTGGTTCTTGCTCTGTGCCTGCAGAGTCACCTCCCATGGTCACCAGAGATCCACTCCACCCTCCTACGTTCCCGCTTCCCTCTGAGATGCCCCATATTTGCCACACAGTCCCAGGCTGTCTTCTCTCCCCGACTCTTCTCACCAGCTAGACGAGACCCTCTTAAGATTTTTATCATCCAGTCCTAGCTCCCCTTTGGTCTCTATGTGGCTTCTGAAACTTGCTTCTCTGCAGGGATAGTATTCAAAACGTGTGACAACATATGCCCTGGAGCCGCAGCTGTGTCTTTGTGTGCCAGGCACTCTGTCTTTAGGTACAGAGGGTCCAATGGGAGGGGACTCACTGAAGGAGGTGTAAAGGGACATGGGAATGGCTGAAAGCAGCTGCAACTTACCAACCTGAAGAGGAGTCTTGATATTTAATGTGCAGGGAAAGTAAATGTTATTAAATATATTTTGTATCATCTTCGTCACAGAGCCTTCCAGAATTAAGCTCTAGCCTCCACTTACTGATTACTGACATAATGCTTACACAGTCTCATGGTTGTCATTCTAGCTTTTGGAGTTGCTCACTGATGCCCCAAGAAGGCGTTTATTGTAATCAGGGCCACAGTATGACCTAATATTGACATGTTACTGTTCAAACTTGCCTCTAAAGCCTAACAGCCAATATCATAATCATCTTAGGGCTAATTCCCTAGTTGGTATAAGCACCAGAATTGTTTTAGATTGGATGACAGGAATATATCTTCAGTGAAGTTTTTCCTATTTCAGTCTTCAAAGGGGCACAGGTCAGGAAATTTCTCTTCTATTAATTTCACTTAACCCATCTCCAACCTATGACTTCATTGCCCACATCTCTTCAGTATACTATGGGTGATCCTATCTCTTCCACCTAATTTAGAGAAATAATGTGGATGTCTTGAAAATGGTCTGAACTTCTGAGGAAAAAAAAGTATAGATAATTTAGATGATGAATAATCTTCAAATAACTGCCTGAATTCGAGCTCCAATTAGGGAGAAATAATTAAGCATGTTGGCATTGAAGAAATCAAATATTTCAAACCACTCTCTGATCTTGGTCATGTCTCTTTTTCAAAGTCCAAAAATTAAACATAATGAAGGACTAGATAAATAAGTTTATTATTCACCATAAGTTTATAATTCACCATGTAATTATGCCACTTGCTGAACTGCCTGGAGTTTCTCAGAGACCTTCTTTTCAAAGGCTTGCCTGGGGGCAAAATCCCCTCAGGCCTGCTTTCTGTGGTGTCTTTAAAACACAAGTCATTGGGTTTAATTGCCTTTAGCAAAAGTCTGTCAACTTTTTTGTCAAACCTTTATCCCTGGTGGCTCAGAGGGTAAAGTGTCTGCCTGTGATGCAGGAGACCCAGGTTCGACCCCCTGGAGAAGGAAATGGCACCCCACTCCAGCACTCTGGCCTGGAGAATCCCATGGACAGAGGAGCCTAGTGGGCTACAGTCCATAGGGTCGCAAAGAGTCAGACACGACTGCGTGACTACCCTTTCTTTATCCATAAAAATTATTTGACTTTTTAAGTCTCATAATATACTTTATATATTTACTACCAAAATAATACATTATCTACTTCATAAAACTCTTTACATAGTTCACTTGGAAATTTCTTGTGTACTGCTTTGTGAAAATCTGTTGTATCCTGAAGTATTTTTTAAATAGTCAGTCATTATTTACATTTTCATTGGTTGATGTTTCCTTTTTCTCTCATTAGATTTATAGAACTAAGGTCAAGAATTTTTTTTTTTTAAAGTTATTCTTTACAATGGAAACTTTGCTCAACTGGAGTCTTGTCTGCTTTGCCCCATTTACTTGCACAAGCCCTGCTTATCTCATCCATAAAGGAAGGGCTTGGACTAGATGGTTTCTAACATCCCTCCAACTTTATAATTTGGATGATAGGATTTGATTTGGCAAATCTCCCAGATGTTCTCTGAGTTTGAGAAGGGTGTCCTAATTTGACCATGGATGTTACGAATTTAGACAAACTTTTTGGGAAAACTCCCCAAAGACAAATGCTCCAGAGGCTTGGTGTCCTAAACCATCTTTCTGCTGCTTGGGGTGCCACTGTGGAATGCCACATCTAAAGAATCACAGCAGCAGGAGGCTGGTTGCACATGTGATTCATGAAAACTGTCAGCAACAGCAATATTCATAAAGGGAACTTCAGCTGAGTGAGTTCAATAATTTTTAGCTGAATATGCCAGCAGTCGGCCTCTTCACTTTTATTGGTTGCATTGTGTTGAAAATCCTTATTTTATTTTCTAATCCTTTGTGTGTGAGCTGTGAAGTTTAGAGAAATAGATGCATAAAGAATATAAACGTCACATCCTGTAAACATATCTCAAGCTGATTATTTTAAATGTTTTCTTTACTCAAGCAGGTGGATTTAGGACATGATAGTAATAATAAACATTCATCTAAAGAATAGATTTTGATCAAGGAAGTCTCCCATTGGTTATATATATAATCTTTATTCTGTTGGTTTTCCTAGGGCAAAAATTGCACAAGAGAAACAGACAACATCTCCTGCTATATAATACCAGTAAAACGAAACAGAGAAAAGGCAATAATGAAAACAAACAAAACCCCCCTTCAAAGCAAACAGAACCTCAAGACAAAAACTGGCCTAACAATGCAAGCTAAAACTCAAATAAGATCCTGCCACACCTAGGCAGCCACCCATATGCAGTCTGTATCCTGGAAAGACTTATGACTAAGCAAAGAGAGGAGAGGCCATGAAAAGAATCAGTCATGGATTTTTAATTTGTAAGCACAGACTGATCCAGGAAGACTTACAGCAAATTTTATTCCAATGCCTCTTACTGCGTTTTATCATACAATCTGTGTCTGTCAGCAACAGCCTTTGATTGCTTCTTTAGCCAATCTGAAATGCTAGGAGGATCCTGGTTTAACCAGTTTTTAATAACTGCATCTCTATGCCACCCTCACCATCATTTCATTTGTTTTCAGGACCAGAGGTCTTTACTCACATTATATTTAAGGATCTGTTATAATATGATTAAGGAGGGTTGGCAGTAATTATACAGGAAATGAAAAATCAAGAATCTTATATTTCTGTCCCAAGCAAGGACCAGAAATTATAGTGTCACAGCGGTTCTCTTTTCCATGGGATTATTGTTATAACACTGATGATAACACATTTGACATTTTGTGTAAAAGATGCCTTTATTTTTGTCATATAGAAAATATGAATGTGCAGTCAACATGGGCATCTAATTGTAAGCAGATGTAGATGCTGTGGTTAAACACAGGAGGAGATTTCCTATGAAAGTGGGCAAATATGCTTTACATGAAAGTGACTGTCAGCACTTTAAGTAGATACTCTGGCCTTTAGTGAGAAGAATGTAGAGGAAACGCTAGTTGTTTTTATTTCATGCTTAGGTTTTGTGTCTTAAAAGTCCAGTTAGTTCTCTGCACAGATGAGTTAAATACTTGGATTGATTCAGTAGCATTAATAAGTTTGAATTCTGTGACCTCAGTCGCGCAAGCCAAGTGTTTTGCTCACCAAGTGTGCTCAAACTGGGAAGAAAGGCTAAGTCTATTAGTCAACTGAAGTCTGATATAAACTTTCCTTTACATTTAAAAAGAAAAAATTTAAATCATGATATTCCATTCTGGGAAATATACTCTGGTGTAGTTTGTTTGTGTTTTTTTTTTTCAGATGCCAATGAAATACCTACAGCATGTTCAGGGTTAAATAAGCAGAGAGATTGCAGACCATGCTTATATTTTGTAGTCTGGATATTTGGGAGATTCTCTGAGTCAGCACCCTTTCTTTGCACCTTCTGCCCTCCCTGCCTGGGAGGGCCAGTGTGGGTAGGGCTAGTCTTAACTGTGGGGATAGTCAGTAGGTGGCTCTCTTAAAAATGCTGTTTTCTCCCCAATTAATTTCTCCTTTTAATCTTTCTATTATATATATATATATATATATAGGTGTATATATATTAGGTATATATATATGTATAGACATATATGAATATATGTAATTTACTCACTTGATAAACTACACTAAGTACAAGATAAGTGGAATATAGAAGATAAGAAAACAATTATCAGTGAATCCTTTTGCTTCCAGAGATGTGTGAAAAATGAGACATAGTCACCTATAAATATAAAGTAGAAAGTGTCAGGTACCATTAAAGGGAAGGAACTCAAGTACTATTTCCTTTGGGTTAAATGAAGGTATATTCTGGGTGCAGTCTCATTATGGCTTTAGTCTAGATGACTTGTCTGGCTAACCTCTCGTCTCGTAGAATCTGAAACAATAGAAGCCATGAGGAGTAAGATTTGCTGGAGGAGGTTTAGCAAAATCAGATCAGGAAGATGGTTGGCTGATTGTTAACCATCTATCTGTAAATCTTTACTGACTCTCCACTTTTTACTGAACAATGAGGTGATGGAAGAGAATAAGACAGATGTGATCTCTGCCTTCCAACAGTCTGGAAGTTGTTTTTGTGAAGAACATGGTCAACCAGAAAGCAGGAGATCGTGCAGAGAGAATAAACTGGAAAAAAAAGTAACTTTACCTGGTCACTGTTATGATTTGGATTGGCGCAGAATGTGAATACCTAAGTCTAGATCTAATATTTTCCTGTTATTTTCTCTTTAGGTTGAATCTGTCTGTGAATTAGGCAGAAGGACTAGGAACTGTCTAGGTTGGTCATAACTTTTCTTCCAAGGAGTAAGCGTCTTTTAATTTCATGGCTGCAGTCACCATCTGCAGTGATTTTGGAGCCCCCCAAAATAAAGTCTGACACCATTTCCACTATTTCCCCATCTATTTCCCATGAAGTGATGGGACCAGTTGCCATGATGTTAATTTTCTGAATGTTGAGCTTTAAGCCAACTTTTTCACTCTCCTCTTTCACTTTCATCCAGAGGCTTTTTAGTTCCTCTTCACTTTCTGCCATAAAGGTGATGTCATCTGCATATCAGGTTATTGATATTTCTCCCGGCAACCTTGATTCCAGCTTGTGCTTCTTCCAGCCCAGTGTTTCTCATGATGTACTCTGAATAGAAGTTAAATAAACAGGGTGACAATATACAGCCTTGACGTACTCCTTTTCCTATTTGGAACCAGTCTGTTGTTCCATGTCCAGTTCTAACTGTTGCTTCCTGACCTGCATATAGGTTTCTCAAGAGGCAGGTCAGGTGGTCTGGTATTCTCATCTCTTTCAGAATTTTCCACAGTTTATTGTGATCCACACAGTCAAAGGCTTTGGCATAGTCAATAAAGCAGAAATAGATTTTTTTCTGGAACTTTCTTGCTGTTTTGATAATCCATTGGATGTTGGCAATTTGATCTCTGGTTCTTTTGCCTTTTCTGACCAACCTGGATAGCATATTGAAAAGCAGAGCTATTACTCTGCCAACAAAGGTGGGTCTGGTCAAGGCTACGGTTTTTCCAGTGGTCATGTATGGATGTGAGAGTTGGACTGTGAAGAAAGCTGAGCACCGAAGAATTGATGCTTTTGAACTGTGGTATTGGAGAAGACTCTTGAGAGTCCCTTGGACTGCAAGGAGATCCAACCAGTCCATCCTAGGGGAGATCAGTCCTGGGTGTTCATTGGAAGGATTGATGCTAAAGCTGAAACTCCAATACTTTGGCCAGCTCATGTGAAGAGTTGACTCATTGGAAAAGACCCTGATGCTGGGAGGGATTGGGGGCAGGAGGGGAAGGGGACGACAGAAGATGAGATGGCTGGATGGCATCACCGACTCAATGGAAATGAGTTTGAGTGAACTCCAATGAGTTGGTGATGGACAGGGAGGCCTGGCGTGCTGTGATTCATGGGGTTGCAAAGAGTTGAACATGGCTGAGTGACTGAACTGAACTGAACTGAACTAGGAGCTGTAGTGGCAAATAGATTCTGGAATGGTCCAGAACCTGGCATGAGGTAGGCTGAAGGAAGGGGAAGAAAATTGGTGGGCAGCTTTGGTAGTGTGGTAGGACATGAAGAATAGGAATTCTGGAAAGAGATGTATGCATGATTCTAGACTGAAGATGCTGCCATTTATTGTTATATTGCTAAATGTTTTGATTTTGAGAAGATCAGAAGTGGCTGAGGAGAAAGTGAGAGCTCTGAGAGGTATCAGGCAAATGAGTGATAGGAGAGAAGAAAGCAGCAGTGGAAGCTGACAAGTCAGCAAATTCCTTCCTCTTTTTTCCTCATTAGCTCAAGAGATAGTGTCTGGATTGGTGATAAGAGAAGATGAATAGAGAAAGAAGATAGAGCAGAAACCTGAGCCACAGCTGGGCTGAGTGCCCTCCGCTGGGGAGGATATATGTATTGAGAGGGGTAGAGGTTGACTGAGGACAGATTTTAAATCAAGAAAGTTTATGTGAAAATGTATTAAAAACTTTAAAGAGTTGCATAATGTAATAATTAACTGTATTCACCGTTTTCATTTATGTCTTAAGTCTGCCTTCTCTTCCTATTTCCCTCCCTTCCTTTCATTCTCCCCCACCCTTCCTTTTAAAGTACTAATTGTTGTTGTTATTGTTGTTTAGTCATCAAGTAGTGTCTGACTCTTTGCAACCCCATGGACTGCTGGGCACAAGGCTTCCCTGTCCCACACCATCTCTCAAAGTCTGCCCAAGTTCATGTCCATTGCATCGGTGATGCCATTCAACTATCTCATCCTCTATCTCCCTCTTCTTCTGCCTTCAATCTTTCTCAGCATCAGAGTCTTTTCCAGTGAATTGGCAGTTCACCTCAGGTGAGCAATGTATTAGGACACATAATTTCTTCCTTTTTCCCTTGGTGAGTAACTTCCCATATACCCAGCGGTATGCTGGTAAAAAAAAAAAAGTGTATTTCTGTGCACATATTTTTCATTCACTTTTTTGATATGAAGGATACATGTCACCCAATTTTCACATAATGAAATGCACAATACTGCTTGTTGTAAATTTCATATAACCAACGGATTCTCACTGACTGTTTTTACTGACTTTTTTGCTGAATTCCTATATCCTTAGCCAATGTGTGGTTGCAACTGATGAAAGCATATAGCTCTGACATGAATGTCGGTTTCATTTTCATTTTAAGTTAACAAGCAGAACAAAGATAGATCAATAATGACAACTGTCAGAACTTCACTGGTTTGTCAATCTTATGATTACTTCTGAGCTTGCTAATACCAGAAGAATAATTCCTGAAGAGCTTTTGTTTGTTGGCTTTTGTTTTTGTTTTATTCATAATTTGATAGCTAAAAATAGGACAAACTTTTGCATTTTATCTGCATTATTAACATTTTCTCACTTTCATTATTTATTATGAACATTTTCATCACTTTCTTAAATCTAAACAATTAACAAAACAATGAATCAATCCCTGATTAGTAGCTTTTGGCAGTTTCCATAGTGTAAATACGTGGTGTCAACTGAACATGCAGTTGGCAAGCAAAGGGCAGTGACATACCACAACATATGGCCCATTCCTCCAGTTCAGATACAAAAGATATAAATCACCACAAGAGAATAGACAGCAGTAAATGTAGCAAAATAATTAGAAAATGATTAATTTTGTATATTTATGGCCTTTCTTTTAATGCATTTAATGGCAACCCACTCAAGTGTTCTTGCCTGGAGAATCCCAAGGACAGGGGAGCCTGGTGGGCTGCTGTCTATGGGGTCGCACAGAGTCGGACACGACTGGAGCAACTTAGCAGCAGCAGTGGCAGAAAATTTATTAACTTAATTTTAATATAATACATTTAGTTGTAAGTTTCTATAATTTAATTATTAATGATGGTGGTGTTTAACAAATAACTGAAAAGTTCCTAAAACTGTAACAGTCAGCTCCCTTGGGCCAGAATGACCTACCATTTCATTGCTAGTTTAGGAACCTAAGTCTCAGAGAAGTAAAAAAATAAAATTTAAGTTCTATACCTACTAGGTGATTCATTTTTAATGCAGACTTCTTTGTACTTCAAATCTCATGAAGATAGTCACTCCAGAGAATCTGGATAAAGGGCTCCCTATCAAATATGACACGGAGAAAGTCATGTGGAGAGATTTGAGATGCCCAGGGACCTCTTTGGGCTACATAAACTTAGCAGTTTGCTCTGCTCTGGGCATTTGGTTCTATTCTACCAAAGAAATTTCAGTTCTGCTTCTTTCTGGCCCATACACACTAGGTCAAGTTATTGCTCTGAAGGATATCCTCCAATTCGCACAGTCTGTTAAACAATCAATTCACAAGTATCTGTCGAGCAGCTGTGAACAAGGTCGTGTGCGGGTCACGCCTCCTCTCGCTTATGAGGGGGAAGTGAAAAAATGAGAGTGTTTGTTGCTCAGTCATGTCCCACTCTTTGCAGCCCCATGGACGGTAGCCCGCCAGGCTCCTCTGTTCATGGGGTTTCCCAGGCAAGAATACTGCAGTAGGTTACCATGCCCTTCTCCATTATGAGGGGAAGAAGAGCCGTGTCAGACTCATCATGTGGCAAGTCTACTACTCATTGGATTATAAAGGCTTGATGTTTGGACAGAGGTTATAATTTCAGTTTATAAAATTATAAACTAGAGAAGTTTCCCTCTCTAGTCAGAGTCAGTAGTTTAATATAGGAACACTTTTTTGGGCGCCTCTAATTTGTTAATGAATTTTAAGAGGAAATACAATTTCTCTCTCTCTCCTGCCCTTCCCTCTTTTTCCTCTTCCTTCTCTCCCTCCCTCCCTTCCTCTCTCTTCTTTTGTGTAGCTTCTAACTTGTGATTTGTACTCTTGTTAATCTTCTCTTTTCTAACGGATAAAAATGAGTAGACTATTGAGTCCATATTGTTGCCATAGAATTAATGGGATCTGACCATATACAATCCCTGTAATTCATACCGCAGATTGGATATATGGTATCCTAACATTTCCCCAAAGTATATATTTAATTTTTTTTGGCTTTTAACAAGTTAAAAACTTTTCTTCTCAATCAATTTTTTTCTATTAATTTCACGTGTATCTAGGCAAACTGAGATTAGTAGTTTGCAATCAAGTCAATAGAAAGATAACACATTTTGACTGGCTATTTCAATGTATGTGAAAAAATACTTAACCTTATATATATCTTTTTATGTATCAAAACAGAAGAAGATCAACATAAACTTTTTAACTTTCTAAGACATAAATGTTTATTTTTAGATCCAACAGTAATACTCAAAATGTAGTGTAACCTAATTATGAAATATTACACTTGAGTGAGTGAAGGCAGTACAGTACACAACAGTGGTTTTTCATTGGTTCGGACTCTGTAGTTGATGAGAAGAGCCCATTGGTACCTACGAATGTTTGGTCATGCTCAATGGGTGTCCAGTTCTGTTTTTCTGGGCAAGCAGTGCCACTGAAGCCATCCTACTGGCCAAGATGGAAATTACTTTAATTCTGAGATTTCTTGTTGCACATTTATTAAAAAAAAAATCATTGCACATGTGCTGAATGCCGAGCAATCATCTAGGTTCTGGGAATGTAGAGCGCTGAACTAGACATCCAGGGTCTCTGCTCTTGTGGAGACTATTGTCTAGAGGGGGAGAAGTAAAAATAAACCAGTTAGCATAGAAATGATCGAGGCAGTCTCAAAGAGATAGACATTTAGTGAAGGCAGCAAGCGGAGCAGTGGGATAGAAAGGGATTGAGATAACTTTACCCAGCGTGGTCACTGATGACCTCTCTGAGGAGGTGACACTGTTGCTGAGACCATGGAGCAGTCTGTTCGCATTCCATGCAACTGCCATTCTTGTTTACACTTTAAAGTTAGACTGGGGGGATGCATGTCTTGAGTGGGAGCAATAAGTTCAGAGGTGTGTTTGTTCTCTCACACCTTTGTGATTTTCTTCTGATATTTCCTTACTAATTTAAAAACTTTAATGCCAGTACCAAGAAAACATGGTTAATTTCCTTTTGAGCACCCAGTTGATGCCTAACTACTGAGTGGTAATTTTACAAATACCATTATGCTTCTAGTTATGCCTCTGCTTTGCAGCTATGATAGCCCAAGTAGTGTTACCACAGTGGAAATCACAGGGGGTTATAAGCCTGTCTAGCTCCATTTTGGAGACCAAGGAAAACTTTTTTGAAATAAGAGACCTCTAAACTGATACCTGAAGGAGCAAGAGGAGTTTCCCAGGCAAAGGAGCAGGGGAGCCGGAGAGAAAAGTCTTGCATACAGAGGAACAGGTGCAAAGGTCTCCAGGGAGAGAGAGGGTGATGCATTTAGGGAAAGAATAACCTGAATTTGACTGCAGGGTACAACCCAAGAGGAAAAGTGGGAAGAGAGATGACACCAGCAGGGCTGAATTAGGAGAGACTGCTGAGTCTTGTTAAGAAAGTAAGACTTTAGATGAAGAAAAGGGCGGTGCTCATTCAACACATTGTTTTTATTAATTGCTTCCTGTGCACCGTGCACCGTTCTAGCACTGAGATCCTATCACTGAACAGACAGAAGCCCCTTCCCTCATTCAGTCTATATTCAAGTGGTAGAGAAAGATTAATAGCAAACATAGAACATTTTTGAATCAAGTAGGATGCCAAGGTTTGGAGGATTTTTGAGCTTGATGCAATATGAAAACAATTTTTCATCTGAGAACACTCAAGAGATTATAAGTCAACACCACAGAATATATATATTATTGACAATGGCACTTGAGATTGTGACATACTTTTCACTTTCCTGAGTGAAACTAAACCACCATTTCACAGACACAAAATCCCCTTCTGATCAGGACTGCTCTTAAAACCCGAATCTCTTGAATCCTCAATAGTAAGTATTAATTAAACAGAAAGAGATTGGTGGATAGACTGGTAGCAAGGGTACTATTGATATCTTAAAGTTATTTGGAACTCACTGAAATTGTATTATTTCACCGAGATTCTGTAGTAATGTGCCTTTAAGCTTATGGCTGGCTGCAGTGTTCAAGCTTCTCTGCTATAGAACTTTTCAAAAACTGCTAAATTTGGAGGAATATGCTATTATAATACATACCAATTCGAGGGAACTTCTCATTTTCCAGTGCATTTGCTCTATCGTAATTAAGAGTTGGTCACATATGTAAGCTGAATTTAAGAAGTGAAGTTTTGTGGTTAAAGCAAATGTTTGATTAGTATTATTATTATGGAGACAGTGAAATAACATTTAGTTTAAAAAAGAGAAAAGAACAAAAAACTACCCTTAGTCAACAGAGTAGATTCCACTGAAGCACCGACTGATTGCTCTAAAGATAAGTTCCCAATTGCCATCAACTTCCTATTTTTGGAGAGCAGAAAGGAAACCAACTTTAAGCCCTGTCTCTTTAACACAAAATGCGAGGTGGTGAACTACGTGGCACTTTTGATTATATGTTGAAACTGCACTAAATCCCTGAAATCCAAAAGAATATTGCACTCTGGTCCTTTGTGCAGAATGCTCACATGAGTGCTCACAGGAACCAATCCAGAAGCAAATTGCTGCTGATAGTAACTGACAGCATGAATTACTGCACTCTCAGAGACTCTGCCAGCATCAACCGTATGATCTCACTTTTGCTCATATGGCGAGCCGAATTTGTGCATGTGCTGGAACCAGCCTCCCAAGTTCAGAGAACAGCAGGGTTTCTCAGTTGTCTTTTAAAAATAGCCAGCACCTTTGAAGTGAATCACCTTGGCATCTCATCAGCTCCAGTCTTATAAAACTGCAGATTTTTTTTTTCCTTTGCTGAGTCTTTGCCCCTAATCACGTAGAGTCCCTTAGAAAAAGGAGAAACTGACTCATCTGTTTGTCATATGAAAACCAGACAAGTCAGTGAATGCGGAGGACAACATCAACTTCTCTTCTGCGAGAGGAATTGCCTCTGGGTCTGCCCCTTGCTATGGTCCATTAGGAGACATTCTGCTGCTGGCATTTGCTGTGTTGATTCATAACAACCCTCAGAAATCCTTCTCTCATTTGGAATGAATAAGAATATTGAAAGAAGAACTAATACTCTTTGTTAGTAATGTTCAATTGAACTAAAAGATATATGATGAGAAACTAAAAATGAATTTATATTTGTATATACCAGGACAACCAAGATCACTAAAATGTAATTTGACTTATGAGAGGGGCTCATCCTGTATATTATACATATATATAAAACTGGATAAAAAGCAAGAACTATAATCAGGAACTGTAATAGAAACATTTTTCCAAAGGATAAAATCATAGACCCAATACCCACAACCCAAGATCAGTCTTCAGATTTCTTCTCTTATTTCAGTTCATTACAAAACTCACCTAAATAGTATTAAAATTATGGGGGGGGGAACCCCTTATGGTTTAATGCCTTTGCCCATCATTAGCAATATAATCTACCATTTCTGGGAAAACATAGGCCTTCTGAGGTCTTGAACTCTATTCTTGGCAGGTAAGAAGCCTTCCAGGTCATCTTTAAAGGCATGTTTATTTTTAATTCTCAAGTCTACACATGTTTTCTGTTAACAAGTTGGAATCTTAAACAAGATTGTTATTCATATTCACTCTATTACCTGAGAAAGTATTCAGTTCTCCTGAAACAATGGTTTCTTTGAAAATGGGTGATATTAAAATAAAGGCAAAACAGCATTTCTCTTTCCTCAGTCCGTGTTTCTGCTCTTTCTAGAAGGGGTGATGGACTTCAGCCCGTGTAGGATATTTCTTCTAAGTTAGCACTGCTCTGATGACAGACAGAGGATGAGACGGCATCACCGACTCAATGAGTTTGAGTCAACTCCGGGAGTTGGCGATGGACAGGGAGGCCTGGCGTGCTGCAGTCCATGGGGTTGCAAAGAGTCGGACACGACTGAGTGACTGAACTGAACTGCATGGGAGACAGGAAAAATGAGAGAGCCTTGTTTGTCTTGGGCTAGTTGAGGGCACCTTGAAGGGGAGGTTTTGGGATTGAAGGGTCCTTCCTGTCTGGAGAAAGTTAGAAGACAGACCAGCCCAACAATGGAAACACAAGGTGATGCCGCAGTGTGGCAAGCACACAGTAGAATGATCCCTGCCTCTCCATGTGTCTGTCCCACGGCCTCTCCTGTTTACCCAGATTCAGACCCGTCACCTCGTCCTCCTCTTCCTGAGTTTCTGATCTCAGTGAGAGTCTCATGTCCACTTTGGCAAGAAGGCAGAGGAGCCTAGGTTTCCCTCTTGGCTTTCTGTGCCTCGTGCACCACGGCCCATCTGTGACTAAGTCCTTTCCCTTCTCACTCATTCATCTCTCTCACATTCTCTCCCATGTTAATTCCCATACTAAGTACACATGTTATTTTCTTTACCAATAGGTCTCCTAACTGCCCCAGTCTCATTCTCTCTAATCTCCACACTTTCTAAAAAAATACATCTAATCATCTCATTCTTCTGCTTCAAAGGATCCTCATTGCCTTCCAGAAAAAAAGAGTAGAATTGAAACTCCCTTGAAGGACATATTGACCTCTCAGCCAGCATTCTTTCTCTCCACCCTTGCTTCCTCCTAGTTGCTTTCTTGAATGCCCTCCCCTCATCCTGTCTTCTCTTGGATAATTCCTGCCCAGCTTTCAAATTTTGATCCAGCTGTTACCTCCTCCAGGACACCTTTCCCCGGCCCCATCACAAAATGTTCCCGCCTTACCTCTTCTGACCACTATGCATCACACGTAGTGAGGGCAGGCGTACTGTTTTCGTGTTACTTACTCAGCATCTAGCTCAGTGCCTGGCAAGTTGCAGGTGAATGAACACAGGAGTAATCAGAGAAAGTCACAGAGAAGGTGGAGCTGAACTGACTCATTTTTTAAAAAATTTTCCTTTTGTTTAATGTAGGCAATATATAGTATTAGGATTTGGTTTACCATAAACAGGGTACATGCATTTGAAAAGTAGTGCTGTTTTTAATGTACACTTTTAAAATTAAAGTAATAAGAACAGTGGGAATGTTTTATATCATTTCAATGACTAATTCCTCTTCAAAATTAATTTCTCCAAAGTTCCGCATAATATATTCATAAGACTCATCAAGGTTTGTTTATTAAAGTCACAAACTGACTCACCCTTAAGGGAGAAATGAGACAGTGTATTTGAGGCAGACAGCATAACATGTGCAGGTGCTTGAGAGAACCTGCCCTGTTAGGGGAAACTACAAATGGTTTAGAGCTGCTAAAGAGTCAAAAGTGACACAGAATTCTGTGGCATGAACCATACTCATAGTCATGACACATTTGTTATCATCTGTGACCAGCTTCTCTCAAGGGTTGGAAATGCTTCTTGTTGCTTTTCTTGAGACTCTAGGTACAGTTAAAACTGAAGCAGCGTCTGAACAGAATTATACAAGGTAATATTCTTATATACTTACATTTAACAAATTAGCCCTTTTGACGTAAAAAATTACAGTGCAGTTTAATGTTGTTATTAATGAGAAGTAATTGGATACGTATATGAGAAATATAGTACATAAATATGTATATAGCACACACACATATATATGTGAATGACTTTTTTTTTGTAGACTATAAGAGGTGTGATCAGGTAATGGACTTGGACTACAGATTAAAATTTGTGAGATAAATGTCTTGTTACTATTGTTGCATGTTTCTTGGGCTATATGTAGAGCCTCCTTGGGAGGTTATGTCAAATGTCTAACTTTGACAATTTGATCTGGGAGCCAAAGAGTCCTTCATAACTCTCAGTCCCTTATCCCTTTCCTGTGGATCCTGTCTATGAAATGCTTCATGGAAAAGTCAGGTTGAACGCATTTACTGCTGGGAGCTTTCTCAGCTTATTTCCATGTTTTCCTGCTTTTGACTGCTTAGAAAGTGACAAAAGGAAAAAAAAAGTTACAATGAGAAAGGAGAACATTTGAAAAATGAGAATACAAAAGGAAAGACACATTAAAGAAAATGTTTAGGAAAAATGATTAAAATTTGAGGTAAATAAATAATAAAAAATAGAAAAAAACCCCATATTTATTTAGAATAATAAAACAAATTCACAATTTCAAGTAAAATAGGTTGCCAACTCAGCAGAAATATTTAATTACCATCATTGAAGAAAATGAGCAAAGTGTAATTTCTTCATGCAAACAGTGGATTCAGGAACAAGTAAATCCGGCTGGGATCAAGCTAGTGAGCAGGCAGACCTCCCTGACCTGGCCAGCAGGTTCAGCTGTCCATCCTCCAGAGTCCTGGGAGAGTGTGAACTGCACCTAGAACCAAGCTGCCAAGAAAATCTGTTTATTAAAGATAATTGTTCTATATGCGGTTGTATGTGGTTCAGCAAAAAAGAACCTGCCTGCCATGCGGGAGCCACAGGAGACTTGGGTTCAAATCCCTGGGTTGGGAAGACCCCCTGGAGGAGGGCATGGCAACCCACTCTAGCATTCTTGCCTGGAGAATCCCATGGACAGAGGAGCCTGGCAGGCTATAGTCCATGGGGTCGCAGAGAGTTGGACATGACTGAAGTGTCAGACTTTATTTTTTGCGGCTCCAAATTCACTGCAGATGGTGATTGCACCCATGAAATTAAAAGACGCTTACTCCTTGGAAGGAAAGTTATGACCAACCTAGATAGCATATTCAAAAGCAGAGACATTACTTTGCCAACAAAGGTCCGTCTAGTCAAGGCTATGGTTTTTCCAGTGGTCATGTATGGATGTGAGAGTTGGACAAAGAATTGATACTTTTGAACTGTGGTGTTGGAGAAGACTCTTGAGAGTCCCTTGGACTGCAAGGAGATCCAACCAGTCCATTCTAAAGGAGATTGGTCCTGGGTGTTCTTTGGAAGGACTGATGCTGAGGCTGAAACTCCAATACTTTGGCCACCTCATGTGAAGAGTTGACTCATTGGAAAACAGTCTGATGCTGGGAGGGATTGGGGGCAGGAGGAGAAGGGGACAACAGAGGATGAGATGGCTGGATGGCATCACCGACTGGATGGATGTGAGTTTGAGTGAACTCCGGGAGTTGGTGATGGACAGGGAGGCCTGGCGTGCTGCAATTCATGGGGTCACAAAGAGTCGGACATGACTGAGCGACTGAACTGAACTGAACTGAACTGAAGTGACTTAGCACTCACAAGCAAAATTTTTTTATATAAACACACAATAGCATATGGAACCCTATTTTTTCTTTTTCTTTTTTATACTGTTAATGTACCTATTTTCTCTTCTTGCCATCAGATAAAGAATGCATGGGCATCTCTGAGAATATTCACAACAGGAAGCATACTTAAATTTTAAAAATGATCAAGCTGTTATGTCTTCATTCTCTGACAGAATTTCTTAAACTCTTCATCTGGGGTGAAACTTTCCAGATTACGTTTAGTACCTGATGCAGCTTCATTAGAAAAATTCAAAATTTATACATCAAGATTTTTCTCCCTCTGGAGTCAGTGCAAAATTTTTCTTCAAATGAAAATGTGGGCAAATCCTGATGAGTTTCCAGATTCTGTGTATCAGGGTCTGCTTTTGTCCTTTGCCTCCTTCCTCGGGCTACCGTTACCTTCTGAGGTGGACTTGGGACACCAGGCATCAAACGGTCTTGAGGATCCACAGTTAACCTCCCAAGAAGGTTGGTAAGACTTGCAAGCCACCATTTACTATTTTTTCCCATTTCTCTCTATGATGTAACTGTGACTCTGGTCTTTGTTTCTCGGACGGAGAAAAGTGAGGTGCAGGCAGCTGAGTATCACTGGTGACTCAGTAGTAGAAGCTAGTTTAGGAAGAATCGTTGTTATTTAGTTGCTCAGTTGTATCCAGCTCTTTGCAAACCCACAGATGGTAGCCGACTCAGTTCCTGTGTCCATGGGATTCTCCAGGCAAGAATACTGGAGTGGGTTGCCATTTCCTTCTCCAGGGGATCTTCCTGACCCAGTATCAAAGTCAGGGCTCCTGCCATGTCTCCTGCATTGCAGGCAAATTCTTTACTGCTTAGCCAACAGCCTCCCTAACTCCGGCATGATTCAGTTCAGTTCAGTCGCTCAGTCGCGTCCGATTCTTTGCGACCCCATGGGCTGCTGCACACCAGGCCTCCCTGTCCTTCACCAACTCCCAGAGTTTACTCAAACTCATGTCCATTGAGTCAGTGATGCCATCCAACCATCTCATCTTCTGTCGTCCCCTTCTCCTCCCGCCTTCGGTCTTTCCCAGCATCAAGGTCTTTTCAAATGAGTCAGTTCTTCGCATCAGGTGGACAAAGTATTGGAGTTTAAGCTTTAACATCAGTCCTTCCAGTGAATATTCAGGACTGATCTCCTTTAGGATGGACTGGTTGAATCTCTTTGCAGTCCAAGGGACTCTCAAAAGTCTTCTCCAACACCTCAGTTCAAAAGCATCTTGTGGCTAAGTGGTAAAGAATCTGCCTGCAATGCAGGAGACCCAGGTTTGAGTGCTCAGTTGGGAAGATTCCCCTGGAGAAGAAGATCCCCTGGAGAAGGGAATGGCTACCCACTCCAGTATTCTTGCCTGGAGAATTCCATAGACAGAGAAGCCTGGTGGTCTACAGTCCATGGGGTCACAAAGAGTCAGACACCACTGAATGACTGACACTTTCACACTTTCACTTTCCCTAACTCATGCCCCTATGTTTTTATTTTTCTCAGTATTTTGGGATTTTTTCTTTACTAGTGGAGTAGGGGAAATATGGTTTAATACTTAAATGACTTTATATATAGGTAAGTGGAAAAAGAGTCAGACTTGCAATATTTCATTTATGGTTAGTTGCGTAAGTACACAGACACTAAAATAGGAAAGTCAGAAGTTATAACATTCACTTTTGCTATATAAAATATTCAAAGGAAGATTAGAAATGGCAGCTTTATCTGTTTTTGTTTTTAAAAATTTTGCTGGATTATAGTTGATTAACAATGTTGTTTTAGTATAGGTGTACAGCAAAGTGAGTCAGTTTTACATATACCCACTCTGTTTTTAGATTCTTTTCCTAAAGAGGTCATTACAGAGTATTGAGTAGAGTTCCTTGTGCTATACAGCAGGTCCTGATTAGTTATTTTATATATAGTAGTGTGTGTATGTCAATCCCAATCTCCAAATTTATCCCTTCCCCTGCCCCTGTTGTTGCTGTTGTTTCAAGGAATTGGAAAACCTCAGTGACACCAGTTTTCAAAATGCAACATTTTTGTCATTTCTATAAAATAGATGAGGAAGATGACAAAAGTGTATAAACTTCTTTTATATATAGATATATATGTATGTATATATATAGCATAACACTTAAATAAGGTCCTTGTGATTAAAAAAAGCCTTTCATATTTAGTTTCCATCTTTAACTTCCCTCCATGAGGTTCTTAATATCCTTGAAAAAACTTTGAGTTTCTCTCTTCCATTTGTATGCCCTGGCAAATAGCCCTCTGGATCAGAAGTCCCTTCATATTTCTTAGGGAGTTTCCTAGTTAGCCTGTTAGTGGCTTGTAAGTCACTAATGAGAAGGCACCTGGTGATATGAACTGGACACTCTTGGCCAGTCAAGAAGTCCTCACTTGTGCTTGGGAGTAGGGTCTGAAGTCAAGCATGGGTTTCACCTCTAGAGCCCTCCTCTGGGTTAGGGTGAGGAAAGAGGAAAGCAGGATTCTACTTCTGCTTCAGATTCAGGTTCTGGCTATCACCTGGGACTTAATTACAGGTGGGTCTAGAGAAAGACTTAATCATGGAATCTTCTTTGGAAAAGGATGGATTGCTTTTAAATCAAGGGTAGGTGAAGTTTTGAACTCTTCCAAATTTTAGTGTTAAATATCAGATTTTTACCATCTAAATATTGGACATAATATGTAATATACAAAGGTTGCTGGAGAATTTTAATCCTGGAGGAGAGCATGGAGGTATTAACTAATTTATTTCTTCAACTAAGATATATTGAGTATATTCCATAAGCCAGGTGTTATGATTCAGTTCAGTTAAGTCACTCAATCGTGTCCAACTTTCTGCAACCCCATGGACTGTAGCACACCAGGCTTCCCTGTCCATCACCAACTCTCAGAGTTTATTCAAACTCATGTCCATCACGTTGGTGATAACATCCAACCATCTCATCCTCTGTCATCCCCTTCTCCCACCTTCAATCTTTCCCAGCATCAGGGTCTTTGCCAGGAGTCAGTTCTTCGCATCAGGTGGCCAAAGTATTGGAGTTTCAACTTCAGCATCAGTCCTTCCAATGAATATTCAGGACTGATTTCCTTTATGATTGACTGGTTGGATCTCCTTGCTGTTCAAAGAACTCTCAAGAGTATTCTCCAACACCACAGCTCAAAAGCATCAGTTCTTCAGCACACAGCTTTCTTTATAGTCCAACTCTCATATCCATACGTGACTACTGGAAAACCATAGCTTTCATTAGATGGACCTTTGTTGGCAAAGTAATGTCTCTGCTTTTTAATATGCTATCTAGGTTGGCCATAATTTTTCTTCCAAGGAGCAAGCATCTTTTAATTTCATGACTTGCAGTCACCTTCCAAAGTGATTTTGGAGCCCTAAAAGATAAAGTCTGTCACTCTTTCCACTGTTTCCCCATCTATTTGCCATGAAGTGATGGGATCAGATGCTATGATCTTAGTTTTCTGAATGTTGAGCTTTAAGCCAACTTTTTCACTCTCCTCTTTCACTTTTATCAAGAGGCTCTTTAGTTCTTCTTTGCTTTCTGCCATAAGGGTGGTGTCATCTGCATATCTGAGGTTATTGATATTTCTTCCAGCAATCTTGATTCCAGCTTGTGCTTCATCCAACCTGGCATTTCGCATGGTGTACTCTGCATATAAGTTAAGTAAGCAGGGTGACAATATACAGCCTTGATGCACTCCTTTCCTGATTTGGAACCAGTGTATTGTTCCATGTCCAGTTCTAACTGTTGCTTGTTGACCAGCATACAGATTTCTCAGGAGGCAGGTCAGGTGGTCTGGTATTCCCACCTCTTGAAAAATTTTCCACAATTTGTTGTGATCCACACAGTCAAAGGCTTTGGCATAGTCAATAAAGCAGAAATAGATGAAATACTTTTTTGATGATCCAACAGATGTTGGTAATTTGATCTCTGGTTCCTCTACCTTTTCTAAAACCAGCTTGAACATCTGGATGTTCACAGTTCATGTACTGTTGAAGCCTGGCTTGGAGAATTTTGAGCATTACTTTGCAAGCATGTGAGATTAGTGCAATTGTGTAGTAGTTTGAACATTCTTTGGCATTGCCTTCCTTTGGGATTGGAATGAACTGACCTTTTCCAGTCTGGTGGCCACTGCTGAGTTTTCCAAATTTGCTAGCATATTGAGTGCAGCACTTTCACAGCATCATCTTTTAGGATTTGAAATAGCTCAACTGGAATTCTATCACCTCCACTAGCTTTGTTCATAGTGATGCTTCCTAAGGTCCGCAAGACTTCACATTCCAGGATGTCTGGCTCTAGGTGAGTTTTCACACCATCATGGTTGTCTGGGTCATGAATATCTTTTTTGTATAGTTCTTCTATGTATTCTTGCCACCCCTTCTCAATATCTTCTGCTTCTATTAGGTCCATACAATTTCTGTCCTTTATCGAGCCCATCTTTGCATGAAATGTTCCCTTGGTATCTCTGAATTTGTTAAAGAGATCTCTAGTCTTCCCCATTCTATTGTTTTCATCTATTTCTTTGCATTGATCACTGAGGAAGGCTTTCTTATCTCTCCTTGCTATACTTTGGAACTCTACATTCAGATGCTTATATCTTTCCTTTTCTCCTTTGCTTTTTGCTTTTCTGCTTTTTCTCAGCTATTTATAAGTCCTCCTCAGACAACCATTTTGCCCTTTTGCATTTATTTTCTTGGGGATGGTCTTGATTGCTGTCTCCTGTACAATGTCACGTACCTCCATCCATAGTTCTTCAGGCGCTCTGTCTATCAGATCTAGTCCCTTGAATCTATTTGTCACTTCCACTGCATCATTGTAAGGGAATTGATTTAGGTCATACCTGAATGATCCAGTGGTTTTCCCTACTTTCTTCAATTTAGATCTGAATTTGACAATAAGGAGTTCATGATCTGAGCCACAGTCATCTCCCGGTCTTGTTTTTGCTGACTGTATAGAGCTTCTCCATCTTTGGCTGCAAAGAATATACTGTCTGATTTCAGTGTTGACCATCTGGTGATGTCCATGTGTAGAGTCTTCTCTTGTGTTGTTGGAAGAGGGTGTTTGCTATGTCCAGTGCATTCTCTTGGCAGAACTCATTTATCTTGCCCTGCTTCATTCTGTACTCCAAGGCCAAATTTGCTTATTACTCCAGGTATTTTTTGATTTCCTACTTTTGCATTCCAGTCCCGTATAAAGAAAAGGGCATCTTTTTGGGTGTTAGTTCTAGAAGATCTTGTAGGTCTTCATAGAACCATTCAACTTCAGCTTCTTTAGCATTGCTCGTCTGGCCATAGACTTGGATTACTGTGATATTGAATGGTTTGCCTTGGAAACAGAGATCATTCTGTCGTTTTTGAGATTACATACAAGTACTGCATTTTGGACTGTTTCGTTGACTGTGACAGCTACTCCATTTCTTCTAAGGGATTCTTGCCCACTGTGTAGATATAATGGTCATCTGAGTTAAATTCACCCATTCCAGTCCATTTTAGTTTGCCGATTTCTAGAATGTTGACATTCACTCTTGCCATCTCCTGTTTGACCAGATGGTGACTGCAGCCATGAAATTAAAAGACGCTTACCCCTTGGAAGAAAAGTTATGACCAACTTAGATAGCATATTCAAAAGCAGAGACGTTACTTTGTTGACCAAGGTCCGTCTAGTCAAGGCTATGGTTTTTCCTGTGGTCATGTATGGATGTGAGAGTTGGACTGTGAAGAAGGCTGAGCGCCGAAGAATTGATGCTTTTGAACTGTGGTGTTGGAGAAGACTCTTGAGAGTCCCTTGGACTGCAAGGAGATCCAACCAGTCCATTCTGAAGGAGATCAGCCCTGGGTGTTCTTTGGAAGGAATGATGCTAAAGCTGAAACTCCAGTACTTTGGCCACCTCATGCAAAGAGTTGACTCATTGGAAAAGACTTTGATGCTGGGAGGGATTGGGGGTAGGAGGAGAAGGGGACAACCGAGGATGAGATGGCTGGATGGCATCACTGACTCGATGGACACGACTTTGAGTGAACTCCGGGAGTTGGTGATGGACAGGGAGGCCTGGCGTGCTGTGATTCATGGGGTCACAAAGAGTCGGACACGACTGAGTGACTGAACTGAACTGAATTTGCCTTGATTCATGGACCTGACATTAGAGGTTGTTATGGAGTTGTTATGACAGATGCTGGTAGATGATAGTTGTAAGCAGACACAGCACAGACTCTGTTCTAATTTTTCTATTTTTAAAATACAGTGTCTCTAGATATAAATATTAAATAAATATTGAGTTGTTTTTGCTGTTCAGTTGCTAAGTCGTGTCTGACTCCTTGCAGCCCCATGGACTACAGCATGTCAGGCTTCCCTGTCCTTCACTGTCTCCTGGAATTTGCTCAAATTCATATCCATTGAGTCAGTGATGGCATCCAATTATCTCCTGGAATTTGCTCAAACTCATATCCATTGAGTCGGTGATGCCATCCAACCATCTCATCCTGTCACCCCCTTCTCTTCCTGCCCTCAGTCTTTCCCAGCATCAGGGTCTTTTCCAATGAGTTGGCTCTGAGATATTGAGAGTATCTATTTATTATTGAGAGTACTTATTTTAAATATTGAGAGTACCTATTTTAAAATATTTCCTGTTTTTGCTTTTAGAAAGGAAAAATTTTATGTATGTGAATGATTAGCTAATTACCATTTCCCTGGCTACTTTAACAGAATATAAATTTATGCTTTTAATAATTATTTAAAAATTAGTTAAAATAGTTTGAAAAGAAATATTTTGTATTTTTGTAACCAGTATGTATTTATTTTGTCCAAGAAGAAAACATATTAAAAAATATGGATCCCTTAAAAGCTTTTTGAAATTTATTTCAGAAACACTGATGTTTCTACATCTATTGGCAATGACTTAATTAAGCATTACATTTAATTTCTTTATTATCTTTGATTTTTTTTTTCTTATCCTTTCATTTTCCTTTCAGTATAGTATCCAGAAAAAAGAGCTTCTGGACCTTCACTTGAAAACTTGCTTTAAGTCCGGGCTTTGCTCCCTGTGGTTTGGGAAGTCACATTTACTGTATCTTGGCCTAGTTTCATCATTTGTAAAATGATAGGATTGTGTTGAATAATAGTCGAGGTCCTTTCCCATTTTAATGTTCTCTGGTTCTTCTTTCTTCGGGACTTGAGAGGACAATGTAGACACATGGCCACAAACACATGTTGAGATACAATATTCAAAACAGAAACTACCCAAAATTTTGGATTTAGTTGAAGTTACGAGTGACTTCTGGTTTGCTTATACCGTAACACAGACTTCTCTGTGCTAGATTTATACTTTACCAATCGTATGTTCCAAGGAAAATGCTTGTATGTGGGTAAGTGAGGCATTTGAAATGAATGTAGCATTTAATCACTTAATTTAATTTAATCACTTAATTTAATCAGAAATTATTTAATCAGAAATTCAGAGCACCCCAAACTGGAGATCCCAACATTGTCCTTGGCCAGGGCAGGTACAGATCAGATAATATTGCTCTCATTATATTCCAAGTCACAGCGGTATCATGGCACTAGCCTGCAGGCATCCTGTTGACGCAAGGCCCAGGGTTCCACCTCACTTTGACTTAGTCTTTCCTGATCCCTTTCTAAGCTGGAAACACTTTCTTCCTTCTTTATGCTCCAATCCACTTGCATTCAATCTTGTATTAAAATTAGCTGCATTCAATTCTCTCTTGCTCAGTGGTTCCTAAGCTCCCTAAAAGAACATATCTGTTTCGTTTATCTGTGTGTTTCCCATGATGCCTTGTGCAAAGTAGGCACTCAGTCAATTTTGTTGAATAGCTCATTTCAGGTGCTGCGATTACTGAAGTTAAAACCAACTACAAAAGTCTTATGTTTTATCTCTTTTAAATTCCAGAGCAAAGTTAGAGCTTACTCGAAGGACTGAGACTTGGGCTTGATAGTGACAGAATGATGTCCAGTAACGAGCGTCATCTTACTAAGGTATGAGAATCTTGGCAGCTCAGTCAGGATGCAAACAGATTCTTGTCTGGCCTGGGGTTTTGGAAGGAGACTCAAACGCCTTTGTAGTCACCCATGGAATGATGTAGTCATCCATGGAATGACTGGCTCACTTTGGTTAGCCAGTCACTGGTCCACGCTCCCATCTGGGGCTGTCTGCATTCTCCCATGGAGCCTGGCTGTAGAACATACTACTATTTCCTTACATGTTCATTACATGCTGACTCTATAGGCCTAAACCTTTATGTTGCACCAAAACAGTACTAGCCTGAACAGAGACTGAGATGCCAAGTAAAAAAGTCATCTAGTGTAGAAAGACTTAGTAATAAAATATACTACTCGATGGACATGGGTTTGGGTGGACTCCAGGAGTTGGTGATGGACAGGGAGGCCTGGTGTGCTGTGGTTCATGGGGTTGCAAAGAGTCGGACACGACTGAGCGACTGAACTGAACTGAACTGAACTGAACTGATACTACTCTGTCCTTTTTGGACAGCGCATTCTTCTCAGTTAAAATCACTCCCAACTTTTTCAATAGTTTCTTCCCTAAATATGGTAGTATATTTATAGCTATTTCTTGATCAAATAAACTTTAATTAGTGATGTTTTCCTGCACTATATCCTGTGGATTTAACTTCTTGAAGCACTACTCGAATTTTCTTTCTTCTAGCATTTGGTATTATATTATTAATTTGTGGTTTTCTGTTGTTACTTGTCCATGCCTGCAATAATATCAATAGTATGTTTCATTTTTTGTTCCCTCTGCTTTAGATGTACTTCTTGAATCAGATGAACTATGGAATGAGGTTCGTGACATTGTACCGGAGACAGGGATCAAGACCATCCCCATGGAAAAGAAATGCAAAAAAGCAAAATGGCTGTCTGGGTAGGCCTTACAAATAGCTGTGAAAAGAAGAGAGGCAAAAAACAAAGGAGAAAAGGAAAGATATAAGCATCTGAACACAGAGTTCCAAAGAATAGCAAGAAGAGATAAGAAAGCCTTCCTCAGTGATCAATGCAAAGAAATAGAGGAAAACAACAGAATGGGAAAGACTAGAGATCTCTTCAAGAAAATTAGAGATACCAAGGGAACATTTCATGCAAAGATGGACTCGATAAAGGACAGAAATGGTATGGACCTAACAGAAGCAGAAGATATTAAGAAGAGGTGGCAAGAATACATGGAAGAACTGTCCAAAAATATCTTCACGACCCAGATAATCATGATGATGTGATCACTCATCTAGAGCCAGACATCTTGGAATGTGAAGTCAAGTGGGCCTTAGAAAGCATCACTACGAACAAAGCTAGTGGAGGTGATGGAATTCCAGTTGAGCTATTTCAAATCCTGAAAGATGATGCTGTGAAAGTGCTGCACTCAATATGCTAGCAAATTTGGAAAACTCAGCAGTGGCCACAGGACTGGAAAAGGTCCGTTTTCATTCCAATTCCAAAGAAAGGCAATGCCAAAGAATGCTCAAAGTACCACACAATTGCACTCATCTCACATGCTAGTAAAGTAATACTCAAAATTCTCCAAGCCAGACTTCAGCAATACGTGAGCCGTGAACTCCCTGATGTTCAAGCTGGTTTTAGAAAAGGCAGAGGAATGAGAGATCAAATTGCCAACATCCGCTGGATCATGGAAAAAGCAAGAGAGTTCCAGAAAAACATCTATTTCTGTTTTATTGACTATGCCAAAGCCTTTGACTGTGTGGATCACAATGAACTGTGGAAAATTCTGAAAGAGATGAGAATACCAGACCACCTGACCTGCCTCTTGAGAAATCTGTATGCAGGTCAGGAAGCAACAGTTAGAACTGGACATGGAACAACAGACTAGTTCCAAATAGGAAAAGGAGTATGTCAAGGCTGTATATTGTCACCCTGCTTATTTAACTTCTATGCAGAGTACATCATGAGAAATGCTGGACTGGAAGAAACACAAGCTGGAATCAAGATTGCCGGGAGAAATATCAATAACCTCAGATATGCAGATGACACCACCCTTATGGCAGAAAGTGAAGAGGAACTAAAAAGCCTCTTGATCAAAGTGAAAGAGGAGAGTGAAAAAGTTGGCTTAAAGCTCAACATTCAGAAAACTAAGATCATGGCATCCGGTCCCATCACTTCATGGGAAATAGATGGGGAAACAATGGAAACAGTGTCAGACTTTTTATACATTTGTTTTTATTTTTGGGAAAACTTTACTTTTCTCTATTCTGTCTGTTCTTTTTCTGGAAGCCCAGTTGGTCGAACAGTGAAATTTGTATGTTGATATTTTATGACTTTTATCACTCTTGATTTGTTTCATATTTAAATTTTTCCATTCTATGTTCTGATGTATTTTTATTGATATCTTACTGCCCTTTATGAATTTTGAACTTTGCATTTAAAAAATTTAGGAATTAGTTCTTAGTGTGATCCACCCCATTTTTTGGTAGATCTTGTTTTAAGGTTATAATATCATTTAAAACTCATTAGGAGTCTAATTGGAATTTAAGAAAGAGATTTCTTCTCTTCCTTGCATTTCTGTTATGTTCTCCTGGAACTGTGGCTCTGATTTGATCTTGATCTCTCTTTTTTATGCTGTTAGTCTTCCTCATATGCTGGTAGTCTTTGATCATCAGTTCCTATTTTAGACTAAATGTTTAGGTTGATTATTCCAGGTTGGGGTGCAGGTTTCCTTGACTTCTCTGTAGGTCCTTTCTTTCTCCAGGATGCCTCCTCCCCTGTATTGAAGGCTCTTTCTATGTACGCAGGGCTTATTATCTGCAGAATTTTCACAAGGGTGAGTGGATGAGAAACTGAGAAACCAGGGCTCATACTAGCAATCTGTACTTTCCCCCTGCAGCTTGCTCAATTCCTTTAGGTGCCTGCACTATTTTTCTCTTATAGAAGTGAACACTGAACTGCCTTTTACATGCAGAGGTCCTGAGTGTGTTAGATGCATGTGTGTGTGTGTGTGTCTATGTGTGTATGAGTGAACCATGGACCTGTTTTATTGAAGGACATTTGCTGACCCCCCGTTTTCACTGTCCCACACTCTGTCTATTCACCCGGGCTGCGAGTCTCTCCAGAGTTCTATTGGGATGAGGCCCCACCCTTTGCTGCGGCCTGTTCTGCTGTCCTACCCTGCTGGTTCCTATGCTCCATTTGCTGCACCCATAGATTCCCTTTTGCTTTCTGTTCCTAGGAATTTACTGATTCATCTCTCCTGTTGTCTTTGCTGTTAAGGCTTCATTCTCTTGTGAATTTATTATCTTTTTCATGGTCTAAGGAACTCCTTTCCCATACTCTTGCTATAGGTGCTAGTTCACAGTTTGATGCATACTTAAGCAATCTTTTAAGGGAATTATTTTAAAGAAGAATACTACTCTATAAGATTGTGAGAAATTTTGACTTCTGTATCCAGCAGAAGGAGAAAGGCCATGCCTGAGGCACTTTAACTGTTTGATGCAATAATAATAGGCACATAGAGCCACTTAATTTTAGAAAAGCTGGTTTTAGAAAAGGCAGAGGAACCAGAGATCAAATTGCCAACATCTGTTGGATCATCGAAAAAGGAAGAGAGTTTCAGAAAAACATCTACTTCTGCTTTATTGACTATGCCAAAGCCTTTGACTGTGTGGATCACAATAAACTGTGGAAAATTCTTCAAGAGGTGGGAATACCAGACTACCTGACCTGCCTCTTGAGAAACCTGTATGTAGGTCAGGAAGCAATAGTTAGAACCGGACATGGAACAGACTGGTTCCAAATAAGAAAAGGAGTACATCAAGGCTGTATATTGCCATCCTGTTTATTTAACTTGTATGCAGCATACATCATGAGAAACACTGTGCTGGAAGAAGCACAGGCTGGAATCAAGATTGCCAGGAGAAATATCAATAACCTCAGATATGCAGATGATACCACCCTTATGGCAGAAAGTGAAGAAGAACTAAAAAGCCTCTTGATGAAAGTGAAAGAGGAGAGTGAAAAAGTTGGCTTAAAGCTCAACATTCAGAAAACTAAAATCATAGCATCTGATCCCATCACTTCATGGGAAATAGATGGGGAAACAGTGTCAGAGTTTATTTTGGGGGGGCTCCAAAATCACTGCAGATGGTGATTGCAGCCATGAAATTAAAAGATGCTTACTCCTGGAAGGAAAGTTATGACCAACCTAGACAGCATATTCAAAAGCAAAGACATTACTTTGCCAACAAATGTCCATCTAGTCAAGGCAATGGTTTTTCCTGTGGTCATGTATGGATGTGAGAGTTGGACTGTGAAGAAGGCTGAGCGCCAAAGAATTGATGCTTTTGAGCTGTGGTGTTGGAGAAGACTCTTGAGAGTCCTTTGGACTGCAAGGAGATCCAGCCAGTCCATCCTAAAGGAGATCAGTCCTGGGTGTTCGTTGAAAGGATTGATACTAAAGCTGAAACTCCAATACTTTGGTTACCTCATGTGAAGAGATGACTCATTGTAAAAGATTCTGATGCTGGGAGGGATTGGGGGCAGGAAGAGAAGGGGCGACAGAGGATGAGATGGCTGGATGGCATCACCAACTCGATGGACATGAGTTTGAGTAGACCCTGGGAGTTGGTGATGGACAGGGAGGCCTGGCGTGCTGCAATTCATGGGGTCGCAAAGAGTCAGACACGACTGAGCGACTGAACTGAACGGACTGAGAGCCACTTATGTGACAGCCACTCTTCCAGGTACTTTATGTACATTATTCAGTTCTTACAATAACAGTATAGGGAAATACTATAATTGTCCCCATTTTATAGATGAGCAAACGAAGGCACAGAAAGGTTGACTCACTTGTTCAAGGTCACACAACTTGTGAGTAAAAAATGCCAAGATTCATATTTCACCTCCTGAGACTGAACTCTTAAACTTTACGCCATATTGTCTCCCATAATCACATCATTAAAAAAAAAAAAAAGCCATGAGGATTGAATATGGGTGGAGTTTTGAATAATAGCTGATAAAATATTTTCTTTAAAAAACAAAATTACTTTCCAAAAGAGATAAAAGATGAATATAATTCTGTGGTGATAAAGAGTACTAGATCGAGTTGCCATTTCTTTTCCAAGGGATCTTCCCAACCCAGGGATTGAACCCAGGTCTCCCACATTGCAGGTGAAGAATCTATCTGCAATGAGCCACCAGGGAAGCCCCCAAGGAATATTGAATTATGGAATTCTGGCTACACAGTTAAACATATTCTCAGTGGAAAGAAAATGGGAGGCCTGAAGAGAAGTTGGCATATTTGCACTGAAAAGTGATAAGGCTGGAAAATATCTGTGTAACTTGTGGACAGGAAAATACATAACTAAGGAGAATACAAAAGAATAGTACAAGAATTTCAAGAGAGTTAAAGCCGAGGATTAGCTGAGGCTCACAAAAACCACTAAAGACAGCAGCAGCAATTTTTAGAGCTATTTTCAGAACAATAGATAGATCAAAATTATAGGTCCATTGCTTGAGAATGAGGATATCATGTTAAAAGAAAACACAGTACTTCCGTTTTTTTTTTTTTTTCCTGTCTATACCGAGAAAGATGACCTTTAAGCTGGCAACACTGAGAAATCATTGTGTTTAGAGGTCATTGACATCCAGGGCAAGAGAAACTTTTGATAACTTAAATATTTTAGATGAGCTCAATTCCAGGCCCAGACAAATTACATTTTAGGCAATAAACAATCTTACTGATATGATCATAGTACTATCTATCCTATTGTTTGAAAAATTTTGGAAAAGACAAAAAAATTCAAAAGATTGGAGAAAAGTGTGTAAGGTGCCAATTTCAAATAAGGAGAGATGATCAGTTATGTTGTGTGTTTTAAATATTTATTCCCCTTTCCCTTATGAACCTTTCTTTAGGCCCTTTTGTGTAGAAAGAGTCTACTTCCCACCCCATCAATGTCAGACTTCACCATATATCTTGCTATGGCCAGTGGAATGTGAAAAGTGACATTAGCTACTTTCAAACAAAATCTTTAAGAAGCTCTGTGTTTTCTGCTATCCCTGTTCAAATATATATTATCAATTATTTGAACTACTGTATAGAAATTATTTTTCTCAAGTTTATTTAACATTAGACTGTTACATAAGATAATTCTCTGGAAAAGAGTTTCAATGTGTTGGATGGAAAAGTTAGCATTGAAAATGCTATAATATGTTGAAAAGGTACTGAAAATATGTGATAGATTTTAAAACCTGAAGTTCTAAATAATTTCATGTATAGCTTAAATAAATGTATAACTTGAAGTTGTATTTGTAAACATCAGTTATATTGGATGAAGGAAAACTGCTTATTGAAATTCAAGTAAAGCCAAATAGTATGGATTGGTCCAGACCTCAGATAGCATCAGTTTGCTGGTGCCTCTATAAAAATGAAGGTAATTTGAAGCTATAATAATAGTAGATATTTAATATCCAGTTTATTAAGGGGTGATTATGCATTAATATTATGTCCTGTTCAAGTATTATCCTTTAATAGGAATATTGATAAAACCCAAGAGTGTTGAGGTCAGTTTATTGGGTAGAATTGGGCAGATAGAGCAAGTGTGTCTAAAGCTGAAGAGACAACACTTGGTCTGTTAAGAGAAGCCTAGAGGAGGAGGAAAGGATACCAACTGCAGATGTGTCCATATCCAAGGGAGGAAGCTGACTCTGCATTCATGTATCAAGACCTGCTTGGCTGTATTAACACTTGATCAGACTCCTGCTTTCCTAATCAACTCCACTCCCTGGTGATACTAAGCTATAATACATAGGAGAGAGTCACTGAATAAATGCATGTCATTTATGATAAAAAACCAAAGATATGGTTTTTCCAGTGCTTTCTAATTCTGGATGAGCATCAGGATCTTTGGGGAGCTTTTAAAAATGGAGACACCAAGCCTCATGTCAGACCTACTGAACCATAATTTCTGGTGGGGGGCCCTGGGGGGAATCTGTATTTTCATAAAACTCCATTGATTCTAATGATCTAATGATTTGTGAGCCATGGTGTCTTGTTAGGTGATAGGTGTTCCAGAGGTAAGAGTTGGATTAGAGAACAGTGGTAACACAAGAGGCAAGACCAGGGCAGTGGTTTCTAGAGTTTGATCTTTATGGACCATTCCAGCTCTTCAAGAAATAGAATTCATCAACATAGGATGGCTAACTTTCTAGTAAAACCGACCAACCAACCAAGCAAACTAGTATCCTTCTAGTTTCATTTAAAACAAAAATTTCAGAAGGACTTGGGCAGATCACGATATAGGTAGGAAGTACTAGAATCTTTTAGATGGAATGAACTTAGCTGTTTTTTTCCTTTCACCATTTTCCCTCAGCCTGTGTCATCACTTGGCATGTCAGCCTTTGAGAGGCAACATGTAGGGCAGGTACAGTTCCATACGATCTCCCAACATGCTGCTCCACTGCTGGACAGGGTCAAGAGGCTTATAGCTGGGTTAGGGACTCTACTTCTGACTGGTGGAGGAGAGGCTCTGAAAAGAGAATGTGGGTGGTGCGGTAGGGTATAGAGATACCTCGGGTGATACAGGATCTAAGAGCAGTTTGGGAAACTGGCTCTCCAGCTATAAAAGAAAAACTTGTGGGTCCCCAAATACTGCATTGAAATGCATGAACAGCTGTCATATATAATAACCCTTGTTGTGCCAGAGGGCAGACCTGTGGGAGGAAGCCACCAGCAGACCCATTTCAGTTTAAAGTAAAAAAAAATTTTCTGACAATCAGACCTTTCCAGTAGATGTTAACAAACTACATGGAGATGGGATTATCTCCTCTGGAAGAGCTCAGAACATGTCTGAGTAACAATTTTTTAGAAATGTGATACATTAGGAGTTTGGAATTAACATATACACACTGCTGCTGCTGCTGCTGCTAAGTCACTTCAGTCGTGTCTGACTCTGTGCGACCCCATAGATGGCAGCCCACCAGGCTCCCCCATCCCTGGGATTCTCCAGGCAAGAACACTGGAGTGGCTGGCCATTTCCTTCTCCAAGGCATGAAAGTGAAAAGTGAAAGTGAAGTCGTTCAATCGTGTCTGACTCTTAGCAACCTCATGGACCGTAGCCCACTAGGATCCTCCGTCCATGGGATTTTCCAGGCAAGAGTACTAGAGTGGGGTGCCATTGCCTTCTCCGATATACACATTACTATGTATAAAATCGGTAAACAACAAGGACCTACTCTGTAGCACAGTAGTATTATAAGATAGTCAGTATAATGGAAAATAATCTGAAAAAGAATATATAATATATGCATATAACTGAATAATTTTGCTATATACTTGAAACTGACACTTATAAATTATCTACATTTCAAATTAAAAAAAATGAAATGTGAATAAAAGTGTTCTGGTCTAAGTTGGAAGCTGGATAAAAATCACTGTTTGTGAAGCCTGGAAGGCCTTAATAACAACTTGGAAAACCTTTTAAACAAGTAGAGATTCCTGGATCTCTGCTTAGATCCATAAAAACAGAAACTCTCTGAATGGGACTAAGGAATCTATATGTTTAATAGGTACCCCAGGAGTGAAGTGAAGTGAAGTCGCTCAGTCGTGTCTGACTCTTTGCGACCCCATGGACTGTAGCCTACCATGCTCCTCCATCCTTGGGATTTTCCAGGCAAGAGTACTGGAATATTCCCAACCCAGGGATCGAACCCAGGTCTCCTGCATTGCAGGCAGACGCTTTACCGTCTGAGCCATCAGGAGAGCCCAGGAGACTGTAAGTTAAATTACCTGCTGCTGTGGAAAACAATTATATGAAGCGAACTCCCAACATCTTGAAATATCTGTGATGAAAGATTCTACAAAATTCATAAAAGAGCATTTTTTAATGGCATTAACATTTGAATATCCACTTAATTTTGAGGGATTTACTTTTTGTATATGGAGGAACACAGAGATGGATATAAATAAAAATGTAGGAAACACCTTAATTTACTCCACTAGAGGAAGGGAGGATGAACAAGTTACCTTTCCTTTTCATTAAATCATAGGTAGAGCTGAAGGGGGTGGGGACACATTTTTAACACTTTTTTTTAAAAAAAGAAAAGTAATATGTTGACGTGACAGTGGTTAAGAATATAATAAAATCTAATGTTTATTGAGTGATTGTTATGTGGCAACCATTGTTGCCCAGGGTTTTCTTGGATTGATTCTCTTATTGTTAGTCCTCTTCACAGATGAGGAAACTGAGGTTCAGAACTATTAAGTGATTGGTTCAAGGCCCCATAGAGCAGCGGTCACCAACCTTTTTGGCACCAGGGACCAGTTTTGTGGAAGACAATTTTTCCACTGACTGGGGTAGGGGAATGGTTTGGGGATGATTCAAGGACATTGCATTTCTTTATTTCTGTTATTCCATCAGCTCCACCTCAGATCATCAGGCGTTGATCCTGGAGGTCGGGAACCTGGCCACAGGCTGAGAGGGGTTACCCAGGCTATTCTCTTCTTTAGGCTATGCTGCCTCTCCAGGCGGGAGGACTTGGGGATCTGCAGAGAAGGGAGCCTTTGCAGGTGTGGTGCTGAAGACCCGTTTACCAGGTAGGTGTCCTGTCTTCCTGACTTCCAGTGTGGCCCTGTCTCCTCCTTCAGGCTCTCTGTGAGGTCACCTCTGGGCCTTGTTTCAGCCCCACTTTGCCTCTACCTATCCTTCCCTTGGGACTTTATTGATAAGTATCTCTTTCATCATCTGACTGCCAAAACGAAAAGAAACATTCCCCCTCTCCTTATCCCCGAATTCCCGACTCAGATGGTCCAATACTCATTTGCTTCACCAGCTGCCGTCTGCTTCTCTAGCTGCCGTCTGCTTCTCTGTGGGTGCTCTCATTATGTCTGAAGCGGAGTGCAGGAGGGCAGAGCTCCCTAAGCTATGGGGACATGAAGCTTTCCTCTCTGTGGTTTGTCCCCTTGGGTGTGGGGACATTCATTTATCAGCTTGTCACTCTCACAGGTATACTCCTGCTCACAGCAGGCTCCAGGAGATTACTTGTCTCGCTACTGAATTTTCTTTATATGTTTTTTTAAAGTATGTATAAAATTATAGTCTTGAGCTTTCCTTTTTCATACACAAACTAATCATTATGAAACCCAATAATGATCCCTGAGGGAAAAACCACATGGAGCAAAAGGGCTCAGACGTGGAGTGAGGGTGTTGGACAACAGACATCATTCTGGGGCCGTGGACACAATTCTTTCCGGGGGGTCGGTGCACTGCATTTTTATGACTTGAAGCTATTTTTCAGGGTATTGCGCCATAGTTTCCACAGAGCGCAGCTGTGTGCTGTAATGTCCATTTTGCATGCTCTCTATCAGTAGTGAGTCTGAAATTGCAAGGCTTGAGCATCATGTATTATTGATCCGATGTTTTGACTTTAACACAGGAAAGGGGAAAGCTTAAGGGACCAGAAAATTCAGAAACACTTCACGAGATAAAGGGACTGGTTTTCTGTAATCTCTGTGACAAAAAATGCTTTAACAGTTTATTCTTAGAGGTGATGTGACTACAGGCCAAGGTAACTGGATTATTTGCTTTTGAACATAAGAAAGGAGTGTGAGGGAGAAGTTTCTTTTCAATTTGAGATATAAATATGATTTCTATTTCATGAAATAGAAGATGGGTGTACATCAATATTTTACCTTTGAGAGAGGAATTTTGGTATTTCAGTCTTAAAGGCAGAGCATCCCTGTTCTTGGGCCAAAATCAGAACAAAGAATGTTCTGGCTTCTCTGCCTCTAGGAAAAGAGGAAGAAAGTCTCACTTTTTATCTTCTAGCAAAATCTGTTCTTAAGAAAGCCTCAAGTACTTGTTTATACTAAAGTGAAAATGATGACCACTGCTTAAAACACCATCTGTCTCTTCCAAAGAATGATATAGTTTCACAAGGATCGAATGTTTAGGTGAAAGAGTGGAAAATCCTCCCAATTATTGATTAATGTATTTGTTTGTTTACTTCTTTCTAAAAATTTATTTTGTACTTTGTTCTGAAAGGGAGATTTAAGGCCATGCCTCATATGATTAAAAACATTAAAAATAATTGAGAATATTAGGATGACTCTAATATTGAGAATTTGGTGCTTTAGGGAGACATGGAAAGGACTCTTTATTTTGTTAGAGATATTGTTGTGTGTTAGTTGCTCAGTTGTGTCCAACTCTTTGTGACCCCATGGACTGTAGCCGGCCAGGCTCCTTGGTCCATGGAATTCTCCAGGCAAGAATACTGGAGTGGGTTGTCATTTCCTTCTCCAAGAATTGTTGTTAGAAATTCTTATTTTATCTTGAAATCTTATTGGGGCGAGGAGTGGGGTGAATTTATTAACTCCCTTATAGCAGATTAGCTTTTCAGCACATTTAGGATAATTTTTGGTGAAAAGTTAGTGTTTCTTAAACTCTCAGCTTGCTTGGGGCATTTAGTGTGGTTTACTCTTCTAAGGTCAGTTCTTTGATAGTCTTCTTGTTGGTTATTGTTTAACTTCCCTTTAAACAACTTAATCTTCCAAGGAAGGTACAAAGTTCAGTTAATGTTTCTATTGTTCCCAATTATCATCAGTTCAGTTGCTCAGTCCTGTCCGACTCTTTGCAATCCCATGAATCGCAGCATGCCAGGCCTCCTTGTCTATCACCAACTCCCGGAGTTCACTCAGATTTACGTCCATCGAGACACTGATGCCATCCAGCCATCTCATCTTCTGTAGTCCCCTTCTCCTCCTGCCCCCAATCCCTCCCAGCATCAGACTCTTCCAATGAGTCAACTCTTCACATGAGGTGGCCAAAGTACTGGAGTTTCAGCTTTCGCATCATTCCTTCCAAAGAACACCCAGGACTGATCTCCTTCAGAATGGACTGGTTGGATCTCTTTGCAGTCCAAGGGACTCTCAAGAGTCTTCTCCAACACCACAGCTCAAAAGCATCAATTCTTCGGTGCTCAGCCTTCTTCACAGTCCAACTCTCACATCCATACACGACCACAGGAAAAACCATAGCCTTGACCAGACGGCCCTTAGTCGGCAAAGTAATGTCTCTGCTTTTGAATATGCTATCTAGGTTGGTCATAAATTTTCTTCCAAGGAGTAAGCGTCTTTTAATTTCATGGCTGCAGTCACCATCTGCAGTGATTTTGGAGCCCCCAGAAATAAAGTCTGACACTGTTTCCACTGTTTCCCCATCTATTTCCCATGAAGTGATGGGACCGGATGCCATTATCTTTGTTTTCTGAATGCTGAGCTTTAAGCCAACTTTTTCACTCTCCTCTTTCACTTTCATCCAGAGGCTTTTTGGCTCCTCTTCACTTTCTGCCATAAGGGTGGTGTCATCTGCATATCTGAGGTTATTGATATTTCTCCCAGCAATCTTGATTCCAGCTTGTGTTTTTTCCAGCCCAGCACTTCTCATGATGTACTCTGCATAGAAGTTAAATAAGCAGGGTGACAATATACAGCCTTGACGTACTCCTTTTCCTATTTGGAACCAGTCTGTTGTTCCATGTCCAGTTCTAACTGTTGCTTCCTGACCTGCATACAGATTTCTCAAGAGGCAGGTCAGGTGGTCTGGTATTCCCATCTCGTTCAGAATTTTCCACAGTTTATTGTGATCCACACAGTCAAAGGCTTTGGCATAGTCAATAAAGCAGAAATAGATGTTTTTCTGGAATTCTCTTGCTTTTTCCATGATCCAGCAGATGTGGGCAATTTGATCTCTGGTTCCTCTGCCTTTTCTAAAACCAGCTTGAACATCAGGAAGTTCACAGTTCACGAATTGCTAAAGCCTGGCTTGGAGAACTTTGAGCGTTACTTTACTAGCATGTGAGATGAGTGCAATTGTGCAGTAGTTTGAGCATTCTTTGGCATTGCCTTTCTTTGGGATTGGAATGAAAACTGACCTTTTCCAGTCCTGTGGCCACTGCTGAGTTTTCCAAATTTGCTAGCATATTGAGTGTAGCACTTTCACAGCATCATCTTTCAGGAGTTGAAATAGCTCAACTGGAATTCCATCACCTCCACTAGGTTTGTTCGTAGTGATGCTTTCTAAGGCCCACTTGACTTCACATTCCAGGATGTCTGGCTCTAGGTGAGTGATCACATCATCATGATTATCCGGGTTGTGAAGATCTTTTTTGTACAGTTCTGTGTATTCTTGCCACCTCTTCTATGATAGTATATAATACCACCGTATAACTAAAAATGCCTCCTAAAACAAAAAATTCATATGTCAAACAATTAGCCTGACTCTGGATATCAACATTATGCAGGGTAATCCTACACTAACAGGATAATGCTGCCATGTCAATGAAATGTTTATATAGATAAATCGTCTGTGTTCCATACTGTCTGTGTCCTTCAATCCTTACTTCCACCGCCTCCTCCTGCCCCTGTTGCTCTCCTTACAAGGACAGGATGTCAAAGGAGATCAAATACTTCCCTAGAGGGATCCAGAAAGAAGAAAGTGGTAGATCTCCTCCTTTCTAGAGGTATGTCTATTTTGCAGTTCATTGAGGAGGATGATTGCTTAGGATCCAGAATTCAAACATAATACAGGGGTTTAGTTTTTTTCCCCCTTTTTAAAAGTAGAGGAAAACAGAGCCCTAGGAAACTTGAGTTAAAAGTGCTGCATGTAACAAGCAGAAGGAGATGGTGGTTCCCTTGCCGGTCCTCCCAGGACCTAGAACAGTGCCCGCATATATATATGTTCAGTAAATACTTGTGACTGTGTAATGAAATCTTCCTTCTGAAACCTTGTTTCTAAATGTCAATGTAATAGGAGCTCTGAGGTACTTCCCAGGAATAAGAAATCCTTCAATTCCTACCCTGCTGATTGACTGAAGATGAGCTGGCATTGACTCCTTGTACTGTGTTGGTCAAGGGTGGTCAGCTCTGAAATCAAGTTACTTGGATTCATCTAGTTCCTTCACCATTGTCTAGCTGTGTAAATACGGGGAAATTGCAGAGCTCCTCTAGAACTGAATTTCCTCAACTACAAAAGGGGTGGTTAGGAGAGGGAATGGATGTATTGAGTGCACAGGACGACACCCACTGTGCTTAGCTGCCCAGTCGTGTTCGACTCTTTGTGACCCCATGGACTGCAGCCCGCCAGGCTCCTCTGTCCGTGGGGATTCTCCAGGCAAGAATACTGGAGTGGGTTGCTATACCTTCCTCCAGAGATCTTCCCAACCCAGGGATCGAACCCAGGACTCCCGCATTGCAGATGGATTCTTTACTGACTGAGCCACCAGGGATGCCTGACCCCCACTACCTGAAAACTATTGGCCAGCAGGCTGCAGTATAGTAGCCCTAGGCCCGGGAGAGCTCAAGTCCTATGGGTTAAGAGGAAGACTCTTTTTGGCTAGAGACAATAGGAGCTCCCAGGGGTTTAAAGACAGATTGACAGCTACCATGACTTTTCAAGGTAGGTAATAATTAAAAGATCATTGTAAAGGATTGCTTTCAAGAAAGAAGTAGGCTGCTATCAAAAGGTTTTGAGTCAGGAATAAATGTTGGTGGATTTCTTTCTTCAAAGAGATTTTTAGAAATATTTCCAATAAAATAAAGAGAGTTTACAGGTCTAAAAAAATAACTTTTAAAAACCTTAAGGATGAGATTTTGTTTAGAAGTTACTTTTCGTTAACAAATATGTCATTCAATCAGCAAATACTTACTAAACAACTACTATATCTCAAGCATTGTATTAGGTGCTAGTGAGAAAAAAGTAAAAAAACAAAAAAGTAAAAAAACAAAAAAAGTATGGTGCTTATTCTTAATAAGTTTAGAGAAATATTCATATAAGCAATGCCCTTCAAAGACATTATCCTGAGATCCTATACATTTGTTCCAGTATTGCTGCTGTTGCTCTCAACACCTTCAAACAACTTTTGAGCAAGGCCCAAACCAGCAGTGGTCTCTACTTTTGGAAGGACCAATATTCAACTGACATTAAAATACCCCAAATCTCTTTTATTGCTTGGTTATTGCCATAGTTCAGAAATCCCCAGGTGCCCACTCATCCCCACCACTACAGTTTCCCCTATTGGACCCTCTAGAAGGACTCACAGTCCTGCCACTAAAGAGCCAGTATTTGGATCTTGGTCAAAGTCCTCTGGTACCTTGCTCAGTGACATCTGTTTTGATTGATCTGTGCCCTGCCGTAACTATTGCTGAGTGTCTAATATATCACCCCTCATTTAGTGTCCCATTGAAAGGGAAAGTGGTAGTCACTCAGCCGTGTCTGACTCTTCCATGGAATTCCCCTGGCAAGACTACTGCAGTGGGTAGTCATTCCTTTCTCCAGGGGATCCTCCTGACCCAGGGACTGAACCCAGATCTCCCGCAGTACAGGCGGGTCCTTTACCGTTTGAGCTACCCAGGAAGCCCATAGTCTCATAGTACATTTAGTGTCATGTTGCATTCCCCCTAATCCAGGTGCTCAGTGGGTAAAGAATCTGCCTGCAATGCAAGGGCCACATGAGACACTGGTTTGATTCCTGGATTGGGAAGATCTTTTGGAGTAGGGCATGGCAACTCATTCCATTTTTCCTGGCTGGAGAATCCCATGGAGGAGCCTGGTGGGCTACAGTCCATAGGGTTGCAAAGAGTCATACATGACTGAAGCAACTAAGCACGCACGCAATCCTGTCACAATCACGGGTTTTTTTTTTTTTTTTTTAAACCTGGTGCACCTAGGATCCCATCTCCTATTCTAGATTACTTTTATCTGACTTTAAAGGGCAATGCTTTGCCATCTTTAAGGACATTCATTTTTTTTAAAAAGGAACAGAATAAAATATAGTCCAAAAGAGAGGTCCTAAGATTGTTCTGAACAAAGACAAACCTCATCAAGGTTTGTCTGAGGTGTCCCAAGGTGACTGCTCAGAGAAGATGACATGCATTTCCTCTGTAAAGTCTGGTGCTTTTATGAACAAAAAGAATTATATCAGGCCAATTCCTTAAAGTCACATCTTGCATCTTAGATGAATGTCTGCTTTTAGAAAAGTTGTATTTAAAAGTCATAAACCTCATTTAGGAGCATTATTAAAACCTAGCATATTTTTTCCAGCTAACAAAATGTTAGCATAAAGCGATATAATATGCATTTTGGAATTCCTAATACCCAGATATAAAAATAAAACAATAGTGAATATTTTTTCCAGTGCCAATGACAATGTGATCCAGAATCAATCAAAATTGTATGGCGGGGCACAATCATAGAGAAAGGAAAAGCTTTTGTTTCCAGGAATGTGAATTCAGAAACATGTATTGTTATAAAATATGCTGATTTTTAAGAGGAGAATTGATATGAGGGGATCTAAATTTATATTTTCTTTGTTGCTGCTGCTGTGTCCGACTCTGTGCGGCCCCATAGACGGCCTCCCACCAGGCTCCTCTGTCCCTGGGATTCTCCAGGCAAAAACACTGGAGTGGGTTGCCATTTCCTTCTCCAATGCTCTTTGTTAAATGACACTCAAAAACAAAAGTGCCAATCAGCAAAACAAAATAAAACAAAAAAGACTTTGTGAAGATAAAATTATTTAATGATTGGGTGGGACACAATTTTGAAAGCGATGAGTATATGATATTTGTGCCAACAGCAATTTACTTTAGGTCTCATAGCCTATAAAGTTGATAAATGGTGCTTAACTAACACTTCTACTAGTTCAGCTGCTAAATCATTGTATGAAAATCAGTAGATTTTTTTCCCCATAATGATGGTAGATTTTATAGATAGCATTAATTCATTTTATAACACTGACCATTGAAGTGATGTTTATTTGTTGAATGAATGTATGCAGAACTGATCAGAGGTAAGAATAGCATATCTTTATGGATATTTCCTTAGGGCTTTATTTAAAAATACTAATTTTTAAAAATTTTCTTGTAAAAATAATTACAAATGTGTAGAAACTTTTTATAAATGAGATAAAAAGGTTATCTACAGTTCCTACCAACTGTAAGCAACCACCATTAGCATTTTTGTGTGTCTTGATACACATTTTCTGTCCATGTATACTATAAGTATGTATATATGTGTATGTATGTGTGATTTACAAAAAAAGATCATATGCACTTTTTCTTTTAGACAATATATTGTGATATCTATCCATGTAAGCCATTAGTGTTCTATAGAATTTTGTTTAGTGTCTGCATAATACTCTGCTGTATGTATATATCGTAATTCATTTCACTAATCTTCTGTTATTGGGCATTTAGGTTGCCTTTAATCTTTTAACTATTATGTTGTAGACACTTTTGGCCATTTCAAGAATTTAAAATCATTTTTGTGCCATTATTGCCTTGGACAGTTTAGTTAAACCTGTGAATCTCTTCTCGGCATAATTTTTTGCATAAAAATATAGGATAACAGAAGAAAGCAATGATATTGAAAAGATTATCAAAATATATTTTTTTAATTTGCAATATGTGTGCCTCTTGTTAAATAACAAGATCTAATGGCACATCTAATAACAATAATTTTAACTAGTGATAGACATAAATGAATTTTGAGATACCTAAAGCAATTAGAGTAATAGTAGCTGCTATGTTCCATTTACTTCATTGTAATCTGTTGCTTATCTTAGTGGTAGAAGGAAACACTCAATTTCAGTGAGAGGTTAATAAAAATAAAGATGTGAAAGGTGTCCCTTCCAGACTCACAGATAGCTTGCATTTTATATGTGAACCTTCATTGCTACAGGCCTCAGATTAAGAACCTTACTAGATTTATCAGATTAAAAAGATTATTTATCAGATTATTGAAAGCACTGAAACTAGTAATCAGGGAGAAGTATTGTATGTTCCCCAGAGATTAGCCATATGGACTTAGAATAACAAAATGGTACTAAACTTGGTGAAACCAATGGAGGCTGAGAATCATAATCTGTAACACAAATAGACCAGGATGATGAGTAATGGTGGAAGAAACCAAGGAGAGTTGTGGGAAGCTAATTATGAGTAGGGTTTCAAAGGAATGGAAGAGCAGAGAAAAACCCTGCTATTTAAGGCTTCTAATGAAAAGACAACGGGTTATTGAAAAGGGGAGAGTGAGCTTTTCTCTTAGCGTAGTGAAACCAAATGTCCCTGCTTCAACAACCAATATTTCAGAGTCACAAAATATTATCTTAAGTGAAGTGAAGGTGAAGTGAAGGTCCCCAAGTCGTATCCAACTCTTTGCGACCCCATGGACAGTCCATGGATTTCTCCACGCCAGACTGCTGGAGTGGGTAGCCTTTCTCTTCTCCAGGGGATCTTCCCAATCCAGGGATTGAACCTGGGTCTCCTGCATTGCAGGCAGATTCTTTACCAGCTGAGCCACCAGGGAAGCCCAAGAATACTGGAGTGGGTAGCCTCTTCCTTCTCCAGCGGATCTTCCCGACCCAGGAATTGAACTGGGGTCTCCTGTGTTACAGGCGGATTCTTTACCAATAGGGAAGCCCTATGAAATATTATCTTACTTCCTCTAAATACCCAAGCGATATGAGCTCCTGTCTCACAGACCAGCCTGCCTGCCTGAAATTGGCCTCTCCCACAAGGTTTCCTCTAAGTTTCCTTCCCCTCCCCAAGGATGCTGTCCTGGGGGTGCACAGAATAGAGCCAGATCCTCGCATTTTTCCACCTGGGCTTTCTGCAGAGCCACCATGCATGGCCTCTGTTGTCCGTCACCCTCATGAGGTTGATGTGAAGATGTTTGTTCTACCTCTCTGACTTGGTGTGGGGGGCAGGTGTGCAGGAGTCTTCTCTGTGCTCTTAGCTACTCAGTTTCAAGCACAGACCAGTTCTTCTAATTCCACACAGCAGAGACCAGGCTGCAAGTTCCCACAAAACTTCACCCTCTGTGGGATGTGGGCCAGGTAATGTTGGGAAGTACTACCCAGAGTATAACAACTTATATCTAGGACCAGCCTTCCCTCAGGGCAGCTAAAGGGATTTCTCACTCTCTGGCTCAGTGTGGGAGTGTTGTTAAATACTCCCCAAAAGTCCCCAGACAGAAGAGAATTTCTCTTCTCTCAGTGAAAGTCCTGCTCCTCATAGTCTACATTTCCGACCCTTCCTGGGATCAACCGTGAAAATACTGTATGGAGAAGACCCGAGTTATACTCACAGAGATCAGCCTGTAATTTATTAGTTCATCATCTGTATATTCTGGATTATTTAGTGCAAAATAACATCTTGAGTAGAAATGCCAAAGTCTAGCCTGTTTTTTTTTTTTTTTTCAGTTTCTCTTCTAACATTCAGTGAAGTTCATACCTGCATATATTTTTTATGTCTTTAAGTCTTCTGGCAACAACTACTATGACAAACACATTTTCATGTCTTTTGCCCATTTTCTAGTTGGATGAGTTGTTTTTTTATGGTTCGGCCTTGAAAGTTCCTATGCAATAGGCTTTTGTCGAATATGTGGTTTGCAAATATTTTCTTCCAGTCTGTTTTTCTTTTTTTTTCTTTTTTTTTGGTCTTTTGCAGAGTTTTCCTTTTGATGAAAGGACAGTTTATTGATTTTCCTTTTTATGGGTTGTGTCAAGTCTAAGAACTCTTTGCTTGGATCTCAAACCCTAAGATTTTCTCCTGTTATTTTTCCTACTAGTTAGAAGGTAATATAGTTTAACATTTTACATTTAAGGTCATGATCCATTTTGTATTAATTTTTATATAAGACATTTAGGTTGAGGTTTCTACCTGTTTATTTTCTTTCTCCCTCCCCCCTCCTTTCCTTCCTTCCTTCTTTCCTTATCCAATTGTTATAGAACCATTGGTTGAAAAGTCTATTCTTCCTACATTATATTTCTTTTGCACCTTTGTCAAAAGTCAGTCAGGTGTGGGTGTATTTCTAGGTTTTCTATTCTGTTCCACTGATCTGTATGTCTGTCCTTCCATCACCCCACAATTTTGATTACTGTAGATATACAATAATTGACTAGGCTGATTTCTCCTCCATTATTCTTCTTAATTTTTTTTTTTAAAGCCCTTCTAATTCTTTTGCCTTTCCACATAAATTATAGAAAGAATAATCTTGTCTATATCTTTGGAAGGACTGATGCTGAAGCTGAAACTCCAATACTTTGGCCTCCTGATGCGAAAGGTGACTCATTAGAAAAGAGTCTGATGCTGGGAAAGCTTGAGGGCAGAAGGAGAAGGGGGTGACAGAGGATGAGATGGTTGGATGGCATCACCGATTGAATAGACGTGAACTTGGGCAAATTCCAGGGGATGGTGAGGGGCAGGGAAGCCTGGTGTGCTGCAGTTCATGGGGTCATGAAGAGTCGGACAAGACTTGGCAACTGAAAAACAACAACATATCTACAAAAATTCTGGCTAGGGTTTTGATGAGAACTGAATTAAATCTATATATTCATTTAAGGAGAATTAACATCTTTACTGTGTTGACTCTTCCAGTCCAGAGACAAGGTGAGTTCAGTTCGGTTCAGTTGCTCAGATGTATCCAACTCTGCAACCCCACGGACTGCAGCATGCCAGGCTTTCCTGTCTTCCACTGTCTCCCAGAGTTTGCTCAAACTCATGTCCATTGAGGTTCATTTCTTCCCCATCTATTAGCCATGAAATTATGGGGCCAGATACCATAATCTTAGTTTTTTGAACGCTGAGTTAAGCCAGCTTTCTCACTCTCCTCTTTCACCCTTATCAAGAGGCCCATAAGTTCCTCTTTGCTTTCTGCCATTAGGGTGGTATCATCTGCATATCTGAGCTTATTGATATTTTTCCTGGCAATCTCGATTTCAACTTCTGCTTCATCCAGCCCAGCATTTTGCATGTTGTTCTCTGCATATAAGTTAAGTAAGCAGGGTGACAATATACAGCCTTGACAAGACACAGTATGTCTTTGCTGCTAAGTCACTTCAGTCGTGTCCGACTCTGTGCGACCCATAGACGGCAGCCCACCAGGCTCCCCCATCCCTGGGATTCTCCAGGCAAGAACACTGGAGTGGGTTGCCATTTCCTTCTCCAATGCATGAAAGTGAAAAGTGAAAGTGAAGTTGCTCAGTCGTGTCCGACCCTCCACCACCCCATGGACTGCAGCCTACCAGGCTCCTCCGTCCATGGGATTTTCCAGGCAGGTGAACTGGAGTGTGGTGCCATTGCCTTCTCCACAGTATGTCTCTACATTTATTTAAATATTTTTCATTTTTATTTCTTTCATTAGCATTTTGTAGTAGTCAGCATATATAAATCTTGTTAGGTTTACACCTAAGTATTTGGGTTTCCTTTAATGATTGTAATTAGTATTATATTTTTAATTTTGATATTTACTTCTAGTATATAGGAATGGAATTGATTTTTGTATAATCAGTTTATTTTGTATCCTATGCCCTTGCTAACTGACATAGTATTACTAGAAGCTTTCTTGTAGATTCCTTGGGATTTTCTATGTAGACAGTCTAGTCTTCTGTAAGTATGTAGTCCTATTTCTTTCTTTCTGATCAGTATGGCCTTTATTTCCTTCCCTTGCTTTACTGTATTATCTAAAACTTCCAGTAGTATGTTGAATAAGAGTATGGGTGTTTCCGATCTTGGAAAAAAACATTTCGTCTTTCATTATTAACTATAATATAAGCCTTATCAAGTTGGGGAAGTTCCCCTCTATTTTTAGTTTTCTGAGAGTTTTTATTATGAATGGGTATGGGATTTTGTCAAATGTTTTTTCTTATCAAGTGATATTATCATGAGATTTTTATTAGCCTGTAGGAAATCGGTCCTGAATATTCATTGAAGGACTGATGCTGAATCTCCAATACTTCGGCCACCTGATGTGAAGAACTGACTCATTAGAAAAGACCCTGATGCTGGGAAAGACTGAAGGCAGGAGGAGAAGGGGATGACAGAGGATGAGATGGTTGGATGGCATCCCTGACTCGACAGACATGAGTTTGAGCAAGCTCCGGGAGTTGCTGATAGATAGACAGGGAGGCCTGGTGTGCTGCAGTCCATGGGATTGCAAAGAGTCGGACACGACTGAGCGACTGAACTGAACTGAATTGTTGGTATATTACATTTTTTGTTTTTCAGTCACTAAGTCATATCTGATGCTTTGTGACCCCATGGACTGCAGCACGCTAGGCTTCCCTGTCCTTCACTATCTCCTAAAGTTTGCTCAGATTCATGTCCATTGAGTCAGTGATGCCATCCAGCGATCTCCTCCTCTGCTGTCCCCTTCTCCTCCTGCCCTCGATCTTTCCCAGCATCAGAGCTTTTTCCAATGAGTCAGCTCTTCACATCAGGTGGCCAAAGTATTAGAGCTTTAACATCAGTCCTACTGAATATTTAGGGTTGATTTCCTTTAGGATTGACTGGTTTGATCTCCTTGCAGTCTAAGGGACTCTCAAGAGACTTATCTAGCACCACAGTTCAAAGGCATCAGTTCTTTAGTACTCAGCCTTCTTTATGGTCCAACTCTCACATCTGTACATGACTACTGGAAAAACCATGGTTTTGCCTATACAGACTTTTGTCCACAAAGGGATGTCTTTGTTTTTTAATATGCTGTCTAGGTTTATCATAGCTTTCCTTCCAAGGAGCAAGCATCTTTTAATTTCATGGCTGCAGTCACCTTCCACAGTGATTTTGGAACCCAAGAAAATAAAATCTGTCACTGCTTCTGCTTTTTCCCCTTCTAGATTACATTGACTGATTTTCAAATATTGAACTCTCTTTGTGTCCCTGGAATAAACTGTACTTGTTTGTGGTATATAATTTCTTTTATTTATTGTTAGATTTTATTTAGTGTTTCCCTTATGGCTTTTTACAAGAGTGATGTTGGCCTGTAGTTTTCTTTTCTTGTACTCACTTTGTCTGGTATCAGGGTAATACTAGCTTCATAAAACGAACTGGAAGTGTTCTTTCCTCTTTTATTTCAGGAAGAGATTGTGTACAACTGATGCTTATTTTTCTGTAAATATTTGGAAGAATTCTCCAGCGAAATCATCTGGACCTTTAGATTTCGTTTTTGGAGATTTTAAATTATGAATTTAATTTCCTTTATAGTTACTGGGCTATACAAATTATTTATTTAATACTGTATTGCTTGTGGTAGTTTGTGCTTTTCACAGTTGGTCATTTCATTTAAGTTGACTTACGTGTATAAAATTTTTCACAGTACTCCTGTATTATCCACGGCCTATTGTGATATCTCTTGTTTAATTCCTAATTTTGCTGATTTGTGGATTCTCTTTTTTTTTCTTTTTGATCTTTATTATTTATTTTGGATATAATTTTTTAATTTTTTTTAGGTTCTTCTGGTGGGAGCTTAGATTATTGATTTGAGACTTTTCTTATTTTCTAATGCAAACATTTAGTTCTATAAAGTTCCCTGTCAGCATTGCTTGATTTGTGACTCCCAGGTTTTCATATATTCTAATTGCATTTTCATTAGGTTCAGTGTTATTTTTAATTCTCTTGAGACTTCCCCTTTGACTCATGGATTATTTAGAAATGTATTGTTCTTGTTTCTGTTATTGATTTCTATTTTACTTCAATTGTGGTCAGAAAACGAACTGTATGATTTAAATTTTGCACATTGGTCGAGGTTTGTTTTATAGCCTGTGATGTGGTTTATCTGGGTATATGTTCCATAGTTTTGTAAAAGAATGTAAGTTCTGCTGTTGTTGAGGAGACTGTTCCATAAATGTCGATTCCGTTCTGTTAGTTGATGGTGTTGAATTATTTTTATATTCTTGCTGGTTTTCCATGTCGTTGTTCTACCAGTTGCTGAGAGAGGGATGTTGAAGTCTAAATTATAGTTTTTTCTATAGACTATATTATAGACTATAGACTATAATATATTCCTATATTATAGACTTTTCTGTTTCATCTTTCAATTTCTCTGGCTTTTGCTTCAGATATTTTGTAGCTTTGCTGTTTACATACCCGGGATTGCCGTGTCTTACTGATGGTCTGACTCTTTTACCGTTTTGTCATGTCACTCTGTGTCTCTGGTAAATCTTTGTTCCTTCATTTATCTGATACTAACACTTGCTTTCTTCTTCTTCTTTTTTAAAGACTGTTTGTTTTTGGCTGTGCTGGGTCTTCGTTGCTGAACAGGCTTTTCCCTGTGGGGAGAGGGGGCGGCTGTTCGCTGCAGCGTGCGTGCTTCTTGTTGGTTGCAGAGCGCAGGCTCTCAGCATGGGGGCTCAGTAGTTGCAGTTCCCAGGCACTAGAGCAGAGGCTCAATGGTTGTGCAGGGCTTAGTTGCTCTGTGGCATGTGAGATCTTCCCAGACCGGGAACTGAACCTGTGTCTTCTGCCTTGGCAGGCGGATTCTTTACCACTGAGCCACCAGGGAAGCCTTGCTCCTGCTTTCTTTTGAGTAATGTTTGTATGATTAATTTTTTCTATCTTTCTACTTTCATCTTATGTGTATTATATTTGAAGTGAGGTTCTTATAGGCAGCATATAGTTGGGTCATGTTTTTTAAATCACACTGCTAATCTCTATCTTTAATTAGAGCATATAAATATACTTTCACATACAAAATTTATTTTCTAAACCTTAAATAAGTAATACAGTGTACAAAATTCAAAAGATATCAAAGAGAACATATTAAAAATCAAGCTCCTTCTACTCTTTCCCCCAGTCTTCCCAACAAAGCAACTATCTTCTTCAGCCTTTTATCATCCCTCAGAGCCATTCTGCTGCCACTGCTGCTGCTAAGTTGCTTCACTCATGTCCAACTCTGTGTGACCCCATATATGTCAGCCCACCAGGCTCCTCTATCCCTGGGATTCTTCAGGCAAGAGTACTGAAGTGGGTTGCCATTTCCTTCTCCAAGTCAGAGCCATTCTACGTACATGTAAATACTTATAGGACTGTATATCTTTTATTTAAAAAGAAAATACAAACAAGAGCAAAGTATATCTACTGTCCTATGTCTTGCTTTATGTATGTGGGGAGTGCTAAGTTGCTTCAGCTGTGTCTATCTCTTTGCGACGCTATGGACTGTAGCCCGCCAGGCTCCTCTGTCCATGGGGTTCTCCAGACAAGAATATTGGAGTGGGTTGCCGTGCCCTCCTCCAGGGGATCTTCCCAACCCAGGGATCAAACCCAGATCTCCTGCATTACAGATGGATCCTTTAGTGCCGAGTCACTGGGGAAGCCTTCTTTACATATACTTAATACCATATCTTAGAGATCTTTCTGTGTTGGTACATATAGAGCATGCTGGTGACATATAAACCAAAGTATTTTCTTCTAGCTTCAGAAGTCTTAAAAGCCAGTCTCAGGGGCACTCTCCATCCCCCTTCTGATGTCTTGTCCAAAGCTTTCTATGTCCCTTTTCTTACTTTAATAGAACTCTGCTACTCACACACAGAAAAAAAAGCCAGTCTTGAAAAGTGTGCTATTCTACACAAGAAGATTAAATCTGAAAATCTACATGAATTGAAGACATTTAAGGAACAGAATGGAGAATATAATTTATCATGGAATATGTAAATTGCTAAATGTATATAGCTTGAATAAGAAATAATTTATAAGAAACATGATGGGAATCTATTTATAAGTCATAAATTTCCAGGGAGTTGTGAAGTTATTGAGCATCAATGTATACATGGCTAAGAATAATGGAATGAAACCAAGAAAAGGAAAGGCTATATTGTAAGTAAAAATATAGCTCCTGGAAACTTTGTAGAATACTTTATGCTCTTATTTCTTACATTGTCAGATAGGAAAAGCCTAAAATCCCATGAACTAAAAGACAATTTTAAATCTTGGAATTTTCATTTGCCTTTTATGAATTGCAGAATAAACAGATTTATGAAGAGGAGATGTTTAGTCTATTAAACAAAAATATATTAGGTACCTACTGCATCCCTGACACAGTTCCAGTCAATAAACAAGACATACAAGGTTTCTGCAGTTTTAGAGCTCATATTCTGGGGAAGGTAGTGAGGAAGAATGAAAACAAAGGAATAAAATCAAGAAAAAAGAAAAAAAAAAACAGGTAGTGTTCAGCATTTCGGTGAGAACAAAACAGGAGTTATGTGTTACAGAGCCACAGGGAGAATGTTTTAGAGCTGGTGTTAGGAGATGCTGTTAAATGGAGAAGCCCAGGAAATCGTATCCATCATCCAAGAAAAAGCCTTGTGCTTGCATTGCTCTAGTTTGCTCTGTCCTCCTCTGACCTCTTTCTGGCCAGATCCTTAAACCACAGCACAGTCCCACATTCTTGGTAAAGCTTTCTGGGATATTCCTGCCAGGAGGAAGAAAGCGCACCTGATGTAACAGCCGCTGTAGGACTGAACTGGGGGATGATCTGAGTGGCCCGGTGCAGGAAGGGTTGGAGAGCAGAAGAAACCACAAGCAGAAAGGCCAGATGAGGAAATTAAGCTAAATATATACTATCTCGAGGATATTCCCAGAAGTTACTGTTAAAATTAAATCCTTGCTCACAATGAAATACTGTACAGCAAAAGTTCTCAGACTGTTTGGTCTGAGGGCTTTTATGCCCTTAAATATTACTGAGGACTCTAAAGAGCTTTTGAGTATGTACATTATAGCTATTCATGTTTAATGTATTCTTATACAAAACTGAGAAGTTTAAAAAATATTTAAACATTAAAAAATAATGTAAACTCATTGCATGCTAGTGCAAATAGCATATTTTTATTTAAAAATCTATTTTCCCAAAACAAAAAATTAGTGAGAATAGGGGCCCTGTTTTACATTTTGCAATCTCTTTGATAGTTGATTATGAGAAAGTAGCTGGCTTATCACCCCTGCTTCTCCAGTGATCTATTGATAAATGTTTTATTTCAAGCATGTGAAGAAATCCCAGCCTCACATAGGTAAATTCATTCTTTTTTAGATAAATGTGGATATTTTTTGATACTACATTGAAACTTGATAAGCAGTAGTATTTTAAAAGTTAGTTGTAATGTGGATTCTGAAATCACAGCAATAAACTGTTTATATTTTGTTACAAAATCCATTGGTCTATCATGAACTTTGAGTGGGTCTTTTACCCATGCTTTTGTATCCCAAAATACCCATGATTTTGTGTCATTCATTACTTGTTTGAAAAATATTGGTACACTTAGTTATACAGATCCTTCAAATGTTTATATATTTCCTGATACAATTTTTTTTAAATCATATAAAGTCATTAAATATTGGGACTATATCATGTTAGACATGTTTTCCAAAATTCTAATTTTGCTTTGAAAGCTCAAATTTTGTCATTTGCATCAGATACTGCTTGTCATCTTCCTTGAAATAACAGGCTCACTTCCTTTACTTTTGAGAAAATGTTTGACAAATCCAATCCTTAATAACCACAGTTTTCCTGTCAATAATCCTTTTAAGTAATGAAATAATAGTGTTCTGTGACAAAAGTGTCTAGTTTAGTTTGCATCTCAAATCGCTTTGCCTCATGAGTTCTTTGGGGCTTCTGTGGTGGCACAGTGGTAAAGAATCTGCCTGCCAAGGGAGGATGCATGGGCTTGGTCCGGGGTCAGGAAGATCCTTTGGAGAAGGAAATGGCAACCTGTTCCAGTCTTCTTGCTTAGAAAATTCCATGAACTGAGGAGTCTGGCAGGCTTCATGGGTTCGCAAAGAGTTGGACATGGTGGCTCTGACAGCACAGAAGCACAGCCGAGAGGAGCTACCCATCCCCCTGCCCCCGCCCCACTACCCCATGTCCAAGGTAAGGAGCAGCAGCTACGCTTTGCTGGAGAGATCCCATGTCCAAGGTAAGAGAAACCCAAGTAAGACAGTAGGTGTTGCGAGAGGGCATCAGAGGGCAGACACACTGAAACCATACTTACAGAAAACTAGCCAATCAGATCACACAGACCACAGCCTTGTCTAACTCAATGAAACTAAGCCATGCCGTGTGGGGCCACCCAAGACAGGCGGGTCATGGTGGAGAGGTCTGACAGAATGTGGTCCACTGGAAATGGCAAACCACTTCAGTATTCTTGCCTTGAGAACCCCATGAACAATATGAAAAGGCAAAAAGATAGGACACTGAAAGATGAACTCCACAGGTCGGTAGGTGCCCAATATGCTACTGGTGATCAGTGGAGAAATAAATCCAGAAAGAACGAAGGGATGGAGCCAAAGCAAAAACAACACCCAGTTGTGGATGGGACTGGTGATAGAAGCAAGGTCTGATGCTGTAAAAAGCAATATTGCATAGGAACCTGGAATGTTAGGTCCGTGAATCAAGACAAATTGTAAGTGGTCAAACAGGAGATGGCAAGAGTGAACATCGACATTCTAGGAATTAGCGAACTAAGATGGACTGGAATGGGTGAATTTAACTCAGATGACCATTATATCTACTACTGCAGCCGGGAATCCCTTAGAAGAAATGGAGCAGCCATGATAGTCAACAAAAGAGTCTGAAATGCAGTACTTGGATGCAATCTCAAAAAGGACAGAATGATCTCTGTTCATTTCCAAGGCAGACCATTCAGTGTCACGGTAATCCAAGTCTATGCCCCGACCAGTAACACTAAAGAAGCTGAAATTGACCAGTTCTATGAAGACCTACAAGACCTTCTAAAACTAACACCCAAAAAAGATGTCCTTTTCATTATAGGGGACTGGAATGCAAAAGTAGGAAGTCAAGAAACACCTGGAGTAACAGGCAAATTTGGCCTTGGAGTACAGAATGAAGCAGGGCAAAGGCTAATAGAATTCTGCCAAGAGAACACACTGGTCATAGCAAACACTCTCTTCCAACAACACAAGAGAATCCTCTACACATGGACATCACTAGATGGTCGACACTGAAATCAGATTGATTATATTCTTTGCAGCCAAAGATGGAAAAGCTCTCTACAGTCAGCAAAAACAAGACCAGGAGCTGACTGTGGCTCAGATTATGAATCCTTATTGCCAAATTCAGACTTAAATTGAAGAAAGTGGGGAAAACCACTAGACCATTCAGGTATGACCTAAATCAAATCCCTTATGACTATACAGTGGAAGTGAGAAATAGATTTAAGGGACCAGATCTGATAAACAGAGTGCCTGATGAACTATGGATGGAGGTTCATGACATTGTACAGGAGACAGGAATTAAGACCATACCTGAGAAAAAGAAATGCAAAAAAGCAAAATAGCTGTCTGGGGAGGCCTTACAAATAGCTGTGAAAAGAAGAGAAGTGAAAAGCAAAGGAGAAAAGGAAAGATATAAGCATCTGAGTGTAGAGTTCAAAGAATAGCAAGGAGAGATAAGAAAGCCTTCCTCAGCGATCAATGCAAAGAAATAGTGGAAAACAATAGAATGGGAAAGACTAGAAATCTCTTCAAGAAAATTAGAGATACCAAGGGAACATTTCATGCAAAGATGGACTCGATAAAGGACAGAAATGGTATGGACCTAACAGAAGCAGAAGATATTAAGAAGAGGTGGCAAGAATACACAGAAGAACTGCACAAAAAAGATCTTCACGACCCAGATAATCACGATGGTGTGATCACTCATCTAGAACCAGACATCCTGGAATGTGAAGTCAAGTGGGCCTTAGAAAGCATCACTATGAACAAAGCTAGTGGAGGTGATGGAATTCCAGTTGAGCTGTTTCAACTCCTGAAAGATGATGCTGTGAAGTGCTGCACTCAACATGCCAGCAAATGTGGAAAACTCAGCAGTGGCCACAGGACTGGAAAAGGTCAGTTTTCATTCCAATTCCAAAGAAAGGCAATGCAAAAGAATGCTCAAACTACTGCACAATTGCACTCATCGCACACACTAGTAAAGTAATGCTTAACATTATCCAAGCCAGGCTTCAGCAATACGTGAACCGTGAACTCCCTGACGTTCAAGCTGGTTTTAGAAAAGGCAGAGGAACCAGAGATCAAATTGCCAGCATCTGCTGGATCATGGAAAAAGCAAGAGAGTTCCAGAAAAACATCGATTTCTGTTTTATTGACTATGCCAAAGTCTTTGACTGTGAGGATCACAATAAACTGGAAAATTCTTCAAGAGATGGGAATACCAGACCACCTGACCTGCCTCTTGAGAAACCTGTCTATGCAGAGTACATCATGAGAAACGCTGAGCTGGTTGAAGCACAAGCTGAAATCAAGATTGCTGGGAAAGATATCAATAACCTCAGATTTGCAGATGACACCACCCTTATGGCAGAAAGTGAAGAAGAACTAAAGAGCATATTGATGAAAGTGAAAGAGGAAAGTAAAAAAAGTTGGCTTAAAGCTCAACATTCAGAAAAATAAGATCATGGCATCTGGTCCCATCACTTCATGGCAAATAGATCGGGAAACAGTAGAAACAGTGGCTAACTTTATTTTTCTGGGCTCCAAAATCACTGCAGATGGTGACTGCAGCCAGGAAATTAAAAGACCCTTACTCCTTGGAAGAAAAGTTATGACCAACCTAGATAGCATATAAAAAAGCAGAGGCATTACTTTGCTAACAAAGGTCTGTCTAGTCAAGGCTATGGTTTTTCCAGTAATCATGTATGGATGTAAGAGTTGGACTATAAAGAAAGCTGAGCGCCAAAGAATTGATGCCTTTGAACTGTGGTGTTGGAGAAGACTCTTGAGAGTCCCTTGGACTGCAAGGAGATCCAACCAGTCCATCTTAAAGGAAATCAGTCCTGAATGTTCATTGGAAGGACTGATTTTGAAGCTGAAATTCCAATACTTTGGCCACCTGATGCAAAGAGCTGACTCATTTGAAAAAACTCTGATGCTGGGAAAGATTGAAAGCTAGAGGAGAAGGGGACGACAGAGGATGAGATGGTTGGATGGCATCACTGACTCAATGGACCTGAGTTTGAGTAAACTCCGGGAATCGGTGATTAACAGGGAGGCCTGGTGTGCTGCAAAGAGTTGGACATGACTGAGCAGCTGAACTGAACTGAACATTGGGATACAGTTGAGGTCCTTTATGCATACTTAATATCACACAGAATATTAAAAGCAGTACTCATGGGTTGAAAGTGATCATGTTGTTAGATGCCTTTCCTTCAGGAATCTCATCAGGGAAAGCCCTTTTCAGTTTATTCTTGAAAGAGTGGAGTGAGGAATCATGGTATATACTCTGCCAGGCCATTAATAACCTACTTTTAAGGGCTGTTTGCCCGCAGCTCCTTGCCATTCAGTATGTCGTTAGGAAATGAAGAGAAAGTGAGACAGCAGAGTATATTGGGGTCGCAGACTCAGACATGACTGAGCGACTGAACTGAACTGAATTATGTTAAGGGCTTTCTAAGAAAGAGGCGTAGAGAGGAAACTAACATTTATTGCGGATCTTCTGTATTTCAGGCACTATTTAGGCACTCTACATGTATTCTCTCACTTAATCCTCAGAATATACCTCTGAAGTAAGTATTATACCTATTTTATAGATGAGGAAACTGAGCCCTGTAAGGATACTAAGTAATTAATCCAAGGTCATAAAGCTAATAAGTGATATTATATAGGCCATGCCAAAGTTGTTGGCATGACTGACAAAACTGGTATCTCTGAAATTCTTCTCTCTCACCGAATCCACTGAAGACCCTGCTCTGTTTCTTGTTAGGAGGCTGTCAGAATCTGTTACAAACGTTCTAAAGTCACTTTCTTTGGGGGCCTCTGACTGGCCCTATTTATTGCCTAATAAACAATTTTATCTCCCCTTTCTTCCTTGCTATCTGTCATGGTAGAGGCAGAAAATGCTAAATGCTAGTTTTCCCTTCCTCCTTTGTTGTTATGGGGTGAGCCTGTGAATCAGTCCTGGCTAATGGAACCAGAGAAGAAGTTTCCTTGGAGACCTCTGTGAAAGGTTTACCTCTTATTACAAAGATACGTAAGAAGAGTCTCTACCTTTCCTATCCTTCCTGCTTTGGACATTGATTTGTGAAGATGTGATGTTTGGAGCTGTAGAAGCCATTTTGTGACCATAAAATTCCCTTATACATTTTTTTCTGCCATGCTCTATGGTTTGTAGGATCTTAGTTCCATGACCAGGGACTGAATTCTAACCAGAATTCTAACCACTGGACTGCCAGGGAATTTCTTCCTCATGCTTTTTATCTTCACATGGTAAAATATACCATCAGGCACAGTGGAACTTAACTATAATTAATCTCTTTTATTGATCTGTGAAGCATAGGCTATGTAAATAAAATGACTAGAGTAAAAAATATAATTTTATGCAAATATTTTTGAGGAGAAAGAGACTTTTGAGATTATCTTGATTATCAACTCCACATTTTACTGAGAAAAGAAACCCAGAGCAATTAACAGTCATTCCCAAAGTTACAGAGCTGGCTAGATCCTGTACTAAAACATGGGTCAACACTATATTCAGTGTTAGTTCCAGAAGACATTCCTTGATGATAAGACATCACTCATATGTAGCTATGCCATTGAAAATATTTGTGACTAGTAAGTTGACTATCTGAAATGATTCAGCTTGTTTGGTTCATTTTTGTTTCTAAATAGTTCTGAACTTAGTTGGCTATTGAGTGATATTATCCGACATTCTTTTCTTATGAGTCTTCCTTGAGTTTAATAAGTTATTTGAAATTAAAGTGCCATGATTTCACTTATTATGCAGAAAATAGACCTAATATATTTTCTCTGATGCCCTTTACCAGTGTAATTTATCAGAGAAAGAAGAGCTGTATCACTTTCTGGTACCATTATATATATAAAGTTTATGCTTTACTGAAGGAGATTAGTTAATTTCAGTCACAGGATATATTTTCAGTGCTAAATTAAGCAGAGTCAGGTCATTATGAATGACCCAAAGGTCACTTTGTCCTTTGTGGCCTATTCTGGGTTGATTTGCATCCCCTAAGAAGATATGCTGACGTGCTAACATCTGATGCCTGTGAGTATAACCTTATCTGGAAATAGGGTCTTCATGGATATGATGAAGTGAAATGAGCTTCTACTTGATTAGGGTGTGCCCCACCTCCAGTGACTGATGTTCTTATGAGGAAGCAGGGATTTGGACACAGAGACACAGAGGAGCCGCTAGAAGCGTCCCACATGAAGATGGAGACTGAGATGGTAATGACGTGTCTACATGCCAAGGAGCACCAAGGATTGCTGGCAACTACCAGAAGCTAGGAAGAGGCAGAGAAGGGTCTTTCCTGGAGTCTTCAGAAGGAGCATGGCCCGGAGGATACTTCAGTTTTGAACTTCATACTTCTACCCTCCAGAACTGTGAGAAAATACATTTTTGTTGTTTTAAGATACCAAGTTTGTGGTAATTTGTTACGACAGCCACCGACTACTAATTCATCTTCTCAGATGACACGTGGTGGCAAGTTGCTTGTCAGAGCTCTCCTCAGGGTTCAAGTCAGTTGAAAAAGACAGCATTTGTTGTTATGGCTTCCACTCAAGTAGTAGAATTCACTTTTAGATGGCCAGCTTGGGTCACCTGCCCACCCCTGAATCAACTGGCAACGTCTAGGTAATTAGCTGTTCTGATTGGCTGCGTCTGAGTCACGTACTCAGGGGTGAAGGCCCACCCATCCACATGCACTGATTTCCCAAAGGAAGTTTACCAATTAGCTCCAAGCCAGCAAGTACTACCACGTGACCCCACCAGAATTCCTTCATGTCTTGATGCTATCCTCTTCTCAGTCCTTATTACCTTGCTTTACAGATCATTTTAAGTACTACGCTATGGTTTGTTTTGTATTTATCTGGCTTCTCTTCTTTTTAAGGAGAAAAATTCCTGTAAATTCCTGGAGGTTAGTGAAATGTTTATTTTTAGTTGGTGGCCCAAATTGTACATAATATTTTCTTGTTGGTGTTGTTGAATTTAAAATTAAAGGGGTACTTAACAGTATATTTAGTGTTATAGTGCTAAATGTCTTACTGTAATAGCAAAATTAGCCAGGAATACCTCTAGAATACATTCAGATTAGTTTGGTACAGTATGACTTCAGTTCTATAATATCTTATCTGTTATGTACCAACTCAGTATACATGTCCTTTCTTTTACTTTCTCCATCAAATTACCTTTTTATTTATGCACCACACCTCATTTTTTTTAATGATGTAAACATAATCAATGTTTTGTTTCATCCTTATAGCAAAGCCTACAATGTCCAATATATAATCATTTCATTAAAATATATTTCATATATATGGAAGTTTTGTTTGTCAAGAAATTCATGTTGATCAGCAGGTAGGACTTTGAGGCAATCACTAGATCAAGTGTTGTAAGAGCAACTTTGAAGACTGAAGGAGCAGATATACCTGCGTTTTTAAAGAGATGTGTCATTTGCTTGCTCTTTTCAGATTTCATTCAGCCAGTGCATCAGTAGCTTCTGTTCTTCGTGCCTTGAAATTTCTCATTTTTAAACAGTAGTGCCAAGCAGACATGTCTGGTTGTGGTCCTTAATGCTTTGTTTTTGACCTTTAATGTTTGTGTTATAGGTGCCTCAAGAAACAGAAATTTATGTTTCTGCATTTCTGAGGCAATAATATATGTGCCACCTAACATTTAAATGACAACATATTCTGTCCTCAGTGAAGACAGAAGGAAAGGTTGTTAGAAACCATCTTTTTCTCCTTAGGTGTATGAACTTAACATTTATCTATACTGTTGGTCGATAATCAGGACATGCATTTTTATAACGGATGCCTCAGATCTGTGAAGTAGACCAAGACCAGACGAATCCAAATGACTTAAGAAAGAATAAAAAAGTCAATAGTCACCCAGTGAAGAAATGAAAAATCAAGTTTCAGATCTATTTGAATTATATTCTCTCATCCATTGTAATATAGAATGTAAAAGGTAAATTTTCTTTCAACATTCAAGTAATCAATACCAGTAATAGTCTTATTTTTAAAATATAATTATTTAAAAGAAAAATGAAAGGGAGGATAAAGGGGTGTAACAATACAAATAATAAAATTACATGCAACTTATACTATAAAAAACACACAAGGAACCTACTAAATCAGTTCAGTTCAGTCACTCAATCATGTCTGACTCTCTGCGATCCCATGAATCGCAGCACGCCAGGCCTCCCTGTCCATCACCATCTTCTGGAGTTCATTCAAACTCACATCCATCGAGTCGGTGATGCCATCCAGCCATCTCATCCTCTGTCATCCCCTTTTCCTCCTGCCCCCAATCCCTCCCAGCATCAGAGTCTTTTCCAATGTGTCAACTCTTCACATGAAGTGGCCAAAGTACTGGAGTTTCAGCTTTAGCATCATTCCTTCCAAAGAACACCCAGGGCTGATCTCCTTTAGAATGGACTGGTTGGATCTCCTTGCAGTCCAAGGGACTCTCAAGAGTCTTCTCCAACACCACAGTTCAAAAGCATCAATTCTTCAGCACTCAGCTTTCTTCACAGTCCAACTCTCACATCCATACATGACTACTGGAAAAACCATAGCCTTGACTAGACGGATCTTAGTCGGCAAAGTAATATCTCTGCTTTTGAATATGCTATCTAGGTTGGTCATACCTTTTCTTCCAAGGAGTAAGCGTCTTTTAATTTCATGGCTGCAGTCACCATCTGCAGTGATTTTGGAGCCCCCAGAAATAAAGTCTGACACTGTTTCCACTGTTTCCCCATCTATTTGCCATGAAATGATGGGACCGGATGCCATGATCTTAGTTTTCTGAATGTTGATCTTTAAGCCAACTTTTTCACTCTCCTCTTTCACTTTCATCAAGAGGCTTTTTAGTTCTTCTTCACTTTTTGCCAGAAGGGTGGTGTCATCTGCATATCTGAGGTGATTGATATTTCTCCTGGCAATCTTGATTCCAGCTTGTGTTTCTTCCAACCCAGCGTTTCTCATGATGTACTCTGCATAGAAGTTAAATAAGCAGGGTGACAATATCCAGCCTTGACATACTCCTTTTCCTATTTGGAACCAGTCTGTTGTTCCATGTCCAGTTCTAATTGTTGCTTCCTGACCTGCATACAGATTTCTCAAGAGGCAGGTCAAGTGGTCTGGTATTCCCACCTCTCTCAGAATTTTCCACAGTTTATTGTGATCCACACAGTCAAAGGCTTTGGCATAGTTGATAAAGCACAAATAGACGTTTTTCTGGAACTCTCTTGCTTTTTCCATGATCCAGCGGATGTTAGCAATTTGATCTCTGATTCCTCTGCCTTTTCTAAAACCAGCTTGAACATCTGGAAGTTCATGGTTCATGTACTGCTGCAGCCTGGCTTGGAGAATTTTGAGCATTACCTTACTAGCATGTGAGATGAGTGCAATTGTGCATAGTTTGAGCATTCTTTGGCATTGCCTTTCTTTGGGATTGGAATGAAAACTGACCTCTTCCAGTCCTGTGGCCACTGCTGAGTTTTCCACATTTGCTGGCATATTGAGTGCAGCACTTTCACAGCATCATCTTTCAGGAGTTGAAACAGCTCAACTGGAATTCCATCACCTCCACTAGCTTTGTTCATAGTGATGATTTCTAAGGTCCACTTGACTTCACATTCCAGGATGTCTGGCTCTAGATGAGTGATCACACCATTGTGATTATCCAGGTTGTGAAGATCTTTTTTGTATAGTTCTTCTGGGTATTCTTGCCACCTCTTCCTAATATCTTCTGCTTCTGTTAGGTCCAGACCGTTTCTGTCCTTTATCGAGTTCATCTTTGCATGGAATGTTCCCTTGGTATCTTTAATTTTTTTAAAAGAGATCTCTAGTCTTTCCCATTCTGTTGTTTTCCTCTATTTCTTTGTGTTGATCGCTGAAGAAGGCTTTCTTATCTCTTCTTGCTATTCTTTGGAACTCTGTGTTCAGATGCTTATATCTTTCCTTTTCTCCTTTGCCTTTCACTTCTCTTCTTTTCACAGCTATTTGTAAGGCCTCCCCAGACAGCTACTTTGCTTTTTTGCATTTTTTTTCCATGGGGGAAAGTAAAGAGTTTACTAAATAATCAAGAGTTAATGGGAGTGCAAAAATAAAGGATGGAAGAAGAGGGGAGAGCATTGAGTTTACTTGAAAGCAGTGAAAGTGAAACTATAAATATGTTGGAAGTTTTCTGAAAAGATGTTACTTATGAATTATGACTACCTCCTTAAGAATGTAGATAGCTAGTTCTCTCTTTTGGGTGGTTTTTTTTGTTGTTGTGATTTTTGAATATTTGTAGATCTAACAGAAAGAATAATAAAGATGCTTAAAGATAAGTGAAGTGAAAGTTAGTTGCAGTCATGTCTGACTTGTGATCCCGTGGACAGTAGCCTTCCTGGCTCCTCTGTTCCTCCCTCCATGGGATTCTCCAGGCAAGAGTACTTGAGGGGGTTGCCACTTCCTTCTCCAGGGGATCTTCCTGACCCAAGGATCAATCCTGGGTCTCCTGCATTGCAGGCAAATTCTTCACCAACTGAGCCACTGTGACTGATAAATATTATTAATGGGAAGTGAGTTGGCTATATCAGGAAGTTTATACTTAGAGCTATTCTATAATATGAATCTATTGAGGAAGAAAAACCAATTTAGTTATTCATAATTCTCTTTCATCCTCCCATCTCTTCCCCTTTCTATGTTTTTGAATGTCTACAGCTCTTCAAATACTAAACTACCTAACTTAACATCCCTCTGAGGAAGGTCAAACTCCTAATATGGCACTAACTAGATGGCACCCCTCTCCAGTATTCTTTCCTGGAAAACCCCATGGACGGAGGAGCCTGGTGGGCTGCAGTCCATGGGGTCACGAAGAGACGGACACGACTGAGCGACTTCACTTGGACTTTTAACTTTCATGCATTGGAGAAGGAAATGGCAACCCACTCCAGTGTTCTTGCCTGGAGAATCCCAGGGACGGGGGAGCCTGGTGGGCTGCCATCCTTGGGGTTGCACAGAGTCAGACACGACTGAAGTGACAGCAGCAGTAGCAGCATAACTATAATTATAGTTATACAATAACTATAGTTATTTCCTGAACAGCCTCTGTTTTCACCTGTTTTCACCTTGTACTTCTCCGATAGGGTGAGAATAAGAATCAGTACAAGTATGATTCTTTCTGAACCTGCAGAAATTCTTACCAAAAGACCTCAATTGCCCATTGGCTGTAGCAGCTGGGAAATAAGGACGAGAAGGACTCACCTCTTGTCTCTATACAAACTGGATGTCTTTCTTTAGTCATTTATCAACCAGGCAATTGACCCGAAGGTGATGGCAGATTTTATAACCATTGGGACAAAGAGCAGCAGGGACTCTTTAAGCATAAACAGCCTTCTGGGTGATGACATTTAGAGGGAACCAATCAAGTTTATTTTGGATTATAAGAATTATTTTATTGCAGAAAGTAAGTAGTATTTTCACCTTTTCTAGTTTCTTGTTGTCTAAGTTTAACTCCCCCCACCCCCCTGCTCTTGATTCTGCTTAACAGCCACCTTGGCAACTATGCCATGGAATCATTTCCTGTCATACCATTTTTAGAAACCAAAATAACAGCATTTACAATGTAACAGCTAAATATTCTCATAGGGTACCTGGGTAAAACAAGCATTTCTGCACGATAGTTTTGGGTACAGCATTGGGTGTGTATTCAGGCGGAATCTTGACTGGGTGTCCACACTTTCTAACTAACCAACAGGCTGATTGGAGCATTGCTTGCTGTCATTTTAAATCATACCTCATGTACACAGCCGGCAATATTCTAGCTTCCAAGCTTTTCCCGTTTAGTTCCTTGTTTTAATTTTAGTGTGAACGTATATTTGGTGTTGGGATGCTTTTAATAAGAAAAGGCCGCTGTGTAATTTTCTGTAAAAAAAAAAATAAAGTAGAGGTACATTGTAATATTTCATGGTGTATGAGACACCATAAATGGAATGTCAGTTGGACAAATTCAATACATTTTGAATTCTTTGGATTTTTTTTTAAAGAAAAAGATTACTCATGTTTTTCCAATAGAATTATTTACTCAACCTTTCACATCATCAATTTTCCATTTCAAATTTAGTGCAGAGTAAACTCAGAGAGGTGCTGGGAAAATCATCTGAAGTATCTGTAGACAGTCAGTGCTCTTAAACCACGATGGCAAGACCTCAAAAATAGATGCAGCCCCATCAAAGTTAAATTGAATGACTCAGTGTCTGGACCACTCGGAAGCATTTTTTTTCCCCCTAGTTAGGAAAGGGGAAACACTTTTTACTCTAGAACTTCAGATTCATGGATGGAGGAAGTTTGTTTGGTTTTGTTTTTAGATGGAGGAAAAGTTCCATCACAGGAAGCTTGAAATAAAAACTGAAGCCTCTTAAAAACATAAAAAGTAAAAGTCAGATCACTTGTTTTTCATTCATTAGTCTAGAGCTATGCCTGAGAGATCAGTTGATCCAATTCCTACATTTTTTAGACAGAGCCATGAGGCTCCCTTCTTCCTCGTCTGTCATCTTTAAGAGAATGGATAAGCCAGATCCTCACTTTGCCAGACTCTTGCATATAGAGGTGGCCATGTGACCAATTTTTGGCTAACAGTATAAAAGGAACAATCTGCTGGATTGTTTTGAGGGAAAAACAATCTTTTCATTGTTAAGGGGAAGTAGCTAGATGGAAGATAAAAATCTTTCTCAGCCTCCCTGGCTTTATGTTTTTGAATAGGAGTGTAATACTCAGAGGTTGGCAGCCATCTGGGGAAATGTGAGGTGGCAAGACTAGGGATGGGGTGGCCACAGAGCAGAGGATGGGTCTTTGGTTTCTGCAGCAAGCCACTGCACCACATCTGGACCATCTTGTCTCTGGATCTTCTCCTTCATGAGACAATTAAATGTCTTTCCTTCTTAAGCCTCTTTTCGTCAGTTTTTCTATTACTCATATCTCTGCACATACATCCCGAGAAATTAATCTGCTCAAGTTCATAAGAGAACATGGTAACATAGTCTTGACTTGACTACTTGATTAGCCTTCTAATTTCTTGTTTCATATGTTTCCTCACTTCTTCTACCCTATTCCATCACTAGATTATTCTCTGCATGAATAAATGGATTGTTGTCTTGATTAAACCTATTTTTAAGTGTGGGACTCCAGCCTTCTAATTTCTTATTTCATATGTTTTCCTCACTTCTTCTACCCTGCTCCATCACTAGATTATTCTTTGAATGAATGAATGGATTGTTGTCTTGATTAAACCTGTTTTTAAGTGTGGGACTCCAGTAAATTTTTTTTGTCCTGTAGATTAGTGTCTGCGTTTGCAATCCATTTATCCAAAGAAACTTATGTAAAGTTTATAATCCATCTCTGCACAGAAAGCCTTGAGAAAGTAAGCTCTGGATTATTGCATGATTCATCTACATATTGAAAACCTTGATTTGAAAAGAAGATATAACTATTCTCAGTCACAGTAATACTCAGAGAGAATTTAATGTGTCAGCATGCTTGCAAAATTGATTGTATTTCAAAACCTTGAATTTCTATCCTGGAGACTGTTTTAAGGAACAAGTAGATGACATTATACCAAAATAGAAAACTATGAGCAAATATTTTATGAAAAATTTGAGAGTAAGAATAAAATATGTAAGAGACAATATCTCAAACTATAGGGAATTTTAGATGAAAATTACCTGAATATTGAGTTCTGTTCCGTATCTATCCTTTTTGGGTGAAAAAAAAAAAAAAAGAAAAGAAAAACCATGCCTGGTTGGTTTGCTCTCTCTTTAAAACAACCATTTTGTGACTCCACCGAATCCTAGGGTTGGAAAGACTGAAAAATTCAGGTTATCCACTATGCAACTTTAAAAAAGCACCCATTAAACCATTCCACTTAGGTGAGGATAGATTTTCTTCTAAATGCTCTCTGTTTATGAAGATGTATCAAATCATGTGTTGAGTACTTCCAGATTGTTACATGAAGGATGCCAGACAGACAACACTTCGCTCTTTTCCCGATCAGGTCCTTAGATCAGGTCCTTAGAAGACATTTTGTTTTCCACTAGGCTAGCAAAAGACCTTTCACATTTCACCACTGTGTTGTGACTGGGTTTGTTTTTCATTAATGATGCCTTCTAGAAAGCCTTCAGGGTATAGTGACTTCGTTGTATCAAATAGTTCACAGTGACCCTTATGTTCCTTTTGTGTTTTGAAGGGAAGGAATAAGGTTTCAATACAGTGTGTGCTGTTTTTCACTCCTGTGATCCATTCATTGAATTAGGAGACATTTACTCTTCACATAGTACTGGAAATGTGAAGGGGAAACTAGATTCAAAATGCCCATGGTACTCATTTCTTTGATGAAGTTATTTTGACAGGCCATCAGTAAATTCTTCTCTTATCCTCATCCATGTTCCTTCTGTTATAAAATAATAGTATCTTCCTGGTTCTTCTTCCCATATGGACCAAGGAGAACAGTTGACCAGTGACTCTTGGTAGTTGGCTGTTGGACCTAAAAGGTAGCATCTATGGATGGATGGTGACCCTGGTGTGACCCACGATGACATCCCTGGTGTCCCCATCCAGGGATGGTGACAGAGCTGATACTCTCTTGTGCTCAGATATACCTCTTAACCAGCTGAAGAAAGAAACCTCTCATTCTTATGGTGACAAATGACTGACCAAGCCTGTATGGTATCAAGCCTGGACTTGGTTGTATAGCCTGGAAGTGACTCCATTCCCTCTAGCTGATATCCTACAGTATGAGGGCAGGAGTTAGGGTTCCTGACTTCTCCTTTATGATTGGCAGCCATCAGAACTGCTTTGGAATGTCCCCTAGAGGTGCCCTGTGCAGAGAGACAAAGTCCTCTGATTTCTCACCAATCCAGGTTCTACCTATTCCTTAAGTGTTTTTAGGTTCACCATGACTTTGCTGTTCTCTCTTTATTGATACTTCTTCTATCAACTTATCAGTAGTTGGAGTTAATGCCCAGGAACTATCTCATAATCCTAGTAATTATTATCTGTAAAATTAAGTAATTGAAATATTTTCCCTGGATAGTTCTTTGATTATACCACTTTAAATTTCACTTCACATTCATTCACATCTATAAAAGTAGTCATGGTAATAAAAATTGTGGAAGAATACACAGAAGTAACTCTTCATCTTGGATTAGGCAATGATTTCTTAAACACAACAGCAAAACATAAGCAGTAGAAGAGAAGACTGTTAACTTGGACTTCATTAAATTAAAAACTTTTGTGCTTTAAAGGACATCATTAGGAAGAAAATAGTCTATTGGCTGAGGGAAAATCTTTGCAAATCATATATTTAAACATATACCCATACTATATAAAGAACTTTTACAACTCCATAAGAAAATGACAATAGATTTTTTAAGTATGCTAAGGATAAGAATAGATGTTTCTCCAAAAATATATATGTACAAATTACCAACAAGCATATGAAAATATGCTCAACATCATTAGCCATTAGGGCAATGCCAGTCACAGCCACAATGAAATACTACTTCACATTCACTAGCATGGTTTTAATAAATAAGGCAGACAATATATAATAGCAAGTACTGTCAAGGATGTGGAGAAATTGGAACTCTCATACCTTGCTGGTGGGAATGTAAAATAATACAGTCACTCTGCAGAACAGTTTGGCAGCTCATCAAAATATTAAACACAGTTACTGTGATACAGAAATTCTACTACTAGGTAAATACCTATGAGAATTGAAAACAGTCTAAATAATAACTTGTACATGAACATGCATAACAATATTACTCATAATAGCCAAGAAGTGGAGACATTCTAACCGTCCATCAGCAGATGGATGGATAGACAAATGTTATATTGTCATACAATGGAATATTATTTGGCCATAAAAAGAAATAATGATATGTGCTACAACATGGATAAACCGCAAAAACACTACTCCAAGTGAAAGAAACCAGTCATAAAAGACCACATACTGTGTGATTCCATTTGTATAAAGAACGCACAAGAAGCAAATCTATTACAACAGAAGGTAGATTAATGGTTGACCAGAGTTTGTGGGAAAGAGAGGGACAAGGATGAGAAGTGACTGCTAATGGGCATGGGGTTTCTTTTTGGAACGATGACAGTATTTTAAAATTAGAATATAGTAAGTTTCACAATCCTGTAAATATTTTAAATACCATTGAATTATATACATATGTGTACTTTAACAGGTGAAGTTTATGGTATAAATTATATCCTAATAAAGTTGTTAAAAAGTTATGGTAAATAAACTGAAAACAATGGCATTAATACTTCATGATTTATTATTTTCATTGTAGAACAAAATGATTAGATTATAAATAAAAATATTAAAAAAGAAAGGCAAAAACATGCATACTGAATTTTGGCAGTGACTTAGGTATTTAGATGCTATTCAGTAAAGCACTGCCTGTCAGAGCACAAGATTATGTAGAATAAGACCTTGGTGGTTTTGTTGCTAAGTCGTGTCCGACTCTCGTGATCCCATAGTGTGTAGCCCTCCAGGCTCCTCTGTCCATGGGATTTTCCAGGCAGGAATACTGGAGTGGTTTGCCTTTTCCTTCTCCAGGGGATCTTCTTGACCCAGGGATTAAAGCTGGGTCTTCTGCACTGCCGGCAGACTTTACTGACTGAGCTACCGGCGAAGCCCCAAGAACTTGGTGCAGGATGCCAATCGCAATTAAGCAGATGCTTAACCTATTTTTTTTTTTTTTTTTACTAATCAGGATTGAATGGAGAGAGTTGAGATGCCAGTAGGGTCACTATGCTTTAAAGAATATGTTATATGTTGATGGTAAAAGGACTAAAAATCAGAGATTTGGTATAGACCATAACTGTGGGTGTATACTTTATCTACAGAAGTGTTTCTATGAATTGGGGTCAATTCCCATCAGTATTTTGAGCAGAGAAATACTTATCAAAAATGAAAATTTATCAGTCTCACCCTAGACCTATGAATCAATATCTTTTCAGGGTAGGGGATAAAAAAAATTGAAGGAATTTTAATGTTGCTAGGTGATTCTTTTTTATTTCCGTCTTTATTGAGTTATAATGGACAAATAAGCATTGTATGTATTTAAAGAGAATAACCTGAACTTGATATTTCAGTATACATATACATTGTGAAACAACAAGCTAATTAACACATGAAGCTAATTAACATATCCATTACCTCACATAGTTAGGTAATTCTGAACACTGACACTAAGCAGGAAGGCCTTGTTGATTGGATTTATGATTTCTGTTCTATGAAGTCCCAGAATATAACAAACCTTAATTTGAATCATCTCTGGCGGCTCAGAATCCAGCTGCAATGCAGGAGACCTAGGTTCGATCCCTGGATCAGAAAGATCCCCTGGAGAAGGGAATGGCAACCCACTCCGGTATTCTTGCCTGGAAAATCCCATGGACAAATGTACAGTCCATGAGGTTGCAAAGAGTTGGATATGACTGAGCAAGTAACACTGGGCCAGGTAAGCCTGAGAATCTCAGAATCTTGAATCAAGGTTTTTATTGTAATTCTAAATGAAAATAGATAGTTTAACAGTTTAAGTTAAAAGATCTGATTTAAAGACAAACTGTTGTCACTCAAGGTCATTCACCTTTCCTTCCCAACAAATGCATAACTCCTTACCCTCATCATGACGATCTTAAAAGTGACCTTCTTATAAATGGCCATTATAGAAGTATGTTATAAGTGATGGCTTGGTATAGTTGAAAGAACATATTTTGTATTTGTTTCTGGTATATCATGGAATAAATAGATTTTCATGAGTTAGTGTGAGAATTTAACGATTTTTAATGTTTCCATTAGAAAATATTTTACATGTGCACAATAATCTGCTTAAAAAATGAATTTTAAGATCATTTGCTCCTCACAAGTAGATTATCTTTTGGGCAAAGAGCAGTCAAGAAGTTGCCCCATCTTTAGGAAAGATGACCCCAAACAGATTAGACAAGCCAGTAAAAAGAGTAAAGTGGGATATTACCATGTTTTGCCTTTTTATTCTCTACTTTTAAATTGAAGTATAGTTGATTTACAGTATTGTGCTATACAGAAATTATACACATATTTATACTCTTTTCCATTGCAGTTTATCACAGGAAATTGAATATAGTTCCTGGTGATATAGAGTAGGACCTTGTTGTTTATTCATTCTAGATGTAATAGTTTGTAGCGAGTAACCCCAAATGCCCAGTCCATCCCTCTACCTGCCTTCTGCCCCCGCCACCCTGTCACCCCCTTGACAACCACAGGTCTGTTCCCCATGTCTGTGAGTCTGTTCCTGTTTTCATTTGTGACATATTTTACATTCCACGTATAAGTGATATCATATGGGGTTTGCCTTTCTCTGTCTTTCTTTACTTTTAATGTGATAATCTCTAGTTGATCCATGTTGCTGCAAATGGCATTATTTCATTCTTTTTTATGGCTGAGTAGTATCCCATTGTATATATGCACTGCATCTTCATTATCCATTCATCTGTCAATAGATGTTTTGGTTGTTTCCATGCCTTGGCTATTGTGAACAGTGCATCTATGCATATAAGAGTGGATGTATCTTTTTTGAATTATACTTTTGTCCTGGCATGCCTAGGTGCGGGATTGCTGAAATTGATGCTTTTGAACTGTAGTGTTGGAGAAGACTCTTGAGAGTCCCTTGGACTGCGAGGAGATCCAACCAGTCCCTTCTGAAGGAGATCAACCCTGGGATTTCTTTGGAAGGAATGATGCTAAAGCTGAAACTCCAGTACTTTGGCTACCTCATGCGAAGAGTTGACTCATTGGAAAAGACTCTGATGCTGGGAGGGACTGGGGGCAGGAGAAGAAGGGGACAACAGAGGATGAGATGGCTGGATGGCATCACTGACTCGATGGACGTGAATCTGAGTGAACTCCAGGAGTTGGTGATGGACAGGGAGGCCTGTTGTGCTGTAATTCATGGGGTCTCAAAGAGTCTGACATGACTGAGCGACTGAACTGAACTGAACTGAAAATATTAAGTCTCCTTAAATTTATCTAAAAATTGAACGCCATTCCAATAAAAATTCCTATAGATCCTTTGGTAAAAATGCAGAGAAGTGCACAGCAATTCTACTTTAAAATACAGTCGCATATTTTAGTGAAACATTTGCATATATGTACACAAATATTCTTTTTTAAAGCATTGCTGGGTATAGTAAAAAATGAGGAACAGCCTAACTCTCCACTAATCAGGGAATGGATAAGTTAACTGTAGGTTATTACTAGCTAACAGTTAAAATAAAGTACTTGTGTCAATCTTCCTGTATCAGTATGAATAGACTTATAAAACAAAATACATGCAAATTAAATTTAAAAACAGAATAATAATATATATTAATTCCTGCATATGCATGTGGTAAAATTATACAGTCTTGCATGGAATTGATTCCCCCTAAATTTAGGATACCTCTGGAGAAAGAAGAGAGAGAAAGCCTGGGGTGAGATTAGAGCTTTAGCTGTGTCTGGAACACTTTATTTAAAGAGTAAATACATAAAATCAATATACAAAAATTGATTTCTGGAATTTTTAATACTGATAAAGTCTTTGACATGAGGTGACACAAAACCCTATACTTAGTTAAAATCCTTTCATCAGTATTTGCCATACCTGAAGGCTGCACAGATGGCCAATATAATATTATTTCTCTTTGACAGATGGGTGAACTGGGAGGTTTAATTAGTTTCTCCTAGTTACATAACAAGTAGCTCTGGAAACGAAATATTTTGGTCAATAATTTGTGGGTTTGGCCATCACACAGAATGTTAGATCACAGTGCTAAGTCTTTATCATAACATATTTACTTACATGTTCTGTTACATATATAAAACTTTATATTTCATGTACAATCAGATATGGTAGAATAGGAAAAATATTCTTAAAAGTTTGATTTTTCTCATAACCACTGTTGTAAATAAGCTTTTCCATTCTAACATTCCAAATACATAACTTACTAATCATTTTTTTAAAGGTGATAGACTTTCATATTAAAAAAAAAAGCACCAAGAGTAAATCAGGTCTCTTACCAGAGCATTTGATTTTCCTACTCCAGAAATGGATATTTAAGGCAAAAGCATCTGGCTTATATTTAGAAGACATTTTCTTCTCAAGTCTTCCACTGGCCACTGTGATAGACATAAATTCTTTGAATCTTCCAAGGCCTGTAAAAGATTATGGAAGAAAGACATATCAGGTTAGGAAAACAGCATTAATCTTAAAATACGTTGCTTATTTGGAATAAGGGAAAGAGCCTGCTGGGGTTGGAAGGATGTCTTTATGAAAGGCCATAGTAGGAGATAAGACTAGGGAGGCTTGGGTCTTCAAACTAAAGATTTGTTGCAGTGTTCTCTTCTTTATGTTTTGCTTGTCACTCAGCAATTGGAAGCAGCATCTGAAGAAACCATGCAATGTCAGGTCAACCAAATAAAGATTTATTTTTCTCACAAAGCAAGAAATCAGGAAGTGGACCAGCCCAGGTGGGTGCAGCCTCTCTAGATAGTTGCCCGGGACTAGTGATCAGGTTCCTTGTAGCTTGCTGTCTCACTGGCCTCAGCTTGAGGCTTCTGTCCTTATTCTTTCAGGACAGCTGTTTCACCTCCAGACAGAAAGAAAAGGAAAACGCAAAGGCAAGAGTTCATCCATCTGAGCCATCAGGGAGGCAATATGTAGACAGCAAAACCTCTGCTATTGTCAGGGGCTGTGGTCAATTCCTGATTCCGTGTAGTGTTACAGACACGTTTTCTAATCCACACTGAGGACCTCACTGTAGAGCAGAGGAAGGCCCTGTTATTAAAATGATTGAGTGGAATTTCATGTTATTAATATTCAAACTGAACAGTATCACAATAGCTTTAATGGAGACCCCATCTAGTAGACTTATGTACACTTATGAAATCTTCATGATAGTTAAGCTACCAAACAGTTCTCATAGGTGAATGAATAGATCAAAGTTCTTTTAGCAAGGGAAAAATAAGATACTTGAGAGGTCATGAGCAGTATCTGGCACAATGTTCTGCTTCATAGATTCTCCACAGGGTGTCCTTCCAAGTGGTTTTCCCAGGTGGTAGAAAGACTTGGTGGAGCCCAGGACAGGTTGGAGGGAGAGAGCCAGGGCAGAAACTTGCATTGCAATAGCTTCTGGCCTGTGTGCTTTGCCTGGCAGTATGACACTGGGGCAAGTGTGGTTCTGAGCCTCAGACTAGGGTTCAAATCCCAGCTCCTTCCACTAACTCGCTGTGTGGCTTTGAATGATTCAGTTCAATGAATATTTATTAAGTACCAACTATGTGCCAGGCATGCTGCCATTTCTTGGGCATATGCAGTGAAAAGGGTAGACACAGTCCGTCCCTTCACAGAGCGTACTTTCTGGTGGCGACTGAGTCTTTTCTGTAAACAGGAGTTGTGGTAAGGGTAAATTTAGCCCTTATAGCATGGAAATGCTAGTTAAAATGGTAATTGTTCAGAAGCTGTCCTAGATTTGGTTTCAACCTACTGAAACTGGTACTTACAATTTGGGAGTTTGGATCTCTCCACTAGAAGTTCTGCTTGCTTTTGGATTAATCCCAGGAGTCCCAGGCTTTTTTGGGAGCTAATTAAGGCCAACTATCTTCTCTCTCCCTCTCCACTGTGACCCTAAACCTCATTGGGTTAAGAGCACATGACCTAGTTTCTTCCCTCTGGGGGAAGAACGTTCTCAAATATCTTCTTGGAATCTCAGAAATTCCCTGCTTTTGAAAATTCTTCTATTTTGAAGTCGCTCAGGGACTGGAGTGTATTTCCCCACCCCTCCCTGCTCTGTGGGTAACTCTGGTTTCCTCTCCTAACAGCAGGAACCTGAGAACACTCCGAGCACTCTAGAGACATCGGATGCCTAGGAATGCTGGAATGGGTCCTAGATGATGGCCCTTTGATTCTGGACCACATGATTCCTGAGCTCTCTCGGGGGTCTAAGGAAATACTGAGAAAAGCAACAGTTCTAACTTTTCTTGTCATTTCTTTTGCCTTTGGTTACTTAGAACATATTGGAATATTATAGAGATTACCTCTTACTAAGCAACTTCTATGAGCTAAGTGTGAGTGTGTGTGTGCTCACTCACTTCAGTTGTGTGACTCTGTGTGACCCCATGGACTGTAGCCCACCAGGCTCCTCTGTCCATGGGATTCTCCAGGCAAGAGTGCTGGAGTGGGGAGCCAGTCCCTTCTCCAAGGTATCTTCCTGGCCCAGGGAACCCACAAACTTCTGTGTCACAGGTGGATTCTTTACCCACTGAGCCACCTGGGAAGCCCATGAGCTAGGTACTTTTTAAAATATTATCTCATTTAATAAACTTGCGATTTTCCCCATTTTACAGAAAGGAAACTGAGTCTGCAGAGGTGACTTACACTCTGTCCAAGGTCATTTGACTCACAGTGGGTGGGGTCGGGATTAACACCCAACTGTGACTTCAGACCCCATTTTTTAAACCACTGTGCTCGACTGTGGTTGTTTTTGGAATTACCTATTCTTGTGAAATATTTATCACAGCCATCTTTGGACACAGTTTTGTGGAAATCCCAAATACCATAATGGTTAGCTCTCTTTCCCTTTTAAAACTCACAGTTCAGTGATATGTCCAGGAAAAGCGACTGCCGTTGCCAAGGGCCTGGGTTCTCTGCCTTCAGCCTGGCTCTCTGCTCGCTGGCCTGGCCCAGTGGGCAGTCGCCAGCTCTGAGAGCTGGGTGCACACTGTGTCCTGGTGGTGACCGGAGCTGGGCTCGCTACACACGTGCTTCTCTAGTACAGCCTTCTGAAGGTACTCTGGAGGCCCTCCCTTTTCTTAGCCCGAAGTTATGTACTTGGATGGCACTTCCAGTGTATCTCTCTGAATTGTTGTGAGTTGAGGGCTAAGGAATGGAGGAAAGGCAAAACAAAATCATGCTCTGAATGTCCAAAAAGCAAGTCAAAGGCATTCCTGCTGAACTTTCTGGTATTCCATTCCTAGCTCTGTGCTGGTTTCTACCCAAGGTTGCACATTTTGGGCATACTTATACTAAAAACTGGGCTTCCCTAGTGGCTCAGCAGTGAAGAAGCTGCTTGTAATGCCAGAGCAGCAAGAGACATGGGTTCCATCCCTGGGTAGGGAAGACCCCCTGGAGAAGGGCATGGTGCCCCCCTCCAGTATTCTTGCCTAGAGAATCCCACAGACAGAAGAGCCCGGCAGACTACAGTCCATAGGGTCTCAAAGAGTCGGGCACAACTGGAACGACTTACCATGCACGTACTAAAAATTATTTGCTTATCTAAAGTTCAAACTTAACTGAGTGGCATGTATCTCATCTGGCGTCCTACATTGGACAATATGTTGTGATTGACAGGACCTGGATCCTTGTTCTTCCTTGACTGTTACGTTCCTCCCCAGGTGTGATAAGTCAAACATGTCCGAACTCTATCTTTGAAATACCAACTCAGAAGCCACCATCTCTTTCCTGATTCCTCATCCTTCCAATCAGAAGTAAATCTTCTTTCACTGAACCCTTTAGCCCAACCCTAGTTTTCTTTGTGTGTTTAACATACAGTGATGGAAGCATTTCTCAGAAAGAAGCTGAGACCCAGGTGCTTCTGGTCATTGAATTCAGCCCTCTGGCCTTCTAGCAATTCAAATCCATTGATGTTCAACAGGAGCTAAAACCATGTGAGGTCTGTCCACACTGAGTCTGTGGGGCTGTGGTGACTCTCAATAGGCTTGTTCTGTAGGGAGAGGAAAAAACAGCCCTGAGAAGAGGGCTGGTGTAATGAGCCACCTCAGAACCTTCCTGCAGGGGTGAGTATCCTTGGTTTGTCTCTGCTGGAATTTTACGTATATGAATCTTTCAAATATGTGTTTAAAGTTTTTTTAGGTCTATCTATTTTCTAATTTTGCCTAATATGGGAGTAAGGGGTGAACTGGTTTCTTAAAGTGTTGTCCAGAAGTTTGTGGAAGAAATCACTGGTGGTTTGAAAAATCATCAATTCCTTGGACATTTTCTATCATTTGTACATAAAAATAAAAGGGACCTGGAACCATATTCTGGAAATGATCTTTGACAAAGTCTTAAATTCTTTTCATAATCATCAATCTGTTGAGGTTGCCTCTATCTTCTTGATTGAATTTTGGAAGTTGATATGTTTTTCTTTAAGTGTATCAGTTTTATTCACACTTCAAGTTTATTTTTCATAAAATTGAATGCACGTGTTTTAGCAATGGGGAAAAAATATCTCTCTGTATCTGTTGATTTGTCTTCTTACTCATTCTTAACTTTTCCTAAAGCTTATTTTTATCCAAAGGATTTGTTCATGGATTTATTTTTTATTTTATTTTTCTATTTTTGAATTTATTAAGATATATTTTTACCTTTATACTTCTTTTTTGTTCTTTTCAAAAAATATTCTATTTATTTTGGCTGCACTGGGTCTTAATGAGGTATGCAGGATGGTTAGTTGCGACATTCAGGCTTGTTAGTTGCAGCATGTAGACTCTTAGCTGCAGCATGCACGCAGAAGGGATCTAGTTTCCCCACCGGGGATGGAACGATGCCGCCTGCATTAGGAGTGTGGAGTTTTACCCACTGACCACCAGGGAAGTCCCTCTTTTTGTTCTTTAGGTTTGCTTTACCTTCTAATTTATCGAAATTGTATACTTAATTCATTCATTTTCATTATTTCTCGGTTTAATAATGGAAGATCATGTAAGTATAACCCAAAAGTTTAAACCGTCTTCCTTAACTAAGAAAAAATTAAATGCAATGTTACTTTTTTCAAATCATTTTGAGAAAAGTGAAAACAAGAAAAATGTGTAATCTGTATAACCTGGTTTAACAAATGTTAAGCTTTGGGGGGCATATCATTTTGGATTGTTCTCTTTCCTCTGCTTTCATTCTCTCTGTACATATATTTCAATGACATCATATTATATACAATTTTATATTTCTTCAATTTTTAGATAAATTTTAATGTTGTAAAATTAAAACCTATTGATCATTTTTGATAGTTGCATACTTTTCCACAGTTTGGATACAGTAAAATTTATTTAAACTATTCGCCACTGATGAATATTAAAGTTGCTTCCTGTTTCCTATGTTAATAGGTTCATTATTTAATAAGAGCTAGGAAAGTAATAAGGGAGGAGCCAATATAAATACTGCGTTAAAAATGATCATACGTACCTCTTTGTGCAGCTACCTTAGTATTTCTAATTTTAGTTTCTGCAGCATCAACATAGGTTGAAGTTACAATATTACATCTTTTGGTCTCCTTATGATATTACCTCCCCCTTTTAACCAAGTAAACTTCCATCGAATTTATAATCTAACCCCATTTCACCTTTTATAGTTCATGTATTCTTAATCTTACTGGGGACATGAAGGTCATGTTTTCTAACATTTACTTGTATTTCCCTGTGTAGTAGGTATGTAAGTTTGATTTTTAAAAAATTGTGACTGCTGTCTTCAGTTTGTTATGTCATAGAATGTCTTTATAAAGCAATCATAGTATTTTTTTCTTCCTGTTTCTCATTTTTCTGTGAGCAGTGGGCTATTCATGTTTGTTGTCTCCCCACATGCTGATAGGTTAGGTTCTAGCTTTCTTAAGCTTGGTATTAGTTATTTTGTTGATTAGCAGATTCCTCTCCTGTAGATTGTAGAGAGAAGCAAGGGAGAGGGACACCTGTGTAGTCCAAGAGGAAGGTGGATTGGGCAGTGTTTTCTCTCCATATTTGGTGAAGGTGCTATGCAGGTGTCAGATTTCTGGGTCCAGGCTTCTTGACTGCCTCTTTGTTAGCCAGCTTGCCTCATGCTTTATGTAAGCTACATCTATGCCCAACTGCAATCTCACTACTTGATATGGCCTCTGTAATAATTTGAGGGCTTCAAATGGTGCTTATTCAAATCTTTGAGATACCAACTGAAGAGATGTGTTTTTACTCTCTGCTGTCTTAAACACCTAGCAATTAGATCTTGTCTTTACAAATAAGTGACCAGGTGCTGGAGAATTTGAGTTATTCCTTGACTGTTCTTGTTTGCTTTATATCTTGTCTACTTTATATATAGCTGAAGCTCCTCTGAGTTTTTGCTTTGTGGATGATTATTACCATGGTTTCTAATCTGAAAGTGACTTTCTCATCTTTGATAACCCTTTGAACATCAGTGGAAATCTAAGAATAGGGGGTGTGAGGCACTTACGCTTTGATTCACATATCGAGTTCTTTTAACATTATCCTATCACTTCATGGGAAATAGATGGGGAAACAGTGGAAACAATGTCAGACTTTGTTTTTAGGGGCTCCAAAATCACTGCAGATGGTGATTGCAGCCATGAAATTAAAAGACGCTTACTCCTTGGAGGACTTCCCTGGTGGCTCAGACGGTAAAGCGTCTGTCTACAATGCGGGAGACCCAGGTTCGATCCCTGGGTTGGGAAGATCCCCTGGAGAAAGAAATGGCAATCTACTCCAGGACTATTGCCTGGAATATCCCATGGACAAAGGAGCCCGGTAGGCTACAGTCCATGAAGTTGCAAAGAGTCGGACACGACTGAGCGACTTCACTTCACTTCACTTTACTCCTTGGAAGAAAAGTCATGACCAACCTAGATAGAAGATTTAAAAGCAGAGACATTACTTTGCCAACAAAGGTCCGTCTAGTCAAGGCTATGGTTTTTCCAGTGGTCATGTATGGATGCGAGAGTTGGACTGTGAAGAAAGCTGAGCACCGAAGAATTGATGCTCTTAAACTGTGGTGTTGGAGAAAACCCTTGAGAGTCCCTTGGACAGCAAGGAGATCCAATGGGAATCCCAGCCCATTCTGAAGGAGATCAGCCCTGGGATTTCTTTGGAAGGAATGATGCTAAAGCTGAAACTCCAGTACTTTGGCCACCTCATGCGAAGAGTTGACTCATTGGAAAAGACTCTGATGCTGGGAGGGATTGGGGGCAGGAGGAGAATGGGACGACAGAGGATGAGATGGCTGGATGGCATCACCAACTTGATCGTCATGAATTTGAGTGAAATCCGGGAGATGGTGATGGACAAGGAGGCCTGGCGTGCTGCGATTCATGGGGTCGCAAAGAGTTGGACATGACTGAGCGACTGAACTGAACTGAACTGATTGATTTGAATGTCACAGGCTTTTAAAGAACATGTAATGATGAAACAAAGGATGAATATCACCTTGAACTTAAAAGATATGAATTATCACTGTATAGCTTTCGTATTATTCTTCATACGTTGAAAACTTTAAGGTTTCTTCATGTTTCTAAGATACTTCAAATGGTAGTAATGACAATCAGGTTCTGATTAGAAAAAAATGGGGACTACTCTTGAAATAAATTCAACTGTTTATTCTTTTCACTTATAACTTTTGACTTTGTTCCTATTCTCCTGCAGGAACCTCACATATAGTTTATTGGCAGCAACTGCTTCCCCCCCCCCGCCTTTTCAGGTCAAACATCAGAACTGATTTTTGAAAATGAAAGTTCGCGGGATAATAGAATGTCTTTTTTTCTCTGGCAGTGGGAGTCTCGTTTGTTTGAGTAACTCAGTGAAGGGATTGTTTTACCAGGGGCTTACAAGAGATTGGGAGAATGTTTATGTCGCTAATCCTGGGGTAATGGAGGGAGAATTTCCTTCTCTCTTCTATGGTTCCTAGACCCAATGAAGTCAGGAATGCTAAACTTGACTGAGTTTACAGTTTTTGTTGTTGTTAAATACCTATTTTTAAATTTATTTTATTAATCACTGGAATCAGTGTGCAATCATATATTCATTTTGAGTATTTCTGTATTTCTATCCACATGTATAATAGAAGACAAAATATAACTTCCATTTCTGGAAGATAGGCTTTTTATCTTTGAACTCTCTAAATGCTCGTCAGTGTATATCACTAATAGAAAATATTTTGCCAACTAGAAATAGAGACATAGAATCTTTCAGAGTGAGGCATATGAGTTCTATCAAATGTAGTAGATATTTGTGGATTTTATCTGCCCAGCCTCACTTAACCCTTCTTTTGCTAAAATTACCATGGCCTCAGCTAGTCCATCTCACCTTGGTGGGACTATCAGATGAGATATGTCCTTACCCAATGCATAGGAACGTGACTCAAGCTACACTGATAAGACTTGGCTTTTTTCCTGAGAATTACCCTGTCTCATAAATCCTCATCAAGTGAGGACTGACTTAATGCATGTACTTAGAAGCAGTATTGACACAGGGTAAGCAGTATGCAAGTGTGAACTTTCTTATTAAGCAGAGTGGCAGAACATTACAAAGTGGTTAGAGCTGGAACATTCCACCTGGCTGCCCTAAAGCACACTCCTAGTTCCTCTAATCTGGTCTCCAGAGTGACCTAGTTCTGTCAGTTCCTCCAAGGCAAGATTACAAAGCATTTCCTCCAATTCTGTGAACTACCCTGTATCCTTCTGATAAATTCATTTTGACTCAACTTTCTCTTCTTGCAATCCAAGAATCCTGATGGATAAAGAAAAACTCTCAGTACAGTTCCAAACATTGGAAGTCAGTAATATTCTAAGATTTAAAAATTATTTATATTTACTTTGGAGTGTGTTTTCTTATTTCTTCTGAATATGCTGCTCTACTGTTCTGGGAAGTTATGTCAAGCAAAATAAAATATTAGTAGGATTACCTGGCATAGAAAAAATTGGGACATGCAAAATGATATAAATAATGTGCTTTTAGTATTATTTTTTAAAGAAAACTCATCGTCATCATCATTAAAATGATATATGCAGACACTGTGCTTAGAGATTTCCAGATATTATTTCTAATCTTTCTAGAAACTCTGCAAATAGTATTAACCTCATTTGATGGATGGGAAAGCTGAATGTTTGAGGCTTGTACATTAGTTAGCCTCTAACAAGACTTCTAGCCCAGTTTTAATCACTGCAAAACCTATACTCTCTCCCACAACGATACAAGGTAGCATTCTTAAATTGTAAAAATCTTTCTGTTTCGATACTTGAGATGTTCAGTTGAGTTTTTTAAATGGTGTGTATTCATTCCTTGATTAAATATGTACTGAGTGACTGTGTGGGTAAGGCCTCTATGAATGTAGTAAATATAGCCTCAGAGGATATGTTTTAGGAAGTGGGGATGGCAATATGTAGAAGAAGGAACTTTGTAGATTATTTAGAATAAATGTAAACTCTATCTACTAATCAAGAAAGGATAATAGCTGATTTCCATTTTTGTTCAGATAATCCACTCAAAATTTGTTTCAGTTGACTCCAGAGAAATATTTTTCATTGTTCCCCTGAGCCCAATCTATCCTACTCATCGAACATGCATTCATATAGTAGTGTGTTTAGAAGCCATACTATATTCTAGAGAATTTTAGTTCACTTAATTTTAGGGTATTTCTATGCAATAACAATGTAAAGGGTGTTATTTGATGAAGAGAGCTGGAAACTTCTAGAAACTGGATAGAGTCCCAAATTTACCAATCCTGCTGTTACAGTTTTAAACATATCGGAGATGAAAAGGCACCATCCCAGCCTCCAAGGAGCTAGAATCTAATGATTGTGTGGAAACTTTCATAGCATCTCTGGATAAATCAGGCAAGCACTTTATTCTTGCCTTTTCTAGCACTCATAATGGGGATCTTTCAGAAAGGTATAGAATACTGTAAACTTTAATCTTTTCCTTCCCTTCAACACACCATTTAAAAAACTCAACTGAACATCTCAAGTATCGAAACAGAAAGATTTTTACAATTTAAGAATGCTACCTTGTATCGTTGTGGGAGAGAGTATAGGTTTTGCAGTGATTAAAACTGGGCTAGAAGTCTTGTTAGAGGCTAACTAATGTACAAGCCTCATAGTATGCCTGTTTAGCAATAGAAGGGAAGAGGTTAAACACGCCGCCCTCATTGACAGTAGAGTTTACTTAGTTTGTGCAGAAGAAATTTTCTGTGTGCTCAGAGATATCAATGTTTGCTTTCTATGTAATGGAAAAAGACCATAAAGGTAATGAGTATGGCTGAAATGCCAAAGAAGCATAGCCAGGCTTTGGTTCTACCCATTCTGGAGGGTTTTGTATGTATATTCAAATTCATTACTAGTGATTCATTTTATTTTAAAGACTTGGTCTATGTGTGATTGTATTTGAAAAATCGGTGCAGTTGGGGAGACTAATATTTCTGTGGAGAAATCAAATTGATAAAAGAAAATAAAAGAGGTTTATTAAAGAATGAAGCCAAATAGAGAGTACAAACAGCTGAATAAATGATTGAGGGATAAACAGGCTAAGCAGTACCTAAGTGTGAGCTTTTATTTTTATTAAACAGACTGCCGGAAGGCTAGAAAGTGGTTAAAATTGGAACATTCTGATCACCAGTGTCAGTTTCCTGAAGAAACTTAAAAAAAAAAAAAACCCAAACTATTTTTCTTATAACTGCTCTTGATGCAGTAAAATATTCAATCTCTTTTTATTTTTTTCAGATATTTTTCATTGGTGGTGGAGGGTGGAGATCAATTACCTTATAATAATAATTGAAAAACAAGTTGTGGCTAGTTTTATGTTTCTTATTCTGCCTTAATCTCTTGCAGCTAGCTAGGTGCCAGTTGTACCTAGCTCGAGGGTGCTCGCTCAGAGTCTCGCTGGGCTCCCCTTGGAGAAGGTGGGCTCTGTGTGTTCACGTGGGAGGCAGGCTGAACAGAGTGTGTCCCAGAGGCAGCACCATGTGCCTTTTGGATCAGCGATCCCTCAAGTGGGAGGCACAGAACTGAGAAGTTCAGGCATACAGAACCCCTCTCCAGAGCAGCATCCCAGGTCAGTGGTACCAAGCTTGGCCAAGGTTTAAAAGATGCAAACTCCAGGGATCCAGACAGACATTCCAAACTAGCATATCCAAGCGTGGATCCTGGAAATCTGCCTTCTTAACCTGGAGATCAGCTAGAATTCCACGCTACTATTCCAAGTTCTTTGTGTAGAAGGGGTGACCCTCCCTCTTTGCTCCACCTGTCTGGTTGCGGCCATGTAGGGCACATGAATAACCACCACCATGTTCCGGAAGAGTAAGACCTGTCTTCGGGGCAAGCTTCTCAGAACGTCTGCCTCTTTTAAGCCTCCACCCACCTCTCTCAAATCGACAGCTTTGCTGCATGGCAAAGCTGAATTTGACATTTTCATCCAATTTCCCCATTTTGTGGCTTGGCTTAGCCCTGACCGGTTATTAGGTGGCTAATAACCATGTACCTTAAAGATACATATTGGTGTATAATCATTTCAGTAAAATTACTTGGGAGTTCCAGAAAATGGAACTTTACCTATTGAAGTGCCATAACTTTTTTTTTTTAATGTTAAAACTCCTCAGCTTTCACCAAGTATTGAAGCTTTGTATGTTTCCTGATGTTGTCATTAAAATATGACTTATTTTACTGTGCTATGCAGTATATTATGGAAGTCACTGAAGCAGACCATTTTCGCCTGCATTTTTATCTTGTGTTGTTACTGGTTTTGGCTTGCTTGTGTGCTGCTCTTAGCTCTGCCTTTTCCTTGAAAGCCAGCTGTTTCTGTACCACTGTCAGTACGTACACATGCTTTCATTTCTGTTTCTGATCTCTGTGGGCTGTGCTACCACATAGCCAAACTGCTGAGAACTAGGTCTTATTTAGAATGAGCTGGATTTGAGGCAAAGCTCTGGCAGTCTTTCCTGAGAGTCACTGTCCAGCTCGGGGGAGGAATACTGTGACTTGTATTCTGGCTGCCCAGAAGGTTTTGTTTACTTGTTTCCTTTGACTGCACGATTGGTCTCAGAGGACCCTGTGTTGTTGCAGTGGTTAGTTCTGAATCGCCAAGGAGTGATTGTTTAGAATGCAAAACTTGGAACAAGCGTGTGTCCACGTGTGTCAGCATGTTCCTGTCTCGCACGCTCAGGGTGGAGAGAAAGGATGCGATGTCCAGCTGGAATGCGGAGCAGACACAGTCCGATCAGCGATTTTTCTTTCCCTCTCGGGATGGCAGCCATGCTGGGTCCTGGGCTGCAGCAGGAAGGAGACCTGACTTCTCTCCTTCCTATTATTTTGCCCCCAGAAAAACTGCTTGGCAACTGTCATAACTTCACAGCCCCTTGCATGCTTGGTAGTTTAGGAAAATGCAGCTCCTTTAAATATGCTGATAGTCTAAGCAAAGAAAACCACCTGCAGGGTTATCTTACGGGAGCAAAGGGCCAAGGCACAATGTGGAGAGAAACACGGCCACTGCCCTGGCTGTTCTGAGCAAGGCGATTGGTGCCCCAGAGCTGCCATGTGAGACACACGGGTGGGGGACAGGAGGAAGGATGTTCCTAAATTACAGGCTCAGTCATAGTAGACCCCGTGGTGGTGACAGGTAGGGCCACTGCTTATAAGAGACATATTTACCAAAGCCCGTAATGGATGCATGTATTTTTAAGGTCAGTGAGAAGGACTTCCTCCTGGCTTTCTGCTCTTTGCCATTAACACCGTAAATCCACCTGCCAAAAAATGAGAGCCATCACCAAGCTTTCTTGGCTTCACCTTTATTTATTTATCTCTACAAATCTTACTTCCTCTCTTTCTTCCTGCCTCTCTCTTCTTTGCTCCTTATTCCTTTTGGACCTAGTTCCAAAGTATATTTTATTTAACTACTTGATGCACATTGAGCATAAAGAGAGGGAAAATCGTATTCATGACCATTGGGGTCTCCATGTCTGTAGTCAGGATGATACAGGCTGCACTAAATGGGATGGTCTCCATGGTGAGAGGGGTCAGAATGTGCCAGGCTTTTGTGAGATGAAACGCATGGCATATGTCTGAACATACTTGAAGTCCACAGTTTCAGAGTTCTGATCCTGAGTTTATCTTGACTGATCAGCGTGCAAGGCAGAATCAGAGTGTATCAGAACAAGTGGCAAAATGCGATACAGCTTCAGAATGACTTAAAAATGAAACCAGAAAAAAAGAATTTAGAATAAAGTTAATAAATTAATATTTAATTTGTTCAGCTGTAATGTCAGTGGCTATTAAAAAAAAAACAAACAAACAGTTAAGCAGTTATTTCAGCTTTTAAGGGACAGATTTTTAAGTCCTGACAAGGATTCATGATGAAACACTGTGCCAGGTCATACGCATTCATATTCTTGTGTTAACAATGCTACAAGAGAAAAGTTTAGGACCTTTGAAAAAAGTGTCTTGTTTTTCAAATATTGAGTTAATTTCAAATATTGACTTTTAAATTTTGTTGTCAGATTTGTTGTGAAAAATTACTGTGTTTTTATACTTTCAAGGTCTTTTAATCTGTGGGCTTCCACTCAGTCATCGATGGAAGAAGATTTCGGTTGGAGCTGCTTTGGCTTACAAAGGTAATTGTAGCTGTTTGTGGAGAAAGGCTGACCTTATAACCCCTCACCAATTTATCCAGAGACTAAGTACTGTCCTTTGTCTTATAGCTGCCATATGCCTTTTAAATGTGCATTATTTCAGATTTGTTTTTTACCAGGTGATATTTAGAGACAAGGATAAAGTGACATTGAATGTAAAAGAAGATAGTATTGGTAAAGAAATATTCAAGGAGATGTGTTCAAGTGGAAGGGGTCATGGATAAACCTGTGTCTGATTCATGCTGATGTTTGGTAGAAAGCAACACAGTACTGTAAAGCAATTATCCTTCAATTAAAAATAAATAATTTTGCAAAAAGACATATTCAAAAACTGCAGGGTATTTGACTTCATACTTTGATTTTATGGTCTCTGTAATTCACTTTTAGTTTTACTATGATCCTTAGATGTGTATGTCTTTTTGAAGCCAGATATAGAATAGGTGGTCAGGAGTATGGGATTCTAGAGTCTGATTGCCAAGTTCCATTCTGGCGTCATTCTTAGTTATATGATCTTGAAAAACTCCCCGGGCCTTATTTTTCTCCTTTAAAAATGGAAGCAATGCAACTGTTTTCCTCATAGGACTGTTGTGCAATTATAGATCATGAATTTAAAGCACATGGCTCAGTGCTTGGCATGCGATTAGATGCAACAAATGTCTGTAGCTTCTGCTTAGTCTGTTCTAGCTGCAAATGAATTTCTTTTCAAATTCTGACAAGCTAAAGACACTTCCAAAATTAAGTGAAAAGGCAGTTGTCCTTGAAAGAGGCCTACAGATGGCATAAGTTAGGTGAATTAAACAGTCAACAGAGGAAAGCAATAAAATCCACTTCACAGGCATTCAGAAAATATTGGTTATATTAGAGAGAATTGATGATTAGGTATTAGGAACTCATAGATTTATAGACTCTCTGGATTGGGTGTGGAAATGGAAGTAAATATCATCCTCCCCAGCAACCCCATTTAGTGTTTTCTTGTCCTTACTGTATTCCCGTGGAATAGACATTCATCCTAATACTTAAACCCTTCCACCAATGGAACCCCATCCATGAGCAGCTAGATCTTACTATGTGAAAAAGCTTTTAGTTTGGGTTGAAGTCTGCTTCTCTTGTTCCCACTCATCCTTTCTAATTTGGCTTCTGTGGCTCTTCATACATCAGTGACTCACAACTTTGAATATACTTATTTTCTATATTTTCCACTTCCTTCTTTTCCAGATGTAAATCCCCGGTTCCTTCAACCTTTCTCAAATGACATGATTTCAAGTCCTCTTATATTATGATTGATAACTTTGGGACTGGACTTATTTCCGTCAGAAATTATATTTTGCTGTGAACCAAGAGGAACCACCAAACTAGAGGCTTAAAACAGAAGGGAGTTTATTTTTCTCTCCCATAGGAGAGACCCTGCAGTAGATAGCTCGGTGGTGACTCAGCAAATTCATCAGGGACCCAGGACCTTCTAGGTCTCTCCTCTGCCTGAAGGTGTGATTCTCGTTCTCAGGCTCTGGGGGTGCCCACTGTGGCTACAGCCCCCAGTTCCCATTGCAGGCAGGAAAAAATGGGAAGAGCCCAAAGCAATAGAGTGCAAGCCTCCTGAGTCTGCTTCCCCTTTTAAGGAGCTTTTTAGGACACATTAACAGCAACTTCTATTTCTTACTGGCCAAATTGTATCACATGCTCAATTTCTAATGCAAGAGAGGCAAGGAAATGTAGTTTTTAAGCAACGTTTTGTTGCTACCCTAGATAAAAGCAGGGTTCTTTCGGTTTAAAAAAAAAAGAGTAGGTTGAATATAAGATACGTAGTGGATAGTCTTCATCAGGATGTCCTCTTAAAATATCCTCTTCTGAATTGTGGCTCCCCTGCTTCAACAACAGTCTAGATATGGGATGACCCTGAGGAGAAGAGTGGGACTGTGGCTGTCTTTGGAAGCCCCACTTCTAGAATGTGGTACTGATTAATGGAAGATCAGAGAAAGGACACAGAGCAGTCCTTCCTTACTTGGGCAGATCCGTGTTTATCCAACTGATCTGAGCTCAGAGCCAATAATCTAACTGTTCACTAAGGCTTCCTACCTGCTGAAAGTTGAACACCTGCTCTTTGCTGGGCTGTTTTCTGCTCTACACTATCATCAGTGTGCAAATATAGCAGGAGCATAAACCAGTTTCCAGTTGTGCTAATCGCTTCATAAAGGCATAACTGATTAAAAGCTTATCGATAAATGGCATAATTGTAAAGTCATTTTATAAAGGTGTGTGAGTTGCTTAATAAAGTTCTGTATGGCATATGTGTTAGTACCAATGATATTTTAATAAATTACTCCAAAGTACAGTCCTGTTTGGATGGATAGCACCTAGAAAATTCATCCAACCACATTTTGATAGCTTTTTTTCTATCCAAGAATCCCAGATTCACTAAAAGGGGAATGGGAAGGAGGAAGCATAGTAGTAACCTTCCAGAAACACTCTAAATAAAACCAAAAAAGATGCATGCTTACTATACAAGGAGTCTTGGAAACTTATTCCTGGTCTCTGAAAGTAAAAGATGAGATAAGATGAGTTGGTGTTATCACTGACATCAACCAGTCACAATTCTCTCTAAAGAGAAACCCAGACCTCGCTAGCTCAACTATGGTTCAGAGGCAAGTGGTTGTGGTATAATAGTCAAGGGCCTTCTTCTTGCCTAAGTCTAATGAATACAAGCATGTGATGAGTAACTTCATTCCAAAAAAACCTGAAAAATGCCTCAACTGGTTTGTTCTCTGGCTCATTAGACAAAGATTGTTTTCAGCACCAAGAACGTTGGCATTTAACATCACTTATGAGGCCAAGTTGAAGAGTATACTCTTTTTCATGTTGCTTTCTACTTCATTTCTGTGTTAGAGATAGGAGTGGAATGTGAGCTTACAGTCCAAGAATAGGTGGATGAATGCAGATTGTGTCTGGTCTCCACATACTCTTACTTGATTCTCGGAGAATTTTATCTGACATTCACTGAAAGCTTCTCTTCAGCAGGTTTTCCCATTAGCTCATAGGAAAAAGTGGCAAAAAAAGTTAAATACATGGTTACTGATTTCATAAAGGCAATTGTAGCTTTTGTGGTAGGGGGAAAAAAGCCCAAGAATGCATTTTTCTTATAATCATTAGCCTGTGTTTTCTGTGAGTTCCAATACGATCATATATTTTACAGTGCTTCCCAGCAGGCACTGGTGGTAAAGAATCCACTTGTCAGTGCCGGAGATGTAGAGATGCGAGTTCAATCCCTGGTTCAGGAAGATCCCCTGGAGGAGAGCATGGCAACCCACTGCAGTACTCCTGCCCGGAGAATCCCATGGACAGAGGAGCCTGGTAAGCTACAGTCCATAGGGCCACAAAGAGTCGGACACCACTGAAGCTAGTTAGAACACACGCATTCATTTATTTAATGAATATTGCTCATTTCCTTTGTACCTACCATATGCTTGGTATTGTGCTAAGTTTGGAGAATGCAGAAATCTGTGAGAAACTGTTTCTGCCCTCATAAAACTTATGATTAAGTGGCTACTGACAGCTTACCTTTGTATTGCGTTTTGAAGTTTTCAAGTGCGCAAGCATTGTAACAAAATCTTTAAGAAAATCTCAAGGGAAGTAAGGTAGATAATAGTCCCATTTTAAAAATGAAGAAATTGAGGCTCACAGAATATTAAGCAACCTATCTGATTGCACAGAAAGTTAGTAGCAGAGAGTGTTAATTGTTAATTCTTCTAAGTTTCATATTTTAATGGAAGGAGTTATTTTATATGTGAAATTTTCCTGTAAGAACCTTAGGTAAAGTTGGATGTCTGTTTTTAACCTCTTACAGTAATAATAATGTTCTGACTTAGATTCCTGAAATATAGGTACTTCATCCAGGTTGACTCACATATTGCAGATCTGTGCTATTGATAAAATGTCATGAAGAGAAATAGCAATTGAATTTGTCGGTTGTTGAACCTATTTTGCAGTCAAAATTCTAGTGGTCTCAGAATGACTGGAGTCTGCCGGTTAAGGTTTGACTCTTATCATATGGCAGCTGTGGTAAACTTGATAAAGACTCACAGGCAGTTAAGAAGCATGTAGTTCAAAGTGAATCATATTTAAAGGATTACTTAGGAAAATGGGATCATGTCTCCTTTTTTTCTTTTTAAATCACCAAAAACAGACTTTCCCCCCTTTAACCTTCTTTCCATACAACTTTTGTTTCTTATGTTAGAGTAGATTTTGTGATGGTTTCTCTCTCTCTTAATATAGCCCACTGTGAGAAAGTTTAATCTTTCCAGGATGGAAACCACAGAAAATACAGACATGGTCAGTAAATGTTATTACTTCTTTTTACAGGAGGCAGAGTGTCTGAACCAGTGATTCTCAAGCCTGGCACATACCAGGGCTAGCTGGGGTGCTTAGAAAATGTGCTGCTGCCTAGGTCCTAGTTTACCCAGAACCACATAATCTCTGGAGGGGGGGGGGGCAGGCATTTGCATCATATTCAGATATTTGTGGATGATTCTAAGTGTGCAGGCCAGGGCTGAGAATAGCTAGAAGCTCCCATTTCTGTTGAAAAGGAAAGAAATCAAATCAAGCTAATTTATACTAAAGAGCAAACAGCTTTTAGTGTCACTTGAATTTCTGAAATCAGTATCTAGTGGATATTTTGGTCAGTGTGATGAATTGTAATGATAATATCCAGGCAAGGGCAGAAAATGTTTCAAGCGGGAGACCCTTTTGTATGTTTTGAATTTCACCAGTGTGATGGCTATCCCATCTTAGCTTAGACAATTGCTTTCCTTGTGTGGCCCTGGCTTTGAATTTAGCTTTAGCTTCCTAAAACCAAATGTGTTAAAACACTTATCTGATGCCCAGATTTGAGCAGATTTTTCTTAAAACTGGAATGATAGGAAGAACCCCATGGACAGGGGAGCCTGTCAGACTGCAGTTCATAGGGTTGCTAACTGTTGGACACGACTGAAGAGACTTAGCACACACACACACAAATACATTGAGTGCCCAGAGCCCTGTTGCCCACCTGCTTTATCCCTGTATCATTACAGCTCTATCTGTACAGGGAAAGTAAAATGAGCACCCTGAAACAGTCAGTGGGAGAGCAGTATATTTGAAACCTGATTTTCTTTTTCTTTTTTTTTAAAAAGGTATTTTAGCTATAAGGAAGAGTGTGGGTATCAAATTATCAAAGTATTTCTCAGATCTTCTGATCACCTAAAGTGTATTCACCTATTTATTTCATTTTCCTCTGCGTTAACCTTAGCTTAGCATTTATACATTCAGATTAGAATGACTATCAGTTCAGTTCAGTTCAGTGCAGTCACTCAGTCATGTCTGACTCTCTGCGATCCCATGAATCGCAGCACGCCAGGCCTCCCTGTCCATCACCATCTCCCGGAGTTCATTCAAACTCACGCCCATCGAGTCGGTGATGCCATCCAGCCATCTCATCCTCTGTCATCCCCTTCTCCTCCTGCCCCCAATCCCTCCCAGCATCAGAGTCTTTTCCAATGAGTCAACTCTGCATGAGGTGGCCAAAGTACTGGAGTTTCAGCTTTAGCATCATCCCTTCCAAAGAACACCCAGGGCTGATCTCCTTCAGAATGGACTGGTTGGATCTCCTTGCAGTCCAAGGGACTCTCAAGAGTCTTCTCCAACACCACAGTTCAAAAGCATCAATTCTTCAGCACTCAGCTTTCTTCACAGTCCAACTCTCACATCCATACATGACCACAGGAAAAACCATAGCCTTGACTAGACGGACCTTTGTTGGCAAAGTAATGTCTCTGCTTTTAAATCTTCTATCTAGGTTAGTCATAACTTTTCTTCCAAGGAGTAAGCGTCTTTTAATTTCATGGCTGCAATCACCATCTACAGTGATTTTGGAGCCCCCCAAAATAAACTCTGACACTGTTTCCACTGTTTCCCCATCTATTTCTTATGAAGTGATGGGACCAGATGCCATGATCTTCATTTTCTGAATGTTGAGCTTTAAGCAAATTTTTCACTCTCCTCTTTCACTTTCACCAAGAGGCTTTTTAATTCCTCTTCACTTTCTGCCAAAGGGTGGTGTCATCTGCATATCTGAGGTTATTGATATTTCTCCCAGCAATTTTGATTCCAGCTTCTGCTTCTTCCAGCCCAGTGTTTCTCATGATGTACTTTATGGGCAGGTGGTAATACCTATTACTTTTGTAAAATTCTTCAGCATAAGGGTATGGGCAGTGGGGTATGAGAGAGCAGAATTTATATCCTGGTTTAGCTTTCTTATGAATAAAAAGCTGTGTGAAATTAGGCAAATCAGTGATCTCTCCAAGCCTCAGTTTCCTTATCTGTAAAATGGGAATGATAAAAGTTCCTGTCTCTTGAACTTGTCATAGAGTTTAAAAAAGATGATGCATGTAAAGCACATAGCACTATACCTAATACATAAGAGCTAAAAATTATCATTATTGCTTCTAGTGTAATTCAATTCTTTGGGGAAAAAGGTTGAGAGAAAATGAATAACTGCTTTGGATTAAGGATTTTTCAATGGAAAAAATTGCATTTATCCCCTTGCAAGTATTTGAATTGTAATAATTTGAATGTCTAAAATCTAAAATCAAGCTTTGACAATGTATTTCAAAGGAATGCTGTAAAAGTTCATCTGCTTTGGTATAAGCTTTATCAGTCATTTTGCCTACCTCTAACATTTTATGGGAGTAGCTAGGAAATATGCACCCTTTACAAAGAAGGAAAGAAATGCAGTTTCTTTCTGTCAAGTCACAGGAATTCCTTGGGATTGGGATGGGGTGAGGTAGGGTGGGATGTGATCAAATCAGGAAAGTGCTGCTATAAATTCTAATTCTTTTTTAAAAATACAGCTTCCAGTCTTTTTTGAATGTTAATAGATTGATTTATCTCTGAACTAATTCAGAGTGAGAGACAAACCTTGGGAATAGAATGTAAAATTAGTCACTGGTCTTCCAGTCACTTTACACAGATATGTTCATTGACCTTCTGGTCACCTTCTCCAGAGCACAAAACTACTATATGTTTTTCTCCTCTTTCAGTGTGTTTTAAGTGATATTATTTCAGTTCAGTTCAGTTCAGTTCAGTCGCTCAGTCATGTCTGACTCTTTGCGACCCCATGAATCGCAGCACGCCAGGCCTCCCGATCCATCACCAACTCCCGGAGTTCACTCAGACTCACGTCCATCGAGTCGTTGATGCCATCCAGCCATCTCATCCTCTGTAGTCCCCTTCTCCTCCTGCCCCCAATCCCTCCCAGCATCAGAGTCTTTTCCAATGAGTCAACTCTTTGCATGAGGTGACCAAAGTACTGGAGTTTCAGCTTTAGCATCATTCCTTCCAAAGAAATCCCAGTGTTGATCTCCTTCAGAATGGACTGGTTGGATCTCCTTGCAGTCCAAGGGACTCTGAAGAGTCTTCTCCAACACCGCAGTTCAAAAGCATCAAGTCTTTGGTGCTCAGCTTTCTTCACAGTCCAACTCTCATCCATACATGACTACTGGAAAAACCATAGCCTTGACTAGATGGACCTTAGTCGGCAAAGCAATGTCTCTGCTTTTCAATATGCTATCTAGGTTGCTCATAACTTTCTTTCCAAGGAGTAAGCGTCTTTTAATTTCATGGCTGCAGTCACCATCTGCAGTGATTTTGGAACCCCAAAAAATAAAGTCTGACACTGTTTCCACTGTTTCCCCATCTATTTCCCATGAAGTGATGGGACCAGATGCCATGATCTTCATTTTCTGAATGTTGAGCTTTAAGGCAACTTTTTCACTCTCCTCTTTCACTTTCATCCAGAGGCTTTTTAGTTCCTCTTCACTTTCTGGCATAAGGGTGGTGTCATCTCCATATCTGAGGTGATTGATATTTCTCCCGGCAATCTTGATTCCAGCTTCTGCTTCTTCCAGCCCAGCATTTCTCATGATCTACTCTGCATAGAAGTTAAATAAGCAGGGTGACAATATACAGCCTTGACGTACTCCTTTTCCTATTTGGAACTAGTCTGTTGTTCCATGTTGGGTTCTAACTGTTGCTTCCTGACCTGCATACAGGTTTCTCAAGAGGCAGGTCAGGTGGTCTGGTTTGCCCACCTCTTGAAGAATTTTCCACAGTTTATTGTGATCCACACAGTCAAAGGCTTTGGCATAGTCAATAAAGCAGAAATAGATTTTTTTTCTGGAACTCTCTTGCTTTTTCGATGATCCAGCAGATGTTGGTGAGTTGATCTCTGGTTCCTCTGCCTTTTCTAAAACCAGATTGAACATCTGAAAGTTCCTGTCTTAGCAGTTTCCAAATAGCAGTTTCCAAATTCGAGGGTCATTACTTCTTTGGCTCTTGAGGGTAAAAGCCAACCATGTTTCCATGTATAGATATGTGGTTGGAATCTTACTCAGTTATTCTGATAGTTACAAAAGTATGCATTGATTGATGTGTGATAGGAGAAGAGTGTCTAATTTCAGGAATATTTTATTTTGGGAGCAGGTGAGAATTAAGGTTTTTGTTTCGTTTTGTTTTTGTTTTACTTTTTGCTTTTGTTTTACGTCTTGATGAATTCACCATTAAATCACAAATATATATTTTTATGGGGCTTCCCTGGTGGCTCAGTGGTATAGAATCTGCCTGCAGTGCAGAAGCTGCAGGTGACGCGGGTTCAATCCCTGGGTCAGGAAGATCCCCTGGAGGATGGCGTGGCAACCCACTCCAGTATTCTTGCCTGGAGAATACCATGGACAGAGGAGCTTGGCACTCTACAGTTATAGGGTTATGAAGAATCAGACACAACTGAATTGACTTAGCACGTACATACACATACCTTACATACAGACTATGATTTTTCTATTCCTGTAACTATTGGAGTTTATTCTCACCTTTCCTCTTCTATATTAGGCATGTTTGGTTTGGGACTTCCCTCGCAGTCCAGGGGTTAAGACCCTGCTGTAGGTTCAATCCCTGGCCGGGGAGTTCCACATGCCTCTAGTGTGGTGAGGCCATAAAAGATTTTTTTTTAATGTATATATTAGGTATATTTGCTCATTGCTAAACCTTTTCAGTTATTCATGATCCTAATTCAAATTTTTGCTGCTGCTACTGCTGCTGCTACTGCTGCTGCTGCTGCTGCTAAGTCACTTCAGTTGTGTCCGACTCTGTGTGACCCCATAGACAGCAGCCCACCAGGCTCCCTTGTCCCTGGGATTCTCCAGGCAAGAACACTGGAGTGGGTTGCCATTTCCTTCTCTAATGCATGAAAGTGAAAAGTGAAAGTGAAGTCGCTCAGTCGTGTCCGACTCTTTGCAGTCTACCAGGCTCCTCCGTCCATGGGATTTTCCAGGCAAGAGTACTGGAGTGGGGTACCATTGCTTTCTCAGAATTCAAATTTTTAGGTGAAATAAAATGCATTTCCTTTTAGATTATGTTGCAGACATCGAATGATTAAAAAAATTTAAAAAAACACAACAAAGTAATTATTTTACCATGAGCTTAATGAGTCATGCTCTGGGGCAAAGTGGGGGTTGGCAGGAGGAAGGAGTGAGGTGAAGGAAAGCAAAAAGTAAAAGCAGGCATGTATCAGGAGAAACTCCAGCCAGGGCTGATGGGCTGAGCGCTATTGATGCTGCTTTACGATATGTGTCAAAATAAATGCAGGAAACAGCTTTTGCTTCAAAGTTTGGAATGCTGTGGTAACTGATATTTAAGTCAAGGAATGTTACAATTGGAAGAACTGACCTAAAACTCTTTCCAGAACCATCAATTTTATTTATTAAACTTACTGACGAAAAGAAAAGTGACAAGACATAGATCATTTATTTATTTGACAAAGTACTCAGAGTTCTTTTCCTTGGTAGAGCAGCAATTAAGATGGGTTTTATTATGCTCAGCATGTGCATTGCCCTGGTTTAAAATTGTTTACATATTTACTGGCAAGGCACTAATGAAAATAAATCAGCCCAAAGGACTTTTATCTCCCTGTCTATGGAACACTGTGGAAATTGCATTTTTAATGGATGATGACCACAGTTGTTTTTAGGATTCCTGAATGAAGTCATGAAGTCTTCAGAATTTTGGAACCCAAAATTTTGACTCATGTTACAATTTGAGTAACTGCTTTATAGAAAAGGGCCTGGTCTAATTTTGAGCTGTGGCTTCATTATCTCAAGTTGGAGGTTCATTTGCTGAGAATGATGATTATAAATCCCATAATTAAGGCAAACTTTTACTTCGAGTTATTTAAGTTATGAGCAAAGAGATACATAGAAGTCACTGTTTCTCAAATCAGGTGTCCTGTGCTACACTTTGGAAGTTATGTGTGCCTCAAAATAGAGTGTGGGTCCCTCTGCTTAAACTCTCTCTTTTTTTTTTTTTTTTGGAGCAAGATTTCTAAGAGACTTTAACATGCAAGTGGACATTGCAGATAATCAGGAAAGGATATGGCATTCGGCATTTCCCAGACTATTATCAAGCAGTATCTATTGTCATCTCTTAGAACTCTGTTTCTCAGAACAGAGTTAGGGGAAATCTGCCAGGAGCGATAGGGTTCCTTGTAAGTACGCAGCTGGCAATGAGCCACTCTGAGTCATTGTCTTCCTGATGGTCATTGGTACACCTGATTCAAGAGCAGGGCACGGGAGCCTCTTCTCTGTGCTGCTTGTATTTGTACTTTCTGAGAGCGCATCCAGAGAAGTCTACTGGCCACTATCCAATATGCGCGTGCTAAGTTGCTTCAGTCTTGTCTGACTCTGTGCAGCCTATAGACTGCAGCCCACCAGGCTACTCTGTCCATGGGATTCTCCAGGCAAGAATACTGGAGTGGGTTGCCATTCTCTCCTCCAGGGGATCTTCCCAACCCAGGGATCAAACTCACATCTCTTCTATCTCCTGTATCAACAGGCCGATTCTTTACCACTGGCATCACCTGGGAAATCACCATCCTATATGGTGCATTCCTTTTGATCTGTCTTTAACCATGGTGCCCCAGAGTACTTTGGCCTTTATTCATAATCTTTTGGCCATAGCATGAATTTGTAAACCAGTTGGTGATGGACAGGGAGGCCTGGCATGCTGCAGCCCATGGGATTGCAAAAAGTTAGACACAACTGAGTGACTGAACTGAACTGAGGACAGGTAATTAAGCATTAAGGACTGTTCTGTTCAGGTGGCATCCATCTTCATGTAAGATATTTGTTCAATCATTCTTTCAGCAGTATAAGATACCTATTATGTATTGAACACCATCTTAGGTTGCTGCTGCTGCTGCTAAGTCACTTCAGTCGTGTCCGACTCTGTGTGACCCCATAGATGGCAGCCCACCAGGCTCCCTCATCCCTGGGATTCTCCAGGCAAGAACACTGGAGTGGGTTGCCATTTCCTTCTCCAATGCACAAAAGTGAAAATGAAAGTGAAGTCGCTCAGTCCTGTCAGACTCTTAGCAACCCAATGGAGCAACCAGGCTCCTCCATCCATGGGGTTTTCCAGGCAAGAGTACTGGGGTGGGGTGCCATTACTTATGTTAGGCTATGGGGATACAAATATGAATAAGACACTTTCCTGGTTCTTAAGCAATGTATGGGTCATTTAAACCATTTATATAATGGTTGTTCTTGCTTGCTTCTTAAGATCTTATTTGGATATACAATTGGCCACTTCATTTTTGAAAGTCAGTATAGTTGATTAAAATGTATATACCGCTTCAGTCGTGTCCAACTTTGTGCGATCCCATAGATGGCAGCCTACCAGGCTCTGCTGTCTCTGGGATTCTCCAGGCAAGAACACTGGAGTGGGTTGCCATTTCCTTCTCCAATACATGAAAAGTGAAAAGTGAAAGTGAAATCGCTCAGTATGTCCAACTTTTTGCAACCCCATGGACTGCAGCCCACCAGGCTCCTCAATCCATGGGATTTTCCAGGCGAGAATACTAGAGTGGGTTGCCATTTCCTTCTCCAGGAGATCTTCCCAACCAGGATTGAACCTGAGTCTCCCACATTATAGGCAGATGTTTTACCGTCTGAGCCACCAGGGAAATCCACTGGCAGGTCGGTATAAACCCCCCCACAGGGTTTCTGCCATAAGCCGTATGAGGTCACTGCTGAACTTCAGAGCAGGGCTTCTCACTTGCTTTGTGCAGAGCATGTCATTCATTCACACAAGCACACTGTAGAGTTAGTAAAGTATAGTGGAAAACATATTCACTAGAAGAACAAAGAACTAGAGCTCCAAGCATCCTTACTTTATCCTGAAGAATCCTGGATGAGCCCCCAAAATGAAAGGTTGCTGCTGAGCCACAAAAGATGCCGGGATTCCTGGCCTCTGGAGGAGAAGAATTCAATCCAGGGCCAGAGACAAGGCTTGATTGCTCAGAGCTTTTGTGTAATAAAGTTTTATTAAAGTATGAAAGAGATAGAGAAAGCTTCTGACATAGACATCAGAAGGGGGCAGACTGATACTGAGCCTAAATTTTCTGCAGTATTCCCCTACAGAAACCAGCACCAGGCAGTGCCAGCCCAGGCATGGGTGACCAGGAATGCACTACTTGTTGGGTGTTTAATTGGTAACAAAGGTGGATTATATTCTCTTCCCTCTGCAGAAGACTTGGTGAAATCTGTATGATACCATCTTTTTTCCCTTGTGCATTCTCAGGCCAGGCAGCCCAGATGGCTCCTGACTGACTGTAGGACCAGAAAGGAACACGGCAGTAGTACCCAGAGCAAGGCCAGAAGGAACATTTCAGCAGCAATTGTGTGGATCTTTGCTGCCTGGGGGCTCTCCATCCCTGTGCTTCAGTGCAGGTCTTGATGAAGAACAGAGGTCCAGGGCAAGAGAAAAATTAATTTGTTCTCTTATCTAAGAGTTTTAGGAGGATCCTGTGCTCAAAGCTTCTTGGGCTTTAGATTCAAACACTGCAGTGTAGAGGGATCCCTGCACCGTCGGGTTCTGACTAAATATGTTGTAAATTATATGCCGGAACATCAGCAGGTTACAGGTCTATTTGGGTTTAAAAAAGGAAAGATTTCCACCAGAAAAGTTTAGATATATCTATAGGAATAAACTTCACAGTTAAAGAAAAAGTTGGGATATCTTGGGATAGAGAGGATACAAGGCAAAAATGACTGAATTTACTATTGATATTGACACCAGTTGCTAAAACGATTGTTTTGGATTACTTTTCATTCATAGCCTGAGAGATAGTGAGTGGGGAAAGGTACACTTCCTGGGTCTTCTCCTCAGAACCCCATCACTCACCCTTCTCTTTGAATATTCTGCAAAGCAGCAATCTCATGCTTTATTCTTTATGGGTTCCTTACGGCTTCCCCTTTGGCTCAGCTGGTAAGGAATACAACCACAATGCGGGAGACCTGGGTTTGATCCCTGGGTTGGGAAGATCCTCTGGAGAAGGGAAAGGCTACCCACTCCAGTATTCTGGCCTGGAGAATTCCATGGACTGTATAGTCCATGGGGTTGTAAAGAATCAGACATGACTGAGTGATTTTCATTTTCACTTTCTCACTTAGGTAGCTACTGACCCCAGAACTAAGTTTTTCCTTCAATAGTTCTTTGCACATGTGTTTTTCACAGTCCTCTGAGGGCTTACTCACCATGCAGCAGACATTTCTGCAAGGCCCTTGGGGAAATACAGCAGCGCGCAAGACATACTCCCTATTGAAACACACACACACAGGCAGATTCTAGCCACTGATAGAGTGGTGTGGACTAGTGTGTGAATATGCTGCTCAGATTTCTGCACAATTGCACTCATCTCACACGCTAGTAAAGTAATGCTCAAAATTCTCCAAGCCAGGCTTCAGCAATACATGAACAGTGAACTTCCTGATGTTCAAGCTCGTTTTAGCAAAGGCAGAGGAACCAGAGATCAAATTGCCAACATCTGCTGAACAATCAAAAAAGCAAGAGAGTTCCAGAAAAACATCTATTTCTGCTTTATTGACTATGCCAAAGCCTTTGACTATGTGGATCACAATAAACTGTGGAAAATTCTGAGAGAGATGGGAGTACCAGACCACCTGACCTGCCTCTTGAGAAACCTGTCTGCAGGTCAGGAAGCAACAGTTAGAACTGGACATGAAACAACAGACTAGTTCTAAATAGGAAAAGGAGTACATCAAGGCTGTATATTGTCACCCTGCTTATTTAACTTATATGCAGATTATGAGAAATGCTGGGCTGGATGAAGCACAAGCTGGAATCGAGATTGCTGGGAGAAATATCAATAACCTCAGATATGCAGATGACACCACCCTTATGGCAGAAAGCAAAGAAGAACTAAAGAGCCTCTTGATAAAAGTGAAAGAGGAGAGTGAGAAAGTTGGCTTAAAGCTCAACATTCAGAAAACTAAGATCATGGCATCTGGTCCCATCACTTCATGACAAATAGATGGGGAAACAGTAGAAACAGTGTGAGAATTTATTTTTGGGGGCTCCAAAATCACTGCAGATGGTGATTGCAGCCATGAAATAAAAGACTTACTCCTTGGAAGGAAAGTTATGACCAACCTAGACAGCGTATAAAAAAGCAGAGACATTACTTTGCCAACAAAGATCCATCTACTCAAGGCTATGGATTTTCCAGTGCTCATGTATGGCTATGAGAGTTGGAGTATAAAGAAAGCTGAGCACCAAAGAACTGATGCTTTTGAACTGTGGTGTTGGAGAAGACTCTTGAGAGTCCCTTGGACTGCAAGGAGATCCAACCAGTCCATCCTAAAAGAGATCAGTCCTGAGTGTTCATTGGAAGGACTGATGTTGAAGCTGAAACTAATACTTTGGCCACCTGATGCAAAGAGCTGACTCACTAGAAAAGACCCTGATGCTGGGAAAGATTGAGGGCAGGAGGAGAAGGGGACAACAGAGGATTAGATGGCTGGATGGCATCACAGACTCAATGGACATGAGTTTGGGTAGTCTCCGGGAGTTGGTGATGGACCGGGAGGCCTGGCGTGCTGCGGTTCATGGGATTGCAAAGAGTCAGACATGACTGAGCAACTGAACTGAACTGAACTGATGCTGCTTATGGACTCCAAGGGACAAAACAGCAACCTCCTTTTGATTAAACATGGAACTTATGTTCCTACGTTCTTTCAGAACTACACTTTGTGACTTCTGTGCACTCTTGAAGCAACAGGACACCATAACTCTTGTTCCTTTTGGACACGTTCACCTTCTGGGAACATAAGTGCATACTTGATATATTTAGGCCATCACCAGCCTCTGGCATGGCTCATGGTCTTGTCTGGCACTCTGTGTTTTAGGAGCAAGTCTATGATACATCTTTCTTTAAGATAAATTATTGTCTGATTTATGATAATATTTTAATGAATGTGCTTCCTAACTATTATTACATGTTGCCTCATTTAAAAGATCATATTTAATTACCATATATCATTGATGTTAAAACCACATGTTTTTCGTATTTTAACAGTTTTTAACAGGATGTGCTTTACAGTCAATGGCATGCCATCATCTAGTTACCAATATTCCTCCCTATTCTTTAAAAAAAATCTTCTTTCAAGACACATATCTCAACTGGAGGAGCACTGGAGGCTCTTCACCCTGCCTATGTTTCTGGTACCTGACACACTAAAGGAATTCAGGCATCCATGTTGCTTGGGTCCAACATTTGTAAGAAAACCAGGGCACCTTATCTCATATCCTGACATATTATTGTGTCTCCCTTTTGAGAGAGGGAACAATGGCATAGTTAATATGGGATAACATTGATTCATGAATGTAGACTATCTTATAGGCTTCCCTGGTAGCTCAGTGGTAAGGAACCCACTGCCAGTGCAAGTTCAATTCCTGGGTCAGGAAGATACCTTGGAAAAGGAAATGGCAAATCGCTCCAGTATTCTTGCCTGGGAAATCCCGTGGACAGAGGAGCCTGACGACAGCCTACAGTCCATGGAGTCACAAGGAGTTGGGCACAACTTAGCGACTAGTAATAAAAACAACAAACAACATAGAGACTGCATCTAATATTCAGTGAATGCTGCAAAGCATGTATTTTTCTACTATACACATGGACATATTTGAAGACTATAACAGGTGGAAAAGGCACTTCCATATGACAAGCTAAATGACTATGGAGAGGTGTAGTAATACAGTATATGGATAAAATCAAATGAGGGATCAGTTAATCAATATGAATCCTGAGCAGGAAGAGGCTATTTTGGGGTTGGGAACAGTTAATGGAAGATATTAGAAGTAAACTGGTTTTTGAAAGCAGTTAAGGATTTGGATAAGAAGAAATGGGGGTGAGGGAAAATATGTTCTTTTCCCTAAATTTTTTTACACATGTATCTCCGGTAGAAGAATTCAAAGTAAATGCGTATTTTTAGGCTCTGAACATGCCCTTGAAAATATAGCATACATTTATGAAATTGACTGTTTTACTAAGAACCAATTAGAATACTTCTGCTTTTCTGGGAATTTTGAATATTTTTCACTAACTCCGGGTGGCAGAGGAAGACAGCAAAGCACTGACTCATCTCTGAGATAGTGCAGAAAGGATTAGCTGGGCAGACTTAATTCCAGAGAGGTTTCAAGGGGCCTGGCTATCTTAGACCTGAATGTGAAACGAGTATAACCCATGACTCACAGAAAACTCTAGAAATGGGTAAAATGAGTAAGCCATTCTCATCTGAGACAAGCTGGACTAGGCCACACTTGGATTATTTAACAGGAAACCACAAGGTCTTCTCAATAAACAAGCCGCAGTTTGGGAAGATAGTGTCGGCTTCCCTTGTGGTTATGCCACTTAACTTCTATATCATCACAGTGAGCCCCTTCTTCCTGCCCTCACACTGTGAAGGGCCATGCTACCTGCTGGGCTTAGCTGAGGGCTCATTTCTATTATTAAATGGGCCCAACTCCCGCCTTCCCTTTTCAGTCATTTCCTTCCTTCCTTGCTTCTTTTAACACTTTAAAGCTCAGTTTGAGTACTCCAGAACAGTTTTATCAGTAAAGTTTGATGTTAACGTGTTTATATTTTTAGTATAATTCTAAACGTTAAAAACAAATGATGAAGACCCACTCTGCTCTTGTGAATACCAGATCACGTTGCTTAACATTTTTGTTTATCTTTGGTTCTAGTGATTGAAAGGGCCGCACAACACATTTTAAAAGTCCGCTTCCATTTTGACAATTTTCCCCAGACTTGGGGCTTCAGGTTCCTCTTTTATCCATCTGTCCATCCTGTTCTTTCTATCTGCTGGAGAAGCAGTTGTCTACCATGCTGGACTCTAGATACTTTTATAAAACACTGGTCTCCATGCCCTATCCAGAGTGATTTTAATTTATTGCTCCAAACTGTGGTTCAGAATCAGAATTCTTTAAATTGAAGTATACATAATATATAGCATTATGGTAGTTTCAGATGGATAACACAATGATCTGATATTTATATACATTGTGAAGTGTTCACCACAATAAGTCTAGTTAACATCTGTCATCACATATAGTTACAAATTTTGTGTGTGTGATGAGATCTTTTAAGATTTACCTTTGGTGTTGTGCTGTCCTTAGTCGCTCAGTCGTGTCCATCTCTTCGTGACCCCGTGGACTGTAGTCCGCCAGGCTCCTCTGTCCGTGGAATTCTCCAAGCCAGAATACTGGAGTGGGTTGCCATGCCCTCCTCCAGGGGAACTTCCCAACCCAGAAATGGAACTGAGGTCTCCTGCATTGTAGGCGATTTCTTTACCAGCCGAGCTACCTGGGAAGCCCAAGATTTACCCTTAGCAGCTTTTAAATATACAATGTGGCATTATAAACTGTAGTCACCATGCTATGCATTACACTTCCATGATTGATTTATTTTACAACTGGAAGTTTGTATCTTTTGACCACCTTATCCTTTTTGCCCACTACTCACCATCTACCATTGGAAATTACCAATCTACTTTCTTTATCTTAAGGTTTGTTTTTTTTTTTAACTCCTCAAGGAATTGTAGAACCAGATTTGAGAAACGCTGTGTTAGTCTTGAAACCTGGTCAGAACCAACGAAAGTCTCTAGATCTGAGGTCAAGGCTGGTCCAGTTTAGTGAGTCATGAGGCAGAATTTCCCCGGCAGCTGTTGAAACAAAGAATTTCTATGGATGTCCAGAACATTCTTGGGCCCCAATGCTGAATTATCCCTAAATTAACGATTCTGAATTCTTTGTTTCTGGCCTCTAGCTACAGAGTGGCCCATGCAGTCGCCCTTGCAGCCAACATACACAGTACCTTTAAAAAGACAGGAAAAGCTATTCCTTATTTAAGGCACCTTGCTCTTTTCTAGGAAGCTGTTGGAATAAGTATACAAATGTATGATGACTTTGTAAATGGTACCCTAGGGAGTTGTGCAGTGCACAGCCTGTACAACCACACCCTGTGACCCATCGCGTTCTTGTGTTTTTGTTTAAACAAGTCATGACCTGAACTAGTGACTTGGGGATGCAGACAATTGTTGGCACAGCAACTAAGATAAAAGGCAAATCTAAAGTCTGAGATAATGGGTTAAGATGTTCTGGAAAGGCTCCCTGCTTATGGCTCTGTCATATTGCTTAATTTAGCCCAGGTTGCTAGGGAAATGAATTCAAAATTGACCAAGACAGTGTCTAGAAGCTGTGTGTGAATAATAAGTAAAATTTATGGCAAATATACCCTTTGCTTGACAACCTTGGATGGATTTATTTGCTTACCCAGAGCTGAACACTAACATAACCTGTCTAGCCTTGGCAAAATTGCTGAGTAAGTCATACTTCTTTTCAGGTTCCTCAGCATCTTCTTTTTTGCTTAATTTTTTTTAGCATGCTGATACTTTTAGTTTAATTAATTAATTTTTATTCAATTTATTTACATTGCAAAAACAACAAAAACAGTTCACCCATTTCTCCCACTCCCCACCACCCCACCTCTGGCAACTACTGATCTAGTCTCTGTATCAGCTATGCTATGAATGGAATGGCTCCCCTGATAGCTCAGTTGGTAAAGAATCCACCTGCAATGCAGGAGACCCCGGTTCAATTCCTGGGTCAGAAAGATCTGCTGGAGAAGGGATAGGCTACCCATTCCTGTATCCTTGGGCTTCCCTTGTGGCTCAGCTGGTAAAGAATCCACCTGCAATGTGGGAGACCTGGGTTCGATCCCTGGGTTGGGAAGATCCCATGGAGAAGGGAAAGACTACCCACTCCAATATTCTGGTCTGGAGAATTCCATGGACTATATAGTCCATGGGGTTGCAAAGAGTTGGACACAACTGAGCAATTTTCATAACACACAATGAATAGAATATTCTGACAGAAGGATTTAGCCCTGAACCTCACTGCTGGCCAGTGGGTTACATGGATGGTTCCTGCCTTCACTGTAGTTGCAGTTCGCTTACTCCTTAGAAGAAAAGTTATGACCAACCTAGATAGTATATTCAAAAGCAGAGACATTACTTTGCTGACTAAGGTCCGTCTAGTCAAGGCTATGGTTTTTCCTGTGGTCACGTATGGATGTGAGAGTTGGACTGTGAAGAAGGCTGAGTGCCGAAGAATTGATGCTTTTGAACTGTGGTGTTGGAGAAGACTCTTGAGAGTCCCTTGGACTGCAAAGAGATCCAACCAGTCCATTCTGCAAGAGATCAACCCTGGGATTTCTTTGGAAGGAATGATGCTAAAGCTGAAGCTCCAGTACTTTGGCCACCTCATGCGAAGAGCTGACTCATTGGAGAAGACTTTGATGCTGGGAGGGATTGGGGGCAGGAGGAGAAGGGGACGACCGAGGATGAGATGGCTGGATGGCATCACCGACTCAATGGACGTGAGTCTAAGTGAACTCCGGGAGTTGGTGATGGACAGGGAGGCCTGGTGTGCTGTGGTTCATGGGGTCGCAAAGAGTCGGACACGACTGAGCAACTGAACTGAACTGAACTGATGGTATAATTATGCTGTCCATTAGAACATTCTGCAGTGACAGAGATGATCTATAATCTGTGCTATCCAGTAATATATGGGTGTGTATGTGTGTGTGTGTGTGTGTGTGTGCACATCACTAACTGTGTGTGGCTATAGAGCACTTGAAATGTGACTAGAGAAACTAGGAATTGAACTTCTAACTTTAAATGCTTTTAATTAATTTCATGTAAAATTTAAATAGCTACAGGCGGCTAGTGGGGACCATACTGGACAGTGAAGGTCAGAGAGACGTCTTCTCTAGACAGTGAGAACACTCGTGCTTACTATACACCTTCCCATTGTCAGCAATGCTTTTTTATGATCTTTAATCCTCAGGAAACCTTGCAAGGTAAGTATGTCTCCATCTCATAGACTGAAAATAACTGAAGCTCAGGGAAACAATGGCCCATATCTTAAGACTGATAAATGATCAAATAAGCATTCAAACTTTGGTCTCTTTGGTTCTAAAGCCTGTGCTTGAAGTTTACTTGGGGAGGGGGGGTCTTCCCTGTGAAGAGTTATTACAGAATCTAAATTTAAAATTAAAGCAATAATGGCAACCACCGAAACACTCCCTTCGGATGTCACTGTGTGATAAAATATTTGTCCAGAGAGAGTGAGAAGGAAATGTGAGCTGGCGCTGGACAGACACAGCACGTGCAGCGGACAGGAGGGTGGTGCCGGAGGTGGGCAGTGGCAGGAAGAGAAGGGGCCAAAGGCACTGTGCTGCTGGAAGTTCTCCTCGGCATGGCCGCCTCAACTTGAATCACATACTCCGTCCCTACTCTTTCCTTTCTCCATCAGATTCAGTTCAGTTCAGTTCAGCCGTTCGGTCATGTCCAACTCTTTGTGACCTCATGAACCACAGCACACCAGGCCTCCCTGTCCATCACTAACTGCTGGAGTTCACTCAGACTCATGTCCATCGAGTTGGTGATGCCATCCAGCCATCTCATCCTCTGTCGTCCCCTTCTCCTCCTGCCCCCAATCCCTCCCAGCGTCAGAGTCTTTTTCAAAGAGTCAACTCTTCGCATGAGGTGGCCAAAGTACTGGAGTTTCAGCTTTAGCATCAGTCCTTCTGCAGAAATCCCAGGGCTGATCTCCTTTAGAATGGATTGGTTGGATCTCCTTGCAGTTCAAGGGACTCTCAAGAGTCTTCTCCAACACCACAGTTCAAAAGCATCAATTCTTCGGCACTCAGCCTTCTTCACAGTCCAACTCTCATATCCATACATGACCACTGGAAAAACCATAGCCTTGACTAGACAGCTTTTCAATATGCTATCTAGGTTGGTCATTACTTTTCTTCCAAGGAGTAAGCGTCTTTTAATTTCATGGCTGCAGTCACCATCTGCAGTGATTTTGGAGCCCCCAAAAATAAAGTCTGACACTGTTTCCACTGTTTCCCCATCTATTTCCCATGAAGTGATAGGACCAGATGCCATGATCTTCATTTTCTGAATGTTGAGCTTTAAGCCGACTTTCTCACTCTCCTCTTTTACTTTCATCAAGAGGCTTTTGAGTTCCTCTTCACTTTCTGCCATAAGGGTGGTGTCATCTGCATATCTGAGGTTATTGATATTTCTCCCAGCAATCTTGATTCCAGCTTGTGCTTCTTCCAGCCCAGCGTTTCTCATGATGTACTCCGCATATAAGTTAAATAAGCAGGGTGACAATATACAGCCTTGACATACTCCTTTTCCTATTTGGAACCAGTCTGTTATTCCATGTCTAGTTCTAACTGTTGCTTCCTGACCTGCATACAGGTTTCTTAAGAGGCAGGTCAGGTGGTCTGGTACCAACTGTCAGAGGCTGACTGGTTGGCAGCTGCTTAGGACTGAGTAGAGGTGCATCTGGGAGTTGCCAGCTTCTTTTCATCGGAGCCCAAATCCTGCCAAGGGCAGGACCTCAGTTCTCTCCTCACTCCCACTTCCTTCCTGTATTTCTGAAGATGTCCAGAGTCCATTATTTACTGGCCTGTGTGTTCTGCTTCATTCACAGCTGTTCCCCACATCTAGGGAATATGCATATATCCTCAAGGCCATGGTTCTCAAGACCTGGCCACATCAGAAATAACTGTTGCACTTTTAAAAGTCCAGCTGCCAGGGATCTGCCCAAACAAACCAAGTTTGAATTTCTAGGAGTGGAGGCCCATCATCAGTACGTTCTGCTAGTTTCCTGAGTGACTCCGATGTGCAGGCAGGGCTGAGAGCATAGTCCTTGCCTATGAGCCATCTGCGCGTCTCCCAGAGTTGCACTGTGATCAGATGTTTTGAACCTAGAGCGCTTGGTAGGTGAGGGCTGTGGGTGGAAAGAGTGAGCGTTGCAGAGGGTAGGAAACAAGCAGTTTAAAAGCACCTCTGAAGGACCCTATAGGTAAGGAAGACAGAAAGAGAGATGTGGAGAGACCCTTCGGGGGGGCTTCTGTCACAAACCATTATGGGTGGAAAGCAGGAATCCTTGATAAAAGAGAGAGCTTCAGGGTGAATTATCAACAGTGACATTTCTTCCATTTGACATCACTTGTTGAGACTATTTTGTACCAGCCCCTGCTGTAGGGGCACAAAGATAGATCAGAAGGGTCCCTTTCATGGAGAAGGTTGTCGGGTCTGGAATCAACAAAAAGAAGAGAAAAATTGGGGGAAAAAACTCTCCTTTGACCAAGTAAGAATAACCTTTGTTTAACTCCATTTGTGTACATTTGCCTTGTATTCCCAACACAGCTAGCTCCCAGACACATCATGTGTCGGATTCTCTTTGCTGTGGTTGTGTTCAGTTGCAGCAGTATACTCTTGTTTATATCTTCTTAGCCTTCATGTGGTCTGTTTGTACACAGTTTAACCAAACTGCAAGGAACCTTAGTGCCTTGTCCACCTGCAATTTCTCCTAAAAGGATTATGTGTGAAGTAAAAGTCTATAATGGTTTTTGGAAATGCATTAAATAAGTCCACTCCTCTTCTTTGATGCCCCCTTGCCAACTCATTCCCTCTACCACATCACAACTAACAAGTTTCCATTTCTAACCATAGCCTAAATCAAAGTATTTTCTGTGCTTTAACGGGGCTGTAAATTGGAGAATTAAAGACAAAGTTTCCTGTTGGTCTCAGGGGTCTGTGTTTGGAGGAGCAGCGCGATTCCTTGTCTGCCCTGGAGGCTACATCAAGCATGTCTCTGTGGCTCTGTGCCTGCTTGCCGTGTGCTTCGGCACCAGCATTCACTTGAAAAGCTGTCTTCATTTTATCGTGAGTGTAGTGCTAGGGGTGGGGGCCCTGCACAGGAGAAGGTGGGATCTTGGAGGATGACGAGTCCTCCCATCCTCTGGGCACTTGTCTCCCTCTTTGCACCTTCATAAACACAAACAAGGCATCAGTTCGTTTCATCTGGCTTTGTATTTTATGTACATGGGATCATGCACTATGTACCCTTTTGTGTCTGGCTTCTTTCGTTTAACACTCTTCTTGTGAGATTCACTGATGTTGTTGTGTGTGGTTGTAGATCATTTACCATCATCGTGGTAGAGTTTTCCACTGTGTGAATATTTATCCACTCAACCATTGATGTGTATTTGGGGTGGTTTTTAATTTGAGGTTATTGCAGTTGCTGCTATGAACAATCTGGTAAAAGTAATCCAGCGAATGTACATACAAATTTCAGTTGGGAGTATACCTAAAATTGGAGTTGTCAGTCGATAGGGAATACGGGAGAGCCTGGTGGGCTGCCGTCTGTGGGGTCGCACAGAGTCGGACACGACTGAAGCGACTTAGCAGCAGCAGCCGCAGGGAATGTGCATATTCAGTTTCAACAGGAACTGCCAGAACAAATTGCCAAAATGGCTGTACTAATTTTCCTGTCCACCAACAGTGTACGAGAACTCTGGCACTTCCCCTTGGCCTTTTCTAGCTTATCATTTTAGGCATCCTGGTATGTGGGCAGGATCACACTGTGATTTTAATTTGCAATTTCTTGGTGACTATTGACATTGAGCATCTGTCATGTTTATTGGGGGCTTCCCATGTGTCCCACGGCAATGCAGGAGATGCAACAGACATGGGTTTGATCCCTAGGTTGGAAAGATCCCCTGGAGTAGGAGATGGCAACTCACTGCAATATTCTAGCCCAGAAAATTCCGTGGTTAGAGGAGCCTGGTGGGCTACAGTCCAGGGGGTCACAAACAGTCAGAAACACCTGAGTGACTGAGCAGGCACACACATGTTTATTGGCCATCTATAAATAATTTCTGTTGCTCATTTTATTATGGTTATTTTAATAGCATAGAGACAAATTTCATATCCTACTTTTTCACTAGCAGTTTTCATAACATTTTTGCTGCTTAATGTCATGGAGAAATCAAATTCCTTTTTCTTAGGCTAACTTAATACAATCATTTTCCTAAATTGTTCAGTTACCTGGTCATAAAAGGAACAACTCAAAGTAAAGAGGAGGATTTCACAGAAATTAAATGACTTACTATATAATAAATGTGAACAGACTGAAGGAAGATTATGCAGTTATTTTGGAATGTATGACTGATATATCTTTAGATATTTTGCATCATTTTTATCTTCCTCAGCCTTAGTGCTGAGAGAAAGAGCAAGCTAGAGAGACCTTATCCTGATGAAGTTTGCTTTCTGAATGAAATTACTGTTCTAGAGTTGAGATGTCATTGATAAAATTTGGTTCAAATCAAACGAGCTATTGTTTTAGAGGCCTCTTCTGTTATTGGAAATCAAGGCTGCCAAGCTATTCTGTGAAGTGCAGTGATGGAACTTCAGAGAAGGCTTCCACAGTTAGGTGAATTGGATAAACTCATTAAGCCAACAGATTTGATCATTTGGGGCTTTGCTCAAGACCACATGGGCAGTGTGACGGTCAATAATAGAAAAGCCGGAGCATAGCAAGAATCACAGAAATCTAACAAGCAAGACTATCTGGCCTTATCTTCATTTCTCTGTTCTAAGAAAATGTCAGATGGATTAATTGCCTGCCAGTCAGTGACAACAGTATATAGAAAGGACTGGCTCTACTTGTTGCAGAAAAACACTTTAGTTAGTCATATATTGCTGACTGAACCTCTTTATCCTTTGAAGCATCAGTGGGATTTAAAATGATCCTACATCTTTCCAAATGGCTTGCTGGGATATTTTTCTAGACAGGGAACATTCTTAAGAAAATGTCTAAATCAAGGACAGCTTTCTCTGAACTTTAATTCCTTTGACCTCTACTCCCTGGGTCAAGAGTACACAGAGTGCACATCTCTCTCTACACCTGTTGGTTCTTGCTCCTGTGTGTTCAGGGTTGGACTGAGCAGGAAATGGACTGTGCTGTGCTGAGAGGGCCTTGAGGCCTGACCATCTACCCTCTCATCCTTGTCCCTGTCATTCTAGAAGTGCTGTACTCCTTTCAGTTTTGGAGGCTTTGGAGGTTTGGAATGAACTTTGAAAAATACATGTAAACTTGAGAGAGGACCCACTTGAAATAGTTCTCATCTAACATCGTGGTAAGGTTTTGCTAAAATAAATCCTGCAGAGGAAAAAGGAGGAGATGAGAGGGAAGGCATGAGAGAGTAAATGGATGAGAAAGCCAGTTTTACAGTTCAGTCGTGACTATGTCCACAAAATTTACCAAAAAATAACACTTCTAAAAGTATACATACATGCAGTTCTCATCCCAGAAGCATCACAGATTTGAGGGTAGAATATATTTTGGGACAGACATCAAGAACTGTGATCAAATATAGTTTCTGCCATTACTGAATTGGCCCTTAGGTCAAACATAGATTTTTTTTGTGTACGTGTCTCCATTTTTTCCCATTTCCCTCCTAGAGATAATGGGTTTGACAACAAATTGGAAGGGAGGCAATTAATTATTTCTCTTTGTTACTGGCCTTTGCTTCTAAAATTTCTTCTGGCTCGTCAAATTGGCACATTCTCTGTGCCTCTAAACACCTCATGTTTAAAAAATATTTTGAGAGAATTGTTTCAAGGCTTTTTCCATTCTGTCTTGAAGAGCCCTGGTTATATGTTCTAGAGAAATTTGATACAAATAATAATCAGGAAAAAAGAGTCCACCAAAAAGACTAGCCTATAGAGCTCACCTTGAGCTCCAGATTGGCTTTCTGACAGCTGTTTTTCTCCTTCCTTCCTTTCTGTAAATGCCTGAATTATACCTTTATGGATGGTAAGCTCTTTGTGTTTCAAGGAGGGAGAGACCAGGATATGCTTGACTTTTGCTGAAGGCTGATAGCAGATGTTATTACCTGGAAGATATACTGACATTTGGTTTGAAAGAAATCAGGGATTTTGTTTCAGATAACCTTGTCTTAGATAATTCACAGCTGATCCAGGGCCGTTGGCTCTTTCATTGATAGTAAGCCATATTTTAAGTCCTCCCCAGATGTACAAAGTCTATTCAACTCAGTGAGTCACTAATTGCCTTTAAGGTTTCGTTAAAAGCAAAGACATCACTAAAGAGCTTGTATTAGTCACAATTTGATCCAGGTTCACTTAGACATTTGAGGGAAGAATGGACAATGTAACCAGTGTCAAAAAAAAAAGAGGCTAGTGCAGCTACTGGATTCTCAACTCTACATGTCCAACAAACATGGAGAATGTGAAGGACCAGTTGGAATGGCATCTGATTGGCCAGGGTGATGGCTGCAGGGGGGTGGGATGTTACATTACTGAAGATGATAATTTGTGTAAACTCTCATGTTGGCCATTTCAGCCTCCTTTCCTTGTCTTCACTTCTACTACAGCATTCTTTGCTGTCATTCTTTCCAGGTAAATAGCACATCTGTTTCAGCCAGTTTCTTTTGAAGGACACAGCTCATTCAAAAGCTATTAATGTTCAGATATTACTTAACTATTTTAAATAGCTCAGCCATGATGAAATACTAGCATAGCAGAATCTAAAGTAGTTTGGGCCAGCTTATTAAGTTGTTATGATGCACATTACAGGCTCATTTGCTGCAATTAATTAGTGGAGCAAGGATAGAGCCTCAGCATTAATTGCTTCTATCTAACAAATATTTTCAAAGAGAGTTCATTTATTAAGAAGAGCACAACTGGAAAGAGTACATATGTAGATGACCCTTATGTTCCCCCTTCACTTGGCATTCTTTTCCAATGTTATCTAGAACTAACACCAAAGAAAAGATGTCCTTTTCATCACAGGGGACTGGAATGTGAAAGTAGGAAATCAAGAGATACCTGGAGTAACAGGCAAGTTTGGCCTTGGAGTATAAAATGAAGCAAGAAAAAGGCTAACAGTTTTGCCAAGAGAACGCACTGGTCATAGAATAACACCTCTTCCAACAACACAAGAGACAACTCTACACATGGACATCACCAGATGGTGAACACCGAAATCAGACTGAGTATATTCTTTGCAGCCGAAAGTGGAGAAGCTCTACACAGTCAGCAAAAACAAGACAGGGAGCTGACTGTGGCTCAGGTCATGAACTCCTTGTTGCCAAATTCAGACTTAAACTGAAGAAAGTAGGGAAAACCACTAGACCATTCAGGTATGACCTAAATCAAATCTCTTACAGTTATACAGTGGAAATGAGAAATAGATTCAAGGAATTAGATCTGATAGACAGAGTGCCTGAAGAACTATGGATGGAGGTTTATGATATTGTATAGGAGGCAGTGATCAGGACCATCCCCAAGAAAAAGAAATGCAAAAAGGCAAAATGGTTGTCTGAGGAGGCCTTACAAGTAGCTGAGAAAAGAAGAGACGCTAAAGGCAAAGGAGAAAAGGAAAGCTAGAGCTATCTGAATGCAGAGTCAGACTTTATATTTTGGGGCTCCAAAATCACTGCAGATGGTGACAGCAGCCATGAAATTAAAAGACACTTGCTCCTTGGAAGAAAGGCTATGACCAACCTAGACAGCATATTAAAAAGCAGAGACATTATTTGCTGACAAATATCCATCTAGTCAAAGCTATGGTTTTTCCAGTAGTCATGTATGGATATGAGAGTTGGACTATAAAGAAAGCTGAGTGCAGAAGAACTGATGCTTTTGAACTGTGGTGTTAGAGAAGACTCTTGAGAGTCCCTTGGACTGCAAGGAGATCCAACCAGTCAATCCTAAAGGAAATCAGTTCTGAATAGTCATTGGAAGGACTGATTCTGAGGCTGAAGCTCCAATACTTTGGTTACTTGATGCAAAAAACTGACTCATTTGAAAAGACCCTGATGCTGGCAAGATTGAAGGCAGGAGGAGAAGGGGATGACAGAGGATGAGATGGCTGGATCACATCACCGACTCGATGAACATGAGTTTGAGTAAACTCCAAGAGTTGGTGATGGACAGGGAGGTCTGGCGTGCTGCAGTCCATGAGGTCACAAAGAGTCTGACACGACTGAGTGACTGAACTGAACTGATTATTTAAAAAAATATTTTTTAAAGTTCCAAATAGAAGCAAGCATTGTGTTCCTTTGCCAGTAGTCTTTTTGACTAAACTGACATATCCTAAATCACCATCTTTACATGTTTTTCCTTTTTTCTCCCAGTGGTTCCTGGCTGACTTTTGTGATTTTAAATCCTTCAAATCCTTATAGTGTTTAGGGGACAGAGATGGAAGAAGAATGGGACTCAATTTTCTCCCTCTCCTTGTCAAGCCTCCAGAGTAGGATGAGATGACTAGTATAATTTTGCAGTCAAAATAACAGTACAAAACCCATAGTTAAAATATGCACAGTATGTTGATACTAGTTTCCCAGTCTAGCATTAGTATTTTTTATGGATATCTGGGTTTTTTACATGTCAACACACAAACAGTAACAATTATTTAATTATATAGCTCTTAATAGTTTTCAATGGGGCTATTTTTTTTTTTTCATTTAGTCATCTCTCAAACACTGAAACAGACTAGGCAAAATGCTATTACCTTCCATTTACAAGTAAAGGAACTGAGATGACAATATGCTAAGGGATTTGGCTAAAAGCATAAAACTGCCTTCAGAGGAAACCAGAAGGAGGACTGGATATCTGATGGTCAGCTGGTGCATACTCTTCTATATAACTGTCGCCAAAAATTTTGAACACACAGAAAACTATTGTTTCAGATACCCATGTTTCTACTTCCATAGGTTCAACAAATGTTAGCCTTCTGTTTGTTTGCTTCAGATCATTTTTGTTTGGGGGTTTGTAACCAAGCTTTGCCAATGCATCCAATATTATCCTTTCTCCATCTTTTCCCATCCCTCTTACCCTCCCTTGTTGTGGTTGTTCAGTTGCTCAGTCATGGTCAACTCTTTGTGACCACATGGACTGCAGCATGCCAAGCTTCCCTGTCCTTCAGTATCTCTTGGAATTTGCTCAAACTCATGTCCATTGAATCGATGATGCCATCCAACCATCTCATCTTCTGTCATCCCCTTCTCCTCCTGCCTTCAATCTTTTCCAATGAGTAGGTTCTTCGTATCAGGTAGCCAAAGTGTTGGAGCTTCAGCTTCAGCATCAGTCCTTCCAATGAGTATTAAGGGCTGATATTTCCTTTAGGATTGACTGGTTTGATCTCCTTGAGGTCCAAGAGACTTTCAAGAGTCTTCTCTAGCACTGCAGTTTGAAAGCATCAGTTTTTCATCACTCAGCATTTTTATGGTCCAACTCTCACATCTGTACATGACTACTGGAAAAACCATAGTTTTGACTCTACAGAGCTTTGTTGGCAAAGCGATGTCTCTGCTTTTTCATTCACTAAGTTTGTCATAGCTTTTCTTCCATGGAGAAAGCATCTTTTAATTTCATAGCTGCAGTCACCATCCACAGTATTTGGGGCCTAAGAAAATAAAGTCTGTCTTTGTTTCCTTTTTTCCCCAACTATTTTCCACAAAGTGATGGGACTGGATGCCATGATCTTAGTTTTTTGAATGTTGGGTCTTAAGCCAGGATTTTCATTCTCCTCTTCCACCTTCATCAAGAGGCTCTTTAGTTCTCTTTACTTTCTGTCATAACAATGGTGTCTTTAGATGCTTTTCTGAAATTCCCTGCATATCTGAAATTATTGATATTTCTCCCAGCAATCTTGATTCCACCTTGTGATTCATCCAGATCAGCATTTTGCATGATGTACTCTGCATGTAAGTTAAAACAACAGGGTGACAGTATACAGCCTTGATGTACTCCTTTCTCAATTTTGTACCTTTCTCAGTTTGTTGTTCCATGTCCAGTTCTAACTATTACTTCTTGTCCTGCATACAGGTTTCTCAGGAGGCAGGTAAGGTGGTCTGGTATTCCCATCTCTTGAAGAATTTTCCACAGTTTGTTGTGATCTGCACAGTCAAAGGTTTCAGCACAGTCAATGAAGCAGAAGTAGATGTTTTTCTAAAATTTCTTTGCTTTTTCTATGATGCAGCAGATGTTGGCAATTTGATCTCTGATTCCTGTGCCTTTTCTAAATCTAGCTTGTAAATCTGGAAGTTCTCAGTTCTATTGATGCTTGTACTATTGACGCTTAGTTTGAAGGATTTTGCACACTACCTTGCTAACATGTGAGATGAGTGCAATTGTGCAGTATTTTGAACATCCTTTGTCATTGCCCTTTTTTGGGTTTGGAATGAAAACTGACCTTTTCCAGTCTTTTGGCAACTGCTCAGTTTTCCAAATTTCCTGGCGCATTGAGTGCAGCACTTTCACAGCATCATTTCTTAGGATTTGAATTAGCTCAGCTGGAATTCCGTCACCTCCACTCATTTTGTTTGTAGTAATGCTTTCTAAAGCCCACTTGACTTCAGACTCCAGGATGTCTGGCTCTAGATGAGTGACCACACCTTTGTGGTTATCTTGGTCATTAAGACCTTTTTTGTATGGTTCTTCTGTATTCTTGCCACCTCTTCTTAATCTCTTCTGCTTCTGTTAGGTTGTTGCTGTTTCTGCCCTTTATTGAGCCCATCTTTGCATGGAATGTTCCCTTGGTATCTCTGATTTTCTTGAAGAGATCTCTAGTCTTTCCCATTCTATTGTTTTCCTCTATTTCTTTGCATTGATCACTGAGGAAGGCTTTCTATTCTCTCCTTGCTATTCTTTGGAACTCTGCATTCAGATAGCTCCATCTTTCCTTTTCTCCTTTGCTTTTAGCTTCTCTTTTTTTCTCAGCTATTTCTTACTCCTCTTCAAACAACCATTTTTGCTATTTGCATTTCTTTTTCTTGGGAATGGTTTTGATCACCCCCTCCTGTCCAATATTACAAACCTCCATCCATAGTTATTCAGGCACTCTGTCTATCGGGTCTAATCCCTTGAATCTATTTGTCATTTCCACTGTATAATCATAAGGGATTTGATTTAGGTCATACCTGAATGGTCTAGTGGTTTTCCCTACTTTCTTCAATTTGAGTCTGAGTTTTGCAATAAGCAGTTCATGATCTAAGCCACTGTCAGATCCCAGTCTTGTTTTCGCTGACTGTATTGAGCTTCTCCATCTTTGCCTGCAAATAATGTAATCAGTCTGATTTTGGTATTGACCATCTGGCTATGTCCATGTGTAGAATCATCTTTTGTGTTCTTAGACGAGGTTGTTTGCTATGACCAGTGTGTTCTTTTGGCAAAACTCTGTTAGCCTTTCTCTGCTTCATTTTGTACTCCAAGGTCAAACTTGCCTGTTGCTCCTGGTTGGGAAGTATTCCCATAAGTATTTTGAGAGTATTACTCTATATATCTGTGTCTATGAACGTAAATAGAATTGTTGTGTTTTTAAATTTCACATATGTAGAATTATATGTACCATTTCCAGTTGCACATTGGTCCTGTCTCTTTGGTAACGTTTCTGAAAATTTCCCGTGTACCTCCCATTCATTCTTTTCAGCAGTTGCATAGTATTCCATTCTATGAATAAGCCGCTGTCTAATTCATCTAGTTCTTATTTATGGACATTTAGGTTATTGTCCATTTCTTCCTGTTTCAAACAATGCAAGAAAAAACATCTTTGTGTAGTTCTTCTTGGCCACAAGTATAGTAATTTCTCTAGGTTTGAAGGTTATACCTGGATGTTTAATTAATGTCCTGTGTCCATTTTAAGCTTTTCTAGGTATTATCATAGTTTTTCTTCAAGGTAATTGTACCAATTTGTTCTCTCATAAGCAATACATAAATTCTCTTTTTCCACAAACTCTCCAACTATTGGTATTATCAACTTTTATATTGTTCTTCCCCTCATCCTATACCATTGGTGTGTAATGATTTCTCCTTGTTTTAGTTTAATCCTGGTAAGTTTGCTTATCTTTTCTGATATTTATTGATCATTGAGATATCTCCTCCCACAAATTAACTGATTATATTGGTTGCTTGATTTGTTTTTTCTATTAAACTCTTTTGCATTTTTATTGTTTTTAGGAATTCCATGTATATTATAGATACTTTAGCAGTTGTATACTTTGCAAATATCTTCTGCTTCTCAACCTTGTCTCTTGTCTCAACTTTGCTTATGTTGACTTTTTTTGATACAGAGATTTTGATTGTAATGTGCAAGATAATTTATCAGTATTTTCTCTTACATTTTTATAGTGTTCCACCTTTTAAGAATTCTGCCCTAGACTGATATCATAAGTATACTCACCCATATATTTTTCTAAAAACTTAAAGCTTTGCATTTCACTGACAGGTCTTACATTTATTTTGAACTTACTTTTGTAGATGATGAGAAATATAGAGATGTCTTTTTATTTATTCCTTATGGATAACTAGTTGTCCCAGTGCCATCTACAAAATAATCCACATTTAAGCCTTTGATTTTTAAGAATTTGCTTTTAATTTTCTATCAAATTTGTATATGTACAAAATGTAGGTATTTAAGAAATCTATAGTCTTTTTTAAAAATTAAAAATGAAAGTTCCTTGCTGTTATACTTCTTACCATTTCCTTGCCCTTAGATACAAACATTATTTTACTCTTTATAAAATTAACAAAACCCCTTTTATCTTTTAATAGTATCCTTGTGTTTTCAATTCTTAATTTTTCATTTGGGAATTATTTTTTTAGATTTTGGAAGATTAGGGTTCTCCCCTGTCTTCATTCTTATAAAATAGTGTAATTGTAGTTGGATTATTGTTCTATTCCAGATTTAAATTATTTTACCATGTAAACTCTGTTTATAAATGAACTATGTACTGTAAGAATTACTTTTCCTTTTCTGCATATTTTTGGTATCTTTTCCCTGGAATTAGTGTCTTATTCATATATTTTTTCTATGTTCTTATTATAATTATATTCAAATTTTCTCTAATTTATATAAATCTCCTCTCATATTTAAACACTTCCATTTTCTGATGGTGTCATCTTAAAATTTTTGATTTAGATATAATTCACATTACATTTTATTAGTTTCAAATGCAACATAAGAATTTGATGTTTGTATGATTACTAAAGGGTCACAATAAAGCCAGTTAACATCTGTTGCAACACATAGCTGCAATTTTTTTTATTGTTTGGTGATGGAGTATTTATTAAACCAAAGTTACAATAATACTATTTCAGGAGAGTAGAAACAGAAAAGCACCCTCATCTTCCAAAGTTTGAAGTTAAAGAATGATGCCTGAACACAAGCATTTTATTAAGAGATTAATTTGTTTTTAAGTTTTAGTTCAGTTCAGTCGCTCAGTTGTGTCCGACTCTTTGCAACCCCATGGACTGTAGGATGCCAGGCCTCCCTTGTCTATCACCAACTCCTGGAGTACACTCAAACTCATGCCCATTGAGTCGGTGATGCCATCCAACCATCTCATCCTCTGTTGTCCCCTTCTCCTCCTGCCCTCAATCTTTCCTAGCATCAGGGTCTTTAAATGAGTCAGCTCTTTGCATCAGGTGGCCAAATTATTGGAGTTTCAGCTTCAACACGAGTTCTTCCAATGAATATTCAGGACTGATTTCCTTTAGGATTGACTGGTTTGATCTCCATGCAATCCAAGGGACTCTCAAGAGTCTTCTCCAACACCACAGTTCAAAAGCATCAATTCTTCAGAACTCAGCTTTCTTCACAGTCCAACTCTCACATTCATACATGACAACTGGAAAAACCATAGCCTTGACTAGAAGGACCTTTGTTGGCAAAGTAATGTCTCTGCTTTTCAATATGCTATCTAGGTTGGTCATAACTTTCCTTCCAAGGAGTAAGTGCCTTTTAATTTCATGTTTGCTGTCACCATCTGCAGTGATTTTGGAGCCCCCAAAAATAAAGTCAGCCACTGTTTTCCTGTCTATTTGCCATGAAGTGATGGGACCAGATACCATGATCTTAGTTTTCTGAATGTTGAGCTTTAAGCCAACTTTTTCACTTTCCTCTTTCACTTTCATCAAGAGGTTCTTTAGTTCTTCTTCACTCTCTGCCATAAGGGTGGTGTCATCTGCATATCTGAGGTTATTGATATTTCTCCCGGCAATCTTGATTTCAGCTTGTGCTTCAACCAGCCCAGCATTTCTCATGATGTACTCTGCATATCAGTTAAATAAGCAGGGTGACAATATCCAGCCTTGACGTACTCCTTTTCCTATTTGGAACCAGTCTGTTGTTCCATGTTGGGTTCTAACTGTTGCTTCCTGACCTGCATACAGATTTCTCAAGAGGCAGGTCAGGTGCTCTGGTATTGCCATCTCTTTTACGTTTATAGAGAGTGAGAGAGTATTTGGCAGCACCTGATGTGTGTTTGGTGTCTTTTTCTTGCCTGGGAGAATGGGCTGGAGGCACTCAGAAGGTGTTAGTGAGGAGAGAAGTCAGTAAGTGGGAGGAGCTGATAATTTGGAAGACCAAGGACACACGTATTTCCTGTGAACCAGGTGAAGGTAGCCAGGCTTGCATTGTCTTCAGGCAAACTCTCTCAGGAGCTTCCTCTTAGGCAAGGAGACCCTAGTGGTAGGAGAGTATGAATGTAGTTTGGGGTCAAGATCTGGGAGGTACACAGGAGAGCATTTGTAAACTGAATGTTTCCATATGGAGGCTCCAAGATAGCTGGCTGCCCCTCAAATGATTCTGATATTTACTTATGAGTGCCCACCACCCACAAGACACCCATGATCAGATTTCAACAACACCATGGAGGGGCCGGTGGAGATGTTCACAGTCATAACAAGTTTTCCACACAAAGAACCACTTTGTAAATACTCCTGGAGGAAATACTCAAATAAGAAAAAGAAAAAAAAATCTCTAGAAGATACAGCCAAAGATATAAGGAATAAAGGTGAGTAAATAGATATACTAAAGTTTATTTGTCCAAAAATTTATCAGGGAGTGAAAGGGAAGAAAACAAAAAGCAAAACAAGAAAGCTTCCTAACATTCTAGAACTAAAATTCTAGATATTATTAGGATAGAGAAGAGAAATAAAGATGAAAGGGATGTAAATGTGCCTTAATATAGCCTCGAAATCTGCAGAACGTCATGACTAAAGTAAGGCTTTTTTTGTTTAACCACCAGAAGTATATTTCAACGTCAGAAAACTTCAGTGAATTAGTTGTAGTATTAAAAATAAAAACCATATATTTACATCAAGAGATGTAGGGAAAATATTTGATAATAGCAGTCAGTGAGTGGAGTGAGTACAGTGGGAAGCTGGAAATGCAGTAAGAAAGTACCTGCTTCTCTGATGGTTGATGACCTTCCTATAGACAACTCTTGAGTGAACGGTAGAGAATCACCACTTTAAATGAAAGTAGAGATGTTTTGTTTTGTCTTAGATCAAGTTCTCTAGAAGCAGAAACTGAGTGTAGAGTTCAGAGGCAAACAAGCTTTTGAGGACTGCTCTTCAGAAGAAGTCAGTAAGTTTAAGGATATGGAAGGTGGAGCAGCAGAACAAGGATGTGATTTCAGGTAAAAGTCTAGCCTTAGTGTGGCATATGAGGGAGAGATCTGCCATGTAAGCTGTAATCCTCTCTCAGGGGCTCCTGAGAATATTCTGGGAGCCATTCATCAACCACCTGCACAACAGCGGGGAGACGGATGTGCAGGCCCAGTAAATGAGAGGGAACAGGGTTGGGGGCAACACCCAGCTTCTGCCACACTGATTTCTATCTCAGACTAGAGATTCTCGTTTCTGAACCATGATCCTATTTTACAGCTTCAAGTGATTGTAAGATTTTTCTGTATCCGGTGTTCTCAGAAAAAGCATGAGATCGTCCGTGTTCCCATCTGGAGCAGAGGAAGATGTCCCCAGACTCAAAAGGACAGAGGAGTACAGAACACAGAAATAAAATGGCTTTTTATGATTATACCTCATGAGTCCTACATGCTCAATAGGCCACATGTGTGTGTATACACATATGTCATGCATATATGTGTATGTTTACACATTTTATCATATTTCATACCATACCTACAACATATATGCATATCTATATATTTCACCTACTATCTCTTGTTTTATAGCTCAGAGAAGAATATTACATTCTTTCAATGATCTTGAAAGTAGCCACTGTTAACATCACTATTGTACAACTCTAAAATCTATGTGGCTACTATTTCTATAGCAATAGTACAGATGATACTCATATTTTCTTGTCAGCATTCTACTTCTTTGAAACAGAGAAAGTTGAAGAGAGGGCATTTCTTTTTCTGCCAAAGATCTGGAAACGCTTTGTCCCTGGAGTGGACTTCCAGCCAAATGAGGATCTCCATAGGAATGGAAGAAATCACACGCTTTGCTCCAGGATCCTGTGTTTGCCAGGTCACATTGCTTTACTTTGGATTTCTACCATCTGAACAAGTGTCGGTCCAAAGGCTCGAGACCCACCGTGGTACAGCTGACTGCTACACGTCGCCAGGGCAATGTGTCCTCTTGCGTCTTTGCCAGGTAAGGATCCGAAGATGAGATGTTTGCATCCCTGGCGCCTCCCATTTTGTGCCAAACCAGGACTGCAGTGCAAGAGATCTCCCTGCCAATTTTCCTTTATTAAAAAGATACTCCTTTCCATGCCCAAGAATAACATTATGGAAAAGGATAACCATTTAACTATGTTTGACCATGGTCCTGAGGAATTCAGCAGGATCCCACAGAGTTCCAAAGTATGCATTTTTTCAATTCACAGGCAAAGGATGAATGATACACCAATGACACGAGAATACAAAATGTATAATCCTTTAGAAGGCTTACCAATGTCACTGCAGTGCCAAGCACCTGTATTGTGACTGTTGTCACTCACCCCAGCCATATACATATCTGTATGTCAGTGTGCTTACATACTTTTTGAGCAGTGACAGAATATCACTTTGGAAGTTGTGAAAGCTGGGCTGCTATGAAGGATTTGGCATTTCCTTTTGCTATATGGAAAGACGTTTAGCACGTGGTTTGACACCCAGCATTTGGGGGTTCATCCAAGTTCAGTGGTCCTAGACTGTGAACATCGTCTTACAGAGTTTAGATATCCCTGCTAGCATTCAGAATCTCCAGCCACACACTGCACCATTGTGTTAAGCACACCTTTTAGTGCCAGACAACAGGCAAATACTAGTGAAGTTCCAGGTAGAGGCATGTTTATTTGTTTTCTGTGGTTCAGAAACCATTTCCTCTTGCTTGAATAAGACAGTGTCTAAAAGCAATTTCCTTTCTCTTTCCATGGCTCCTTGAAACGGTAAATTATTAAAATGATCAGGCTGCTGGTATGATAATGAATGAGAGGTGATCTCACATTGGAGGAGGTACTGAGCACAGAGAAAATTTGAAAAAGTAATGTAAATCCCTTTTAAGAGACTCAAAGTTGAGATTTTTTTTGTTACTGGCGGCTCCTCTGTTGTCCGTGATCCACACACACTCCTTGGTTCCAATACTGCGGAGTAAAGATGGTGCATCTCAGGATGAAGTTCTGTCTTTTAGCCCATGTCAGTGTTCAGAAGAGGGCATGAATATGAAACCCTTTTGGCTTGAGCTGAGACATCCACGTTTTCTACTTTTGAAGAAACATTTCTGGCCTGTAGGCCTTTGGACTCAGACTGAATTAACACCACTAGCATTCTGAGTTCCCCGATTTGCAGATGGCAGACTGTGGGCCTGTTCAGCCTTCATAATCATATGAAACAATTCCTATACTAAATCTCCATGTATACATACTACTGGTTCTGTTTCTCTGGAGAATATTGCCTAATACAAGGAGGATGTCTAATATCATAAAAAGAGGAAGGGGTGCTGGATGGATATGAAGAACAGATGTGCACCTTAGCTTCTCTGTCTCTAGCTTCAGCACCAGCATATTTTATTTCATTCTTTGTCAGCGGAGAAGCAAAACACATTTTCTACACTGAGTGAAAAGAATCTTCTATAGTATAATTTCTGTACAAATTAGGGTAACATTTTATGAGGTATGTCTAAATAAGACAAAAGCCTGAATATTAAGCTACACTCCTATTTCCCCAATGAGATGCAAATGTTGTATGAATGCAGCCCCTTGGAGTTGTGCAGTGCATAACATTGAAAACCTTAACAGGCATCCCTAGATGCTATCAATGGAAATTTTACCTATTGGTGTAATACTAGGAAGAATTTTAATTTTCTATGAGTCTTGTAGGTGAATATTCACAATCGCTGCAACCTAACCATACATTGTAGTTTTTAAAATTCTTTTTATATAGTCACCCATCAATGCTTAAGTGAAACCCAAGACTTGTCACTGTGAGGCTATCATAACCTTAGGAATATTTACTAAATCTGTTCTTTTAAAAATCACTGATTTTACCAGATTAGTGCTTTCCAACCTTGGCTGTTGCCCCTTAGAATCACCTAAAGGATCTTAAAGAAGGAAAAGGATTCCAAGGTCTCATTGTCTATTGATTTATCAGACTATCTAAAAAGTGGGGCTTAATTGCTGTCCTTTTTTAAAATGTAAGTTTCATCAGATTGACCTCTGCAAGCAATTAAAATTAGCATTGATTAAGGTCTATATTGGCTAATTAATCTTCTATTTAAAAAATAGTCAAACACAGACTGTGAGAAATTTCATAAAGACTCAAATATGAAGTGGTGTGTTTTTTTGCCTTATATACAGGTACATATAAGACAAGTTTTCTCAGTTATCTTGGTTGTCTGAAAATGCAAAACTCTGTGCATCTCCTTAGTCATGGATACTTGGACACACTCCCAAGAGGAGCCCAAGCTCCCTGCCCTTCCAACCTCCCTGACGTTTTGATTGGCAGGACTTAGGCTGCTGTTTGAACCCTGCGGTTCATCTTTGCTGGTGAACAGTCTTAGTGTCATGTTCATCTTGTCCAGGCTTCAACCTACACTGTTTAACAATTGAATGAAATATCCTGAGCTCAGCCCTGTCCTAGGACACTCCACTGAAGCTGCCAGTCTTAAATGTGCAGAATTAGCCTTCTCCCAAGCAAGTGCATCTTGCTTGTCCAGTGTCATAAACCCACCAGTGAACCTGTGTCAGTTTAACTCAGTTCCTGTCTCAAATGACTTCACAAATGGTCAGTTGCAGAATTTATTTTCATGGTCAGATCAGCATTTTCAGTGACAGAAACCTGATGGCCAAAATATCTGTGTCCCCCATCCCTTCTCTTCAGCCACTGTTTAGGAGGTGCCATTTTTCCTCTAATGAGATGTGATGCACCAGTTTAGGGGTAGAATTGGCACTGACCGTGGGGAGGGACGTGAGTCGTGAAGGGCCACTTTCTGCGGCTGCTCACTACTAGTTCTAAAAGGCATGAACTTAGTGTTTCACTAAGAAGAAAAGGAGAGAAAGAGCAGGGGGTGGAAATAAAAGAAAGCACAGTATCCTTACAGAATTGTTTTGGTGTAGTGGATAAAGGGAGGAAAGATAAACTTAATCCACTCATTACCACCAGGGTCTGTGTCCTCCCAGAATGACTATTGCCTGGATCATTGCCTTCTTTCTCATTCTAATCCTAAACTGAATCCTGAGGGATATTCAAACACCCCAAACCTTTTACAGACTCTGGGGTGCTAATAGTCAGGTCTCTGCGTGCATGCGTGCTTAGTTGCTTCAGTCGTGTCCGACTCTGTGAGACCCCATGGATTGTAGCCCACCAGGCTCCTCTACCCATGGAAGTCTCCAGGCAAGAATACTGGAGTGGGTTGCCATACCCTCCCTCCTTCAGGGGAATTTCTCGACCCAGGGATCGAAAACTCATCTCTTACATCTCCTGGATTGACAGGTGGGTTCTTTACCACTAGCACCATCTGGGAAGCCCATTCAGGGCCCTAGTTGCCTGCATAGCACTCCAACAATGCCACACTCCTACATGTATCCATGAATGCATTCTAAGTTGTTTCCATCATATCTGACTCTTTGCAGCCCTATGGACTATAGCCCGCCAGGCTCCTCTGTCTGTGGGATTCTCTAGGCAAGAATACTGGAGTGGGTTGCCATGCCGTTATCTAGGGGATCTTCCTCACCCAGGGATCAAACCCACATCTCCTCTGTTTCCTGCATTTGGCCAGCAGGTTCTTTACCATGGCACCACCTGAGTTAATCTTTTGCTGACTTCCCCTGTTGAGGGGGCAGGTGGCTCTGTCCTGAGGCTCCCAAAGATTGCTTCCAAGAAGCCAAGCCTTTCAAGGGAGGCAGTGTGGTGGAGTGGAAAGAAGCCAGGCTTGAGAGCCTGATAGATCTACAGCTTCCTGGTTGTGAGTGGACAAAGTAGTGGAATTACAATTAATTTAATACTCATTGCGTTAAGCTGGGCTACTTTAAAATGGAACTCTCTGTTAACATTCGGTAGTAACAGCTCATTCTTTCTTGTTCCAAGATGCTTTAAATACTCTCTAGTCAGTTTTTAGTTACCATAGGAAGTTGGCCTGCAGAAATATTTTCTAGGCCTTTTAAGCAATACCAAGATAGTACCTTTGTCTCAAAGGTCGGGGAGGGTCAAAGGATGGATGCTGTGGATAACTCCTATAGAGAAATCTTCCTTCACTTCCTCTCTGGACTCAAAGAACAAATATTAAAAGAATCAATAGAGTATTTTATAAAAGAATGAGCCCCTAAAGTTACAGGCAGGATATGGACTGTGTTGTGACTTTGAAAATGCCATACAGTACTGTAAAGTAATTAACCTCCAATTCAAATAAATAAATTTATATTAAAAAAAGAAAAATGAAAAAAAAAAGTCATGTTTCGCCCTTGTAACCAATATCATTAGCTTTAAACTGTACTCTGAGCGTAAATCCAGGGATTTTTCCTAAGTTTGTTTCTCTGAAAATTTCTGATGTGTCTAAAGTGGGAAAGACTCTTGCATTTTTAAACAGTATTTATTTATTTGGATGTGCCTGGTCTTCGCTGTGGCGTGTGCTGCCTTTTGGTTGCTATGTGGGATATTTGAGTTGTTGTGTGTCTCTTAGTTGCAGTATGTGGACTCTAGTTCTCTGCTGCCGCTGCTGCTAAGTCATGTCAGTCGCGTCCGACTCTGTGCGACCCCATAGACAGCAAGCAGTCCAGCAGGCTTCTCCGTCCATGGGATTTTCCGGGCAAGGGTACTGGAGAGAGTTCCATTGCCTTCTCCAGGGGATCTTCCCAACTCAGGGGTTGAACCCAGGTCTCCCACACTGCAGGCAGACACTTTACCCTCTGAGCCACTAGGGAAGCCTCAGAAGTGGGGCTTGCTGGCAAAAGTGGGAGTAATTCTCTCAGACACACTCTTTTACTATTTCCCACCATCTTGACCAGATCTTCTCTCTGTCCATATTTCAATCTCAAAATTTGAAACGAAAAAAGAGAATGTTGTTCCAGTTCATTCTGGCTGGAATAGGCCCAGTATTTACAAAGAGTCATTTCTATGACAGTATCAGTGTCCTCAATTTCCATTCCTTATTATACAGAGGAAAATCTCTCCTTTGAATGACCCTTTAGACCTGTATTTTTCCAAGGTGTAAGATCGATGTGAAATGAACTCAAAGAAAGTGGTTGGGAAGAACCAAAAATCATGCGCTGGAATTCTTTCCGGGGGTGTTAAGGGATTCCATGTAACCTCAGCTATATTTGCACTAGTCCTCTGTTGAATATAGGAATTATAGAAAGCACTTTAGATAAGGAAATTGAAACTTTATATACTTCTATTCTAGATTCTAATGAAAGCTCAGACACATCTAATAAAATTAAAACACATTTGTATAGACAGTGGCACTTTTCTAAGAAATTTTAAAAATTCAAATAACTAGGGAATTTGCTAGATTAGTATTTAAACAGCAGTGATTTCTGTTGTCTCTTTAAAAATCATTCTATTTCTGCATTATTTTATAATCTTAAAATATTTTAAAAAATATTTTCTATAGTGAGAGAAGCAGAAAACCTTTTTTATGGTGAGGTTTTTGAGTAGTAATTCTGCTTTTAATACTTTTCAAAATACTGAAGATAATAAAATGAAAAATATATTAAACTTAAAATTTTTTCTCTTTTTAAAAAGCTGTTTTGAGTTTCAGATGGGATTTCAGTCTTTCCTATTTTGTGGGAAGGATTTTGGCTTTTAAATTGCACAGCACATCTGTCAAGGGCAAGCAAATCTTGGAAGCATGTTGTCCTAATGCTATAAATTTTCTTATATATCTTCAAATATTTTGGAGAAATTTACAGAAGACAAAGGACTGTTTTTTTTCCTCTTCCCCTTTTGGGAAGTAAAAAGTACTGTTGAATACAGAGTTTCATAATAATTGCATAATTATTTTTGTTTTCTTACCAATGCCAGCATGCTACCGGTAAAGTACAACAGTACTTAAAAGAATTCATCTGAGAGCTGAATTCTAACCACTTAAAAAATATTTCCTGCAGCCTTCTCTCTGCTTTGCAGAAAGCTATTTCAAAATTTTCTGAGCAGTGACACAGCTGCACAGAATGATCTGATAAAATAGTAATTATATATTTATAACTCCAAAGTCAATGTAATAAAATAATAAACTTCTGCATTGTTTTAGAACCTTAAAATGTGTGTGTGTGTGTGTGTGTGTGTGTGTGTGTGTGTGTGTGTGTGTGAGCTGCCTCATTTTCCAAAAACCTGGGAAACTTTGGGCATATGACTAAGTTACAAGGACAAGTAAAGTACTATATGTACATGGAGTCATGAAGCAAAATTCTTTGGCAAGTTCCGTTTGTGTGGCTTAGGGAGAGTTGAATTCCCGTGCCTTGGTTTCTCTGTTAAAAACACGGATAAAGAGGTGATTGGCTATTAAGGACAAACATTCAAAGTTCTCAGAGTCGAGCTTTCCTTTTGAATTTGCAACTAAATGAGAATGAGGAAATATGGGAGGTAAGGCATACATTGTAGAATGAAGGCCGCTGAGGTTTCCTTTGAGATGAACTGGTTAATGAGCAGACTGTTTCCCTTACGTGTGATTTGAGCTGTTTTGCAGTCAGTATCTGGGACTGCAAAGCCCATGTGTGGTAAGGAATTTTTCATTTCAAGTGTCATGTTCTTATTTATTTATTTTTATTTACTTGCCTATGTCAGGTCAGATCTTAGTTGCGGCCCCAAGCAGGATCTTCACTGCAGCCTGAGGGCTTCTTTCTAGTTGTGGCCTGAGTTGTAGCATCTGGACAAGGGTCACATTCTATTCCTGCTGCTGCCATGCCACATTGCTAAGTTTTGGAGTTATATAGATGTATTTCATATATACATATTTGTATACACATGCATATAAATAAATACATAAATAATATTTTAATCTTAGAGTATGTCAGGCATAGTGGGTACTAGTTAGGATTGATAATGATTTTTTTCCCCTTCTGTGTTGTACATATGATATTTTTATGATGTTTCTATTGTAAATATTTTCCTCAATGTATTTGAAATTTGCTTCTGTTCAAAGAAGGAGACCACTGTACTGGAGACAGTGTGCTTAGTGGAATGAAAATAGGTTTTGGAGTCAGGAATTCCAACCTGGCTTTAATAAATATCCTTGGATAAGTTATTTAAACGTTCTGACTCTCAGATTTCTCATCTGAAAATTGAAATAATAATGTACAATTCTCAGTTTTGTCGGAAGACAAATGAGATGAAAAAAGATGCCTAGTGTGGTTCTTGGCATACAAATGATTTATTTTATAATTTCTGTTTTTAATAGAGGTAAAACTCTGCTGTCTACTTTCTTTTTTTTTTTTAATTTTTATTTATTTTTTTATTTTTTAAATTTTAAAATCTTTAATTCTTACATGCGTTGTCTACTTTCATTTAAAACTTTCTTTGAAGATTTTTTGAAAAATTGAGGTGACTAAATGGTGTGATCAAAATGGGTTAAGTTACCCATTTTTTTTTTGTTTAATGTAGATAGCATTAGGGATTTTTTTCATCTCTGAAGCATTGGTTTCATTTTTATCAGAATACTTGGTATTTTAAACACGTGTGAAAGAAATGTAACCTACATTTTTTTCTGCATCTCAATTTTAGCTCATGCCTTTTGTGCTGTTTGAGCTTCTGCCCACCTTTCCAGGGTTACATACAGGTTTGGGGGGCTTATACAATACCCGGGCACAGGGATTGGGGTGTACAGAGCCTCCCTTAGTTTTTGGTACACACCAGTCACTGCTGGAAATTCTTGGACAAAGATCGGGAAAAACGCCCTTCTCCTTGCCAAGTCCTAAGTTAGTTGGATGTTTTCATAGAGCAATAAGTGAAAGTTTCAGGGTTTTAAGAAATAGACATTAATCTGAAGAGATTTTATAGCAATGCCCCTTTTATTTTCCATTCAAAATAATATTAAGTAAAAATCAGATATTATCCATGCTGGTTTCTCAATGCTTTACTCATGAGGTTTCACTTTTATTTCTTTGGTCTAAGCCAAAAACCTGAAGTTTCCCATACGCACCTGATGCCTTCTATTTGGAAGACAGACCGAAAGAAGTTTATTCAGAGTCAAGTTCAAAGAGTGCAACCTAACCCATTGTTTCCTTTTGAAAATGAGGTGAACTGCCTGCCTTTTTTATATCTGAGATGACTGACAGGGACGACATTTAATTAGAATGCTTTCTTTTTCTTTGAGGCAAGCCTTTTTTATTCCCTAGTGGAAATATTACAAAGTTGCAAGCTGTAGTAGCCAGCCTCCAAGATGCTTCCTAATAGGCCATGTCATGTCTTATTTTTCAATCAGTAGGCTTGACCTGTGTAACCGATGGGATCCTAGAGTAAAGGACAAGTGTGCGGTCTGGTCAGAAAAGCCACATTGCGGTGTCTACCTTGTCTGCTCTCCGTCTCTCTCTTGAGGGAAGCCAGCTTCCTCACTTTGGAAGATTCCTCAAGCAACTCTGTGGGGACTAGTTAGGCCCTCCTGCCAAGGGCCAAGGTGAGCTTGCTAGTCTTGTGAGTGAGCCTTTGGAAGGAGATCTTTCAGACTCGGTTCAGCTGTCAGATGAGTATAGTTGCAGCTGACATTTTGATTCATGAGAGAGCCTGAGCCAAAAATGACACAGTTGAGTCACTCTCAAATTTGTGACCGACGGAAGCTGTATGAGATAATACAGAGTCATTGTAATTTAAGCCATTCAATTTTGGAGTAATTTGTTACTCAGCAATAGAAAACTAATGCACACAGTGTATTAGTATACTAACATATTTTGTATCTGAATGGATACGAAGCCTTTGTTGATAGTCCCTGAATTCTTTCCTGTCCCTTTGTAAAATATATACATTATCTTTTGCAAATGAATGGCTCAAGTTTTGTGGTCCTGCATTCTCAAGACAGTAGTCCATATTTGTCAGGTGCATTATTTCCCCCCAGAAGAGAGCGTGCATCTAATGACTAAAAGTTTTAGTCAGCTGAGGCAAGACAGTCCAAAGTTATCCTGTTTGTATCCACATGTTTCTCTCAATTCCTCCAAGTACCACTTTTGGTGGAAGTGGGTAAGTGGGACTCAAGAGAATTTTAAATGTTTCTGTGTGTGGGTGGGAATAAGTACGGGGGATTCTGAACTTTCTATGTTCTCATCTACTTAGGTCCACCATAGTGTTGCTTTATTGCCAAGAGTCATGTGATAGTGTCATTCTTATAGAACCTTCCAAAATCTCTACTATTATCATGAACTAGGGGACTCATTTCTGTTTTTATCTGTGTGTGTAAACGTGTGTGTGTATGTGGTGGGGGTGAATGGAGGTGATAAGTGTTACATCTTCCTGTTTCTTTCAAATATTTTTCTCTATCCCAGACATTTTCTATTTACATTTTTAAACATTTGAAAACAAAAGTCAGACACTTAGATTTTTTTCTGCTTTTTGCCTTTATTTCACTACCCCTCTTAGGCATCCTCTTTCTTTGAATGAAGTGAAGGAAAGAAGGGAACACACGGAGAAAAAAAGAAACATATCAATGTTTCAAAAATATCCCAACATATTTAAAATAAAGCAGGAGTTTCCTCTGGATATTACCCTAAAATTATATGTGAATAAAAGTTATATGAAGGTGGGAATAGACATTAAGAGTGAAATTTAAGGAAAGCTTAGAGAGTTCTGTGGGGCCTAGGTGTTTTTGAAAACTTGAAATATCTGTCCTTCAGTTCAGTTCAGTTCAGTTCAGTCGCTCAGTCGTGTCCAACTCTTTGCGACTCCATGAATTGCAGCATGCCAAGCCTCCCTGTTCATCACCAACTTCCGGACTCAAACTCATGTCCATCGAGTCGGTGATGCCATCCAGCCGTCTCATCCTCTGTCGTCCCCTTTTCCTCCTGCCCCCAATCCCTCCCAGCATCAGAGTCTTTTCCAATGAGTCAACTCTTCACATGAGGTGGACAAAGTACTGGAGTTTCAGCTTTAGCATCATTCCTTCCAAAGAACACCCAGGGCTGATCTCCTTTAGGATGGACTGGTTGGATCTCCTTGCAGTCCAAGGGACTCTCAAGAGTCTTCTCCAACACCACAGTTCAAAAGCATCAATTCTTCGGCGCTCAGCTTTCTTCACAGTCCAACTCTCACAGCCATACATGACCACTGGAAAAACCATAGCCTTGAGTAGGCGGACCTTTGTTAGGACTCTTCAAATAAAAAGTTTTACAATAGTCTAATTTAGATACATTTTTAATATCACAATAACTATTGAATTGTTTTAAACATTCCACAACTTCAGGCAAGTTAGTTCTCAGTGCTGTTTGTTACCTATGCAGGCTAGTGATCTTACTCAGAAGTACCATCTAGAGAGCTGCTAAAAATGCTCAAGCTCCACCCCAGTGACTCTGATTCAGACTAAATTGCCTCCATTTCATTTAAGGGTGTGGTCATTTTTATTCCTCAAGATACTTATATACCTATTGACTAATAGGTTAATGTTCGTGCAGGATGATTGTGTTGAGTTTAGAATTAATAATAAAAGTAGGAGAAAATGATGACTATTAACTGGGAGAATTTTACCTTTTAGTAGTTTGCTTAGCACTAAACAATTCACAAATTACTGTCAAAAGTCAACACAGAGGAAGTGAAGTCAAGGGGTGAGAGACACACAGGATTCTGATGATCTGAGCAGTTCACCCGAAGGCAGTATACTCCTGGACTGTTCAGTTACAGAAAAAGTAAGTTTCTTTTTTTGAGTCAGGTTGTCTGATATCGCTTACTGAGACTTGATGGATACAGTTCTCTACAAATGGTTGTTGAATTAATGCTTTAGTGAAAGATTCAAGTGTGCGTGGAGGGAGGAGAGCAAACAGTAGCCAACTCCTCATGACTTTTTCCTTTGTCTGGGAGACATCTCTGCCATGCTGCCCAGGTCCAGTGGCCACTGGTCACGAGGAATGTATAGGCATACCAGCTCAATTTATTGTTCTTCCCTTTATTGCATGTACTTCACCGATACTGTGCTTCTTACAAATTCAAGGTTTGTGGTAAGCCTGCATTGTCAGATGATGGTTGGCAATTTTTTTTTTTTTTTGAAGCAATAAAGGTGTAGTGGTAAGCACAGGAGATGCAAGAGATGTGGGTTCAGTCCTTAGGTTGGGAAGATCCTCTGGAGGAGGAAATGGCAATCCATTCCAATATTCTTGCTTGGAAAATCTCATAGAAGAACCTGGCGGGCTATAGTCCTTGGGGTTGCCAAGAGTCCGAAGCAACTGAGCACACATACACGTTTTTTAAATTAACGTGTGCATGTTCTTTTTTTAAAAGATATAATGCTGTTGCACACTTAAAAGACTACAGGATAGTGTAAACATAGCTATTGTAGGCATGAGGATACCCCCCAAAATTCATGTGACTTGCTTTATGGCAGCATTCATTTTATTGCAGTGGTCTGGAACAAAACCTCTCCAAGGTATGCCTGTCACATGAATGTTGCTCCCCAGAGGTGTGCAGAAATGTAGCCTTGAGGGAAGGTGACTGTGTTATAGGAGAGAGCATCTGTGGGTTCTTAGTACTTGAACATGTAGTCCCTGGAGTCCCATTTTCCCAAAGTGAGCAGGCCCAGTTCTGTAGATTCCTGCGTGTAATGGATCCAGTACTCTACACTAGTTCCATTCAGTTGTTTCTTCATCTTCCAGAAAACTCCAGAAGCATAGAATTTGGCTATGCTGTTATGACCAACGCAGACAGCATATGAAAAAGCAGAGACATTGCTTTGCCAACAAAGGTCCATCTAGTCAAGGCTATGGTTTTTCTAGTAGTCATGTATGGATGTGAGAGTGGGATTATAAAGAAAGCTGAGCACCAAAGAATTGATGCTTTTGAACTGTGGTGTTGGAGAAGACTCTTGAGAGTCCCTTGGACTGCAAGGAGATCCAACCAGTCCATTCTAAAGGAGATCAGCCCTGGGTGTTCTTTGGAAGGAATGATGCTAAAGCTGAAACTCCAGTACTTTGTCCACCTCATGTGAAGAGTTGACTCATTGGAAAAGACTCTGATGCTGGGAGGGATTGGGGGCAGGAGGAAAAGGGGACGACAGAGGATGAGATGGTTGGGTGGTATTACTCAGTGGACTCAATGGACATGAGTTTGAGTAAACTCCAGGAGTTGCTGATGGACAGGGAGGCCTGGCATGCTGCAGTCCGTGGGGTTGAAAGAGTTGGACACGACTGAGCGACTGAACTGAACTGAACTGAAATAGTATTTAGAATATATGTATTTCTGAAGCTTAGGCATCATTACCACCTACTTGATGCATAATTTAAGTAAATGTCAGATTATTTTTATTTTAAGTTTCATTCTATCAAAATACTCTTTTTATTGAATCAATTCATGGTGACTCAGGATTCATACTGTACTGTTCCCTGAAATGTTCAATTGGCTACAACTTAAAAAAATTGGGGAATTCTTGCTTTATATCCATGCTTGACTTGGGTTAAGTCTTTTCTATTTTGGAGGGGTTGTTTTGTTTTGTTTCATTTCTGTATCTTGCTCCTTTGTGTACTTACTGAGTGGTTTGAAGAGACACAGGGAAGAAATCTAGGAGAAGAAAACTGGCCTCTTATTACAGTTTAAAATTTAGCAGTATTCTTCCTCAACATAACTCACTTCAGAAGTTTTCTCCTGGAATTCTGCAAACCCTATTACTTTTGGTTTTAAAGTGAATGCGTTTGTTTGACTGGTATTGGTCTAATTGAACCAGTTCTCATCACAGTGCCCAGGAAGTTGAAAAATATGATTTCTTTCCCCCTATTTACAGAGAATGAGCACATATTGCTATGCACAAGAGGAAATTGCCAGTCTGAAAATTTCCCTTTGTGGTGTCTAATGGAGTAATCCAGGCAAGCAGTTTTTGTGGGGTCTGAAAATACTTCATCTTGTAATACTTTTGCAAGTGGCCTGTATAAGCAATATGTTCTGTACATTTTACAATGAAAAATCTAAGTCATCTGCCAAGGTTGTTAGCTTTTCATTGAACATTTCTAGTCACCAAGTTTTGGAAGGGTCATTCTACTCTATATGGTAGAGGAAGGTACCCACTTCTGCCTCGTGGCCAGCATAGATACCATCTCTCCTGGACTTAATCGTCATTGAAATGCTCCACCTCCTTAACATTGCCCCAAGTTTCCAGAAATAGGAGAGCCAGGCATAAAATATTTGTCTACTCATGACATTTTGCCAAAGGCTGCTGAACGCATGAGCATCTCCAGAAGAAAGCTTCGTCAGTTAATAGAGAAACATTCTTCAATGCTACCTTTTTTTATTTGTGAAACACTCACTACAAAATGATAAGGTAGTTCTCTAAGTCTGTTTCTATGGTGAATACTGAAGTAAGCAAGCTATAGATAGAACTTTCTAATAAGAGACTGAACTGCACAAATGGATAGAACTTCCTTTTCAGGAAGAAAAAGAATTGTCATCTTGAATAGCCAGATGGAACATAGTGGTGCTTTTTCAATCTCTCTGTTGAATCATATGCCCCCCACCACCCATGGTACTGTAGTAAAACTGAACTACTGCTTTTGTGTGTGAGCAGGATAAGCTGATTTTGGAAGGGGCATGCTTGACTTTGGTCCATGTCGCAATACTTAGGGAGCAATGGAAGAGTGGCCCAATGCAGCCTTTTGAATCAGTGGGCTCACTGGGGACTTTATGCCCTTGGTGTGATTCAGTTCATTCATATGAGATTTGATAATGACATTGACAATGGGAAAGAAAATTATCTTCTCATTAATTTAAAAACAAGACTTCTAGTTTCCAAAGTGAAACAGGAACACTATAGAAGCCCAGAAGAAATTTGGAACAAATAATAAAGGGTTAGTCCTTTGTCAGGATGCTTCAACTATTTTAGTTCAGTTCAGTTGCTCAGTCGTGTCCCACTCTTTGCGACCCCATGGACTACAGCACACCAGGCCTCCCTGTCCATCACAAACTCCCGTAGTTTACTCAAACTCAAGTCCATCGAGTCAGTGATGCCATCCAACCATCTGTAAAAATTTATCTCCGAATATCTTTGTCTTGGAAACCAAAATGTGCCAGTATGAAGATAAGAGATTAATTCAGCTAAGGGTTATTACTTTCAGACTATAAAACTAGGGATTTTATTTTGTAATTGCTCTTACTTGCCAAACATAATGGGAATTGGAAAAAAAGAAAACAAACCATTAATGAAATCAGAACAATAGAAAAAGTCCTATAAAGCAGCTGTTAGTTTTAAAATATTGAAAGTGAAAAATATACAAAAATGTGTGCAGCGAGATATCCAATTTTATGTTATAGTAAGGAGGAAAAGGGGACGGCAGAGGATGAGATGGCTGGATGGCATCACTGACTCGATGGATGTGAATCTGAGTGAACTCCAGGAGTTGGTGATGGACAGGGAGGCCTGGCGTGCTGCGTGCGATTCATGGGGTTGCAAAGAGTTGGACACGACTGAGCGACTGAACTGAACTGAACTGAAGACATGTTATTGATACACATTCACGGTAAAATTATGGAAAAGCGGTAAGTGTTAACAGTGTGCGCATGCTCAGCCGTGTCCGACGCTTTGGGACTCCGTGAACTGCAGCCCGCCAGGCTCTCTGTCCATGAAATTGCTTCCAGGCAAGAATACTGTAGTAGGTTACCATTTCCTCCTCCAGGGGATCTGCCCGAACCAGGGATCAAACCCATGTCTCCTGTGTCTCCTGCATTGGCAGGCAAATTCTTTACCATGGGGCCACCTGGGAAGCTCCAACAATGGTTATGTCTAAATAATGATATTACAGAGGATTTTAAACCTCTTTTTTGTATACAAATTTTCTGCTATGAGCAGTTGTTACTTTTACAACTAGAGGGAAAGTAAATGCTATAAAATAACTAAAGTTTTATACAATTTTTTAAAATAGTACTTTTTACATAAGAACTATATTGTTTCAAGGGTAAAATCACCCAACATACAAAACTCAAGTTGGATTACAGATTCTTCATTACACTATTTCCTCCTGTAGGGTTTGCTACATTTTCTGGTTTGGGTAAATCCTCTTTTATTGCTCCACACCCAAGTTTTCCACTAGAAAAAATTACAATATCTTTGCTTTTGCTGGTATTTTTTGCTTTTCTCTCTGAAAATTGCTGTCTTCAAGTCCCTTTAAAATGTGTCCAAAAGCTGTTTTCCTTTAGGAGTTCTTTTCTGATTCTACCTATCTAGTTTGATTTTTTTTTTATGAAAATCTTTGGCTCTTGTGTGTTTTTTAAGGAAACTTCATGGTTGTTGTTATGTTGTTTTATAATTCTTTATCCTGTTTGTTTATTACTTTATCATCTTTGCATATAATTTTCTACTGAAACATCATTCTGTATCTATAGGATAAATTCTCAGAGTACAGAGGCCAGAGCTTTGTGATTTTTGTTTCCTATTAAACATCTGAAAGAGTGAATCTGTACTAATTAAGTGGCTGAAAATATGTAGTAACAGATGGACTGAGAATCCTGTGAGAAAAACTGAGCAAAGGTATTTTGGTCAGCTTCTAAACTCTTGGCTGTTGGTTGAATCAAGTCTCTCCTGCAAATATCTGCTCAGTTGTGTTGATTACATCCAATCTATTGCAATACTGTGGGTTTGGAGGACATGATATATTGGCTACCTGCTTCTCATTTTTTATCATAGACTGACTGGTTTGCAGAGACAGGAACCTAAAACACTGGCCCAACTTCAGATTTCATAATGGCTTGCTGACCACCTTCTTAGGGTTCTTACACCCTGATTAATAATTTTCTGTTGCTCCTCTATATTAGATAGCATTTGGCAATTGGATATTGTGTTCTTTTGAATAATTTTTATGTCTTCGCATGCCAGCTATAGACTCAGAGTCATAGGGTAGAGGATATTTACACTGTGAACCATGACTTATGGTCTCTTAGAAAGTCTTGTAATGCATAGGTTGGAAGTTGGTTTGTTTTTTTTTTCTGCTATTATTTAAGAACCTCTCTCTTTTTTAATAGATCCTTTACTCACTGAAATGTGGCATTTGACAAAGGGTCAGTGTCAGCCAGAAAGTTTTCAGCAGTGAGTTAATATGGTGCTGGTTGCTTGTCCTCTCCTGGAATGTTAGTTTTGAAAGAGAAATTCAGGTAACAGTTGCTCTATACAAAAGAATAATCTGAGGGGGAAAATTGGGGGTTGGGGAGGAAACTGACCTAATAGATAATTTCTTATTTCTACCCTGATTGAAATTAAAAGATGCTTATTCCTTGGAAGGAAAGTTATGACCAACCTAGATAGCATATTCAAAAGCAGAGACATTACTTTGCCAACAAAGGTCCATCTCGTCAAGGCTATGGTTTTTCCTGTGGTCATGTATGGATGTGAGAGTTGGACTGTGAAGAAAGCTGAGCACCGAAGAATTGATGCTTTTGAACTGTAGTGTTGGAGAAGACTCTTGAGAGTCCCTTGGATTGCATGGAGATCCAACCAGTCCATCCTAAAGGAGATCAGTCCTGGATGTTCATTGGAAGGACTGATGCTAAAGCTGAAATTCCAATACTTTGGCCACCTCATGCGAAGAGTTGACTCATTGGAAAAGACCCTGATGCTGGGAGGGATTGGGGGCAGGAGGAGAAGGGGATGACCGAGGATGAGATGGCTGGATGGCATCACCGACTCAATGGACATGAGTTTGGGCAAACTCTGGGAGTTGGTGATGGACAGGGAGGCCTGGAGTGATACGATTCATGGGGTCGCAGAGTCAGACATGACTGAGCAACTGAACTGAACTGAAGATTTTTCTCCATATCAAGCCAGATGTACACATGTTTGTGTCTCATGGATCTGCTGCTGCCATGACGTTCTTCTGGTGGTCAGGGAGCTCCTGTATAATGCCTGCGTTTTCCTGATCCAGCAGAGGTTTTTGATGTGAAACACGGTTCTTCGGGTGGCAGTTTGCAGGAGCTGCGTCAGCTGGCAGCATATTTTTTACCCTCTCTTCACGTCCTGCATTTGACTAAGCAGGAAGATAATTCAGAGCCATGGGAATTGGAAAGGTGTGCTTTGCTTGTGACAGAGGAGCCAAGGATGGACCAGGCTCAGGTGGTCTGAAATAGCTGTCTTGTTTCCGTTTCATTTTATTCTGTCTTCCCTTTTTCTTGGGTAGTGATACAGCCGTGCCTGTCTTCCAAGGTCTCAAAATCCTAGTAGACACAAGGAGACATTTCTTCTCAGCTCACTGTATCTCTCATGTCATTGACAGCACTGGAAACAGTTTTCAAATGTAAAGCTCATGAGCAAGTTAGACATGACTGGAGCTCATCGCCTATGGTCCTTTCTGTAGCGAGTGTGCTCGTGCCCTTAGAGAACAGGAAGACGTGGAGGCATCTGACCCGCATACCTCTCACTCCAGCAGACTCCTGTCTGAGCACAGCATACAGCTGCCTTGTTGCCCCGTGCTATCTGCTGGACAGGCGATAGAAATCTGACTACACTTTAAACTTATGTTTGCTGGCTGACCCTAGGCCCATTGAAATATTTTTATACTTCTTCTTTAGATATTTTTGGAAGCCAGGATTCTCTGTATTATCCTTGACATAAAACCTGCAAGTGACAGTTGCAAAGAAAGGATAGAAGCAATCCGCAGTGTTGGGGCCCGGCCTCAGAATGATGCCTTTCTCTTCTTTGGCTCTAAGTCCAATCCATCTAGTTGCTGCTTGGTGAGAACTGATTGCATCAAAGTAATGCAGGCTATTCTTGCCAGGCACTTCAGTCCATTCATCTTTGTTTCAGATTGCTACTTGGCAGCTTTTGTTTGTTACTGTCTAACATAGCATAAGTGTACCTGGTCACCTAGATGGCAGAGACACGTTTATGCATGAGGATGTGTGACTTCCATTCCCATCCCATCCCAAAGTAATGGTACCAACTTCAGTGGACTGTTGTGAAGACCATAGAAGTTAGTATCTAAGTCAGTGCTTAGGACAGAGCCTGACACGTGGTTAGCTATTATTATTAATTAATTTTATAATTTATGAATATTAATATCACTTTCCGGTATCTGAGGACAAATCCAAACAGACTTCTGGAAACTATTGGCTATGAATTGAATGATGAGGGTCTTTAATCTGTAAATTAATGTTTAGGCCTTGAAAAATTAAAATTAATACAAAAGTTATAATGCCAAAGTTTTAAATAATGGGTCCAGGTATTAACTGCTTTAAGCAGTTTCAGTAAGGGGGAAGATTGATGAAAACTACAAAGCTCTCAGGACCTTAAGTGAGATGCATGAGTGTGTGTATGTATGTCAAAGATAAAGACAGAGCAGAGGAATTCTTTATTTATAGGAAGGCCTATTCATTTGTTAATTGATTCAGTGCCTGGGATCAAAATCAACAGGGCACCAAAAGAGAAAGCTGGGTAAAAGACTGAAATATTCTAGCAAATTCACTTTGAGGTGGTGGCTTCCAGTAGCTAATTGAAATGGTTGGGAGAGCAAATCACAGTGCTGCTGCTGCTAAGTCGCTTCAGTCGTATCTGACTTTGTGCGGCCCCATAGACGGCAGCCCACGATGCTCCCCCGTCCCTGGGATTCTCCAGGCAAGAACACTGGAGTGGGTTGCCATTTCCTTCTCCAATGCATGAAAGTGAAAAGTGAAAGTGAAGTTGCTCAGTCGTGTCCGACTCTTTGTGATCCCATGGACTACAGCCCACCAGGCTCCTCTGTCCATGGGATTTTCCAGGCAAGAGTACAGAGTGGGTTGCCGTAGCCTTCTCCAAATCACAGTGCTAGGAGACATCAAAATGTTCAGCTCTTTGGCAAAGTTGTGTTCCATGCCTCACGTTGGCTGTGACCCTCTTGCCTGCCCCACCACACACTGCCTTCTGCTCTCTTGGAGCTGGCACAGCTCATAAGAGCGCTACTACCAGAGTCACTGGGTGGAAGAAGAAAGTGAAAGTGAAGTCACTCAGTCTTGTCCAACTCTTTGTGACCCCATGGACTGTAGCTTGCCAGGCTCCTCTGTCCATGGAATTCTCCAGGCAAGAATACTGGCGTCAGTTGCCATTTCCTTCTCCAGAGGATCTTTCTGACCCAGGGATCGAACCAGGGTCTCCTGCATTGCAGGCAGACACTTTATCATCTGAGCCACCAGGGAAGTCACTGGATGGAAGACCAGTATAATATAAATGATAAATGATGTCAAGTAATATTTATAACCAGCGGCTCACAAACGCATCCACAGCACCACAAGTCAAAATTTTGCCTCAATAAGATTCTGCTTTATGACTTCCATGCTACATGGATTTTAAGGTTCATTTTCTCCCTGCCTCTCATTTGATGAGTACATGGTTGTAAACTTAGTGCCAGATGCCTCCTGATCGGCCTCAGATGTTGCCGGAGGAAATTAGTCTAAAGGTTACTACTTCATTGTATTTGTCAAGACTGATTAGTTTTTTCTGCTCCTTTGATGAGCATTTTATGGATTTAGATTAGCTATTCATAAAAGAAGCACAGCCCAGTCCGCTGGACGAACACCTCAGGAACTGTATACCCCACCACCAGGACTAACAAAGCAGAGGAGATAAGAAACCTGTTTTTGAAGGGAAAGGTTGGCTGCCCTGGTGAATTAGTTTGGGTTTTGTGCTTTGAGACTTGTTTTTGTTCTTACTAAGTAAGCAAAAGGACTGGTGCAGAGAAAAAGTAGTAAAAGAATTCTTTCCATGTTTCCCTGCTATGGTACTCCAACCTACTTCATGAAATGAAGACGTGCTTAAAATACATGACTTACTCGGGCTACCACTGTATGAATATCCCCAAATAGTCTCTTTTTTGCTGCTTTAATGTCTCTAAGCTATAGGTTCAGTTGGAGTTCCTCCTCTTAACCATAAAACAGAAAATGATGTAAATGACTATATCCTCTGTCCCTTCAAAGATGCATTGAAGAGAAGTTTATTCATTACATACAGTGGGTACCATAGCCAGTAGGGCTTAATTCTCTCAAAATTGTCTAAATATCACTAAGAGACATTCATGTCTACTTGAATGTTGGATAAGAACTATAGGGTACAAGTTATGGTCAATAAAAGCTAAAGATCAAAAGCCTTCAGAGCTGGAAATAGTCAAACAAAAATTCAAGATAATGCCTCCGTCAACGCTCAAAGTTTTTTTGTTGTTTGTCTGTTTGTTTTAAATATACAAGTTAATTTGGTTGTTGTTTATTACAGATGGTAAAATTCACACTTTTATAGGTGTAATTTTGAGGAATTTTGACAAACTTATGCAATCATGTGCGTGCTTAGTTGCTGAGCTGTGTTTGACTCTTTGCAACCCCATGGACTGTAGTCCACCAGCTCCTCTGTCCATGGAATTCTCCAGGCAAGAATGCTGGAGTGGGTTGCTATTTCCTTCTCCAGGAGATCTTTCCGACCCAGAGATAGAACCCATGTCTCCTGCATTGCAGGCAGATTCTTTACCACTGAGCCACCAGGAAAGCTGGTATGCAATCATGTAACTACCACCAAAATCAAGATAAAGGATAATCTCTCATGATCCTTTATAGTAAATTCCCTTCCCTCACCTCCAGCTATCAGCAACCACTGATCTGATTTTTTTCCTAGTTTTTTTCCTCTTCTATAATGTCACATAAATTATATGACTTTGTGTGGGTTTTCTCTAGAGACTTTCCTGGTGGTTTAGACGGTAAAGCGTCTGCCTGCAATGCGGGAGACCCAGGTTCAATCCCTGGGTTGGGAAGATCCCGTGGAGAAGGAAATAGCAACCCACTCCAGTACTGTTGCCTGGAACATTCCAGGGACTGAGAAGCCTGGTAGGCTACAGTCCATGGCGTTGCAAAGAGTCGGGCACGACTGAGCAACTTCGCTTTCACTTTTTCCAGTTGCAGTGAACGGCCTCTGTTCATTGCGGTGCCTGGGCTTTTCATTTAGGCGGTTCTCTTGTTGCAGAGTGGGCTTCCCTGGTGGCTCAGAGGTTAAAGCGTCTGCCTGCAATGCGGGAGACCTGGGTTCGATCCCTGGGTCAGGAAGCTCCCCTGGAGAAGGAAATGGCAACCCACTCCAGTATTCTTGCCTGGAGAATCCCAAGGACAGAGGAGCCTGGTGAGCCCCAGTTCACGGGGTCGCGAAGAGTCGGACACGACTGAGCGACTTCTCTTACTTTCTTTCACTTTCTTGTTGCAGAGCACAGGTTCTAGGCATATCAACTTCAGTAGTTGCAGCACACAGGCTCAGTAGTTGTGGCACACGGGCTTCAGTTGCTGTGGGACAGGTGGAATCTTCCTGGACCAGGGATTGAACCCAGGTCCCCAGGTTTGGCAGGCAGATTCTTATCCACTGAACTACCAGGGAAGCCCCATGTGTAGTTACCTGAGTCTGACTTTTTTTGCTCTTAGCATAATGCTTTTGAGGCTCATCCATATTGTTTTGTGTATCTTTAGACCTTTTTTTCTAAATTGCTATATATCAACTGATAACATAATTTATCTCCCTATTAGTTGACGGACATTTGGTTCGTTTTAGCTTTTAGTATTTAATTCAGCTGCTCTAAACACTCATATGCAGATTTATGTGTGGATATAGGTATTCATGTCTTTAGGAGAAATACTTACCTGTAAGTTTAACTTTTAAAGAAACTGCCAAGGTTTTTTCCAAAGTAGAATTCCCACCAGCAAAATTTAAATGTTCTAGCTACTTTTCATCCTTATCTGTGTTTTTTAATTCGAGCCATTGTAATCGGTGTGCAGTGGTATCTCACTGTGTCTTCCAAGTTTTCATAGTTAAGTTTATAAGGTAGACTTTGAATTCCGCACTGAATAATTGAAGGCATGTCAGGCATCAGAAAGACAGACTCTGCTAGCCTTGGGCATTGGCTGCTCACCGTCTCGTACCAGTGCCGCACCCCTGGGCTCTCACTAATCGTGAATTATAGCTCTTCAGTACCCACGCGTGCATAGTGATAGGTTCAGCAGGCACAGTGTCTTTGCTTTCTAGCTAGTTTCGGATCCTTGTATCAGAGGATTTATAGCAGAATCACTGGAAGCTTTTAGCTCCTTTTTTTTTTTTCTTTCCACATAGTGTATCAGGGAAATGCCTACCAGGGGAACATTTCTGCTCATCATCTCCAAAACGGAAAAGCAGCCAATTCTTTTCTGCTGCTGTCCAGGCTAGCCTCACATAGAAAATTGGCTCTTGCCACAGGAGAGGGGAATGAAATAAAAGTTGCTGGAGCCACAACAGCACTTTACTGCTCATTCTTGTAGGAGTCGCACATCTTTCCTCTTGTATTTATTTTGGTTATGTGTTCGGCCCTTTGTTCACTTGCTCCTATTTCTCTTCCTCAACTAATACCAAGTTTTGACTTGGATAGAGGTCCCCCTCACCCTTCCTTTGCTATTGTGATATGAGTGAGATGGAATGAATAGAACTCTGGTCCTTTCTTTCCAGATTTGACTAGATCAGAACCTTCTCTGTTACACAAGCATGGCAGGTCCTTTGCTTCCCCTCTGTCCCTTGCCCCCGCACACCTACACACTGTTTAAAATGTTTTTGTTCTCCTTCTCTGTCTGCAAAATCCTACTTGCCTTTCAAGATCAGATAAAATGTCACCTCCTCTATGATGCCAAATCCCCTGAGTCCTGTTAGCCACATCCACTGAACTCTGAGCTTGTTTTGTTTGAAGACTTATCACATTGCCTTGTGATTATTTGTTAACATTTCTGTATCTCTCCTAGACTCTGAACTCCTTTCAGTTTAGAACCACGTGTTAATTTTCATGGGCTTAATGCATAATACACACTCAATAAATAATTTTTGACTGACTCTTTAAATTTGCAGTGAAGCTTATTTAAATGCAGAGATTTTCTTCAGCTTAGAAAAGGAATGATAGAAGCATCTGCTCAACAGATATTTTTGTTGAGTAAAAGCCATTCATATATATCAATACTTTGGCAAAATGTTAGTTCTAAGATGAGATTGATTTCAGTTAGAACTAGATTCCTTTCACCCTCATCTAATCAATTTAGTTATAAACCTCTTCTAATAGGAAAGAAAAATCAAAGCATTAAAAGAATTCTTTGATTCCTGTCTCCATTATCAGATTATGATATGTATGTAATTGCTTTAACCACATCAGCAAAATGTTAGGCCTTGGGACTAAACAAACAATTGTTTAGTGTGAGTATATCCCATGCAATATTTGGAACATACTTACACTGAAAAGCAGTTTCCTGTTTATCTGAAATTTAAATTTAATTAGGTGTCCTGTATACTATCTGGCAACCCTAGCCAACACAAATCTCTTTACACAGTGTAATGAATAGTAGGAAATAGTGCTCTTGGAAGTTAGTTCTGGAATATATAGTGGACAATGCTATTATTGACCCAGGTTTGCCAGTAAAGAAAATTTAGTTGGATTGATCATCTTAGCCAGTACAGGATGCAAGACCAGAAAGAGAAGTGAGATCAGAAATCAGTGCAGTCACTGACCCTGTGGCCTTTGGGGTCATGTAAAGGTCTGTATCTACAGTGGATTAGAGAAGTCACATATTCCATGCTACTTTTCTCATTGAGAGGAGAGGCCTATTGCCTTCCTTTTGAAGGTAGGCAGCTTTAACTAATGGAACAATAGAAATAACACTGTTTCAGTTTCTGAGCTTAGACCCTACTTGTCTCTACTTGGTTTCTACTTCCTGTCTCTTAGAATCCTCTTCTGGGAGCTGAGAGTCTTTACACAAGAAGTCCATCTTCTCCGACACTGCCATCCTAGAGAGGCCTTGAGTGGAAACTTTTGTTGACAGATCCTGCTAAGCTCACCCTTCTTGCCATCTCTATCAAGTAACATGAGTGAGCTGTTGTGGACCCTCCAGACCCTGAGAGTTGAATGTCACCAAGCAAATCCTTCAATGGCACTTGGAAGAAAAGAATCACCCAGTTGAACCTTGTCTGAATTTCTGACCCATGACATCTGGAGATTTGACAATAGGGTGTCTTTTTAAGCTGCCGCATCTTAGAAGCTTTTGTCACCCAGCAGTAGATAATCAGAACAGTGAACGTGAATAGTAAGTTTCCTGACCCGGGAGTGACGTAGTTAAGAAAGGAGTGCCTTTGATCACTGAGTATTCAAACCTCTCCGTTTCCTTATTTGCCAAGGAAATCATACTTGTAGTAGAATCTTAACCTATAGCATCACATGTGCTAGAGCTCAAAACAGTCATAGCTAGGAGTCCAGAGTGATATCTTCTCTGTCTTTCTGTTGTCCCCAACTCCCCAGAGGCCCGGAGACCTTCTGCAATCCAGCTGAGAATATGTCTCCAGCTAAAATATGTCTGAGAGCTAACCCAAGCTAACAATTTTCTTGTTAACAACAAGAAAATGTGCAAACCTGGGATGAGATGCAAAGAAGAGCACAGCAGGGGAGCAGAACTGTCTGTGAGAGAAAGCTGAGCATCAGTGTGCAGGGGGTAGCAAGACTCCAGCTGAAATCACCGACAGCTGCACTTGCTGTCTCTAGGAAACTTTCTGCAGGTAGATGGGAAGGCTGAGAAAATGCAGAGAGAGTGTGAGAATTCCCCATAGGAGGTGTAATGGGAATCCCAAAGGTGAATGATGCAAGAAGGGAACTGACACTCTGATCCAAGCCACACAGGGCCAGAAGACTTTAGTAATTCCTTAGTGAGGAGAGAGGAATAAGACCATGCCTGGGTTATAGAAAGTGAAGAGGAACTCAAAAGCCTCTTGATGAAAGTGAAAGAGGAGAGTGAAAAAGTTGACTTAAAGCTCAACATTCAGAAAACGAAGATCATGGCATCCGGTCCCATCACTTCATGGGAAATAGATGGGAAACAGGGGAAATAGATGGGAAACAGTGGAAACAGTGTCAGACTTTATTTTTGGGGGCTCCAAAATCACTGCAGATGGTGATTGCAGCCGTGAAATTAAAAGACGCTTACTCCTTGGAAGAAAAGTTATGACCAACCTAGATAGCATATTCAAAAGCAGAGACATTACTTTGCCGAATAAGGTCCTTCTAGTCAAGGCTATGGTTTTTCCAGTAGTCATGTATGTATGTGAGAGTTGGACTGTGAAGAAGGCTGAGTGCTGAAGAATTGATGCTTTTGAAGTGTGGTGTTGGAGAAGACTCTTGAGAGTCCCTTGGACTGCAAGGAGATCCAACCAGTCCATTCTAAAGGAGATCAGCCCTGGGATTTCTTTGGAAGGAATGATGCTAAAGCTGAAACTTCAGTACTTTGGCCACCTCATGCAAAGAGTTGACTCATTGGAAAAGACTTTGATGCTGGGAGGGATTGGGGGCAGGAGGAGAAGGGGACGACAGAGGATGAGATGGCTGGATGGCATCACGTGAGTCTGAGTGAACTCCGGGAGTTGGTGATGGACAGGGAGGCCTGGCGTGCTGCGATTCATGGGGTCGCGAAGAGTCACACACAACTGAGCGACTGAACTGAGCTGAGCTGGGTTATAGATGCTGTAATATGTATGTGATATGTGTCAAATTGAATTGTCAAGTAAATCTGTTTCTAGTTTCACGTAGGCTCTTTCTAAGTAAGGGTTTTGTTTTTTTTTTTTTCTATTACACACAAGGTCTCTGTTTTACATATAGTTGAATGGGAAGTACCTAAACATGAGTGGTCTCAAAAGATTACCTAGTTATGTTCTTGGCACCAAGGGAGGGACTAAGTTTGAGTCATTAAGGGCCCTAAATATGAGATGCCTAAGGAAAAGCTTGGGGCTTCCCAGGTGGGGCTGGTGGTAAAGGACCCGCCTGCCAATGCAGGAGATGTAAGAGGTGGGGGTTCGATCCCTGGGTTGGGAAGATCCCCTGGAGGAGAGCATGGCAACCCACTCCAGTATTTTTGCCTGGAGAATCCCATGGACAGAGGAGCCTGGCGGGCTACAGTTCGTGGGGTCACAAAGAGCTGGACACAACTGAAGCAACTGAACACACACAGACACACACATACACGGATGGTCACGCACACACACAGGCACACAGAGAGACTTGCCCAGTTGGGCATTGCCAGGGAAACTTTTCACACATTCAGCTGTTCTGAAAAACCACTGGTTTATTTTAACTGAGGAGCACTGAGGAAAAATGCTGTCCTATTTTACAATTAAAATCTCTATTAAAATAAAAATACTCTATTCTGTATGTACTTGAAAAAATAATCTTATTTAATGAATATGTATGACGATGATTATAATAATTATTTAGTCCTATTACATGAAACCCTCTTCCAAGGAAGTGCAAAGCCTTTTAAATAAGCCACTTCTAAAAACCATCACATCCCATCGCTCCGTCGCATGCAACAGCACTCGGGAAGCTTTGACTGGGCAGGTTGCTATATTAACTTAATAGGTGGACTGAATTCCTGGGTCAGCTGAGGTGGGCCCCTTTGGGGGGAGCACCTTAAAGAGTTTTGTCAGTGAACAAAGAGCACATAGAAAGCATGTAGAGAGGTTTGGTAATATCCGTATTCTGGCATCATTCATGATGTACATTTATAGCCTGCAGAGCTAATGCTTGCTTCAGAGCCAGTCATGCTGCGTGTTGGAAGACAGATCAGCAGTCGCTCAAATTTATTGTGAATCTATAATGCTGACCGCATAACAACAGAAAAACAGTCCTGAAATGCTCTCATTGCATGATCAGTTATCATCACAATAGCTCAGTGGCTTGACATTTTCAGCAGTAAAATATCCAGGCATCTGAACTCAAAAAAAAAAAGAAAAAGAAAAAATCACAGCAATCTTTAGTCATAGCAGCAAAAACATTAGTAACCATAAGATGATTCTTTTTTTTTTTTTTTTTGCCTGTTAGCCTTCCTGCCAAAGCGTTTGTTCCCCTGGCTGGCTTGCTTAATGATGAAGTGATCAATTTCAGGACATCTAGCAAGTCACTGTGTCTTTGAAAGTCTCCAGGGCAGGAGTGGGCAATTATTCTGACTTAAAACGTACTTAGTATGTTTGGCTGAACTGAAAGAACTCCCTGTGGGGGATCAGCCCTTCTTTGCTCATGTCAGAACACACATATCCAAGCTAACAGTGGCAATAGCTTGATGAGTTTACAGAGAGCTGTGCTTCTGGACTGATGGACTCTCCTCCTCCTCCTACTGGTCTTGGCTGCAGAGGGCTGTGCCTTTCTGGGACATCAGTCCTTCATCAAGACACTCAGCTCTGTTCACAGTGAGAGGGGACCAGCTGCTGTGTGGTCCACATCTTTTCCCTTTCATCACCTGTTCTCTCCCACATGCTGTGATACCCAAGGGCTACAGGGTGAGGTGGAAAGATGCTAGATCTGGAGTCAAGACGCCTGGATTCCATATCCTTGTGTGCTGAATGGCTGATATATCATTCAGCACCTTGTTTCCCGGTGTCTTCATTGAGCCACAGTGAAATGATTGCAAACCCTGTACTCAGATCACCTCGGTCTCTCTTTGCTTCGGTCGCTTCATCTGGAAAATGATGATAGTAACAGCTAACACAGTGCTTACTTTGTCCCAGGCCATTCCCTAAGTGCTTTACATGTTTATCAACTCATTTAATTCTCATGACAACTCTGAGGTAGAGTATGATACTACTATTATTTTTCAAATATGGAAATTTGAGGCACAGGGAAATACAGTGATTTGTGCAGGCTCGTACAGCTGATGTGAGTCAATGTCAGGGTTTAAACCCAGGCAGTCTGGCTCCAGAGCCCATGCCCCACTACCCACCCTAGAGGGTGTTACAGGGATCAAAGTCTGGCTAGTCTATCTGTGAAATGGGTGTAATAAGACCACACCTACTGTGGTCACAGGATGTTCTGTGTATCACGGTCCCAGTAGATGTGACGACAACATGAGAGCTGCTTAAAGTGTTTAAAAAAAATAGTACAGCGTTACCATCCATGCAGTGCTATTAGCAAACAGCTGTCACCTTTGGGTTCCATATCTTATCAGATGATGTTACGTGCTAGAAAAGTGAATCACTGCATCAGTATTAAGTCACTCAAGAAAGGAAATGTTAGGTGCTCCAAAGTGCAAATATCTGGTATCAGAGTCAGGTGACTGAAGCCAGAGAAGGCCAGATGAAGTTCCCCTCACGTGCAGGGGAATGCCTGTGGCCAGCCTAGGGGGTTTTGATTTATGATACAGATGGAGAGCCTTCTCGGGTAGGAAGAGGTGTCCACGCCTTACTTCTGCACTAGATGTGTCCGAGATCCTCTGGGGCTCATCCTGCTGAAAAAGCTTCTGGAGTCTCCAGCTTTCAAGTCCTGGTGAAGCAGGAAGGGTTAGCCTGTACCTCTCCTCCCGAGCAAGCCACAGCATCCATTGCGTAGCATTCCGTTGCAGCTCCCCGTCATTTGCTGTGTGTTTCTCCTGGTTATGCAATTAGATCATCCCCTGCCCCACTCCTGTCTAAACTGATCTTTTAGTATGATGGCTCAGGTGGCTGCATTTCTTCTGAACATTTTTTCTTTAAGGCAAGGGAATGCTGGAAGTTAGTTTTTGCCATGTAAAATGAGGGCGTGGCAAAACTAGCAGCCTGCAGCCTGAACCTGATCTCCCTTTTCCCCTGCCTAGGGAAGTCTGATATTTTCAGTTCAGTTCAGTTCAGTTCAGTCACTCAGTCGTGTCTGACTCTTTGCGAACCCATGGATTGCAACATGCCAGGCCTCCCTGTCCATCACCAACTCCCGGAGCATACTCAAACTCATGTCCATTGAGTCAGTGATGCCATCCAGCCATATCATCCTCTGTCATCTCCTTCTCCTCCCGCCTTCAATCTTTCCCAGCATCAGGGTCTTTTCCAATGAGTCAGTTCTTCACATCAGGTGGCCAAAGTATTGAAGTTTCAGCTTCAGCATCAGTCCTTCCAATGAATATTCAGGACTGATTTCCTTTAGGATGGACTGGTTGGATCTCCTTGCAGTCCAAGGGACTCTCAAGAGTCTTCTCCAGCACCACATTTCAAAAGCACCAATTCTTCAGTGCTCAACTTTCTTTATAGTCCAACTCTCACAACCATACATGACTACTGGAAAAACTGTAGCTTTGACTAGACCGACCTTTTTTTGGCAAAGTAATGTCTCTGTTTTTTAACATGCTGTCTAGGTTGGTCATAGCTTTTCTTCCAAGGAGCAAGCGTCTTTTAATTTCATGGCTGCAGTCACCATCCGCAGTGATTTTGGAGCCCTGGTATTGTGGAGTTGTGGTATTTTGAAAGAACTGAATTAGTCATCATCAGTATTGAAAACCAGATGAGTTCAGCAAAAGTCTAGATTTATGACGTTGGAGGAACGGGAAGGCTTGGCAACAGGAGGCCCTCATCCCCACATGGCCACAACCTGGTTGAGGTGAGAGGTCACAACCTGCCTCTCCAGGTTACCTCCCAGTCTCCCAGCTCAGCTACCTGCCCCAAATTGTATACACAGAGCCCCACCTCAGTATTCATGCATTTGTAACCAGATCATCCTTTTTTGGGGTGGGGGCTGTCCTGTCAGTAGATCCCTCATCCCTCACCACCCACTTCACCCCAGAGGAGACAATCAAAAATGTCCCCAGACATTGTCCAATGCCTATGGCTTCAGTAGATAACAGCCGACTATGTTAGCATCTGCAAGCTAATGAAACAGTATTGTAAGTTCTTACACATTAGTCTTGTTCCTTTCGTATGCTCAGAATGTCACACTGGGGAGTAATTTGCAGAGACTGCCCAGACTGTGTGCTTGTTTTGAAATTCCTGCCCAGGCTGGGACATCCAGCCCTTCAGCCCTCTTAAAATCGCAGTCCAAGATTATTTGGGCCATTAATTGACACTAGGAGGAATTTTAAAGATCACAGTGTCCTCACTTTACAGGTAAGAAAAGTGAGTCCCAAGGAGGTGAACTGCCCACCTCGTGCAAGTGGCTAATGGCTTGAACTACAACCTAGATCCAAACCCCAGCTTAACTATTCTCTCCACAACATCAAACACTTGAGCCATAAAGAAAAATCTATGCATGAGATAGAGATGTCCTGCTGACTGAATTTAGCTACATTTATCTTGGCTGCTTTTCTCAGTGACTTCAGGTCGATTATAATTATTTCTGTGTGCTGCGATGATATGATGTCTCACCTCTCCAAATAAACTGCCAAAATGACCTTTTCATTGCTTGGGGACCTGAAAGAATGGGCTCCCCTCTGGAGTGCAGGCCCCTTAGAAGGAAGTCAGAGGGGGACTTTTCTGCCCTGGTTTATTTGGGTGTCTGCTCTTGGAATGTACACCACCAGGCAAAGCATGCCCCAGTGCTCTGCTTGGAAAAGAAAGATGCAAGTAGGACTTTGGAGTTGGGTTAGCATACTTCAGCGGCATATTTGAGAGGCCCCCAGGTGAACTTGAGGGTGCTACAGAGGCAGGCAGGCTGTGTGGGGAGTCTGGGAGAGGAGGCAGCCTTGACAGATGGTACCCAAAACTCCCGTGGTCATTTGCATGGGTGTGAACAGTCAGCTTCCCCCTACCTCGCAGCCTGTCCCTCATCCCTCTCAACCCTAACCTGGGCCCTTCTTTGCATACACGTGCTTTGCAAGGTGCCTGGTGCCATCTGCAAAGTGACTCATTTCGCCTAAGAAAACTGACCTTGCTACTCATCCTTAGCAAGTTCTACTGGCACCTGGGTGCTTTCTGAGAAGAGCAAACATTGAAGCTATTGAGCTTTCTGAGAAGAGCAAGCTATTGAAGACCCTGGGGAAGGGTCTGGTATTGAGACGTTTAATTTCTTTCCATCTCCCCACACGTGCAGCAGCCTCCAGCCTGGGGGATAACAAGGGACTTGGCACGCACGCACAGGAGATATACTGCGGTCCAGGCAGACAGGCAGCCGTCTGTTTTCTTGCTTTCTTTGTATTCAAGAGATGTTTTATACCCATCTTCAAAGAACTGTTCACTTAACTGAGGAGTGTCTGGTTAGCAAAGACTCTATAGTTGAAAAAGTTCCTGGATTTTTAAGCTTTGGTTTCCAGAGAACCTTGTCAGGGAGCAGATTGAACTTTGAGGTGAATGGTTTATGTTATTTTTCATAACAAGGTGCATTTCGTTGATAGCTAGACCCCTTACAGCAGTAAATTATCTGCTTACAAGTATCAGGAGTTGCAAAGAGAAATAAACCACAGTCCCACACTTTATTTCTCATGCTTGTTTTCAAACACATGACTTAAGAAAATGGGACTATTTTTATATTTTCCTTTTCAATTTTTTTCCTTTTTCTTTAAAATCTGGGTCTTCAGTACCTCTTGGTGCCTATTCAACACCCTCAGCCAACAATTACCACCCCTGGTTCTGGCCTGAGTGTTCATATGTCAGCTTTTTGTGGCTGTCATTGTTAAGGAGCTGTGTCTATAATTCAGGTTTCAGAGCTGCAAGAAATTGCCGAGGTCATAGAGTTCAGTCACCCTGGTTGGCTAATGAAGTGGAGACCTGAATGGGAAGTACTTTGTTTCAGACTGTGCAGCTAATCTCTAGCAGAGATGAGAGTAGAACCCTGACCCTCACTCTAGGCCAGGCGCTATTTTCATGTAGGACATTGTGCCCCCTTTTGCTTCTCCTTATTTCTGGCCCCCGTTCTTTGGGCTCTCTAGAATGTAAAATTATTGGACATAAAATTATAAGCCATAAAATTCCAAGAAGCCCTGTTTAATCTGAGTTTTATTTTTTTAAGCAGATGGCAGCAGATACTAACCCCGGCTGCCTTAAACAATAGCCCATATCTTATCGATGGAAATTCTCCATGCCAATCTTTATTTAATTCACTGTTTCCTAGGATCCTCATCCTTTCCAGCTGGTTATTAATTATCAGGCAATATCCTCTTGAGCTGTCTCTACTTCTTAATTACCGTATTAATTGTATTCACATAAATTGATCTCTCTGACATTCTAACTCTGACTCACTGAGGAAATAAGTCTAATATTCACAAGAGACTCCAACAATCTCATGACCTTAACTTATTATTTCCATTATGCAGACTGATATCACTAGAAGCCAGATGAGACTGCTTTGCTGAACGGGCCTTTATCCTAATCATAATTGGAATGTCCTTTAACAATTCTCTCTTGCACACCTTTCTTGCTTATTCAGATACACATGAGATTTATCAGTTCATTTCCACCCTACCTGCACTCTTAAATCTTTAACAAAGAAGGAATTTCCTCCCTCATATTACCTTGCTGTAATCCTTTATTTGCAATTCAAGGCAATTAAAGGAGAGTAAACATGACTGTGTTTTAGCTCTTGGGTTTTTACTGTAACACTGCACCCTAAGGGCCTGATGCCAAAAAAAATTTAAAAACAATTTTTAAGTCAAGTTTTTACATATAAAGATAGTCTCTTAATGTGTGCTACTTGAGAATTCATTTTTTTCTTTCATGATCAGGTACACTACTGTTAACCCCGCCCTTTGGCCCTGGTGCCATTTAACTTCTATGAAGTGACAAGAGTAAACAGGTCCATATGTAAAAGTTGGTCATTATGCCCTACAATTCCTTGGGTATTTGTATTAGAAATGCTTGATTGGCAGGAATTAGAACTGAACATGAGAATCTCTATGAAAAAAACAAACCTATGGAAAGGAGTTAGAGAATTCCTCTGCATGTTTATTTGCAGTTGTGCGAAAAGTCAGCTCCAAAATCTTAGAAGGAAGGATAATATAAATTCAAAATGCCAATATTTTTCACGATGAGAAAAATGTGTCACCTGGATGCCATAAGCGGACAGATTTTATTTTGGCTGGGGACTCAAGGATCCAATTGAATGGTCTACGTGAGTGAGTCTCTCCATGCATCTATGCACTGCAGAACATTCACCAGAGATTCTCTCAGTTCAGTTGTTCAGTTGTGTCTGACTCTTTGCGACCCATGGACTACAGCACGCCAGGCTTCCCTGTCCATCACCAATTCCTGGAGCCTACTCAGACTCATGTCCATCAAGTCAGTGATACCATCCAACCATCTCATCCTCTGTCGGCCCCTTCTCCTTCTGCCTTCAATCTTTCCCAGCATCAGGATCTTTTCCAATCAGTCAGTTCTTCGCATCAGGGGGCCAAAGTATTGGAGCTTCAGCTTCAACATCAGTCCTTCCAACAAATATTCAGGACTAATTTTCTTTAGGATGGACTGATTTGATCTCTGTTCAGTCCAAGGGACTCTCAAGAGTCTTCTCCAACACCACAGTTCAAAAGCATCAATTCTTCGGCACTCAGCTTTCTTTATGGTCCAACTCTCACATCCATACAGGACAGCTGGAAAAACCATAGCTTATATGGACCTTTGTCAGCAAAGTAATGTCTCAACTTTTTAATATGCTGTGTAGGTTTGTCATAGCTTTTCTTCCAAGGAGCAAGCATCTTTTAATTTCATGGCTACAATAACAATCTGCAGTGATTTTGGAGCCCAAGAAAATAAAGTCTGTCACTGTTTCCATTGTTTTCCCATTTATTTACCATGAAGTGAAAATTACGACCAACCTAGATAGCATATTAAAAAGCAGAGACGTTACTTTGCCAACAAAGGTCCGTCTAGTCAAGGCTATGATTTCTCCAGTGGTCATGTATGGATGTGAGAGTTGGACTGTGAAGAAAGCTGAGCACTGAAGAATTGATGCTTTGGAACTGTGGTGTTGGAGAAGACTCTTGAGAGTCCCTTGGACTGCAAGGAGATCCAACCAGTCCATTCTAAAGGAGATCAGCCTTGGGTGTTCTTTTGAAGGAATGATGCTAAAGCTGAAACTCCAATACTTTGGCCACCTCACATGAAGAGTTGACTCATTGGAAAAGACTCTGATGCTGGGAGGGATTGGGGGCAGGAGGAGAAGGGGACGACAGACAATGAGATGGCTGGATGGCATCACTGACTCAATGGATGTGAGTTTGAGTGAACTCTGGGACATGGTGATGGACAAGGAGGCCTGGCGTGCTGAGATTCTTTGGGTAGCAAAGAGTCGGACATGACTGAGTGAATCAACTGAACTGAACTGAACTGATGGGACCAGATACCATGATCTTTGTTTTTTTCTATAAAAATCCCCCCAAGATGTTTTTAATTTATAGACAAGCACATGTTAAAACTTATACAGAAAACCAAAGGAAAAATTGACATGGGAAGCTAAATCAATTTTAAAAACTATTAAGAAAATAGAAGTACTTTATCCATTAAAGAAGTACTTTAATGATAGCTACAGTATTCAAGATAATGTGGTATTAGCAGAGGTTTAAATACACAGATCAATAGGATAACATAAAGAACTCAGAAACAGACCAAAAATTAATATTCCCAACAGATTTTTTTCAACTAAGTTCAGTTTAATAGAGGCAGGATAGTCTTCAACTATTCAAATGGTGCCAGAACAACTGAACATCCCTAGGCAAAAACAACAACAACAACAACAACAAACACCTACTACCTAAGCTGCAAATGGTTAATACAAAAAGTAACTCAACATGTATCAGAGATTTAAGAACCCAGAGCTTGCTGAAGACTGCTTAGATAAGACATGAAAAACCATGAAGAGGAGCCTTCACAATAATGCCATCAGTTAACATAACAGAAACGACATGGCCTACAATGGCCATACAAAACTAGGCATGTAATCATTGTAAGACCCCAAGAAGGGTTCAGAGTAGATACATGATCATTTTTATGTCTTTCTGTACAGTATATTTCTTAACATGAGGTAATGCTATCACATGTTGCTTAAAAAAATAAAAGGAAGGAATCTCAAAATACCCTGGCAAACGATATTAGTCAGTAGTCCTTATACTGGGACTAAGCCAATGACAACACTTGTGGAACTTACCTATACCCAGACTGACACACGCATTTCAACCATTAAAATTGTAGCCACTTTACTTGACAGGGAATCTTCACACAATCTTTTGTAAGATTATAAATGCGATTCCTGCTCTGAAGGTATTGTTATCATTTAGCTTAATTTAGCTGTGTGTTTTGTTTTGTTGCGGCTGCAATTCAACCTCAAGAAAATCACTGAAGTGTTCCTGAAGCCTCTCTAAGGAGGAATCAGAGGGAAGAAATGGGATTCATCTGGGAAGTTACACTATCCTCCTCACCCAACAGACAAATAAAAAAAAAAAAATAAGATTAAGTGTGAGTGTTGGCTGGTTAAAGACACATGACACATGATGTTTGAAAAATATCAGTTATTTCAGTAAAATGGGTTCATTCATACATTTATCTTTATCTCCTTAAATATGAAAGTGTATCGTAAGCCAAGCCTTCCTATTTCTCATAAAGACACATGCTACTCAAGGGTAGAGACCATGCCATAGTTAGTCGCTTGGTCGTGTCCAACTCTTTGCAACCCCCATGGACTGTAGCCTGCCAGGCTCCTCTGTCCATGAAATTCTCCAGGCAAGAATACTGGAGTGGGTTGCCAGTTTCTGCTCCATATCTTCATTTTTTGAATGTTTAAAGCCACCTTTTTTTATGCTCCTCTTTCACGTTCATCAAGAGACTCTTTAGTTCCTCTTCGCTTTCCGCCATAAGGGTGGTGTCATCTGCATATCTGAGGTTATTGATATTTCTCCTGGCAATCTTGATTCCAGCTTGTGCTTCCTCCAGCCCAGCATTTCTCATGATGTACTCTGCATATAAGTTAAATAAGCAGGGTGACAATATACAGCCTTGGCGTATACCTTTCCCAGTTTGGAACCAGTCCGTTGTTCCATGTTGGGTTCTGACTGTTGCTTCTTGACCGGCATATGTATTTCTCAGGAGGCAGCCTTTTCTAACTCAATGAAACTGTGAGCCATGTTATGTAGGGCCACCCAAGATGGACATGGTCATGGTGGAGAGTTCTTACAAAATGTGGCCCATTGGAGAAGGGAATGGCAAACCATGTTAGTATTCTTGCCTTGAGAACCCCATGAACAGTATGAAAAGGCAAAAAGATAGGACACTGAAAGAGATTCTATGGATACCACTATCTCAAATTACTCCCCATTGAATTCCTCATCTTTTTCCTCCTTACCCATTCACTCATCCAACCCAAATGCAGAACCTGAGTGTCCTCCTTCCAACCCTTCCCCTCTCCCTCTCACCTGGAAAACCCCTTCTTCTAATCAGTCATTAAGTTCACTTCTCTTGAGTTGGCTTCCTTATTACTTTTCTTCCTTAACTGGTTTCTTCTGGTCCTGCTGCCTCAGCCCAGACCCTCATCCTCTCTTTCCTAATCTATTGAAATAGTCTCTCTTCCGGCATCTCATCTCCCATTGGATGATTTGCTTACAAAGCTTTCCATGACAAGTCTCACTAGTCTTCCACTTCTATGCTAACACTTTAGCCACGTTGAACTACTCACATGTCCCCAAAACTCCTGTGTGATTTTATATCCCATCCCTTTGAATCTTTTCTTTCTCTTTTCTTGGAGTATCATTCCCACCAAGTTTTATCTGTCAGACTCATACTCATACTTCCAGACCCAGTTCAAGCATCCAGACTGGGAGTGGGACCCCAAATAGAGTGGATCGTTCTCATCTTTGAGCCCCCTCTTTAATTTGTACATACTTATTAGCTGTATGGCAACCGTTTGTGTGCCTGTATTTCCTCTGAGAATGTAAGTCCTCAGAGGCAGGAAGGATGACTTTTCTTTTCTCCATCTTTCACTTCTGGTGCATTATGGAGCACACGGTAGGCTCCCAGTGGAGATTTTTGGAATGAATGAGTCTATAATCTCTTGAGATTCCTTCAAGTTCCACTCTTATATTATTCATGACTTTGTACTTATTTTTGGTTTCAACATTGATTCAGATGTCAGGGGCCAGCTTGTTGCCCAGCCATTTGTTTCTGCTAGCTTGCTGGCAAGTGTGCTCTTTCTCTGCAGTGGTTGAGGGTGGGCTGGAGGAGAAGCAGTCAAGTCATGCAACGAGAACAGGAGAATGTACCTTCCGATGCAGTGTAGTGTAAGGGGCAAGGGGATGGCCTTGGAGTAAAACTGATCTCAGCTTAAATTTCACTTTTGCCCCTTGTTCCATGTGTAACTTTGAACAAGGTTAATTGACTTCTCTGAGCTTCAGATTTGTTATCCGTAAGATGGTAATAATACCTCCCTCCTAGTTTTCTTCTGAAGATGAAATGAGACATGTGGACGGCATGTATGCTAGTCCTTGGCAAGTAATAAATTCTCAGTAAATGACAGTTGTTATCATTACCATCATATTGTAAAATCCTCCATAGCACATAGGCAGGTCGAAGTGCAATACTTCCTTCTGGCCGCCAAGGGATTCCTCTTCAAAAATAAGTGTACTGCCAGGATCCTCATCCAAACCATAGAACAGAAATAGTTGAGAAATAGTTTTGTCAGCTCTCCTAAGGATGACTAGTGTCATTCTTTACATAGGGGAGTTGTTAGTTAATCCATTATGTATAAAGAGTGCTTTTAGGTGTTAATTCTCTCCCTTTTAAAAAAGGCATGGTGACCCCCCCCCCCACACTGGCCTAAATTTGTCAGGATATTAGGCTTGCTGTTGTTGTTGTTCAGTCGCTCAGTTGTGTCTGACTCTTTGTGACCCCATGGACTGCAGCACGTCAGGCCTCCCTGTCCATCACCATCTCCCGGAGTTTGCTCAAACTCAGTGTCCATTGAGTCGGTGATGCCATCCAACCATCTCATCCTCTGTCGTCCCCCTTCTCCTTCTGCCTTCAATCTTTCCCAGCATCAGGGTCTTTTCTAATGAGTCAGCTATTAGACTGGGAATGTATTTTTTAGAATCAGTAATGAAGTCTTCAAGACACTTAAGAACATCTTTGATTAGCCAAAATAAAAGACAAAGTTTTCTTTATATTCATTCTTTCAGCTGTTTTGTGCCTCTAAGGTAGAGGAAAACAATTCTGTAGTCAAAGAAACCACTGGACCAGAAGTTGGAAGACCAGGCTCATGAATAACTCTGGGAATAACTTAGGATAGTTACTTACACAGGCACTGAGAGCGTCCATATCTCTAGAATGGGGATAAGAACTATCCTGTCGGCCTCACCAGTTCTTGCGAGTTTTAAATTGCATCATGGGTTGCGAAAGTGTTTGACGATTTATAAGTGACATGCAGATCCTAGTTACTTTGATGATGGTTTTTCTGCTTTACCGCCAGCCTACTTCCTTCACCAGAGGGCACTAATCAGCCCAGATGTCTAACAGCAGTACAGCTGGCTCAGAAATGAGGAAGTGAGTGGCTTTGCTTAGAACTGCCCAACTTTTGTCTGTTCTCTTTCTCTCTTCTGTTCTTGTGCTTCGGGGTTTCCCAAGGTCTTTTCATTGACTACTGAAGACTTATTCATATGATCCCAGCTACTATTTCTAACTACTTTTCTGAAAAACGTTAAAATCTCAAAGCATCTGTCAGCTCTGTCAAACCAATACCACGCTACAAGACCAAACGGAATACCCCAGATGAGGAGGCCCAGATGAGTCTTTTAAATGTGCTGAATGGAGTTATCTTTTTCATTTGTCTTTGCGGGTTAGAAACATGAGTGAACTTAGTATTGTTTTCCTTTGTGGATGCGAGCTGAACTGCTTTACAAAACTGAGTATTTGGTACTAACCCATTGCTGGGACAAAAGTTACATTGCCTCTAACTCTGACTTATGACTAGAGTTATGTCTTACCTACTCTCAGAAAAAAATCTGGCCCTTTATTCCAGCCAAACTGATCTATATTCACTAACTTCCAAGATGCCATTTCCTGCTTTTTCGTTTTTGCTTGTCTTGGCTTTCCATGTGGTAACCCCTACATTTCCTCTCTCACCATGGAAAAATGAAACTCAACATGAAGCTGTCAATTAACGCTCTGCCTCATCAGTGCTTCTTGACTCCTCCAGCCCCCATTGAATTTCTCTCCCCCCCATACTGTTCACTGGCCCTATTATACATTTTAGGAATTATTGCTCTAAGTCCCATCAATAGCTCATTTAGTAACTTGTAAAATAATTTTATGAGTTCTTTTTCTCTAACCCACATGGCAAGAATCATATCTTAAATTTTATTTCTCATTATAGAATTCTAGCTAGTCTTGTATTATTACAGTAGTTTATTATGAAATAATTAATACGTGCTGTTTATACTATTACTATCATTATTATTAACACCTGTAGATTCACTGTTACTAACTGAGGCTCTCATGGGACTGTATATATGGAAATGGGCATGGATATATGGATATGCATATGCGTGCGTTTATGTATATGTACATGTATATGTATATGTGGGGCTGCAGTTGGCTTCGCTATTGCACTAGGGAAAGAAATGCTCAGAAAGCAATGTGACACGTGCATACTTTTAGATCAGTATAAGCTGTGAATTTAAAAATTGTATGCATGTCAACATATTATCTGTTTTAATATTTTGACTCAACCACAAAGCTTGCTCTTATTAGAGTTTAACATATGAAACTGTTAAACTCTCTAATAAACTGTCCCTTTCTGGCTCCCTCAGGATAATGCTGAACAAACAAATGGGCCTTCCTTGGAGAAGAGCCCTGCTCCTGCTGGCAGAGGTTGTAAATTTTCCTGGCGACCCAGCGAGAATCTAGGCTCCACTGCCCTGTTTCCCTGCGTGCCTCTATTTGGGAATGATAACGGGGAAGTCTGTGTTTGTTACCCGCCTTTGGATGCCCCATAACCGGCAGCACCGGCACAGTGAGTTCAGGCCTCTCTCCACGCTCCTAGAGTCTCCTCCCCCTAGCAGGGCTGCAGGGGCATTGGCATGAGCTAACCATCTCAGCTATGCTGTACTAAAATGCTTCTGTGCAGCAATAAACCTGCTGACAACACGAGAAGGCGACCCACAGCATGGGAGAAAATATCTGCAGCTTTTACATCTGACAAGGGGTTAGCATCTAAAATGTGTAACTATATATAAAAGGTATATGAATATACAAGGAACTCTTCCAACTCGGTAACAACAACAAAAAACTCCAACACTCCAATTAAAAAAGTGGGCAAAAAACTGAATAGACAGGTTTTTAAAAAAAGCCACATGGATGACTAACAGGTAAATGAAAAGGTACTAATCGTTAGGGAAATACAAATCAAGAGCAGAGTGAGGTATTACCTCACACTTGGAAGACATTAGGCTGACTGCAATAAGTCAGAGAAAGACAAATACCGTATGATCTCACTTATATGCATAATCTAAGATATCAAACTTATAAATACAAAGAGTAGATTGCTGGTTGCCAGAGGCAGGGAGTAGTGGTTGAGGGAAGTGGATGACGGTGATCAAAAGGTACAAACTTTTAGTTGTAAGATGAAGAAGTTCTGGAAATATGATATGCAGCATGGTGACTATAGCTAACAGTAATATTCTGTATATTTGAAAGGTGCTAAGGGAGGAGATCTTAAAAGTTCTTACAGGAAAAAAATTATACCTATGTGAGGTTATGGATTTTAAAATATATATATGTAAAATCATTATGTTATATGCCATACACTTATACAATGCTATGAGTCAGTTATATGTATCGGTAAAACTGGAAAAAAAGAGATACCCAATGCTTTAAATTAGCTGTTAGAAAAATGATCTTTTTTGTTTATTTTTGGGTCTCTGGAATTATTTGGTTCTTGCTGTTAGTAAAATATCAGCTCATAATACATTAAGTACCTGTTAAATGCAAGATATTTCATTGAAAGAATATTAGATTTGAAGTCAGAGACAAATTACTTAAACCTGCCACAAAAGTTTTACTTTTTTGAGAAACTCTATGCAGGTCAGAAAGCAACAGTTAGAATTGGACATGGAACAACAGACTGCTTCCAAATAGGAAAAGAAGTATGTCAAGGCTGGATATTGTCACCCTGCTTATTTAACTTATATGCAGAGTAGATCATGAGAAATGCTGGGCTGGAAGAAACACAAGCTGGAATCAAGATTGCTGGGAGAAATATCAATAACCTCAGATATGCAGATGATGCCACCCTTATGGCAGAAAGTGAAGAGGAACTAAAAAGCCTCTGGATGAAAGTGAAAGAGGAGAGTGAAAAAGTTGGCCTAAAGCTCAACATTCAGAAAACGAAGATCATGGCATCCGGTCCCATCACTTCATGGGAACTAGATGGGGAAACAGTGGAAACAGTGTCAGACTTTATTTTGGGGGGCTCCAAAATCACTGCAGATGGTGATTGCAGCCATGAAATTAAAAGACGCTTACTCCTTGGAAGAAAAGTTATGACCAACCTAGATAGCATATTGAAAAGCAGAGACATTACTTTGCCAACAAAGGTCCGTCTAGTCAAGGCTATGGTTTTTCCTGTGGTCATGTATGGATGTGAGAGTTGGACTGTGAAGAAGGCTGAACACCAAAGAATTGATACTTTTGAACTGTGGTGTTGGAGAAGACTCTTGAGAGTCCCTTGGACTGCAGGGAGATCCAACCATTCCATTCTGAAGGAGATCAGCCCTGGGATTTCTTTCGAAGGAATGATGCTAAAGCTGAAACTCCAGTACTTTGGCTACCTCATGCAAAAAGTTGACTCATTGGAAAAGACTTTGATGCTGGGAGGGATTGGGGGCAGGAGGAAAAGGGGACGACAGAGGATGAGATGGCTGGATGGCATCACTGACTCGATGGACATGAGTCTGAGTGAACTCTGGGAGTTGGTGATGGACAGGGAGGCCTGGCGTGCTGCGATTCATGGGGTCACAAAGAGTCGGACACGACTGAGTGACTGAACTGAACTGAACAGATTCATATTGTTTGTTTCCTCATCTTTATAATGTACCTAGTATTAATTCTTAACCCTGTTGTCAACACTATTGAAAATAATTATATCGAAACATTGTGTGTGCTCAGTCATGTCTGACTCTTTGCAACCCCATGGACTATAGCCTATCAGGCCATTGGTAAAACATAAATTGCTGATTAGGTTGCTAGCTTATTCAAGGTAAATTCAAATCACAAGTATGGCATACTGGAAGCTCCGTTATCTAATACTAAAAAATATGTTAAATACCATCCTTACCCAAATTCCTGTCTCTACCTGTTCTTCTAGTTATAACCAATTGCTTTCAGTGGCTTCAATATGCTTACACTTTGTTTAATTTTTCTTTTTTATTCTGATGAATTTTTTCTTTGGTGTATAGTTGATTTACAATGTTGTGTTGCTTCTGCTATAGAGCAAAGTGAGTCAGTAATACATATACATTATCTACTCTTTTCTAGACTCTGTTCCCATATTAAATTGATATATTCTCTAGGAAAAGCTTGGGAACTTTGAATTTAAAAATAATTTAAATAAAAATGTTATAAAGCTGGTGAAATCAGTTTCCCTTGGGTTTGTGGGGATAAGGACCATCCTTAGTCTCAGAGCCTTGGTTGAAATTCACTTGAGAGTAACCACTAGACTCTGACCTTGTGAGTGGCTGAGCAGCTGACATGAATGCTTCTTCCATCCACTCCTAAAGTCATAGGAAATTTTAAACTTTAACATTTAAACCCTTTACCTTATGAGCCACCAGGGAAGCCCATTTAAACTCTAGTGGCTGTCAAACTTCCCTGACATAAGATAGCCTTTGCCAAACTGTACTATTTTTAATATATAAGAGTATTCAGTTCGGTTCAGTTGCTCAGTCGTGTCCGACTCTTTGCGACCCCATGAATTGCAGCATGCCAGGCCTCCCTGTCCATCACCATCTTACGGAGTTCACTCAGACTCACGTCCATCGAGTCCATGATGCCATCCAGCCATCTCATCCTCGGTACAGAAAAATTAATAATATAAAGAGATTAGAAATAACCTAAATATCCAGCAATTAGGAATTGGTTAAATTATGATATTAATATATCCAGACTGATGACTATTGTGATTATATGCACAAAAGATTTCATTTTTAAAAAATCTAATAATTTTGAAGATGATGGTGACAATCCAGAAACCTTTCTTTGTTAGCAAATAATTCCTGAGGTATTAGCTCTTTCTCGTTCATGGAAGGGTTTCTTTCTCCCTTCCTCTAAGATTAATCCCAAATGGTTATACAGCCAGCAGCCTGTGCTTTGTACAATAGGGTCTGCACAGAGGTTTGTTCAATTGAATGCTATAAGACACATAACTATTTCTGAGTTGGCTTCAGAAATGTCTTGGTGTTTGAACATTTCTTTTTAAACATTGTTAATGATCATTGAGGATGGACTGACTTGATTTCACAGTGAGTTAACCATCTCTTGTCTTTTTCTCCAGAGTCTCAATTATTTTTGCCAATGAAAGATGAGTCAGGAGCACCTTGCTAATGCCAAATTGGCTCGAATGTCCCCTTTGGAGGTATTCTGCGTACTAGGTTGAGCCGTATGACATTGCCAGTTTTTGACCAGTGTTTATTTACAAAAATAGTTTATATGGTTCACCCTAGGACATCTTTTCCCTCTGTGTCTGGTGAGTGTTAGCTGGGCCCTCAGAGGTAGACACAAAAGAGACGCTTCTGCTGGCTTCCTCCCAATTATGTCTCTGTGCCAACAGGAAGTGGGGGAGGGGTGATGCCAGCTAGCTTTCTCATTAGCTTCTTAAGGACAGAGTGACTGTGGTGGTGTCTCCAAGGGGCTTCTTTTTTTTTTTAGACAATTGTGCCAGTTTGGGGTTTTTAATTACGGTATCCTTTTTTTTTTTTTTTTAATTACGGTATTTTATTATTGCTTCTTCAATTCCCATTCAGATTACCGACCCCTGTAGTTTTAGACAGTGATCAAAACTGTTTGGAAGAAGCCTCAGCCATCAGCATGGTGGCTTGCGTCATTCTGCAGTTTCACTTGAAGCTGTCATGAGGATTTTCTTTTCTGTCAAAGCTAATGAAAAGAATATGTGTTAAGAATTGTGCAAATCTAGTTCATGAAGGGCCAAGAATTCTTTTATGAATTGTTGACATAAAACTAGTACACTTTTGTATTCTGCATGCAAGATTCCTTTCTTTTGAGGAGACAGCCTATGACTTATGGATATGTAGACCCTGGAGTGACTTTGGGGAGAGGTGAACAAGCACCCTTAGGTGCTCAGGATTGGTGGTAGAAGGAAAACAATAACTTCTCTGCCTTCTGTGTTTTCTGTCTCTCTCCTCCGTGGCTGTCTACTGCTTCCTCTGATTCTCTGCCTATTGCAGTAATAAGATACAAGATCAGAAAGTGACCGTATAGATCATCTAGGGCAGTGGTTGTTAACAGTTTTTATTCAGATAAAAACTACAGATTCTTCTCTACCCAGAAAAAGTGAATTGTATATTCACTGTATTTTGAACTTGTTTTAAGAACGTTTATATTCATGCCTGGAAAATCCCATGGACCGATGAGCCTGGTGGGCTATAGTCCATGGGGTCGCAAAGAGTCGGACACGACTGAGCGACTTCACACACATCGCATGTCGCTCTTATAGAATCTGTGAATTCTAGATTAAGAATTCGTGACTAAGGAGTCCTACTACTTTATTTACATGTGGTAAAACTGAGCACCAGGCAGACACAGCAATAGAATAGAAAACTTTCAGTCATAAGTTGGAGAGAGGCTCAAGTTCTGTTCTGTTTCCTCCACTTCTATTTCTCTTCTCTTTCTGTGAGTGTCAGGCTATAGGTCTCATTCTCCTTCCCTTGGGCTTCCCAGGTGGCTCAGTGGTAAAGAATCCACCTGCCAATGCAGGAGATGTAGGTTTGACCTCTGGGTGGGGACGATCCCCTGGAGGAGGGCATGGCAACCCACTCCAGTATTCTTGCCTGGAGAATCCCATGGACAGAGGAGCCTGGCAGGTTACAGTCCATGGGGTCACACAGAGTCCAGACACGACTTGGCGACTAAAACAACAACAACTCCTCCCCTTCTTTACAGGCAGAGCCTCATAAAACCAAACTGGAGGAGGAGGGAGGAAAAACTGACAGACGGGGAGTTTTGTGGGATCTTCCACATCCAAACTAGGAGATGCAGGCAGAGTCTACACCAAAAGCAGTAAAGAACTTGGTCAATTTGTTGAAAAAAATTCAGTTCTTTTAGCCATAAAATCAAATTATTCATGTTTTTATTTCTCAGCTGGATCAACCAACTTGTGCTCTATTGTAGCTGATTTTCCTTATTTCTGCATATTCATCAGCACTAATATAGTTTTAGTGCTTCTTGCTTTTATTTATCTTCTCTTGAAAGAAACCAGCTGAAACAGAGGTCAGAGTTTAAGGAAATTATTTCCTTGACAACATTCAACATTTACTCCATTTCAACTTTATCCCAGCACTGAACCGAGTTACTATCTCTGCCTGGTGGATATGTAGACATAAATGTCACTGATATGGAACACTTTATGATGCGGAGGTTACTATGGACTAATCCTTGTCTAACTGGTTTTGCTTTTACCCCCTTAAATAATGAAGAGATGACAAGGAAAGGCAGGGGTATAACCATTCATGGGCCAATGTTTGTCTTATGTCACAAGTGAAAATGAATGTGGCCTCCCTGTTTGGCATTCAACATGTCATTGGAAAAAGATGGAACAGTTACTCCTGATACTTTTCTATTTTCCAAAGAAGGGAGGCCTTTGGAACCAGAAGCCCTTCACGGCTCTTCTGTCACTGATTCTGTTAAGTGATTTGGGATGAAGGAGGCCCCAGAGTCCCCCAGCTGTAATATGGGAAAATAAAATGTTGCTATTTGGAAAGTTAAACAAGAGATCAATAAAGAGCCCCCTACAAGCGCACACAACAGAAACAAACCTCTGGGGTGTCCACACCGAGTGGGCAAATTCACACCATGTATTATCTTATGCTATTTCACACCTTGCATTTCTCTGGCACTCTTACACAGAAGACTGTAGCTAATGTTGGTCCCTTCTTGGGAAGGTCCTGGGCAGTGTTTCCCAAATTCAGGGCTGTTGTATATCACCTTCATTTTTTTTTTTTTTTTTTTTGGTCAGAATAATGCTCTCTGAGTTGACTCAGACTTTTTTCCTTTTGAATAACTTTTCCCCTCATAATACTGAAAATTTAGTATTGATTGTTATAATTAATGGACTGAAAGGAGATCCAACCAGTCCATCCTAAAGGAAATCAGTCCTGAATATTCATTGGAAGGGCTGATGCTAAAGCTAAAACTCCAATACTTTGGCCACCTGATGCAAAGAATTTACTCCTTGGGAAAGACCCTGATGCTGGGAAAGATTGAAGGCGGGAGCAGAAGGGGTTGACAGAGGATGAGATGGTTGGATGGCATCACTGACTCAATGGGTGTGAATTTGAGTAAACTCTGGGAGTTGGTGATGGACAGGGAGGCCTGCCATGCTGCAGTCCTTGGGGTCGCAAAGAGTCTGACATTACTGAGTGACTGAACTGAACTGATAGACATGTAACTATTAAAATGAAAATCATTGTGTACGCTTAAGATCGTCTTGCATACAGAGCATGTTGGCCTTCCCGTGAGATACCCTGGTCGTGGAGATCCTAGACACCGAGGTGTAGGTCCCCCCTGGGGATGGAGCAACGGCAAGGAGTCTCTAGGAATGACAGCGCTGGAGTGGTTTTATTTCTAGCTGCCAATAGGGAGAGGGTAATCAAACAAAAAAAAGCTGTCTTGCCTCACACAGCAAACTGACTTGGGTCCCTGCCAGTCCTGCCCAGCCTTTCTCCCTTCCCACCTAGCTCCTTCTCCAGGTTTGGGCCCCATCTGTGCCTTGAGCTTCAGCCGCCGGGCTTCCTTTTGGCCACCAGCACTCACAGTGTAGATTTCCGCTTTAGTTCTTATTGTTTGGCCTTTCACTCCTGAAGGACCTGGCGCTTGGGGTGCCAGTTTTATTGGGGGAAGCCCTAGTCTTTTTCTAGCTTCTTCCCTTGCCGTTCCTTGCTTCCATTCATGTCGCAGCAGCTGAGCGCAGAGTGCTGCTTTCCCCGGTCCTCTCTCAGCGTGGAGCGCGACTCGGTTAACTGGAGGCTCCTCTGGCCCTGCGAGCTCTCCCAGGACTCAGCGTGGGCTTGAGTTAGGGTGACCTGGACAGTGTTCTCAGTGGGGAATTTAACCTGGGGCGGCTACTGCTGTCCTCTGCACAGTCCGTTGAGGAGCTGTGTTTTTGGAAAAGAAGCTTGGAAAGAGAAGAGCCAGAATGAGCAGGCTTTTCCTGTTGATTTAAGGCTCCCTAGGTGTGTGGGCAAGTCCTGGCGCTGCTCAGAGGCCTCCGTTGCCTCTGGTGTGAAGTGAGAGCCACGGGAGGCCGAGGACTCAGCCTGGCGATGCGGCGGTCGCCTTGCTCCCTTTCTGTGCAGCACGCAGCTGAGACTGGCAGGGGCTGGCCAGCGCTGTCAGATGGGGCCAGAAACCAGGTCCAAAGCTGAGATGCCTTTGTCCTGCAGCTGGAGGGCAGCTGTGGGAAGGCAGCTGGACAGCCCAAGCTGGTGTCACTTTGCGTGGTGAACCTTGAGGTCAGGGCAGCTTCGTGCAGGGGGACCATGGTAGGCAAAGGGGTGCACGCAGAATGCTGGTGCCAGGAGGTGGGTGCTGGAAGGGGCAGCTTCCCTGAGGATAGAATGGATGAGATGAAACTGCTGAAGCGCTGTGATGCTGGGTGGCCTTAGATAGAATCCTTAGCCTCTCTGAACTCTATTTTCATTGGTAAAATATTACGTCTGCAAGAGACGCAGCAGAACCTAGACTGAGTTCAGCAGATCTCTTCCAATATCAGCACTCTTTGAACTGATTTTATGTGACTCAGACCCTTCATTCAACATGTATTCCATGTTCTCCTCACTTTGAGCACACTTTCTATCTTCTTTGTCAAGAAAATAGCAATGTGTTGGGGATGAAGTTTCTCCATGATGCTCAGGTGCAAGAATGGTCATATTGCACTTAAAAAAAAAAAATTCAAGCTCCAAATTGTCCCTCAAGAGTGGTGATGCTCAGTAGGAGTCATTAATGGAGCACCTTCTCTTTAGGGATAGTCAGACCTCCCGGGAGGATAGCTCAGCCCAGAAAAATCAGAGAGAGAGATCTTCCCCCTCCAGCTTATCAGGGTCATTTATTATCTGGACAGAATGGTCCCTGGTAAGGCTGGAGGCTCCGTTCCCCATGCCTACTCCTCCAGTCTAACCCTGCCCAATGCAGGCAAGGTGGCCAGGTTCTTGTAGCTGGGGAACTCAGCACCGCTCACAGCTTCCCGCCACTTCTCTAGAGAGCCTGCCGTCTTCAAGGAACTGCTTCAGGGAACTGCATGGCTTTCAGCCTCTTGCACATCTTGCTACCTCGTCTGGCCCCTTTCTTCATTCCAGGGAAGTCACCCCCAGGGTCTCACACTCACCTTCTTCAACTGCGGTACACCAACTCTGCCTCCTCTCACCTCAGCTGTGAACCCAGGCACACAGCAGGGTTCTTTACTCCTAATGGCCATTTGGAGAAGCCCAATATGTTTTTTCCAGTAGTCATGTATGGATGTGAGAGTTGGACTATAAAGAAAGCTGAAGACTGAAGAATTGATGCTTTCGAACTGTGGTGTTGGAGAAGACTCTTGAGAGTCCCTTGGACTGCAAGGAGATCCAACCGGTCCATCCTAGAGGAGATCAGTCCTGGGTGTTCACTGGAAGGACTGATGTTGAAGCTGAAACTCCAATACTTTGACCACTTGATGCGAAGAACTGACTCATTGGGAAAGACCCTGATGCTGGGAAGGATCGAAGGCAGGAGGAGAAGGGGACGACAGAGGATGAGATGATTGGATGGCATCACTGACTCAATGGACATGAGTTTGAGTAAACTCCGGGAGTTGGTGATGGACAGGGAGGCCTGGCGTGCTACAGTCTGTGGGGTTGCAAAGAGTTGGACACAACTGAGCAACTGAACTGAACTGAATTAAATAAACACTTGAAAGGAAAGGCTGGGAGGGAGGTGCCATCCTGGTATCCCAGAGACTCACTTGCAGCCCCAGAAGCACAAAAGTCATCCCAGTTCTTCGAGGTGGGACCAGGAAACACAACACAAAGGCTGACTCGTTCGTTCACTAGAGATTACTGCAGTGATGTGAGCAATATCGAATGTGATATCTCAGTGGATTTTCCTGCCGCAGAGCAGCAGGGCACGAATTCCCTGAGGCTCTCGCCTCCCCCACACCCGGACGCAGAGCTTCACTGACAGCTCTCAGACTCTTCCTCCAGTTTCCCAAGAGGTGGTGCCCCCTTTCGTTCTCGGCCCAGCCGGTTAGTCTTGCCAGGATCAGGCTCCAAAGCCATTCTCCTCCTTGAAACGCCATCTTTGCCTCTTGCAGGTGTGTGTTCCCTGCAGACGGTAAGCTTATTCGTTTCCCTGCCATTCATTAAAAAGAAAATCATCTGTGACCTCATGTTCCCTGAAAATATCCCATGTCCCCTTCCCCCTTATCCAAACTTCTTAGGAGAGGAACATGTCCTCAGTGTGACCACTCGAGGTGCCATTCATTCACTCTGCACCCCCTGCAGTCTGGCTTGTGCCCTTGTTAGGGCCCCCAGTGCTCTTCTAATGACAAACTCCAATGGGCGTTTTCCAGTCTTTGTTTTGCGATGCGTTTCTGGGGCATTTGGCAACGCGGATTGTGCACACTGCTGCTCCCCCAAGGTAACAGCATCTTTCCCAGTTCGTCTCATTCATTTCTGTTTCTTCTTAACCACAGGCTCCTCTCTCTGCACCCACCACTCACATGCGTATGTTCCCTAGGTGTCTGTTTCCAGCTCACTGCTTCTCATTACAGCTACTCTTCTTGGGCGAATTTATCTCCTCTCTGGAGTTCAACTACCACCTGTATGCTAATGACTCTCTAATTCGATCTCCTCCTCAGATTCCTTCCCCAAGCTTCAGACTCATCAATTCCATTACCTGTCAGGTACCTTCCCTGGGGATTCATCAGACTTTTCAGATTGGCGTTTTCAAAAACCAAGCAGCACATCCCTCCAAACTCAGTCTCTCTCTGTTGTGTCTCCACCTCTTTACCCGGTGATCCAGGTTATAAAATAATAGCCTTAATGCTTCTGTCTTTCTTACCCTCTTCATCTAACTGATCATTACATTCTGCTGGTTTCCCCTCCCTTGGAATCCTTAAAATCCATCCTCCCATCTGCCAGTGCTCCTGTTATCAAATGTGCCTTCTCTTCCTGGATTGGCACAGTCACCTCAACTGGCTTCCTAGTTTCTAGACTTGCTGCCCTCAATTCTGCTCAATTCAGAGCTACCTCAGTGATCCACGCGAAACACAAGTCTGACCCCGTCCCTGTCTGCTTCCTGGAATCTACACGAGCAAGTTCAGCCTCCCTTCCGGGCACACATGGCCCTCTGTGGCCGGCTCTTGCCTAATTCTCAGGCCTTGGCTCCTTCCACTTGGATTCCAGCAGCAGCCAACCGGTGGTGGTTCCTTGTACACATCTCATTTTCCCTCTATTCTTTGCTTCTGCTTTTAAAATTAAGTGTCAGGCTGGTATTATAAGGGAAGTTTCAAGTTCATCTGCTATTAAATATTAGAGGCTCTGTGCTTGGGGAGGGAGGAAAGAGAAAAGACTCACAGTTACATTCTCATTTCAGCCCCCTTTCTCCCCCACACAGACAAAAAGTATACCGGGCTTGCTAGATTTGTGGGTTCTACTCATTTAAAGCTGCTAATAAGTATTTCAGTCCCGGCTCGGTTTTCACGCCAGGCTGTTCTTCCAAACTGAGGAGACTCTTGTTTGTTACGAAGAGTGTGCTGCCCTCTAGAGGTGGCTTTCAGAGACACAGCAGATACCCACACAACGAACACATTCTACAGCTTCCCCTGTGAAGGGACTTCATAGTAAGACCTGTACTATTACTGCTGTTTGTCCAAAATGTGCTTTCCCCAGTTGCATCATTTTGATTCACAGAATCTTTATGTGCTCCCATAATAGGGTTTGGGGATAAAGCACAGAGTGTGCCTCCAGGGACACTCAATTTGGAGTTAGAGAACTCAAGTTCCAGTTCAAGTTGTTCCACTAAAGCCTCCAAACTTAGATCTCTGACCTGTTAAACAAGGAGTGCAAGACCTCATCCAGAAAACTGAATTATCTGAAATTATATTTTGGCAAAAAAAACTAGGAACAGACTTACCAATAAGTACTTGTTATACACTAAGTATATACAAGGCACTAGGCTAAGAGCTGCTTTGCAGAGGTTATATATTTACATTTGATCTCTAGACAGTTAAATGAAAAATATTTGAAAAGAATCTGGGAGACATTCAAGGCTTCAATTTAAATGGAGGAGTTTAACCCTAACCCTGAAAATGAAACTGAGCTAAAACAAATTAAAACTTACTCTGAGGTTTCCAAGAGTCTATTACAATATGAAAACAGAAGTTAATCACACAACCACACACACACACACACACACACACACACACTTTAATTTGTCAGTAAGCTCTGGTGTAAACTACCTTTAGCCTGATCCTCCCTCCTCTGTTTTCAACCAAAAGAAGAAAAAGGATGTCTTTCATTTAATGACTGAACCAACTGTGATTTCTCTATATCTGTGTAATGACGATTGAAGATGGGTTAAAATTATATTTATTACCTTACAATGGCAGTGGACTCCTGAGAATTTCTTTGAAGTTTCCCCGAGAAAGGGAAAAATGATTAAGACACCATTTGTGTTCATAGTCAGATTGGGAAGAAGAGGCCACAAAGCCCAGCACACAGTAGCTGGGAGACGAGGGGTCTGTGTTCTTGTGAGTCCCCTAGGGGTGGGCGCCAGGTGAGTCCTCTGTGTTGCGGGGAGCCGCATCTGTATGCTGTGCCTACAGTCCTGCTTCTGTGCTGTGTAATGCCCACGCTCCCTTTGGCATCTGCCTCTTTAGGTGGGAGATGCCGCCAAGGTCAAAGCTGGCCTGCTGTGCCAGAAAACTGGTACGGCGGACTGAGTGGATGGAATCTTCTTCTCAGTTACATGTCTTGGCGTCTTTGGACATGATTTCTCACATCAAGCCCATCATTTTCCCTTTCTTCATCAGTTTTACTCTCTGTAAACTGCTGACGTCCTATGGACAATATCGGAGAGAGGTACCTAAGAGAGTATCCCAAACATTTTGAACACATACAAGGCGCTCTTACTTAAAATTATCTCTTTAGATTTCATAGCTAAGGAACCATTTAAAAATCTTTTGGGGGCCTTGACCTACTCCACTCAGAATTCCTTGCTGGAGGCACAACTGGGAAGTAGGTCTTGGACTGAGAAATGAAGAGAGTGAATAGACATGACTAATGGCGCCTATATTTTCCTTCCAGAAAATCATGGCACAACTGTTGGCTAGACCATGGTTGTTAAGAAATTCTCAGTGTCATCCTCCACATGTCAGGCTGAAAACACCAAAACAAAGAAAGAGAAACCAAAATGCAAGAACTGAATTTTATCCTGCTTTCATATTTCAAATGCATTTCAAAGTTCGGTTCCAAATCCTGTGAAGGTAAGACCCTTTGCTTGCTGTTCCATCGCTCTCTGATTTCTGACAATCACCGTAGGCTATTTCCTCCACCCTTGTCATGTTTTGCGCTACTTATTATTCTCCTCTTTCCTTTGTTTTTTCTTCGTAATGCTGATTTACCCTATTAATAGAACTTTAAGTTTGGTGGAGTGAGGTCACAGTATAGGTAGCTTGTAAGACCTAACAGTATATTTCGGTTCAGTTCAGTCGCTCAGTCGTGTCTGACTCTTTGCGACCCCATGAATTGCAGCTCGCCAGGCCTCCCTGTCCATCACCAACTCTTGGAGTTCACTCAGACTCATGTCCATCGAGTCAGTGATGCCATCCAGTCATCTCATCCTCTGTCATCCCCTTCTCCTCCTGCCCCCAATCCCTCCCAGCATCAAGGTCTTTCCAATGAGTCAGCTCTTCGCATCAGGTGGCCTAAGAACTGGAGTTTCAGCTTCAACATCAGTCTTTCCAAAGAACACCAAAGATCTCCTTTAGGATGGACTGGTTGGATCTCCTTGCAGTCCAAGGGACTCTCAAGAGTCTTCTCCAACATCACAGTTCAAAAGCATCAATTCTTCGGTGCTCAGCTTTCTTCACAGTCCAGCTCTCACTGGATAATATGGAATGCTAAGTCTGGAGGAGGAAAAGTTATTTGTATCACTTCTCCCACAAAAACACACTTCTCTGTGATTCAGTCTTTATTTCTGGTGGTGGGTGGGGCAGAGCCACTTCATGTGTGCAGCATGTGGAATCTTAGATATCCGGTCACAGATCAAACCCATGCTCCCCGCTTTGGAAGGGGAGAGTCTTAACCACCAGTCCACCAGGGCAATCCCATGAGTTCTGGTCTAAAGAGACTGCATCTTCAGTGTCAGGACTGTGATTTGGTGGATGGTCTCGCAGCTCTTCGGAGGGAGATCCCATTGCTTTTCCTGGCAGAGGGGGTGTGTGGTGAGCAGGAAGCGGACGCCCTGCCCAGAGGCCAGGGTAATGGGAAACGCAGCAGAACATCCTGTTCCTGGGAGACCTTCTGCCTGGTTGTTTGTGCTCTGGAGACTTGGCTTCTGGCGTTTTTGCGCAGACCTTTGGACCTTGGCAAGGCCACCTGTGTTTCTGTCTTGATGCGTGTGCTAGCCTGGCTCTGGTTATGTGAGTGGTGTGGCAGTGGAGACCAGCTGGACTCTCTCTGCAGAGTTTCCGAAGCACTTTGCTCAGAAATAGAAACTGTTACTTGAGCAAAAAAGTAACAAAGTTTCTTTCCTAATTCTTGCCTGAAGAATGAGGGATTAGGTTTCTGGTTTTAGTGGTGATTTCTAAAGTTTCTGCCTATTGTCAGATACCTACGCAGAACACTTTTAGCTGTGTAACTTGAATAATATATACCAGGAAAGCACCATCAGAGGCTTTTGATAACATAGTGCCAAATGAGGATAATAGCTTAATGATCCCAAGAAAAATCTTTCCAACAGCTTGGTGCTTGGTATTTGTATCAGTAAAATGGAACCAAAATGTAAAAGCAGTATGAATAACAAAACCTTCCTCACTAGGGCTTTGGGAAGGATGCCAGGTAGTCCTCATGAATTATTTTAAATCTCCTGGAAGGAGGGCCCATTTTAAACTCAAGTTATTGCTGTCACTCATTCTTTATCATGACATTGCACACTGTAAATGGGAAATGAAAGAGCGGACGAGTTAAGTGGTGAAGTTAAAACCACACAGAGAGCTGGGGAAAACCCCTAAAAGCGAAGAGGTACATTTGTTTCATCAAGAAACAGCCATATCTGGGCAAAGCCCCAGAGTTTGAAGTGACAAGGACACTTAACATAGACCCTGAATTCACAGACATGTGGGCAAATAACATAGTTACACTGGTGCAGTGCACGTGAAATCACCATGGTCCTTTTCTTCAGAGGAGACAGGAGGTGGGACTTGCTCAGGATGACTCTTCTGTGGTTGATTTGTAGGTGCAGGGAGCAGGTGACCTTGGGGAACCTCCCACCACCAGGTTCCTGATGGAGACCGGGTGGAGAGGCTGCAGGTGGGAAGAGACAGATGCCTTGAAATCTGTGTGGTGGGATCCTAAACTTCATCCCCCCAGACACTTGAAGTCTGGCTTGAACTCATGGCCTTTCAACCAGAAAAGCATTACAGAAAGACCTTATGACAACAGGCTGTGGAATGGAGAAGATGACAGGGTGAGACTTTGTGAGCAGTCAGTATGAAGAGAAAGAAGGAGATTCAGCCAAGAATTATCTTTACTGTTTGCCCCAAGGTTATTTTTTGCAACACATAATGACAACAGTTAAATAAGGGCACAATATTATCTAATTTGTGCTGCTGTCTCCCAGGACCTGGAACATATTCTGCAGGAGCCCGCTTTTATCTCGAGGGTCCTAACAGTTCCCTTTCAACTCAGGTCTCTGTGTGGAAGGAGCTTGATGCCGAAAACCACTGGTTCCTTTTGCCCTCACCTCCCCCTGGTGGTTACCATGGTTTTCATCTTTATTCCAAGTTATACCAGTCTGGTTCAATTTTTATTTCTGTTAATTTTTAATGGCTTAGTAACTCAATGATCCTGGCTTTGAATCTCTTGAATGTGGATTGTCAGTAAGGATTGAATCAGCCTGTTGGCTCCAAATAGGCTCTGAAATCCAGTAACACTCATGGTGTGTTTATTTACTCAGGTGGCTATTGGATCCCAGAAGGAGAAATGGCCAAAGAGTAGAATCCAGTCAAAGCATCTTTGGTTGCCAAGAGAGTTCTGGTTGCATAAGCTCTGCCCTCATGGAAGCATTCTCCCTTCCAAGGAGGATGTGACTGTCCTCTTTTCTTATCACTTACTTTATTTTACAGGAAGCTTTCATATCCTCCCAACCAGTAATCATATCAGATTTGGTTCCAAGCTCTACAAAGAAAATGCTATGATGATTTTCTGATTAGAAATTCACTTATATTACAGCTGTAACTCTATATGCTGAGCCTTATGCAGAATAATGGAAATTAACTAAATAGTCATTAATTCATATCTAAGTGTTACCATCACCACATATGCTGAGGGAAGTATTAGTGAGTGTACTTGCGATGAATGTACATGGAAAAAAATTAAAACAGTGTAATAGAGAAATTCTAGCCCTAGGATTAATAAAATCGTATTTTGTTAAACTCTATTGCCTAAACTATTACATACAAAAGGATACTTTGTTCATAGCATGTAAATAATCATGATTCTCAGTGGGAATTATTTGCATTTTAATTGTCACCAGTAATGAAGAGTTTGTATCTTACTCATCCCCTTGTCATTGGAAAGGATTCGTTACCATAATTCACATTTTTATCATAAGAATGTTATCCTAAAAATTTTGGTTACAGTCTCCTTTTGTAGAATGACTTTCTATCTGACTCTGTTTTGTTTTGTTTGTTTGTTTAAATCAACTGTTGTAACAGTTGATCAAGCTCAACGTGGCTTTTCTGAAAGCCAGCCTGAAGGTTGAATTAGGGATAACAACTTTCACTTTGAGGAGAGGAGCTGAATTTGAGTCCTCATTAGTGTAAGCGCCAGAATAACAACCCACGGTCTTCCTTAATATAGTGGTTCCATTTACATACCATATCCTCAGACTACCTCTACTGCGACTTGCTTAATGTTGTTCTTTAAAATGATGCATCTCTCACTTAAATAAACTTTCCTGAAGTGGAACTTTTAGATAATGACTTCAGATGAAAAACCAGAATTCCCTGCCACGATAGAAGGTAACCATGAAAAGAAATAATGGTGAAAACAAGAAAATATTATTGAGTTCCAGCTAGAAACAGGAGCCTACCAAGGCACTTGAGCCTAAGGATTTCTATCTTTTGGTCTCTCTTTTATGTAGAGAGTTAAGGACACTAAACGGAGACTTTCTTTAGATGTAACGAAGAGTATAGAATAGCTGAGAAGAGTATAGGAAAACATTGTCACAATGTGCTTGAGTGGTGTTAATGCTGAAGCTCCAATACTTTGGCCACCTGGTGGGTGGGAATAACTGACTCATTGGAAAAGACCCTGATGCTGGGAAAGATTGAAGGCAGGAGGAGAAGGGGGCTGCAGAGAATGAGATGGTTAGATGGCATCACTGACTTCAACGGACATGCGTTTGAGCAAACTCTGGGAAATAGGAAAGGGCAGGGAAGCCTGGCGTGCTACGGTCCATTGGGTCACAAAGTCGGACATGACTGAGCGATGGCGGAACAACAATACCTTCCCCTGGCCCCAAGTCATTTTCAGCTTAGAAAACAATACTTCGGTAAAAATGAATTAAACCCTATTAAAACCCCTATGTTTAACAACTGGGGGTTCAGTTCAGTTCAGTTTAGTCACTCAGTCGTGTCTGACTCTTTGCGACCCCATGGACCACAGCACTCCAGGCCTCCCTGTCCATCACCAACTCCTGGAGTTTACTCAAATTCATGTCCATTGAGTTGGTGATGCCATCCAACCATCTCATCCTCTGTCATCCCCTTCTCCTCCCGCCTTCAATCTTTCCCAGCATTGGTGGTGTACAACTCTCCAAGTGAGATCACGTTGAACCTATGGCTCTTGTTCTCCAGAAGTCTCCTTCCTCTTGGGGATTCTCACTGCTGCTGCCGTTGCCACCAAGGTGGCCTTGGGATGTGCCCCCTGGACATCTTGGCTCAAGTAGGAACAGAGCCTTCCTCCTTCACTCCCCTGGGGACATCTGAGAAGAGACTGGACATGTACATAAAACCACAAACCCATGGGATAACAGAAAGGAAATAAGCAGGGAAACTTCCTGCGCCTTTTTATCTTTGGAGTTCCCTTGAGGCAGTGGTTCTCAAATTTTGCTTGCATGGAAATCACCTGGAGGGCTTGTTGAACCAACAGCATGCGGGGCCCACCCCAACATCTTCTGATTCAGCAGGTCTGTGCTGGGATGTGAGACGCTCACCAGAGGCCCGAGGCTGCAGGTCTGGCGATCGCACTGGGATGAACCCCTGTCCAGAGGAGAAGAGACGCGGTGTCCACCTGCCTTCAGCCCAGGCCCCTGTTGGAGGTTATGTGGGCATGGATCCCAGTTCCAAAGTGGAGAGGCAGCCTGTCTCATAAATGAGTTTGAATCTAATTCTCTGTCTCAAGCTAGAACAGCTCTTCCCTCCTGGCTGCCCACACACCTCCCTTGCACTGAGGTCAGGCCACCGTGTTTCTCAAGCCTAAGGTGCGCATTTCCCTCATTTTTGCGTTTCTGAAACTGACATGTATTTCACAGGCGTTGTTGGTCATAGTGCAAATCCGGTCTTAGTTGTTCAAGTTATTTGCACGTGTTTTGGTACTGCCTGAGTGGATTTCATTGTGGCTTAAAATGTTTTTAAAATGATGGTCCTGTGGCTGAGTACCTAAACAAAAAGTGGTTGTGTATGAAGAAAAGCATGGGAACAGGACACTGGGTCCTACGGTTGGTACTGAAGCAAATATTTTGTCATGAGAATGATAGCAGGTCTGTACTTCTAAAAAGCTATGATATTAAGATACTTTTAACTTAAAATAGTAACATTTATAACACAGCCATTTAAATGATGGTGAAAATGTTACTCTCAAAAAAAAATTCCTTTAGGGGAATACATAAGCAAAAAAAAAATTGAAGACCTCAGTTTTACATTGCAGTTCTCTAAATGGTCCTCACAGAACCAACATCTGGCCAAAATGAATTCTTGATCCATGGGAAAATGTGAAAGTAAGGACAGTTTATTCATTTAAAAAGAAATGAAGCTTTTCAGTTACAAGTTCTGAATTCTGAATCAGGTCCTTTCTACATTTTTTGGATTAGAGGGAGTTAAAATATTTTTTAGTTTCAAAATAGTGATGTTAATACAGAACAGCTCCCCCCTTCTCCATATTTCCTTTTAAAGCAACAACCATGGGCTTCATAGAGCCTATATGAAGAGGCTGTATGAATAAAACCAGATTTCATTTTGCTACTGTGACACACAAGTATGACCATAACTTGAAAAGTGTTGCAGTTGAAAGCAGAAAAAATTGCAAGATCCCTGAGAGTACATGGGATAAATGTCCGCATCATGAGATGACTGTTTCAGGCATTGCAGCACAGCTCAGCAGACATGACTTTTCTTAGTAGGTCAGATGGAGAAGGCAATGGCACCCCACTCCAGTACTCTTGCCTGGAAAATCCCATGGATGGAGGAGCCTGGAAGGCTGCAGTCCATGGGGTCGCTGAGGGTCAGACATGACTGAGCGACTTCACTTTCACCTTTCACTTTCATGCATTGGAGAAGGAAATGGCAACCCACTCCAGTGTTCTTGCCTGGAGAATCCCAGGGACAAGGGAGCCTGGTGGGCTGCTGTCTATGGGGTCACACAGAGTCGGACATGACTGAAGTGACTTAGCAGCAGCAATGGGTCAGAAAACAGTGGTGTGGCTCACAGGTGATGATGCTTTAGGTTTGATCAGTCATCCCAGCACCTGGATGAACCCCGGTTCAATACAAATGTGCTGAATGAATTGATCGCTAAAGAACTTGGATTAAAGCTCCTGCATGGATTATCACTTTGTATTTACCTTTGTGAACTTCATAGAGCTAATGTTGTTCAGTCACCATTTCCTCCTCCAGGGGCTCTTCCCAACCCAGGGATCGAACCCATGTCTCCTGCATTGGCAGGTGGATTCTTTACTCCTTGAGGCACGTGGGAAGCGCCTCTTCTTGTATAGCCTGGTATATAGTTAGTGCTAAAATGTGTTGAATATATGAGCAATATGGAACAGCTGAAAATTTCTCCCAGTACGAATTTTTTTTCTCATTAGCTAATAGTTTAGCTTTTTTGAGTATTAATCTCATTATTCATCCAGGGCCAAACATGAGTATCAATCAAATGACGTGAGAAGGAAATTCCTTATTAACTATGAAAGCAAGCAGTGGTTCATATGCCATGAAGAGAATTCAGATTAGAATGAATGAGAATCAGGCAGACGGAATTAATATTCTGACAACTGGGCCATGATCTAGTGAGAAATTAAACATAGTCTCCTTTTCCTTTATGTCCTCATTTATTTTTGTTGGGGTTTGTGGGGATATGCTGGCTTAATTTGATTTTGTTGAGTGTATTTTTCTTGGGACTGGAATAAGTGACTAATACCTGGAAAGTGGATGGCAGGCATGCTGAAGTGAGGGGCAGAGCAGACAGAATTTCTGTGTCAAGCGCAGTTTCTCAGGCTGGATTATATTTGAGATTTGTTTGTATTGGTTCTTTCCTTTTCTCGTGACACAAACCTCTGAAAAACCACATCAAGTGGTTAAGCGTGGAATCACAGGATGCAACGTCTCTTCGACACAAGAGGTCAGCATTTCAACACAGATGAATGGGATGAGGGTTTGCCTTCAGTTCTGCTGCTTTTCATGGGCTTGATGTGCGAGGGTGTAATTTGTCTTTTGCACACCGCTTTCATTTCCAGTTTAGAATGTAGACGGCTCCCTTTTAATTAGTCTGCTAGTGCTGTGGGAAATGGTGTCTAACAGCGAGTCTTCCCAGTATTACTGCCCCCCCCCCCCGCCCCTGCCATGGTTTCAGAAAGCTTCAGTCACCTCTTGATTTATATTAATTTTCCTTTCCCTAAAAGAGGTCCTTAAACTGAGAAGTCTTTAATCTGTGCTTGCTTAATAAATGTCTTGGATTATTTCCTAGACTGCACTATTTTATTGATGCCAATTTGCCAAGAAAAAGGGCTGTGGGATGAGTGAGACTGTATATTGATTCTGGGTTTATTTGGGACTTTTGACTTAGCATTGGGTTTCATGATCATGGCTCTTTTTTTCAAATTGAAGTACAGTTGGTTTACAGCACTGTGTTTCAAATGTACAACAAAATAATTAAGTTATATATATGTGTGTGTAGAAATGGCAACCCACTCCAGCGTTCTTGCCTGGAGAATCCCAGGGACGGGGGAGCCTGGTGGGCTGCCGTCTATGGGGTCGCACAGGGTCGGACACGACTGAAGCGACTTAGCAGCAGCAGCAGCATATTTACTTTTTCAGATTATTTTCCATTACAGGTTATTATTAGATATTAAATATAGTTCCTTATGCTATACAATAGATCCTTACTGATTATATGTTTTATATATAGTAGTGTGTATCTGAGAATGTTAAACTCCTAATTTATCCCTCTTGGCCTTTCCCCTTTGATAACTATAAGTTTGTTTTCCATGTCTGTAAGTCTATTTCTGCTTTGCAGATAAGTTCATTTGTATCGTTTTTTAAGATTCCACTTATAGGTGATACCAGATGCTATTTGTTCCAGTTCCTTCACTTAGTATAATAATCTCTAGGTCCTTCCATGTTGCTGCGAAATAGTGCTATTGCATTCTTTTTATGGCTGAGTAATATTCCATTGTGGACTTCCCAGGTAACTTGGTAGTAAAGAACCCACCTTTCAAAGCAGAAGACTTGAGTTCAATCCCTGGGTCAGGAAGATCCCCTGGAGGAAGAAATGCAGCCCACTCTTATATTAAGGAAATCCTGGGAAATCCCATGAGCAGGGGAGCCTGGCAGGAAGGGGTTGCAAAGAGTTGACACAAGTTAGTGACTAAGTAATGGAGAAGGCAGTGGCACCCCGCTCCAGTACTCTTGCCTGGAAAATCCCATGGACGGAGGAGCCTGGTGGGCTGCAGTCCATGGGGTCGCGAAGAGTTGGACATGACTGAGCGACTTCACTTTCACTTTTCACTTTCATGCATTGGAGAAGGACATGGCAACCCACTCCAGTGTTCTTGCCTGGAGAGTCCCAGGGACAGGGGAGCCTGGCTGGAGGCCGTCTATGGGGTCGCACAGAGTCAGACACGACTGAAGTGACTTAGCAGCAGCAGCGGCAGCAGTGACTAAGTAGCAGCAGCACATGCAATATTCCATTCTGCGTGTGTGTGTGTGTGTGTGTGTGTGTGTGTGCGTGTGTGTGTGCGTGTGTGTGTGTGCATGTGTGCCCGCTTCCCGGGTAGCTCAGCTGGTAAAGAATCCGCCTGCAATGCAGGAGACACTGGTTCGATTCCTGGGTCAGGAAGTTCCCCTGGAGAAGGGAACAGCTACCCATTCCAGTATTCTGGCCTAGAGAATTCCATGGACAGTGGAGCCTGGCAGGCTGCAGTCCATAGGGTCACAAGGAGTCAGACACGACTGAGCGCCTTTCACATGTATTTGTGGGTGTGTACCCCACATCTTCTTTATCCATTCATCTGTCGATGGACAGTTAGGTACCTTTCCTGTCTTGGCTCTTATAAATAGTGCTGCTATGAATGTTAGGGTGCATGTATCTTTTCAAATTAGAGTTTTCATTTTTTTCTAGGTATATGCCCAGGAGTGGGATTGCTGGATCATATGATAACTCCATTTTCAGTTTTTTAAAGAACTTTCAGACTGTTGTGCACAGTGGGTTACCTTTTCTCCATATCCTCTAACATTTATTATTTGTAGACTTTTTGATGATGACCATTCTGATGGGGTGAAGTGATACCTCGTAGTTTTGATCTGCATTTCTTTAATAGCAATCTGAGCATCTTTTCATGTACATATAAGAGCATCTGTATGTCTTCTTGGAGAAATGTCTATTTAGGTCTTTTGTTCATTTTTTAGGACTGGGTTGTTTGTTTTTTAATATTGAGCTGAATGAGCTGTTTATATATTTTGGAAATTAATCCCATTTTGGTCACATCATTTGCAAATATTTTCTCCCCTTCCACGGATTGTCTGTAATTTTGTTTATGGTTTCCTTTATGCAAAAGCTTTTAAGTTTAATTAGATCCCATTTGTTTTTATTTCCATTACTCTAGGAGATGTATTCAAAAAATATTGCTGCAATTTATGTTAAAGAGTATTTGCCTATGTTTTCCTCTAGGAGTTTTATAATATCCAGTTTTACATTTAGGTCTTTGATCCAATTTGAGTTTATTTTCATGTATAGTTTTAGAGTGTTCTAATTCTTTCTTTTACATGTGGTGTCCAGTTTTCCCAACACCACTTTATTGAAAAGATGGTCTCTTCTCTCTTTATATTCTTGCCTCCTTTGTTGTAGATCAGTTGACCACAAGGTTCTGGGTTTATTTCTAGGCTGTCTATCCTGTTCCATTGGTCTATGTATCTGTTTGTGTGTGTGTGTGTGTGTGTGTGTGTGCCAGGACCATACTGTTTGATTACTATATGGTAATCAAGTCAAACTTTGTAATCCGTTATGAAGTCATGGACTATGATTCCTCCAGCTCTGTTCTTTTTCAAGATTGTTTGACTATTTGAGGTCTTCTGTGGTTGCATACATATTTTAGTTATGTGAAAAATAGAGTTGATAATTTGATAGGCATTGCATTGAATCTATAGATTCCCTTGGGTAGCATAGTCATTTTAACAACATGGATTCTTCCAGTCCAAGGACGTGGAAGATTCTTCCATCTCTTTATGTTATCTTCAGTTTCTTTCATCATTGTCCTAATCATTTTCAGAGAACAGCTGTTTTGCCTCTTTGGACAGGCTTATTCCTCGGATGATCATTGCTTTTGGATCTGCCCTTTCACTGCCGTTTCTAACTCAGTGTAAATGCTTGCTGCAGTATGTCTTGGGACATGCTATATGTTCCTCATAATTTAAAAAGAAATTGCAGTAGAGTTCACTCCGTTTGGTGAAAATTTCTATTAATTTTGACAAGTGAATAGTCATGTAGTGAAAGTGAAAGCAACAATTAGAACTGGACATGGAACAACAGACTGGTTCCAAATAGGAAAAGGTGTACGTCAAGGCTGTATATTGTCACCCTGCTTATTTAACTTATATGCAGAGTACATCATGAGAAATGCTGGGCTGGAGGAAGCACAAGCTGGAATCAAGATTGCCGGGAGAAATATCAATAACCTCAGATATGCAGATGACACCACCCTTATGGCAGAAAGTGAAGAGGAACTAAAAAGCCTCTTGATGAAAGTGGAAGAGGAGAGTGAAAAAGCTGGCTTAAAGATCAACATTCAGGAAACAAAGATCATGGCATCTGGTCCCATCACTTCATGGGAAATAGATGGGGAAACAGTGGAAACAGTGTCAGACTATCTTTTTGGGCTCCAAAATCACTGCAGATGGTGATTGCAACCATGAAATTAAAAGACGCTTACTCCTTGGAAGAAAAGTTATGACCAACCTAGATAGCATATTCAAAAGCAGAGACATTACTTTGCCAACAAAGGTCCATCTAGTCAAGACTATGGTTTCTCCAGTATTCATGTATGGATGTGAGAGTTGGACTGTGAAGAAAGCTGAGCGCTGAAGAATTGATGCTTTTGAACTGTGGTGTTGGAGAAGACTCTTGAGAGTCCCTTGGACTGCAAGGAGATCCAACCAGCCCATCCTAAAGGAGATCAGTCCTGGGTATTCACTGGAAGGACTGATGCTAAAGCTGAAACTCTAATACTTTGGCCACCTCATGGGAAGAGTTGACTCATTGGAAAAGACCCTGTTTCTGGGAGGGATTGAAGGCAGGAGGAGAAGGGGACGACAGAGGATGAGATGGTTGGATGGCATCACCGACTCAATGGATGTGAGTCTGAGTGAACTCCAGGAGTTGGTGATGGACAGGGAGGCCTGGCGTGCTGCGATTCATGGGGTCGCAAAAAGTCAGACACGACTGAGAGACTGAACTAAAATGGGTAAGAAATGCTTTTATAATGCTTTTAGTTCCTTAAAAGAATTGTTACTTTTGTCATAACCTGTTCCTCCCTAGTTTTTCCCATCTCGGTTACCAACATCACCATTCATCCAATTACTCAGGCAAGAAACTTCATTACCGTCTCTGTTCTCAGCTTAGAAAATTTCCCGTCACAAAGCAGACATTCAATAAACATTTGTGGAGAAAAAGAGCACTTGGACAAACATATACGCTTGAATGTCTGAAGTCTGATTGGTCTGCACTGCTTTCACATCACAGGTTGTAAAGGCTTCCGCATGAACAGTCAGCCTCAGACATTTGGCACGTAAAGCTCGGCATGCTTTTTGCTGTGCTTCCTCGTGTTTAAGGTGGTTTGAAATAATCGACCATATTTTGTCATGCTGTGAGATGATTTATTTTTCTCAATTCGTGTGTCCATTGCTTCCCTTCACGAATAATCGATTTATGAGGTTGTTGTCATGTACCAAACCCTGTGTGAGCCCTGGTGATGAGGATGTGAACGATGGAGTTATCTTCTCTGCCCTCAGGGCGTTTGCAGTTTGGCAGGAGAGGCAGACAGAACAAATAATGACAAATGTCCCTTGTCATGTTGGTGTGATGTATTAAGGGAATGTGTCACAGGTAACGCTCGACTTAGCCTGAGATGGAATCAGTAAAGCCTTCTGGGGGAGGCGACATCTGAGGCGATCTGAGAGCAGGGTGGCAGTGGGCAGGCGAAGAACAGGGGTGCATGTTTCAGACAGAGGGGACAGCGTACAGAAGGGGGGAAGAAACGTTGCTTGTTAAAGACAAAACAGCAACAACCCCAACAATCTGGAAGAAGGCCTGAGGGGTTGGATCAGGGTGAGTGGGTGGGAAAAGGGATGTGAAATGAGACCAAAAAAAAGCCAGCTAGAACCAGATCACAAGGGGCCTCAAAGAGCAGAGTAAAGATTTTTGGCCTTAATCCCAACAGCAATAGGCAATTTGAGGGTTTATAAAGAAAGCAACACAATTGTAGTTTTCACTTGTAAAGTGAGACTTCAGCTTCAGTGGGGAGATCGATTAGAGAAGGTAACGATGAATGCACAGGCGGACACCAGTAAGATGACTGTGTTCAACCTATTGACAGTGAAAGTCGCTCAGTCATGTCAGACTCTTTGCAACCCCATGGACTATACAGTCCATGGAATTCTCCAGGCCAGAATACTGGAGTGGGTAGCCTTTCCCTTCTCCAGGGGATCTTCCCAACCCAGGCATCGAACCCAGATCTCCTGCATTGCAGGCGGATACTTTACCAGCTGAGCCACAAGGGAAGCCCAAGGATACTGGAGTGGGTAGCCTAGCCCTTCTCCAGGGGCTCTTCCCAACTGAGGAATCCAACCAGGGTCTCCTTCATTGCAGGCAGATTCTTTACCAACTGAGTTACTGTTACCACATCATAAATCCCTCCAAAGCTTAGCAGCTTACAGCAAACACCCTCATCATTCGTGATTTGGGACCCTGGCCTGGCTTGCCTAGAGACACTGGTTGAGACCTCACAGGGCTACAGCCCAGGTGTCTGCCAGGACAATGCCACGTCTCAGGCCCACGGGAGGGAGGGCCACATCCATGCTCACTCATGTGGCTGTTGACCAGAATCAGTTCCTCTGGGACTACTGGGCTGGGGACTTCTGGTTCTTGTGTGATAGTTGTTGTTGGAGGCTTCTGTTCGGTTCTGTGCCATCCGGGTCTCCACGGGGCGGCTCTCAGCATGGCGGCAGCTGGATTCCTTCAGAACCAGCAAGTGAGAGAATGAGAAGGAAATGAAAGCTCGAGTAATCTTGTCACCCTCTCAGCAGTCGCATCCCATTGTGTTCACTGTGTTCTATTAGAGGTGGAGGGTGAGAGGGCCATACCACAGTGTGAATAGCAGTGGGTGGACATCGCTGGGGGCCGTCGTAGAGGCTGCCACCATGTGGCTGTTCTGATGATCTGATTCAGAAAGATGCAGTTTGACCTTAGGGGGTAGGAGATAGAATTGGCAAAACTTGATAGTTGCTTTGGATATGGTGGATAAAGAAATGAGAGATTGTAAAGACTGCAGATTTCAGGCTCGAGCACCTGAGGTGATGCCAGCACTGTTCACTTGCAGTGACATCCTGCAGGAATGGAGAGATAAGTTCAGTTCTGGGCATATTAGGTTTCAGGTGACTCTGCAGTATCTAATTTGAACATCAGACAGGTGGTTCTGTATTCAGATTTGGAGCTCATAAGAAAGCTATGGGTCAGATGATTGTTGTTGTGTAGTAGCTCAGTCATGTCCAGCTCTTTGTGGCCCCATGAACTGCAGCATGCCAGGCTTCCCTGTCCTTCACTATCTCCTGGAGTCTGCTCAGACTCATGTCCATTGAGTCAGTGATGCCACCCAACCATCTCATCCTCTGTTGCCCCCTTCTCCTCCTGCCCTCAATCTTTCCCAGCATCAGGGTCTTTTTCAGTGAGTCAGCTCTTCACATCAGGTGGCCAAAATATTGGAGCTTCAGCTTTAGCATCAGTTCTTCCAGTGAATATTCAGGATTTATTTCCTTTAGGATTGACTGGTTTGATCTCCTTGCAGTCTAAGGGACTCTCGGGTCTTCTCCAGCACCACAGTGTGAAAGCATCAATTCTTCAGTGCTTAGCCTTCTTTATGGTCCAACTCTCACATCCATACATGACTACTGGAAAGATCATAGCTTTGAGTATATGGACCTTTATCAGGAAAATGATGTCTCTGCTTTTTAATATGCTGTCTAGGCTTGTCATAGCTTTCTTCCAAGGAGCAAGCGTCTTTTCATAGCTGCAGTCACCATCCACAGTGACTGGAACCCAAGAAAATAAAATATGCCCCTGTTTCCACATCTATTTGCCATGAAGTGATAGGACCAGATGCCATGATCTTAGTTTTGGGATGTTGAGTTTTGAGCCAATGTTTTCACTCTTGTCTTTCACTCTCATCAAGAGGCTCTTTGGTTCTTCTCTTTCTGCCATTAGAGTGGTATCCTCTGCATTTCTGAGGTTGTTGATATTTCTCCCAGCAATCTTGATTCAAATGATAGAGCTTGCATTTGTCAGCATGGGGATGGTAATTAAAATCTGTCTGGGCCCCTGGAAGCACAAATTTTCCAAGAGACAAGAGGTCACTGGGAATGGGGTGAGTAGGCTCTAATTCTACCCTGGTTCCTGGATTCATCCATTCTACACATTGGAGACAGAATAACATGTAATGAACATTGGCATAAGGTACATGTTACATCCTGAAAGCAACACCCTGACCTCACTGGGTGTCATTTCCAGGCTGTAACCTTAGTTGTCCCTTCATGAAGCTATTCCAGCCTGTTTAAGGACAGTAGTGTCTGGGTTATGCAGAATGTGAGAGACTAGCAGCAGTCTGAGTTTATTTTGTACCAGCGTACCAAGCTGACCCACCTATGAACCAGACCTAGCTACTTTCTTCCTCCATCATTAGATGGGTTCTCGGGTATTATATAACAGGGTCATTCCAAAATGCCCACATCTTGGAGCCTTTAGATCTTCTCCTTGGAACTCTAATGAGACTACCCTGGCATCTTCACCTCATTTAACATGAAGCAGTGTCTTTGACACTTATGTCCTAAGAGTCATCTCAGAAATGCATTAGAATCAGCTCCAGAGCTTGAAGGAAACTGGAGGTGCCACTGAAAGAAAAAAGACCCAAAACCAAGGGAAAGGCACACAGACTGGTGAAAGCGATTTGAGGGGACCAGCAGACCACCCTTGATGTCTACTGCAAAGTCATAGGGGTGGATGATGTGAAGAGAGTGTAGAGAGAGAAGAGCAAGGATTTCAGATAAAGCCCTCCCAACATGACCCCAGTAGTCAATGGTTAAGAAGAAATTGCCGACAAATGAGACAGGAACAAAGTTGCATAAGAGATAATGCTCAGGTGGAAAAAAAAGGATCATTCCATTGAATTGGCAGGTGCTAAGTCATTAAGTTAGCTGAGAGCTCAGATACCTTCAATGGATGTAGTGTCAAGTGATGATGATGACCTTGGTGAGAGCAAGTGAGACAGTGAGCCCAGGAACCAGATTTCACATGAAGAGGGGAAGAGAAGAAAATGAAGCCAAGTTAAAAAAAAATAACACCAGAAGGAAGGAAATAGGGTGGTGGATGGAAAGACTAGGGGGTTATTTTAAGGTTTTATTCTGTATTTGATTTTTAAAGAAAAAAAATTTGCAGAGACATGAGCATGGCTAAATGCTAGTGGGAAGGAGCTAGGAGACACAGAGGGAGGGGGCATGGTGGGGTAGGAGGGAGAGAAAGAGGCAAACTGAGATTCTTTTGTACACAATTTTGGGGAAGAAAAATCTAGAGAAGAATTTAAGCATGGATGGAGAGATTGATTTTCATGGGAAGAGGCAACCTCTGCTTTGAAACAGGAGGGAGGAGGATGGGAGAATTTAGGAATTTGGTGTGAGAAGCTGAAATTATATAATTTCAACCTGATGACTTATTCTCCTTGAGTAGGAGTTAAGGCCCTGTGAGAAGAGTCTCAGAGTCAGAGGAAGTAGGAGGTGTGAGGTTGGTGGACAGTGTCTAAAAGGAAGCTCAGCTAGTGTGCAGAAGGTGGACAGATGACTTCAGCAATGAGAATTAGAGAATGGTCTTGCCAGGTAACACGCAGCTCACCAGGTTCAGGGTCAGCTCAGCAGGTCCAGGGTTGGCAGAGAGTAGATGATACATGTCTAAAGCATGGACATGCTGCCAACCCTGAGATACTTGGTAAACTAGAAAACAAGCAACTTTTATTAGAAGGGAAGTGGTATTAGCTTTAGTTAGAGGAAGATTAGAGGTTAGGTTAGAGGAAGTTGGGTTTAGTTATGAGCAGAAAGTAGAAAAGTGCTAAGTTTGAGGTTGTGGAGTTGTTTGTTGTAGAGCTGGGCCTTCTAGAGGGAAAACCCAAAGGGAGCAAAGATTAGAGCACATATAAGGTCAGGGGGAGGGCTTCCCTAGTGGCTCAGAAGGTAAAGAATCTCCCTGCAATGCAGGAGACCCGGGTTCTATCCCTGGGTCAGAAAGATCCCCTGGAGAAGGGAATAGCAATCCACTCCAGTATTCTTGCCTACAAAATCCCATGGACAGAAGAGACTGGTGGCTAAAGTCCATGGCGTTGCAAAGAGTCAGACATGACTGAGGCACTGATACCCAAGGTCAGGGAGAAGAAAGCAGAGCATTATACAAATAAGCTAACAAGAAAAATACTCTAATTTTTTTTTCTGGTGTCTTTTAACCAGTGAAGACACCGTTGTTTTCTACTCAACAGTATAACCTGTTTCTTAGCCAGTGTAACCAATTGGGATGATTTGAAAAATTGAATTAAAATAAATCTTACCAGGAATTGAAGTTTATTAGTTGCTCAGGTCTAAACTAAGCTATTGGTTTTAAGGCTACATTCATGTTTGGGTATTAAAATACACCATTTTTGCTGTGATGATAACTAAGTATAATCATTTCTTCTTTCTATCCTTGACTTTACTCTGATATGACTGTTTTAAGATATTTTTTGTGATCTACTTTTTATTTTTAAATGCAACATATATAACTGTTCATCAAAAACTGGCTGCAGATATTCCATTTCTATCTGGAGGCCTGTTATCATGAGTCTTTCAAAGACCATTTGGGTCAGTGAAAAGTGAAAGTCACTCAGTTAAGTCCCACTCTTTGTGACCCTCTGGGCTGCAGCCTGCCAGGCTCCTCTGTCCATGGAGTTCTCCAGGCAAGAATACTGGAGTGTGTTGCCTTTCCTTCTTCAGGGGATCTTCTCAACCCTGGATTGAACCCAGAGAGACATACAAATTTATAGAGAAGAGCAGCTATACCTTTATCTTTCAAAATCAGGGCATGTTGGCAGCTGAGAAGTGTTCACTATTGTCAATTTCATACTGCATGAAACCTGAGTGTTTTAGAAAATAAAGAATGAAAAGTAGGTTGGATTGGAACTGTTGGTAGAATGCTGTGCTTAGGGTCTCTGTAAGTAACCCTGTGTTGCATTCTGTAAGCAAGAAGGTGCCACTAAACTCCTTGCTGATGGTGACATTCACCATCAGAACTGAACTCCAGTAGGATAACTCTTGGCTGCTTTGTGGAAGTTGGAGTGAAAAGCAAAAGGCAGAGAGACTAGAGGCAAAAGAAAAGTGACATAGTCTAGGTAAGAAATATTGAATCGAGTCTATACAAATGACCACTATGCAAACTGGTTGGCAGGCAAGCGTTTTTTACCACCAGCGCCACCTGGGAAGATACCAAACAAAGATGGTAAAAGAACCAAACTCTTTTCTGTTTCTCCTCTAAACATTTCTGACACCAAGTGCCTTTTTTTCCCCCCACACTAATTTTCCAACTTCCTGGACACCAATTAGATAGGTGCCCTACAATTCAGTTATAACACTGTCTGGAGTCAGCTTAGACCCCACAAGTTAAGAGCTCAGTCCCCAAAGGCTGCCCTCCCCGGAGGGTCAGACATCGGTCACAGCTCCATGCTGTCATCCGCACTCTGGCTGACCAGCTATGAATCAGAGGTTTCTGTGACCCCCACTCCCCTTCAGTTTGACAGTGTGCTGGAATGGCTCACAGGACAGGACTCAGAAACAATTTATTTACTATATATCTATCTGTATATCTACTATATACTATTCAGTTCAGTTCAGTTCAGTCGCTCAGTCATGTCCGACTCTTTGTGACCCCATGAATCACAGCACGCCAGGCCTCCCTGTCCATCACCAACTCCCGGAGTTCACCCAGACTCACGCCCATCAAGTCAGTGATGCCATCCAGCCATCTCATCCTCTGTCGTCCCCTTCTCCTCCTGCCCCCAATCCCTCCCAGCATCGGAGTCTTTTCCAATGAGTCAACTCTTTGCATGAGGTGGCCAAAGTACTGGAGTTTCAGCTTTAGCCTCATTCCTTCCAAAGAAATTCCAGGGCTGATCTCCTTCAGAATGGACTGGTTGGATCCTATTTATTTACTATATATTTATATATAGTATTAAGTAATAATTAATTGTTATTTACATATTTATATATTATATATTTACTATATCCTTTTATTATAAAAGGATATAACTCAGATGCAAGAAGGCACAAGGCAAGGTATGGGGAAAGGGAGGGGAGCTTCCATGTCGTCTCCAAGGGCACTGCCTTCCAAGTACCTCCATGCATTCACCAGCCAAGAAGTTCTCTGAGCCCCTTTGGTTGTTAGGATTTTCACGCAGGCTGTGTTACATTGGCACGATTGATCAGATCATTGGTCCTTGGTGATTAACTCAGCCCCCAGCCAGGTAAAGGGCAAGGACTGAAAATTTCAATGCTCTCAAGGCTGAGCCCTCTTGCATCCAGCCCAGCCATCCAGCAGTTACCACATTAGCATCAACACAGGTATGGTTGAAAGGGGCCTCTCATGAATAACAAAAGCTGCTCCTCTTTCCCTGCCACTTAAGAAATTTCAAGGGTTTTAGGAGTGCTGTGCCAGGAACTGGCGACAAGAGCAAAATATTTCTTATTGTATCACAATACCACAGATGGGGATGGAGTAAGCTGTACAACCCACACTTGATTGGCAACTGGGTAAACTGCCTGATTCATCCAATTATACTAGAAAGGTCATGATTCCTGAACTTCACTGCTCCTACTTCAATTAAATCCTTCCCCACATGCACCCAAATATCTCCCTGAGCCATGTAGACTCTGTCAGAAAGAACAGCACGTTTCCTGACACCCATAACATTAGGGAGAAGGGAGGGAAAACAGTTGCGTAATTACTGTGGCACAATTGCAATTGAAACTGATTCTGCCAGCCTGAAATTGGCTCCTGGTCTCCCCTGCTGACATTTCAGACCTTCATTATAAGTGAAGAACCTTGGTAACCGTGTCACACATTTTCCTGCGGTCTGAAACATACTCATTTAATGAGATGATGACCTTTATTTATCTACAGAATGTGACACCATTAGCCAAACACACAGAGTGTGTTAGCCAAACACACAGAGTGAGGTTGAGACAATGATTTGGAACCCACAATTTAGATGTTTTTCTGAAAAACATCTGGGCAAAAATGAACAGAAATGTCCTCTATTACTAGGGATTGTGATTTAAGATCAGATGCACTGTAACTCGGGTGTAGGGTGTAAATAATAGGGTGTATAACTCTTTACTCATATTCAATGCCCCTTTTGAAAAAACGTTAATGCTTATCTGACCCTTTGAAATGAGGTTTGGTCACATGACTTGCTTTGTTTGAAGAAATGTGATGGCAGTGATGCGCATGTCCTTTCCAGATGGACGTTTAAGAACCAGTGCATTTTTTTTCAGGGCTGCCCTTCTCTTCTGCCTTGGCAACTGATGGTTGTAGCATCTCCGGCTGGATCACTGGGTGAGGACGCAGTGGAGGCATGGAGCTAGCATGTAAAGGGAATGTATTATGAGCGAGAGAAACCTTTGCTGTGTTAAGCCACTAGGATTTGGAGTTGTTTGTCACCAAAACGTAGTCAACCTATCTTGACTGATAAAAGGTGTATATTTCTACTGCACACCTCTATTATATATATGGAGTCATTTTTATAAGAAAGAAACATTGGGGGGGAAAGGCAGTGTGGGTGTAACAAGAAAATTTGGTAGAAAATAGTCTTTAAATTGTCACTAGAAATTGGTGAAAATAACCTACTTGTTCTTTCATGTTTAACTATATACTGCTATAAAAATCATCAAATATTTTGTTTCAAGTGCTTAGGGGTAGAGAAGGAGGTGGAGGAGTTGGAACTTGAAAATAATAAATGTACAAAGAAATGGAAAGTTCTCCAGATTTTCTAAAAGGATCAAAGAAGTGTGAACTAATAGAAATGTCTGTAACCGCAGAGAGCCAAAAAAAAAAAACTGTTGGCTGGGTGTTTTTCTGACTCCTCATCTAGAATTAGCCTGTGAATGTCAACCCACTCTGCTTGGCTCATCTTAGAGGATCATTCCAATGCTTGGAATATTGAAGAGATCTGTCAGATCTGCCCCTGACACATGAGGTAGGTCAAGTACGGCAGCCAAAAACTAGTCAGAACTCAAGAAAAGTCTTCAAAGAGCCTTTCTGTAATTGCTTAAGACCTTATCAGGTCAATATGTTTGTTTTCTTGTTTCAAAAGGATTTCTTTATGTCTCTTAAGAGTGTTTCTCAGAGTGAAATGTGAATTGAAAAGTCAGATGAGACGCATTTACGTTTCGCAATATGATTATCACCATAGCAGGGCTTCCCTGATCGTTCAGTTGGTAAAGAATCTGCCCGCAATGCAGGAGACCCTGGTTTGATTCCTGGGTTGGGAAGGTCCGCTGGAGAAGGGATAGGCTATCCACTCCAGTATTCTAGCCTAGAGAATTCCATGGACTATACCCATGGGGTCGCAAAGAGTCGGATATGACTGAGTGACTTTCACTCACCACTATAGCATTAGCTAACACCTCTATTATATCACATAGTTTTGTGTGTGTGTGTTAAACAAAATAAAATATGGAGAACAGTTAAGGCATAATCTCTTAGCAACTCTGAAGTTTATGGTATAGTATTGTTGACTATAATCATATATGAATGTATCAAATCAGCATGTTGCACATGTCAACTACAGCTCAAAAAAAGTCTGAAAATATAAAAGCAGGACCGGACTATAGTGATCTTTGAAGAAAGTAAGCTTGAGTTGCTTCATCTGACTTGATGTGGTTATCTTTAATTGCTTTGCAGGGTGTGTATGTGTGTGTGTGTGGAGGGAGTGCCAAGAAATTAGACATGATATTATTGACCAGTCAGCTGTTCGCAGGGGATTCGAGCAGGTTACTTAAGAGATGTGGCATCCATCATTCAATGCAGTAAGGAGCCCTGGTTTTAGATCTTTCTCCAAGCAGGAAGTATCCACTTTCACAAACAGGATTTACAGCATCCCTTTAAACACAATACCTAGAGTAGAATGATTCTGCCTAAAAGAACCAAAGTCTAAGTGAAACATGCTTACGTTTACTGGACAGGTATGCTGTCTTACTTGGCCGTAAGGTGCGTTTGCTGAAAATGCCTGGCTGTGGTGGGGGTGCACAAGTGTGACGGTGGTGGCGGCGGAGCGCAAGTGTGGCCTAGAGGAGCTACCCCAGACCCAAGGTCAGGGGGAGCCGTGAAGAGATACCCCACTTCAAAGGTAAGGGAAACCGAGTACGACGACTAGGCACTGAGAGAGGGCATCAGAGGGCAGACACACTGAAACCACAGTCACAGACAACCGGCCAATCTGGTCACACGGACCATAGTCTTGTCTAACTCAATGAAATTAAGCTATGCTGTGTGGGGCCAGCCAAGATGGATGGATTATGGTGGAGAGGTCTGATAGAATGTGGTCCACTGGAGAAGGGAATGGCAAACCACTTCAGTATTCTTGCCTTGAGAACCCATGAACAGTATGAAAAGGCAAAAAGATAGGACACTGAAAGACGAACTTCCCAGGTCAGTAGGTGCCCCATATACTACTGGAGATCAGTGGAGAAATAACTCCAGAAAGAATGAAGGGATGGAGCCAAAGCAAAATCAACACCCAGTTGTGGATGGAACTGGTGATAGACGCAAGGTCTGATGCTGTAAAGAGCAATATTGCATAGGAACCTGGAATGTTAGGTCCATGAATCAAGGCAAATTGTAAGTGGTCAAACAAGAGATGGCAAGAGTGAACATTGACGTTCTAGGAATCAGCGAACTAAAATGGATCGGAATGGGTGAATTTAACTCAGATGACCATTGTATCTACTGCTCTGGGCAGGAATCCCTTAGAAGAAATGGAGTAGCAATCGTAGTCAACAAAAGAGTCCGAAATGCAGTACTTGGATGCAATCTCAAAAACGACAGAATGATCTCTGTTCATTTCCAAGGCAGATCATTCAATGTCACGGTAATCCAAGTCTATGCCCCAACCAGTAATGCTGAAGAAGCTGAAGTTGAACAGTTCTATGAAGACCTACAAGACCTTCTAGAACTAACACCTCAAAAAGATGTCCTTTTCATTATAGGGGCCTGGAATGCAAAAGTAGGAAGTCAAGAAACACCTGGAGTAACAGGCAAATTTGGCCTTGGAGTACAGAATGAAGCAGGGCAAAGGCTGATAGAGTTCTGCCAAGAGAATGTACTGGTCATAGCAAACACCCTCTTCCAACAACACAAGAGAAGACTCTACACATGGACATCACCAGATGGTCAACACCGAAAACAGATTGATTATATTCATTGCAGCCAAAGATGGAAAATCTCTATACAGTCGGCAAAAACAAGACTGGGAGCTGACTGTGGCTCAGATCATGAACTCCTTATTGTCAAATTCAGACTGAAATTCAAGAAACTGGAGAAAACCACTAGACCATTCAGGTATGACCTAAATCAAATCCCTTATGACTACACAGTAGAAGTGAAAAACAGATTTAAGGGACTAGATCTGATAGACAGAGTGCCTGATGATCTATGGATGGAGGTTTGTGACACTGTACAGGAGACAGGAATCAAGAACATCCTCATGGAAAAGAAATGCAAAAAAGCAAAATGGCTGTCTGAGGATGCCTTACAAATAGCTGTGAAAAGAAGGGAAACAAAAAGCAAAGGAGAAAAGGAAAGATATAAGCATCTGAATGCAGAGTTCCAAAGAATAGCAAGGAGAGATAAGAAAGCCTTCCTCAGTGATCAATGCAAAGAAATAGAGGAAAACAATAGAATGAGAAAGACTAGAGATCTCTTCAAGAAAATTAGAGATACCAAGGGAACATGTCATGCAAAGATGGTCTCAATAAAGGACAGAAATGGTAGGGACCGAACAGAAGCAGAAGATGTTAAGAAGAGGTGGCAAGAATACACAGAAGAACTGTACAAAAAATATCTTCATGACCCAGATAATCATGATGGTGTGATCACTCACCTAGAGCCAGACATCCTGGAATGTGAAGTCAAGTGGGCCTTAGAAAGCATCACTATGAACAAAGCTAGTGGAGGTGATGGAATTCCAGTTGAGCTATTTCAAATCCTGGAAGATGATGCTGTGAAAGTGCTGCGCTCAATATGCCAGCAAATTTGGAAAACTCAGCAGTGGCCATAGGACTGGAAAAGGTCAGTTTTCATTCCAATCCCAAAGAAAGGCAATGCCAAAGAATGCTCAAACTACCACACAGTTGCACTCATCTCACACACTAGTAAAGTAATGCTCAAAAATCTCCAAGCCAAGCTTCAGCAATACGTGAACAGTGAACTTCCTGATGTACAAGCGGGTTTTAGAAAAGGCAGAGGAACCAGAGATCAAATTGCCAACATCTGCTGGATCATCAAAAAAGCAAGCGAGTTCCAGAAAACATCTATTTCTGCTTTATTGACTATGCCAAAGCCTTTGACTGTGTGGATCACAATAAACTGTGGAAAATTCTGAAAGAGATGGGCATACCAGACACCTGACTTGCCTCTTGAGAAATCTGTATGCAAGTGAGGAAGCAACAGTTACAACTGGACATGGAGCAACAGACTGGTTCCGAATAGGAAAAGGAGTACGTCAAGGCTGTATATTGTCACCCTGCTTATTTAACTTCTATGCAGAGTACATCATGAGAAATGCTGGGCTGGAGGAAGCACAGCAGGAATCAAGATTGCCAGGAGAAATATCAATAACCTCAGATATGCAGATTATACCACCTTTATGGCAGAAAGGGAAGAAGAATTATAGAGCCTCTTGATGAAAGTGAAAGAGGAGAGTAAAAAAGCTGGCTTAAAGCTGAACATTCAGAAAACGAAGATCATGGCATCTGGTCCCATCACTTCGTGGCAAATAGATGGGGAAACAGTGGAAACAGTGTCAGACTTTATTTTTTTGGGCTCCAAAATCACTGCAGATGGTGAATGTAGCCATGAAATTAAAAGATGCTTACTCCTTGGAAGGAAAGTTATGACCAACCTAGACAGCATATTAAATGGCAGAGACATTACTTTGCCAACAAAGGTCCATCTAGTCAAGGCTATGGTTTTTCCAGTGGTCATGTATGGATGTGAGAGTTGAACTATAAAGAAAGCTGAGCACCAAAGAATTGGTGCTTTTGAAGTGTGGTGTTGGAGAAGACTCTTGAGAGTCCCTTGGACTGCAAGGAGATCCAACCAGTCCATCCTAAAAGAGATCAGTCCTGGGTTTTCACTGTAAGGACTGATGTTGAAGCTGAAACTCCAGCACTTTGGCCACCTGATGCAAAGAGCTGACTCATTGGAAAAGACCCTGATGCTGGGAGGGATTGGGTGCAGGAGGAGACGGGGACGACAGAGGATGAGATGGCTGGATGTCATCCTCCGCTCGATGGACATGGGTTTGTGTAAACTCTGGGAATTGGTGATGGACAGGGAGGCCTGGCATTCTGTGGTTCATGGGGTCACAAAGAGTCAGACACGACTGAGTGACTGAACTGAACTGAATCAGTAGATAAAAAAGAAAATTTTACTTTTGTTTGAGTATGTGTGCAAACAAAAACTAAAGACTTATTTATTACTATCTATAAAAGCAGGCAAAAAATTACCCTACTGTTAAAGGGGGAGATAGCAACATGAAGAAACAAAGCTACACTTTACCTTCGGTGTAGCTGGAACAGAGCTCCAGGTTTAGGTAGTCTGCCTGCCAGCCACGCTCATTGGGCATCTAATGGGACCCTGATGTGTCCCGCCTGCACTCCTGATGCTTTCCTCCTTTAACCTGCTTTCCCTGCAGACTTTGCATTTCTGGAAATGGAAACTTCATTTTTCTGGCTGCTCAGCCCGAACACTTTGAGTCACGTTTGACTTTCCTCTTTCTTTTACTCTGAATCCATGGGAAGATTTGAGCAGCTTTATTTTAAATATATATCCTGTATCTGGCCACTTATCACCACCTCCATTGTTTTCAGACTAGTCCAAGCCATCACCAATCCCCTCTGAACTTCTAACAAGCTCCTACTCATCTCCTTCCCAGTCTTGTCCTCTTAGGGACACTTCTCCACAAGGCGGTTGAAGGAATTGTTTTTTAACATATACTTTTAAAAATAATGTATGAAAAAAGTGAAAGTGTTTTTTCCCTCAGTCCTATCTGACTCTTTGTGACCCTGTGAACTGTGGCCTGCCAGGCTCCTCTGTCCATGGGATTCTCCAGGCACGAATCCTGGAGTGGGTTGCCATTTCCTCCTCCAAGGTATCTTCTTGACACAGGGATTGAACCGTTGCCTACATCACTGCAGGCAGATTCTTCACCATCAGAGCCAACAGAGAAAATAATGTATACCTGGACATAATTTAGAGAGTTAGTTTCAAAAGTTTGTTACTTAAACAGTAGTTCCTTTCGCCCTCCCTCCCAATAACTGCTTCCCAGAGGCAGGCAGCCAGCCTTTGTCTGATTTTAATATTGGCCTCATTTCATTTAGTCACTAATGCCTATGATTATATGATGCTATAAAAGCTGCCAGTTACACTGTGTTACACCATGGGTTGAGACATATCCTGATTATGGATATGTTGAAATGCAAAAAGATGTCTCAGAATTGAAGAAATATGGTACTTTCATTTCTTTGAATAATATGGGGATATATAAATATATTTTATTTCTTCTAAGGTTGCTCGGTCCTGTCCAACTCTTTGAGACCCCATGGACTGTATAGTCCATGGGATTCTCCAGGTCAGAATACTGGAGTGGGTAGCCTTTTCCTTCAGGGATCTTCCCAACCCAGGCATCAGACCCAGGTCTCCTGCATTGTAGGCAGATTCTTTACCAGCTGAGCCATAAGGGAAGCCCAAGAATATAGGAGTGGGTAGCCTATCCCTTCTCCAGCGGATCTTCCCAACCCAGGAATTGAACTGGGGTCTGCTGCATTGCAGATGGATTCTTCACCAACTGAGCAATTAGGAAAGCCCCATATAAATATATATGTAATATATATAGGGCTTCCAGGTGGTGCTAGTGGTAAAAAAAAAAAAAAAAAAAAACCCTGCCAATGCAGGAGACACAAGAGGCTCGGGTTTGATCCCTGGGTAGGGAAGATCCCCTGGAAGAGAAAGGCTACCCACTCCAGTATTCTTGCCTGGAAAATGCCATGGTCAGAGGAGCCTGGGGGGCTACAGTCCATGGGGTTACAAAGTGTTGGGCACGACTGAATGACTGAGCAGCAGCATGATTATCTATATTCCTAATTCTTGGGTTTAGCCATTAAGCACCGACTTCCCACTATGGAAGGTGAAGGTCTATTATACTTTTATACCTTCTCTCCTACTGTCATACCCCTCATCCACAGTAAGACAGCATTTGATTACACTAATATCCCATATCTCCATAGTATGATTATACAATCATTTTCATAGCTGGACCGTATAATGCTCTTTAATTTTCTTGTCTCTTTCCTCCCCATTCCTTTCTGTTTGCCACTGGAGTTGTTAATCATCTTTTTAAAACTTTCAGTTATTTATTTAATTTTTTTAAGTCACTCAGTCATGTCCGACTCTTTGCGACCCCATAGTCCATGGAATTCTCCAGGCCAGAATACTGGAGTGGGTAGCCTATCCCTTCTCCATGGGATTTTCCCAACCGAGCAATCAAACTGGGGTCTCCTGCATTTCAGACGGATTCTTTACCAACTGAGCTATTATATTTACTTATATTTCTGTGTAATTATGCTCAAGCTCACTCTAGGTGTTCATCCTAGAGTCTTCTGAGTTCTCTAGCCAGGTCGCAGAGTTGTGAGCTTGGCATTTCTTTTCACCACCTCCCTGGGATTCTTGTTCCCTCTGTCAACAAGCTCCTGTTCCTTGGATCCTTTGTAAGCTTTCTTGTTTTGCTCCTTTGTATGGAACGTCTATTGTATTACTTTTCTGAGTAAGTTTTAAAGTAATGTTTTGAAACCTTGCATGTCTAAAAATAATTTTATTTGACTCCTGCGTTTAATTGCCTGGGTATGAAATTTCAAGCTTGAAAGAATTTCTCCCAGTCTGGAGAAAGTTTTGCTTCATTTTCCCCAGTATAGTCCAGGATCGTTGTGTGAAACCTGTTTTCTCCCCTTTCTGAAAATGCTCCTTTCTTTGTGCCCAGGGTTCTGAAACTTCACAATGATTTTGGCACCTCCTTGAATTATTTAAATGAAAATTTCATTCCCTCCTCCCCAATATTCTCTTCTCTCTATTTTAAAACTTTCATTATTTGAATATTGACCTTGTAGATGATTGTCTTTTTTTAACCTATATTTTTTTCCTATTTTTGATTTTTCACCTTTGTTTACATTCCTCTATTTTCTATACTTTTTAGTTATTTTCTAGGAGATTTGCAACCACCTCACTGAGTTTTTCCTTCATCTCCAGTATAGATTTATTTATTTCTTAGAATTATTTTATTTTCCAAATTTTTCTTTAAACAATTCAGTATCCATTTCTTCTCTCCTCTCTCTGAAGACATCAAAGAACTTTGACCTTTTCTTTTTGTGAAGTTTTGTTTCCTCTAAATTACTATTGGTTGGCTTTGTCTCCTGACCTTAAGATAAGCAGTTATCCTCAAACATCTGTCAGCTCTTAAACATATTTAAGAGTTGTTGTTCGGTCACCCAGTCATGTCTGACTCTTTGCAACCCTGTGGACTGCAGCATGCCAGGCTTCCCTGTCCCTCACCATCTCCCGAAGTTTGCCCAAGTTCATATCTTTTGCATCAGTGATACCATCCAGCCATCTCACCCTCTGTTGTTGCCTTCTCCTTCTGCCCTCAATCTTTCCCAGCGTCAGGGTCTTTTCCACTGAGTCAGCTGTTCACATCAGGTGACCAAAATACTGGAGTTTCAGCTGTAGCATCAGTCCTTCCAATGAGTATTCAGGGTTGCTTTCCTTTAAGATTTACTGGTTTGACCTCTTTGCTGTCCAAAGGACTCTCAGGAGTCTTCTCCAGCGCCACAGTTCAAAGCCATCAATTCTTTGGTGCTCTGCCTTCTTTACGGTCCAGCTATCTAAACCATATGTGACCACTGGGAAGATCATAGTCTTGACTATATGGACCTTTTTAGCAGAGTAATGTCTCTGCTTTTCAACACACTGTCTAGGTTTGCCATACTCTCCTGCCAAGAAGCAGTTGTCTTCTGATTTCATGGCTGTAGTCACTATCTGCAGTGATTTTAGAGCTCAAGAAGAGGAAACTTGCCACTACTTCCACATTTTCCCCTTCTGTTTGCCATGAAATAATGGGACTGGATGCCATGATCTTAGTTTTGTCAGTATTTAGTTTTAAGCCAGCTTTTTCACTCTCCTCCTTCACCCTCATCAAGAGATTCTTTAGTTCCTCTTCACTTTCTGCCATTAGAGTGGTATCCGCATATCCGAGATTGTTGATATTTCTCCCATCTATCTTGATTCCAGCTTGTAACTTATCCAGCTCAGCATTTCTGATGATGTGTTCAGTGTATAGGTTGAATAAACAGAGTGACAACAGACAGGCCTGTAATACTCCTTTCTCAATCCTACAAATAAGTTGTTCCATACAGGGTTCTAATTGTTGCTTCTTGACCCGCATACAGGTTTCTCAGGAGACAGGTAAGGTGGTCTGGTATTCCCACTCTTTAAGAGCTTTCCATAGTTTCTTATGATCCACACAGTCAAAGGCTTTAGTGTAGTCGATGAAACAGAAGTAGACACTTTTCTGGAATTCCCTTGCTTTCTCTATGATCTAGAGAATGTAGGCAACTTGATCTCTGGTTCCTCTGCCTATTTTAAACCCAGCTTTGATGTCTGGCAGTTCTTGGTTCATGTAATGCTGAAGCCTAGCATGCAAGATTTTAAGCATGACCTTATTAGCATGGGCGATGAGTGCAATTGTCCTGTGGTTTGAACATTCTTTAGCATTATCCTTCTTGCAAAGGGTTGAGGATTGACCTTTTCCAGTCCTGTGGACACTGCTGGGTCTTCCAGATTTGCTGACATATTGAGTGCAACACTTTGATAGCATCATCTATTAGGGTTTTGAATAGCTCTACTGGAATTCCATTGCATCCACTAGCTTTATTGACAGCAGTGTTTCCTAAGGCCCACCTGACTTCACCCTTCATGGAACACTGCCTTGTCCTAGTGAAGGGGCTTGCATGACTCAATGAAGCTATGAGTCATGTCAGGCCACCCAAAATGGTTGGGTCATAGTGGAGAGTTCTGAAAAAATGTGATTCACTGGAGGAGGGAATGACCAACCACCCCAGTATACTTGCTGTGAGAACCTCATGAACTGGCTGCCCAGCAGTGTAGTGCTCCTGTTTTCCTATCTCGTCGTGAAGAGTCGCTGCCAGCTGGGCGCTCGTGTTTGGGTTGTCACGCAAGTTACAAATACGTGAGCCCAGAGCAGCTGGCTGGCGTTAATAAGTACAAGTACCGTGCTGTGGATACCAATCCACTCTCTCTGTATGTCATGCACCCATTTTGGAACACTGTAGTAAAGGTATTTCCTACTTGGCTGGCTCCAAATCTGATCACCTTCTCTGGCTTTTTGCTGGCTGTGTTCAATTTTCTACTTATGGCATACTTTGATCCTGACTTTTATGCTTCAGCACCAGGTCACAAGCATGTACCCGACTGGGTCTGGATTGTAGTGGGCATCCTCAGCTTCATGGCCTACACGCTAGATGGTGTGGACAGAAAGCAAGACTGCAGAACCAATTTCATTACTCTGCTGGGGGAGCTTTTTGACCATGGCCTGGACAGCTGGTCATGCGTTTACTTTTTGTCACGTGTATTCCATTTCTGGATGAGGATCATCTGGTTTCAGTGTTTCTGTTCTTTATCTCCTGCAATGGGTAGTTTGGTTTTCTTTTATCCTGTCTCACTGGGAAAAGTGTAACACAGGGATTCTTTTCCTGCCGTGGGGATATGACATGAGCCGGGTGACTATTTCTTTTGTCTACAGAGTGACTGCAGTTGTGGGAGTTGAGGCCTGGTAGGAACCTTTCCTGTTTAATTTCTTATATAGAGACCTATTCACCGCCATGATCATTGGCTGTGCACTGTGCGTGACTCTTCCAATGAGTTTGTTAAAATTTTTCAGAAGCTATAAAAATAACATGCTGAAACACAATTCAGTCTATGAAGCTGTGGTTCCCGTCTTTTCTCCACGTCTGCTATTCATTTTGCCTACAGCATGGATCCTCCTGTCAGCTTCAGATATTTAGAGTTACACCCTAGAGTGCTCTACTTAATGGTTGGAACAGCCTTTGCCAGCAGCACCTGTCAGCTGATTGTTTGTCAGGTGAGCAGTACCCGGTGCCCAACTTTGAATCGGTTGCTGCTTCCTCTTTTTGTGATTGTCATGGTGGTGAAAGTAGGAGTAGCCCCTTAGGTTGAGAGCTAAATGTTCCGATGCTCATGTTGAGGGCTCATGTGTCACACTGGCCCACGTCCACCATGGAGTACGAGTGGTAAAGCAGCTGAGCAACCGTTTTCACATTTACCCCTTCTCACTGAGAAAACCAAACTCGGATCGACTACAAGTGGAAGAAAAGAATATTGGCCTGCAGTCTACAGAAAGAAGTACTGTAAATAAGATGCTTATAAATATTCATCCATCACTGCTGAACTAAACTGATCTGCTTAACAGACATGGGAACTCAGTGTGTGTGGTACTTGGACAGCAGGAATGATACGTATCTGAACTTGTGCAATATTGGACCTATTAACTCCCAGCTTACTTTTTTTTTATCAAACCATGTGTTGTTTTGGTTAAACGTAATAGCCAAGCAAAATGTTCCTTGTAGCTTAGGAGTCCATAATGTTTTGGTTCATACAGAGTTAAAGATGCTTAGATTTTATTTTTCAAACCCTCATGTTTGTTTAGGAACACTGATAACATTCAGAGGACCCAATAGGTTTTCATATCTGGTACTTAGTAGTAAGTCTTTGGAGCAAGTCTAAATGACTTGCTCAAGACCACACTGTATCAGGCTGTGTGGAACCAAGACCAGGATCTTATATGTACCAGGCACTGTTGGAGGCTCTGGGGACAAAGAACTGACTGAAGTAGACATGGTCTCTGCTGGGTGTTTCTGGGAGTAAGAGAGGCAAATGCCAAGCACACAAGCATACAAGGATATTGAGTGGAATTGTTCTCAGTATCTTGTGATTTCAGCTAAAGGCCCCAAGCAATAGACCATGTGAGCCCTCATAAACTAAGAAAAGCAATGCAGAGCTGTCACATGCCTCTCCAGGGCCAGACTGGTCCTTCAGCTCTCACCCTGACAGCCGCAACCAGCCTGGACACTCAGAATGCAGGATACAGGGAAAGGGCCCCGGATTACGGTAAAGGATAGTTCTCAGAATCAAAAGCACTGTGGCTTTATCTGTACTGTCTCTGCATTCAGACTGGGGATATGGTAAGGAGTGCCCAGCCTGAATGCTTCTACAAGGGGGTGCAATTATGACTCCAGAGAGATTTAATGTGCTGAAATTATGAATGTATATGAATACTAAATCTTTAAGCAAAACGACAGAATAAAAGTACATATCATTCCTATTTCTCCCAGAGAAGATCAATGAGAAATCTTGAGGTGCTGAGTTAAAGATTCCCCCGTTCATAACGTAAATCATGTAGGAGGGCCCTCCAACCATCTGGGCCTGAAAGAAGCAAGGTTGATGTCTATCACACTTCCAATTCTTGGTATCTGTCTGCATGTTGAAAGGAAATGAAAACCATTCAGTGAGCAGATGGCAGTCTGCATCAGGGCCTACTAAGTACACCTGTGTGTTGCAGGCCACAGTTACAATGGAAACAGCTGTTGACCTGGGCCAGCGTGTGTTAGTTTTCCATTAGCTCACCTTGTTCGCCAGGCCATTTGTAGCTCAGAGCTAAGTAAATGGAGTCATATTGCCATGACTGGATTATTTCCATAGGTCGTTATGTAGAATAACTGATAAAGCATGATTGCTTCAGAGGGGGGGCAAAAACCTGCTCAGAGATTCTGGCAGAGTTTCCAGGAAGGTCATCATTAACAAGGCTATTCGGTAAACTCCCCGCCACCTGGAGGTACTTTACTGATCCCATGGCAGCCGGTGGGGGAGGGGAAGTCCGTTTGGACTGCTGTCAAATGTCAATGAAGTATGGGCCAGAAGCTTAGCATATCCAAGTTTACGTTATTTTTCAATGGTGCACTTCCTCCTCTCTCTCCCTTCCTTTTCCCTTCCTTCTTTCAGGAATATTCTGGCCAGTGATGTGGGAATGAAGTGTTTTATAAGGTGAATGGACTCTCAAGGGGTGAAACAGCACTTTTCTTTACTTATCTTACAATAGGAATCTCTGTGTCTCTTTTACCTGTTGAAATATACTTTCCAGGAAGGAAGGAACCATTCTGAGTATCAGATCCTCATTGCCTGCCGTAGTGTCTAACATATAGTAGGTGCTCAATAATACCCACTGGCCGGAAGTATGGATGAACTGTGTACGTATGCTGGGAGGAATTTTGGTCATGAGCCTAGATGGCCAATCTATGGAAGTCTTTAAATAGCACACTAGACATATAGCCATGGGCTGAAAATGGAATAAAAAATAAAGGCAAGCAGGAAAAACCCCTAAACACAACAGGATTTGTAACCAATATGGAGGTAAATGACACTTGATAATCTAATACTTAGGAAGTAATTTGTTATTTGGCTGCCTTTGTTATCACTGATAGAAATTCCCTAGCTCACTTTCTGGTTTTCCTTCTAATAAATTGACTTTGATTAAGATTCTTTTCTTGAAATTAACATTTATTAATTACAGATACTCTGCCAGGATGCTTCATCTTTGTTTTGTCCTGTAAATTACAGGAAGCGGAATCTATCACTATTTTTGAGATAAAAAAATTGAGGCTCTGAGAGTTCAAGTAATTCTTCCCACAGGTCATAAATAGAATCGCTAAGATTTGAACCCAGGCTTGCTTGACTGCTATATCTCACTGTCTATTAAACATCAAAAGGCCCCTTTAGTGCTCCCTAGGCATACCTCATCCCCTTGAATTCTATCTAGGATAGAATTTCCTGACAGCTTTATTCTTCAGTCTTGCATTTATTTCTTTGACCCATGAATTTGATGACCCTGAAGATGCACCCATGACCTTTAGAATTTGACCTGACTTGGGGTAGAGTTGGCTGTTCTAGCCAGTGAGCCCTGTGGTAGCTGCCTTCAGAAGCCATGAGAAACTAACACTTAGGGAAGGTTAACTCCACTTGCTCAAAGACACACCAGGAAGCGTGGCATTGGTCACAAATGTGGATATCATGGACTTGGGTAGAAGATGAACCAGTCAGATGCCAAGGTGAAGGGTGAACCAGGAGGTCCTATTTCCAGATTTAAATGTTGCTCTTGTCTCTACAAAAGCAACACACCCTGCTGGGGCTTCCTTCACTCCATCCTGGCTGAAGTCTGCCATCTCTCTGCCTTTCCTGGGGCTGTTCTTGGGAACCACTTTCTCATTTCCTCTCTCTTTTGTGGTCTGTCTTCCTTGCTTCAAGGATGCCCGCCCCAGACCCCATCAGTGCACACTAAAGAGAGCACCTTCGTTGCCTTAGAAGATTAGCTCCTAGATGCCTTTTCATCAGTTTATACTGTAGCCCAAAGAAACAGAGCTTCACTGACTTCCTGACAGCCTATCTCTGCCCAGCATTTGGAACAGGCACGGAGCCACACCACCATTTCTGAAAGGCAGGGTTGCTTTCTGGTCCTCACATCACTGACACCTTGCTTTCAGCCTGTCCCTCTCTTTGTTCTTCTTGATTGGGCTCCCAAGCTGAACTGCAGCAGTTCTTTCCTCAGGGGCTTTGGAATTTCTTTACTGCAGAAGTTGTTTACGAATTAGGACCTGAAGCCCCTCTGTTTTGAGTTGCTCCTCCATTTTCTTTGCTTGCTTTCTATGAGAGAATCTGTAGCATCTGCTTGAATGCAGGCAGGCCTATCTTTCCACTGTGATACTTGCTCTTCATTTGACAGGCAGGCCTGTCTTAAGGCAGAGCTGAACACTCTGACAGCTGATAATGTTAGATGCCTTTTAAAATTTTGTTCCTTAAAGAGCGTTGGATGACAGTGATGATGACCTATGGAAAGCAATTAAGGCTTCAGGATCATTTCTACCTGTGAGCTGGGAATGAGATGGCAGGGATCACCAAGGAACTCTTCATAATGAGTAATAGCTTCTCTGGGTAAGGTAGCTTCTGTAACAGTGAGGTTTTTTTTTCCTGCTAAAATAGGTAGATAAATGCACCTGAACACTCAGATGCTGGTAGATCAACTTAATCTTCTCTATTTTGCCAAAATATTCTACAGAGACTGTAGCCACTTCCCTCTCACCCCACCCCCAGGAACACCAAGTTTTCCTCTCTTATTAAGGCTTTCAGAAAATTGCTTATTATCCCAGAAGATTTATAGCCCTGTAGAAGCTTCCCTAGGGAATAAAAGCAGCTACTGCTTTGAAGACTTGTGAATAGCTTCACATCTAAGAGTGGAACTGTAGTGTTCAAAGGCACAGCGTGAGCAGTTTTGTCATTGATGAGGCTGGTTTTTCTGGATATGGAGCATGTGATTTCCTGCTGGTAGAACCTGAGTTGTTGGAGCAATGGAAAGTCTTGTCATTCTCTGAGTCACTGGCAGAAGCACCTCACCAAATTATTGACCTATTTGAGTGGCAGGAAGAAACCTGATTGAGATTTCTCAGTCTACCAGGATTCCAAAAATCTTTGGGCTTCCCTGGTGGCTCAGACAGTAAAGAATCTGCCTGCAATGCAGGAGACCAGGGTTTGATCCCTGGGTTGGGAAGATCCCCTGGGGTGGGGGCATGGCAACCCACTCCAGTGTTCTTGCGTGGAGAATCCCATGGACAGAGGATAGCCTTGTGTGCTATCTTAAACTGGTTGTTTTTGCTGAAAAAAGTTGACATTTTGCCTATTATGAATGTGGGCAGTAGGACTTGCTGTTGTTCATTTAGCATTTGAAGTTGATATAAAACATGTGTAAAAACATTAAGATTGGGCACCTTGTGTAGAGAACCTCTTTTGCACCACTGAAAATTGGATAATTGCCGGCTATTTAGATATACTTGGTGGAGAACAGATGTTTCCATGGCACTGAAGCAATGTCTGCCTGAACCATATGTTTTCCAATACAAATACAAGGTTTTTGTTTTTCTTTAATTCAGAATGTTCTCATTCTTTATTGGAGTTTTGCTATTATGACAAATTAAAAGACAGCAGGAAATGTTTAGGATCGCGTAACACAGATCCATTTCCAGAAAACAGGTCAGTCCTTTAGAAAAGGACATTCCAGAAAAAATCTGTTCCATGCCCATAGTAAGTTTCAGAATAGATTAAGCACTTTGGACATAGAGAAGGTATAGTAGAATGCATTGTGGACTGTAATAATTTGATTTCCATTCTCCAGGCTCAGGTTGAGGAAGGTGGGAATGCTAGACAATGAGAATACCATCCCGAGTCGTCTTTGTGGCTCAGCATGTTATCAACTCCAATCTGAATAATTATGTGTCTATGGGTACAGTGGGCACCTATGGCTATTTAATGTGTTTTGAAAATGCTCTTGTTTGTCTTGATCATGTCCCCGTTTTTTTTTTTGTTGTTGTTCTGCCTGTTGAGATGTGATGCAGAAGTCTGCACCAGAATCCCTTGCTGCTTCAGGTACAAAAAGAGCTCATAACCTAGATTTCCTCATGTGGACACACCTGCACCAGAGACAGCTGAGGAAGGGACAGGGCTGGGATGTGTTCCCACATGGACTCGTCTCCTGGCAAGCGTGGTGGCAGGTGGGTACTTGCTGGTCTGACGCCTGGGCCCAGGTATGCTCAGTGCTGGGCACTAGGGGTGGCAGCAGTGGTATCTTCATTAGGATGCTTCCCCGTGGGTGGATGGGTATTGTTCTCGGGCACTTGATGACTCACTGATTCTCCCTGTACGTCTAATTCTCTGCTCTCCTTGAGATTCTGGACACAAAACACAGTAACAGAGAAGTCATTTCACTTCAGCAGAAATAGATTAGAAGTGCTTCGGAAAGGAAGAGTCAAAACGTCCATAGAATAGGGAGGTGGGAGGGGGGTTCAGGATGGGGAACACATGTACAACCATGGCGGATTCATGTCAATGTATGCCAAAACCAATACAGTATTGTAAAGTAATTAGCCTCCAATTAAAATAAATAAATTTATATTAAAAAAAGATGGTGAGAAAAATAAAAAACCTAGGCAGATGGATTTCATCTGCCTTCAAATTTGAAGGTTCTTTTCTTAATTAGGTATGAGATTTTCTCCTTTAACTTTTCCCATAGCTGTACAAAGAAAGGCACTACAAAAAAAGATCTTGAGTATTTTCAAGGGCTTGTAAAATAGTATGAAGGAAATAAAAATTCTCTAAATTCATCATTTGCAATAATTTATCATTAGCTTTTTTTTATGCTACAGGTTTATTGAGATATAGCTGACTTACAATGTTGTAAAAGTTTAAGGTGAATAGCTGATGGTCTGATACATGTTATCTTAACATATCCATCACTTCATAGGTATCTTTTGTGTGTGTGTGTACAGTGAGGACTTTTAAGATCTACTACCTTAGCAAGTTTCACATATAAAAATACAGTATTGCTAACTGTAGTTGCCATGTTGGATATTAGATCCTCAGACTCATTTATCTTGTAGTCGGAAATTTGTACTATTTGATCGCTTTTATCCGTTCCCTGCTGCCCGCCCCTGCCTCTACCTTATTTCAGTTAACATAGTGCTCTCAAAGTTCATTCATATTGTAACAGATGGCAGACTTTCCTTTTTTATGGGTGAATAATATTCTATCTTTCATCTATATTATCTATCTATCTCATCTTTTTGCTATTCATCTGTCAGTGGACACTCAGCTAACTTCTTCTTTGTTATTAAAATAATCCTGCAGTGAATGTGAGGATACAGATATCTTTTTGAGATAGTGTTTTCATTTCCTTCAGATATATACCCAGAAGTAGAAATACTAGATTATATTATAGTTCTGTTCTTAATTTTTTTAGGGACCTCCATACTGTTTTCCATTGTGCCTATACCAATTTACATTTGCAGTAACAATGCACAAGTATTTCCTTTTCTCCACATCCTCAACAGCACTTGTTATTGTTTGTCTTTCTGATAATAACCACTGCCATTTTAATAGGAATGAGGTGATACTTAACAATGGCATTGATTTGCAATTCTCTGAGATTAGTGATGCTGAGCACCTTATCATGGACCTGTTGGCCATTTGTATATCTTTGGAAAAATGTCTGTTCAGTTTCTTTGTCTATTTCTTAACTGGATTATTTGGTTTTTGTTTGTTTTTGCTATTGAGTTGTGTGAGTTTCTTATGTATATTGGATATGAACCTCTTATCAGGTATAGGATTTGTAAATATTTTCTCCCATTCCATAGTTTTCCTTTTCCTTTGGTTGATCATTTCTTTTCCTATGCAGAAGCTTTTTAGTTTGACATAGTCTCACTGGACATTTTTTTTTTTCAAACTTTTGTTGCTTATGTTTTTGGTGTCATATCCAAAAATTTATTGCCAAGACCAATAGCAAGAAGATTTTTTCCCCTGTATTTTCTTGGGAATTTTTTAGCTTCAAATCTTACATTTTAAGTCTTTAATCCATTTTGTTTTAATGTTTGTGAGTGGTATACGATAGGAGTCCAGTTTCTTTCTGTTGCATGTGAACATTCCTTTTCCAACATCATTTCTTTGAAGAGGCAGTCTTTCCTGCATGGAGTATTCTTGGTCCTCTTGTCAAATATTAGCTGACTGTATATGTGTGGGTTTATTTCTGAGCTCCCAATTCTGTTCTGTTGGCCTATGTAAATGTTTTGATGCCAGTATCATACTGTTTTGTTTATTAGAGCTTTGCATATAGTTTGAAATCAGAAAGTATGATACTGCCAGTTTTGTAGTACAGTTTGAACTCAGGAAGTGTGATACTGCTAGAATTTCAGTAAAATACTAGCAAGCCAAATTCAACAGTGCGTTAAAATGAGCATACACTATGATCAAGTGGAATTCATTCCTGAGGATGCAAGGCTGGTTAAACCTATGCAAGTCAATAAATATATGAAGCATCACATTAATAGATGGAAAATCAAAGATCAAAATTAGATGATCATCTCAATTGATGCAGAAAAAGCATTTGATAAAATCAACATTCTTTCATGATAAAAGCTCTCAACAAATTTGGTGTAGAGGGCAATGTACTTCAACATCATAATGACTGTATATGACAAGTCTACATCTAACATGATACTTAGTGGTGAAAGGTTGAAAGCTTTTCCTCTAAGGTCGGGTTCGCACCAATTTGTCATAGTGCTGGAAGGCCTAGAGGTCTTTTTAAAGTATAGTCCACCGACCTTTGGAGGCTCCCAAACCCTGGAAACCCTATAAGGGTGTCTGCAAAGACAAAACTATTTTCGTAATAGTCCTGACATCATTTGTCTTTTTCCCTTTAACATTTGTACTAATGGTGCAAAAGCAATGAATAATAATTGCTCATTATTGCTAAATAATTCAGCTTATTTAGGCTGAATTCATCTGGACAGCCCTGCTTCAAACTGTGAGTTGACTGGATTTGGTTCCAGAATGTGAATCTGCTCCATATACATTCGTTTTGGAAACAGGCTGAAGGGGCTGTAGCTCCCAGGAGCATACTCTTCTCATAGCACTGACACACTGAAAAGCAAGAGCCAAGCCAAACTGTGGGAACAGATTTAAGACCTTGATTGTATCATGTCCACTGATAGACCAAAGCAGATCAAACTTAGCACCCATAGGCCATGAAAGTACACTGTCCACTGGGGCAGAGAGAGTAGCATGAATACTAATGATCAGCAGTGGCACCAGCTACATCACTAGTCGTTATATTCTTCACCATCATGAACTCTTGGGTAAGAAAACCCCCTAAATCCCATGACACTCAAGACTACCTTCGGTGGAGCACTTTGCTGTGTACCTCATAATCATGGTTGTCTTGAGGAAGAGCATTTGTGAAGTTTGAGTTGCACGTTGAATGAGCTGTTTGTTTGTTTGTTTTTTTCCATGACATATCATCTTTACTTATAAAGGGGTGACTGGAAGACAAGCTAGTTATTCTGAATTGGATATTTGGCAGAAATTTATTGATAATGAATAAAGTGAGCCTGCTACTTCATGGCAAACACCACTGGCAGTATTTGTGGCAAGTGATACAATTTTAGCTTTCTGGTGAAATTAAAATTTTGAAAAATTTGTATCTACCATCATGAGCTTAACAACTTCTTAATACTTAAAGACTTTTATGAGTTTGTAATCATAATAGCAAATGTGCTTTTAAGAAATATTATATGATAAAAATGTGTCAACAGTTGAAAGGTGTATATGACTCATTGAATCAATATTTTCCAAATAACAGTGCATGGTCTTAGAAAATTATGTGTGGGTGAAAATTCTATTTAAAGTTTAAGATAGACCAATGGATTTTAGCATTAGAGAGTGCAAAAAGTTGGATACAGTTTCAGAGTCTACTTGCTTCTACTCTTTAAGAAGCTGCTGGTTGGGTTTTGAAGCAGCATCAAAGAAGAATATCCATAAGTATACTTCTTCCTTTCTTCCATTTTCATGTATATTTCTGTGAGACTACATTTTCTTTATATTCTTCAACCAAAACATAATTTTGTAGCAGGCAGAATGCTGAAGTAGGTAACAGAATCCAACCTTCTATTAAGACAGTAAAGAGATTTGCAGAGGTATAAAACAATGGCATTCTCTCTAACTTTTTGTTTTGGAAATAGTTATTATTTTTTAAAAATATGTCATTTATGTTAGTATACAATGACTTTATTATTGTAATTCTGGAATTAACAGCTTAAACATTTTTTAATTTAAAAAAGTTTCAGTGGATATCACCCACATTAACAAAAGCTCTTTGAGGTCCTTAGTAATATTGAGTGTAAAATAGATTTGGTTCCAAAAAATTTTTTAATTGCTACCTTAATAAATCATTCTTGGGGAATTTTGCATTTCAATTTTATGAGGCTATACCAAGCAAGTTATATAGTCAGCAGTAGATTAGGATGACCTCCCAATTTGGATATGAAACAGAGAATAACAATCAGTATCAGTCACATAAATAATTAAGTCCAAAAGAAAAACAAAGCTTTAAAAAGCCTGACACTTTGTTCACACGCCCTAAAGACCGATGACCTTGGTTACTGACACAAGATGGTAAATGCAGCTCTTGGTCTCCTAGGGAAGCTCTTTGCTTTGCCACGTCACATACATGATTTTTGATCTCAGATACTGGTCTTCTGTCTGCTTTCTTTGTGTTTAATACCTCCAACATATGGCTTGTTTCTCTGACTACCTTTTGTAATGTCATTTCACTGAGAGCTTTGAGACTAGTATGAGGAATAATCAGAAGACTACAGTTTTAAGTGGGTTTCCTTATCAAAAATACATAGCATTATATGACATTCTTAGGATTCAGGGCTTCTACTGATGGCATATAATACAGAGTTGAATAAAACTATTCAGTTCGACATAGTCAAGTGTATTATTACCTGATTTAGAGCATAAAAACAGAAGAGGGAAAGCAGCTGGGTGAAAATAGCCAGAGAAAGAAAAGAAAGATGTTTTCCTGCTGCTTTTCTGACGTCAGCACTTCTTTTTCTGAGCTTTGAATGTATCCCTTCATTTCCTGTCTCCCTGGGACTCTGGCTTCTCAGCTAGAGTTTGATAGAACTTGAAGCGTGCCGTCGGTACAGGGAAGTCACCTGTGCGCAAATGTGTCCTCGCTGCTTATTAGCTATGTGACCTTGATCAAGCGACTTTGCCTGTCCGTGCTCTAGTTCCCTTTCTCTGTGATGGAGATAATAATTGAGTCTACATCACTGAATGAAGATTAAGTGACACAATCCATGTGCCACGCTCAGCATCTTACCTGCTGGCAGTGAGTCCTCCATAGATTCAGTCATGACTCTTGTTTCCTCATTGGTGCTTTTATCTCAACTGTACTTTAGATGAGTAGGAAAAACAAAAGAACTATATTAGATACTTCAACAAATGCATGTTAAATTAATATATACCAGGCATTGTGCTAGAGTTAGGAGATACAAGATGAATGAAAACAGTGTCCAGAAGGGCAGACGCCTTGTCCAGGTAGCATGTTATTTTATTTCTAGCCTCTATCCAGCTGTCTGACATAGAGTAGATATTTTAAAAATGGGTGCCAAAATCAAATAATCAGCCTATGAAGTAACTATAATTACTCTTATCATTTTGCAGGTAAACTAAAAGGTAGGAAGATTCATGTATTCTGTGTCACCTAGCTAGTAAGTGACAATCAGAACTGAAACCATCTCAGCTTGACTCAGCTTGGAGTTGGTATGCTGTGTCTCTAGAAAGGCAATGCTAATACTGGCTATCATGATGCTTGAGAGGTATGCATTGGGATCCTTAATTTCTAGTTTCTAAAGAGTGTCATCACCCTGCAGGTAATCCAGCTGTTCCAAAAAACATATCCTAAGTATTTACTACGTATTCACCTTTGTGAATAGGACACTGTACTAATGTTTGCGGACCTATCAGTTGACATGAAAGATGTTAGTAAAACTTATACCCCATCCAGGGGGACAGCTGCTAATTAATTAATTATGTGATTTGCCTTTGTGATGAATGCTGTGTACAACTGTTTATCAAAAGTTCTAACTTAATCTGCTCGAGTGGCCAGAAAGTCTATCCCAGTGAAGGGATTTTCAAATTGAGCTCTGAAGGGCAAATAGAAAATAATTAACTAGACAATAAATTGAGAACCTTTCTGGCAGAATAGTAGGAACCCAACACGGACTCGGGACATTGCAGTAAAAGGAAGAAGGCCAGTGTGCTACAGCCAGGGGGTGAGGAAGGCAGTAAGACGCATGAAGCTGTAGAGACAGGATACGGCCAGGTTATCCAGAACTTCAGAACCAGGTTAAGCATTTTGGTCTTCCCCTAACTTCAGCAGGATTTATAGAAAAGTGTGTTGTGACAAGATACACAGTTTAGAAAAATCACAGTGTGAAAGGACTCACAGGTGAACTCTGTTGAAAGATGGCAGTGTAGAGCAGGATAATAGACTGGAGGTGGAGAAAAGTGGGTAGATTTGAAAGATATACCTGTGGGATAGACTTTATAGACTCAGTAACATAGATCAGGTAGATGAGAAGGAGGGCGATCCTATTTTGTGGGACCGGAAGCTTATGGAACTGGGAAGCTCCTCCAGAAATTGATTTTCTGTAAAAAGGGAGGTCCAGAGACCTTGCATGCAGAACTCAATGAGGTCGAGATGATTAAGGAAAGGGGCTTCCTTTCCTGCAGCTCATTTTATTGAGGGACAACCCTTTCCCCAGAATCTTTTGCAGCATTTCTCTCAAGCGTAGGAGGTTGGATAGAAAAATAGATGATCCATTTCAATTTCAAGACTCTGACTGTGGCGGGTAGAAAACAATTTAGGCAGGCGCATTATCTGTGAGACAAGAAGGCAATCCACACCCATGCTCTGGTAGCAAAATACAATTATTTAACAAGATATTTTTGAAAGAATAATTTATGCTTGGACAACAGAGATAAACTGAGTGGTATTCAACAAACTGGGACAACGACCACTCTGTCTATTATGGACAGGAGTGGCTGGGTGGGTACCCTCTTTTCTCTTCCTTCTCAGTTGTTGCCCCTCATGGAGATGAGTTCCAGCTCTTCCTGGGATCACTGTGGGTGGACTCTGACTCATCCCCTCGTTGGTAACGGTTGGCACCTGTTTTCTGTCAGCTAATGTGTGCTGCAGCATTTTGTACTGAGGCAAGGAGGAGACACGAGCTGTACACGCTCAGAAATAATCAGGCATGTGCTGGTTGTAAGCCTTACTTGTGATAGAACCCAGAATCATTCTGGGAAAGTATTAACTGGAGATGGTTTGCTGGAGGATCACGTCTCCCCACATGAGCTGAGAGAACACTAATCCTGGAAGATGGTCCAGGAAACAGGGATTATGTCTGGAGAAATGAACATCCCTCTTGAAGAGTGAGGATGCAAAGCATTGTTTTGAGAGGACTTCTGAGAACTCCTATACAGTATAGATACAAAAACTCACTTGCTCATTCACTTTTTCACTGCTGTGCGTGACCAGGGAGTCCCTTTTTAAGACACCTACCCCCCCACACACACCCACCACAGATTAAGAATACACTTTGGGGGATAAAAAGATACATTAGCATCAAGGCAGGATGGAGGAGCCTGGTGGGCTGCAGTCCATGAGGTTGCTAAGAGTTGGACATGACTGAGCGACTTCACTTTCACTTTTCACTTTCATGCACTGGGGAGAAGGAAATGGCAACCCACTCCAGTGTTTTTGCCTGAAGAATCCCAGGGATGAGGGAGCCTGGTGGGCTGCCGCCTACGGGGTCACACACAGTCGGACACGACTGAAGTGACTTAGTAGCAGCAGGAAGGGCAAGGAATGCAGAGAAAAATAAAATGGCCCACCATAGTAGAAAATGCCTAGAGTTTGTGCCCAGACTAGTGACATCCTGGTTTTCAATCTGTTTTGGTAGCCCTTGGGCTGGACTACACATAAATTCATGTGGAGCTGATTCTTGATCCAAAGGATGCTAGTGGGTTTGTCTCTTGGTCCTTTAAGAAAAGGGCTTTGGTTCATTTCAAAATAGGTCAAAGTGATTATTGAGAAGGACAACTGCCTCTCTCATTTTTCAGTATATTGAGATTTGAAATTTTGAGTAAAGAAGCGGCATAAAACTATCTGGCTGTTCCTGGAAGTGTAAGATTGTCTATTAAGGTATCAGTTTGAAAAATTTGGAGCTACAACGGAAAAGTCAAAGAGGATGACATGGTGAAGAGTTAGGGTCAGACAGACCAGTTTTAAAATTCTGCTTGGCTCTTTGATCTTGGACCAGTGACCTCACCTTTCTGAATCTCATCTTCAGTATCTGTGAAAACATTTCCCTTGTAGCATAATGCAAGGATTAGAAATAATACATCCATTCTCATGAATTATCTCATCACTGACAAAATATAGAACCCATATGCTTAATATGCAGTAAATGTTCACTTAATAAAAAGCTATTTCTAGTCATTCTAATAGCAGAAAAGAACTGATAGTATAAGATGCATTGTATTCATTTGATTCCCATGCTATAAATGTTTTCTAAAATGTACGTCCTCTTTTTGTCTTGCTAATGTAAGGCAATAGCCTGAAATTTCTGCCAAGTTAAAAATCTCATTTCTACTGCTTGTTATCTATGTGACCTTGAACAAATCACAGCAGCTCTCTCTGCCTCAATTCTCTAATCTAAAAATAGGGACATATATTATTTATCTCCTATTTCTTTTGCAATTCCTGGGTGCCTTCAGCTGAGCAATGCACTGTGCTGCTGATACAATTAAGGACTCGTTATTTTTAACATCAACATTTCTCAATATTTTATAAAATGCTTGCATTTGAAAATTCCCAACTCATTGCACACACAAATAATGATTGGCCATGAGACAAACTTAGCTCACTATTTCCTTTTTCCTTTGACTCCTTTCTCTTCAGTTGTCACCTCTAGCTTTCCTTGGCTTTGAGTAGCTCTTCTTTGATACTTCCTTCTCATTGTGGTCTAGTCTTCACTGACTACAATTAAATAGTCTCCAGTGTGACCCTAGGAGAAATTTCCCATTGGAATGACAATTCTCTAGGCACCATCACTTTGACCAGCAATAATTTATGGTATTTCCATCTTCTTTATCGATTCTAATTTTTTTTCCTTAAATTTGTAGATAAGAACTACAAATTCACATCTATTTGACTCTCTTTTCACAGCACCATGATAATAATATGAGCAGTAGTTTCACTAATAATAAAAACTAACATTTATTGAAAATGTATTAGGCATAGGACCCATACTAAATAATTTACCTGCATTATCTTATTTAATCTTATGAGTGGTAGACTTCATTGTCATAAACGGAGAAGCAGAACCCAGAAAGGTGAAGTAACCTTCTCAAGGGCACACAGCTAGAATACGGTAGAGTCAGAATTCACATTCACTTGCGGCTGATGGAAGAACCTACACCTTTAGCCACTTTGTGTTGCTGTTGCTTTTTCAGACTTTTTTTTTTTTGCCCTTGAATAATAATGATGCAAGAAGTAAGTGTCAAGGATATAAGGCAGAACCAGACATAGAGGCTACTCTCCTCACATCAAAACGTCATCTAGAATTATAAGTCATCTGTTGCTGGGGCTGCAAGAGACAGGGGTAGAGACAACAGTAGAAGGAAACAGTCACAACAGCCTTGGAGGAACAGATCTGAGGTTGTTTCCCCCTACCTTCTCCTATGAACAAGAACACTTTTTGAGCCTGTGGGCCCTTCCCCAGGTAGGTAAATGTTCAACGAAGATACCTACAACATAGGCTTCTATGGAGGTGGAGGGTATGTGGCTGTGGATGAGAGTGAAAGTGCTTTGTAGAGTTTCAGGCAAACTGTTTGGAATTCAGTGGAGGCCGGTTTTAGAAACCAGGAAGTGATTTTTGCCTCCTTTGCACATGCCTTGGGAATGGTGGACACATAATGGCCATAGCCACCTTTTTGTCATGCACTGATGATAAGAGTATGTGTGTTAGTCACTCAGTGGTGTCTGACTCTTTGTGATCCCATGGACTGTAGACCGCCAGGCTCCTCTGTCCATGGGATTTCCCAGGCAGGAATACTGGAGTGGATTGCCATTTCCTGCTCCAGGGGATTGTCCTGATCCAGGGATCAAACCCAGGTCTCCTGCATTGAGGACAGGTTCTTTACCACTGGCGCCCCTAGGGAAGCCAAGAATAATGCTCACTTAGGAGAAGGCAATGGCACCCCACTTCAGTACTCTTGCCTGGAAAATCCCATGGACGGAGGAGCCTGGTAAGGCTGCAGTCCATGGGGTCCCGAAGAGTCAGACATGACTGAGTGACTTCACTTTCACTTTTCACTTTCCTGCATTGGAAAAGGAAATGGCAACCCACTCCAGTGTTCTAGCCTGGAGAATCCCAGGGACAGCAGAACCTGGTGGGCTGCCGTCTATGGGGTCACACAAAGTCAGACACGACTGAAGTGACTTAGCAGCAGCAGCAGCAGCAGCAATATATGAGCAATACAAATTATACAAATGTACAAATTGCAGGCTAAAACAGAAGTGAGCAAAAGCTTCTTCATTATTTTGTAACAGAACTTTATTTCTGTTGAGTTGCTTTTCTAATAAGTGGTATGAACTTGATCTCAGCCAGTCATGTTTTCTTTCCTTACTCTGGGGTTTCATCTAGCTTCTGAGAGAGACTGGTGGACTGTGACAGTATTGGATGAGGGAGAGAGGGTAGCATGGATGTCTGCTCTGAGCTACTTTCTACCGAAGTCATTGTCAGTTAGTTGAAGCATCCATTCAAGTCTTTGGGAAGTCTCGTGCTGATGATAAGTGTGGCTTCATTGTGTGACTCCTTGCAGGTATGTGAGAGTCATTTTTTTCTCTCTGCTTTTGTTTACCTCCTAAATAAACTGCCTGTACCCAGTCATTCATTGTCTGAGGCTCTGCTTTTAGGAGGAGCTGAACCAAGACAGATCTTTAAAGATGAAAATTTCAGAGCTTGGGCAGGGTCTCTGCTTATCCTTGGGATCAGTATTAAGAGGTTTATGGCTTAATATTGGCTCTTTTTTTGTACTCTAGGCTCAGGAAGGCACAGTTTGAAAGGGATAGAATTGGTAGTAGAATGAACACATGGAAATTTTTTTCATTATTTTGTGATACACTAAGGCTCTGTAACCAACTGCTCGGAGACTGTTGTCAAGGTGACAAGTTCAGTTTATTTAGGCTGCGCTCATCTGGACAGCTCTGCTTCAGACTGTGAGTTGCCTGGATTTAGTTCCAGAATGTGAGTTTGCCTCGTATACATTTGTTCTGGAAACAGGCAGAAGGGGCTGTAGCTCCCAGAAACATGCTCTTCTCATAGCACTGACGCACTGAAAAGCAAGATTTAAGATCCTTGATCAGCTCCTGTCTGCTAATATTTCAGCCAATGACCAAAGCAGATCAAGCTTAGCATCCATAGGCCACAAAAGTACACTGTCACCAGGGCAGAGAGAGTAGCGTGAATAATAATCACCATCATGTGTATTAGTGCTATAGCCTTGCAAAATTATCATCAGGCAGTTAGGGAATGCTCTTCCTTCTTCTGGGTTTAAATTTATATTTAGGAATTAATGTCTGTCCTTGGGACATGTGTGTGTATTTGTGTTTATACTTGCAGCCTGCGCATGGTTAATCCAGGACTTACTAAGTAGACATTCCAAAGAAATCAAACTATCTTTAATCCCCCTGGTGGAAAGACTTTGAAGATGGCTAGATGTGGAGAACAAAACCCAGTTGAACAGTCCTTCTGGAATTCTTGAGAAATCGTTTTGGTTTTACTGAGTATTTATAACTTAGGAAGGGGTAATGGAGTCTGGGGGGAAACCAACCTCTGCATAGGAAGGCGTCACATTCTGAAATGGTGGGTGGAAAATCCTGGGATAAGGGTTTGGAGCAGGAGAGAAAATGGGCTGAGAATAGGAAGTCAGAATTAGAAATTGGGGGGCTTCTGGCAAGGGGCCCCTGGGAAGAATTTAATGCTGAGTTGCTGTAATCCGGCCGATAAACAAAGCCACCATTAGTAGACTGTTGCAAATGACTGCTCTCACATGCTGTCCCTGTAGGTTTTTTTTTTTTTCCTCAGCACTTCAGTTAATGCTCAGTCACACAACTTTGTGTGTTGTCACCAAAAAAAAAAAAAAAAAAAAAGTGAAAGACTGGCCTATAAAGCAAGGTGAAATATACCTATTAAAGTAGATTCTTAAATTGTCTTTAAGAAAGCCCATTGAACTTAATGTAAACCTTCGCCTTTTAGTTTTTACAGTTCACTTAGGAAATATAATAAGAGAAGGAGATCCTGTTTTTGTTGGAAACATAAGCTTCTATTTTCTTTTTGACTTACTGAGGAACCATTTATTCTTCAGATTTATAAGCATATTGTACATATTCTGGTTAATACATCAAGCGTATAATGTGGGAGTTCCTTTAAAAATGCTAAGACCACACATGTTAAACTCAGCTACACATTATATTAGGTTATGAGACAAATGTCATTTTTAATACCACAACATAAACATATTACACCTTTTTTTTTCTCACTGACAGAGGAACATGCTTTTCAAAAATATTTTATTGGATGAAATGTTCTTACTCTCAGGAAAATTTTGGTTTTTAATATAATTTATTATGCCTTTTAAAATTCTTTTGATAAAAGCATTTGGTAAAGCATTACAAATACCTGTAAAGAAAATATAGTTTAAAATTCTGAGGGAAATATTATATAAGTTTCCTCTTTTTACATTTTCACAAAAATCCACACAGGCACTAAGAAAGACTGACGAAAATATTTCAAGTCTGAACAATATGTTCCAGGTTGGAAACATTCAAACATGACTTTATTTAACTATTAAAGCTTCTCTTGATTGAACCTTTGGCTATGGTCCAATGGTCGGCTGGGGTTTTAACCAGAAAAAGATACTGTTAGAAGGATGAAAAAGAAAGCTTCATACAAATTAGCACTAGTTTGGGAGTTTTCATCTGTTATTTTTTATTGGCCTCTCTGGGCCTTAGCTTTATTTTTTCATTGATTTATTTTTAACTCATTGAAAACTTAGTTTTTTTTTTTTATAGTAACTCTCTGGTGCTTTTCAGCTTCATGCAATACCTTTGGATGTGCTGCAATTTTCCAAAATTCTGTTTAACACTGTGAATCATACAACATGTAATACCTCCATGATAGAGAGATACTGCTATTCCTTCAGGGGGACATCCTCAATACATCATGCGTATTGCTCTAGAAATACCCTCATTCTGCACAATTGGGGGTGAAAGTCTGTCTTACCAAATTCACTTTAAAGCAAGTGACAGACCCTAGGGCTCTCCTGATCTAGTTCAATGGAGTTCTCTTCCTGGTCCAGCGGCCTAAGGAAGTTCAGACTTCATGGAAGGATCGCAAATAGCCGACTGAGTGGGAGAGTGCAGGTACTGTCAGTGACTGGAGCCTTTGTGAGAGCGGGAAGCTAGGGGCTTGGCAATTCGTGAATTAGAATAAGTGAGCATCTGGGTGAGGTGAGATAAAACATGTATGTCAAATAAGATTTCAGAGGTATTTTCAAGGGTCTAAAATACCTTTTCTTTTTTGGCCAATAAATTAGATCGTGACAAATTCTTGTAATTATTATCACACAGTTCCTATCTGAAAGAAGTTGGGGATATTTTTTTCCTAATGCTTTTACACTGTGCATGTTCATTTAGTGCAGGAATAGGCAAAATCAAATGCCTATTGAACATGTGCCAGTCAGGTGGCCGTGATAAGCAGCATGGGTGAAGAGGGCACCATGGGGACGTGCGTCCAAGTCTGTAACTGCTAGGCAGCTGCTACTCAGCTCCGGCCAGCTGTTGCTGCGAGGGAAGATGCACTAACAGTCAGGTTTTATGTGAAATCTCATAGTTTCAATAATCACTCCCATTTTTAAAACATTTAACTTGACAAACAAAATCTAGCTGAGGGTCAGATGCTGCCTGTGGGTGGCCAGCCTGTATCCTCCGAGTTGAAGCTTGGAAACAATTTGAGAATTTGGAGACTATTATCCGTAAGACTGGAGAAGCGCCTTCGGTGTCAAGGAAACTCAAAGATCCAGAAAAAACTGCTCTAATGAATGCAGTTTAAAACACAACAAAACCTCCCATTGGCTCTCCCTGGGATGAACACGTTCTTGTTATTACATTCCTTTTCCATGTCAGGAGTGGTGGTTTCCTGTTATGACTATTTAAAAAAAAAATATGACTAGGAATTGGCCAAGTCCCTAATCAAGTTTGTTCTAAGAAAGCGGTATCAATAGCTCTCTCAGTATTTAGTTTGTGGCTGAGAAAGGAGAAGGCGAGGGGGAGGAGAGGAAGGCCAGCGCTCACAGCCTGAGTCGCAGTCACCTTCAGATCCATGGAGGCCTCTCCATGGTACACCAAGCAAAGAATATTCTGAAACTGCTCACACCAGCCAGTGCAGGGTTTGAGGCCTGTTTCTGGATCTGAATAACCCAGCCTTTCCCCAAAATGACCTAACGGCCTCTTCCTGAATGAGCAGCACTTTGGAGCAGAAAAGCCTGGGATATGATCTAATTAAGAGCTCCTTCGTTAGAGACTTTCCAAGCCCTTCTTTGGCATCAAAATTTGAAGAACTGTATGGCAAAGACAGGGAACAAGCTATTAGAAACTGTCTTCCTTCCTCTCATTTTTTTGCAGGTTGCTTTTTCAAAGTAATCTATTGCCCTGTGTACCTTTTATTTTGATACATGAAATGGGAGGCCTGAGTAGGCGTTCTCGTGTGGTATGAGAACCAGGTGTGAACTGTGGCCCCAGAAAGAACAAAACATTTGACTTGTGCAAGCAGGGAAGACGAGCTTTGTGCAATCAATTCAGGAAGTTGGATTTACTGCATGAGCTCCTAGCTTTCAAATATCCAGTTTAGGGAGAAAAAGAAAAAGTACTGCAAAGGATATTAGAAGCAGAAGAATCAAGGACAAAACACCCACTTCAGACACAGGCAAAATCTAAGGGGGGAGGAAGAAGCGTGACTATCTCCAGCTTTGGACCAGCACATATTTTAATTTTCCTCCCTCAGAAGGTCCACCAGGGCTTGGAGCAGCCGGTCGTCCCTGTGCTTATAAGGTTTCGTGTTGTAGAAGCCATCGACATAGTCGTTATACAGACTGTCCTCAGAGTCTTTAAGCTGGGAAGGTTTGTTCAGCCTTTCCAGGGCTTCATAGAAATTTTCGTAAGGGATGTTGGGCTTCGCACTTGGGGGCTTCTTTGGTGATTGCTTTGAGGGTGAGTTTTTGCTGAAAGCGCTCTGCAGGAGTCTCAGCATGGCCTCAGAAGGCGCGCCCTCTGCCAACTCATCCCTTCTGCCCCCGACTCTACTGCCGCTGGGGCTTTGGGATGCCTGAGTGTTCTCATTCGGGCCCTCTTGTGTAGGCTGCTCCTGAAACACAGAAAGCCACCGGACAGGGGGAGAAAGCTCGTTATTTAGGAGCCAGCAAGGCAGCTACAACACACATCCACTGCCTGTGCCTCGCAAGGCCGTCTGGGGAATAGAGAGAGTGCAAAGCTTGGACTCACACTAACTGGGGTTTCAGTCTGCATTTTCCCATTCACTAATGCATCTTTGAAGTGAAGTGAAGTGAGAGTCACTCAGTTGTGTCCAGCTCTTTGTGACCCCATGGACTATCCAGTCTGTGGAATTCTCCAGGCCAGCATACTGGAGTGGGTAGCCTTTCCCTTCTCCAGGGGCTTTGGCGCCTTTTTAATCTCCCTGAACTTCCCCCGTTATATGGCAGGAAGAATTCCTCCGTTTCTTGCGGGTTTTGAAGCCTGAATGGAATGGTGTAGGTGAGTGCGCACACCCATTGGGTTCCTTTGCTTTTCAGCCTGCTATAGTAGAATGCATGTTAGGAAATTTGATAACATTGAATTCATTCACTTTAATGTCTTAAGTTCTGGATGGAAAAGTTAATTGTAAAAGATAGTATGGTCTTATCCTATGGAAAATCCACAGTTTGCCACTGCTTTTCCTCCCGTCCGTGTTTTGGGAAGGAGCTGCTGATAAGACAGGCAGGAACTTCCTGCAGAGGCACCAGTAATGCTGTCGTGTGGCAGCTCTCTGGAGGCCTCTTGCTCTGTTAGGAGCTGCCCTTTCAGCCGCTGAATTGTCAGAAAGGGTCTGGGAAGAGACTTGGGCAGTGGTCCAGGAAAGGGGGACACTGGAGAGATCAGAGAAATGTTTCTTGGTCACCTGTTGTGGAAGTATTTCACTATTTTAACAATCAAAAGAAAAGTGAAAGTGAAGTCACTCCTTTGTGTCCGACTCTTTGTGACCCCATGGACTATAGCCCACCAGGCTCCTCCATCTATGGGATTTTCCAGGCAAGAGTACTGGAGTGGGTTGCCATTTCCTTCTCCAGGGGATCTTCCTGACCCAGGGATTGAACCCAGGTCTCCTGCATTGTAGGCAGACATTTTACCATCTGAACCACCAGGGAAGTCCTAAACAACCAAAGGGTTCTGTTAATACCCCTTAGGGAATCTTGGAGGAAAAAGTTCCTGCAGGGCGCCCCCTGCCTCCAGGACTGTGCCGAGGAGGCCTCCGGGATAGGGCCCCAGCGGAAGCTATTTTGCAGAATGTGAACGGGGCCAGAATATGAGTTGAGGCCGTCACACAGCTAGTTTATACATTTCTTGAATAAAGAATGTCTTTGTATCTTCCAAAACACCCATCACAGAGCCAGGCCTGTTCAGGGAAGTTCGTCCTGGAAACTCTGATAACCTACCTGCTACAATCTGAGGCACAGTGCCAGAGGCCTGGGGGACACATAGATAAAGAAAATGTGTTTTCTGCCCACCATCTGATAAGGGAGAAGACAGTGGCTTCTGGCTGAGACCTGGGAATGTAACTGACTGACTTCAGCTTTCCTCAGCAAGTTTCTGAGAAAAACCGAGATTCTGTAGCTCCCCTTGGAGTTGCCAAGAAGCATCAGTTAAGGAATTAGTAAAGAGAAGCATGCATGATTTGGTCACTTGACCTTTGGTCTTCTTTCTGTAAAATGGACATACTGAGATCTATCCTTTTTAGGTTATAAGCATTGTAAGTTAAATGAGGCAGTGTAGAAAATCCTTTAAAGCTAGGTGCAATACAAACATTAGGTATATGTGAGCATACAAAAAGATAGCTTTCTTTAAAATTTGATACTGTTGTAAATGGAGAAAATTCATGTTCGAGAATTGAGTAATATTGAATTCATTCATTTTAATTTCTAAATTTTGGATAAAAGAGGAGGTGAGACAATTTTCTATCAAAAGTAAAGTTCACTTCTACTCCCTTTCCTCCCAACCCATTTTTTAACTCACGTCCTGCCTAAAAGTTAGAGGCAGGTTCACCCACTACACTGTTGATTGTGTGTGCATATTAAGTCGCTTCAGTCGTGTCCAAGTCTTTGTGACCCCATGGACCGTAGCCCACCAGGCTCCTCTGTCCATGGGATTCTCCAGGCAAGAATCCTAGAGTGGGTTGCCCTGCCTTCCTCCAGGGGATCTTCCTGACCCAGGGATTGAACCCACTGCACTGGCAGGCAGGTCCTTTACCACCAGCGCCACCTGGGAAGCCCAGTTCAGAGAAGAGCATGCCAGGAAGAACAGAGCCACACAGACCTCCCTGGGATCCACCACCTTCTCCACCCCTCTTCGGTCATTCTGCACAGTGTTATAGGACGTGTACATCCGGGGCTCTTTCATGTGCTCTGGCTGGGAAGAGGTCCCGTGCAGGATCAGCTTCCAGTTCACGATTCTTCCTTCGTTTTGCATTCTTCCAGACTAACGAATAAGCATATATAATGTTAGTGTGTGTTCTGAGCAGTATAAAACACACGGCTTCAAGATAGCTGAGAGATTTTATAGTGAAAATCTAATTTTCAAATTCTGTGCATTCCGTGTGTAGAGCTCTGTGTACAAAGACGTAAATCACTAGACTCACTCTTGCTATGAAAATGAGTAGTTGACAGGTTCAGAGATTTACAAACTGGTTGTTTTTAATTTGAAAAGGAGAACTCTCTGCGTGAACCTTCTTTTCTATATTGGGTGTGTTCTTGAAAAGTTGACAGTCCCTTATATAATTCCCTTATATTGGAATTATATTTACCAATTATCAACTTGTAGAAACATTCCATTGGAATGAAAGTCTGGAGTATTATAAATAGCCTTCAACACTGAGCAGTCCTTAGGAACTGTATATTTGTGGGAATAAGAATTTTTACAGGCTCAACAATTATGTTAAAAATAATATGCTAAAATCTAAAATATTTTTAAAAAAACTACTCTAAAACAGTAGTCAGATTTTGCAAACTTGATATAAAACAGTCCCATCTTGGTTAACAGATTTTCTTAGTTTCCTTGTGGTGACATTGAGTTAAAGAATGGAGGCCAACTTCAGGAACAGAACCATCAACTAAAAACGTTTTCTTCTTCCCCCTGTGAGAGCAGAAATTTTTACCACTTCCATGGCTAAATCACAATTTTAACAGTCTTTAGGCGAAAGCTGTTCTCAGAGAAAAAAGTAACAATGACTGTAGAATTTGTATTAATTTAATTGACATCTTCAAGGATTTAAAATCATTTATTTTTGAAAAGTTATCTAGACATTAAATCTGGTGCTACTGATCTTTATAACACTGCTAGCTCTGGAGAGCTTGAACCCGAAACACCATTCATCTATATGCTCACCTATAGAAAATGCTGGAGAAATGATATAAAAATAAATGAGTCAACTGAATTTGAATTTTGCTCCGAAACTATTTTTAGGGACTGTGTTAGCAAACAAAGAAAACTGAGAAATACTTTTGCTTGTTTCATAACTGAAATAAAACAAAAAAATCACATTAAATAAAATATTTTGTCTAACAAGTAAACTACTTCTAAATAACCACTGTAGTAAATATTGTTAAGAGTTTCTTTATATGACCCCAGCAGATATTAGTTGCTCAGTCATAACTCTTTGCAACCTCTTTGCAACCTCATGACCTGTAGCTTCCCAGGCTCCTCTGTCCATGGAATTTTCCAGGCAAGAATACTGGAGTGGGTGGCTACTTCCTGCTCCAGGGGAAGCTCCTGACCCAGGAAATGAACCCCCATCTCTTTCATCTCCTGCACTGATAGGCAGATTCTTTACCACTAGCACCACCTGGGAAGCCTTGACCCAGCAGAGTGTCATAGTAAAGCTGGTGTAGCATTCACAACCACGCTTATGAATACAGCTGATTCTGGTGTCTGAGTAGCTCATGTGGCTGGCTGTGTTCTGACATGGAAACATTTGTCCCACAGTCTGTCATGATGTGTATCAAAATGTTTTTTTCTTCCTTCTTACATGGCTGGTGCCTAATTTTATTAAAAAATTATTATCTTTATAGCCAAGTGGGCATAGCTTAAAACATATATACCTTCTCCTTGGCCTCTCTAAGGAGTGATCAAAGTTCCTTTGGGTCCTTACTGATGCACTAACTTTAAAAGTGAGCTTGTGGTTCAGTATCCTCTCATTCATACTTACCATGTCTGTAATTCTCAAAGTCCAAGTGCCTATGGGATTCTCTCCCCATGTGTGAACAGACATGAAGTCCCAGTTCTTAAAGCCATTGGGAGATGTGTCCCGCTCTCTTTCAGCCAACAGTACGGTGCTGGTTCCTGTTTTCATGCAAGAAACACAAGCTAATGAGTGTCCTGAGAGAACGGATAGCAGGACGCACTCCAGTGTTTGATAACTGAAAGTGAGAGGGGGAAGACATAAGCCTTCTTAATTTCCCCTTTGAATATAACGCCAGGATGGCAACATGCCCAAGGGAAAAAAAGTTTTATTCACAGTACTTAGTGCATTGCCTGGCATATAATAAGTTTTCAGTAAATATCCTAGAAAAATACATAATGGATGGATATATTGAATAAGGTTTATTTGAATAAGGAGAACTCAGAGAACTATGCTTATGAACTACATGAAAGAAGAGAGTCAGAGACCTAACATACATATTAATGGAACTGTCACTTTGAAATTTAAGAGAAAAATTTTAAAATGTAATAGGTTCCTGAGTCTATAATGCAGCATAGACATAATAAAACCATGTATAATTTACTAATATCTTTTGACATAAAAATTCCCAGTAAGAGTTACTGTAAATTTTCACATCCAAGTTCTCTATAGATCAGTAAATAATATTTTCAAGAGAAAATGTCAATGAAAAAGCGTTCTACCAGTATTTGGGGCCAGTTCCCAGATATTAAGAAAGCACATTTCCAAAATTAACAGAGCCAGCTCCAAACCTCTAGTAAGTTCATATTCTAGAAGGATGTTGTAGAGATAGCTCATCTTTTTCATACATCATTTATGGGAATTGAATTTAGTCAGTTGAATCCTATTAAAGTATAAAAAAGGATTGGGACAGCTTCTCCTAGTTGGATTGTAGCTTATATTTCACAAACTCTTTACCACCCATGATCTTGTTTGATTTAGTAACCTTTCAGGAAAGGACAAATGTCAATATATCATACCATATACCCTTAATCATGTAATTGTGGAAAATTTCTGTAGTCTTCTCAACTCTCACAGATCAGAATTCTTGGTTTTTTAATTAATTCCTTGGATGTGTCTGATGTATCTGTCAGTTTAATTATTAGACTAACTTTCACTAATGAGAGAAATGAATGATATAGATCAGTGACTTGGGAAAATGAACACAGTTTGAAAATGCATAACTCAGAGGGTTTATTAATTGGTATTATTTGAGTAAACGTCATTCTTTGCTTATCTAAGGATCAGTTGAAATAAACAAGGTAGATAGAGTTCTGATGCCCAAAAAATAAAGCATATTTTTTAAGACCTGAAAGTATTTATTGAAAGACTTAGGCCTATATAGAAGCAGATATCAATCATTGATTTGAAATCATTTAATTTATGCTTAAAATTTTAAACACATAGTTTAGAATAAGTTGAATTTTTTTTTAAACTTACCAGCAGCCGAAGTGAGGGTGACATGAAGGTCTCCTCTGCGGGAATATTCAATTGTTGCTTCAAATTGCACATGTTCCAGTGACTTGATGGCATTTTCTTGACCTTCACAAGCTCTTGTTGGAATTTCTATGATGACTTCTCCATTAGCTTTCAGGGCTCTAAATACATTAAAGAATCATCAGTGAACAAAGTTGTATCTCTTCCTTACATTTTATGGAAATGTGTGCACAGCACTCTTAAGTAAGATACTCAGCTAGGCGTGTTACCTCTGTTATGAGTAGAACCCCATGAAGACAGGCTGATAAATCCCTGGAGGAGGCAATGGCAAGCCATTCCAGTAATCTTGCCTGGAAAAGTCCAAGGACAGAGGAGCCTGGCGAGCTATAGTCCATAGGGTCTCAAAGAGCCAGGACTGAGCATGCAAGCACGCATACATACAGATAAACAGAACAGAGTGGAAACCCAGAAATAAACCCACCCATTAGACCTGAAACTGAAAAATTTCTAGAAGAAAACATAGGGGAAAAGTTTCATGACATTGGTCTTGGCAGTGATTTAATGGATATGACAATCAAAGCACAGGAAGCAAAAGATAAATAAAAATAAACAAGTAGGACCACATCAAACTAAAAAGCCTCTGCACAGTAAAGGAAACAAACTGAGAAGGCAACCTAAGAACAGTAGACAATATGTGAGAAACGGTTAATCTCTAAAATACATAAGAACTCCTATAACTTAATAGCAAAAATCCTAACAATCTGATTCCAAACAATGAGCTGAGGACCTGAATAGACATTTCTCCAAAGAAGACATACAAGTGGCCAATTGATATTTGGGGGGGCGGGGACAAAGTTCACCATAATTAATCATCAGGGAAATTCAAATCAAGACCCAGATCAAGATACCCATCAAGATCAGACTATTACTTAAAAAAAATAAAGATAAAAAAGATAAGAAAAGACAAGTGTTGGTGAGCATGTGGAGAAATTGGAGCTCTTGCACAATTGGTGGGAATGCAAAATGGCACAGCCAGTATATAAAACAATATAAAACTTCCTTAAAAAATAAAACTACCATATGATCCAGCAATGTCACTTCTGGATATTTATTCAAAGCAATTGAAATTGGGGTCTCAAAGAGTTACCAACATCCCCATGTTCATTGCAGTATTATTCTTAATAGCCGAGATAGGGGGACAACCTAGATATTCCTCAATAGATGAATGGATAAGGAAAATATGATATATATATACAATGGAACTTTAGCTTTAAAAAAGAAGGAAATTCTGCTATATGTGACAGTATGGATACGATGGGAAGACATCATGATGGGCAAATGAACCAGTCACAGGTAGATAAATATTGCGTAATTCTATTCATACAAGATGTCTAAAATAGTCGAATTCATAGACTCAGACAGTGGAATGTTGGTTTTCTTGGGCTTGTTGGGGTGGGAGATGGAGAGTTACTAATCAGTGCGCATCAAGTTTCAGTTAAGCAAGATGAGTAAGTTCTAAAGATCAGCTATACATTGTACCAATAGTTAACAGTTATGTATTGTACACTTAACAATTTAAGGGGGTAGATCTCATGTTGAGTTCTGAACATAAGGGGAGAAAAGCAAATGGTAAGGAACACAAACACAGATATTTGAATGCAATAAACCATTTGTTATGGCATCAAATTCAAACAGGTTTGTCTTATATTAATCCCAAAATGGTCCATTACTGAAACATACCTTTTTCAGAAATGATTTTATCTCCCTAATGCATGCCCTCCAAGCCTCCCACCCTTGGATATTTTGTGTGAGTGGGCCTTCAGTATAGTTGCGGTTGTCTTGATACCAGATTCTGCTTCTGCACCTAGATGTAGTGGGACAAGTATATTCTAAATGAAAGCCTTGGGGCATAAAGCAGGGTTCTTTTGGAAGTCGGTTTTGGGTAACACTGGTTGGCAAGTGCTGCATCTCATCAATTCGAAGATGCATTAAAGAAAAACAAACTTAACATCTTTGAATTTGGGATGAATTTTAATAAACTGATGATTTGAAATAGTTTAATTGGCAGTGATTTTTCTTAGTGGTCTATAGGACAGTGGAGCACATTCAGTTCGGTTGCTCAGTCATGTCTGACTCTCTGCGACCCCATGAACTGCAGCATGCCAGGCTTCCCTATCCATCACCAACTCCCGGAGCTTGCTCAAACTCATATCCACCGAGTTGGTGCACATTAGCTTACTGCCATATTGTTGGAGATGGGCTATGAAAGGAAAATACAAGTGTGTTGTTAACATGCTTTGCAAATCTTTGGTCTCTGACCTCTCATGGAGCCACAGGGAACACTGGAAAATGCCATCCCCATCTACTTCAGAAGGGTAGGGGAGAAAAATTAAGCAGAGTGACAAGCATCATTCTCAAATAGTGCCATGGCACACAATTATTTAAAATTCCTGGAGACACTTACCTGGGCTCAAATTCATTGTCCTTGACCACACATTCCTTCTTCTCAGGCACACTGCTCCAGGTGCTGGGATCAGCCAAATCCACCAGAGCTTTGGCATTTAGCAGCCCGAATCCAAATCGACTGTTCACCATCAAGCCTGCTCCGTTCTTTTTCCATCCAGGGTTATTGGCCAGTGGGTCATACTCAGAGGTCCATACAACCAAGTGCTGCATATCTCGCCAGGTGAGATTTGGACTGGACAGGAAGTGACCGAAAGAATGTTCAGGGACAAAAAGGAGTTTCCTTGCAAAAGCAAGTGTTGAAAACAAGCATCTCCATTCAGAGATGGCAAGGTGACTTTTGCAACTGTGCCTCGTTATTTTAGTGTGTATCACTATTGGTATATCTTTCACTCAGAATTAAAAATTCAGTCTTATAAATTATTAAATTTTGGTTTTCAGTACTGTGGAAATGTGGGACCAAGTTCTAATGACTTACACTTGACTGGAGCAAAAATTAAAAATGATGACACTTCCTTTATGTCCTCCATTCTTCTGCAGTCCATTAACAACCTTAGAATTTTTGACATTATGAACCCACAGTTGAGGTCTTGACTTCCTTCTTAGGAAGACTCAGATTTAGACATGGACTGGTTACCCACTCCTAAATATTTTTTTGTCTCTTTTTTTTTATATGGCAAAAGTGTCAAGAAGCTCTTAGTGACTTGAGCTCATTCTTACAAGGCAACTTGCTGAACAGAGTGGGAATATGCAAGGAAGTAGTTCATGTCTTTAAGAAGCTTCAGTCAGTTCAGTTGCTTAGTCGTGTCCAATTCTTTGAGACCCCATGGACTGCAGCACGCCAGGCTTCAAATCCAGTAAAAGAACTAAGTCTTTTTAATAACTGTATCTATTGAATCCTATATTCATACCATAATGTATTGTTGGACTTTGAAGGAGAAATAATTCTTTGGGGATGGAAGGGTTCTAGGAAGGCTCTTCTAGGAGGAAATATTTTGAGATGAACTTTAAAGAATGGGTAGAACGTTAAGAAGTGGAGAGCGGGAATGAGAGAGATTAGTCGACGAAACAAAACCTCTGAGCAGGGGAAGTATAGGATATGCCCAGAGTACGGTAACCATCTGGTTTACCGGAGAAAGGAAGAGGCGAAGAGGAATACCGAGCCAGATGGTGAGGACCTTGAATGCCAGGAAAAGGAACTTATACTTCATCCTTTGTGCAAGGAGGCGCCATAGAGGATTTTTGAGCAATGAAATGGTATAATCAGAAGTCTTGGTAAAATTAATTTAATAGCAATATAAGGATAAATCAGAGGTGCATGGGCGTGTTGAGTCTGTTAATAATGAAGACAAAGCCGTCCCTGATCACCTTATTTAAGATTTCAACTCCCCCATAATACTCCTGTGCTCTCTTATCTTGCTGTGCATTGTTTTTCTTTTATACTGCTTATCATCTTCTAACATACTGAGCAACTCATTTGTTTTGTGTGTTATTAGCATCTGTCTCCCATCCTAGAATCAGCAATGAAAAGGGCTGAGATTTTTATCCTTCTTGTTCTCTGATGTGCACCAACCACTCAGAAGAATGCCAGGCACAGGGTGTTTGCTGGGTAAATATTAGCTGGTTGGATGGTTGAACGTGTCTAAGTGTTAACTAGCCTTAAATACAATTTTAAAACTTACTGCCGTTAGTCATTAGAAGTCTTTCATGGTCTCAGGCCTTTCCTTAGCTCTGAGACCTACATTGTTCCTATCAGGCCAGTCAAGCCTTATTTAGATAAAGAAATGCCTACGTTGCATCCTCCAGGGTTCTATCTTGCCACTAGGTTGTGAAACAGCCAACAGGGGAGTCTGGCTCAGTTGGGTGTTGTCTCCCCAGAGCTGGTCATGGACTGGTTTAACAATCCCTTAGTGACAACAGGGGGCAGTGCACGCTCCTAAACATGGAGGAGTCTGCTCCTTGTTGAAATCCCAGTCCTCATAAGAAGCTTTACAAAGTCTGTGGCCTGGTGGGCACGCTGCCCTCTGCATGCCAGCCTGGGTGCCAAGCCCACGCATCACCCTCTCTGAAGGAAGCTGTAGTAGTCAAGGACTCCAGTCCTCCTCTCCCAGCAAGCTCTTTGCATATTTACATTCCTGGGCCTTCTTATCTGAGGTCATGGGCACCTTGGCCAAGGCTTCCTGATGGGCGGAAGAGGGGGAAACCTTGAAAATACCTCTCCCCACTCTGACTCAGTGCCCAGGACTTCTCCACTCCCAGCCTCCCCCCTCACCCCCACCCTATCCCAGAGTCCAGGAAACTATCAGAGGCTTGCATTGGCTCCCTCAACAGTGAGACAACAAGCCCCCATGTCCATACTTTTAACCTGACCTTCAGCTGGTGCACCTTTCCATGGGAGAGGGTGGGGGGAAATGGAACAGGGAAAGTTGGTGTTTTCTCTGGCTTATACCATCGTGGTAAGTGATTGAAGGCTTAACTCTCTCATTTTTGGTGTGTTACTTTAAAGCTGCTCTGACACCTAGCAGCTTAATATGCCCTCTCTCTGCTCAGCTGAGCTCCTGGCAAATGGCATGCTTCAACCCAGGGAGTGACTGGTGGAACCCTTGGAAAGACTCTAGTTCAGTGATTCTCCAAGGTTCAAGGCTGCTTGCATCATAATCACCTGGCGCACTTGTAAATAATGAAAATTCTTGAGTCCCACTCTGAACTTACTGAGCCAAAATACCTAAGGGTAGGGAGGGATTTTATATCTGAAAAAGCTGTCTAGCCAGTTTTGTGTTACAGCTATAATAATAGGAGTTGAAAGAAAGAATACAAGTATCTACCTAATTAAGGTAATTAGAAGTCACTGGGGTCAGAATCATGGCGTCAGAATAGGGAGTAGTAAAAAGCACATTAAATTCTATTCTATTACCAAGGACCTGTGTGACCTTAAGCAAGCCACTTCATCTCCCTGGGCCTGAATGGACTCACCTCTAAGATGAGAGGTCGAGTATGACAGTCTGACGTCCAATCTGCCCAGGATCATATATATTATCCTTCATTGTAGATCTCGTATCCACATTGGCCATCCCACGTTGACAAATAATTAACTAGCTGAGGGAAAATGGCTGTTTTCTCCATGTGGAAACTAATTCTGGCCTATATAGCATGTTATTGAAATTCTTGCTTCCTTCTAGTCTTTTAAAAGGAGTTTTAGGTAAAAGCTTCTTACCAAAGGGGGACTCACTGAGGCAGTCTGTGGGCCTCATGCCAGTTTACCCCCCTGGACTCTCGTGTGTGTGTGTGTGTGTGTGTGTGTGTGTGTGTGTGTGTGTGTGTGTGTGTGTTGGGATGAGGGTAGGTACCAAGGAGGTAAAAGTCATGGTCTTGATAATGATTCTAATCAAACACGAAGCAGATTTCTATAGTTAGAGCATTGGTTTTTATTCACTTGCAGGTTTTGTTTTATTTTTGATTATTTTCTTTTACCTATTCTTTGCAAAATATCCAAAGAGGCTTCATTGTCAGGCAGTTAGGAAAATTAAGGCAATTTCTCTAACAGTTATTTTCCATTTGAGTGATTGCATTTCATAACGTGAAAAGGACCTTCTTCTAACAGCAGTGCCTCTCTTTCCTGACAGCCTTCCTCTGTTAATTAGCATCTCGCTCATCAATGGCATCCACAATAATTAAATTTTTAAAAATCTGCATTGGGTTGCTAATCAAGGATATGTTTACAGAAAATAAGGGCTTTGGAATTAAACATTGAAATTAAGCATTGCTTCTAATTAGGAAAATGTAGGTAAAGTATTCTGGAGACAAAATTCTAAAATGAAAAAGTCTTAGAGGCTACATGGTTTAGCCTCTAATCACAACTAGGTAAGCCTGGACATTAAAGATTTTAGTCATTTCTTGGTTACATTTCCCAACCTCTCTAAGCCTCAGTTTCATCCTTAATAAAATGCAATTAATAATTTATATGTCACAAGGATGTTGTAAGAATTAGAATTAGCATTGTATATAAAGAGATTAGCACAGGTTATGGCCGATAGTAGTAGCCTGATAAATGCTGAATGCTGTTATTGATGATAAATTTAGCCCAGAGTTGTTCTTCATTCTCCATAGTTGTTAGAACACATGGTTAAATGATTCTCCCAATCATGTTTGTCTAGGACTTTTCTAGAAATTCTGGCATTCAGATTTTCTGAAGTAAAATTAGGCATCTGGTATAGACAACTGAATAGAGCAGAGCAAATTGTCCATCTGAGAACAGACATCTCAATATTTGTATGTACTTTGGCAGGAAGTTTATAAATGTTAAGATAGATTATGTCCATCTTACTGATGACTGAATCAAAATTAAAGGAATTAAATTCTTATTACATACACCAGCGAGATCATACTCTTAATGTCTCTTAAATCATGAGCAGCATAAGAATCTGATGGAACCGCAAACGATTCTCCCCAAAATGCCAGACACACACTCTTAAAACATTTCTGCATCTAGTTGCAAAAAAGTTCTTGGACCTCATATGTTTTGTAACAATCTGTGGAGCCCCTGCTGTATAAAGTGATCCATTAGGAATTAGCTGAGATTAATGAGGCTAGATCATCCTTAGATAATTTTCTCTTTATACTGTAAGAGGAGGTTTGAAATTTTAGAAATCAGATATGACAATTTTAAAATTTCAGTTCTTAGTCAAAATAACATTACATCTGTTCAGTTAGATGAATGTTTCTCCTATTCTGGTCACTAGACAAGATGGTTAGGTCTGGCTGGCTCTATTTGTAAGCATCTGATAGGTGTTGGATAGGGAAGACAAGATTTTTAAGGATAGTTTTCTTCTAAAAGCTCCCTGGAGCTAAAACTTATATCCTAAAGTCATAAATGACACGATCTTTTTTTCACCACCTGTGTAACTACTTGCCTTCATAAGATTTTACTTCTTCCACTCTGGACCTCTTCCCACCAATCTCAGCAATTCATGTTAGATGATCTGTATAAGCTGACACCTTCAATTTCAAATTGGAGAATCCTTTTAAAAGGAAAAGGCTAGAAAAAAAAAAGACCTGATCTGGCCCCTCTATTTTATAAGTGATAAATCGAGCACTCAATTGGAGGTTAATTTGCCTAAGGTCACATAGCTAGTGGCATGCCTGGGACTTGAGGCCATGTGTTCCCTGCCCTCTTCACTGCTTAGATGATCTTCCCTTATGTGTGGTTTGGGGCTGCCGATGCTAGTCTTCGCTTGTGCCTGAGACTTTGCTCTCTGTCCATCCTCTACCTATTAAAACTGAGCTCAGATTCTGAGCACAGCTTTTCTGCTGGACCCAAGAGCTTCAGATTTGCTTGCTTCTGACTGAGCATCTGGATTTGCTCTTCCCTAATCAGATACCTTTCCAGCTCCTCCAAGTAGGTAGGCTTTGGTACTAGCCTTACTCAGCCTGTCTTGCTTAGCTGCCGTGGCATCATAATTGAGATACCAGAGACTAAACCGCAACTCCACAGGTGGTCCCAGGGCTCCTGGAGTGATGCTGGCTCTCTAGCAAGTGCACATCTTTTCCAGCTATGGCCCAGGCCAAGGCGTTCTGTTCTTCTGCTACCATGAACCTCATCTACTGAACATGGCTTGAGGGGACTGCTTTGTCTTCTCTGTAGAGAAGATGGATGGTATTCTAGGATAACCTGTTTATTAGGAAGGATAATAGTAATCTGTAAGTTTAAACACTTCCTCTATCACTCAACCATAGCACCCGACTTAACATTTAAAGATTTCTCACCACACAACATCAGAAAGCAGAAATAAGGATGAATAAAAAGGTGTGGGCATACAGTGTGAGACAGACGATTTTTCCTCTGTATTAAGTATTAGACTATTGAATAACTATTTTGAAGGGGAAATGTTGCTAAATCCCTATTTGGTAGCATACGCTAAAATAAATTCCAGGGGGATTTAGAAAATAAATATCTAATAAAAGACACATAAATGTATATTTATATACTTTGGGGTTGCAAGGATTTTCCTGAGCATAAAAAAAGGAAAAAAAAAAAAAAGAACTTAGAGACTGATAAAGGTAACTGTATACATAGTAACTTCATTAAATTAAAAATTACATGTAAATAAAATTAAAAGGTAAATGTCAACTAACTGAGCATCAGTAGCTTTTCTAACTAAGACCATAAAACAAAATCAAGGTCATAAACAGCAATCACAGATGATAAATGGCAAAAGAACATAAAATATTGAGCTTTATTAGTAATAAAATAAAAGCATATAAAGACGAGATGCCATTTTCACCTATCAAAGTAGCAAACATTTTAAAAGATAATAAATATAGGTTTGGTAAGGCTTTAGGAAACTGACACTTTCACATGTATATTGCTGATGGGAATATAAAATGGTACAGTCTTTCTAGACTAACTTGACAATATGTATCAAGATCATTAAAGCATGCATTCCCTTTGACACCAAAATTTCAGTTGTAAATGTTTATCTTAAGGAAATTATCAGAAACAGTAACTGATATCAATGGACAAGGGTGTTTAAGCATGAATGGCTTCAGTAAGATTTGCATTTATATAATGGTATATATATGCAGGACAGGAAGCAGCAGTTAGAACTGAACATGGAACAACAGACTGCTTCCAAATAGGAAAAGGAGTACATCAAGGCTGTATATTGTTACCCTGCTTCTTTAACTTCTATGCAGAGTACATCATGAGAAACGCTGGACTGGAAGAAACACAAGCTGGAATCAAGATTGCCGGGAGAAATATCAATAACCTCAGATATACAGATGACACCACCCTTATGGCAGAAAGTGAAGAGGAACTAAAAAGCCTCCTGATGAAAGTGAAAGTAGAGAGTGAAAAAGTTGGCCTAAAGCTCAACATTCAGAAAACGAAGATCATGGCATCCAGTCCCATCACTTCATGGGAAATAGATGGGAGAACAGTGGAAACAGTGTCAGACTATCTTTTTGGGCTCCAAAATCACTGCAGATGGTGATTGCAGCCATAAAATTAAAAGACGCTTACTCCTTGGAAGAAAAGTTATGACCAACTTAGATAGTATATTCAGAAGCAGAGATATTACTTTGCCGACTAAGGTCCATCTAGTCAAGGCTATGGTTTTACCAGTGGTCATGTATGGATGTGAGAGTTGGACTGTGAAGAAGGCTGAGCGCCGAAGAATTGATGCTTTTGAACTGTGGTGTTGGAGAAGACTCTTGAGAGTCCCTTGGACTGCAAGGAGATCCAACCAGTCTATTCTAAAGGAGATCAGCCCTGGGATTTCTTTGGAAGGAATGATGCTAAAGCTGAAACTTCAGTACTTTGGCCACCTGATGCGAAGAGTTGACTCATTGGAAAAGACCCTGATGCTGGGAGGGATTGGGTGCAGGAGGAGAAGAGGACAACAGAGGATGAGATGGCTGGATGGCATCACTGACTCGATGGACGTGAGTCTGAGTAAACTCTGGGAGTTGGTGATGGACAGGGAGGCCTGGTGTGCTGTGACTCATGGGGTCACAAAGAGTCAGACACCACTGAGCGACTGAACTGAACTGAACTGAACTGAATGGTATACTACAAAAAAGATAAAAGTCCTGTTTTTAATTCTTATGTCCCCTGATGTGTTTTGTGAGTTCTACGACTGGGCTTATATAACCTAAAAAGAAAAGGGATAGTTTTTAAAACATGTTATTCCTAATACTACCCACAGGAGACTATCTGGCCAAAGTCTGTCTCGGTGGGAATAACCTGAAGTGAGAAGGCCTTAGAGCTGAGTGGGAGGAGGGCATGTGTTTCTAAAGGTCAGGGAAGATTGATTTGGATGTGAGAAAGTGCTCTTAATATAGACGGACTAAAAAATTTACAGCATAGAGGGTGGTCCTAAGATGGCGGAGGAATAGGATGGGAGACCACTTTTTCCCTCACAAATTCATCAAAAGAGCATTTAAATGCTGAGTAAATTCCACAAAACAACTTCTGAATGCTGGCAGAGGACATCAGGCACCCAGAAAAGCAGCTCATTGTCTTTGAAAAGAGGTAAGAAAAAATATAAAAGACAAAAAAAAGAGACAAAAGAGGTAGGGAGGGAGCTCCGTCCTGGGAAGGGAGTCTTAAAAAGAGAGAAGTTTCCAAACACCAGGAAACATTTTCACTGCCAAGTCTGTGGTGAGCCTTAGAAGCAAAACGGCAACATAACAGGGGGGGAAAATAAATAAATAATTAAAACCCACAGATTACAAGCCCAATGGTAACTCCCCCAGAGGAGAAGCAGCGCATATGCCTGCATCCTCCGCGAGCAAGCGGGGGCTGGGCAGGGAGGCATGGGCTGCATTGCTTTTTAAGGATCAGCCCGAATGCCCCGAGGGTAACCAGATCGAACTAACTTGGGCTAACAAACCAGACTGTGGGATAGCTACCATGAAAACCTCTAACAGAAGACACCGCCAGGACCACACACAGAACAAAGGATGGAACAGAATTAGCCAGCTGCAGATCATCCCCCTCCAGTGACAGGCAGCCAGAGCCAGAAGGGCCCGAAGGGGGCCATCACAGCCCCAGAGAGACATTATCCACCAAACTGCAAGCAGGCTTCTTTGCTAACTAAGACTTCTTGGGGTCCTGGACAGTCACCATCCGCCTGAGAAGGTGCGCCAGCTGTACACCCAGAAAACTGAGCAGCCGGCACGGGAGAGGCGATAAGTCACAGCGACCACGCTCGCCAAACACCTGAGCTACTCGGACCTGGCAAGGGCACAAAACACAGGCCCAGCCGAGGCTGCGCCTCTGAGGACTACATGAGTGGCTGAGCCTGAGCGGCTTAGACCTGGGAGGTGCATGCAGCCCAGGGCCGGCCTCAGACAGTTCCCGGAGGAGCAACCTAGAGCCTGAGCTGTGTGCACCGTGAGTGGTGGCAGGCCCAGCGTGGCTGGGACACTGCGGGCACATGCTAGTGTTATTTGTTTGCAGCACCTCTCCCTCCCCACAGCGCGACTGAATAAGTGAGCCTAAAAAAAAGTGTCCACCACCGCCCCCCTTGTGTCAGGGTGGAAATCAGACACTGAACAGACCAGCAAGAAGCTAAAACAGAGGGAACCACCTTGGAAATGACAGGTGCAATAGATTAAAACCCTGTAGTACCGACTACATAGGAAGGGACCTATAAATCTTGAGAAATATAAGCCGGACCAAGGAACTATCCGAAAATGAACCGATCCCACACTGCCCAAAACACCAGAGAAAGTCCTAGATATATCTTTACTATTTTAACGATCATTCTTTTTCTCTTTCTTTTTCTTTTTTTTAATTAAAAACATTTTTAAGTCCTCTATTACTCCTTTAATTTTCATTTTTATAACCTACTGTTACTTTTCAAAAAAAGAGACTATTTTTAAAGCAAACTTCATATATATATATATTTTAATAATTCTTGTGACTTTTTTTTTCCTTCTTCTTCTTTGCTTTAATATTGTGTTTTTGAAAATCCAACCTCTACTCTAGATTTTTAATCTTTGCTTTTTGGTATTTGTTATCAGTTTTGTACCTTCAAAAACCCAATCTTCAGTACCTATTTTTACTGGAGAGTGAGATTACTGGCTTGACTGCTCTCTCCTTCTTTAGACTCTCCATTTTTTCCACCAGGTTGCCTCTGTCTCCTCCCTCCCCCTTCTCTTCTCTACCCAACTCTGTGAATCTCTGTGTGTTCCAGATGGTGGAGAACACACCATCTGATTACTGGTTGGATCTGTCTCTCTCCTTTTCATTCTCCCCTTTTACCCTCCTGGCCACCTCTGTCGCCTTCCTCCCTCTTCTCGTCTCTGTATAACTCCATGAACATCTCTGAGTGGTCCAGACTGTGGAGCGCACATCAGGAAGTGATTACTGGCTAGCTTGCTCTCTCCTCTTTTGATTCCACCTCATCTCATTCGGGTCACCTCTAACTCCCTCCTCCCTCTTCTCTTCTCCATGTAACACTGTGAACCTCTCCGGGTGTCCCTCACTGCAGAGAAACTTTTCATCTTTAACCTAGATGTTTTATCAATGGTGCTGTATAGAAGGAGAAGTCTTGAGACTACTGTAAAAATAAGAATGAAAACCAGAAGCAGGAGGCTTAAGTCCAAATCCTGAGAACATCATAGAACTCCTGACTCCAGGGAACATTAATCGATAGGAGCTCATCAAATGCCTCCATACCTACACTGAAACCAAGCACCACCCAAGGGCCAACAAGTTCCAGAGCAAGACATACCATGAAAATTCTCCAGCAACACAGGAACACAACCCTGAGCTTCAATATACAAGCTGCCCAAAGTTACTCCAAAACCATTAACATCTCATAACTCATTACTGGACACTTCTTTGCACTCCAGAGAGAAGAAATCCAGCTCCACCCACCAGAACACCAACACAAGCTTCCCTAACCAAGAAACCTTGACAAGCCACTGATACAACCTCATCCACAGCAAGGAAACTCCACAATAAAGAGAACTCCACAAACTGTGAGAATACAGAAAGGCCACTCCAAATGCTGCAATATAACCAAGATGAAGAGACAGAGGAATACCCAGCAGGTAAAGGAACAGAATAAATGCCCACCAAACCAAACAAAAGAGGAAGAGACAGGGAATCTACTTGATAAAGAATTCCAAATAATGATAGTGAAAATGATCCAAGACCTTGAAATCAAAATGGAATCACAGATAAATAGCCTGGAGACAAGGATTGAGAAGATGCAAGAAAGGTTTAACAAGGACCTAGAAGAAATAAAAAAAGAGTCAATATATGATGAATAATGCGATAAATGAGATCAAAAACACTCTGGAGGCAACAAATAGTAGAATAACGGAGGCAGAAGATAGGATTAGTGAAGTAGAAGATAGAATCATAGAAATAAATGAATCAGAGAGGAAAAAAAGCAAAATGAATGAAAAGAAATGAGGACAATCTCAGAGACCTCCAGGACAATATGAAATGCTCCAACATTCGAATTATAGGAGTCCCAGAGGAAGAAGACAAAAAGAAAGACCATGAGAAAATACTTGAGGAGATAATAGTTGAAAACTTCCCTAAAATGGGGAAGGAAATAAGCACCCAAGTCCGAGAAACCCAGAGAATCCCAAAGAGGATAAACCCAAGGCAAAACACCCCAAGACACATATTAATCAAATTAACAAAGATCAAACACAAAGAACAAATATTTAAAAAGCAGCAAGGGAAAAACAACAAATAACACACAAGGGGATTCCCATAAGGATAACAGCAGATCTTTCAATAGAAACTCTTCAGGCCAGGAGGGAATGGCAAGACATACTTAAAGTGATGAAAGAAAATAACCTACAGCCCAGATTACTGTACCCAGCAAGGATCTCATTCAAATACGAAGGAGAAATCAAAAGCTTCACAGACAAGCAAAAGCTGAGAGAATTCAGCATCACCAAACCAGCTCTTCAACAAATGCTAAATGATATTCTCTAGACAGGAAACACAAAAACGGTGTATAAACCAGAACCCAAAACAATAAAGTAAATGGCAATGGGATCATACTTTTCAATACCTTAAACATAAATGGGTTGAATGCCCCAACCAAAAGACAAAGACTGGCTGAATGGATACAAAAACAGGACCCCTATATATGTTCTCTACAAGAGACCCACCTCAAAACAAGGGACACATACAGACTGAAAGTGAAGGGCTGGAAAAAGATATTCCATGCAAATAGAGACCAAAAGAAAGCAGGAGTGGCAATACTCATGTCAGATAAAATAGACTTTAAAACAAAGGCTGTGAAAAGAGACAAAGAAGGATACTACATAATGATCAAAAGATCAATCCAAGAAGAAGATATAACAATTATAAATATATATGCACCCAACATAGGAGCATTGCAATATGTAAGACAAATGCTAACAAGTATGAAAGGGGAAATTAACAGTAACACAATAATAGTGGGAGACTTTAATACCCCACTCACACCTATGGATAGATCAACTAAACAGAAAATTAACAAAGAAACACAAACTTTAAATGATACAATAGACCAGTTAGACCTAATTGATATCTATAGGACGTTTCACCCCAAAACAATGAATTTCACCTTTTCCTCAAGTACTCATAGAACCTTCTCCAGGATAGATCACATCCTGGGCCATAAATCTAGCCTTGGTAAATTCAAAATTTGAAATCATTCCAAGCATCTTTTCTGACCATAATGCAGTAAGACTAGATCTCAATAATAGGAGAAAAACTACTAAAAATCCCAACATATGGAGGCTGAACAACATGCTTCTGAATAACCAACAAATCACAGAAGAAATCAAAAAAGAAACCAAAAGATGCATAGAAATGAATGAAAATGAAAACACAACAACCCAAAACCTGTGGGACACTATAAAAGCAGTGCTAAGGGGAAAGTTCATAGCAATACAGGCATACCTCAAGAAACAAGAAAAAAGTCAAATAAATAACCTAACTCTACACATAAAGCAACTAGAAAAGGAAGAAATGGAGAACCCCAGGGTTAGTAGAAGGAAAGAAATCTTAAAAATTAGGGCAGAAATAAATGCAAAAGAAACAAAAGAAACCACAGCAAAAATCAACAAAGCCAGAAGCTGGTTCTTTGAAAGGATAAATAAAATTGACAAACCATTAGCCAGACTCATCAAGAAAGAAAGGGAGAAAAATCAAATCTATAAAATTAGAAATGAAAATGGAGAGATCACAACAGACAACACAGAAATACAAAGGATCATAAGAGACTACTATCAGCAATTATATACCAATAAAATGGACAATGTGGAAGAAATGGACAAATTCTTAGAAAAGTACAACTTTCCAAAACTGAACCAGGAAGAAATAGAAAATCTTAACAGACCCATCACAAGCACAGAAATTGAAACTGTAATCAGAAATCTTCCAGCAAACAAAAGCCCAGGTACAGATGGCTTCACAGCTGAATTCTACCAAAAATTTAGAGAAGAGCTAACACCTATCCTCCTCAAACTCTTCCAGAAAATTGCAGAGGAAGGTAAACTTCCTCATTCTATGAGGCCACCATCACCATAATACCAAAACCTGACAAAGATGCCACAAAAAAAGAAAACTATAGGCCAATATCACTGATGAACAGAAATGCAAAAATCCTTAACAAAATTCTAGCAATCAGAATCCAACAACACATTAAAAAGATCATACACCATGACCAAGTGGGCTTTATCCCAGGGATGCAAGTATTCTTCAATATCCACAAATCAATCAATGTAATTCACCACACTAACAAATTGAAAAATAAAAGCCATATGATTATCTCAATAGATGCAGAGAAAGCCTTTGACAAAATTCAACATCCATTTATGATAAAAACTCTCCAGAAAGCAGGAATAGAAGGAACATACCTCAACATAATAAAAGCTATATATGACAAACCCACAGCAAACATTATCCTCAATGGTGAAAAATTGAAAGCATTTCCCCTAAAGTCAGGAACAAGACAAGGGTTCCCACTTTCACCACTACTATTCAACATAGTTCTGGAAGTTTTGGCCACAGCAATCAGAGCAGAAAAGGAAATAAAAGGAATCCAAATTGGAAAAGAAGAAGTAAAACTCTCACTGTTTGCAGATGACATGATCCTCTACATAGAAAACGCTAAAGACTCCACCAGAAAATTACTAGAGCTAATCAATGAATATAGTAAAGTTGCAGGATATAAAATCAACACACAGAAGTCCCTTGCATTCCTATACACTAACAATGAGAAAGTAGACAAAGAAATTAAGGAAACAATTCCATTCACCATTGCAACAAAAAGAATAAAATACTTAGGACTATATCTACCTAAAGAAACTAAAGACCTATATATAGAAAACTATAAAACACTGAAAGAAATCAAAGAGGACACTAATAGATGGAGAAATATACCATGTTCATGGATTGGAAGAATCAATATGGTGAAAATGAGTGTACTACCTAAAGCAAGATTCAATGCAATCCCTATCAAGCTACCAGCGGTATTTTTCACAGAGCTAGAACAAATAATTTCAAGATTTGTATGGAAATACAAAAAACCTGGAATAGCCAAAGCAATCTTGAGAAAGAAGAATGGAACTGGAGGAATCAGCCTGCCTGACTTCAGGCTCTACTACAAAGGCACAGTCATCAAGACAATGTGGTACTGGCACAAAGACAGAAATATAGATCAATGGAACAAAAAAGAAAGCCCAGAGATAAATCCACATGCCTATGGACACCTTATCTTTGACAAAGGAGGCAAGAATATACAATGGAGTAAAGACGATCTCTTTAACAAGTGGTGCTGGGAAAACTGGTCAACCACTTGTAAAAGAATGAAACTAGAACACTTTCTAACACCACACACAAAAATAAACTCAAAATGGATTAAAGATCTAAATGTAAGACCAGAAACTATAAAACTCCTAGAGGAGAACATAGGCAAAACACTCTCCGACATAAATCACAGCAGGATCCTCTATGACTCACCTCCCAGAATATTGGAAATAAAAGCAAAAATAAACAAATGGGACCTAATTAAAATTAAAAGCTTCTGCACAACAAAGGAAACTATAAGCAAGGTGAAAAGACAGCCTTCTGAATGGGAGAAAATAATAGCAAATGAAGCAACTGACAAACAACTAATCTCAAAAATATACAAGCAACTCCTGCAGCTCAATTCCAGGAAAATAAACGACCCAGCCAAAAAAATGGGCTAAAGAACTAAATAGACATTTTTCCAAAGAAGACATACGGATGGCTAACAAACACATGAAAAGATGTTCAACATCACTCATTATCAGAGAAATGCAAATCAAAACCACAATGAGGTACCATTTCACACCAGTCAGAATGGCTGCAATCCAAAAGTCTACAAGCAATAAATGCTGGAGAGGGTGTGGAGAAAAGGAAACCCTCTTACACTGTTGGTGGGAATGCAAACTAGTACAGCCACTATGGAGAACAGTGAGGAGATTCCTTAAAAAACTGCAAATAGAACTTCCTTATGACCCAGCAATCCCACTTCTGGGCATACACACCGAGGAAACCAGAATTGAAAGAGACACATGTACCCCAATGTTCATCGCAGCACTGTTTATAATAGCGAAGACATGGAACCAACCTAGATGTCCATCAGCAGATGAATGGATAAGAAAGCTGTGGTACATATACACAATGGAGTATTACTCAGCCATTAAAAAAATACATTTGAATCAGTTCTAATGAGGTGGATGAAACTGGAGCTGATTATACAGAGTGAAGTAAGCCAGAAAGAAAAACACCAATACAGTATACTAACACATATATATGGAATTTAGAAAGATGGTAACGATAACCCTGTAGGTGAGACAGCAAAAGAGACACAGATGTATAGAACAGTCTTTTGGACTCTGTGGGAGAGGGAGAGGGTGGGATGATTTGGGGAAATGGCATTGAAATATGTATAATATCATATAAGAAATGAATGGCCAGTCTAGGTTCGATGCAGGATACAGGATGCTTGGGGCTGGTGCACTGGGATGACCCAGAGAGATGGTATGGGGAGGGAGGTAGGAGGGGGGTTCAGGACTTGGGAACATGTGTACACCCGTGGCGGATTCATGTTGATGTATGGCAAAACCAACACAGTATTGTAAAGCAAAATAAAGTAAAATAAATAAATTTTTAAAAGGCTTAAAAAAATTTATAGAATAGTGTGTGAATTAAGATCCCAATTTTGTAAGACAAGTGTGCATGAAACCTACCTCGAGATGTTAACTGGAAGAGAACTTATTATTTTTGGTATTTTTCTTCTATAACCATTATTCAGAAAAGAGTGTATGCTATTTAAAAAGAAGGGGAAGCAGCTTTTTACAGGTGATTAGAAGTGTTCTGGGCCTTACTTTGCTTCCAGGGCTAGAGCGAAGATGCCCGCGGCCAGGGGTGCAGAGGCTGAGGTGCCCGTGTGGGTCTCTGTGCAGTCGTTGTGCAGGTCAGCGCTCGTCTGGGGGGTATCAGGAGAGAAAGAAATGTGGGAGAACATGTGAGGCGTGTGATCCCGTCCCTGGGGGTTAACCCTACCAAGGGCTGCATCTGCTCTGATCAGGAAGGCCAGCTGATTCGATTCGCTACTTCCTCTTCTGGGCCACAGGCGGATGTTTGCCATCTGCTGATATTTTAGCTCCCTCTCCTCTATATGCAACTTGTCTATAATTCTGGCATCAGAATGCCTTTTCTGGGGATGAAGTCCTCCCACTGTGAATTTTTTTTTTTTTCTCTACTGAGATTCCCAAATGAAATGCTGTCTGTAAAAAAGGGACTGTTTCAGAATCACTGTGAATCATGCTGGCCCATTAATCATCAGGTCCATTGTGTTTGGCCTGGCATATTTAGAAATTTTGCCTCATGCCCAATTCCCCATTACCTTCAGATTGACATTTGACTGCCTCTTCAGCAAAAGGAAGTTGTGCTGATTTTGGCCACTTGAACTACTTGCGTAAAACGTGTTGAGTGTGTTTCGCTTGCACTCACTGTTGATGTCTTCTGATGGCCGGGAGTTAGCATCATATTTTTACTTTGAAAATGGTGAGTTTTTCAAATGAAAGTGTGCTAGACACAGAATCAGGGCTCAAATTCTAAACCTGCCACTCAGCAGATGTGTCCCATGGCAAGTCACTTGGTTGTCCCTGTCTGTCAAGTGAGGTTGACATTTCTTGACTCATATTCTGAAGCTGAAATGAGATCCTGTCTGTGAAAGCAAATTTTCACACAATGGCATTGCATGTAAGGAATTACCCGGGCTAATTTTAGCTTACTGAAGAGGCTGCTGAAACGAAGGGAAGAAACCAAAAAGACTTCCAATTAGTCTTCCTTAAGGACCACAGTACTGTTGGTTGAACCAGAAGTTGGGCCAAAGGATTGCTAGCAAGACACCCACCCAGGCTCTTGCACTGTGATTTTTAGCTAGAGATTTCAATGTGTGGGAGGGAAGTGTAAAAAAATAATTTGTTCCATTATCACCTCCTTTAGCTTCCCACTTGGAGTCACTGAATATCTCCAGTGATAGTGGCTCTGTTCCTCCGAGGGCTACAGAAGCAAGTTTGCCCTTTTCACCTGCTGACGTAAGTAAGCCCCCAGAGATGACTGTGCTGAGGAAAAGGTTTGCGTAAGACAAAGGCTGTGTTACTGCAACTGTCTCAAATAGAAGCCACCAGCTGTCTCTTCTATGGCTGGTGTACCTAAAAAGAGGGATCTTTACGAAGATGCAAATTCTTCCTCCTTCTTCAGAGCAGAGCAGCTCAGATGAGGTCTGTCTATGAAATGGTGACTCTGAAATGGACAACAGGCCATTTTTTTTGAGAAGCTACTCTGGACACCCTTGGGTTTATTAAGAGCTGGAGGCTGTGCATGCAAGCCGGACACATCTCATAGGCTTCTTTCAAAGGCTCTAAGTTATCTCTGCTGTCAAGAGTCCATGGGTAGAATGTCACTGTCTCTTTGAGTAATTGAAACTACCAGAATGAGAGGGAGGCCAGGGCTTCCAAGTTGAGACCCCAGTTTTACTGTCTTAACTAGAGTAGGTTGCAGAGTGATCCTGCATGAAGATCTTAATTCTGACAATTGTGTTGAGATGTCATTAATATGAATTTTACACACATTCCAAAGGCTAATTATTAGGGGGTTGACCCACAATCCAATTAGATCTTGACCTATTATTTTATTAAGATCTACATGCTTTAGCTAGTTGATTCTTCTCTGTGTCAGGAGTTAAGTTTGAGGCTTTCCATTTTTAAATTAAAAGTGCCTCTCTTTGTTCTCAAAGCCCCCGAATGGCCCTTCATCATCATGCCCTTGAAGGGAAATCCAATAATTGCCCTTGGCAGTCTGACTCATGGAAGAGAAGGCACAGCCAAGCGTGGGCTGGAGATGCTCTCTGAGCATATAACCTCCCTAAGCTGCTTATTCGGATGCTGAGAAGTTCACCTCAGGGGAAACTTAGGCTGTTATTTTCCTGTAGGTCATCCATTCTTAGGAGACATAGCTGGTGCATGCTCCATACTTTTATCATCCACTAAAGGGCAAGTCAGACATTCTCCCTGCTATTAAAGGATCAACAAGTACCAGGGTGATAAGCCCCCACAACCCTAAAATCTCCTTTAAGGCTGTTTGCAGGGAGGCATCACACAAGCTGAAGAGCCATTTGGAGTCTCGGTCATTGAATGACAAGTTGGTGGCTTCTCAGGGCTGAGTTTAGACATGACTGAGGGGTAACAGCATCTTAGCAGATGTATCATTATCCCTGAGAGAGAAGACTTCCCAATACACACCCACCCTTCAGGTGAGTAACGTGTGAGTCTCCCCAACTGAGAGAGGAAGCTTAAGCAAATCCATCTGACCCAAGGATCCTTTGGAAGGCGAACCATGCTCTCCTACCTAAGCAGAGAGAGGCAGACAAAAGCAGCTTACAATTCGCTGGTCAGTGTAGTCCCCGCTGCTGTACGAGGTGGCCAGCGTGGAGGAGCACTTCTCTGCGTACCAGGGGGATAGGCCTTGCTGCGAGGCACTGCTGATGGAGATGGTGTAGATGCTGTCCGTGTACCCATCGCAGTCACAGTTGTCTCCCTGACGCCCCCCGTTCCCGGAGGCCCAGACGAAGATAGAGCCCTTTCCTTGTCTGCCCTAAAGGAAAAGCCAAAATTTACCATGTCTGTTATCATCTGCTGAGATCGCTGCCATCTCCCAATAAAATCCCCGAAAAGTATATAAATGCATGCCTGAAGTTCTCAGAGACAGGAATTTGTGATCAGATTTGTCTCCAGGTCCTCCAGCAGGAGGACTCTCCCGAGACTGTGTGTTACAAGCCCCTGGTGGGCTCTGGCGTGCTGGTCCTCCTCCATCCTCCTCTCTGGGATGGTGTGAAGTGAGGACTTTTCTTTTCTTTTTTTTTTTTTTCTTTATTATGTGGATTCATAATCTGGCCTTTAGCACTCACTCATTATTATTATTGTTATTTTTTTTGGCCATTCCCTTGGCTTATGTCACTCCATTTGAGTCTTTGAACTTCCTCTCTTCATTTCTGGTTGAATCTTCTGGCTGACTGATAGCGTAACAAAATCAGGCATTATTCAGATCTGCTTTGCAGCTGCGTTAAAAGGGACTCTTCAATTGAATGGAACTCGTCAAGGCTACTCTTTCTATGGTTTTTCAATTTGTGCTCTCCAAAGTTTCTACTTTTGTTTCACCCTGTGCAGAACTAGGCCTTAGAATCTTGGCAAGGATGCCCTCAAACCCAGTTTTAGAGCAACACAACCAAGGCACAAGTGTCCACCAGGCACGTGTAGAGAGGGAGGCGGCACGTTCCTGAATTAAAGGGTGCCTTTTCAGAGTATCTGAAAGAAGTCTGGGGAGTAGTTTACCTAGTGTAGACATTCAGAAGCAGCAGGAAAATGAGAAAGGACCTATCCAGAGTTCTTTTAAGTAAATATTCTAAGAGGAATGAATATCTGTTCAATGTCAGGCCCAAATGGGGAAGACATTAACTTCCATCCCTCTGAAGAATGATTTGGCCCCTAAATGCAGCTCAAATCATTAACAGCAGCAAGAAATTCACAACCATTTCTTTGCACATAAGCTAAGCGTTCTTCCCTTCTTTTCCTTTTCCAGTGATCAGGTTTCATTTCACTTGGGTCTGTGTTAAGCATCTCACCTGTTTGACACCATATTCAAAAGCCTTCTGGGCCAGTCGGCCAGGCCCCTCCACAGTTTTCCCATCATCGTTAGGGCCCCAGCTCGCACTGTAAATATCCACATGCCCAGGATTAAATCCAATTGAGCTGGCTTCAATAGCATCGGTCACAATGCCATCTAGCATTCTTATGCCTGAACAGCAAAACAGACAAATACAAAATATGTTGATGTCAGTGTATGCATGCAGGATGGCACAAGGCTCTTAATATTTTATTCTTCAAAGGACTCTCCAAAGAGTCAAAAACAGGGTAACCATTGTATGTCCCAAATGCCTGTGACCCAGCTGCTAACAGCACCATGGGAAGATACAAGTCACTGCCTCCAAAAGCTTTCTTTATCTGCCCTTTAGAGGTAACTATTTGTGCTATGCAGTGGGCATGGTTGTTGTCAATTCTAAAAATGTCATGGGTATGTAGACACTGCTGTATTTAAAATGGGTAACCGACAAGGACCTACTGTGTAGCACGGAGAACTCTGCTCAGTGTTATGTGGAAGTCTGGGTAGGAGGGGAGTTTGGGGGAGAGTGGATACATGTATATGTATGGCTGAGTCCCTTTGCTGTTCATCTGAAACGATCACAACATTGTTTGTTTATTGGCTATACCCCAATACAAAATGAAATGTTTTTTAAAAAGCTAAAGTATAATCAGTAAGAATAAAGGCTTATTTTTCCACTGGGAAAAAAAAAATGTCTCCCTTTCCCCTGCTGACCTAATAACCTGAAAATGATGGGATAGTTTTCAGAAAGAGGCATCAAACAACCCTCTGTCGACATGCCTGCTCATGACTATACCATGAACGGCTGTGGCCCAGCCAGCGCTTTACAAAGGGCTCTGTGTGGGAGCCCGGGCAGCTTGAGAAGACCTACCTACAAAAGGAGACTAACAAATAGGGAAAGAACTCCTGTTTCTAAGCACTGATTAAAAATAACCCAGAGGCCATTCTTTTATGTGTTTGCTAAGAAACATTTGCAAAGGAACATGCTTCCTTTTCTCCTAAATAATGTCAAGGATGAAATCATTGCCATGGATTTCACTCCTGAGGGGGAATCGTTTTTCATCAGGAGAAGGCAGATGCAGTGGCTCGTTGTGCTTTCCAACAGGCTGTCACCCATCATCAGACTCATGGACGCAAGAGCCAGGAAGGCAAAAGCAGTTTAGACAGATAGCGGCAGCTACCTGGTTATCGCTGGCTTCAGGCTAATGATGCGATGGAGTGCACAGCCTTAGGTTTTCACACTACTGTTTACGATGGAGCATGGGTAAAGGAACGTGGAGCTGACATGACTAGTAGAAGTCATATTTATTTTTTTAAGAAAATTGTTTAAAATGCATTTTTGGGGAAAAAAAGTCCCAGCTTTACTCTTTGCTAGCTCTGTGATCTTGGGCAAGCCACTTCTTTGTGCCTCAGTTTCTTCAACTGTAAAATGGGTTGATCACAATGGCACCCCACTCCAGTACTCTTGCTTGGAAAATCCCATGGACGGAGGAGCCTTGTAGGCTGCAGTCCATGGGGTCACTAAGAGTCGGACACAACTAAGCGACTTCACTTTCACTTTTCACTTTCATGCCTTGGAGAAGGAAATGGCAACCCACTCCAGTGTTTGCCTGGAGAATCCCAGGGATGTGGGAGCCCGGTGGGCTGCCATCTATGGGGTCGCACAGAGTCAGACACGACTGAAGCAACTTGGCAGCAGCAGCAACATGTGCATTGAGGATATACTGTATGCAGCTACTATTACACAGGCCTTAAGTGTGTGAATTTATCTATCCATATGAGAACCATTTGAGGTGGATGCTGTAATTTTTCCCAGGGAGAGAGACTGAGGTCAGAGAGGGATGGGGACTTGCCCAAGGCCACATGGCTTGCAACTGGGGAGCTGGGACTTGAAGCCCAGAAATCTGTCTCTCAGATCCATCCTGTTAACTTCCAGGATGTGGATCCTGTCTTGGGAGTTAAATGATGGACACACAGTAGGTGTGTTTTAGTTTCCTTGAGGATCTTGCTTCTGATTCCTCCTCTGTAAAATGAAAGGGTGAGATTACTCTCTCACAGACTATAGCTACTTTGTTCATGACGCCTTAGAAAGTGCTTTCTTTTTGTAGGTGATTATGTAATTTGTGCTCCTGCCTTCGTTTTCTGTAGATTAACGTGTCACTTTGACAACACTGGCATCAAAGGACTCAGGAAAGACCCCTAAAACCTAGGAGTATGTGCTGTGTTAGTGAGAGATGCATTCTGTATGCTAGGATGTATATTTATTTGATTTCTGAAAAGGATTACAAAACCACATTCAAGGTATGCTCATGTAGAGCTTGAAAGAGTCTCACCTTCGTGGCCATATTCTACAATGAATCTTTTTTGTTGTGGTTTTAGAAAACAAATTAAATGCAAGGCTAATAGTGTATCCATGAGCTCCAGAGAAAGGGCTAGTGTGAAGAGAAGAGGCAAGTGCTTTATTCTCTCTGACCCCCTGCAGATCCAGAGGAACGTGGATGGCAGCAGTGGGCTCCCTTGTCTTCAAGTTGGTGTCTGCCGACTGACACGGCGGCAGGAGGCTGGGGGGTGAGGGGAGAAGGAAGTGCTCCTTTCAGGATCCTCCCTGCCTCGAAGCAGCTCTGCTGTTGTGCTCTGGGCCCCAGCTCTTGTCCTGTGGCTGTCTCGTGTGGCCACAGCTTTCTCTTCCCAGTTTCCATGACTACTTCCTCCCTTGGCTCCACTAGGTCTGAAGGTGGTAACATCTGCTTACAACAGTCACATGGCTGTTCAGTTCCCTTGAACTCTTGTAAATAGTTCCTTTATCAAATTGTGCTGATGGAACTTACCATATGCTTACCCATAAAGACATTGAAACAACCAGAGATTCTAAATTCTTGCTACTACAGATAACCTTTGTCTTCTTTCTGTAATACATATGCATTCTTTTTATTTATTTTTTGACTGTTCTTTGTTGTGAACTGAAGGACTACAGAACCCAGAGGCAGGGAAAGTCTTTGCCTAAATTTACCTTTTTCCTTCTGTTCTCTTAGCCAGAACTCAGTAACAAGCCCTTCTAAATCAGAACACAGAGAAAATCAGATTTGCTTTGAAAGCTATTCAACATTTCCATCCTTCCCCTCCTCCCCCAAAAGAGATGTATGGGCTTTATTCAGGTATCATTTTCTGAGAACCCAGATCCATTGATTTGCACATTTCAAATCACACTCAAGTTCTGTAGCAAATTTTGCATGGGGTTCACTTCTTCCTCTGGTTGTTAAAAAGTCCCCTCAGCCCACCCCATTTAGACCAGTTTACACAAGACTCAAAGCGTGAATCTACGGGAACAACCCTCTGCTTTACCTCCAACTTTGGAATTGTATGCAACTCCGACCCCACACTTGTGATTATTTGCTTGCATCGCAATTTCTCCTGCACATCTGGTCCCATGTCTGAGGATAAGAAAATAGAATTTATAAAATGTAAATGAGGGCAAACATTCGTTTTGCATACAAATCGATGGTCCATGGATATACTACTTTTTGTCAGCCTTGTTGCCAGTTTTTATCCCATCAGTGTTAGATGACATGTAGATAAGTGAAGGGAACAAGTACCTGAGCCCAAGTATATGAGTTTAAATTCTAGCTTCTGCCACTAATTAGGGATGTGACCTTGGGAAAGTGACTGTTCCTCCAAAAGATGTGGTATCCCATGAAATACTAAGTATGCAGAACACTTAGAACAGTGGCTGGTATACAGAAAGAACCAGGAAGTGTTAGCTATTAATACTTACTATGAGCAGCTCTGACAGTTTCAGAAACCACATGAAGGAAATGGTTTCAGTCCCATGTTTTTGGTGTTGAAGTGACCCCTTCCCTCCCCCCTCACTGGTGACTTCCTTGGATCAGGTTAATCTGGACCAGTCTTAGGGGGATATGTAGAACAGAGCCCCCCTCAAGCCCTCCTCTCCTCTTCTAACCATACACCAGACTAAAACATCCGAAGGTTTCCTGGTCCCAAGGGGATTTCAAATTTTTTAACAAGGCACTCCAGGCTATTTGTGATGCCAGGGTGCTCCTGCAACTCTAATTGGGACCAGCAGCCTGAACAAGACTAGTTTTGCAACCAGACGATGAGGGTAATTTACGACTTCAGAACATTTGGGGGAAAAGAAAAACCATCTCTTAAACAGACCAAAGTCTACTGTTAAAGTATCATTTCTGAAATTCTAGAGATAGTGATTGTCTTTTCCTGTCACCTTCCTGACCTCAGGAAGGTCAATAAGTTGAGGGAACTTTAATGTGAATGTGGTTGCTTCATGCCTTTATTCCATTGTGAAAGCTCCCAGGAGCAGCATGAAGGCTGTGGACGCCTTTGGAGGAGCCGCTGACCACATATGCTGACACAGAGGGAAAAGAGCAAGGGTTAGGTCTGAGCAAATGTCAGCCAGCTCCTTCTGATTACTACTCTACTGGACATCTATTAATATAGGCCAGAATGAAATAGAAAAATTCTTAATTGTGGTCTTTTAAAATAAACCTGTTTCACTTTTCTTTTTTTACCTAAAATACCAAAGATGATTTCCTGGTCTCCTTCCACTGAATGATGGCCTCCTTTATTTTAATACTGAATAGGAGTCCTAAGTCAGAACAATGCAATTCACAGTCTTCCCTGATGAAGCAGGCACCGACTTCTTTTTGGTTTTCCAGCATTTTCCCATTTGGGGAAGTAACCCTCAGCCACTCATTGTGAGTCTCTATCATGAGATTTGTCCTCCCAGACAGCTTTCAAGAACTGATGCTTTAAGTTCCATGTGAGCCTTGTGGATCTTGCTATGAGGCATTCTCTGTTGAGAATGAAGCTAAG